>NC_083314.1:164101419-165301419 GCF_963455315.2 Globicephala melas | reverse complement strand
TTGTGGCGCACGGGCTTAGTTGCTCTGCAGCATGTGGGATCTTCCCGTACCAGGGCTCAAACCCCCCTGTCCCCTATATTGGCAGGCGGATTCTTAACCACTGCACCACCAGGGAAGTCCCAAGCCTTTTTAATTTTTGAATAGCACAAGTCAAAGCAGTTCTTAGGGTTCCTGGATTTATTTGGTATAATTTCAACAAGTTTTTACTGAACATCTATTACGTGCCAAAAACTGTGCAAGAGAGATTAACAGAGCTAAGGAACATAGCAAGTTCTTATCAGTCTAATGGAAAAGACAGATGAGTAAACCAATAATGACAGGGTACAATGGGAACAAAAGAGGCATGGTATCTAAATATACTTTAGGCAGTTGGGGGAAACTTCTAGAAGAACTGACCTGAGCTGAGTATGGACTTGCAGGCAGAAGGAACAATACGATATTGACAAAGGCACGGGGACAAAAGAAAGCATGCTCTGTTCTAGGAACTGCAAATTGTCTTGAATTAATGGAGAGAAGGATGTATGTGAAGTTATAGCAAGGTGAAGCTGGAGAGAGAGGTAGGAGTCATATTTTAAAGTATTTTCTATGTCTTAATAAAGGACCTGAACTTTATCCAGAAGGCAATGAAGAACCACTGAAGGATTTTAACCTGAAAAATGGAATTTTCAATGTTTCATTTTAGAAATAAATATTTTCATGACAGAATATAGGATGTGTTCAGGGAAGGTTTGAGGTGAGAAAGAAGGAAGGAAGAAAGAAAAGAAGAAAAATTGTTTAGGGCATTAGTAGTAAGTGGGGTGAGGCACTATTAGAGCCTGAATGAAGATAGTAAGTGTGGGAATAGAGAAGAGTAGACAGATAAGGGAGATATTAAAGTGGAATAGATGAGTTTAGTTTGGGGCATATTGTGTTCCATATGCCTGGGAGAGTGTCCAGTAAGTAGTTGGCTGTGTTGTCCAAGAGATCTGGACAACAGAGCCAACTGGAGCGGCTGATTTGACCATATGTGGGAGTGTTCTAAGTGGTAATCCAACCCAACTGTTATCAGTTTTCCTTTCATTTCCAGTGACTAATACATATTAGGTGATCAGTAAATATTTGCTGAATTGATATTACTGTGGCTACAGCTTTTACCCTTGGTCTCGTCTGTTCCTGCTTTGAAAAACATGATTGATCCATCTAATTTTACTCAGCAGTAGGCAACTTTGGGCCAGGTGGTGCTGGCCTAAGCAACATTTAATTCACAAATGGCTTCTTGATGACAGACCACTACTTATCACTTGAGCAGACTGGTATAAAATTGGCTCTTACTTGATTATCTTAGGTATTCCCCTGGTTATTAATCAGCCTTCTCATTTGTGACAGAATTATTTGGAGAAGCCATGAAGTGCCTCTCCATGTGAGTGGGTGGGGATATGCTATTCACAGCGCTAGCGCTAGCATATAGCAATTTGAGAAAGCCTGTTTGTTTATTACCAGCTGGTCTATTTTTGGGCAGCTCCATAGCAGCTTGTCTGACTCAAAAGAAATGGTGAGATAAGTGCCCTAGAAAGTAGTACAGTGTGTTAATAACATAACAACAAACTCATTCTAGTGTCCTCCAGGCCCTAGCCTATTATAGGTGCTCAGGTAATGTTGATTGAATTAAGTGAATCTAATGGTAATTGACAATTACAGAATTTACATGCTTTCATATATATTATTGTATCTGAGCTTCAGAGCCCTGTGAGCCAAACCAAGTATTACTCTCATTTTAAACACGAGGAAATTCATATACCCTTAGCAAGAGTAGTTTATGTATCTCTGATACCTCTGCAGACAGAGACAGTTTCTCTTGTCATCTCTCAATTCCACCTTTTCATGTGCTAAGTAATACTCATGATCAGTCAGTGAAAGACCTGCCTAATGTGAGTTCAACTTGTACCACTTTGAGATGCTCTTGAGTTGACTGTTTCTAGAAGTAAGGCTGGCCTGGAGTTCTTGAGCGCAGTGCATCTTTTCTTACCTTTCTTGGCCACTGGTTTATATTCATCAAAATGTAGGCTGTTTTACAACTTAAGGAGCAGCAGCGATTTTTTAAGAAGTATAATATGTGTAGTGTGATGTGAGCACTAAAACGTGTAGGCTGCTCCAAGCGTACGTCATCTACTCCAGGAACACCTTTTGAAAAGAGTCCTTTTCTGCTAAGTTCCTTTATGGCAAGCATGTAATATGGTAAATTGATCTTACCAAAATTTCAGACCTAAGTGGCTTATGTACAGCCCTCTGGTGAGCACATGCAGATTTTCCTGACATTTGGCTTCTATTAGATTGTTCATTTCTCAAATGGTTCCTATTCTTTTCCTAATAGTGTGAATTCCTACTTTTCTTCCACCTACAGCACCTTTCTTTAAACTTTAGGAGTAGGTCTACTGTGATGTTATCTTCTCTCCACATTCTCTTGAAAGTTCTTATTTTAGATCTATTTTCCCTGTGATGTGAGGCATTTAGCCCAGGAGGGAACTCTGTGTTTCCAGGATTTATTTCTCTTAGGGGTTGGAGATATGTCATTCATCTGTGGAGAAATACTTCTCAGCTGCTCAGTTGCATTTATTCTGTTTACAAAGAAATGTTTCACTATTTTTGATATTATAGTTAATTCTTTGACGATGATTGGATTAAGTCTGTGCTGGAGGTACTCAATTTCCATATCTCTGCCAACCAAAGTCTAGATTTTAGCTTCTCCATTATGGGCCAGCATGATGATACATATGGCTTGGAGATATGTGGAATATTTTTCAATCTGATCAGACTCCTCAAGAATATGTTTTATTGACTCATAAATTGCATTGTGTCCTGTGCATAGTAATGAGTTAGGTATTTAGGAATATGTGTTATACAGAGAACACCATAGTAATACGAAGTGCTTGTAATATGAAGTGCTTGTGAGGCACATCGAAATCGTTTCTCAGATTAACCATGTTGTAGAAATATGACCAAAATGAGGTTGGAATCACTTAAGCTGCTGACATGTTTAGTGAACAGTAATTCTTCCTTTTGACCACCTCAGGAGTTAAGATTCTTGGTTTATATTAGTATTAATTTTTTTTTTTTTTTTTTTTTTTTTGCCGTACGCGGGCCTCTCACTGTTGTGGCCTCTCCCGTTGCAGAGCACAGGCTCCGGACGCGCAGGCTCAGCGGCCATGGCTCACGGGCCCAGCCGCTCGGCGGCATGCGGGATCTTCCCGGACCGGGGCATTAAACCGCGTCCCCTGCATCGGCAGGCGGACTCTCAACCACTGTACCGCCAGGGAAGCCCAGTATTAATATTTTTGAGGCCTCTTAGAAATCATTGTTGATTCTCAGAGTTCACTGTATTCCCCACGAATTCCTAATCTTGCTTTTGTATGTGTTCATTCATTTGTAGAATATAAATGGCATTCGCACAGAGGAGGTGGCAGCCATGACCAAGGGGCCATCTACCAACCCTGACTCTGAATGGGAGGGCCCCAAGCATTCAATAATTCCTAGTAAGAGCCAAATGACTACCCCGTTGGAGTCTCCACAAAACTTTGACTTTGGCTCCCTCTCTATAAGCAGCAAGGAGACGGAAGAGAAGGAGCAGGGGGCAACTGGCTATCTTGATATTAAGGAAATGTCGAGAGGTCCAAGTGGGGAATGTGTAGGAGTGGAGGAACAGGCCAGTGCCTTAAAGTCCTCAATATCACCAGCTTCCTCTCAGCTGCAACTTGCTGAAAAAAAAGCAGAGAGTAGTGAAGAACATGTTATACCAGGAGAGCCTGTTGGAGAGCAAAATGGATCATTTCTTGACTCTCGTGTGGGTAACCAGTTCCCCACCCTCATTCGAAGTTTCCAGGTAGTAACTGATTCAGTCGTGCAGATCTAATGACTCACTTTGGGAGAGGGCCAGAATCTATTCTGTGGAGGAGGTGGTGGTGGTGGCAGTGGTGAGGGTAGTAGCCTCTTGGCTTTTTTTCAAAATCACAGAATATAATTGAAGTCCTTGATTACTACAAAGAAATTTATTCAGAGTCACTAACACCAAGGCTAGAAATGCTCTCTCCCCTGTTGACTTAACAAAACTCTTGGGGGTAAACTCCAGCTGTTTATCTTTATGAAGCTGGTGTAAGTATGTTCCTCTTTTCCTTGCTCAAGTATGGGCTGTGTAAAGAGGTGAATTTCTGAGACTTCTGTGATGAGGAGCCCTCAGTGTTCTGAGACCCAGCCCAAAAAATTCAAATACTCTTAATTACAAGGGGTAACTGACTTTTTAAATAAGGAGTCAGGCCCCAAATAATTTTTTGTATATTGCAGCCACATAGCGCAGCCCACCACTCCCACTGACCCCGCTCACGGGAGCTTCCATGATTGTAGGTACTAATCTCCTATGCTAAGGTGGATGGCCGTAATTAACTTTACCACAATCAAATGGTACTTTTAGGGTGATTTATAGTCTTGGGGAAGGTGAGCTGATGGACAAGAAACCTTTGGTATTTCGCTCATGTTCATTCTTCTGAAATTCTGAGATTAATCACCAGGTGGTGGTAGAACTGATTATTTTCTCTCCAGTTTTCCAAATACTGTTTCTTTTCAATAACTCCAAAGTGAATGTCTGACATTGATTTGAAAGAAGTTAATGAATTCCAGGGTAATGTGTTCCGAGCCACTGCTATTTCCTGTACCATTTGTACATAGAGGAGGAAATGTGGCTGATTTTCTTAATTTTGATGGTACAGTCACAAGGACAAACAAAAGTGAGTGCTATTTGGCAAGTAGCTTTATATTCAAATTCTGAAGGTCAGTCTGAAGTGTTTTGTGTCACCAACCGTAACTGTCTGATATCATAGCTTTCCATTAAGCATATGAAAGTGATTATCGTAATGCTGTTCTTTAATATCTTTCATGATTTGACACCTTGTCAGGGCTACTTTGGAATAGTGTCCAAGTCTTGGGCAGAGATTGAGCTAGCCCTTTGCTTGATTAGAGCAATCACTTTGATCAGCTCAATGTCAGAAGGTTAGTTCTCCACAGCCTTCGGAAGACTCCGGTAACTCTGTTTCTTTACTGCTTCACAGCCTCCCCTGGTGAAGACTCAGACCGTCACCATCTCAGACACTGCCAATGCTGTGAAAAGTGAAATTCCAACCAAAGACGTCCCTATAGTCCACACTGAGACCAAGACCATCACTTATGAGGCTGCCCAGGTAGGACACACTTTGATGTTTCAGAACCAAAGACTACAGTAAACATGATAAATAACCTTTCTTCACAGGGTTGCTAATCACTTCCTGCAAATAATGCTAGGCTTTTCTGGGGCAGTTCTTTTCAGAAGAGATTACTGATCTCAAGATGTCCCAAAATACTTTTTCAAAAGCAACATTATCTTGGATCTGATTGCTTATATCCACCCAATTCAGTTAGGGAAGGCAGACTAGTGTAATGGTTGATAACATGGGCTTTGGGTCAAACAAACCTGAGTTCAGGTCCCAGCTTTTTTAAAAATGTATTTAATTAATTAATTTATTTTTGGCTGTGTTGGGTCTTCATTGCTGTGCGCGGGCCCTCTATAGTTGTGGTGAACAGGGGCCCCTCCTTGCCGTGGTGCACGGGCCTCTCATTGCGGTGGCCTCTCTCATTGCGGAGCACGGGCTCTAGGCGTGTGGGCTTCAGTAGTTGTAGCACGTGGGCTCAGTAGTTGTGGCTCGCGGGCTCTAGAGTGCAGGCTCAGTAGTTGTGGCCGCACAGGCTTAGTTGCTCCGCGACACGTGGGATATTCCCGGACCAGGGCGGCATGTGGGATCTTCCCGGAGCAGGGCTCGAACCCGTGTCCCCTGCATTGGCAGGTGGATTCTTAACCACTGTGCCACCAGGGAAGCCCCAGGTCCCAGCTTCTTCATTTGCTAACTTAAACAAGTGGTTGAATGTCTGTGAGCCCTGATGCCCCCGCCACCCCACCTCCACCCACATGATGTTAGTATCTACTTAATGATTCTGTTGTAAAGCTTATATAAAATACAGTACTGTATGGAATCAACTTGAGCACCACGCCTGAAAGTGTAAATAAGAAACAGCTATAATAATTATAATCAATTTATTACAATTAAATTTAAAATCATGTAAGAATTTAGTACTTAAAATTTTTGTTTACTTCCTACTTTTAGTAATATTTCTCCTTCATTGTTAGTAATTTGAATGAGCTCGGGTTGCTTGTGTTGAGTTTTCTTTTTTTTTAAATATATATATATATATATTTTTTTTTTTTCTTGTTAGTCATCCATTTTATACACATCGGTCTATACATGTCAATCCCAATCTCCCAGTTCATCACACCACCACTCCCACCCCGTGCCGCTTTCCCCCCTTGGTGTCCATACGTTTTTTTCTCTACTTCTGTGTCTCAGTTTCTGCTCTGCAAACCAGTTCATCTGTACCATTTTCTAGGTTCCACATATATGCATTAATATACGATATTTGTTTTTCTCTTTCTGACTTATTTCACTCTGTATGACAGTCTCTAGATGCATCCACGTCTCAACAAATGACCCAATTTCATTCCTTTTTATTGCTGAGTAATATTCCATTGTATATATGTACCACATCTTCTTTATCCATTCGTCTGTCAGTGGGCATTTAGGTTGCTTCCATGACCTGCCTATTGTAAATAGTGCTGCAATGAACATTGGGGTGCATGTGCCTTTTTGAATTATGGTCTTCTCTGGGTATATGCCCAGTAGTGGGATTGCTGGGTCATATGGTAATTCTATTTTTAGTTCTTTAAGGAACCTCCATACCGTTCTCCATAGTGGCTGTATTAATTTACATTCCCACCAACAGTGCAAGAGGGTTCCCTTCTCTCCACACCCTCTCCAGCACTTGTTGTTTGTAGATTTTCTGATGATGCCCATTCTAACTGGTGTGAGGTGATACCTCATTGTAGTTTTGATTTGCATTTCTCTAATAATTAGTGATGTTGAGCAGCTTTTCATGTGCTTGTTGGATATCTGTATGTCTTTGGAGAAATGTCTGTTGAGGTCTTCTGCCCATTTTTGGATGGGTTGTTTTTTTTTTAATTTTGAGCTGTATGAGCTGTTTATATATTTTGGAGATTAATCCTTTGTCCAATGATTCATTTGCAAATATTTTCTCCCGTTCTGAGGGTTGTCTTTTCATCTTGTTTATGGTTTCCTTTGCTGTGCAAAAGCTTTTAAGTTTCATTATGTCCCATTTGTTTATTTTTGTTTTTAGTTCCATTACTTTAGGAGGTGAATCAAAAAAGATCTTGCTGTGATTTATGTCAAAGAGTGTTCTTCCTATGTTTTCCTCTAAGAGTTTTATAGTGCCCGGTCTTACATTTAGGTCTCGAATCCATTTTGAGTTTACTTTTGTGTATGGTGTTAGGGAGCATTCTAATTTCATTCTTTTACACGAAGCTGTCCAGTTTTCCCAGCACCACTTATTGAAAAGCCTGTCTTTTCTCCACTGTATATCCTTGCCTCCTTTGTCATAGATTAGTTGTCCATAGATGCGTGGGTTTATCTCTGGGCTTTCTATCCTGTTCCATTCATCTATATTTCTGTTTTTGTGCCAGTACCGTACTGTCTTGATTACTGTAGCTTTGTAGTATAGTCTGAAGTCAGGGAGTCTGATTCCTCTAGCTCCATTTTTTTCCCTCAAGACTGCTTGGGCTATTATTCAGGGTCTTTTGTGTCTCCATACAAATTTTAAGATTTTTTGTTCTAGTTCTGTAAAAACTGCCATTGGTAATTTGATAGGGATTGCATTGACTCTGTAGGTTGCTTTGGGTAGTATAGTCATTTTTATAATATTAATTCTTCCAATCCAAGAACATGGTATATCTCTCCATCTGTTGATATCATCTTTAATTTCTTTCATCAGTGTCTTATAGTTTTCTGCATACAGGTCTTTTGTCTCCCTAGGTAGGTTTATTCCTAGGTATTTTATTCATTTTGTTGCAGTGGTAAATGGGAGTGTTTCCTTAATTTCTCTTTCAGATTTTTCATCATTACTGTATAGGAGTGCAAGAGATTTCTGTGCATTAATTAGATTTCTGTGCATTAATTTTGTATCCTGCAACGTTACCAAATTCATTGATTAGCTCTAGTAGTTTTCTGGTGGCATCTTTAGGATTCTTTATCTGCAAACAATGACAGTTTTACTTCTTCTTTTCCAATTTGTATTCCTTTTATTTCTTTTTCTTCTCTGATTGCCGTGGCTAGGACTTCCAAAACTATGCTGAATAATAGTGGTGAGAGTGGACATCCTTGTCTTGTTCCTGATCTTAAAGGAAATGCTTTCAGTTTTTCACCATTGAGAATGCTGTTTGCTGTGGGTTTGTCATATATGGCCTTTATTATGTTGAAGTAGGTTCCCCCTATGTCCACTTTCTGGAGAGTTTAAATGGGTGTTGAATTTTGTCAAAAGGTTTTACTGCATCTATTGATATGATCTTATGGTTTTTATTCTTCAGTTTGTTACTATGGTGTATTACATTGATTGATTTGTGTATATTGAAGAATCCTTGCATCCCTGGGATAAATCCCACTTGATCATCGTGTATGATCCTTTTAATGTGTTGTTGGATTCTGTTTGCTAGTATTTTGTTGAGGATTTTTGCATCTATATTCATGAGTGATATTGGTCTGTAATTTTCTTTTTTTGTAGTATCTTTGTCTGGTTTTGGTATCAGGGTGATGGTGGCCTCATAGAATGAGTTTTTGTGAGTTTTCCTTCCTCTGCAATGTTTTGGAAGAGTTTGAGAAGGATGGGTGTTAGCTCTTCTCTAAATGTTTGATAGAATTCACCTGTGAAGCCATCTGGTCCTGGACTTTTGTTTGTTGGAAGATTTTTAATCACAGTTTCAATTTCATTACTTGTGATTGGTCTGTTCGTATTTTCTGTTTCTTCCTGGTTCAGTCTTGGAAAGTTATACCTTTCTAAGAATTTGTCCATTTCTTCCAGGTTGTCCATTCTATTGGCATAGAGTTGCTTGTAGTAGTCTCTTAGGATGCTTTGTATTTCTGCGGTGTCTGTTGTAACTTCTCCTTTTTCATTTCTAATTTTATTGTTTTGAGTCTTCTCCCTCTTTTTCTTGATGAATATGGCTAATGGTTTATCAATTTTGTTTATCTTCTCAAAGAAGCAGCTTTTAGTTTTATTGATCTTTGCTGTTGTTTCTATTTCATTTATTTCTGCTCTGTTCTTTATGATTTCTTTCCTTCTGCTAACTTTGGGTTTTGTTTGTTCTTCTTTCTCTAGTTCCTTTAGGTGTAACATTAGATTGTTTATTTGAGATTTTTCTTGTTTCTTGAGGTAGGCTTGTATAGCTATAAACTTCCCTCTTAGAACTGCTTTTGCTGCATCCCATAGGTTTTGGATCGTCGTGTTTTCATTGTCATTTGTCTCTAGATATTTTTGGATTTCCTCTTGGATTTCTTCAGTGATCTCTTGGTTATGTAGTAACGTATTTTTTAGCCTCCATGTGTTTGTGATTTTATGTTTTTTTCCCTGTAATTGATTTCTAATCTCATAGCATTGTGGTTGGAAAAGATGCTTGATATGATTTCAGTTTTCTTAAATTTACTGAGGCTTGATTTGTGACCCAGGATATGATCTGTCCTGGAGAATGTTCTGTGTGCACTTGAGAAGAAAGTGTAATCTGCTGTTTTTGGATGGAATGTCCTATAAATATCAAGTAAATCTATCTTGTCTATTGTTTCATATAAAGCTTGTGTTTCCTTATTAATTTTCATTTTGGATGATCCGTCCATTGGTGTAAGTGAGGTAAGTCCCCCAGTATTATTGTGTTACTGTCGATTTCCTCTTTTATAGCTGTGTGTGGTTGCCTTATGTATTGAGGTGCTCCTATGTTGGGTGCATATATATTTATAATTGTTATATCTTCTTCTTGGATTGATCCCTTGATCATTATGTAGTGTCCTTCCTTGTCTCTTGTAACATTCTTTATTTTAAAGTCTATTTTATCTGATATGAGTATTGCTACTCCAACTTTCTTTTGATTTCCGTTTGCATGGAATATCTTTTTCCATCCCCTTACAGTCTGTATGTGTCCCTAGGTCTGAAGTGTGTCTCTTGTAGACAGTATATATATGGGTCTTGTTTTTGTATCCATTCAGCAAGCCTATGTCTTTTGGTTAGAGCATTTAATCCATTCATGTTTAAGGTAATTATCGATATGTATGTTACTATTACCATTTTCTTAATTGTTTGGAGGCTTTTTCTGTAGATCCTTTTCTTCTCTTTTGTTTCCCACTTAGAGAAGTTCCTTTAGCATTTGTTGTAGAGCTGGTTTGGTGGTGCTGAATTCTCTTAGCTTTTGCTTGTGTGTAAAGGTTTTGATTTCTCCATAGAATCTGAATGAGATCCTTGCTAAGTAATCTTGGTTGTAGGTTCTTCCCTTTCATCACTTTAAGTATATCATGCCACTCCCTTCTGGCTTGTAGAGTTTCTGCTGAGAAATCAGCTGTTAACGTTATGGGAGTTCACTTGTATGTTATTTATCGTTTTTCCCTTGCTGCTTTCAATAATTTTTCTTTGTCTTTAATTTTTGCCAATTTGATTACTGTGTGTCTCGGCGTGTTTCTCCTTGGGTTTATCCTGTGTGGGACTCTCTGCACTTCCTGGACTTGGGTAGCTATTTCCTTTCCCATGTTAGGGAAGTTTTCAACTATAATCTCTTGAAACATTTTCTCGGGTCCTTTCTCTCTCTCTTCTCCTTCTGGGACCCCTATAATGCGAATATTGTTGCATTTAATGTTGTCCCAGAGGTCTCTTAGGCTGTCTTCATTTCTTTTCATTCTTTTTTCTTTATTCTGTTCCGCAGCAGTGAATTCCACCATTCTGTCTTCCAGGTCACTTATCCATTCTTCTGCCTTAGTTATTCTGCTATTGATTCCTTCTAGTGTAGTGTTCACTTCAATTATTGTATTGTTCATCTCTGTTTGTTTGTTCTTTAGTTCTTCTAGATCTTTGTTAAACATTTCTTGCATCTTCTCGATCTTTGCCTCCATTCTTTTTCCAAGGTCCTGGATCATCTTCACTATCATTATTCTGAATTCTTTTTCTGCAAGATTGCCTATCTCCATTTCATTTAGTTGTTCTTCTGGGGTTTTATCTTGTTCCTTCATCTGGAACATAGCCCTCTGCCTTTTCATCTTGTCTGTCTTTCTGTGAATGTGGCTTTTGTCCCACAGGCTGCAGGATTGTTGTTCTTCTTGCTTCTGCTGCCTGCCCTCTGAGTTGTTTTTCTTGTCCTTCTTATTCACAGATGCCAAAATTGAGAGAAAATTTTCCTTCTATAAACTGAGCTGTTAATTCATTACTGCAACCAGTATTTGTTGAGCATTTATATGTTAGGCCAAAGCAGTGTACAGGGTGGACATAGGCCCTATGCTCTGGAACTGACATTCTAGTCAGGAGAGACAGGCAATAAAACACATAAATGTATGAATTTCAGACAGTGATAAGTGCTATAAAGAAATTAAATAGGATCAAGAGTTAGACAATGTGGAATAACATGAAAAGTTGCTATTTTGGGGCTAGAATAGTCATGAAAATCCCCTCTGAGAAAGTGACATTTTAGCTGAAGCCTGCATAATGGGAAGGAGACAGCTACATGGAGCTCCGGCTGGGTGTTTTCACATGAATCCTTTCAGTTAATCCTCACATCACCATAAACTGGATGATGATATCCACCTTTAGGAAGCTATGTAACTTGCCAATTAAAAGCACTTGCTTTGCAATTAGACAAGTAGAATTTGTATCCTAGCTCGACCATGTACTAGCTGGATAACTTTAAACAAATCGCTCATCTCTGTAAGCCTCTGTTTCCTGTGTGTAAAATGGGGATAATACGACATACCACTGCAAGATTTGAGGGAGGATGGAGTGAAATGATGTCAGTAAAGCGCTTGGTGCATTCATAGACATTCAGTTAACATTAGTATACTTCCCGTGTCTCTCTCTTGTGGTCCAGAGTGTAGAATTTGAGTTTGGTAAATAATGAGAAATTGCTTCAAGTTTTCTGGCAGTGGTGATAAAGTGGCCTAATTAAAGCAATGGTTTTGGAAGATGGTTCCTAAAGCTGTATGCTGCACCTATTAAAGGAGAGGCTGCCTAGAGACAGGAATAGGGCTACGGGAAGTCTGGGGGGTTACTTGTGAAGAACTGAGGTGTAGCCTGAGGAAACAAGAAGAAAGAGCTGCGTCAGGAGAGACACTGATGGATGAAAAGGACTTGGCTGTGAAGCGGACTACAAAGGAAGTCTGGGGACATTCCTTTAAGATTGTGCACACAATGAGCCAAGGATGTTTAGAAAAGAAGTACTTGCAGATGGGAGGGAACCCTTTAAGTTGTCACTACCATGGAAACAACCTAACTGTCTATCAGTAGGGAACATGTTTGTAAATTATGGTACATCCAATTAAGGCAATTCTGTGCAGCCATTAAAAAAAGCTTCTGATGGGAATAATCTACGTGATAAATCGGTAAATGAAAAAATGCAGTGCAATATGGTATAAATAATATGCTACTGTTTATGGGAGGGAAAAGGGTTGTATGTACAGCTATGTATGAATAGGCTTATATGTGAATATACTAACTCTGAATGGGTACTTAGAAAAACAAAAACAAAAAACCACCAGTGGTGGCCTGGGATGAAGAGGCCTGGGATGCAGGCTGTGGTTAGGAGTGGGAGGGAGACCAACAATTCATTGATCTCCATTTTAAAGATTTAAAGTTTTGTAGCATGTGCATATCAAAAAAAAATGTCTTTAATCGTTCAAAATAAATTATTAAAAAAGTTGTTAGGGCCATCCTGACCACAGAAGCCCATGTTTGGTTTGAGTAGAGCCCCTACAAAAAAGGGAAAGGAAGCAGTCATTTTTAAAAATCCTAGCATGTAAGAGAAATACAGAGGCATTATGAAGTACAAGATAAAGCATGTGGGCTTTGGAGTTAGAGAGACCTGGATCTTCATTCCAGCACTTGCTAGTTTCATGACCTTCAGCAAGTCACTTAACCTCTGAGCCTTAGCCTTCTCTTCTGAAAAATACCTTTTTAAGGTCACTGAGATAAAGATAATATTTGCCTGGCACATAGTGGCTATTCCAAAATGGTAGATATTATATTGTTATACATCTAAGACAGTCAGCCAAGATACAAATTACTTCTTATTGACTAGACAGTGGAGTATAGTGAGGAAAAGTATTGACTTTGGAATTAGATTTCCTGGGTTTGAACCTGCTCCATCACTTACTAGTGTGCAGTCAATTTACTGAATCACTGTGTGCCTCAGTTTCCTCATTTGTAAAATGAGGCTAATAATAGTTGTACCTCATAGAGTTGTTGAGAGGAATAAATGAGTTAATGTACATAAAATGTGAGTTTCACAATGTGCATTTCAAATTAAGTTGTCACTACCATGGAAACAATCTAAATGTCCTTCAATAGGGAGCAGGTTAAATAAATTATAGTACATCCCATTAAGGTAATGCTTTACAGTTATTTTTAAAAGCTTCTGCTGGGAATATCTACGTGATAAACTGGTAAATGAAAAAGCTCAGTGCAATATGCTGTAAATAATTTGTAGAAAAAAGTGCCTGGCACATAATAAGCACCAGATAATTATTTGCTATTGTTATTGTTTATTTACTATAATTATTTCTGCTTGTGTTTTTATTATCTTTCCAGACAAGTAAACCTGAGAACCTTTTTTTTTTTTTTTTTTTTTTTTGCGGTACGCAGGCCTCTCACTGTTATGGCCTCTCCCGTAGCGGAGCACAGGCTCCGGACGCGCAGGCTCAGCGGCCATGGCTCACGGGCCCAGCCGCTCCGCGGCATGTGGGATCTTCCCGGACCGGGGAATGAACCCGTGTCCCCTGCATCGGCAGGCGGACTGAGAACCTTTTTTTAATCCATCCATAATTCCTACATTTTGGGACATGGCGAGAGGAGGTGGGGAGCCAGAATAGGGTTTTACTGTTTGCATATATGTGCATGTATGTGTACCTGAGGTAACATTTACATACAGTGATATGCACAGACGTTAAGAGTTCAGTTTTTTGTTTGTTTGTTTTTTTGTGGTACGCGGGCCTCTCACTGTTGTGGCCTCTCCCGTTGTGGCCTCTCCCGTTGTGGAGCACAGGCTCCGGACGCGCAAGCCCAGCTGCTCCGCGGCATGTGGGATCCTCCCGGACCGGGGCACGAACCCGTGTCCCCTGCATCGGCAGGCGGACTCTCAACCACTGCGCCACCAGGGAAGCCCAAGAGTTCAATTTTTTATTGGTTTTGACGAATGTATCTACCTGTGTAACCAAGACACATTTGGGTTCAGAACATTTTCATCACTCCTGAAACTTTCTTCATAGCCTTTGCCAGTCCATCCCTATCCCTCTAGGCAGCCACTGCTCTGATTTCTGTTATCATAGCTTAGTTTTACCTGTTCTTGGACTTCATATAAATGGAAGTATACAGTCATACCCTTTTGTGTCTGAACATGTTTTTCAGATTCATCCATGTTATATGAATCCATAGTTCACTGTTTTTTATTGTTGAGTAGTATTCCATTGTATGAATATACCACAATTTGTTTATCCTTTCATTTGTTGATGGACAGTTGAGTTGATTCCAGTTGGGGGCAAATATGGATAAAGCTGCTTTAAACATTCATGTGCGAGTCTTTCTGTGGACATATGTTTTCACTTATCTTGGGTAAACACCTAAGAGTGGAACTGCTGTGTCATAGGATAAAGGGATGGTTAACTTTATAAGCAACTGAAAGCTACAGTACCATTTTGAGAAAACACTGGTAAGAAAAGAGGCCCCATGTGGAAAGAGTGTTAAGTTGGAAATCATAACAATGTCTCCTCCCTCTTCCACCTTCTTCAGAGACAGAAAAGGAGGAGGAAGGGGGTGGGAGGGAGGTAGAAAAAAATAGATTCTTAGGGTTAGTAGAGGAGGAGCTTTTCAAAAAGGTTTAGCCCTCTTGGCACGCAAATTCTTTTTTTTTTGGATTAAAAAAATTGTTATTGACATATAGTTGATTTACAATGTTGTGTTTCGGTGTACAGCAAAGTGATTCAGTTATACATACATGTATATATCTGTTCTTTAGATTCTTTTCCATTATAGGTTATTACAAGGTATTGAGTATAGTTCCCTATGCTATACAGTAAGTCCTTGTTGGTTATTTTATATATAATAGTGTGTATATTTTAATCCCAAACTCCTAATTTATCCCTCCCCCCAACCCTTTCCCCTTTGGTAACCATAAGTTTGTTTTCTATGTCTGTGAGCCTATTTCTGTTTTATAAATAAGTTCATTTGTATCATTTTTTTAGATTCCACATATAAGTGATATCATATGGTATTTGTCTTTCTCTGTCTGACTTGCTTCACTTGATAATCTCTGCATCCATCCATGTTGCTACAAATGGCATTATTTCATTCTTTTTAATGGTTGAGTAATAGTCCATTGTGTATATATTGGCACACAAATTCTTAATAACAACTTATAATGTGCTTTTATTTCTAAAATCTCTTTTGATCTTCACAGCAGTGCTACAGTGGAGGCAGAGCACATCTTACAGGGTAGCCTGTTATAAAAATGAGAAAACTAAAGCTCAGAAAAGTCAGAATGACTTGCCCAAGGTTCCACAGCCAGCCACTGTCTGAGCTGGGACCTGAACCCCAATCTTCAGACAGGAAGTCTTTGCCCTCAGTCCTAGTTCAAGCACTTATTAGCATAGAACCTTGGCAAATTATTATTTTTTTAAGGTTTCTTTTTATTTAATTAATTTATTTACTTTTATGTTTTTGGCTGCATTGGGTCTTAGTTGTGGCACACTGGATCTTTTGTTGCAGCACATGGGCTTCTCTCTAGTTGTGGTGTGCAGGCTCCAGGGCACATGGGCTCTGTAGTTTGTTGCACGTGGGCTCTCTAGTTGAGGTGCATGAGCTCAGTAGTTGTGGCGCACAGGCTTAGTTGCCCTGTGGCATGTGGGATCTTAGTTCCCTGACCAGGGATCGAACCCGCATCCCCTGAATTAGAAGGTGGATTCTTTACCACTGGGCCACCAGGGAAATCCCTTTGGAAAATTATTTAACCTCTCTGGACCTCACTTTTCTGAACTATACAGTGAGTATAATAATATACAGTGAGTACCTACTTCAGATACTGAGAGGTGTGATTGAGGTAATAGTTGCATTATGTGCTTGGCATATAGTACAAGTGCAATAAATGTTAGCTGAGTCTGAATCTAAGGTAGATAAATATGTCTGGGCTGAAGAAAGTGTTAGTAAACTAGCCAATAATATGCCTGGTATGAGGGTGACGTGTATGAAAGACTTAGGTGACACAATCATGTTCCCTCTCTTTGTTTTGTCCATATTCCTACCTGGAAGTGAATCCAGCCAGGGACTCTTCTCTTTTCTAATTCTCTTCTCCTCCTTCTGCCCTCCCCACAGTATCTCAAAGTTTTGCCTCAATGAAATGTGGCCCTGCTCATAAAAAAGTTGGAGGCCTCTGCTTATAATGCAAATGACTTATATAAAGAGGTGGAGAAGGATGGTAACCTAGCACATTGCTTGCTGCAGAATTCTTTATGAAAATAATCGCAATTCTCTAAATGCCCCTCTGAGTCAGTGTACAATACCAGTAGTTTTGAGTCCTTGGGCAAATCACTCGCTTTCTCTGAGCCTGAGTCTTACCTGGGAGTGCTAATAAGCTTCTGCCTTTTCTATTTATATTCATAGGGCTTGTGTAAGCATCAAAAAAGAAAGTTTTGAAAGCCATTTATGAGCTATAAAATGCTGTATACATGTGCATAGCTATTGTCACTCTTGTTGAACCTGTGGTTACACTCCTGCCTCCTTTTTCTCATCCGCTCCTGTCACTGACCCAGTGCTGGGGAAACTGGACTTGTCCAACTATTTTAGAAGGAGCTTTGTTCCCAGGGGATTAATTTTATTAATTAAGAGATTACTGTAAGGGAATTGGATTTTTGCTTTAGAACGTGCAGCTGCAGAGCAAAGCTGCATCTACAACATTTGCCCATGAGGTTTCCTAAGAGGCATGGTGACGAGTTGTGTCTCCTTCTGCAGACTGACGACAGCAACGGGGACTTGGACCCAGGAGTCTTGCTGACAGCTCAGACCATCACATCTGAGACCACCAGCAGCACCACCACAACTCAAATTACCAAGGTAACAGACAGCTAGAAATTCCTTCTGAAATCCAGTGGCATGCCAAGCTTGCTGCCTCTCTGCAAGAACCCTGGTCCATAAGCAAGGGTTTTCAGCTTCTTCCCTACTGAGCCAAATTTTTCCCAGTGTCCCTGGTGAAAAGGCCCTGTTGCTTTCCCCAGCAATAAACCCAGGGAGACCCTGAGCATCCCTGTCTACTTCATGGTCTCATTAAAGTCACATGTGGTTGTTCTCTTTACACATTCGTCTGTCTCCCTGGTCAGTGAGTCCCCTGTCTGGCTGTGGAGGTCAGCCTAAAAATTCAGTTTAAAAAGTCAGACGCAGAGTTCGCGTCTCCCCACAACTAGGGTGCCTGCCGAATGCTGGTGTGGGACCCTGATGCTCAAGGAGATGGGAAGAACCCCCAAGCGAACCGGTAGGATGTGGTGAGACTGAGGGGGGAGGAGAAGTGGAGGCTGGACAGGACCAGCGCCCCTGAGGGGTGGCTGAGAAGGGGGAGGGGTTCCGATGCCTGGAGGGACCCTCGGGGTCTCAGGTCAGGGGGGAGCATGCCCAGCGTTTCCCCTGCCCAATGGGCCGGGGAAGTCTGCCTGGCTCTTGGGCGGCTCCTACGCCCTCAGAGGTCCCCTCTGGGCTGGGTTGGTCCTGGGGTCGTAGGAGGGAGGCCAGGAGAGAACAGGAGAGGCAGGTGGGAGGGACCCTCCAGGACCGGAGGAGCAGGAAAGGAGCAAAGGGTGTTTGCCCCGCCCACTCGAGCCCAGGAAGCCAAGGGGGTTCACTGCCCTCTGAGACCAGAGGCAGGAGGCAGGAGGCACTGGGCCCCTTCTGTTCTGTTGAGCCTAGGCCCCACCATGCCTCCTTCCTTCCTAGGGCCTTTTCCAGCCCTGTGGGTCCTAAGCATAGGCCCCGCCCACCACCCAAACCTCGCCCCTGCTTAGGCCCGCCCTCCACAGCCAAGGCCTTTTTCCACTTTTTTTCTCCTCTTTTTTACTATTATGGTTCTGTTTTACCTTCCAGTTGTTGTTTCATCTATATTTTTATTTTTATATTTTTTCTAACATATCTGTTAGTTACCTCGTCTAATTTTATTTTTTACTTTGTTATTGTTCTCCTTTTTTTTTTTTTTTGCCGCCTGGCATGGGCTTGTGGGATCTTGGTTCATGAGCCAGGGGTTGGGCTGAAGTGCCTGCGGTGGGAGCTCTGAGTCCAAACTACTGGACTAACAGAGAGCCTCAGACCCCAGGGAACATTCATCAGAATGAGGTCTCCCTGAGGTCCTCATCTCAGCACCAAGACCCAGCTCTACCCAACAGCCTACAAACTCCAGTGTTGGAAGCCTCAGTCCAAACAACCAGTAAGACAGGAACACAATCCCACTCATAAAAAAAAGAAAATAAAAAATAAGACAGCAGGGCTTCCCTGGTGGCGCAGTGGTTGAGAGTCCACCTGCCAATGCAGGGAACGTGGGTTCATGCCCCAGTCCAGGAGGATCCCGCATGCTGTGGAGTGGCTGGGCCCATGGGCCGTGGCTGCTGAGCCTGCGCGTCTGGAGCTTGTGCTCCGCAACAGGAGAGGCCACAACAGTGAGAGGCCCGCACACCACTAAAAAAAGAGACAGCAAAAAAATATGTCACAGATGAAGGAGCAAGGTAAAAACCTACAAGACCAAATAAATGAAGAGAAAAGAGGCAATCTACCTGAAAAAGAAATCAGAGTAATGATAGTAAAGATGATCCAGAATGTCGGAAATAGAATGGAGGCACGGATTGAGAAAATACAAGAAATGTTAAGCAAAGATCTAGAAGAACTAAAGAAAAAACAAACAGAGATGAACAACACAATAACTGCAATGAAAAATACACTAGAGGGTATCAGTAACAGAATAACTGAGGCAGAAGAATCAATAAGTGAGCTGGAAGACAGAATGGTGGAAATAACTGCCGAGGAGCAGAATAAAGAAAAAAGAATGAAAAGAATTGAAGACAATCTCAGAGACCTCTGGGATAACACCAAATGCACCAACATTCGAATTATAGGAGTCCCAGAAGAAGAAGAGAAATAGAAAGGGTCTGAGAAAATATTTCAAGAGATTATAGTGGAAAACTTCCCTAACATAGGAAAGGAAATTGTCACCCAAATCCAGGAAGCACAGAGAGTCCCATACAGGATAAACCCTAGGAGAAACACACCAAGACACATTAATCACATTAATCAAACTAACAAAAATTAAATTCAAAGAAAAAATATTAAAAGCAGCAAGGGAAAAACCAAAAATAACCCACAAAGGAATCCCCATTAGGTTATCAGCTGATTTTTCAGCAGAAACTCTGCAGGCCAGAAGGGAGTGGCAGGATATACTTAAAGTGATGAAAGAGAAAAACCTACAACCAAGATTACTCTACCCAGCAAGTATCTCATTCAGATTCGAGGGAGAAATCAAAAGCTTTTCAGACAAGCAAAAGCTAAGAGAATTCAGCACCACCAAACCAGCTTTACAACAAATGCTAAAGAAACTTCTCTAGGTGGGAAACACAAGAGAAGAAAAAGACCCACAAAAACAAACCCCAGACAATTAAGAAAATGGTAATAGGGGGCTTCCCTGGTGGTGCAGTGGTTAAGAATCCACCTGCCAATGCAGGGAACGCGGGTTCAAGCCCTGGTCCGGGAAGATCCCACATGCTGCAGAGCAACTAAGCCCGTGCGCCACAACTACTGAGCCTGCGTTCTAGGGCCTTCGAGCCACAGCTACTGAGCCCACACACCACAACTACTGAAGGCTGCACACCTAGGGCCCATTGCTGTGCAACAAGAGAAGCCACCACAATGAGAAGCCTGTTGACACAATTAGAGAAAGCCTGTGCGCAGCAATGAAGACCCAACGCAGCCAAAAATAAATATATAAAATAAATAAATTTAAAAAAAGAGAAAATGGTAATAGGAACATACATAATAACCTTAAATGTAAATGGATTAAATGCCCCATCCAAAAGACACAGACTGGCTGAATAGATACAGAAACAAGACCCATATATATGCTGTCTACAAGAGACCCACTTCAGACCTAGGGACACGTACAGACTGAAAATGAGGGGATGGAAAAAGATATTCCATGCAAATGGAAATCAAAAGAAAGCCGGAGTATCAATACTCGTATCAGATAAAATAGACTTTAAAATAAAGACTGTTGCAAGAGATAAGGAAGGACACTGCATAATGATCAAGGGATCAATCCAAGAAGATGATATAACAATTATAAATGTTTATGCACCCAACATAGGAGCACCTCAATACATAAGGCAAGTGCTAACAACCAGGAAAGTGGAAATAGACAGTAACACAATAATAGTATGGGACTTTAACACCCCACTTACACCAATGGACATATCATCCAAACAGAAAATAACTAAGGAAACACAAGCTTTAAATGATACAATAGACCAGGTAGATTTAATTGATATTTATAGAACATTCCACCCAGAAGTGGAAGAGTACACTTTCTTCTCAAGTGCACATGGAACATTCTCCAGGATAGATCACATTGGGTCACAAATCAAGCCTTGGAAAATTTAAGAAAATTGAAATCATATCAAGTATCTTTTCTGACCACAATGCTATGAAATTGGAAATAAACTACAGGAAAAAAAACTGTAAAAACCACAAATACTTGGAGGCTAAAAAATGTGTCACTAAATAACCAAGACATCACTGAAGAAATCAAAGAAGAAATAAAAAAATACATAGAAACAAATGACAATGAAAACACAGTGACCCAAAACCTATGAGATGCAGCAAAAGCAGTTCTAAGAGGGAAGTTTATAGCAATTCAGTCTCACCTCAAGAAATAGAAAAATCTCAAATAAACAACCTAACCCTACACCTAAATCAATGAGAGAAAGAAGAACAAAGAAAACCCAAAGTCAGTAGAAGGAAAGAAATCATAAAGATCAGAGCAGAAGTAAATGAAATAGAAATGAAGAAAACAGTAGCAAGGATCAATAAAACTGAAAGCTGTTTCTTTGAGAAGATAAACAAAATAGATAAACCCTTAGCCAGACTCACCAAGAAAAAAAGGGAGAGGATGCAAATCAATAAAATAAATGAAAAAAGGAGAAATCACAGCTGACACCACAGAAATACAAAGGATTATAAGAGACTACTACAAACAACTATATGCCAATAAAATTGACAACCACAAAGAAATGGACAAATTCTTAGAAAGGTACAATTTTCCAAGACTGAACCAGGAAGAATTAGAAAATATAAACAGACCTATCACAAGTAATGAAATTGAAATTGTAATTAAAAATCCTCCAACAAACGAAAGTCCAGGACCAGATGGCTTCACAGCCGAATTCTATCAAACATTTAGAGAAGAGCTAACACCGATCCTTCTCAAACTCTCCAAAAATATTGCAGAGGAAGGAACACTCCCAAATTCATTCTACGAGGCTACCACCACCCTGAAACCAAAACCAGAAAAAGATATCACAAAAAAAATTACAGACCAATATCACTGATGAACATAGATGCAAAAATCCTGAACAAAATACTAGCAAACAGAATCCAACAACATATTGAAAGGATCAGACACCATCATCAAGTGGGATTTATCCCAGGGATGCAGGAATTCTTCAGTATACGCAAATCAATCAGTGTGGTACACCATATTAGCAAATTAAGGAATAAAAACCATATGATCATCTCAATAGATGCAGAAAAAGCTTTTGACAAAATTCAACATCCATTTATGATAAAAACTCTCCAGAAAATGGGCATAGAGGGAAACTATCTCAACATAATAAAGGCCATATATGACAAACCCACAGCAAACATCATACTCAATGGTGAAAAACTGAAAGCATTTCTACTAAGATCAGGAACATAAAAAAAAAAAAAATCAGGAGATAGGGAGGGTGGGAGGGAGGGAGACGCAAGAGGGAAGAGATATGGGAACATATGTATATGTATAACTGATTCACTTGGTTATAAAGCAGAAACTAACACATCATTGTAAAGCAATTATACTCCAATAAAGATGTAAAAAAAAAATCAGAAATGTCTGGCATTCCTATACACTAACAAGGGAAAATAAGGAACAATCCCATTTACCATCGCAACAAAATGAATAAAATGCCTAGGAATAAACCTACCTAAGGAGACGAAAGACTTGTACTCAGAAAACTATAAAACACTGATAAAAGAAATCAAAGATGACATAAACAGATGGAGAAATACACCATGTTCTTGGATTGGAAGAATCAATATTGTGAAAATGACTATAGTACCCAAAGCAATCTACAGATTCAATGCAATCCCCGTCAAACTACCAATGGCATTCTTCACAAAATTAGAACAAAAAACTTTACAGTTCGTATGGAGACACAAAGACCCCAAATAGCCAAAGCAATCTTGAGAAAGAAAAACAGAGCTGGAGGAATCAGGCTCCCCAACGTCAAACTAAACTACAAAGCTATAGTAATCAAGACAGTATGGTACTGGCACAAAAACAGAAATATAGATCAATGGTACAGGATAGAAAGCCCAGAGATAAACCCACGCACATATGGTCACCTGATCTTTGACAAAGGAGGTAAGAACATACAACAGAGAAAAGACAGTCTCTTCAATAAGTGGTGCTGGGAAAACTGGATAGCTACATGTAAAAGAGTGAAATTAGAACACTCCCTAATACAATACACAAAAATAAACTCAAAAAACAAACAAACAAACAAACTCCAAATGGATTAAAGACCTAAATGTAAGACCAGACACTATAAAACTCAGAGGAGAACAGGAAAAACACTCTTTGACATAAACCACAGCAAGATCTTTTTTGACCCACCTCCTAGAGAAATGGAAATAAAAACAAAAATAAACAAATGGGACCTACGTAAACTTAAAAGCTTTTGCACAGCAAAGGAAACCATAAACAAGACAAAAAGACAACCCTCAAAATAGGAGAAAATATTTGCAAATGAAACAATGGACAAAGGATTAATCTCCAAAATATACAACCAGCTCATGGAGCTCAATACAAAAAAAACCAAACAATTCAATTAAAAAAATAGGTGGAAGACCTAAATAGACATTTCACCAGAGAAGACATACAGATGGCCAAGAGGCACATGAAAAGATGCTCAACATCACTTACTATTAGAGAAATGCAAATCAAAACTACAATGAGGTATTACCTCACACTGGTCAGAATGGCCATTATCAAAAAATCTAGAAACAATAAATGCTGGAATGGGTGTGGTGAAAAGGGAACCCTCCTCCACTGTTGGTCAGAATGTAAATTGATACAACCACTATGGAGAACAGTATGGAGGTTCCTTAATAAACTAAAAAAAAGAACTACCCTATGATCCAGCAATCCCACTACTGGGCATATACCCTGAGAAAACCATAATTCAAAAAGAGACACGGGGACTTCCTTGGTGGCGCAGTGGTTAAGAATCCGCCTGCCAATGCAGAGGACAGGGGTTCGAGCCCTGGTCCGGGAAGATCCCACATGTCACGGAGCAACTAAGCCCAAGCCTGCGCTCTAGAGTCCCTGAGCCACAATTACTGAACCCATGTGCCACAACTACTGAAGCCCATGTGCCTAGAGCCCGTGCTCCACAGCAAAAGAAGCCACCGCAATGAGAAGCCCACGCACCTCAACAAAGAGTAGCCCCACTGGCTGCAACTAGAGAAAGACTGCGCGCAGCAACGAAGACCCAATGCAGCCATAAATAAATAAATAAACAAAAAAACCAAAAAGAGACATGTGCCACAGTGTTCACTGAAGCACTATTTACAATAGCCAGAGCATGGAACCAACCTAAATGTCCGTCGACAGATGAATGGATAAAGAAGATATGGCACATATATACAATGGAATGTTAGCCATAAAAAGAAATGAAACTGAGTTATTTGTAGTGAGGTGGATGGACCTAGAGTGTGTCATACAGAGTGAAGTAAGTCAGAAAGCGAAAGACAAATACTGTATGCTAACACATATATATGGAATCTAAAAAAAAAAAATGGTACTGATGAACCTAGTGGCAGGGCAGGAATAAAGACATAGACATAGAGAATGGACTTGAGGATGCGGTGGGGGAGGGGAAGCTGGGGTGAAGTGAGAGTAACATCAACATATATACACTACCGAATGTAAACTAGTTAGCTAGTGGAAAGCAGCAGCATAGCACAGGGAGATCAGCTCGGTGCTTTGCGATGACCTAGAGGGGTGGGATAGGGAGTGGGGGAGGGATATGGGCATATATGTATGCATATGGCTAATTCACTTTGTTGTACAACAGAAACTAACACAGTATTGTGAAGCAATTATACTCCAATAAAGATCTATTAAGAAAAAAGTCCGTATAAGGGCAGGTGTTGTTGGTATTATTAGGCAACCATATTTTCCAAGCCAAATAGCAGAACTCAGGGTCTCACGAAGAATTTTTATGTCATGTCCAGGATCAAGGCCATGGGAACTGTAGTTTGGATGCTGAAATATTGAAATTATTAGAATATTGTTTATGGGGGCAAGAGGGACAAAGTATCTAAAATTGGGACTACTCCCAGAAAATCAGAGACAATCCATGTTGGCGGTAGCACTAGATGAAAAAGCATTTTCTTGTAAATAAGAAATCTAGATTGCTGACCAAGCTCCATCATCCACACACAGATGGCTGGAAGTCAGTTACTTAATATGTCTAGACCATGGTTTCCTCATCTGTGAAGTAGGGAAACCTGCCTACCCTGGGGGGATTATTTGAGGGCCTTTTGACATCAGTAATATGAAAATGTCTTAAAATAAAGAGCCTAATTTCAAGTTTCATGACATTTTTTGTTCATAGTCTTCTGATTTGTTTGCCTCTTGAAAACAATCAAAATATATAGGAAAAGAGCAAACAGGAACACCTGTTTTGTTTACTCACAGAAATTCTTTGGTGTTTGGGAGGAAGAAAAAGGTAAAAATAAATAATAGAGAATTATGACTTTCTGTTTAGCTTATTAAAGGTTTTAGCAATACTAGGGAATAGGCGTGTGCTCATTTTAGCAGGTCCAGCCAAGATTTTGAACAAGTGTGTGAGAAAGCTCCCCTATTCAGTACCCAGCAGCAGATTAAAATTTGGAGTATAGTTTTCAGACTAATTTCTTGCTGTTGTTTTGTTTTGCTGTTTGGGTTTTTCTTTCTTTCTTTCTCATATGGTCACCTCCCTTTTGTTTCAGACTGTAAAAGGTGGGATTTCAGAGACCCGGATTGAAAAGCGAATTGTGATCACAGGAGATGCCGATATTGACCATGATCAGGTGGGAATGCTGAGATCCTGGGCATGGGAGAGGTTCTGGGGAAGGATCACTGATGGACACCGAAACTGGCTTGCAAAAGATAACAGCTTACGGGGCTTCCCTGGTGGCACAGTTGTTGAGTGTCCGCCTGCCGATGCAGGGGACACGGGTTCATGCCCCGGTCCGGAAAGATCCCACATGCCGCGGAGCGGCTGGGCCCGTGAGCCATGGCCGCTGAGCCTGAGAGTCCGGAGCCTGTGCTCCGCAACGGGAGAGGCCACAACAGTGAAAGGCCCGCGTACCGCCAAAAAAAAAAAAAAAAAAGATAACAGCTTTATCTCCAAGGGGGCTCCTTAGCTAGCTCTTAATCGAGAAGAAGGACAAAGGGAGTCGGATCACTGAGGCCTGTGGGATGGGGGCCATAGATTGGAGAAGCAGGGAAGTGTAATGCAAAGAACATGGGCTTTACACTCAAATCCTAGTTCTTACCATATTCTAGCCCTAACTCCCTAGGCCTCTGTTTCCTCATCTATAAGATAGCATCTTCCTTCAAGGTTGTGAGAATCAAGTGAGATACAGATGTACATTGTGGGGCATGTGGTGGGCTCCAAGTAAATAGAGCTGTTGCTGTTCAGTGGATATCATGTACCCAAACCTGTGCTGGAGACAGTAGATGATATCAAACCAACATGTAGTCTCTACCCTCAGAGGGGCGAGCTAGAAGGGACACAGTGTCATGGGGCTGGAACTCAGGAGACCTGGAACTTAATTTCTGTCCTAGATCTATCACTAACTTGTTGTATGACCCTGGGCAAATCACTTTACCTCCCATATATTTTTTTTTTTGTTCTCTCCTAAAAGAGAGTAGGTTGATCTAGCTAATTTCTGGGCCCTCTGAGTGCTAAAATTCTATGCTTTTATGTTAATTAGGTGCTAATTGTGTGCTTCGAGCAATTAGCAAATAATAAGGTCAGGATTAATGTTCCCAATTCTCTGCTGGGTGAGGTTAGAACAGTAAAGCTACAGAGAAGCGGGGGTGGAAGAGACTGCATGTAAATGCTTCTGGAATCATTGACAGGAGTGCTGGAGCAATAGTTCTGTGGCCTTTATGCTGATATGCTGAGTGCCTTAAAAAGAAGAAATAGACTGAGCGGCAGTGCTGACAGTTCCCTTGGTAGCAGGGTTGAGACTTACAGCTGAGAACACCGGGCTGAGGGTCCCAGCAACAAGGCTGCAAAAAGCCCAAGTGGGAGGCCTTGCAGTCTGTTTGGCCCAGCGCAAGGGATGCTGCTGTGTTACCAGCCTGCACTCACCTACGCGGCCTGATGTGATCTGAGCCCCTGCCACGTGCTTCATCTGTGCTAGATGGCATAGGAAGGTGTTTTGGCTTTGGAGTGAGACAGACCTGGGTTGAATCCTGACTCTGCAACTTACTGGTTGTGTGTCCTTGAGCAAGTTATTTTACTTCTCTGAGCTGTGGTTTTGCCCTCTGTAAAATAAAGATTATCATAGCTTTCTTTCAGGGTTATTGGGACAAAAGGACAAGCATACTTGATAGCTCAGAGAGGTGCTCCAGTGTCCCTCAGTCTCTGAGACATGAGGGACATGTGGAAGGGATAAGATGTGGTGCACTCTGGATGGGGAGTGGGCACTTTAAGAAGGTGCAGGCTGTCAGAGAGAGAGGGGTGTAGGCCAGAGTAACCAGAGAGAGGGCTTGGGCTGGGCCTTGAAGCGTGAGCAGACTGGTTGAGCAAACAAGCTGAGAGGATGAGCAGGGGCCTGTAGAGGTAGCGGTGCCAAGAACGGCTTTCATGGAGTCAAGAGACCAAAAGAGGGATCTCCCTTCTTCCCGTCCCTCCTAGAAGTAGTCTTAACAGCCAGGGTTAACAGTCAGCTGGTCAAATCTAGCTAGAGTCCTTTTCGATGGAGGCCTGTCACTGAGAATCCCATGCCACCATCCCCCAAAGTCTGTGTTGGGCTCTTCCACCTTGGGGTGCTCTGAGCTTGAGGCTCAGCGACTTGCAGCCCAAGGGGAGTAGTCGTGTCATTGTTCTTCTTTGACTTTCCCTCTGCTCCCTTCAGCTTTTCTAAAATGATCAGAACTCCTCCAGATACTAAAATAGGGTCGTCATCCCCTCCACCTCCCTCTGAAACTAAAAAACAGTGTGGCAAAGAGGAAAGTCTGATAGACTTAAGTGAAAATCCCCATTGTGTTACTTACTAGCTGTGAAACGTTAAGCACTTTAACCACTGAACCTCGGTTTCCACGTCTAAAATATGAAATTAAGGATCCTGCCTTAATTCATTGAGTTGTTGTAAAGATCAAGTAAATCATAATAAGTAATGTACTTAGGCCAGTATGTGGCGTGTCATGGGCCCTCCCACTCTTTCTTCCTTTCTTGTCTCTACTTTAGCCAGAGACATCTCTTCCTTCTTGTAGCATGCTTCGCTAGTTTCCTCTCCTGTCCTGAGCTTCCCGGTTACCCTACGCTGAACACAGATTTCACTTTGTTCTTCAGACTCCCTTTCTTGAGTGAATCTTCCCAGAGCCACCGAGGCTGTCAGCCCTCAAGGCCCTCCCTGATTCCTTGGAGACAGCTCTAAGCTTTCCCTGTGTCTGTGTTTTCAGTCCAGGAGCCTCCCTAAGCAGGATAGGGTGGGTACGGCCATCGTCAGCTTGGCTTAGCCTACATCCTGCTCTGGCTCTGCAGACAGAAAGATTGAACTTGCCAGAGAAATGGTGTCCTATGACCCCTGCCTTTTTCACCAGCCAGGCTGCTTTCTGCCTGATGGACGTTGTTTCTGTCTTTCTCAGGTCCTCGTACAGGCCATCAAGGAGGCAAAGGAGCAGCACCCAGACATGTCAGTGACCAAGGTGGTCGTCCATCAGGAAACCGAGATCTCTGAGGAGTGAGCTCAGGTATGGGCCGTGCTTGTGGAGTGGAGCCATCCCCCCAGAGGTGTCCACGCTGGGACTTGATAAACCGAAGGCAGAGGAAGGCTGAGGAGGAGGATGTGGGAGGTCATTAAGTGTCTGGCTCCAACTAAAGCAGCTAGGTCTCCTCCTGCCCTCAGCGGTGCCGGCAGTGATGGGGTGGAAGAGATACACCAAGCGTGGATGTAAATCCCACCCACCTTTTGAATCTTCATGCATCCTCCAGCTTCTCCACCTCACCTCCCCCCACTTCTCCCTGCTGCTCTACTCTCTGCTGTCACAAGTCTCTCTGAGCCTAGACCTGGGAGGGCCAGAGGAGAAGAACAAAACCAAGAAAAGCAGCGCTAGCTGTCTGGAAATGAGGGTTTGGGGGATAGGAAAGAAAGGGCTGAAGCTCTGGGGCCAGACTAGAGAGTTGGAAGCAAGATAGCTGCTTTTTGGGAGCCAGGGTTCCAGACAAAGTCATGCCTACAAGTAGTTTACAAATAACGTGAAGAAGCCATCAATCACCAGGTAGGACGGGGCCCTGTAAAACCGCTCGGGCCCTGACTGTCACTTGTGGCCACAAGAACTTGGCACTGGGACTGGGTAGCAGTCTCCTTTGCGGGATTTTAAAACTTTGCTTTTTTCTTTCCTCTAGGAACTGTCCTACCCTCCCCCCTCCCCCGACTCCCTGCCCATCTCCCGTCCCAGAGAAAACCAGCAGAATGATAAAGAAGGTAACCTGCAATAGTCAGACTTCAGACTTTTAAAATGATTGATTCTAAACCACCAGAAAAGCAATTTCATTTTCTATTTGGAGTTTATACCAAGAAAGTCTTCTAGATATCACTGATCCTTTTGAATACATTTTTCTATATTGTGATACCAGAAATTGTTCAACTTTTCACTCTTTGGACTGTTTTTAAAGAGCCTTTTGTTTTTTTATGGGGTGGTTTGTAACCCCTTCAGCCCAGCCTCTCCCCATTTACACGGGCAGGGTCCCCAGCATTCTTCGGGAAATCCTCCAATGACTCTGTCAGCTGTGCTGGGGGACAAAGCCAGCTTAATGGGGCTTCCCTGCTCCTCCCCTAGTTTATACCCTTTAGATGGCAGCAGAAACTTCATAAACCAGCCCTTTCTCAGAGCCAGTGATGTAACTTTATCAGAATGTCAGGCAGGGCGGCTGCCCTGATCCAGAGACCCCAGGAAGATGTCCCTGTCCCTTTGCTGAGGGTGGTGTGGGGAGGCAGAGGCCTCTGGAAGAATGTAGTATTGTTTTCCTTCCTCTCTCCTGTTCTTTCTTTTTGGAGCTTCTTTAGATCAAAGACATAAGAAGTTGCTTCAGATATATCTGATACTGTGAATGTTTGAACATATCCGTGGCCTTCACCTTCCTGCTCTCCCTCCCCTTTTACCTCATCAGAAGCAGTGGCTCTGCTAAGTGCTCCCCCCACCTCCCATCTCAGGAGAGACCAAAACTCACAGAAAAATAGGCACTTTGGGCCAAAAGCACTGACCGCACATTTTTAGTGGTGATTTGGACAAAGAAAGTTGACGAGATTTTTTTAAAGGTTTTCTAGTTCTGGGAATGTGTACTTCACACAGGGGAGTGGTGGAGTTTACCTCAGTTGGATCCTGCTAAGAAGTATTTCCAGGAGAACATCCCTGAGCCTCTCTCTTTAATCCTGGGGTGAGAGAGGATGTGACTGAGAGAGGAGGCGATCGTGGTCCAGACCGGCCCCTGCCTGCAGAGACCCTTCTGGAGCGTGGGAATTGGCTTTTAGGGGCCACGCTCCCCACAAAACCCCACTTGACAAGGGGTACAAACACCAGCTCCACTCATCCCCACTTGCCATCTGAGGTCTGTCAGGTTTTGTGGCTTGATGTTTGTGGTGGGTTTGGGTTTAATTTTTTGTTTTTGATTTTGAAAATGAGGACTGATGTCCCCAATCCCACTATTCCTGGTAAAGATTAGGGGACATTTTTATTCAGTAGGGCCTCTCTGATCTTCCAGCTTGCTTCCCACAAACAGATCTACCTACAAGTTCTTAGAATCCTGATTCTAGGACAGAAAGTGAGCTTCCTGAGGTGGACAGTGGGTCCCAGTCAGCAGTGGCTGGGGGCTCCAGGGCGGCGAGCAGGAGAGAAGTCTACAGCCTCTGCTCCCAGCCCGCAGCACGTCTCCGGAGTCTCTGCTGGCTGACCTTTGTTTAGACAAACTCAGTTGGTTTGAACTGTTTTCACGAGTGTGCGTTTTTCTCTTAGTACTTACTTGAGACTGTTACTAACCAACAGGTAGCTCTCTCTGGGCAGGGACAGGAAGAGCTCAGGTGGGATATGTGACAGCCTTCGGGGGGAAGGAGAGTGCCCTGTCTCAGGGACAGACAGCCTGGGGCATATGGTCTGGAGCGATGGGGCTTTTCCAGGCCGTGCCCAAGCCCGAGCTTTGTTGCCCAGAGCGGTGGTGAGGTTGGAAATCCAGCTCACACCATATAGGCATGCGATGTGAGCTCACTTGCCAATGGCCAGCTGTCCTGCTGGAAGAGCTGCCGGAGCTTGCAGAGCTGCAACCTGTGGAATGAAGATGGGGAAAGGAAGAGGGCACAGCATGCACGTCAGGAACCTGGCACACTGAGTATTCTGTGCCATCCAGGTCAGTGTGGCCACTTTCACTGCCTAGGACCACAAATCAGGGGCCTGAACTTCCCCTCAATCTGTCACCAACTCACTTCACCCTGCTTCCTTGTCTATAAGTCGGACCAGAAGATCTCCAGTGCCCTTCTGGCGCTGAGAAGCCATGATTCGGACAAGCCAACACGAGGGGTGTCCTTCCAAGCCTCTTTCCTTTTCCTCCCTCTCTGGTTACAGAACTTGGGGTTTGGCAATTGTTTGGATCTTTTTTTTTCTTTCTGCCACTGTGTGTGTGCGTGTGTGTGAAGAAAAACAGACTGTCCAAGTGGAAATGGTGAAGAGGGGAGAAGAGTTCATTTCCAGTGTCAACAACTTGGCAGTTTTCCTAAAGTGACTCAGACACAGCACAGGAACAACTCTCACCGCAATTTTATTTTTATCTCACTTCAGCAACAAAGATTTCTTCCAAGCCACGTGAGGTCTCTGCCACCCACCTACCCAACCCACCCACAAAGCAGGACCTGAATTTATCCGCTGAGGGCCCACAGAGCCTGGCTGCAGGGACCTGTCAGGGCCTCTGCCCGCCCCCAGCCCCCCACCGTGTGTTGCGGGGCAGCTGAGGGTGAGGGAGCAACACTCCACCTCGGGAAATGGAGCCAGGGCTATGGCCTGACCAACACCAAGGAAGGCTCGTGGGAGATACCTGTCCAGGATCTTAGCCCCAGGCTGGTTGGTTTTACAGATCTCTCTCAAATGTTTTATTTTGGTGACAAAAATGAAGGAGCTTTGTAAATTAAAAAAGAAAAATTATGAATCATATCAAGTAGTTGTTTACATTTCTTGACAAAATAGGAACTATGCCAGCCGAATCAAATTGGCAAAATCCTTAGATTAAATAGGCAATAATTAGGTCTGCCGTTTTGGCCTTTTGTAGTTAGAGAAGTGGTGGTAGTGTTTAGATACTGTTTGGTCTTGCTTCTTCTTGTACTGCATTTTTCAATAAACTTAAAAAAAAAAAAAGGGACTCTGTGAAGATTGATCAACTTTTAAAGTTCTCTTCTCTTACCGGCAACTCGGGAAAAATTAAACGTACGACAGGAAGACCCAAATCCAAGCCATTTTCTAAAGGTGTCCACATGGACCAAAATGCAGTTTCAACATATAAAAGGATTTCTGGGAACTGGCATATGCTTTTTGCCAACTGGAGGGAAATGTTGTGGCACAGGCCACGACAAAGGAGAGAAAGGGGGCTTCTCAGACCTCTTTAAGGGAGGGGCCAGACCCTCAGTATGAAGGCATTGGCAGTAGTGTAGCCCTCGTGGGATATACCCTGCATGGCTGAGGGGGGGAGGGCTTGACGTGGTAGGAATTAAAGGCTCAGTCTCCATCCCAGATGGCGGTGGAACATCTCAGCTCCACCCCATTGCCCGTCTTCCCAGAGGCGCAAACCCTATCACTAGTGCCACCTTGGAGGGAGCCTGTCCCAGCCTGTAACATCACAACCTACCTTCCAAGTCTTAGGGTCCTTGCCCACCACTTTGGGTTTGCCAAGACACCAGATACATCTCCCAGTCACCCTGGCCTGGACCTCCAGCCCCCTCAGGTACCTGTCCAGGGCTAAGGCCACTTTTGGAGGCTGAAGGAATTCCTAAGGCTGAGTCATGCTGGTCTCCAGATTCCACGTTAAAACACATTCTCTCCGGCTTTTTGAACCCTTGTGCAGTTGGCATTTCTCTGCTGACATGCAAGTCAGGATGCCTTAGCAGCTGCTGGGGCCAGAGCATCCGTCCCCAGTCTGGGATGTGACTGAAGCATCTACTAGACATTGGGACTCCCATCCTAGTCCGGTACCATGGTCCATGCTGCAGCCTCATAGCAGGCTGTCCCCTGCTCCTCAGACCCGGGCCCCCAAGTCCCCTCCTCCTCCCAACTTGGCGTAACCCCCCAGACTAAGGCGGTCCAGCCGTGGCCAGCTTCGGTGAGCACAGTCCCGAGCTGCTGGGCCCCTAAGCAGGAGCTCCCCAAGGCCCAGATCCAGAGACTTGGAATGTTCAATGCAGGAACCAGAGGGCTGCACGGTGATAATCACATGGCCAGTCTGGGTCCGTGGACCCCAGGGTGGGTGCAGCCCTGGGCCCTTCAGCGGGTAACTGTTGAGCAGGGCAGGTAACCCCAAGCGAGGATTAGCAGGCTCTGAACGCAGACTACGCACTGATGGGACTGGTGAGGTACCCCGACACGGGGACAGGTCCCAGCTTTCTGGCTCCACGCAGCCTATGGCTCGGGGAGTCCTGGGGCCGGGGCTGGGGAGGAGAGCGCAGTCCCAGCCCGGGCCGTCCGGGGGTCGGAGCGCCTGAGCCCGCAGCACCCCCTGACGAAGCCGTCGAGTCTCCAAGTCTCGGTTCTCGTAGAGCAGCGTGTTGGCACAGATGAACACGAACAGGCCTACGCCCATGACCACGGGCCCAAGGAGTCGCAGCCGCTCGTGCGGGCCGTGGGCCCGGCCGGCGCCCCGACCCTCGCGCCGCAGCTCGCTCAGCGGGGGCGCGCTGGCGTTTGCAGCCCGGGGTCCCGGGACCCCGGCGCGGTGCGGCCAGTAGCCGGCCACTGCGATGCCCATGCCCACCAGGACCACGAGCGCCCCCAGCGCCGCGAACGCCCCCGACGGCGATCGCAGCCGCAGCCGCGCCCGCACCCGCAGGGGCTCGGGCGGGGAGCGCGGGCGCCGGCGGCGGCCCAGGCGGCGGCCCAGGCGGGAGACGCGGCCCTCGGGGCTCCTCCGCACCTCCCCGCAGTCTCCGGGGCTCCCAGCCGTCATCTCTCAGTCGTCTTGGCGCTCTGCGGAGAGAAGGTGGGAGGCAGGGACTGAACCGACGGGCCTACGGTCGGAGCGCCAGGTCGGGGGCCCGCATCCGGGAGGGAAGATGGGGCTGCCTGGCCCAGGACGCTTGGAGATCCCTGGCGGCCACCCCCGGATTTTCCCGGGCTGCGAGGCGGGGAGCCGCCCCCGCTCGGGTTTTCCGCAGCGGAGCTCCGAGCCAGGGACGCGCGGCAGAAGCCAGAGTTGGCCGGGCCCGCGGGCGGAGACCAGGGAGGGGGTCGCGGGCTGCTCCTTGGCGCATCCTTGGCTGCGGGGCTCCGGCCGCCTGCGCCCTCTTGGCCAGCTTGCGGGTCCCGGGCCTCGGGAGGTGTGGGGCCCCCGGCAGCGGAGTCTCCAGGGTAAGTGCCGCCCGAGCTCGAGCTCACCCCCGCAGGTGGCTGCACCGTAGTAAAGGAGGGAGGGGGCACTCAGCCGCCCGGGTCCGCTGGGGTCGCTCGCGGGCCCCACCTCCCCTCTGCTGCGCTTCAAGTACCGCAGGGAAGGAAGGAGTGGGTGTCGCGGCCTCCAGCCTCTTCCTGCCCGCCTCCTCCTTCCAGACCTCCTCAGTCAGCACTGAAGCTGCATGCAGCAAGAGAGACTTGAGCTAGACTCCGAGAAGACTGCTCTGACCAAAACAAGTGGCAGATTTGGCCCAGGATTTCTTTAAACTCCGCGAAGAAGAGGCCGCCCCCTCCTCCAGCGGCCGGGCTAACGCCAGGGCAGGAAGCAGGGGGCTGCGGGTGCCGGGCGCCGGGCCTTGCCAAGTGAGCTCCCCTCCTGTCTCTCCTGTCAGCCCGGGCAACGCTGTTCCCCCAGGTTGCAGCGTTTCCAATTCGGGCTCCTCGGGATGAAACATCCCCCTTTCCAGCCGCCTGGCCTCCTTTCCGGCCTCCACCGCCCGAGGCCTCAGTGGCCCGCGTCCCGGCCGGAGCAGCACCGCCCTTGCACCTCTGGCTGCCGCAGGGTCTGGGCCGCCCTGCTTAAGCCCCTCCCGGCTGCTGGTGCGGCCTGGCCTGCGACCTGAGGAGTGAATCCGGGCCGGGCAGGAGTCGCGGGACTGCGTGTGGTGTGGCCCCCACGGAAGGGAGGATGTGGGAGGAAACCGTGCCCCGGCCGGGGCGCTCCGGCCTTAGGAGAGGAGGGTTAGCACCTCGCTGTCCAGTGGTGCATCCTCACTGCCCCAGTCTGGTTTCTCCACAGCTGCAACGTTGGAACCCATAGTCGAGGCCCCAGGAAGGAGGCCTTGTTACCCTACTCACTCCCCATCCGCACCCCCGAAGCTCAAAGCAGGACACCCCATCCCTGCCTCCGACAGGAGCGCTGAAGGCCCAGGGCCTAGCATAGAGCCCCGGCGTCTTCCGCGTCCAAAGCCTGGTGTTCACAGAGGGAAACTGCGGCCCGGAGAGGCGGAGGGGCCTGCCAGGGTCATAGGCCACACAGGACGGGGGCTCTACTAGGACCCAACGCTGGTCACTTCTCTGCTCAGACCCGGGAGCATCCTGGGAGGAGGCGAGCCCCGTTCCCCACCCCGGTCTCTGAGTGTGGAGCCCTTTCCCCAGCCCCAAACTGGAGATATGACCACCCCGCCCCAGGCCAGAGCTGGCGCTCCGGCCCCAGCTCCGGAAAGGTCACCCCTGAGCCACCGCGGGTCCTGGCGGGAAGGGAAGCGGAGGCTTGCAGAGAGATGGGGACATGCTCAGAGACCCTGAGACTCTGGAGGGCGTGGGTCGACGCTGGGGACCCCTGAGAGGCAGAAATTTGGAGACACAGTCCGAAGGTCCCATGTCTCGGGAAGTTGCTCGGGGCTGGATCCCGGACACTCCGGGGTCCCGCCTGCCCGCGCGTCCACACTCCGGGGAAAGGGGGAACCGGGCTCCCGACCCCCCACTCAGCGCCCATCTGCAGGGAGAGGCTAAACAAAAAGTTGGGGAAAGTGGGGGACGAACCCCAGGCTCCTAGTTTTGCTCACCTGCCGCCTCCGCACCCGGCTGGGTCCGGGTCCGAGTCCACGCGCCGCGGCTCGCGGCACTGCCGCGGTCTCCTAGGAATCCCGGCCCCCGGCCCCGCCCCCTGGCCCGGCCCCGCCTAGCGCTGCCCTGGCCCCGCCCTCCTGGAGCCCCAGGGACAGTCTGGCCGGGGCCCGGCCAGGCCCCACGGCTGGAAGGAGGCAGCGACTCAAGTCTGAGGCTCGCAGGTAAGCGCTGTGTGCGCGCCCGGTGACTCGGAGGATCCGGGGGCTCGAGTCCCCCGCTAACGTCGTTCAGAAGGCCTGGGAGGGCGCCCTCTTCCCACGTGCGGAAACTGAGACCCAGCCCCACAGCCTGAGCGAGCAGACAGGATTCGAAGCCCGCACGCCCTCCCCCGTCTCGCAGAGTCCCTCCTTCCAGTCGCCCCGGAGAGGAATCTGGGGGCATCTGAGAGCCTACAGATGCCCAGCGCCGTCCGGGGAGCTTCCGGGAGGAGGTGGCCGGAGTTCCTGCTCCACCCGACCCTACTATCTGAACCTTCCTCTGTCTGAACCTCACTGCCTTCACCTGTAAAATGGGCATAATGGTGTCTGCCTCGCCAGATGCTGAGAGGTGAAAATCCGGCGTTGAGGGCTGGGCGCACAATACGGGCGCAGCCCGGGGTAAGCCCACGAGCGCTTAATGAAGAGTAATCACGTGGGGGGGAAGGGTAACTAGAGATGAACCAGGTTCTCAGAGTTGATTGAATCGAATGGAGTGTCGCGGGTCCTGCCGGTCTCCCTAACCTCCCCGAAGATCTGCCCAAGCTGGAATGGGGAGGCGGTGCTCGTCCCAAATCATAAGGAGGGTTCGGAGGTCCGCGGCTCCCCCTGCGGACCGGCCCGAAGGGGGTAGCGCAGCTTTCGTGCCCCGCCCGCCCCCAGAGGCAGGAATGTGGAGCGGAGCCAGGGGGGTCGGCCGGCGGCCCAGTTTCCATGATGCGGGGGACGGAGGAGGAGGAGGAGGGGTGGTGCGGGCAGATTGCCAGCCTCAGCGCCGGCCCCCCCCCCCACTCCCGCAGCCCAGCCGGGCCCCTCGGGAGGAATTTCCGGCCTGGGATTCATTATAACCCGCCCCTCCCCCCGGCCGCGGAGACCCCCCGGCACGCGGGGCGCTAGCGGAGGGGGATGGGCGGTAATGAGACCCTGCTGTGCGCCCGGGGCGGGGAGGGGGAACTCGAGGAAGTCGCCGGCCTGGGCCACCCAGCCCCACTGCGCGTGGCAGAGTCAGGTCCCGGAGCCACACTGCACAGTTGGGCCTCGAACCCAGGCTCCGGCCCTGTGGCTCGGCGGAGGAGACCAGGGGTGGCATCAGCGACCCCGGGAGCCCCTCTGCCAGCTCCCGGCGACCGGACATCCTCCGGAGCGACCGAGGCCAACGCTGGGGGTGGGCCGACCCCCACCGGTGGGCCGACCGCGAGGATGCCAGGGTCCCCGAGGAGGCCACAGTGGGTGGGGTCGAGCCTCGGCGCCCGGGGCCTCATCCCTGTGGGTCCGAGAGCGAGGCCGCGGTAGCCTTCCTGCCGCCCGCGCGGCACGCAGGGCTCCTGCGGCCTGAGCTCGCGTCCGGGCTGTTGCCTGGGCTCCACTGAGGCAGCGGCTTCCTTTCTGCCTCCTCCCACTTCTTGCCTCCGCTGTTTCCTTTTCTGGAGACCCCTTACTTCCTCGCTCTGCACTTGGTCTACTCCTCACACACTGACCCCACCTCCGCCCTCTCAGCATTTCCCCAGCACCCCACCCGACACCGCTGCCCCTCCCCGCTCACTGCTCTTCCTGGGAAACACCGACGCTAGAGGCCAAAGCCCGACGGTCTCCCGGTCCTTGTCCCCCTACTCCACCTGCCCTGGCATTTACCACTTGCTGCTCCCGCCTGCCCCTCCCGGCTTTCCCCGTCCTCAGCGCTCTGCCCTCCCCAGTGCTGGGGTTTCTTCCATCCTGGGCCACGAGGCGCGGCGCGCTTCCAGCAGCCAGCCATATCCCTGGGCCCCGTGATCAGCCCCATTGCTGCGCCTTCCGTTCCCCCCACTTTGTGAACGGCCCCACCCCCACCCTAAGGCCAACTACACCGGGGGTCACCTTAGGCTCCTTTCTCTCCTCGTTCTGTCTAATCCATCGAGTCCGGTGGACCCTGCTCTTGGGATCTCGCATTAGCCGCTTTCTCCCGCCCCAGGGCCCCTGTCCCTCTGCAGGCCCTCCTCGCAGTTCCACAGGGAGGCACCAAGCATCCTTCTACACGGAATCTGAACCCATCACTCACTCCCTGCTTCAATCCCTCAGTGGCTCCCCAGTGTTGTCCAAGTGGAGTTTAAATCCCTTCTTACCTCCACTAACTGGCCCTGGCCCTGGCCCTCTCACACTCCTGCCTCCTGGGTAGCTGAGCTTCTTTCCATCCCCCAACCCTCTGTGTTCTGGTCTCTGCCCTTGGCACCTGCCTTGCCTCCTGTAACGAGCACCTACTCCCCTGCTCATCCCCTTGGCTCCTACTCACCCTTCAGACCTGCCCTGGGCTTTCTCTAGGCCCCCAGACCAGCCCCTCCTCTAGCTTTCCATCACACCCCACACACACACGAGCCTTCCTGCACATGAGCCCCCCCGCAGCAGCACTGCGCACAGGTGAACTGAACTCGGTGTTTGGGATCTGAGTCTGTTTCCTGCCTGTGTTCCCTATGGCCATGAACTCTGAAGGGCAGGACTCGGCGTGTCTTGCTCACCCCTGGAGCCCTTTGCCCAGCTCAGTGCCTGCCCACAACTGGCCCACAACCGGCCCTCGACTCCCCCACCCCTGGAGCCCCTCCTAATTCCCATCCCTGGAGCCCCGGCTCTGGCAGCAGGAGGTAAAGAGGACTTTTCGCATCTGTGGAAGAGCAGGGAGTGATACTCCCAGTGTTGTTTTCAAGCTTAGAGTACCCATGGTCAGCATCCGGCACAAAGTGGATGTCCACTGAACAGCCACTCCCTCCTCTGACCATGGGTATCAGGCCCACAGGGCAGTGCTTGGGGGCTGTAGAAACCTTCCCTGGTCATTTGGGGTGATCGGGGAGAGAAGGGTCCCCCTTCCTAGTCATAACCCCTTTTAATTCTCTTGAGGGCTCTGGGAGGTCAATGTTATGCCCAGTTTACAGATGAGGCTCAGAGAGGTAAAGAGACCTGAACACCGACACACAGCCAGACTGATTAGTGCCCCCTGATCCTCCACGGAGGGACGTCCTCTGGTGGTTTGGCCCTGTGGATGTGCAGGTGTGTAGACAGCCAGTGTCTCAATATTGGGACACTGATCCCTTCCTGAATGTGCTCTGGCCTCTGTGTGACCTGGACCCCTTCACTTCTGAACCAGGAGGGGCCTGGACGAGCTGTCCCCTAGGGACCAGGGTGGTCAGCATGCTGCCCGGAAGCTTCTCTGTGAAGGCAGGGAACCAGACACAGTGAGGTCCCTGAGGTCCCTGCCTAACTGAGGCTCCATGTCCTTTCCAGAAGCCACTACAGGGAGGGAGCAGCTGTCACCTTCTGCATGTCGCAGCCCCACCCTGGGGCCATAGATCAGCAGGACCTGGGAATCCGTCTTCTCTCATCTTCACTTTAGGAACAGCCAAGCTGGCTGGGGCTGGGCTGCCCTGGATTTCCTGCCCAAGCCCCAGGGGTTTCTAAAACCATCATAGCCCTGTGCCAGCGTGGCTCCCCTGCAGCAGGACCTCAGTAAGAATTCAGAACCCGGGCTCAGAGGCGAGAGCCTGGCTCTGGGCCCCAGGTTTGACTATGCTGCTCAGTCCTTTGCTGGGTGCCCTTGGCCACATCACAGCACTCCTGCACAGCCCCTGCCACTGTAACATGTCCTTCTCAGGAAGGGTTGGTGTGCCAGTTCAGTGAGAACCGATGGGCAGGTAGAATCCAGAAGCCCGGTGCTGATGCCCCATTTTACACGGATGGAAACCAATGGCCCAAGAGGGGCGGTACCTCGACCAGGGTGACCCAGCTGGTAAATGGCAGAGCTGGGCTTCGAGCCCCACAGTCACAGGTCCCACTGGGGCTCAGGCCCTCAGAGGATTCTGGGATACAAACCCCAAGTCCATCTCCTCTAACCCATGGAAGCTCTCAGCTGGGCAACTGGGCTTCTCACTGTGTGTCTCTGGGCCACTAAGGGAGAATGAGCTCCCCGTCTCCACTGCCCTCTGCAGCCCAGAGAAGAGTCTGGGTGACACTTGGAGGGCAGGGAGCTGAGACCCTCCTGGGGACAGAGCAAAGCCAGCCTCCCACCTGAGCCCCTAGGCAGAGGGATAACAGCAGAAATGTCACCATCACGCCGAGCTCCCCCTGGCTACCAGGCCCTTTATACCCGTTACCTTCATAAGTGTGCAAGGCAGCCACGAGAGTGAGGCGCCACTATCACCCCATGTCACACGTACAGAGACAGGTTCAGTGAGGTCCAGGCTTGCCACTGGTCACACAGCTGGTCAATGGCAGAGCCGGGGATGGAACCGGGTTTTAACCACAATGCTACACAACCTCCCACTGGCCCTGTGACTGCAGCCAAGTCAGTTCACCTCTTTATGGCTCTTGTTTCCTCCTCTACAAAATGAGGACAATGGTAGCAACAGCTCCAAAGGGCTATAATGAGGATGGAGCCCCATGCTAGGGTTTTTCTGGCCTTTAGCTGGTTCTTGCACCTATAAAATGTGAAGCTGAGGCTAGCGATTGTATCTCTTTAGCACCTCCTCTGGGCTGGCTGTTGGGGACCAGAGAGGACTCAGCCCTGGCCTCATCCAGATGCTTCAGGGGTTGGGGTAAACAGACCATCCACCAAAAGCTGAGGAAGCAGCAGCTGATTCCATGTGGGGTGGGGGGCAGGCAGCAGGGAGTATTGGACAAGGGAGTATTCCCGCTGGGTCTCAGGGTCAGGGTAGTTTTCCAGGCTGCAGAGCGGGAAGATATTCCAGGCAGCATGCAGCCAACCTGGAGGAGTGGACAGGGGGTCAGGCGCTAGAGGGGGAGCGGGGGATGGGATGAAAGGGGGTCAGGGCCAGACTGCAGAGCATCTCAAACACAAGACTCAGGATGTAGGGCTCAAGCCCCTGGCACTGCGAGCCATGGGAGGTTTTAAAGCAGAGGAGTGGCTTGACCTGTATTTACCTGGGAAGGACTTTACAAACTGTCAGTATGGGACCTTGAATTGTTTCTCCGAGAGCACGGAAGAGCAGTGGCATGATGTGGAGCTCGAGGCTGACCCAAGAGTAGGGTTGGGAAACTTACCACCTACAGAGGGAGATGAGGCCCGTGGCAGCCATGGGAAAAAGGATCTCTAAACAGCAGTCCCCTACCTCCCAGGTCCTATGGCTCAGTCTCCGAAGCCAGCTGCTTTGGCCGCCTCCCACCCTGACCCCTCCCAGTTCCCTTGCTTTATCCCTGCGTAGTCCCCTGGGGCCCTCCTCACCTCTTTCAGAGACAGGAGTGAAGGAAGATAGAGAAGGAAGTGATTTAGAGCAGAGCCCAGACCCAGGGCAAATGGCCACACTCAGCTCTAAGGGAGGCTGGGAAGTGGATATTGGGAGACAGCTAGGAGTTCTTGCCACAGGAGCAGCAGGGACGTGGCACCTCCATTTGGTGACAGATCACACTACAGATGAGGCAGTGGCTCCACACCACCGGTAGTGGGGGTAGGGAGCAGAGGCTGGCCCCTCTGGAGCCTGGGATTCAAGGCGAGACTCCTGCAGGGCAGGCCCCTTGGTCAGGGGAGCCTTGGGGATGGCAGCACGCCCAGCCAGCCATCCTCCCACCCTTTGTGCCAAGAAGAGCCAGGGACCAGTGGGGACTCTGTCTGTCCATCTACGTATCAGTCACCCCAGTCCTGCAGACAGCGGCTCTTCAGGCTCTCAGATCATATGGTCCAGTTTCTCCCACCCCTGCACTGCAACCCTGGACTGGTGCCAGTTCTGTCTGCAACATGGGGTCAAGTGCCAGAATCCAGAGATCTTGAATGCAATGCTTTGTAAATTGTCAAAATAAAGTAACAGGCTCAGAGAGGGTGAGTGACATGTCCAAGGTTACACAGCCTAATGATGAGTCTAGGCACCCCAGTTCACCCTCCACCATCTCAGTGAGGCAGGACTCCAGTTCTAGGGGGCGATCCTCTGCCTCCGAGCCGTGCGGAAGGCTTGGTACCTAGGCCCGAGGCAGGGGGGAGATGAGAAACATGTAGGAGACGCCGCAGTGGAGCCGGGGAGCCGCTGGACCGGCTGCTCCGGGAAGCCTGGATGCGGCGGGCCTGTGTGGGCGCCTCCTGGCGGCGAGGTCCCGGCACTGCACCCAGGCCACCGGCTACCCCTGCGGGTCCCGGCGCTGCCACACGTGGAGCAGAGAAGTGGGGGCCCAATCCCGCCTCTCCGCTGACTCCCCACGCGGTGATCCTGGGCGCGCAGGTGTCCACCTCGGGCCCTCATCGGGAACCTGGGGTCGCCGGGCTTCGGTCCTCACGGATGAGCTCCCTGCAAACCGCAGGCTGCCTACGACATAAAGGATTCCGCCCGGGGAGGTCAGGGGAGGGGGAGGACACGAAAGGGCGTGGCTGGACCGTTGGGGACGAAGCCGGGTGAGGGCGTGGGGCGGAGGGTGGAGTCAGACTCACCCGGCGTGGGAGCCTCTGCGATGTCCTAACGGCCCAGTGAGGGCATCACTAGCCCGTCCCCGCCCTACAATCGGCTCGGAGACACGAAATGGTACCGACAGAGCTGGGCAGGACCCCAGGACTGCCTGGTCTCAGCCCAAACTCTGGCCCTGGACTACTTGCCCGGGGCTTGGCTGTGCTCCTGCCCAGCCCCTCGCTTGCCTAGCCGGGTCCCTAGCTCGGGCATGCAGCCCAGGCCTGCAGAAGTTGGCTTTTTCATCAGAGAGGTCACACATCCTTTGACGTTTATGGTGACTATTTCCCCACTGCAGAGGAGACAGAAGGCCCAGGGCGCTCCCTCCCTTACAAGTGCCCTGTCCGCCTCTCTTCACCTCACTTGCACAGGGGGTGCAGAGAGCAGCTCGCCCCAGGGGCATCCGCATCAGCGCAGCTTCACCGCGCATTTTACAGATGAGGAGAGGAGGACGTAGCTGGCTGCAGTGCCCTTCCCCAGTGCCCGCACCTCCCTCCCCAGCCTCAAGGCTCCAAGCAGGGAGGTGGGGACCGGAGGAGGCAGCCCCAGTGGAGGAGCTGGTGTAAGGTGAGCTTCGAAGGGGAAGGAAAGGCACTTGAGGTGGAGGGAACCACTCAGTCACTGAGCACTAAACCAGGCCGGTGTGAGGCCACTGACCTCATCCCTTACAGGTGTAGCAGGTACTGCACTATTTCCTGTTTCCAGGTTCTGGGGTGAAATGACCCCCCCCGCCCCCCAGTCACAACATATGGCACAATGCCAGGCCACATCTGTCTGACTTCAGAGTCCTCCACACTGAGCTGGGAGATAGGGGTATGAATTATTACCTCCATTTTACAGATGAGGACACTATGGCCCAGAGAGGTTAAATCACTTGTCCAAGGTCACACAGCAAGAAGGTAGTGAGAGTCACACCCTTCCTAGAATCTCTCATGTTCTTATCTGTAAAATTCAGACAACATACTGACCTTACAGGGCTGGTGACCTGACATGTGTAACCCCCTTCACTGAGCCTGGCCTGTGGCTGGCACAGAGGCAGCATTAAATCATTCATTTGGTCTCCTACTGATATCTCCCAGGAGCCTTATGTCCCAAATCATATTCTAGTAAAGAAGAGATAGCCAAGAGGAGGAGAAGAAAATGTCCTCAGATAGTCACAGGTCCCGGCAGAGTTTCTTCACTGGGGCACCAGCACCTCCAGCCATCAGGCTAAGATGCCCCTGCCTGGAGCCCTCGCCAGGCGACAGTGACATTGTTGGCTCTGGCACAAGTTTCTGGTTTGGAAGAACCACTGATGATCCTCTGAGAGACTTTTCAGATTTCTTGCCAAGAGATGCTTGAGGAAAAACATTAAGATGACTAAAAGGTCATTGAAAGACCCCACAGTCAACTTTAATGGCGGCTAAATGACAAAGGTAGCATCACATTGCAGCCACCGATGTGTGTGGTCATGAATTGTTCATTTCTTTTCAAGTAATTCGAGCCTTACCAATAAAGGTGATTCACTGAATGATATTTGATATCCAAGCCTGTGTAAGATTTTTCATAGAAGTAAACTCAGGACTGGGGGAGGGAATTGCTCATCGATTGGGGGGCTGCAGAATGGCCCCAGAGGGGACTTAGGACCCTGGGTGTGGTGAGTCCCCTGTGGTTGGGCTTGAATGCTTCCCACCGGTCTTCCTGTTATAAATGACACCAGTATAAACACCTTTGCACTTGGAGCTCTTTTCTTTGAGTTGTCACCTCAGGATGAATGCCCTGGAGTGGGGATCCCAGGTTCACTCCCAGTTCCCGGTGATTCCCCACATCCTGGCTGCGCCCACTCAGAATCACAGCCCAGCCGCCCTGGGTTTCATAATAGATACCAGGTGGGATGCAGTACCTGCTGGTTGTTCTAATTTGCATTTCTTAGGAATATCCCCAGGTTCTGGTTTCCTGGAAAGTGTGAATTAAGGATCAGTATTCTGTCTTAGGAATTTTGATTCCCATAGGACCCGATTGTCTCCACTTGCCTTTTGGTAAAACTCTTTCATTGTGAATATAACACATCTCTAGGGATGTGCATAAAACCTGAAGGTCCAGCTCTGTAAACTTTCCTAAAGCAAACTCCCATCTGATCCCCACCAGGGATGCCCCCAGAAGGCCCTTTACAATCACCCCCTCTTCCCTCCGCCCCAAAGTACACACTCTTCTGACCCCTAATGCTATAGTTTAGTTTTTTTTAAAAGAGCTACAGTGTAGTTGGGCCTGTTGTAGAGGTTTGTATACATGGAGTTAAAGTCGTGCTCGTGTGTCTGGCTTTTCTAGTTTTTGAAATTCATCTGCGTTTGTAGTTTGTTCATTTTCATTCACGCGGTTCTCTGTTACAGAAACGCGCCGTGGCTTGTTGATTTTCCTATTGAAAAGACTTTTGGGCTGTTTATAGTTTTTGGCCCTTACAGTTAAAAGCTGCTAAGGGCAGTCCTGTACATGCACACTCCCGGCAGGTCCACACCAAGAGGTGCAGGTGCTTTGCTTCTTTTTTCTTTTCTTTTTTTTTCTTGTGTGGCTTTGCTTTGCTTTGATTTGCCTGGCATGTTAGTGGTGAAATGAAACGTCCTACATTTCAAGTCCTGGGATTTTTGCCTCATACAGCTGGTACTCCTGCAACAAAGCTGGATTAATTTAAATTTGGATTTTAGCATTAAAAATGAGGCTTTCTGTAACTCTTGAAGCAGCTTTTTAAAAAAAATTTTTTTTATTGAACTGTAGTTGATGTATAAGTTACAGGTGTACAATATAGTGATTCACAATTTTTAAAGGTTATACTTCATTTATAGTTACTATAAAATATTGGCTATATTCTCTGTGCTCTTCAATACATTCTTGTAGCTTATTTTATACATAATAGTTTGTACCTCTTGATCCTCTACTCCCATTTTGCCCCTCCCCCTTCCCTGTCCCCACTGGTAGCCACTAGTTTATTCTCTATCTGTGAATCTGCTTCTTTTTTGTTATATTCACTAGTTTATTGTATTTTTTAGATTCCACATATAAGTGATATCATACAGTATTTGTCTTTCTCTGTCTGACTTATTTCACTTAGCATAATGCCCTCCAAGTCCACCCATGTTCTTGCAAATGGCAAAATTTCGTTCTTTTTATGGCTGAGTAGTATTCCATTGTACATATATGTATATATATATATTGTGTGTGTGTGTGTGTGTATATATATGCCACATCTTCTTTATCCATTCATCTGTTTATGGACACTTAGGTTGTGAAGCTTCTTGAAGACAAGTCCCGTGTCTGGTTCACCTCTGGTTCATCTTTGAATCCTCCTCAGGTCATGACACCGCATTTTGAACATGTGTAGCAGAAATTTGTGGTTGTTTGACTGCCCTCCTCCCAGCCTCCCACTTCTACTTTGGGGGAGTCCCCCATCTTAGAGCATCTTGGGGAGGCAGTGCCATGCTCCTTTCACCGAACCTGAGGGAACTAGATTCCCCCTCCACCAGCAGGTTGGAATCTGCTGCCGGCTGTCCTGAATTGCCTGGATGCTCGCCCATCGTCCAAGCAGGTCCCCCAGCTCCTGCTGGCGTCCTCATGCACTAGGAACATAATGATTGTTTTGTAGCTTGATAACAGGTGGCCTGCAGAAACTTCCTTTTAAAAATCAGCTTCGGGCTTCCCTGGTGGCGCAGTGGTTGAGAGTCTGCCTGCCAATGTAGGGGACACGGGTTCGTGCCCCGGTCCGGGAAGATCCCACATGCGGCTGGGCCCGTGAGCCATGGCCACTGAGCCTGCGCGTCCGGAGCCTGTGCTCCGCAATGGGAGAGGCCACAACAGTAAGAGGCCCGCGTACCGCAAAAAACAAAAACAAAAACAAAAACAAAAAAAACAAAAACAACAATAAAAATGAGCTTCACTGAGCATGGCATTAAAATAGATGCCATACATAGGAGGGAAGAATAAAGTCAACTGAGGCCTTTTGACTGGTTATAATAAAATAGGACCGCAGCCTCTACCTGTGTTTACTTTTTGGATATGTCGTGCATCCATTTCTATATTTTAAATAATTTTCTTTTCTTTCCTTTCCCCTCATTATTTTATATTGGCTGTGGTTAAATTTGTCATTTAGTACAGGAGTCGGCAAACTTTTTCTGTAAAGAGCCACACAAAACTATAAAAACTCTTCAACGTCCCCCCCCCAAAAAAGAGCCACATAGCGAGTATTTTAGGATTTGAGAACTACTCGATTTTTGTTGCAGTGACTCAACTCTGCTGCCACAGACAGTTCATAAACGAATGAGCGATCATATCTGGGTGCCAAGAGTGGGCCCTAAAATGTGAATTTGTGTAACTTTCATGAAATATTCTTTTGACTTTTTTTGCCATGCTTCGCAGCATGTGGGATCTTAGATCCCAGACCAGGGATCGAACCCATGCACCCTGCAGTGGAAGCATGGAGTCTTAACTACTGGACAGCCGAGGAAGTACATCTTTTGATTTTTTTCAGCCATTTAAAAATGTAAAAATTATTTTTAGCCCAAGGGCCATATAGATAGGCGGTAGGCCGGATTTGACCCACAGGCTGTATTTGCTGACCCCTAATTTAGAATATAGATTGCAGAATATCAAGAAGGGATTACTAAAAGACCTAGAAGAGTGGGAAATACCTGAGGGATTTTGTATACTCGGGAGACATTAGGTTGACTCCCTTTTACTTAAAAGAAAAATTAATAGACTATATAGGTTTACAGAAAAGTTGAGTGGAAATTACAGAGTTCCCATACACCCCTCCACCCGACCCAACACCCCCCTCCACACCCCCTCCACACCCCTGCCCCTCCACCCCCTCCACCCCCTCCCCCCCTCCTCCCCCTCCCCCTCCTCCCTCCCCCTCCCCTCCCCCTCCCCCTCCCCCTCCCCTTCCCCCTCCCCTTCCCCTCTTCCCCTCCCCTCCTCCCCCTCCCGCTCCCCCTCCTCCTCCTCCTCCTCTCCCTCCTCCCCCTCCCCTCCCCTCTCCCCCTCCCCTCCCCTCTCCCCCTCCCCTCCCCTCCCCTCCCCTCTCCCCCTCCCCTCCCCTCCCCCCCTCCCCTCCCCTCCCCTCCCCCTCCCCTCCCCCTCCCCTCCCCCTCCCCTCCCCCTCCCCTCCCCTCCCCCTCCCCACCTCCTCCTCCTCCTCCTCCTCCTCCCTTATCTTTTTCTTTATTTTATTTTTTTTGCGGTATGTGGGCCTCTCACTGTTGTGGCCTCTCCCGTTGCAGAGCACAGGCTCCAGATGCGCAGGCTCAGCGGCCATGGCTCACGGGCCCAGCCACTCCACGGCATGTGCGATCTTCCCAGTCCCGGGCATGAACCCATGTCTCCTGCATTGGCAGGCAGACTCTCAACCACTGCACTACCAGGGAAGCCCGGTGTGGACATAATTTTTTAGCTCATTCGGATAAGTGCCAAGGAGCATGATTGCTGGATGGTAAAAGTATGTTTAGCTTTGTAAGAAACTGCCAAACCATCTTCCAAAGAGGCTGCACCATTTTGCATTCCCACCACCAATGAATGAATTCCTGTTGTTTCACATTCTCGCCAGCATTTGGTGCTGTCAGGGTTTTGGATTTTGGCCATTCTATAATAATAACTGTATAGTGATATCTCATTGTTTTCTTAATTTGCAATTCTCTGATGACATATGGTATTAAGCAACTTTTCATCTGCTTATTTGCCATCTGTATATCTTCTTCGTTGAAGTGCCTGTTCAGATTTTTGCCTATTTTAAATTGGGTTGTCTGGTTTTTTTATCATTGAGACTTAAGTTCCTTGTTTATTTTGGGTTTAAGTCCTGTATTAGTTATGTGTTTTGCAAATATTTTCTCTCAGTCTGTCACTTGCCTTTCAATCTTTTTTTTTTTTCTTTGGCGGTACGCGGGCCTCTCACCGTTGTGGCCTCTCCCGTTGCAGAGCACAGGCTCCAGACGCACAGGCTCAGCGGCCATGGCTCACGGGCCCAGCCGCTCTGCGGCATGTGGGATCTTCCCGGACCGGGGCACGAACCCGTGTCCCCTGCATCGGCAGGCGGACTCTCAATCATTGCACCACCAGGGAATCCTTTGCCTTTCACTCTTTTAACAGTGCCCTTCACAGAGAAGTTTTTAATTTTAATAAAGTACAGCTGATCAATTTTTCTTTTGTGGATTGTGCTATCAGCATTTTATCCAAAAAGTCAATGCCAAACCCAAAGTCACCTAGATTTTCTCCTCTGTTATCTTGTAGCAGTTTTGTGTTTTACATTTTGGTCTAGATCCATTTTGAGTTAATTGTTTTTGTGAGAAGTGTAAGATCTGTGTCTAGTTTCATTTTTCTCCATGTGGGTGTCCAGTATTCCAGCACCATCTTTTGAACAGACTAGCCTTTCTGTGTGCAATTGCCTTTGCTCCCTTGCCAAGGATCAGTGGGTCTATTTCTGGGCTCTCCATTATGTTCCATTGATCTATTCTGTCTATTCTGTCGCCACTACAACTCTGTCTTGAATGTGGTAAGTCTTGATGGTGGGTAGTATCAGTCCTCTGACTTTGTTCTTCTACAATACTGCGTTGGCTACTCGGGGTTTTCTGCTTTCCTATGTAAACTTTAAAATCAGTTTGTTGATACTGAAGCCGTTCCTGGGTTTAATCCATTTCACCTCCCTTCACTAATCAAGGTTGTTTTAAGACGTGCCTGTCCTCCAAGTGGCACACAGCCTACACAGTAAGATGTTTGCCTGAGTTATTGTCTAGGAACTTGGAGTCAGCTGCTTCTAGTTCCAGCTGAGTTGGTTAAGACTGGATAGGACTCCCCAACCCTATAACTGGGCATGCGCGAGCGGCTCCTTTTGCCATCATAGGGCCGAAAACTCCACCCTCCAAACTTGCTGAGGCCCATAGCCTAGTTACACCTGTGCAGAATGATAATTACTGCACCTTTTCCCAATCACTTTTCCCCACGCCCCCCGTGCCCTGCTTCTATTCTTTATCTCATAAGTACCTTCGGGAAGGCGGATTGGAGATTTGTCCTCCGATCTCCTCGCGTGGCTGCCTTGCAGGTAAACCTCGGCCTGTCAGCGTTTTGGCTTGCTGTGTGCTCGGCAAAACGAACCTGGTTTGGTAACAATAGCCACAAAATAACTTGCTGGGATTGTGCTGAATCTATGGCTCAAGTGGGAAAGAACAGACATTTTAACAGTAGTGAGCCTTCCTACCCAGGAGCATGGAATATCTCTCCATTTATTTTGTTCTTTGATTTCTTTCACCTGAGAAAGTACACATTTTGTTAGTTTCATACCTAAGTATTTCATTTTGGGGGGCGTGCTAATGTAAATGGTATTGTTTTTAATTTCAAATTCAAATTTTTCATTGCTGTTCGCAGGAAAGCAATTGACTTTGTATATTGATCTTGTATCCTGAAAACTTGCTATAATTGCTTATTAGTTTCAGGAGTTTTTCTGTCATTCTTGAGATTTTCTACAAAGTTGATCATGTTTTTTGCAAATAAAGACCATTAAAATTTTTTTCCTTCCCTATCTGTGTACCTTTTATTCTTCTCTTAGTGCATTAGCTGGGACTTCTAGTATGATGTTGAATAGGAATGCTGAGGGGGGATATCCTTGCCTTGTTGCTGATCTTAGGGGGAAAGCATTTGGTTTCTCACCGTTAAGGATGATGTTAGCTGTAGGCCTTTTGTAGGTTTCTTTATCAAGTTGAGGAAGTTCCTCTCTATTCCTAGTTTGCTGAGAGTTTTTTTATCTTGAGTATTGGATTTTGTTAAATGCTTTTTCTGCATCTATTGATGTGTTCATGTCATTTTTTTCTTTAGCCTGTTCATGTGATGAATTACATTAATTGATTTTTTGAATGTTGAAATAGTCTTGCATACCTGGAATAAATTCCACCTGGTCGTGGTGTATAATTCTTTTTTTTTTTTTTTTTTTTTTTGCGGTACGCGGGCCTCTCACTGTTGTGGCCTCTCCCGTTGTGGAGCACAGTCTCCGGACGTGCAGGCTCAGTGGCCATGGCTCACGGGCCCAGCCGCTCCGTGGCATGTGGGATCTTCCCAGACCAGGGCACGAACCCGTGTCCGCCGCATCGGCAGGCGGACTCTCAACCGCTGCGCCACCAGGGAAGCCCTATAATTCTTTTTATATTGGGTTGGCCAAAAAGTTCGTTCAGGTTTTTCGTAAGTTGTTATGGAAAAACCTGAGTGGACTTTTTGGTCAACTCAATACATCATTGGATTCTATTTGCTAATTTTTTCTTGAGGATATTTGTATCCGTGTTCATGAATACTGGTCTGTAGTTTTCCTTCCTTGTAATATCTTTTTCTGGTTTTGGTATTGGGGCAGTGCTGATTTCATAAAATAAGTTAGGAAGTATTCCCTCTGCTTCTATTTTTGAGAAGTGGTATAATTTCTTCTTAAATATTTGGTGTAATTCACCAGTGAACCATCTGGTCCTGAAGCTTCCTTTTTTGAAAAGTTATTATTGATTCAATTTCTTAATAATTTTTTTTCTATCACATTTTTTTGTTTTATTTAAGCAAGTGTTTTATTTTTATTTTATTTTTTGGCCACACCACGAGGCTTGCGGGATCTTAGTTCCCCGACCAGGGATCCAACCCGGGCACCAGCAGTGAGAGTGCCGAGTCCTAACCGCTGGACCACAAGGGAATTCCCAGATTCAGTTTCTTTAATAGATATAGGCCTGTTTGATTATCTATTTCTGTTAGTTTTGGTAGATTGTGTTTTTCAAGAAATTTTTCCATTTCATGTAGATTATCACATTTGTGGGGACAGATTTATTTATAATATTCCTTTATTATCCTTCTAATGCTCATGGGATCAGCAGTAATGGCCCCTTTCATTTCTTTCTTTTTTTTTTAAATTGAAGTATAGTTAAAAAAAAATTGAAGTATAGTTGATTTACAATACTGTGTTAGTTTCAGATGTACAGCATAGTGATTCTTTTTTTTTCAAATTATATCCCATTATAGGTTATTATAAGATATTGGATATAATTTTCTGTGCTATATAGTACATCTTTGTTGTTTATCTATTTTATGTATAGTAGTTTATGTCAGTTAATCCCATACTGCTAATTTGTCCCTCTCCTACCTCCTTCTTCCCTTTGGTAGCCATTAAGTTTGTTTTCTATGTCTCTGAGTCTGTTTCTGTTTTGTATGTAGATTCATTTGTATTAGTTTTTAGATTCCACATATAAGTGATATCATACAGTATTTGTCTCTCTCTGACTTATTTCACTAAGCATAATATTCTCTAGTTCTATTCTCATTGCTGCAGATGGCAATATTTCATTCTTTTTTATGGCTGAGTAATATTCCATTTTTTATATATATATATATATACATACACATATATATATTTTTTTCACATCTTATATATACATATATATTTTTTCACATCATATATACATATATATTTTTTCACATTTTATATATACATATATATATTTTTTCACATCTTCTTAAGCCAATCATCTGTTGATGGGCACTTGGGTTCAATGTCTTGTCTTCAATGTCTTGGCTATTGTAAATAGTGCTGCTATGAACATTGGGGTGCATGTATCTTTTAGAATTAGAGTTTTCCAGATAGGTACCCAGGAGTGGAATTGCTGGATCATGTGGAAGTTCTATTTTTATTTTTTAAGGAACCTTCATAATGTTTTACATAATGGCTGCACCAATTTACATTCCCACCAACAGTGAGAATCCTCTCCACCATTTATTATTTGTAGACTTTTTGATGATAACCGTTCTGACAGGTGTGAGGTGATACCTCCTGTGGTTTTGATTTGCATCTCAAATTGACCAAGCAAACTGAGCATCTTTTCATGTGCTTGTTAGTCATCTGTATGTCTTCTTTGGAAAAATGTCTTTTTAGGTCTTCTGTCCATTTTTCGATTGTGTTGTTTCTTTTTTTGATGTTGAGTTGTATGAGCTGTTTGTATATTTTGGATTTTAACCCCTTGTTAGTCTCATTGTTTGCAAATATTTTCTCCCAGTCCATAGGTTGTCTTTTCATTTTGTCAGTGGTTTCCTTTGCTGTGAAAATGCTCTTAAGTTTGATTAGGTCCCGTTTGCCATTTGTTTATTTTTGCTTTTATTTCTTTTGCCTTGGGAGACTGATCTAAGAAAATATTGCTACAATTTATGTCAGTGAATATTTTGCCTTTGTTCTCTTCTAGGAGTTTTATGGTATTATGTCTTACATTTAGGTCTTTAAACCATTTTGAGTTTGTGTATATGGTGTGAAGGAATGTTCTAATTCCATTGTTTTAAATGTAGCTGTCCAGCTTTCCCAGCACCACTTGTTTAAAAGACTGTCTTTTCTCCATTGTACATTCTTGCCTCCTTTGTTGTAGGTTAATTGCCCATAGGTGCGTGGGTTTATTTCTGGGCTTTCTATTCTGTTCCATTGATTTATATGTCTGTTTCTGTGTCAATACCATGCTGTTTTGATTATTGTAGTTTTGTAGTATAGACTAAAGTCTGGAAGGGTTATATCTCCAGATTTATTCTTTTTTTCTCAGGATTGCTTTGACAATTCTGGGTCTTTCATGGTTCCATTTAAATTTTAGGATTATTTTTTCTAGTGCTGTGAAAAATGTCAAGGGTATTTTGATAGGGATTGCCTTAAATCTGTAGATTGCTTTGGGTAGTATGTGGCCATTTTAACAATACTATTTCTTCTAATCCAAGAGCATGGGATAGCTTTCCATTTCTTTGAATCATCTTCAGTTTCCTTTATCAATGTTTTACAGTTTTTAGTATATAGCTTTCCCCCTCCTTAGTTACATTTATTCCTAGGTATTTTTTGATGCAATTTTAAATGGGATTAAAAAAAATTAAAATCTAATCTAATCTTTCTTTCTGATATTTCATTATTATTGTATAGAAATGCAACATATTTCTGTATATTAATCTTGTATCCTGCTACCTTGCTGAAATCATTTATTAGTTTTAATAGTTTTTATGTGGAGATTTTAGGGTTCTCTAGAGTATCATGTCATCTGCAAAAAGTGACAGTTTTACCTCTTCCTTTACATTTTGGATAACTTTTATTTTTTCTTGTCTGATTGCTATGGCTATCAGACAAGACTTCCAATACTACGTTAAATAGAAGTGGTGAGAGTGGGCATCCTTTTCCTGTTCCTTAATTTAGCTGGAAGGGTTTCAGCTTTTCACTGTTGAGTACTATGTTGGCTCAATGTGGATTTGTCACAAATGTCCTTTATTATGTTGAGATATATTCCATCTATACCCACTTTGATGAGACTTTTATGTCATGAATGGATGTTGAATTTTGTGAAGTGCTTTTTCTGTGTCTATTTAGATGAACGTGTGGTTTTTGCCTTTCTTTTTGTTAATATGATGTATCACACTGATTTGCATATGTTGAATCATCCTTGTGACCCTGGAATGAATTCAATGTGATCATGGTGCATGATCCATTTTCTGTAATGTTGGATTTGGTTTGCTAATAGTTTATTGAGGATTTTTGTACCTATATTCACCAAAGATATTGGCTTATAATTTTCTCTTTTTGGTAGTGTCTTTGTCTGGGTATTGGTATCAGGGTAATAGTGGCCTTGCAGAATAAATTTGGGTGTTCCTTTCTCTTCAGTTTTTGGTAATAAGTTGAGAAGGATAGGTATACTTTCTTCATTATATGTTTGGTAGAACTCCCCAGTGAAGCTGTCCAGTCCTGGACTTTTGTTTGCAGGGAGTATTTTTATTGAGATTCTATTTCACTTCTAGTGATCGGTCAGTTCAAATTGTCTGTTTCTTCTTGACTCAGTCTTGGCAGACTGTATGTTTCTAGAAATTTGTCTATTTCTTCTAGGTTGTCAAATTTGTTGGCATATAACTGTTCCTAGTATTCACTTATGATTTTTTTGTATTTCTGTGGTATCAGTTGTTATTTCTCCTTTCTCTTTTCTTATTGGTGAATCTGGCTAGAGATTTGTTTATTTTTTTGTTTATTTTTTCAAAAAACCAGCTCTTGGTTTTATTGATATTTTCTATTCTTTAATCTCTCTTTTATTTATTTTCTCTCTGATTTTTAATTTTTAAAAATATTTATTTATCTATTTTTGGCTGTGTTGGGTCTTCATTGCTGCATGCGGGCTTTCTCTAGTTGCAGCGAGTGGGGGCTAGTCTTCGTTGTGGTGAGTGGGCTTCTCATTGCGGCTCCTTCTCTTGCTGTGGAGCACAGGCTCTAGGTACACAGGCTTCAGTAGTTGTGGCATGAGAGCTCAGTAGTTTGGCTTGTGGGCTCTAGAGCACAGGCTCAGTAGTTGTGGTGCATGGGCTTAGTTGGTCCATGGCATGTGGGATCTTCCTGGACCAGGGATTGAACCTGTGTCCCCTGCATTGGCAGGTGGATTCTTAACCACTGTGACACCAGGGAAGTCCTCTCTCTGATTTTTATTATTCCCTTTCTTCTGCTGACTTTGGGCTTTGCTTGTTTTTCTTTTTCTGATTCTTTTAGGTGGTAGGTTAGATTGTTTATTTGAGATTTTTCTTGTTTCTTGAGGAAGGCCTGTATTGGTATGAGCTTCCCTCTTGGAACTGCTTTTGTTGTATCCCATAGATTTTGTAAAGTTGTGCTTTCATTTTCATTTGTTTTGAGGCATTTTATGATTTCTTCTTTGATTTTATCATTGACTTACTGGTTTTTAAAAGTAGCACATTTTTCTTTTCCCAGTTTTTTCTTTCTGTAGTTGATTTCTAATTACATACCATTGTGGTTGGAAAAGATGCTTGATATAATTTCTATCTTCTTAAGTTTGTTGAGGATTGCTTTGTGACCTAGTATGTGGTCTATTCTAGAGAATGTTCCATGCATGCTTGAAAAGAATGTGTATTCTGCTTTTTTGGATGTAGTGTCCTGTAGATGTCAGTTAAGTCCAACTGGTCTGTTGTGTCATTTAAGCTATCTGTTGCCTTATTGATTTTTTGTCTGGATGACTTGTCCATTGATGTCAGTGGGGTATTAAAATCTCCTACTATTATTGTATTATTGTCAATTTCTCCCTATATGTCTGTTAGTATTTGCTTTATATATTTAGGTGCTGCTATATCTGGAGTGTATATGTTAATGAGTGTAATATACTCTTCTTGTATTGATCCCTTTATCATAATATAGTGCCCTTCTTTGTCTTTCATTATGGCCTTTTTAAAAAGTATATTTTGGGGCTTCCCTGGTGGCGCAGTGGTTGAGAGTCCGCCTGCCGATGCAGGGGACATGGGTTCATGCCCCAGTCCGGGAAGATCCCACATGCCGCGGAGCGGCTAGGCCCGTGAGCCATGGCTGCTGAGCCTGCGTGTCTGGAGCCTGTGCTCCGCAATGGGAGAGGCCACAACAGTGAAAGACCTGTGTACCTCCCCCACCAAAAAAAAAGTATATTTTGTCTGATATGAGTGTTGCTACCTCCACTTTCTTGTCATTTCCATTTGCATAAAATGTCTTTTTCCATCTCCTCACTTTCAGTCCTGTGTGTCTTTTGCCCTGAAGTGAGTGTCTCACAGGCAACATATTGCAGGTTCTTGAGTTGTTTTTTTTTTTTCTTTCTTTTAAATCCAATCAGCCACTCTATGTCTTTTGATAGGAGCATTTAGTCCATTGACCTTTGAAGTATTATTGATATGTATGTACTTATTGCCATTTTATTTCCTTGTTTTTCAGTTGTTTTTGTAGTTCTTCTTTGTTCATTTCTTCCTTTTTTTTTTTCCTTTTGTGGGTTGATGATTTTCTTTTGTAGTATGCTTGACTTCCTTTCTTTTTGGTTTTCGTGAATCTATTATTTGTTTTTGATTTGTGATTACCATGGGGTTCATGTATGTTGATGCATAACTATGTCTACTTGCTTTAAACTGATAGTCATTCAAGATCAAACATATTCTAAAAGATATACATTTTTAATTCCCCTCCTCCACATTTTGTGATCTTTGATGTCCTATTTTTACATCTTCATGCTTATATTTTTACTGTTTATTGAAGTTTTATAATTTTTTTTTAATCTACATACTGGCTTATTAAGTGACCTTCAATCCTTACTATATATTTGCCTTCCCTATTGGGATTTTTCCTACAGATTCTTGCTTCTTTTCCATCTAGAGAAGACCCTTCAATATTTCTTTTAGGGTAGGTTTAGTATTGCTGAGTTCTTTTAGATTTTGCTTGTCTGAGAAATTCTTTCTCTCCTTCTATTCTAAATGATAATCTTGCTGAGTATCCTAGATTGCAGGTTTTTCCCTTTTAGGACTTAAATATATCATGCCCCTCCCTTCTTGCCTTCAAAATTTCTGCAGAGAAATCAGATGATAGCCTTATGAGGGTTCCTTTGTAAATGACTCTTTTTCTCTTGCTGCCTTTAGAATTCTCTCTTTAACTTTTGCCATTTTAATTATATGTCTTGGTGTGGGACTGTTTGGGTTCATCTTGTTTGGGACCCTCCCTGCTTCCTGTACCTGGATAGCTGTTTCCTTCTTTGGGTTTGGGAAGTTTTCAGCCATAATTTCTTCAAATACCTTTATGACCCCCTTTTCTCTCTCTTCTTCTAGAACCCCTATTATGCATAGGTTGGCACGTTTTCTATTATTCCATAGATCTTGTATGTTGCTTTCATTTAGTTTTTGCCATTTTTCTTTCTGTCTGCTGTTTTGATTGGGTGATTTCTATTATTCTGTCTTCCAGGTCACATATTTATTTTTCTTTGTCATTTAGTTGGCTATTCATTACTTCTAGATTGCTTTTTATCTCAGAAATTGAATTATGTTTTGATTGGTTCATCTTTGTAGTTCTAGTTCCTTGATACAGTGCTCTGCATTGATATCAATAATCTTTCTTCATTCAGTTAACACTTTTATTACCACCTTTTTGAACTCAGGGTCTAGTAGACTGGTGAGCTTTATTCCACTGTTTGTTCTTTCAGGATATTTCTTTTGTTCTTTTAATTGGGAATAGTTCTTCTGCCTTTTCTTTTACTTAACTTTCTCTGTCTCTGTGAATTTAGGAGAAACAAGATATCTAGTGTGGTCTTGAAGGGGTGTTTTTGTGTGGGAATATCCCTGTGTGGACTGTGTGTGTCCAATATCTTTGGTGCAAGGGCTGGGTTTTTGTTTTTTGTTTTTTGTTTTTGGTACATGGGGCTCTCACTGTTGTGGCCTCTCCCATTGCGGAGCACAGGCTCCGGACGCGCAGGCTCAGCAGCCATGGCTCACGGGCCCAGCCGCTCTGCGGCATGTGGGATCCTCCCAGACCGGGGCACAAACCCGTGTCCGCTGCATCGGCAGGCGAACTCTCAACCACTGCGCCACCAGGGAAGCCCCGAGGGCTGGTTTTGATATGGATGCCAGCCACGTCTTTCCTCAGGTTTGCTGGCTGATAGGGGGTGTGTTTGGTGTTGGAGGATCTGAAGCCTGTGCAGGGTGAGAGGCGGGACTTCCTCTCTGCTCCATGGCTGTTGCTGCCCTTTTCTTCCCCTGTCGTTGTTGTTCCAGATCTAGTGCAAGGCTGTGGCGTGGAGTGGGCAGGGCTGGAGTGTTAGCTAGGCTGGCAGTCAGGGCATTGTGGTTGTAGGAATCAAGGTGTTCGTGCTGCTGCCAGAGAGCTCGGTTGCCTCTGTGGCGGTCCTTTCCCAGGACCTGTCTGCCCTAGATCCAGCACCAAGCTGTGGTGTGGAGTGAGCAGGGTTCACTAGGTTGGGAGACTGAATGTGGCATGCTGGTTGCAGTGTCTCCTGTGGTGCTGTCACAGGAATAAGCACTGACTGTGGCCTATGTCACCCCACCCAGACCACACCCCAGGCCCCCAAGCTGTCTCTGAATCCTTTCCCAGGGTCCAGCTGGCTCAGATCGTGCACCAAACTGTGGTGTGGAGTGAGCAGGGCTGGGGTGTTTGCCCTGCTTGGATTGGGGAATGTGGCAAGGTGGCAGCTGCCAGTGCAGAGTCTGTCTGTTCTGACTGTTGGCAAGCCAGCACCCATGCACTCTTCATGAGTAGAGTCTAGGCTTCTCTAGCCCTTCTGTCCTTGCAGTCCTCCCAGTAGCCAAGGGGGCTTGTCTCCTCCCTGTAGGACTCCAGACTGGGCTATCCAGTCTGTGACTCAGCCTGCTTTCTCCCCAGGATGAGGGTCCACCCTTGTGGACTTCTCTTCCTTTCAGATCCCTCTGAGGGCTGGAGGTCCTGAACCTATGCCTTCTGTCTGTCCTACCTGGTTACGTGGAAATCTTTCTTGCAACTTCGCTTGTATAGGAGTTCTCTGGTCAGTTTTCAGTGAGAATTGTTCCACATGTAGATATTTATTTGATGTGTTCGCAGGGAGAGGTGAGCTCCATGTCCTCCTAGTCCCCCATCTGGAGCTGATCAAATCTGTGTTTCTGATATTCGTAATTGTGTCTTCTTTTTTTATTGGTTAGCCTAGGTAGAAGTTTTATCAGCTTTCTCAAAGACTCAGCTTTTGGTTTTGTTGATTTTTGTTGTTGTTGTTGCGGCACATGGGCCTCTCACTGTTGTGTCCTCTCCCACTGCAGAGCACAGGCTCCGGACGCGCAGGCTCAGCGGCCATGGCTCACGGGCCCAGCCGCTCTGCGGCACGCGGGATCCTCCCAGACCAGGGCATGAACCCGTGTCCCCTGCATCAGCAGGCAGACCCCCAACCACTGCGCCACCAGGGAAGCCTGGTTTTGTTGATTTTGTTTCCTGCTTTACCTTTTTGTTTCCTGTTGATTTCCTGCTTTTAATTTCATTGATTTCTGCTCTAATTTTTCTTTCCTCTGCTTACTTTAGACTTAATTTTGCTTTTTCTAGTTCCCTGAAGCAGAAGTTTAGATGATTGATTTTCAGCTCTTCTTTTCTAATAGATGCATTTAATCCTATAAATTTCCCTCTAAGGACTGCTTTTGCTGCATCCCACAAATTTTGATAAGTTATAGTCTCATTTAGCTCAAAAATATTTCTCTTGAGACTTCTTTGATCCGTGTGTCATTTAGAAGTGTGTTGTTTAATCTCCAAGTACTTTGGGATTTTCCAGCTTTCTGCTGATTTTTCTAGATTAACTCCATTGTCGTCTGAGAGCATACTTAGCATGATGTTAGCACGGTCAATGAGATCCAGTCTTGATGGCACTGTTCAGTTCAACGATGTCCTTCCTGATTTTTCTGCCTGCTGGACCTGTCGGTTGCTGATAGAGATATTGAAGTCTTCAACTGTAAAGGGGATTTGTCTCTTTCTCCTCACAGTTCTGTTTTTGCCTCATATATTCGATACTTTGTTGTTAGGTGCATACACGTTAGTCATATCTTCTTGGAGAACTGACCTCTTTATCGTTATGTAGTGCCTTTCTTTATCCTTGATAATTTTCCTTGCTCTTAGGTCTGCTTTGTCTGAAATGTACCTACTCCAGCTTTCTTTTGATTAGTGTTACCATGATATCTTCCTCTATACCTTTACTTTTACTATATCTGCAAGAACCCTCCCCCCCACCCCCACCGCCTTTTTTTTTTTGGCCACACTGCGCAGCTTGTGGGATCTTAGTTCCCCAATCAGGGATTGAACCCAGGCCCTTGCAGTGAAAGTGCCAAGTCCTAACCACTGGACTGCCAGGGAATTCCCAAGAAACCCATTTTAAATATAAAGACAACATATAGTTGGGTCTTGTTTTTAAATCCACCAACAGCCAGTCTTTTATTTAGAACATTGACATTTGAAGTGATTACTGATGTAGTTTATCTACATTTGTTACTGTTTTCTGTTGTTCTCTGTTCCTACTTTGTCTTTCACTCTTTTTGGGAGGGAGGTGAGGAAGGTTAAGTATGGAAAGAAGGGTACTTGTGAATTTTGAGCATCCTGTTGAATTATAGTGGGCATTTGTATTTCTTTGGCTGCTTCCTGTTTTGGGGGAAATTCCTTATTGAGTGCATTTTTGTGGGCATTAATGCACTGCTTCCCACTGTAGAAGCTAAAATGAGCCATCCTCCTTCTCATCGCTCTTTGGCATCTAGAATCTGGGATGATGACCTGGGCTTGGCCAAGTGGGCACTCCCTGGCAGGCCTTTGAGTACTGATGAAATGACAAAGCAATTAAAATTTAATCACAGCAGTGGGCTAGTGGCATTGTCCTGCAGCAACTTAGAAATTTTTAAGGAAAGCAGATTCTTGTAGAAACCCTGCTCGACTTGAACCTGAGCTCAAATCCTGGCTGTTGCGACTTCAAGCAAATGTCTTCTTGTAACTGTATCACAAATGATAAAAATTTACAAAAAGAAAGAAAAATCTAGAGATGCATTTTCGCACTAATGTGCTACTTTGGGCGAACCGCTTCTCCTCCCTGAACTTTTGTCTTCAGCTTTTATGTGCATTATTACATAGTTCACTTTAAAACACCTAGCTCATAGATGCTGGTAGGTGAATTAATCAAACTTAGGGTCTTCCTCTTTCAGCTTCCCAAGATCTTTCTTCCACTGGACCACGGGTGGGTGGGGGGGAGAGACAGGCATTACCCAACTTTAGTCTCAAACGTTACTGCTACCCTCGGCTCAATTTGTTGTCATGGGGCAACAATGCAGTCAAGAACATGCTGCATTTAGAAAACTTTTCCTAAGGGGTGGCAGGAGGGTCTGTTTGTTTGCAGTGACTTGCCAGCCAGTGAACACTGGCCCACAGAAGACACTCAGTACTGAGACCATCATGGGCCAAGCCCTACGATCCCAGTCTTAAAAGCAATGTATGTTTCTTGAGAAGGGGGGGCCTTCCCTGTCTTGTTCATATTCTATTCTCAGTGCCTTAGAACATTGCTTGGCCCACAGAAGGCACTAATGTTAACCTAACGCTGTTGGGGGTGGGTGGACATCACGCCAGAGTCTCTTCGTCTGTGACTGAGCCTAACAATACTGATCCCAGGATGGTGCTGAGAACAAGATGCAAAATGATTCTGAAAGTTCTAATCCCTGGCACATGTTTGGAACTCAACAGATGAGTTTTCGTCTCTCTTGCTTTTATCTCTTTTCACTCAGAATTTAAGTAAATATAAATGAATTTTAAAATTGCTGGGAGAAAAATGACTGCAAATGCATTCTATGTACACATGGAACTTCTATACCATTATACTTAGGGATGACGTGTGCTAATAAGAAGTTCATCAGTTAGAATTAATGTGCCTTAAACATTTAATGAGAACGTTCCAATGCTTGTGATATTGACAAAGTTTATTAAATTATGTAAACACAATTGTCTAAAATATGAATGAATAGGAACAATGCTTGGAAGAGAATTTGGGAAAATAAAGTGTGAAATTAAGGTGAATTTTTAAAAACTAGGCTTAAGGGAGTCCCCGGTGGCCTAGTGGTTAGGATTCGGCACGTTCACTGACGTGGCCCAGATTCAGTCCCTGGTTGGGGAACTGAGATCCCTGCAAGTCATGTGGCACAGCCAAGATTAAAAAAAAAAAAAAAAGGCTTAAAAAAAAAAGGCTGAAAAAATTTTAAACTTGGAAAAAACAACAAAACCAAGAAACGTTCCCATCCTTACAGGGATAAAATTAGGGAACGTTGAATTCTTGTCACCTACTGGAGACCAACCTAAGATCTGAGGCCATGGGAATTCTACTGGTTGGAGTTATCACCTTGTCACCATGACACAAGAACGCAGGGAAAGCTCCAGGGAGGTGAAGTGAGGTTTCTTGGTCTGGCTTCTGTCTGTTCCTTAAATGCCAAGTTTCCCCAACTGAACCCCCTCTCCCTCATCTTCCCCATTCCTCAGAAAGGTGTCACCATCTTGATCACCTCTGACAGTTCCTTTCCCCAGGTCACCTGCTGATCTTTCTTGTTCCCTCCTGTTACTGCCTCTGTTCAGGCCCCAGAGCACCTGCACTTACTGCTGGTCTCCCTGCATCCGATCTCTCACATCACTTACCGTCAGTCCACCTTCCACAGCTCTACAACCCGATCCTCTATTCAAGTATCTTCTCCGTAACTCAAGGGCCAAATTCCTCCTCCTCGTATTTAAAGTTCTCTAACGTGATCCACTTGGCCAAAGTTGCTTCTCATTCCCCATTATCAAAGTCCACGTTCCTTGAGCGCCCATGCCCGGTGCTTTCCCAGCTCCGTGGCTTTGCTCCGCAGATGTTTCTTTCAACAGGAAGGCCTCCCACCCCAACATCTCCAAAGGGTCAGCCTAAGTGTTGTCTCCTCCGAGATGTCTCTAAACCCAGATGAAGTTCCAACTCCCTTCTCTGAATGCCCGCTTTACCCCAGTGGTGTTTATCATTTGCAACCAGATCACAAACTCCAGGAGGGCAAGAAACACTGACTGTGTCTTCCCAGCATGTTGTACAGGGTATGGTCCATAGAAGGCAACAGGACAGCATTTTAAATCTAGGAACAGCCCCCAGTACGTCCACAGGCAGCAGTCTGGAAAGGGGCTCTCTCTCCTCCCAAGCTTGTCACAGCCTGCCACACAGGCCCTCCAGCTTCCCTCCTGCTCTGATCAATGCCTCTCTACAGTCCCTCAACGGTGGAGACCAGATCAGAACCACTCTATCTCTGGAACCTCCTATAGAGACAGGTCAGACAAGTAACGCGGAGAGTGAGTGGGACAAGGGTAATCCTGAATGGTTTTTCTTCCTGGTTTTGATTAATCCAAATTCTAAGGCGATGAGGTATCCTACACTTCAGATTCATCATGGCAAGACATTCAACAATCAGCACAGAAGAAAGAACTCTGTTCGTGAAGAGCTCATCTGGTGAGGCTCTGAGTTGCCAAATTGATTCACTTATCAGCTTGGCCATAGGAGTCTTGATAGGAAGGATTTATAAACCCCTAAGAAACTCGACTTTTTTCTGTTGGGTGAGAAAAACCCTCCAGGAAAAGTGCTGGCTACCTACCCATGGGTGAGCTCAAGGAACAAAACAGCCATTATACCATGAACTTTTTATGCTAAGAAAAAGATAGCAAGATAGATCAGGAAATGCAACATCAATTCAAGCACCATGAAATTTTGTCAAGCAAAAATAGTCTTTATTCAAATTTAATGGAAACAGGGGTCACTATACTTTGCAAGACGGGGAAAAATAAAATTAAAAAAAATTCTTTTCTTTTCTTTTTTAATATAAAACAATATAATCACAATACCAGAATATGGAACTCTACAGTTCACTTCCTATGGGTTACTGCAGGTATCAATTTTCCTCGACTGTGCTATTCACAACTTTGTTAAGTCCAAAAATATGAAACCAAAGTGGTAGGAAACTTAAGACTTAGCACTTTCACTAAATGGCATACATCAAAGGGCATCAATTCAAGGGCAAAATGGTTGAACTCACCATACCTACCTATGTCATCATTCCAGCCTTAAAGACATCCAGGTACTGAGCTCCCTGTAGGAAAGGCCAGGCCTCAAAGCCAAGGCATTTTGGATATTCTACTGTGGGCCGTGAGTAAAGGGGGTTTTCAAAGAGAAGACTGCTTTCAGTCAAGCAGGAAGGCCTGACGCCAGGAGGCTTTACGGAGAGGAAGCGCTTAGACTTAACAATTGTAGACACACCATTAGGGAGTTAAAACTGTACAGCAGTGGCATATGTTCTACTTCAATCACTTGCGCTACGGCTACCGAACATGTACAAAAGACTTCTCGGGTAGTTCCAGCTGTGGTCGCAGCCAGTTAGGACCTCGAGTGCGACCTGGATCTAGACCGGGAGCGCGATCTGGACGCAGACCTGGATCTAGACTTGGACCGGGATCGGGTTTTTGACGCGGACTTTGATCTGGAGCGTGATTCTGACGGGAGGTTTGGTTTTGATTTGGAATTGGACCTCGACCTGGACCGGGTCTCCTGATTGGCGCCAGCATCCTCACTCTCCCCTTGGCCTTCCCTCTGGCCAGACTCAGACTTGGCGTGTTCCCGCTCCTTCGAGCCCGAGCGGGATCGCGATCTGGACTGGGAGCGGTCGGCGTCTTCCTTCTTCTTCTTCTTGCTGCTGCCCGACTTGCTGTCTCGCTTGCCGCCTCGCTTCCTGCTCCTCTCGCTCTTGCTGCGGCTGTGGCTGCGGCTGCGGCTGCGGCTCTCCTCCCTGCTTCTCTTCCTCCCCTTCCTCTTGTCCTTGCTTTTGCTGCGGCTGCGGCTGCGGCTGCCTCCTTTGCTGCGGCTGCGGCTGCGGCTCTTGCGCAGGCTCTTCTCCTGGCTCCGGCTCCTGCTCACGCTGCCCCGCTTCTCCTGCGCGCCCCTCTCCTGACTGCGGCTTCTGCTTTTGCTCTTGCTTTTCTGCCTGCTGGGGCTGCGGCTCTTGGACTTGCCGGTGCTGTCGCTGTTCTGGACCTTCTCCTCGGCCTGGTCCTTGCTCTTGCTGCGGCGCTTGTCGGCGCTGCGGCTGCGGCTCCGGCTCTGGTCCTTGCTGGGGCTCCGGCTCTTGTCCTTCTTGCTGCGGCTGCGGCTCTGGCTGCGGCTGCGGCTCTTGCTCCGGGAACGGGAGCCTGATCTGGGGAGACACGGGGACGGCGAAGCCGCATGTGACTTCGTACTTTCAGGCTGCTCATGAGAAGAACAGACTAAAGCTATGTGTGGAGCTGTGCCCCACAATACAAAGCCCGGCTTGTGCTGGCCAAGGACTGCTTTCTGAACCCCCGAGACTCCAGTCCAGAGCTGGGCATCCTGGGGTGAGGGAAGACTGGGAACACCATTAACACCAAAGTGGGAAACGGTACACGTGGGCCCTGCGTGAATACCAGGAAGACCTACCTGGATCGGGATCTACTCTTAGAATGACTGCTTTTGCTGCTGCCACTTCGGCTTCTGCTCTTACGAGAATGTCTGCTTCGAGAGCGAGATCTAGGGGAGAAAGTTTTTTTTGTTTTTAATACCTGCTGACAAAACGCTGGCTGAAAAGAGTCAATTCAGACATCCTTTCTATCAAAAAATATGCATGGCCCTGGCTGTGTCCAGGCACAAAGCTGAAAGAGAACTCTCTCCTGTGCTCTGGGCCCAGAGATCCAGTCACCCGCAAACACTCCGCCTGGATGGCCTGCCTGAAACTCATAGTGCCTCCATTCCTGAACCCACTGCCCCCCAGACCTGTTCTGTTTGCTGGGTTCCTTCCTTATTCCCACCGCTGCCACTGTTATTCACCAGTTCCTCACACGAGGAGCCACAGCCACCCTCGACTCCCCTCTCTGCCTCACCCTCTTCTGCACTACTGAATCTCCTCTCAACCTTCTCCAGTTCATCCACCTCGGCTGCCCCCCAGCAAGCCACCACCACTCTCCCTGGTTCCGCAGCAGCCCCCTAGCCAGTCTTCCTGCATACACTTTTGCCCTTCACTTATTTATTCAACTGAGACCAGAGAGCTGTTTTAAAAATACAGCTGACTCTTGAACAACATGGGTCTGAACTGCCTGGGGCCACTTACACACAGGGTTTTTTCGACAGATACGCACTACAGTACCTCACGATCTGTGGCTGGCTGAATCCACAGGTGTGGGCACTGCGGATGTGCAGGGCTGGCGCCCCAACCCCGCTTGTTCAAGGGTCCACTGTACCCTCCAAGATTAAAGAGTCTCTAATAAGCCGAGACTGTGGACTCTGTCGTTTCCTTCCAAAAGCAACCCTTGGGGAAAACGACCAATTCCAGGTGCAGGGCAGGAAAGGCAAAGACGGAGCCTCTCATCATGATGGAAAGAGACTTTCACAGATTCCTGGGCACTATCATCTATGAAAGAACTCTTGCTCAGAATGTTTCATCTGCGTCTCAACCACACCTCTCTAGACCTAACTTCCAGTTTATAGAAGCTCAGGGGATAAAGTACAACAATACAAAGAGGAAACATAAATTCAGAATGTGGGACAGTATTTAAAAAAAAAAAAAAGCTAAGAAAAGTAATTGTCATGGGGTGGGGTGGGGGGATGAGGCGGGGGACTGCTTCAGACTGAAGAGACCCAATAACCCCTTGCAATACATGACTGGATGGATCCTGGCCAGGAGAAAACACAGCTCTAAGGACAGCCATGAACAACTGGGGAAATCTGAATACGGCCTGGATGCTAGATGACTTCACGGGATCACTGTTAATGTTCTTAGGTTGGAAGACAGAATTGTGCTTATCTGCATTCTTGGAGATACATGCTGAAGTATTTGGGGGTGAAGTGTCACTCTCCACAATCTCCCTTCAAATGCTACATTTATTTATGTATAGGGCGTGTCTATAAATATACAGAGAGAAAGGCAGAATTTTAGTAACTGTTGAAGCTATAAGGAGAGCATATGAGTGTTTATGAACTATTCTTTCAACATTTTATGTTTGAAAATGCTGCAATAAAAAATTTGGGGAAATATTTAGTAAAGCACAGTCACAGAAAAATCAAACAAAACCAAAAGACAGAGACGCCAACCTGAAGGGCTCCCAATGACCAAAGACAGAACAATTTGAGCAAAAACAAACTGACTGCAATGGACCAAACATTAAATATGCAAAGATCCAAGAACTCATTCAAAATAATACTAAACAAGCAACCTCACCACCACCTTTGGGTGTTGCTGGGCACATTCAATATACTGGAAATTGGTAAATAAAGGTATCAATTTTTATTTTCCATTTCTTATAAAAATTTATTTTAGGGTGGTAGCAAAAGGGTGGAAGAGGGAAATCATCCTTCATAGAACTACAGCCTTTAAATGCACAAAGAACAGAAAACTAGACAGTCAGAATGCTACAACCACAGCTGAATGGCTCGAGGTAACGATTATCAGCAGATGTTAATAATTCCACTATTAGGTGGAAACTGGTGCAGAACTGGATAATGGACGGCTCACAGGGATGCATGTTATCACCATTCAAAGTGGGGCATCCAGACACCACACAAGTGCTGCAACAGGAAGTACAAAGCACCTGCTAAAATACTGGCCTTACTCTAAATGCCCGCAAGACCTAACTATGACTTTATAGGAAAATACGAGGGACAGGATAAAGGGATGTGTTAAACATCACGAGAAGAGCACAATCTGCAAAATCTCAACTATGGAAAGATCTTCAAAACAGAAAACCGTTTCTTCCACAACTAAATGGATGGAAAATAAAAAGAGGGTGAAGGAGGATGCAGCCATGATTAAAAGGAGAATTAAGACACATGTCATCTGATTGCAATGTGTACACCTAGTTGGGATTCTAATATGAACAAACTACAAAAATACATACATATTTGAGGCAATTGGGGAAAGTTGAATACAGATGTGTTGCTGTGGTATGGCCTCATAATTTTATTTAAAAGGTTAGGGCTTCCCTGGTGGCGCAGTGGTTAAGAATCCGCCTGCCAATGCAGGGAACACGGGTTCGAGCCCTGGTCTGGGAAGATCCCACATGCCGCGGAGCAACTAAGCCTGTGTACCACAACTGCTGAGCCCGTGCTCTAGAGCCCACGAGCCACAACTACTGAGCCCGCGTGCTTCAACTACTGAAGGCCAAGCGCCTAGAGCCCGTGCTCCACAACAGGAGAAGCCACCGAAATGAGAAGCCCGTGCACCGCAATGAAGAGTAACCCCTGTATGATACAACTAAAGAAAGCCCAGGCACAGCAACGAAGACCCAATGCAGCCAAAAATCAATCAATCAATTTATAAAATAAATAAATAAATAAATAAATTTATAAAATAAAAGGTTAGAGATATCCACTTTATAGGCAGAATGACAGGATGTCTAGATTTGCCTTCAAACAATGAAGCAGGAGGGGGTGATGAAATAAGACTGGCAAAATAAAAGATACTGAAGCTGGATGGGTGATAAGTGTAAGGGGACTCAAGGTTCATATTTTCTCTAATGCTTTATGTATTGTTTTCCATAATAAAGAGTTAAACAACAAAACCTGAAAAGCTTAGACTAATGACTTCCCGCTACTCTTAAACCCTTAACCTGGCCTGTGGCTCAGCAGGATCTCGCTCTTCTCTGCCTCATCTCAAGCCACGCTCCTCTGCTTCCTCCTTCCCCACGACAGGGCCTTCAAAATACGCTGCTCTCTCTGCTAAAAAGGCACTATCCCCCCTCTCTGCCCACCATGTCCAACTCATCCTTTAGGTCTCAGCTTCTACGACATGTCCTTAGGGAAGCCTCTGCCAGCTCTCTGGACGAGTTGGGCCGCGTACTTTCCCTTGGACATACTTATCACAATGGTAATTATTTGCTCAATGCCCATCTTCTCCACTAGACTGAGTTTCATGAGGGCACAGAGCATGTGTGTCTTGTTCACAAATGCCTCGCCCATCTGCAGAACAGCCACCAAATAAGACAAAGTCTCCACTCCTGAGTAGCTGGAGTATCTGGGAGAGTAACAAGGGGTGAGTTGTCATGTTCACCCCCAGTAATGGTATGATTTAGGGGACCCAAGAAGAAACGTGAGAGAAGGTCACTGATACCTGCGTCAGAGAAAGGACTTTACTTCTATTTGTACTCATGACAAAAGAGTTCAAGAGTTTTACAAATAAATGTTCAGTTCAAAGTTCTGAGTAACTGGACCAGACGGAACCACGGTACTGAGACTTCAACAGAAGAATGAAAATGGATTATCTATGTGCTCATTAATGAATTTACAGCAAGCGCCAACACATCAGTAGTACCTTGAGTGACTCCGGCTCCTGGAGTAGGACCGGCGTCGTCTAGAACCAGGCTTGTCTTCAACTAATCTGATTTTTCTGCCATTGACTTCAGTTCCATCTAACTTTTCCAAAGCTCTTTTCATATCAGAGTAAGACACAAATTCAATCACCCCTTCATTTTTGCGTCCCTTGTGAGCATCTGCATAGGTCACTTCTCCCGCCTGACGCATATAATCCTGAAGAAAAACAAAATCCCCCAATAGGTTAAGACACATTTTGTGAAAATATCTAACATCATCATAATGAAAGTTTTCCCTTTCCTTTAGAAGAAATGCTAGCTTTCCTCAGAATGAAGTTGACTCTTAAGTATTTCCAACTACACACCGACCATTTACTGAGGTTCTCTGAAGTGTTAGGCATTAGGTGGGTAGTAGAGATAATAAGGTTCTCTGAAGTGTTAGGCATTAGGTGGGTAGTAGAGATAATAAATAAATAATTTAACTGTTTCTTTAAATAGTTTTGTTTGAATATAAAATTTTTTAGTTAACTATCATTTCCCAAATTTTATAGTGGCAAGTTCTTTGTTTACAGGAGCTTTAGAAGCTCAAGTTACTACATTTAACTCTGGTCTTTTGCATTTCATCATAAATCCTTATTGAAAACATGTATAGCTGTGGATAAATATCTAAGGTAAAAGGTAAACAAATTCAAAAATGGATTACGAAAGACAAAAAGACAACAGAACAATATTTTCCAGCTCTGGCTTTGAAGTGGAATGACCACCCATGTCCCTTCACTACTGTAAGCCTCTTTCCTCATTCTCTTTGAGGACTTAATATAACCCAATGAGAGAATACAACTAACATGACAGATAAATACTGAAGTGATATATAAATAAGAGAAGATGTGATTAGTGTTTAAAAAGAAAATGAAATCTGGGGTCTTGTGGCCAATTTCCCCATGTTGTTTATATATAATACATACTCAATAATAAACAGTTGTGGAATGAATACATGAATATTCAATAGCAGTTCATTTTTGTTATTGCTTTCCTCTCCCTCTTTGCAAAGTTACAAACACTGACTCTATGCCATTTGATACTATTCCTCTACTCACTGCATCATAAAATGTTTACATGTCTTAACATACATTACATTCTTCATAATTAGTGTGTCCAATACTTTTTCTGAGGGTTTCCCAATTGCTGGGACTTCTGGGTTTTATATATAGTCCTTGGCCATTATTCATAATCTAGCAATGACCGTCTTCATGCAAAAATTTCTTTACTTCAGCTGAATTATTTGCAGGAATGGGCGCTCTGGGAAAAAGGCAGGGAGCCCATATAATTTATCATCCAAACTGGGATACATCTAAGAGTAAAGGAAGATGCTATTAAGTTATGCCACACCTGGGACTGTCCTGGGCAAGTTGAGATATTGCCATACTTCCAAATTAATAATAATAGCTGCTAACATATTGAGTGTTCACTGGATGATAGGTAGGATTTAATTAACTTAGTCCTATTTACAGCCACATGAGGTAGATACAATCGTTATCCCTATTTTACAGGGAAGTGAAATACAAGAGATTTAAGCAAACTGCTCAAGGTCGTTCAGGTAGTAAGTGAAGGAGCTGGGGTCTGAACATAAGCAGCCAGACTTCAGGACCTAAATTCTTAGCACCACCCGCACCATGGGTAAAACGACCAATTCTCAATGCCACTACTCTATAAATTTCAACTCAACGCCACCACTGGGTATTATGAATTTATACATTTTTAAAAACTAACAATATACCACCTTACATTAGTTTTATTTTTGCATTTCCGTGATTAATAGCTAGCATTTGTGCCTGGAACCATTCTAGGCTTTTTATATAAAAATGCATTCATTTCTCACAATAACTCTGAGTAGAAATGAATATTTCTCCCATTTTATAGTTGAGGAATATGAAGTGCAAGAGGAAAGTAAGTTGCTGGAGTAAAATAGCTGATAAGTGACAGAGCTGGGATTCCATCCAGGCAGGTGAGCTCCAAAGTCCTGCTCTGAAGGCTCCCTTGACTTCCTGGGAAATTGGCTCGACTCCTCTCCTTTGCTGAGAGGGAAACTGCCAAACACACAGAAGTATAAAACCAACTGAGGGCGTTGGCTGGGCTCCATTTTAACCCCAAGTTTGAAAGCCTTTCTAGTTTCTACCCATAATGTTCAATCCTAACTCTCAGAATACTGGAGTCATTCCTTCAGAGAGGACAGTCCTGTTGGCAGACACTCAGTAAGGGCCTGCTGTAATACTGACAACCAACACAGTGTACTAGAAAAAATACCAGCATATGTTTTAGTCTCAGCTCTTCTGCTAAGACCAACTGTGCGAATTAACGTTTTCTGGATCTTATCTTTGTTCGCTAAAGACTGTTGACAGCACATGAAAAAAAGAAAAAAGATTTACTTTGTTATAAAGCAGAAACTAACACACCATTGTAAAGCAACTGTACTCCAATAAAGATGTAAAAAAAAAGAAAAAAAAGATGTAAAAGTGCTTTGATAAGTTACTACTTTTTGCTGAACCTAAACATACTCACTCATTTTGCTAGAGATGACTTGTTTAATGATGGACTAAAAATGAGAAGTGAGATAGGAAACTCTGAGCAACCTTTACATTTGCCCTCCTAAGACCATCCAGGTTAAGGCACGCTCAATAAGGTTTTTTCTCTTTTGAGATTAAAAACCAACACCATTTTCAAAAAACGAGCTGTGATCAGTACACTGCATGGCCAGTACACCACTGGACTGTACTTTTTGACATTAAAACTCTTTCAGGACAAATATTCAGTGAAAAACAAATCTTAGAAAAGAACATGGGTCAGATAGTCATTTTCACCAATGTGGCTCTACAATGGAAGCTGACACAAACTTGCACTAATACTGCAGCAAACTGCTGGCTGCAGTTTTTTCTTTTATTAGGGAGAAACTACATTGTTACCTCTCTGTAACATTCTCTACAGAGGAAAATTTCACATAACATAGGTTTTCCTTAGCATGCTGGCCCCATAACATACAGTAGCAGTGAGATTCCAGTGTCTTTTGTGTTCCTATGGAAACTTTAATTGGAAAATCTCCAAATGCTTTGGGAAAGTTTTCTCTGTGTGCCTGGGCCTGCATAAAATAACCTCTTTCCTTAACTCAACTTTAACTCCTGCCCAACTGTAACCCAGAAGGTTAACAGGGCCCAAACCTTTAGGTCTTGCCAGCTGCACCGACTTGACAAATTCTCCACAATAAGTCTGTATTCTGTGCGGGTAGGAGGGCCATATTTATCTCGGCCACTTCTTCTATAACCATATCCACCTTTGGAAGGTTCAAATAGATGAGATTACTTCAGTGGAGGAAAAAGAAAAAATGATACAGCACATATTCCCCTTAAATATACCATCTACCCCCACCCCAAAGAGTATATATTTTAACTCTACCCCCACCCTTAATTCTAATCTAGATTTAAAAAGGAGCAATCAGCTAACATGAAAATTTAATTTAATTTACAAAGTTGTAAGTATGTATATTCATTAATATTTATATTTAAAATTAACATGCATAAATTAAAAACTATCAACAATTTAACAATTTAGAAATAACTAACCAAATTACTAAATCAGTTACTGGTGTTACTCACAGTGATTAAAGTTTTTGTGAACATTTTATACGAAAAAAAGATTTTCAGGCACCTATTTCAGTTTAATCTCATCTGTGTCTAACCCTTGGGATCCTCACCACCCAGGTCTAATGGGGAAAGGTTGCGGTCGTCACATGGCTTCCTGTTTTTGGTCAGCCAAGGGCCACAATGGTTCAAAGAGCCACGCATGGAAAGGTAACCCAAGGTCAGCAAATGGAACAGGCAGTCATCTTAGCCTCAAAGGATTCTTTTAATTAAAACATTGAGGTCTTTGTTAAATCTATGTTAAACAATTGCATTACAGAGAAAAAAAACAACAACACAAACACACATCATTAAACATAATTATAAAGTATTAAAACAAGAAATTTATGTCATTAATTTAATTACAATTAAACATTATTAAAGATGTTTATTTGCAATTTTACATTTAAAAAGATACATAAATTTATAAAACAAATGGCTTAAATATCAATACATTTCAATGTAACATTAATTAATTAATTACTTTAAAAATTAACATTTAATAACGGAGGCATGTCACTGATACAAATGCCCTTTAAATGCTTACTGCGTCCAGAACCGTAACTGCCATCTCGTCGCGGGCCGCGGGCATGCTCAACAATTACTCGCTCACCACAAAGGTCTTTGCCATTCAGTTCATAAACAGCATCATCTGCATCTCGCAGATCATCAAACTCCACAAACCCATATCTAGAAGAAAGCAAACAAAATCCTGGTTGGCACCCTTCTGACACCCAGCTTCACTAACATTAAAGAGAAAGCAATGAGGTTCATGCTTAGCAAAGGTTAGGTGGGTTTTGCAAACTACGGACCAGCTTTCTCTTCCCTTAAGCAGAAACCACTCAGCTTTGTGCCCACAGGCACTGCAAGAGGGCAGGGAGACTTTTGAAGGCTGACTCCTGTCTTTCTAATAGGAGGCTGGCTAAATATACAGAGACCACTTCTTCTGTTCCCCAGGTAGCTGGTGGCAACTGCAAAGACCTCCACAGGGATACTTGGTATAAGGTATTAAAATACATAATTCTACAAGATTGAATATTTGCTCTTTCAAGTTACATAAAAACTCATTTTTTTTTTTTTTAGCTTTAGCCCCAAAGTGGTATCTTAGAGAACAATTAGACCTACATTTAGGCACTGTGTCTTAACTGTTAAATCATGTTTGGAATAACAAACCAGGTTTAAAAAAAAAAAAAAAATCACAGTACCTTGACTCTCCTCAGTGAAAGAAAAAAATTTTTTTAAAGTTCCCATTTCTCTACCTAAACAAATAAGTCACAAGTGCATTAACTATTCTAGAAACTACCAGTGAAAAAAATCTGGAGCTATTCTTTTCCTCATGATATTCCAAATTCATTTCCATGAGGTTTTAAGTAGGCTGGAATTCTCTAAAATCTATAAACAACTGTGCAAACTTCTTTTACACAGTAGTGCTAGGAATTTCCCAGCAAACAGGTTTGGTGGTTTAACATATATCCAAAAGAAAACAACCCCCTACCCCAATCCTATTGATGCCTGCTGAAGAGTACAACTTATAAAACTAAAAGGCAAAATTTGCAAGATATTTATAAGCAAGGTTAAACAAATGCCCTACCAACTGTTATCAAGAAACTTTTAGTTTGCTCTGATGTGGCTGTGAAAAGTCTAGCTTTGTGAGCACTGCCTATACCTAAAAACTAAAACCATCTTAATCATACAAGTTACAAGCAACATCTTTAAACTCTAACAGAGCTATGTATATAGGCAGATACTGACTACCATTTCCCTCCGGGTTTACACCTACTGGAACTAAAAACAGGTTACAAGACTTGCCAGAAGTTTATCCAGCCTGACCAAAATTATTCCAGTTTCTTTAGCATGTAATGCTGTACTCAGCAACATGTTAAGTGAGAGAACTCAGAATTGAGGAATTCCTCCTTTACTAAAGATTAAAGAGTTTCTATCAAACAAGAGTCTCTCAAGGTGACAATGTACAGCTAAAAACTTTGGAGGGTTCTTTATGCTGAAATGTCTATGAGTGGCATTCAAACTTTAAGAGGCACTGAATCTCAACTCCATTAAAGAAAAGTAACACAGAAACACCCAGTGTTTAATGGGAAATGTTCTGCAATAACACAATTCAGAAGACACCTGGCTCAACTTATGGGTTATGAAATCTTTAAAACATGGTTTCACACTTCCATAAGCTGGAATTGCCGAGCAGCGTAATAAGAATGATTCTGACCATGATTGTCATATTTGGCAAAGTAAAGCCTCTCCAAATCAATACCTTCCTATGTTAAAAAGTGCTTTATGATCATTAAAAATCTTCAATAGATTAAAATATATTGCAGCTACTTTTTTCTTTCCTAAATAGAGTGAGTCATCAGGAAGCCTATACTATCATTTTTAGAGACAAAATAAATAAAAAAGAGCTAATAAAAAAATCAAATCTAACTACTTTCTGCTTTGGTTTATTCCTAAATAGATCATAAAATACCTCCTGTCCCCAAGAGTACCTTCCTTAATTTAGTTGTCAAGATTGGTTACAGGTCTGCTTTGTCCACCTGCCCAGATGCCAAGTATAGAGGGATGAGAGAAAACATCCAACACGGGCATGATAAAATGGCCTCCATGCCCCTCTAAGAGTTCACACTGGCTTGGCACCATTCAATGCCCCTAACTCATCTGATGTGATGTCATAAGGACAACGCTGACTCCCGAGGATTAAATAAAGAAGTCACAGAACACCCCGTTTTCTTCAACAAGCAAGTTACTTAGCCACATTTTGGGGATATCCTAGTAACTTATTAAAACAGCTGACTTAAGATCAAATTTATTTCACAGAAAAATCTTGGCTACTACTCTGTGAAAAGCCACAAAATCTATTTGGAACATTTTAGTGTCAAAGTCCAGTCCAAGGATTAAATCAGGAACCTGACTGTCACTTCTCTCTGTCACTGACATGCTGGGTGGGCCTGGAAGACTAAACCAAATATACTCCTGCACCATAAACCATACCTGATAGGATTCCTGTTCTGAGAGCAAAGTAAAGACCAGATCAGTGTGTGGTTGTTTCTACCACATCACTGTTTATTTAGATCAGTTTTACTGCAAGAATCACTTCACTCGGTAAGTAACTGGAGTAATTGGTAAGTAAGTGGAGTGAATGGGTTCCCCAATTAAGGCAGGAAGACTAGATAGCAACAATAAAATGGTACTTAATATTTATTAAGTAATCTCTATGTACTAAACAATGTTATCTTATTTAATAATCACAATACCCAAGAGCCAGGTACTGTTATCTGTTTTACAGATGAGGAAACTGAGGCACATCGCATTAAACAATGTGCATAATAAAACAGCAAAGCTGACATTCAAAGCCTGTGGCATGACTCCAGAACTCTACCTAAGACTGGAGCAGCAGGAACTGGCCTGGGTTCTAGTCCTGGTTCTGCAATAAACCAACTCTGAAAAGCACATTTAAATCATTTTATTTCTCTGGATCCTAGTTTATCCGTGAAATGAGGGAGCTATACTATGTATCTCTGAGGTTTCTCCTAACATCAAAAGTATGACAGTTAAAATGAAAATTAGTCTTCCTCTGGCTTAACAATGGGATGAAATTTTAGTTTTATTTAAATAGTTTAACTGTCTCTGAATTAAATTCTAGTGCCTTTAAGAAAGCAAAGCTCTTCCTGGTAACATGGGAGAATCTTTCTAAATCGATCTTAACATCCCTTTGTGCTTTAATCTCCTCTCCCAAAAAGTACTCTCCTTTTGAATCATTTGTCAAAGGAGGGATATAAAATACACGCATTCATGTGTGCACACACTATGTGTCGGCATGTGTGTATTTACGTAGACATATCTCTGGTGTGACCTGTAGATAAGCCTTACAAACATAACCCAGCAGATAAATCTCTCAATTCTAGCTGCAGACACCCCTCCTCTTCTCTATTAAAAACAACCATCTTTCAGTAATTCTAGTATGAGAATGAAGAAGATGAAGGAATTCAGGAGAATGAATCTACGACAAATTAATAAATCCCTCTAAGGTAGGGACTGATAAAAACCAAACCAAACCAAAACCCCACCAATATGCCTCCTCTGGCTTGACTCCCAGATGTTGTATCTTTCGACCTTTCTCTCTACACCTATGTGAAAGAACAAAAAGCATGGCCTAACTATTAAATGTAAATTTTTTCAATTAAAAGAAAAACTCCTTTCTTCAATGTTTCTCTGCTATTGCCTTTTCCCACTCTTTTCCTCTAGACCACATTTAATCCCAACAAAAATTTAGTCAAAAAATGATGGCCGAGGAATTACTGCCATTTTCTAAGAAAAGTGGGCACCATGATTCTTACCAACTATAGATAGGTATTCTGGATACCACAAACAAAAGCCACGTTGAATTACGTGGGCTGTTCTAAACTTTAGTCCATTCTTAAACCACTGCCAATGTGCTGGTCTTCCTCATTCAACAGCTGATGTACTACTGCTCAGACTATCAGTCAGAACTCTGAAATTCTAGAACCGGAATGACATGTTTTTAAAACTAAAGTACTCCAAGACTTCAATTTTCAAAATGTTAATCACACTTTTTCACCCAAGAAAAATTACCACCTGAGGTTGTGTTGTTGCTGAACAGTCTTCCCCTGATCTAATAACCTACATCAATGGTCCCAAATACCACGCTGTATGTCCTACTAAAGAGGCTGGGGAGTCTACCTCACCCCTCCAGAAATGGCTTAGGGCCATCTCCGTCTTCCAAACATCTTCACTGAACAGGGCATGACTAAGGGGGTGCGCACCACCAGCTGACTGACGGGGCGTGGGGACGAGGAGCGAGGGAAAGCAAGCCTCCATGCGTGTGCCTGCTGTCACCCGCCAGTACTGCTTACCGCCGGGGCACGCCTTGGATGTTCTCTCTATAAGAAAAATTTGCCCCTTTCCACGGTGGATCTCTGCTCACCTTTGTCCTAAAACTGTGCCACATGCTTTTCTTTGTATGTGGACATGACAGTCCTCAGCCAACCATCAGCAGGATGTGAGTTTTGTTTTCCCAATGTGGTGAGCCATTCCCACATTCACTCATTTTCCTTGCAAGAACCGAACCTCTCCATGGCTGGTCAGGATTAGGGATGTTGCTGTAGCCAAGGAAAAATTTTCATCTGTTGAAGTTAACCCATGGGGTGGCTTGAACCCTGAAACTAGGGTCAACAGCAATGTACTTTAAGGGCAGAGCCCTTAAATCTACCCTGAAAGAAACGGCATTCAGTGAACAGGAATCAAACAGCTCTCTTTCAAAGCACTCAGTGTTGATCCTAGGCTTCAGCCAGCTTGTGTTATGAGGTGAAAAAAGTTAGGGCACACTAACAGGATAGTAATAAAAAACGGAAGTTCTCGCTCTCTGCATAAAGTGCTTGGTAAACTGCAGAAAGACACTTCTGCAACCAACTCTCTAGTGCTCAGGTGAGGCCAACTCAGAGAAAGCTTGTGAGTGACAACCATGTAAGTGCCCCCAATTCCAAAGGTCTGCAAAATTCCAGGGAAGCAGTGGTCAGGCCCTCAAAGTAGAATTAACCAATGTCACATTCACTGCTCTGAGTCACGGATTATGGTTGCAATTTGACTATCCCAGTAACCGAGGGTTGTTTATAACCCACCACTAGGAGCTCCTACCACACGAAGTGGGTTCCTGAGATCCTTTTTATCCTGAGACAGGAAGGAGGCTGCTCTGGGCATTCCGGCCTCCCTCTCTTTAGCCTCAGGAGGGAGGGCCATCACGGCCACCCGTGGAAGGTGGATGACTTACCCGTGCTCACTGAGTGGCAGAGCTGGGGTGCGGCTTCAGGGCTCACCAGTACCCAGTCTGGGGCTCTTTTCGCGTCGGCAAACTGGCAGTTCCCGCACACCAAGGGCTCTCTGCTTAGAGCTAGTGTGGACTCCTGGTCTGCAAACGTTGGCCACAGCTCAGTCTGCACTTGATCTTTCCCCACCTTCAAAGAAGAAAACCTACCTCATGATTCCTCTCTTCTCGGTCCCCTGACCACCTGATTCACTCCTACAAACACTGTCATTGCCTTTGGCTGTTCTTCTCTGGTTGCCCACTTAGTGCACTGCCTAGTTTTACAGTGTGCTCTTTCTGCTGGGCCCCCAGGGCGGTCTCTTCCTGTGTGATCACCTTCCTTCGTTCAAGAATATGGCTATTTTTACTTAGTCAACTTGTCTCTTTAAATGTAGTGGGGAAAGTCAGCTGCTTTATCATTCTTTTGCTCAGAGGTCTATACTGACTCCTAAAGATCTTTGTTGATGCCATTCTCTAAACCTGGAATGCCTTGATTACGCAAGGTGAATCACAGCAACCATCTTCCATAGACTTGAGAATTCTCTTTCATGAAGTCTCAGAAACTTGCCGGACTCTAAGCATTTTAGCACTGTCTTTAGCATTAGCACTTCTATTCAATTTTATGTTTTACATGATAATGTTTTGGTGACCTTTCAAGCCTTGTTCTTTTTCGTTTGTGCTTATCCTCTCATTTGATTATGAGCTCTTTAATATTAACAAAGGCTAATATTTAGAACAGTGCCTGGCACACAGTAAATAATTCATCTATAATATTTCATTCATTCCTCATATCATATGCGAAGAATGCACTACTACTACTACTATTACTCCCATTTTACAATGAGAAAAATGAGACTGGGAGAGGCTAAGCAACTGGCTTGTAGTCAAGGCGCTCCTAAGCGGTATAGCTGGATTAGAACCCAGGTCCATCTGACTCCAAAACCCAAGCTCTTAACCACAAGGTCACAGTGCCTTTGTAAAGGCAGCTGTTTCTTTTCTCCCACAGTCCTGAGCACAATCCTTTGAAATTCAACAAATGCTGCTGCTTGACTTGATAATCTAACCTTAGATAAGCCAGGCTGTATTAACGTTTTTTGATACAGCTGGGTCAATTCTCCAGAGGAAAAAAGAAATTGATCTTGGGGCAGGTGAAGAACCCCTAAGCTTGGAGTATGTGACAACCAGGTTACTTTCACTCGTCTTTTGGTTCCCATTAGCCAGTGTCAGCCATCTGGTCCTTCCGAAAACATGTGTGGGTTCAGAACATAACAGACTAGAAGAATAGAGGAAAAATAAGATTATTCTGTGCAATCCCCATTCTGGAGGCCCCATATTAACCCCTGGAATCTGTCTTTGGTTTTAAGGCTCAGCAAAAATTAGACCAGCATAGAGATGATGGAAGGTTTGGCCTAGAGGTGGTAGATGTGAATGGATATTGACAGTATTATGTATTGAAGAATGCATTTAATTAGTTTTGTAAGGAATGGTGACCGGGACCAAAAAATATAAGCATGAATGGTGTGGGAAAAAAATGGATGAGAAATCAAAGAATGCTATAAAGTTTACAGACTTCCAATTATACAAAGATTATGGCAGCAACCAGAAAAGTACTTTGCAGATGACAGCCATCTATGATCTGATTTAACTCCAAACCACTATTAACATGACTACTCTAGCCCACCAGGACTCTTTCCCTTTTCAAAATCCTTTATAATAATGTTCACAACTCTGAGATTTACTCATAATCTCATAGATGAAGAAATGAACGCTTACAGCAGTTAAGTAAAGGCTACCCAACACCTGGGATTCTTCAACCCTCGGTCCTAACCTAAAATCAACACTCCATCACCATGTTCTACTATCTCCACACCAGTGGAAAGAAGTGGTCCATAGAGCAAACAGTTTAAGAAACACAAGCTTTAGCACAGAAAATCAGTTACATCAAATTATATGCTGTGGAAGACAAATGCCCACATGAATATTAGCATCTTATGAGAAATATTAAATGGCAAGAAATACCATTTCTGCATCTGATGTGTACTAATTAATAAGTTGTGAACATCCTGTAAGCTAATAGTGGAACCAAACCTGTATGTCAGTTATCAAAATTTTAACACCAGTCTAGGAAAATAGAGAAAGATAACAAATCATTAAGAAAATACCAGCCCATCTCTGAAGGAATATTCACATACTGGAGTGAGGAAAAGAGAACAGAAACAATCATTATTCTAAAAACTAAGTGATAATACAAAATTCCTTCAGAAAGCAGGAGGAAGAGAGGAATCTGTACCCAATTTCAAATCTAGTCTTACTTTGTAACTGGTCTATGGGCATATTTGCCATTTTGTTTCAACTATCCAAAAGCCTTTCAAAAATGAACTAAGCAAATTCACTTTTACTAGGCTGCTACCATATTTCTACCCTATAAAATGGGACTACCTGCAGGAAGCAACATACTTGCAAATAGTTTGTGGATCAAACTATCACAACCATAACCCCTCTGTCATAATGAAGTGTTTCACTGTGACCATTTAAAGTCAACAGGGCTGCTTTCCTTAAAGGGGAGCAAACATAATCATACCCGTGTACATTTCAATTTTCTGACACTTATCCACACTAAGGGTAAATGAAATTAACAGGTCTCACAAGAAAAGAGATCAACTATTTCCTGATGACACACTAAAGCTCAGGAAGACTCAATCACAAATTAAAAACAATTTAAAAACTCAAGAGATGAAAGTCATATTGCTAATTTAGAATAAAACTCCTAGAACGTAAGATAGAATCACTGTTACTTGTAGTTAATGAAGTAAAGGTGTACACTCAGCAGACAACACTACCTGATTCCACACCAAAGCTACAAACAAAACCAGTTTGTACTTACCTCTAAAACCACACTATAGGCAGGGTAACAGGTGTTAAAGCCGCTTAGAAATTATGCCTCTTGGGACCATCTTGGCTGTTTCCATGTCCCTCATAACCACCCCACAGTCCCTGTTTCTTTTTCTTTTTGGTTAAAGATGCCACTCCCCATGCTATTTCTTGGGGATGCCCTTCCCTTGAAAATCAGTCATTTAATTCACTTTATATTTTAATGGATGTTTCAAATTCCTTAAACATTAATGGATCAATAGTTTCATTTCATCCACATGAAATAACTTTTCTCAAAGTCAGTTCATCTGGTCTGTGGTTCCTGACCCCTCACCCAAGCCTCCTGCTCACCTCTTTCACTCCTGACGGCTGAATTCAAACCTCCCTCCTCCAGTTTCCCCCTCTCTAGGCCTTGGAAGTCTGTGTTCATGGAGGCCCCCATCTGGCACCCAGGAACAAGACATGGTTGGGGCCCTGGCGGAGGGCCCTTTAAGTGGCTCTTCAGGCATCATGTGCAGTTCCAGGACCTCTAGACTTTCATCTCAACACACAGGGAAGGTCATGTAGGGCATTTCCTCAAAATACAGGTGTGCAAATCCAGGGCACAATCGATCCCTCACCTTCAGGATACTCCAAGACCAGACAGCCCTAGCTATGACAACAGGACAGAGACTGTTCACTGCATTTACTTGCATAGATCCTACCCTGGTCAGCTATCACAAAGCTGATACCACCCTTCAGCTCTGCAAAGAGTAGCCTGAGGAGAATCAGTAGCAGTCTCTGTCTGGGGCCAACGTCATAAAAAAAATAGCACCTGCCTCACTTTTGGCAGTAACTTGGCAGCTTGTTGGAAGCCTCTGCAGAGAGACTAAGGACTTCAGGCTGTGGAACCTGAACTACCTTCTCACCCTTGGAGGCAAGCCCCAAAGGACAGGAATGAATCGTCTGGAAGGAAACAGCACGACAGCAACTTTGGCTGACACTACCCATGCTCTATCTGGTATGTGAATAAAAAAGATCTTCAGTTTCCGGAGTTGTCAATAACTCATTTTGTAACCTTGGCCCTGTCATTTAATCCCCCGTGCCTCAGTTTCCCCGTCAGTACAAACTAGAGACAACACTTATTTTAAAATTTCAGTGTTAGCTTACAAACTTATAAATACCACCCCCAATAGTATTCTCTCAGATGCTTGGAGCACCTTTCTTCCGAGGATCTCAAAATACAATTTGCGGGCTTCTCTGGTGGCGCAGTGGTTGAGAGTCCACCTGCCAATGCAGGGGACACGGGTTCGTGCCCCGGTCCGGGAAGATCCCACATGCCACGGAGCGGCTGGGTCCGTGAGCCATGGCTGCTGAGCCTGCGCGTCCGGAGCCTGTGCTCCGCAACGGGAGAGGCCACAGCAGTGAGAGGCCTGTGTACCGCAAAAAAAACAACAACAAAAAAAACAACAACAAAAAACCAATTTGCTGTTTAGGTTACTTCGATGTATCCAAAAATACCGTAAACCCAAACCACATTTTATCTAGTCTACATCCTGTGCCTACCTTTTAAGAAGGGAAAAATACTTCACATGGCCTTTTTATTCATGATACATCAATAAGGAAGGGAGGAGCAAGCTATTAAACTGAGGAATAGGGATTTTAAATGACATGGCCAAGTAATTACAGACGATGTTTATTCTTATCACAAACTGACTGGGAAACCAGGAACAAGGAGTGGAAGTCTCAAGCCAGGGCAGTTTAAGGTGGTAACATTTGGTCAAACCGCAGCACGGTGTGGTTTCTTGGCAATGACTTTTCAAAATGACAGAAATTTAAAAATTACCCATGGCTTAAGAAAAGAAGTAACATACCTAATATATTTCAGGGGCGCGAGGTATGTTGACCTCAGCAAGAGACTTCAGTACGAAAGCAACTTGGTCACATTTGTAAGTTACATTCGATACTATGAATAAAACAATGACAGAATGCTACTTAATCCACAGCCCTGTTTCTCATGATTTCTTATTTGTTTAAGAAAAAGCTCTTGGTTAAAACACCTGAAACCATTTCACCTGTTAAATTAGCGAAGACTCTAAACAGTACGGCCGGCGCAGTGGTGGCGAGGCTGCCATGACGGGCGTGCTCACGCACTGCTGGTATAAGTGTAACTGGCACAGCTTGGCAGGACATTTGGCTATACGCATCAAGAGCTTTCAAAGTGTTCACTCCTACTGTGACACATGAATTTTACTTCATAGAATCCGTCCTAAGGAATGACTAAAATGCAAAGTTTTCTGCACGTGATATCCATCACAAGGTTATACAGAACAGCAAGAATTGAGAGACAGCCTAGGAGGAATGGTTGGGTAAATCATGATATAGCCATACAATGGATTTTATGCAGCCCTAAATGATGTTTATGAGAAAGATTTTAATGTAACAGAAAAAATATATGAGAAAAATTAAGCAGAAAAAGTGGGACATCAAATTGCACATAAGACCTTGTCTATGTTAAAAGGATTCTTAATGATACCTCTTTTCTACTTTCTGCTGTTGGTATTGTCTAAATTATCTACAATGCACCTGTATTTATTTTCTAATCAGTCAAAAACTTATTTTCTAAAAAAAGTTCTTGAACCTGTTATGCTTGGTAGGCTAAACAGATAAGGCTTAAAGGCTGCAAGACAACTTCCTAATATATATTTTTAGACATTCTAATTAAAAAGTCATAATATTAAAAAATTATGATCAAGAGTAGTTGAGAATTCAGAAAAATAGGAACTCTGAAATACGGCAGGTGAAAATATAAACAAATACCATGGAAACCAAAAGGTAGCAAAAGTTAAAAATGTGTACACTCAGCTCTCCATATCCTGGGTTGGCTGAACCCGTGGGTGTGGAGGGACGACTATGGGAGTTGGGCATCCGTAGACTTGGGTATCTGCAGTGGGTCCTGGAACCAATCCTGTGATTATACTGAGCGACAGCTATATACACTCTGACTCCAAAGTCCATTTTCGGGAATCTGCCCTAAGATTTACATAAAGGATATTTGCCACAGCATTATATACGTGTAAAATAGTGGAAAACCAAAGACAACCGCAATGTCTTGCAACATGGTTTTGCTTATGTACATTAAATAGTATTTATATGTGGGAATACTATGTAGCCCTTAAGAATTAGGTTGTGGGAGAACACTTAACGACAAAAGGATCAGGCTGTTAGGTAGAAGCTGGTTACAAAACAGAACGTACAGTACGAATCCAATGTGAAAAAGGGAGGCGGGGAGGCTTAAGAAGTGCATACACCTGTGTGCGGAAAAAGACAAAGTCTCAAAGTGCCGATACTGTCATCTTTCATTTTTTGTCCTCTATATTTAAAAAAATGTACAATAAATATGTAAAATGTTTATAATCAGAAATAAATACATACTATTTTGAAATGTTACACAGATTAAGTATGGGCTTTTTTCCTTTTTTTTTTGGCCACACCATGCAGCTTGCAGGATCTTAGTTCCCTGACCCGGGATTGAACCCGGGTCCTCAGCAGTGAAAGCACAGAGTCCTAATCACTGGACTGTCAGGGAGTTCCCAAGAATGGGTTTTTAATACTAAACTACCAGTTCAATTAACCAGAAACCAATAACCTGGAACATCAATTATATTTTCCTTATTGCCTCTTTAAAAGAAAAGAAAAACAAGCTCTCATCAAGGATTCAGTCAAAAGAGAAAATCTCTTTGTAGGTTCTGGGGTTGGCAGAGATTCATCCCAGTATCTCAGGCCTAACAGTGCCCTACAGTGCTCAGGGACAAAAAGAACAACGACTTGACTCACTGAAAGCCATAACATATTTAAAATATTAACTAAGGGGTAGCTTCTACTTGAAGGAATTTAAAACAGAGGGTGAAAACAAAAAACTTCTTGGTAATACTTAGATATCATGAAAATCCAACTACACAGACCAGGACATCCCTGAAAATTCTGGCTGTTCACAATTTCACTGTCTGTAATATGAAACAAAGGTTCTGAAATTTATAGCCAAGTTTCCCTGGAGAGCTTTAATTCACACATTTAACCAACTAAAACAAAAAACCAAAACCCCCCCAAACCCTCAATGGTTTGGGGGTTTACCAGTCCAGCTACTAGGCAAAAATAATCTTAGGATGTGATATGTTTCATTCATTGACTAAAATATGGCAAAATTAAAATATAAAGATCTGAGACCAAAACCACAATATTTTGTGGCAAAATTACTGTACTTAAAAAAAAAATCTACATTTTACATGAAAAAAGTGATTTACTAATAAAAAAGAAAGCTCACAGAATTCACAAATAATCAAAGACAGCAAAAGTTACCACAGAGTTGGAAGGCTGTAAACAGCTGCTAATAACGTTGCTTCCTTGACCCCTGGCCCACCGTGGCTCTTGCTGGCGTTAGTGTGGCACATACAAATGGAGGAGACCAGAGGGGATCTGGAGTGGCCTATGTTGTGGTGGGAGATTTATGTCATGTTCGTGGTCCCAAACTAAACCATCCTTCCAGTTCTCTAAAACTAAAGCAATCTAGATTAGAGTTACCTGGTACAATAAAAGCAGGCAATACACTACTGCATACATCTCCCTTCTCCTAATCCCAAGAGGGTCCATAAAATGTTCTCCTGGATACTAAATCTCCTTTGGAGAGCTCATCTGCTGCCTCATTTGGTCAACTTTCTATTATACCACTGCTTTATGCCTACTTAATTAATTCAGAACTTACCTACAACGCTTCAGCTCAATATAGCTACTGTCTACTGATAAATCTCACTTCTACAAATTTGAACTCTTCAGCAATTCTTCAAAGCCCTAACCATCCAAAATCTTTTGAGTTTCAGTTACTAATAATCACAATCCAGATATGTTAAAAAGGCTTCTCAAGGGGCTCTACTATCCTTCCTATGTTTCCAGGACTATAAGCTTACACATGTTGCTAAATTATGCCCTCCTTTCAAACTCCTCTGTGCTAATGCCATCTAATCCAGTCAATTGCTTGAAATACATCTATATACCATTGGTCCTTTGTTCAGAAGTCATTTTCCTCTGCAATGATTCCTGAATGCTACCAGGAGGTGCACCTGTTTGGTGACTGTCACACCTGCCTTCAAATCCCTAAAATGACTCCCCATTCTTCATTCCCTTGACTTTCAATCACAGATTTCATGCATACCATGGTTTAGCAGCACAACTGTAAAAATGAATAGTTCCCCAAGAGACCCACGTATTTAGGGTCCTGGAAGGATCGATCGATTCTTCCTCTTAGATCACCATTTCTCAGGCTGCTCAATTATTCCCTCCAGAGCATTTGAACTACTATCCACGATTTTGAATGTCTAGTGTAAAATCTTACAGTTGTTTCTGATTTATGTTGTTAAACTTCTAGATCATTCATGAGACTCAATCCAAGCTAGACTGTTTATTATATCTCAAAATTCTTCCTTATTCTACCATCACCAGTTATGACATACACTATTCCCAGACACTTCAAGCCCCAGTCAATCCACACTTCAAAGCCTATTTCAGACAAACCATTCCCAGTTTCACTTCGTGAGTTTAAATTGAGAGCAAGCACTGCTTAACTCAAAGTGTATGTTATAACCACAAGCACTTAATTCACTCAAGGGCAGAACTGGTTTTCTGCCTCCTCCCTTCATTTAGCACAGTAGAGGCATCTTGTCGGTTATCAACATATTTGTTCCATTAATTAGCTTTCCTATTAACATCAACATCATTTTCTGCTCACTATCACTTGAGTAACCTTAGAGAACAGACCTCACCAAATACGCTTCGTGTTACTAAACACTTAAGCTAAGATGTCTCCTTATGATCAAGGTCAAATCCCTTTGATTATAGCTACCATTTACAGCTATGAGCCAAATGCTTTACAACTATTATCTCTAATCTTCCTTTTCCTGGTGGATGAGGAAACTCAGAATCAGAGAAGTAACTTGCCCATAGGTAGTAAGTGGTGAAGCTACGATTTGACCCAGGCCTGTTTGCTTTCAAAACCCATGCTTTCCCCACAAAATTTACTGTCAACTTAATTGGGCTCTGAAGAAAACTGGGAGTTTGAACTTGACTGTTCAGACATATGATATGTATCACAAGAACAACCCCCTGCCCACTTTATCTAGTATGTTTAAGAACTGAAAGCTCTATTGAACAAAATGAGTAACTTCCTAAACCTTCTACTCTAAAAGAAATCAGCATTCATAATAAACACTTGATGGAGGACATTTTCCTTAGTAAGAAGGTGATCTTCCTAACAATCAATTTGAAATGACTTGTTAAAATTTTAAACTCAGCCAAGAGTTTGAGTACATTGTAGCTTCCAATTTTTCTCAAATGCTCAACTTAGGTATCTTTTATAACTTCTCAAGTGTTAGTTGCTAGTATTACATTGGGGAGTAAACTCTAGCTGTATCAGACCTGTTGCAAAGTAGATCTTAAAAAAAAAAAAAGAAAGCCAAGAGTTCTTCTAACAGCCAAGGTTTAGTACCCTAAAATGCTTCCCCCACTCCTTTTATTTTTTATATCCATGTCTTTGAAGTCCTACCTAACATTTCCCGGTTCTCACAGTTTTCCCCGTAGAATATCTTCTCCAGGGCTGACTCCTCATGCTTCCCCTGAAACTTGTAGCCCCTGCGGGCCCTGCTCTACCAAAGTAGATTAGGAATACAAGTAACAGACCATACCCGGGTGGGTAGTAAGTTAGCAATTTCCTAAACTGTAGGTCTCCGTCTACATCAACTAGTTGACTAGTCACGGGGGCCACTATTCTCTAACAAATTCTACAACGACAAAACAATTTTTTGGCAAGTTGGAGAACGGAAACCCCAGCATGGAAACTCTGTACGCAGTCTTGAAGATAGCAGGCTAAGACTTTAATTTACCCTTGTAGAGGGAACGGTGAAGGCTTTCAGCACCGCAAGCCGATACTTTCGAAACCGTCCCTAGACTACTCAAACTAGAGTCTCCCGCCCAAGAAAGTGTAGCACATGGCAAGTCTAAAAAGGGCGTCCCTTCAGAGCTCCAGTCCCCGGGAGAGATGCGTTGTGACCATCTGATCCATTAGACTGGGGAAGAGGTGAAAAGGGAGAAGGAAATCTGTTTGTTTCCAGCAGCCCTCAGAGCGGGAAAGGTCGGTCTCTACTGAAGATGAACCAGGCTCCGGCTCCAGCGCCTGGGAAGGAAAAAGCCAGGCCTCCCCGGAGCCCTGGAGCTGTGCCCTCCCTCCCAGCGCCCCAATCCCACTCAGGTTTTCCTTCTTCCCGTCCCACTCAGAGCCTCACCATCGCTCCCATTATCCCTCCAACACCCCCACCCGCGCAGGCGCAGTGGGAACTGGGGCCTACCCGCGCCCCCGAGGCGCCGCGACTATGGCGGAGCCGGAGCAGGCCGGCAGCTCCGCGCGGGGTAGGCGTCCTACTCCCGTCCCCGCGGCCTCCCCGCCACCGCCGGGGCCCCGTCCCCACCCGGCAGGCCCCTCTTCCGTCCTCCTCACCCGTTCTTCAGATCCACCTCCAGGATCTTCCCGTAGCCCTTAAAGAAGCGCTCCACATCGCGCTCCCGGGCCTGGTAGCTCAGGCGGCCGATGTACACCCGTGGCATCCCGGCAACAGCTTCGGCGGCGGCGGCTTGGCCTGGCCCCAGCCCCCCTAGGCGGCGGCCGGCGAAGCGAAAGCGCGGCGACGGCGGCGGCAACGGGCGGGCGGCGGGACGGACGCAGCCGAACCCGGCGACGTACGCGAGCACGCAGCTCGCGAGCACGCGCCTCCAGCCTCCCCCGCCCTTCCCGCAAGAGGAGGGTAACGGAAGGGAGCGCGCGTTCGCTTCCCGCCCGGCCGGGGCTTGCCGGGGGGCGCGCCGGCGCGGGGCGGGGCCAGGTGATCGACAGGCGGCGCGGGCGGTGCGGGGGCCTTCAGTCTCCGGGCACGTTCTCTCGCGAGCTTGGCGCGCAGCGCCTGCGCCGCCTTCCGTAGCCCGTTGGCTTTCCTCCTTCCTCCCGGAAGTGTCCGCAGCTCTCCCGTAGCTCTTCGAATATTTCTGCTTTTGTCCTTTGATCCGGGAGTGGTTTCGGCTTTAGAGTAGATTTGGAATTGAACCTGGCTTCTAACCGTCTAAGTATCTGACCTTGGTGTCGTTATGCGCCTCCCTTTTGAGCCTCGTTTATCTTCTCTGTAAAAGGGGGATAGTAATTCCAGCCTTCCAGCGTTGTTTTGAGAATTATAGGCGTACTGTCCTCAGCACATCTTAAGTGCCCAATAAAGTAACGCCAATATTACTTTAAAAATAGGATGACTTGCTTCAGTGGAAGCGGTGTGGAAAGTGGAGAAGGCTGGAACTTTGGAGCTAGATTAGGCTTGGCACTGGCTAAATTAACTGGACCAACTTAACCTATTTTCTTTTAAATCTCTTTTCTAACTTGTAAAATTAGAATAATTTATCCCATCTCAATGGACTACAGGGTAACTAAAAGTATATGTGGAAGGGTTTGAAACAGTATCTGGAACATGGTAGGAGCTCAATAAATATTGGTTCCCTTCTCACTAACCCAGTTTACCTGGAACCACAAAGGAGTTTTGTTTCTTTGCTGTTTTTACTTTGAAAATTATATGTTGAACGGATAATTTATTAACTGGTTTAAATGATATACAGTGAAACGTCTTCCCATCTCTGTCCTCTGGTGGCCTAGAGGCACAATATAATGTTTCTTAAATGTCCTTTCAGAGGTTTTACACATGTAAAGCAAATGGTGGTGGTGTACTATACATACAGTTCTGCACTAAGTATAATTTGAAAATCATTCCATTAGAGTACAAAAGGAGCTTCCTCAGGACTATTTCATGGCTCATAATATGCCATTTTATACACAGTAATTTCTTTAATCATTGCCCTAGGAAAGGACGTTGAGATAGATTGAAACCTTTTGTTTTAACAGCTTCACTGAGTAACTTTGTATATATACATATATGTAGGATCTATTCCTAGAAGTAGAATAGCTGGGTCAAAGGGTGTGGGCAAACATAGTTCTGATAGATATTGCTCAATTTTCCACAAGCACCTGTTTTTCCATCTCCTCATCAACACGTTATGAAACTTTATGATCGTTGTCAATCTGATAGCTGAAAAATGGTATCTTGGGATAATTTAACTTGCAGTTATGTTGAGTGGAGTGAGCCTCGTATGTTTAAGACACATATTTTCCTTTGTCTGTTTATATTTTTTGCCCATTTTTCTTATTCATAGGAGCTATCTATGTATTAGGAAAATTAGCTCTTTGTCAAATGAGTTGCAAATATTTTTTCCCAGTGTGTCATGCAAAAACATTGTATGTTTATGGGATCAAATTTATCCTTCATTTTTCTTTGATTCTGGATTATGTGTTGCAGTTTGAAAGGCCTTCCTCACTCTGAGGTTAAAAAAATTTTTTGTTTTTAAAAACCCTCCCCTGGACACTTCCCGGTGGTCCAGTGGCTAAGACTCTGCGCTCCCAATGCAGGGGGCCCAGGTTCGATCCCTGGTCAGGGAACTAGATCCCACATGCATGCCGCAACTAAGAGTTTGCATGCCACAACTAAAGATTCCGCATGCCGCAGCTAAGATGTGGTGCAGATAGATAGATAAATAAATCCACGATGCAAGGAAGATCCCGCATGCTGCAACTAAAAAATGATCCCTCGTGCTGCAAATAAAACCGGGCGTAGCCAAACAAACAAAACCTCCCATGGTTTATTCTGTTGCTTTAAGAACTGATTTTTATGCTGCAGTCCTGATCCATTTGGTATTTTGTAAAGTGTGAGGATCATAGTCCCTGTATTATGAAGAACCAGTGCTAAACTTGGCTGTTAAATAACCTGCTCAACCCATTGTACAGATGGGAAAGAACCCTACCCATCGAAATACCCGTCTCCAAAACCTGCTCCTCTTCCGGAGCTTGCTAACTCAGGGAGTGGCACCTCCCTCCAGGAAGGTGCCAAAGTTCCACCTTCACACACCTCATTCACTCTGTCTTGTTGATTCTTCCTCTTAAAGATTCACGAATCCATTCACTTCACTCCCACTTAACTAAGCCAGTTCAGGCCTTGTCATATTGTTCACACAACAGGGCTTTAACATGCTGCTCCCCCTGCCTGGAACATGGCTGACTTCTTATTCAGGACTCAGACCTTCCTTGCCCACCTTCTCTCAAGTACCCCCATCACTATGATATCACTTTATTTTTTCTTTCACAGCACTTGCTACACTCTGTAATTACTTCATTTATTCACTTGTTCACTGTCTTTCTCCTCCACTAGAATGTAAGCTTCCTGGTATCAGGGGCCACGATTTTTGGCTTCTGCTGTATCCCTGGCACTTCTGACAGGCTTTTCACATATGGGGTGTTCAAACTATTTACCAAATTAATAAGTGAATGAGTTCTCACCTGGATTACTTCAGTGGCCTCCTGCTTCTTTTTTTCATGCTTCCCTGTGAGACACAGACTCAGGGAAATTCTGAGTGACATGTCAATTATTACTGAACAAAATCAAGGAGTCCTGAGAAAAGAGGGAGCTCAAAGGCCAGCTGTGGGGCCAGAGGAACTGGGGTTGACTGGCATGCTGACCAGACAGGGTCAGGGGACCTGGCTTCTGGTGCCAGCTTGCTTCCTGGTATGTGACCTTGAGCAGCTCACTTCCTCTCTCAGCATCTTCCTCTTCTGAAAAGTGGTGATATTAAAACCTCAATGACACAGGGAAGTTGTAAAAATCAAATGCAGGTAGGTGTGGAAGTGCCCGTACACTGTAAAGGGTCAGGGACATAGGGCAAGCTTTCTTCCCTCTCATAGGGTGCTAACTCACCTGCGGGTGGGCCCTCTGTCATCCCAGGATCTTCCTGCCTTCAGATGCAGGCAGATGCTGTGCCAGGACTGAGTTTCTCTTCTTCAACCATTTCCTCCAGCTGCCCAAGCTGGGCCCAGCGTCCTACCCAGGGCATGGTACCTGCCAATAAGCATGGGGCTGGCGGGAGCTGCTGACAGCTTCCAGGTACCAGGGCAGAGGTGCCTGGCACACACAGGTTAATGTAAGAACCTCTTTCTTCTGGGCATCGGTTTTTTCCCTGAGGAAAGCAGGGTTAATTGGTGTCCCAAGACACCAGACAGTCATCAATATTATGACAGTGGCTGTAGGCAGTTGAAGGGTGGATGATTCCAGAAGACACCAGGGAGAGCCAGTCATGAAGCCTCAGGGCTTCAGGTACACCCAAGCTTTGGTTTAGGAGGTCATGCCTGTTTGTCCTCCTTTGGTCTCCTGGAGCCAGGGTTCCTCCTTCAGCCACTTAAAAAGTATATTGTTTACTTAGTGGGCCCGAAGAGCTGTCCCAACTCCACAGAGAGATTATTCAGCCTGAAAATTGAAAACAATCTCCTGTACTTGTTAAGTAGGGAAGCGATGATCCATCTTAAGTCAGATTCCCTTTTGACATTGTTTTGCCTCAGGCTCCTTTCCTCTGCTGGCCTCATTAAATGTTGATAATCCCTATGTGGTCTTCAAAATTTAGGGAGACTTTACTTATCTGGGAATTTCTGATTCTCTCTTTCTTTAGCGCCTCCCTTCTCCAAATTGTCCCCCCAGATTGCTGCCAGAGGGATTTTTCTGAACCACAGTTCTGATCTTCTGGCTCAGAAATCTTTTGTTCCCTACCGCCAGTAGGGTGAAGTCCAAATTCCTTAGCTGGGAATCACACACTGCCACAATTCAGACTGTGATTTTGTGAAATTTTCAGCTTCAGATGGATTGATAGGATTTCAATATAAATTAAATCATAGAATATGTATCGTTTATGATTAGGTTCAGAGAAAGGCCAAACACTAGGGGCTTAAATAACACAGAAGCTTATTTCTCAAGTCCTCAGGTGGGCAGTCACCATTTCTGGGTCTCAGGGACCCAGGCTCCTTTGATCTTGTTGCTGTCCCATTCTCAACATGGTCAAAGATGGCTGTGCAAATTCCATGTTTGTATCCCAGCCAGGAGGAAGGTGAAAGGGGAAGGAAATGGTACAGGATGGATGCCAACTATATTTTAAAGAGGTTCCTAAGAAATGGACACCTAGCACCTCTGCTTACATCACATGGGCCAGATCTTGTCAGCTGCAAGGGAGGCAGGGAAACACTTTATTCCAGCCCACCATGTGCCCGCCTAAGAGTCATCAGTTTTCTTCTTTTTTTTTTGCCGTACGCGGGCCTCTCACTGTTGTGGCCTCTCCCGTTGCAGAGCACAGGCTCCGGACGCGCAGGCTCAGCGGCCATGGCTCACAGGCCCAGCCGCTCCGCGGCATGTGGGATCTTCCCGGACCGGGGCACGAACCCGTGTCCCCTGCATCGGCAGATGGACTCTCAACCACTGTGCCACCAGGGAAGCCCCATCAGTTTTAATTCTTAGCAATAGAATGGTATTTGGGGAAAACGAGAAGCTTCTGACATAAATGTTCTGCCTCTATAACTTAGCCTGGTCCCTTAGTCTGTAATGCTTGTCTCCCTCCCCTGCCTGAGAAAATATTATCATCCTTTAAAGCCCAACGTCAGCTCCAGCTCCAGGGACTTCCCTGGCGGTCCAGCGGTTAAGACTCCGTGCTCCCAATGCAGGCGCCATGATTTCGATCCCTGGTCAGGGAACTAAGATCCCTCATGCCAAACGGAGCAGACAAAAGAAAAAAAAAAATCAGCTCCAGACCCCCAGAGGTACTATTCCCGGGACACTCTGCACACCCCCGAGGTCTCTAACCGTGATGTGGTGCCATGAACCTTCCTCCCACCTGTCTGCCCACTCTGAGTCTCTACCAGGGGCCCGATCCTTCTCCATGGCTGCAGGCTCATCACATCCCCTAAGCCCAACCTTGTGGAGTCCCCCTGCAGAACCTAATCCTAACTTGCACTCCTGTAGGCTTTGGGCAGCCTCCCACTCCCTCTCAGACTTTGTGCACTTTCCCCCATTGACCAACTGCACAAATCATCCATCCCACTAACCTTGAGGATACAGAACGGGAGGGACTTGGGTGAGCTGCGGCTGATTCTGAGCCCAGGTGTACAAGGTGGCAATTCATACCCAGAGGGCACCTGTAGACCTTACCCAGCCCCAGGATGAAGCTGAGTCCTTTTCTCCAGAGGACACACAAGATGCTGCCGAAGACAAGAGGATGACGCCGGGGCCCAGGTATGTGCTGGCATGTAACTAGCCTTCAGAGCCAGTTTTCCACATCACTCCACTGCCTAAAATCCCTCAGTGCCTCCCCCATGTCTTGGGGGCAAGTCCTGAGCCTTCCTGCTCTGACTGCTGCCCACTGCTCCCATCTCAGTCTTTCATACTCCCCCCACGTCCTAGGCAGCAGCTCTACTTGGCTGTGGGCAGTTCCCCGACTGCTAGGCTCTCCAGGTCTGCCAGACTCTCACGAGTGCTGTTGGCTTTGCTTGGTACACCTTCTCCTGCTGGGCCTTAAGATTGGCTGTGACCATACTTCCTCTGGGAGGCCTTCCTTAAACCCGCAGGCAGAGCTGCTGTGTCCCCACGGCCCTCCGAATACCTCCGTATCAGCGGCCTCGTGAGTATGCTGTGCACTAACTAGGCTTAGCTACTTGCGGGCCAGCCCCACGTCACTCACGGGCAGCCCTGGCCTCAGGCACGTGCTAGGCTCTCAGTATGTCCCCCCGCAGTGAGGCTCTAGAGCTCAGGGACAGAGGGCCAGGTGATGAGGGAGACACCCCAAAGCCTCTGGTTCTTTGCTTTGAGTGAGTGGATCATGAAGCAAACACCAAAAACTCACATAGTGTCCAACTCTTCTCTTTGTCTGAATAAACCTACTCATTTTTCAGAGCCCACTTTCAAGCTTCACCTCAGGGAGGCCTAGGACAGGACCTTGGTTAGGCGCTCACAGCACTTCACGCATGTCTTCTTTTGCACACTCATCACTACGGTAACTGTCGTGGGACCAGTGGTTTGATGTGGGGTTTCTCAACAGCGGCACTGTGGACATTTGGGCTGGATAAGCCCTTGCTGAGGGAGGCTGTGCTGTGCACAGTGAGATGCTGTAGCAGCGTCACTGACCTCTACTCACTAGGCGCTAGTAGCACCCCCTCGATTATGATAACCGCAGTGTCCCCTGGGAGCAAAATGAGCTCAGGCTGAGAACCACTGGTGTAACATCTGTCTCCCCAGTTAGAATGGAAGTTCCGTGAGGATGGTCCAGGCACCTGAGACCCCGTTTCCTTGGTTTCTCAGCCTGGCATTCACTCCTCTGTGGAGCTGATCCTCCCCGTCCCAGCTTGAGCCGAAGGCCACCTGAGAATGAGTCAAACCTTCCTTTTTAGAAGATTCTCCTCTGTGGGCTTGGAGGGCTTGAGGGCAGAGATCTGTTTTACTGGCTTTTGTACCTGCCAGCCCCGTCAAGGCTTTGCTTTCAGGGCGGTCAGGAAGTGATGGCTGGAGGACAGGTGGAGGGTGGGCAAGAGGGGCTTCTAGTGCTGGGAGCTGGCAAGGGATGGTCCTTCTTATTAGGGGTGACTTCTATTGTTTTTTCTTTGTTTTTTTAAGAAGTTCGGACTTTATTAGATACCCGGAGGCTGGCCCCAGGGAAAGCCTTGGCTGGCCTCCCAATTCTCCGCCTCAGAAGTGACAGTGGGGAGAGGAGCAGCCTGCGTAAGGCGGAGGGGCCCCAAGTGGGGGGCCCGAAACCAGTCCTGCTGGTCCGTCTCCCCTCCCACTTGGCTCCGGCTCCTCTGGGATTATCACATCACATGGTGAGGATCTGCTTGGAAGACACGAAAGGCTGCATGGACGCTTCTAAGGCACGCTGGTAGTCCTGCAGTGGGACCTCGGAGCAGGCAGGGGCCGTGAGCTGGCCTCGGTGGATGAGATCACACAGCGTGAGGATCAGCTCCTTGAACTGGTCTGTGGGAGGTTGGAGGGTGTCAGACGGGGGAGCAACCGCAGGGCTCGGTGAGGGGACACGCGGGCTTCCCCTGCTGGTAGGAGCTGGTGCTGGGCTCCAGGGAAGCCTCGAGAGCCCGGGGCTCAGCCAGGGACACGGCGGCCGCTGTGGAGGCGGCCTGGGGCCCGCCTGTGCCCAGGACAGTGAGGGCCAGGGTGGGGACAGAAGCACGGGGAGCAGCCCCAGGAGCTGACGGGCAGGCAGAGTGGTGCTGTGATGGCTCAGACCCACAGGACCTGACTGGGTGTAGCGGGGAGTCCTGAATGGTGGGAGGGCGGAATCACTCAGAGGGGCAGAAGCCAGAAGAGGCATGGGGAGGGGGTGGGTGGTGCCTGGCACACCAACAGATGTGGAACAGAGGAGCTCTGCTCAGGGAAAAGAGCCTTCCCTGAGAGCCCAGGCTCCCTCAGAACCGCACCAGCAGAAGCCACCAACGTCCCCTCCCGGGCTTGCCTCCCACTAAGGACCCCATAAGGTAGAGGAAGATGAGAAGGGAAGGCCTTGGCTGAGAAGTACTTTTTCACAGACATCAATTCATTCAACATTCAAATTGAATCGTATCCCCTGCTTAAAACACTTCAGTGCTTCCCATTTCCCTTTAAGATCGAGCCTGAGCTCCTTGAAGAGGATTATAAGGCCTTTCATAATCTGGCCACAACCCATCTGTCCGGCTTCCCACTCTCTACTGGGCTTTAACACATGCTATTTTCTCTGCTTGGAACAGCCCCTCAGACGACCACTTCCCTCCCCATCACTGGGATAACTGCACGCCATTCCTCAGCTCAGCCTGGGGCCGGTGGTGGTCCCAGTCTGGGGAGCCAGTCCTCCAGGAGAGGAAGAATAGTGTGCTGGCTCAGGTTCTGGAGTCAGAGAGACTGGCTGTTCACATCCTGGCTGCACACCCCTTAGGTGGGGATGACCTGGGGCAAGCTACTTCACTACTCTGAGCCTCTGTTTCCTCCTGTGTCAAACAGAGCTGACAGTAGTTTAAACAATTATGACATTTAAACTGAGGCAGAGGTTAAGTAACTTGCCCAATGTCCCACAGCTCGCTCAGCAGAACCCCTTAGCCAGTAATGGTGGAGGCAGGATTTGGGCCTGGGCAGGCCGGTTCCAGAGTCGGTTCTCTTTCCTTGGCTGTCTTCCATGGCAGTCTTCCCCACTGTCAGCTCCTCAGGAGGGCGGCAGGGGGTGCCTTGTTCAATATGGTGCCCCAAGGACTAGCCCACTTTAGTCCAATAACTATTTGCTGACTGTAGCTGTATTTAGAGACTGTTTTCCTTTATCCCGTTGTGGGCCTGGGGGTCCAATCACCTCTCCAGGGCTCAGAGTGGCTGGTCACTTCTGCAGCAGGCACTGCCCTCAGGTGACCCTTGGTAATGGGGCCATCATCCACTTACCTGGACTGTGGTCCTTCTTCCACTGGGATAACCAAAAGCCCCGAAGTTTGAGATCCTTAAAAATGAGCAGGCTCTGTGGACACAGGAAGGACACGCTGGGGCTGAGGGCAAGAACTTCAGGCACTGCCTAAGGTATGGCTTCCCCCAGGGGCGGGGGGCACTGCCTGAGTTTAGACAACGGTGGTGTCCAGGCCCCTGTCTCCAGGCACTCCCCCGCCCCACCCCACCAGCTTACCACAGAGGCGATGACAGGCTGCTTGGCCATCCCCCCATAGGTCACCATGGTTCCTCCAGGCCTGAAGGGTCCAGAGAGAAGAGAGTGGTCGCAGGGAGAGACAGAGCCCTTCTTGAACCAGTTACAATGCATCTATTCCAACCCTGGTTCCTAAACCTCGTTCTCAGAATCCCTGGGAAGGGTTCAAAAATACAGGTCCCTAGGCCCGACCCAGACCTAATGAATTGGGAAGCAAAGCTCTACATTAAAAACGACAGAAAACAAACAAGCAAGCAAACACCCCTTGCAGATGACCTCGATGTCTAGCCAGGGTTGGGAGCCCAGAGTTAAGCTCCCAGTCAGGCTTTGAGGAAGAGCTGCAGAGAAGAATACTCCCCTGAGCAAAGCTCACAACCCGATTCGTGAGTGGAGCCGGAAGCAGATCGGGCCGGGCTCTGCTCCACTGTCGGTGTATGACGCTGGGCAACATGTCCACAGCGGGCCACACTGCCTCTCCTGTACACGCTCCAGTGACACGACGCAGCTAAGGAATGGTGCGGACAGTGCAGAAGACAATGGCAATTGTCAGGACCTGCTGTCTGACACCCACACCCGCCCCAGCGGTCAAACAGGAGAGGGGCTCATATAATTTTCAAAACGTAAGCTAGGACTTCACATGCCTGACTTAACCTGTGCTCCCCTCGCCACTCCCCTGGCTCTTTTAGGAGTTGGTTGATCAAGGAAGACCCGAGATACATTTTGGGACAACACGAGGGAGGTTCGTTCTGTGAACCCCAGGGTGGAAGAAGCTGCTGAGAGAGGCAGGTAACTCTCTGTGCCTGAGGCCGGGGGCCAGTCGGGTCTTAAGTTCCCTTCAACTGCCCCCTCCTCTGGAAAGCAGCTCCTGCATGGTGGGGGGGCGAGCCCTCCCTCTGTGGACCCGCATTACACTTGATCTAATCAGAATGGCTACCGTATACTGGGTGTTTACTATGTGCCAGGCACAGGTCTGAGCCCTTCACATGTGCTGGCCAGTGAATCCTCACGGTAACCCCATTTCACAGACGAGAAAACTGGGGCCCACCTCTCATTTGTAGAGCGCTGTGTACAGACCTCAGAGCCCCTTGGACTCACCTTCTGAGGCAGAAAGGGTTTATATCCCCCCATTTCACTGATGAAGGAACTGAGACCTGGCTCGTTGTTCACATATTGCCTAACTTTTCATAGGTCCACAGCTAGTAAGCGTGAGCCACGGGGGGATGGCAGCGGGCCTCGGAGGCTGCCCAGAGGAGGGCTGAAGAGGTAAGCTCGGAGCCACGGCGACTCGGGCAAGCTGCCTACCCTCTCTGGGCCTCGTCTGGGCGGGGATGGGAGCAGCACCCCTCACCTAGGCGATTGCGGAGGGGGTACATCACGCACTCTGCACAGCCTGGTGTGTGGTAAACACTCTGTGATTGTGACTACAGCTCTCTGGTCACATGACCCAAATTCCCATCCAGCCTGAGTTCTAGAGGGTTCCCTCAGTGTCTCAGCCATCTAGGTACCCTGTGGCTACTGAGTGCTAGCAAATATGTGTTAACAAATGTTGGTGCTCTAGTTGGGAAGTGTCCTTTCAGGTGCCCTTCAATTCGACAAGATTATATTAATGGAAAGAAAGAAGGAAAGGACATGCGCTGTCAACACTGTCAACGTCATCCCCCTGTGGTGGGATGATAGGTGAGCTCTGTGCTTAACTCTTCCTTTGTACTTTTACATGCTTTCAAGATGTTTTGTAACAGCATGATGTTACCTTTAAAATCAGAATCTATTTTTAAACGCTAATAAAAAACTTAAAAGCTAATAAGCTAGGACTAAGCGACTTTTTCAGATGCCCCTAGGTTATGAATCCTTACCCGTTCCCCTATCACAGAGTGCCCAGGAGTCTACTTCTGGGGTCCCTAGGAGAACAGAGCTGGATGGTCATCTGTAAAGGAGGAGGCTGAGAGAGGGAGGGCCCGAGTAACTAGGACGTGACGTGGGTCCCATCTTCCTACTCAGGGTCGTGCTGACCTGGCCTTGGCCTGCACTGGCCACTGGGACTTGGTCACTCGGTGGTCCTCCTGGCTAAATCCCGGGAGGGAGCCTTCGTGCACTGGACCCACGGGGCCGAGGGACTTACGCCAAGTGCCGCAGCAGCTCCGTGGAGCTTTTCCCGCCGACACAGTTGAGAGCAAGCTGAGGCTGGGGCACGTCCTGGAAAAGAAGGGACCTGCAGTGAGCGAGCTACCCCTCTGTGGTGGGGTTTGAAGCTTGCTAAACAAACAGCACTTCCCTGGCCCAAGGGCTGTGTCAGGAAGGAGCGAAGAAAGTGGGACAGTCATGCCTTCCAACTCCGTCTGGGAAGGGCCTTTTCTTTACCAGCTTAATCCTGTTATCTGTTTTAGGATTTTGTTCAAAACTCACCTCCTCTGGGAAAGAACGGACAAAGGGCACCTATGTTCTGTTTTGACGGACTTCATTTCCCCCTCTTCTCAGCACTTACAACTCAGTTTATATTAGATGTGCTGACCTACTGCTTCAGAAATGTTCTCAAGAGGCGTGTGTTCTCAAGTAAATGTGTGTCCGGTCCCTCCAGGGCTCAGTGATAAGAGGCCGAGATGTGGTTCGGTCACTTACTAGGTGTGCTGGGCAGGGTTAAGGGGCTTTGATTTCAGAGAGGCCTGGAACCAGCCCGACTCCACCACTTATGATTGTGTGGTCTCAGTAAAGTCCTTTCTTTTTTTCCAAGTCTTCGTTTTCTCACCTATAAAATAGATAGCACCTACTTTGTAGAGCTTTTGTGGGGATTATCAGATAAAATATAAGGCAGATGCTTTGGAAATGTGACTCCTTTTCTTTCTCTTCCCTCCTGTACCTCAGTTTCCTCAGCTCTCTCCCAGCTCCGAGATTTACTTCGGCTGTGTGGGCTGACGTAGTTCACCACTAACATTCAAAACTACCAATCACACAGGGTTTCCTAAACCTTGTCTGTCTCTCCTGCCCCCTCACAGCCCCGGGCACTTAATGCATGCTTTCCCCTGGCTGAGGGGATGGGCTTTATCCTTCCACGAAAAGAGACAAAGGGAGGATTTTGGAGACATGGGGCCAGTGCCAGCTTTTCTAATTCAAGTGAATTTCTTTCTGCAGGGAGTTGGGCCTGGAATGGAGGTGCAATGTCCCTCATCACTGGTACCTTAAGGAAGTTTTTCATCTCATGCTTTCTTAGTTCCTCTTCTGTGACAACATGATGGGCCCCCAGATTCTTCAGTCTGTCGGTCAGCTTCTGGATGTCAGGTCTGGAAACCAAACACAATCCAAGGTCCTCGTCATATCTGCTCACTTTCTCCACGGAAGGCTCCCAGGACCCCTCTGCCACAGCTGTGAGAACCCGAGTTTCTCTTTGTGGGAAGCTAAGCTGGGCCTGGCCACCAGTCTCATCACACGCCAGCATCTCTTGGCCTCAGCTTCCTCACTGGCGTGAGAGAGCACTGGGTGGTTTCTACTGCTCCTGTCAGCTCAAGGACGCTAGAAACCATGTGGGCTCAGGGAGGAGTCATTTCACTTCCTGATTTCTTCTACTGAAACGACAAACTCTGCTTCCTTTCCCCCTCTTTTCAAGGGGCTTTTCAGAGTGTTGTGCAAACACACTCCGGTCCAGGAGTGGCTCTGAGCCTCTTTACCAAGGCAAACAGAACAATTTTTTTGTCAGCACAACGGAGGGGATGGGGAACTGAAGCGAGTATCAGTTCTCCTGCCAAGGCTGGGCTTCCCTGAAGAGACACAACCACGTGCGTGGATGGTGAGGCTTAAGGAAGTTGGAGGATATGATGGAGAGAGAACAAATTGGGAAACTGAGTTTGTCATTGGTTTGCTGTGTCTTCCTGAGCAAGTGGCTTCCTCCTTCTGATGACAAACCTGCCCCATCTCCTTTACATCTGTATTTAGTGCACTTCAAAGTATCACACAAATGCAAGGGAAACAAGGGCTCTGGGTTAGTTGGTTCACAGAAAGAATAACACAGCTTAAAACATTCCCAAATGTGAACTGTGGTTTTAAAAACATGAGGTTTATCACAAGTCAAGAGTCTCAGAAACTCTTAGCTGTTCACTAAGGGCCTTCTCCTTCCTGCCCTCCCTTTACATTTCAGAGTCATTCATCCTATAGCCAAAAGCCACTGGACTTCAGTGCTGGTGGCTGACTCAGCTATAAGCCAGCTCCTGCCCGCAGGAAAGGAAGACCGCTTACGCAAGGGCGCCACCTGGTGGAAACGTGGGCACCCGCGGGTGCCAGGTGGAAAGGCCCAAGTGGTGTGCTGGGATCAGGCCTTCCCACGCACCTGTCTCGGACCACGTTGATGGTCCTCAGGCCCAGGGCTGCGGCGATCTGGATGACTGCTTGCCCCACTCCACTGTTGGATGCATTCTGGATGACAGAATCCCCTGTGGAGCCAGGAAGAGACTCAAGTTGAGAGCTGTAATAGGTCAAGGGCTTCCAGCCTAGAATCCTATTATAGGGCCGGAGGGGGAGTCCTCAGACTCTGAAAGTACCCAGGACCTGCTGCTGAGCCTTCTCAGTCCTTGGACTGTTGCTCACTCTTCTCCCGTGCCCCCCAAACCTCTACAACACCCATGAAGCCTGCCAGGGTTCAGCAACTCAAGAGTTCACACTGGATGCAACTTAGACCCTGCTGTGTAAATGATTTTGCATCCTTCATCATCCTCCCAATTTTTATGTCCACAAGTCTCTGCTTAGGTTATTTCTTTGGCTTGCAATGTTTTCCTCTTTCCATCTCCCTTCATTTTCAAATCCTATATATCCTTTGAAGGACTGATCGAGTGTGGCTTCCTACATGAAGCCTTCCCAGATTCTTCCCCCATGCACTCCCACAGCACTCTGCGGCCGTCTCTGTTAATGGTCACGGTCAGCCCTGACTTATACTTACTTGGTTGTTATCTCAGTCCATTTCTATCAACAGTCTGCGGCTTCTTGAGGGGTAGATGCACTGCCTCAAAATGGGATTAGAGCTGCACTGGAGAAACTGGCAGCCCCTGAAACAGGGACCTCCGGATAGTCTGTAGTCAAAGCCGAGGCCTAACTTTGGACTTAGCCAACGGGGGAGGCCACGGGCCATGCTGGGAAAAGCATGGGCTCTGGAACGAGACATACTGGGGTGTGAGTCCCAGCTTCTCCACTGACTGTAACGGAAAGTGAACGGGGCGGGATGAGTCCTGACCTCTTTGAACTTCAGTTTCTCCCCCATGAAACAGGAGTCCTAGAAGCACCCACCGGGGTGCTCCTCATTAGAGCCCAGTGCTGTTGTGTCCGGGAAGGGGCTCTGTTCCCCTGAAATGCTATCTGGGTTTTGAGAGGCAGCAGGGATCTTGTGCTAGAGACAGAGGAGTTTCTGGAAGAAGGCCCATCCTCCTTAGGGTCAGCCTACAGATTGTCACCCTTCAGTGGGTTATGAAACCAACCTAGTGGGTTGCAAGCTTTTTTTTTTTAAAGTTAAAATCAAGGAAAATAGAATAAGAAAATAGTGGAGTGCATCACACATAGTGAGGGTAAATATTACTCCATGAAACTTTGGTTTTCAGTACATATATATTCATATACGTCTATATACTGGATGACAATTTAAAGTGTAATTCTTACTCTGGGTCAAAATCACACGTTTCACACCAGCCCTGGGGCAGGAAGGTGGAGAGATACACCATGGGCACAATAGGCCACAAAAGGTGGGTGGTGTCACAATAGCCTGATGTGATGACCACAGCTGCAGCCCACATCAGAGGGGGTCTGAGGGGAGAGGATGCAGGCGACCAAAACATCTGCTGCACTGGGACTTCAGCAAAGGTCCCTGATCACACCTGCTGGCTTTCTGCACTTCAAGAGACCTAGGGCTGCTCTGCCACAGCTGGGAGAACTGGCATTTGTCTCTGCAGGAAGCTGGGACTGGTTTTTAGCCAGACTTACGCAGAGCTGCCACCGAAGGTGATCACACTCCGGTATCTCTCCATCTCAGTTTCCTCGTCGGCATGACAGAGCTGGACTGGGTGATCTCTAGGGCCCCTGCCAGCTCCCGGATATGCGTGGTGTGTGGGGTAACCCTCCAACCACGGGGGACGGGAGCTGGTGGGTAAGTGGCCCAGCCTCCTGTCACTTGGAGGTTAGTTCTGAGGAGGGTTCTGTGAGGGTCTGAGGAGGGTCCCCAGCAGGACTGGGCCCCGGTTGCCCACGGCAGGAATCAGCTTTCGCTGGCTCTTCCTCCTTCCCTGTCCCTGTCCCCAGTCCCTCACTCTTGCTTCCTGGGGTCACCTCCCCAGCGAACGGTCGGCCCCCAGTTCTTTTCTTAGGCTCTGTCAGGGGAACCTGGAATAAAACACCTGGCTTTGTCATTTCCTTGCTGAGTGATCTCATACAAATAACTTACCTCTCTGGACCTCAGTTTCCTCATTTATAAAAAGGGAGAATGATAACAGCAGTGCACCTTTACTGTGCTGTATGCCAGGCCCTGTGCTAAGTGTCACACGGCATGTTTCAGTGAGTCCTCAGAACCCCTTACTCTCCATTTTACGGATGAAAAGTCTGATGATTTGAGAGGTCAGTTCCCAGTTAGTGAGGCGAAGCTGGGGTTCACACCCGTGCTGTGGACCTCATTGCACCGCTCTGACGTCCAGTGCGTTTGACGGGGCAATGCATGGAAAGGCACGTATGTGGACTGGAAAGTGCTCTGGCAGTGCTGAGTGGAAAGACTAACACTAAGTTCAGCATTTTATTGAAAACACAGGGACTGTGTCTATGTTGTCTGGCTTTGTAGCCCCAGAGCTCAGCACAGCTCCATACGATTTTGCTGAATGACAGAATTCCATCCCAAGCTCTAGGGAATGTGACCCTTCAGCGGTTTTCTAGGGTGTACTCCTCATGAGGTTTCAGCATGTTTTCCAGGATCCAAGCTAACACCTTTCCATGTAAAGCAACACCACCACCCAGGTTGGAGCCATTTTCCTCGCAGGTAAGTTCCCAGGCCTCGGGGTCGGGACACGAGTCACACCCCAGTCAGGAGTACCCGGCCTGCCCACCCACTGCGGTTCCTACCTGGCCGCAGCTGCTCGAAGTCCATCAGCATCCGGTAGGCCGTACAGGGATTGACGCCCAGGGTGGCGGCGCTCTGAAGAGGGATGTCACTCGGAACCGAGATGAGCGCTTCCTCGCTGAACACAGCCTCGGTTCGCCAGGTTCCTAAGTGGGGGGAGGCCAGGGGAGTAAGGAAGGACCCCCTCCATGCCCAACCCCACTCCCCCTCCTCAGTGGACGGGCATCGAGGACAGCGGACTTCAGTAATACTTGGAGAAAAAGGAAAATCCCGAAGCCTTTTTGAACGTCTGAGTCCTCGTGATAATTACGTTAGGGACACTGTGTTATTCCCACGTCAGTTACCAGCGGAGTTAGCTAGTGTCACACAGCAGGTGGCTGAGGATCTCAAACTACTGGACTCGGAGGGTGAGACAGCAACATCATTACCAGGGCAAGAGAAGTTGAGAAAGCCCCATTTCCCACTCGGCCCTCATTCTCACCTAAGGCAGGGTGACTCGGGTGGTATTATGGAAAAAAGCATGAAAGCCAAAGGCAAAGGCCGGGGTGTGGGACCTGGCTTTGCTGCTCTGCTAGTCTGAGCACAGCACTAAGCCACTGAGATTTGGTTATTCTAATATGTAGATGACACTGGCAAGAAGAGCCTTGACTGGCCTCCCCCAAGAACTGTTGCACAGATCAAATGAGATATGGGAAGTGAAACAATCCTGTAAACTGGAAAAAAATGCTCATTAACCCCCAGACCACATTCCAGTTCTAGACAAAAGAATAATAAAATGTCCAATTTAAAGTCCTCACTCGGGCTTCCCTGGTGCCGCAGTGGTTGAGAGTCTGCCTGCCGATGCAGGGGACACGGGTTTGCGCCCCGGTCCGGGAAGATCCCACATGCCGCGGAGCGGCTGGGCCCGTGAGCCATGGCCACTGAGCCTGAGAGTCCGGAGCCTGTGCTCCGGGAGGGGCCACAACAGTGAGAGGCCCACGTACCGCAAAAAAAAAAGAAAAAAAAAAAAAGTCCTCACTCAACAGGGCAGGAACTGAGGCTGTGACTTGCCCTGTCGCCCAGCTCCCTGGGCTGCCCCCTTCCGTCTGCAGATACTCATCGGGCACCGGCTGTGAGCCAGGCCCCTCCAACAACGACACAGTCCTTACGTTCGCAGTGTGCTCACTCCAGTGGAGCAGAATAGGTGAGACACGAACAAGCAAGTACAAGAATTCTAAGTTATACAGAGGGAGAGAGAGAGAGAGAGAGAGAGGGAGGGAGGGAGGGAGGGAGAGAGAGGGAGAGATGGGGAAAGAGGGGGAGAGGGGGAGAGAGGGGGAGAGAGGGAGAGAGGGAGAGAGGGAGAGAGGGAGAGAGGGAGAGAGGGAGGGAGGGAGGGAGGGAGGGAGAGAGAGGGGGAGAGGGGGAGAGGGGGAGAGAGGGAGAGAGGGAGAGAGGGAGAGCAGGAGGGAGGGAGGGAGGGAGAGAGGGAGAGAGGGAGGGAGAGAGGGAGGGAGGGAGGGAGGGAGGGAGGGAGAGAGAGGAGAGAATTACTTTAGATGGGAGTCAGGGACAGCTTCTCTGAGAAGGCGACAGGCTAAGAGTTGAAGGATAGAGATGCAGCCTCTCAGAAGCCACAAAGAACATTCCAGTGGAGGAAGAAGCACGTGCAGAGACTCTGAGGCAGGACAGACATAGGAATGGAGCAGGAAGAATGCACACCGGAGGGGAGAGAATGGTGGAAAGAGTGGCTGGAGACATGGCCGACGTGGCACAGGCTGGACGGACGTCATACAGGCTTTCATGATCTTGACTCACAGTAACCGTGTGTTACAGTCTAACTCTGTACACGTACATACGTAAATACACGTACACATACACAGATTCATAACAGAAGCCAAAGTTTCACGGAAAAATACTTACCCTACTCTATGTGATGTACTGTTATTTTCTGTTCTATTCTGACCAACTTTAACAAAAGAAAAATTCTGTTTGCAACCCACTGGATTGATTTCGCTAATGGGTCACAGCCTGCAGTCTGAAAAACATAAGGGCTCAGGGTCATGGCATAAAGAACGGATTTTATTTTAGTGATAGGAAGCTTTAATTTTCTTATTTATTTATTTATTTATTTTTTGGCCACACTGCACGGCATGCGGGATCTTAATTCCCCGACCAGGGATCGAACCTGTGCTCCCTGCGGTGGAAACGCAGAGTCTTAACCACTGGACTGGCAGGGAAGTCCCAGGAAGCTTCCAGGAAGCTTCTAATTTTAGAGAAGTCTGAGGTGATTGGATTTATGCTTTAAGATCACTTTGTTGCTGCGTGAAAAAGACGGTGGCGGGGGAGCGGAGGGGTGGGCAGAGTAGGAACAGGGAGGCCGACCAGGGGGCTTCTGGAGGGGCCCAGATGTGAGGTGATGGTTGCCTCGACTTTGGCAGTGGGGATGAGGAAAAGCAGATGGACTCGAGTTATGTTTTGAAGATAGCACCAACAGCACTGGGTGACAGGTCCTCACCCGTGCAGGCGGGGTCCTGTACAAAGCAGAGAGTCAGGCAGATGCAGGTTCAAGCCCTGGCTTGCCGCGCACTTGCGAAGCACCTCAGGGAGAGACTTGGAGCCCTGCTAGCTTGGCGTCTGGTGGCTGCGACGTCTCAGGGGCCCTCGGCCCACCCTTCCAAAGCGCTCGACTGTGACTCATGACCCAGCGGCTGGGGTTCTGACAGTGCCCTGGCTCTACGTGGTCCAGTGTGGGGAGCAGGGGCCAGCCTAGACCGCTAGCTGTGCTGCAGGAGAGGAGAGCCAAGGTGGGCTTTAGGGGCCAGGAGCTGGCGATAGGAGGCAGGAACACTCTTCATTAAAGGCTGTGTCAATCCCAGAGTAGATTTCTGGCTGAGAAAATAAGAGGTTGAAAAACTGAAGGACTGCTTTGGAGTCCCGGAGGCGCCTTGTCTGTCTCTGGGCTTGGTGCAGCCTGGTTTCCAGATCTTCAGCGTCAGCTTCATAACTATCACCCTCATTCATCTTAGTCAACGTTTACTGTACTCTGCTCTGTGCCAGACGCTTAGTGAATGGCTTTCTGTGCGTGAAATCAAAGGTGTTTTCTACTTCCCCTTAGTGGCAGGACAATGGAAATCCAACCCTTGACACGGATTTCTGGGGCTTGGCAGTCCCTAATCCTCTTCTTAAGAGGACCTGGGTGGGATGGGATGGGGGCAGCACCCACGTCAGCCTCCAGGGCTTTAAAGTAGAAATGCTTAGACTTTGGAGTTGGAGAGACCTGCTTAAAAGCCCTGGCTCTGCCACTCACTAGGTGTGTTGACTTTGAATGATCACTTCACCCTTTTTGAGTTGTAGTTTTTCTAATCTATGAAATATAGAGAATAACACTCCCACTGTAGTGTGAAGATTAAGTGATGACATTGTACAGCCTGTCATTGTGCCGGGTACACAGTAGGTGTGGAACATGCCTTGGTCTCCTTTTCTGATCTGAATTCCCAGGCCCGAGTTCTGAGGACTCCCATTCCACACTCACGTGCACCTGACCCTTAAGCATCTCTGTCATCTAACGCAGGGGTCCCTAACCTATGGCCCACGGGCCAAACTTGGCTCACCACCTGCTTTAGTAAATAAAGCTTCATTGGAGCACAGCCCACTTTTTAATGTATTATTCATGGCTATTTACATTGGCAAGGTTGGGTAGAAGTGGAATGGCCTGCAAAGCCTAACATATTTACTAATTCGCCCTTTAAGAAAAAAGTTTGCCGCAAATTTAGTGTTTGCAAAGATCATTGTATGTATTCCCTCAGTTGACACAGACAAGGCAACGCCTATTAGCTCCATTTTAGAGATGAGGAAACTGAGGCTCAAAGTAGTTGTGATTTAAACAAGGTCATGGGGTGGTGGGGTGCTGGTGGTGGAAGGAGGGCCTGTATCTCATTCCCAGGCCAGTGCTTGCTATGCCCCATGCTGCCTCAGGGGGCTTTGAGTGTTTCCAATGAGAAAGCCCGTTCACACATTAGCTGGCTCTGTCTCCCTTGGGATTGGTTGCATGTGGGAAAAAGCTGGCTACAGGCGCAGCAACAGCTGAGTAGCTCAGTGTATGAAAAATGCCCAAGATCTGGCCAGTTGAGGACTTATCTCTTTAATGACCGCTACTCTACTAAACGGCAGTCTTCACTAGAAGAAAGACCATGCCTGTTCACTGCTGTATGTTAGAGCCTGGCACCCTCAGATGCTCACAACATGTTTACTGAATAAACTGAGTTAATTAGCATCCTGACAATGATAAAATCCTCACCCCCATCCTCTCCGACTGCTTTAAAAGAATCACCTTTCCTCCGGGGAGAAATCCCTGCTCTGGCTATCACCCCCCCCACACGTGCGATTACGCACACACCTGGCACATGTCCTTTATTCTCTCCAACCTCACCAAGCTTCTAGGCCCACCCCGTCGCTCCAGTCCTACAGCACCACTGGCTCAGGCCCTCACCGTCTGAAGCGTGGATTGCTCAGCCACCTCCTCACTGGCTTCCTGCCTCCACCCTCTGCCCTTCCAGAGTATTCTCTGCACTGCACAGATCTGATCAAATCATTCCTCATGTTCACTCTTCATCAGGCCCCCAGTGACTGTGGATGCGAGCCCTGCACGACCAGGTCCCAGCCGACCCCTCCGGCCTCTTCTCCCTATCCACCCATGACCCAGCCATACTGAGCTACCTGCAGTGTGATGATGCCCTGCCTTCTCCATCACCACACCTTTGCCCATGCCGCATTCCCTGCCTGGGAAGCCCTTCCTCCCCTGGCTGTACTTCTACTGTCTTCCAGACCCAGTTCAAGCATCACTTCTCTGAGAAGCCTTTCCTAATGCTTCCCAAGATAGGGAACTCTTGCCTTTGTGTTCATCCTGTGATTACACCACTCATTACACTGCACTGTATTAAGTGCTCTTTTCCCACTCCCAGCCAAGAGCACTTTGAGGGCAGAGACTGTGTCTGACCCACGTTGTGTGCCCGTCACTCTGCACGGGGGCTGGCCCGAAGCACCAGTCAGTATCCAGTGAATCCTTACACATCTCAATTTGCTCACCTGGCTGTGCTCGTTCACTGCCAGGGGACTTTCGGAGAGGGTGGGGCCGTTCTTGGCACTTCCCTGATCTCAGAGAAGGAAAGAACTTCTAGTAGACTCCTGGTGCTGTCTTCTCTCGCCTGGTACATTTTTCTTTCTAGAACTGCTCCTTCCTAACCTCTGGGGTTGTCGACCACAAGGCCTCACTCTCTGTACCACAGAGGTTGGCAAGAGACTCAACCAGGGCAATTGGAGTGGCCTAAGCCCACCCGCTAGTGATAGGTTCATGGATGGGCAAGGATCCAGACAGGGCTGGTCAGAGCCCTTCTGGGGGATGGATATGGTTGTATTGGACACATTGTAGAGGACATGCTTCTTCGTTTGCTCTCAGGATGATGTAAACCTCAGGCTGCTGGTGGCCATCTATGAAAGGTATATATCAGAGTGGGTCTGAATCTTACCTCCACCACTTATTGGCCGGGTGACCTTGGACAAATTGCTTAATCCTTTACATTTACTGTAGTCTCATCTGCATAATGGGAATGATAACAGTATCTACATCATGTTGTGGGAATGACTGAGTAAATATAGGTAAAGTGCTTACAACAGTGCCTGGTACAAAGGGAGTGGTCAATATTTGTTGCTATTCCTATATCACTGTGTGGGGAGATCCCATTGGAGAGCTAATGAGAATAAGAGAAAGAGGTCTCATAGCATTGGTGTTTCTGGATCCAGCTGTGCCTGAAGCCTTCCATCTCTTGCACTTCCCAGTTCCACAAACCAATTAACTTCTTTTCTGATAAAACAAGTTTGAGTTGACTCTCTGCAAGTTATAACCCAAAGGGTCCTCCCATTGGAGTGTAGTGGGAAAAACGGAGGAGACAAGAGTCCAAGGGGCTCTCCTTTTAGTTAGCTGTTTGCATTTGGACAAGGGCTTCTTCTTAGGTTTCAGTTCTTCGTATGTCCAATGGGGTGGATGTCAGCCCTGCTTCCCTCTTGTGGCTCCTGTCAGGATCTATCTGTATAACGTTTGTGCCTCAAAAACGACCAAGTACGAAAACACAAATCTCACCAAAGACTCTTTACCACATGTCACAGAAAACCCTAACTCTCAGCATGGCTTTCGCAGGGCCTTCCCCAGGCGGCCCCACCTGCTCTGTAACCTCCCCTTCACTTTTGCAGTCCTCTCTCACATGCTCATCCTCTGCTGTGGCTACACTGGGTTCTCCTCCATTTCCCAAACTCACCCTTGTGTCTTTGCTCATTTCGTTTCCTCTAAATGCCACGATTTGGAGCGCATCTCTACCTACCAAAATTCATCCATCAAAGGTCCCTTCCAATGAAGCCTCCTCCACGAAGCCCTGATCCTTCCTTAAGACCGTGTCTCTCTCACACAGAGTCGCCAGAAGTGTCCTCGGCTTCCTGTGAACTTGCAGCACTCCCTTTACGGAGGTTGCTGGTTTGGAGATTTCTTCAATTAGGTTTTAACCTCCTGGAGGGAAGGGGCTGTCTTATTTGATTCCTCATTGCACCCTACATTCCCTAGGGATGTAGGGATTCAGAGACTCATAGCTCCAATCAACATGCGCCCACAGTGATGAGAGCAGGTGTGTCACCTCCTGAGCAAAAGACACAGAACTGCCGCTCTCCTGGTCCAGCTTCCATCCCCACTGGAGGTGGGTATATGGACTTAATAATAAACCCTGTGCTGCTTACTTACAGAGACAACGAACGGACGTGTATCTCGCGGGTGAAACAGGATCTGAAACAACAAAAAGCTGCAGACACCTGGAGAAACTCACCCAAACCAGCATTCGCTGGAATCACCCAGTCTCCTGGCTTCACCCTGGTCACACTGCTGCCCACTGCTACGACCTGTCCAACACCTTCATTCCCTCCAACAGCAGGCAGCTTGGGAAGGAGGCCATAATTTCCTAAGGGAGAAGAGCACAGCATCATCCAGTGAAGCCTGGGCAGTGAAAGAGCATGGACTTCGGAGTCAGACAGACCTCAGCCTGTTCTGGCCTCTGCCTCTGACCGGCTGTGTAACTAACCAACCTCTCTGAGCCCGAGCTTCTTCATCTGTAAAGGGGGATAATACTCCTCAGCTTCATGGTTATTATGAAGATTAGATAATGTAGGAAATGAGCCCGGCATATCGCACACTTCACAAGGGTTGGTTTGCTCCCCGCTGCAATCTTCCTAACTCAAAAAGCCTCACATTCCAGGGAGGGGAGGCCAGAGAGGGCTCACACGGCCTGTAGACGGCTCATCTGGAGAACAGCTGCTGCTAATCACAAGAATTTCACACCCACACCTGTGGAGGAATGAAACCGAGGTGGCGGCTAAGCAAAAAAGCCAATTAACATAAGCCACAGAAACCAAGGTTACCTTGGATCATATTAATGTCAGATGGATTGACAGGGGCTGCCAGCATCTTCACATGGACGTCTGATCCGCCCACAGCAGCCAGCTCCAGGTTCTTCAGTCTAAGCACAAAGCCAGAGAGAGATGTTCATGTCAGCCAGGCTAGCCAGGGAGTCTTTTGCTCAAATCATCTCCCCAAAGTAGGTCAGGCAGCAACATTTTTGAGCTGCCATTGTGTGCCCAGGAATTAGGGTTGTTAAGAAAGAGAGGAGCTATAAGGAATTAGTACAGGACACAGAGTAATGCTCATTAACTGCAAATGGAAAGTCCCTAGTGACCTTTCCACTCCACCACCCACTCTAGCGCAGAAAATAGCTAAAACTCCTTTGGGCATTGTTTAGTAGTGGTTAGCGATGCTAAGAATCACCTGGTATACTAATATTATGGCTTCTCAGGCCCCAGGGCTGACCTACTGAATCAGAATCTCTAGATAAGGGGCACCCCAAGTGGTGAGGGAAATAGAGACGGCCCATGGAGTTGGGAAAGAACTCCCTGGGTGACTGTGGTTCACCCCCTGGAAGGATGTCCCTTCTGGATGAGGATCTGGTCTGTCAGAAAGGATGCTGGATGGAGAGCTGCGGGCCTCAGGTGTGAAACTCCATCAAAGGATGGCTGCGTCACTGCAGGCAGGTTTCTTCCCTGCTCTAGGCCTTCGTTTCTCCATTTGTAAAATGGGGGTGATGCCACCCTCCCCCCCACTTGCATTTGATCACTTCCAAGAGCTCTTCCCATTTCAAGCCTGTGTGGTAACTCAGAGTACTCACAGTGGGTGTGCTGTAGACATCAGGGGACTAACGTCTTTATCCACTGGAATGTTGGTTAATGGGTAAAACCTGCCCAGTGGCAATGCCCATGTGCTGCTTTTTTTTTTTTTTAATAAAAGGAGACCTTCCAACCAGAAAGGACTGATCAGTGTATTAGACCAATGGATCCTCATGACTTTTAATTATCAGAGATTCCTTTTCTGTCTCTCTCCATACCTCTGAGACTTCATGTTTGCAGTGCTTTTCTCTGCCCAAATGTACTTGTTAATAATTCTCCTTATTTTTACTCACCAAAGGCAGATATAAAAGCCAACCAGAGGTTCTTAGCATTAGGCAACAGTGTCACTGCACTAAGCTGATGTAATTCCACCCACTTCCTGCTGAAATCTGATCTTTTAATTATACCTGAGGCTCCACTTGGGGTAAAAGTGTGATTTCTAAGAAATCGCTCGTACTAAGTAGTAATAATTGTGGCAGGCATTTGTGAGGTGTTTATTATACACCAGGTATAACACACCTGTGCTAAGTGCTTTAAACACATAATCTAAGTGTAACACCCCTGTGATGAAAGTATGACTATTCCCATTCTATCAAGCAGGAAATGAAGGCTCCTGGAGATGATGAAACTTACGCAGTGTAAGAGAATTGGTCAGGGTGGGGCTTATCCACTTTAAGAGTTGGCTCTCTTACTTACCTTGCTCTAAACCAGTACCTGAAATGAGCATGGGAATCCCTCTGACTGCCTACGAGGACCCCTGGGGACCCAACGTGGGAATCCCTGTACTGGATTATGACCAAAGTAAGGGAGGCCATGCTTTACCATGATTGAGAAACAGCTGCAAAAAATCAAAATAAAAACACTCTCTACAGAAAATGGTTAACTAGGAAGGAGTTGATGACCAGGGCAGAGAGAATACAGAAAGGGCTTTTTTTCCCCCTTTTAGGTTAAGTATTAAGGAATGTATGTTTTTGTTTTTGTTTTTTGCGGTACGCGGGCCTCTCACTGTTGTGGCCTCTTCCGTTGCGGAGCACAGGCTCCGGACGCGCAGGCTCAGCGGCCATGGCTCACGGGACCAGCCGCTCTGTGGCATGTGGGATCCTCTTGGGCGGAGGCACGAACCCGTGTCCCCTGCACTGGCAGGTGAACTCTCAACCACTGCGCCACCAGGGAAGCCCGGAATGTATGTATTTATACGTAGCTGGAGGAGGGAGAGTCCTCGTAATAATAATAACTACTGTTTGAGTATGTACCAGTCAGGCACGCAGCTGAGTGCTTTCCGTGTGAGCTTTCGTATTATTCTGATTTTACAGCGGAGGAACAAAGGCGCAATAAATAACTTGTTTCAGGCCACCAAAAGTCGTTATGTGGCTGATACGGTTTGAACCTGGCAGTCTGACGCTAGAGAAGCCGGCAGGTGAAGGGCTGACCCCACACCACGCAGAGGGCTGCAAGAGAAGCCTGGAGTAGTGGGCAGCCTTGACCATTGCTGGGCCTGCTTGGGGAGCTGGGGGCCAGGGGGAGGGCTCCACAGCCTCTCCACCAGGATAAGGAGGGAGGCGTCAGCCCAGACGGCACTGTTTCTCTGTGAACACATATGTAAGTCTGCCCTCCAGAGAAAAATCCTGCCCAGAGCAAATGGATTGTGGACTAGCTGCCCCTTTATATCATCTGTACTGCTTCTCTCTTGCAGTTTGACAGATAATCAGAGTTTTTCTGTAAGCTGACAGAGTCCACGTGCTCAAGCTACTTAAAGACATTTTTTTCCTGCACATTTTCTACACGCTCTTCCCTCAGCCCAGAATTCCTTTTCCACAGCTTCTCTGCAAAGTGAGAAATTGAACTCACCCTTTAGGACCTGGCTGAAATTTTACTTCCCCTAAAGCATCTTTTTTTTTTGTCATGATATATTATTTTTTTTTTAACATCTTTATTGGGGTATAATTGCTTTACAATGGTGTGTTAGTTTCTGCTTTATAACAAAGTGGATCAGTTATACATATACATATGTTCCCATATCTCTTCCCTCTTGCGTCTCCCTCCCTCCCACCCTCCCTATCCCACCCCTCCTAGGCGGTCACAAAGCACCGAGCCGATATCCCTGTGCCATGCGGCTGCTTCCCACTAGCTATCTACCTTACGTTTGTTAGTGTGTACATGTCCATGACTCACTCTCGCCCTGTCACAGCTCACCCTTCCCCCTCCCCATATCCTCAAGTCCGTTCTCCAGTAGGTCTGTGTCTTTATTCCTGTCTTACCCCTAGGTTCTTCATGACATTTTTTTTCTTCTTAAATTCCATATATATGTGTTAGCATACGGTATTTGTCTTTTTCTTTCTGACTTACTTCACTCTGCATGACAGACTCTAGGTCTATCCACCTCATTACAAATAGCTCAATTTCGTTTCTTTTTATGGCTGAGTAATATTCCATTGTATATATGTGCCACATCTTCTTTATCCATTCATCCGATGATGGACACTTAGGTTGTTTCCATCTCCGGGCTATTGTAAATAGAGCTGCAATGAACATTTTGGTACATGACTCTTTTTGAATTTTGGTTTTCTCAGGGTATATGCCCAGTAGTGGGATTGCTGGGTCATATGGTAGTTCTATTTGTAGTTTTTTAAGGAACCTCCATACTGTTCTCCATAGTGGCTGAACCAATTCACACTCCCACCAGCAGTGCAAGAGTGTTCCCTTTTCTCCACACCCTCTCCAGCATTTATTGTTTCTAGATTTTTTGATGATGGCCATTCTGACTGGTGTGAGATGATATCTCATTGTAGTTTTGATTTGCATTTCTCTAATGATTAATGATGTTGAGCATTCTTTCATGTGTTTGTTGGCAGTCTGTATATCTTCTTTGGAGAAATGTCTATTTAGGTCTTCTGCCCATTTTTGGATTGGGTTGTTTGTTTTTTTGTCCCCTAAAGCATCTTTTGACCCTCTTCTTGGCCCTGAAAAAAATCACTTGCTCCACCCTTCAGTGCTCCCATTACACAGATGGGGGTGACTATGCCATTTAAGACCATCTAGTTTATGAAGTCTTTTCATAATTTTTTTCAACTGATCACAAAGCATAAATTCACATTCCTTTTCCAACTCCTGGGGCCGGATGTCCTCCAGAGTTCAGGCCCGTGTGTTAGCTGCACCCCTCCCTAGGGGACAGGCAGCACTCCCATCAGACACATTGTTCCTGAAGCAAAAAGTAGGAATATTCACACTAAGTGGGTTGAACAGTGACCATATAAAAACCTCACTCCAGATTAGGTTTTGCCTCCAAATGAGTTATGAAAAAACGAAACTGCTAGTTTTCAGAGCTTTCTGGATTTTGGAGTGCAGATACGACTTCGGATTTGAATCCAGGTCTTTCAGACTCAGTTCAGGGTACTTTTTACTTATCACTCAGTTTTAAAGTCAGAATGTGTGTTGTCTCCCTACTAGGCTGTAAGCTCACGGAGGGCAGAGAACTTTTAGTCTTAACTCAGTGTTCAGCACAGCATCTGGGACCACAACAGTGCTGGAGAATGCTTCTTAAAGAAATTGTCCCATTTTCCTCTTTAGTGAGAAAATGTGGTGCAAAAGCGACAGTCAGGGCGTCAGGGGAGGGGCTCACACCCCAAGGACTTAGCTACTGAGGCTGGTACTTGCTCTCCCTGGTCCTGGGCTGTTTAGGAAAATACCGCTGAATGATGGGTACAAATAAAAATGGAGATTATCCTTAAGGGAGTTCAATCTAAGCAAAAACCCATGCCTCTTTTCCTCACAGGAGAGTGCAGATCAAATTTGCAGTACGTTTGTAATTCTTAAAAATCTAGATGACCGTGGTCAGGATAAGAATACAGGTAGCTCTCAGTTCATAGATGAAGGGTAGAACATGGATTTGGAGTGAAACAGGTAGTCCTCGGTGTGAATCCTACCTCAGTCATCGACCAGCTAGCTGAACCTCACAGTACTCATCTGTGGAATGGGAGAACACTAGAAGTCAGCTCATGGATTAGGTGAGTTAATGGACATAAAGCACTTGCTAGAGTACCTGATACACAGTAGATGCTGAAGAAATGTTAGCTGTTGTCAGAGGTGGGAATATCCAAGGAAACCTCTGAAACAGCTGGCTATACCTCTGAAAAAAATCAATGAATCACTCAAAGGAAGATGGCAACTTTTCGGAAAATTCAAGTAAATTTAATTAAACAAATATTTATCAACAGTCCTACTAAGTGCCAGGGACTGTGCCAAGGGCTTTAAAGATGAAAAAAATAGTATCTCCTGCCCAGGAGATTGATGGCGTGGGGACTCACATGTGGAAACACTGGGAGGGCGCTTGTAGTGCTAAAGCCAACTGAGTGTGTGACCAGCCGGAGGGATAGCAAAGGGTTACCAAAGGGACTTCGGAAGGTGTGATATCTTAGCTGAAGCTTGAAGGATAAACAGGAGCTTATGGGGTGGACTGAGAGAAACGAAGGATTTCCTGCCAGAGGGAATGGTAAAGAATCTGACCTGATGGTAGGCCAGGCACAGGTGCAGTCTAGGTTGGAGTTGTGGGAATGGAGAGAAGGATCTGATAACCTGGAATCTCTTAAATAAAAAGTGGCATTGATATCACTTGGCGACTGACTCCATGGGGGTGGCTGGGGAGTCTTTGATGGCTCCCAGGCTTGGGCAACTGGATGTTGAGATAGGAGGAAAGAAGAGTGGCTTGGAGTGGGGAGGAAGGTGTTACATCTGGAGCCTGAAGCAGGTGGCCTGCAGTACGGAATGCAGCAGAGGGTGCTCTGCACTGGACACACAGAGGTGAGTCAGCTGCGTGTAGGTGGAGTCTAGGATAGTAGATAAACTTATTCTGGGTGATCTGGCTGGACAATTAAAGCTCCAGACACTGTGCTTAGCGTTCATATACAAGATGCTGTTGAGTCCTCAAGTTGTCTGGAGGGTGTTGTCACCCCAATTTTCAGATGGGAACTGAAGCTCAGAGAAGTTAAGTAACTTGCCCAAGGTTAAGCTGTTAGTAAGTGGCAAGACTTGATCTTAAGCTTGACTCCAAAGCTCAGACTGTCGAATACTAAGCCGGCATCCCCTACACTGTGTGTGTGGAATCTCTGTCCTGGGAGATATTAATAGGTATTCCCTGGGGTCCAATACTTTTGGGAAACGCTGCCTACTAAACTCCCTTTATAAGATTCAAACTGCACATTAGAGTCATAAAGGCTCTGAGAAGTCCTCCAGTAAAGAAACCCACGTGGCTTTGTGTAACCCAGAGTTTCCAGAGTTAACTCAGCTGAGAACACTACCCTCACAGCACACTGAGTACCCCAGACAGCAGTTTGAAAAGTGCTGCACTGGGCTGCAGCCTGCTCCCAGTTCTCTTCTTTGTCTTCTGGGAGCCTAGCTGCTCTGCACCAGTTGAAATTCACAGAAGTGGGAGGGAAGGGGAGTGGGGCAGGAGACGGAAAGTTGAAGCTGCAGACAGAGGTGGGTGAGGGCGGGGACAGGCCTGACACAGGCTGCTTGCGCAGGGGGAGGTGTGTTGGTCCAGCTGCGTCTCACCAGGAAGACCAGCCCCAGCCTGCCCCACGGAATGCCATCAATACTAGACACTGCTGTTCCTGCAGACAGTTCTAACAGCGTCGTCAAGAATACCATTCTGCCGAGACAGGAAGGAAAACCGGGCCGAGTCTGAATTCCAGAGTTGGACCTCAGGTGTAATGATAGCAATTTCTTGTTTTTTTTTTGCTTTAAACTCACCGAAGGAACTGGTGGCTGTGTTATGGAGTGCAAAGGAGGCACCCAAACACAGCCTGGCTGGATCTCAAGACACTTTCCCAAGACTGTTCAGTCCCTCCCCTGTGAGTAGTGGCGCCACGCGACTCGGAGGGATGCCTCTGCCTTCATTCGACAGATCCCACACTGGATAAGGTCACAATGGCTCCTTTGAGGCAAAGGCTGTACACCTGTGATGCCATATGAACTACAAGGGAGACAAAAGCAGGCAGAAGAAAGAGCCTTTTGAGAGAGGGGAAAAAGAGGCCAGTACTCTGGGGCCTGGCTCAGTTATGCTGGCCGTGTAAGGCGGGCATCAGCCAGCTCTGCTAAGATATCTTTCCTGCCTTCCGCATTTAATTAGCAACCATTTGTACTTATCTTGCATCTTCCACTCAATCACCTCAAAGTGGTCCCTCATCATTTTGCGCAGGAAGAGTTGTCATGGGCCACGGAGACTTTCTCCTCTGCTCATTACAGAGAGCCAAGAATGTGCGTTCCATCACAGAGCACTGGGGGAAGGTAGCTGATGTCTTACGTGGCTCTCCCGGGTCTGTCTGCAGTCCCCGTGGTCACAAACAAGCCGCCTTCTGTGATTTAGTGAAGTGCTGGGCATTTGATTAATCGTTAATAAGCAGGGCACAACCGGGCAACTGTGGAGAAAGCAGGGGATGCTGGTGGCCACAGCTGGGGGGCTTCTCATGGAGTCCTGGGCGCTCTGCCTCTCCTGGGCAAAGCTCACGAGTTCTGTGTTTCTTCGTGGTGTGCGGACACTCCCGATTTCCTCCCTGCGCCTCTTCCGGGTTCTCTGCCTCCAAGTCATCTTGCCTTCCCACCATTCAGGACTTTTTGTTCTGTAGCACAATCGCTTTGAATGCAAGGGAATCAGAGACAGATGGCAACTTCTGCAAGTTTCTACCCAGGGTTGGCAAAGAAACCCTCTCCCTACCCTCTCAATCTCCTACTTCCCTCAGCTAAGATGACCAGGAAGGTTGCGAGCCCCATAACATTCTACATCTGCTGACATCAGGAAACTTGCGTGAAGGGAGCTGCAGAGAGTCTGCTGCTTAGTCTGCTGAGGCCTAACTCTCCTTGCTGCCTCAGAGAGCACGACTGGGCCACAGCAGGGGGCAGAGGCCCCGCCTGCAGCTGCTTTTCTCTTTGATGGGTAGGACGATGACCATGCAGCCCCTGCCTGCTAGGCCTCTGATTGTGTAACTAACCAATGGCAAAGGGGGCCCTTGGTGAAATCTTGTGCCCAGGACCCCTTATTTCAAGTCACATCGTTGCTCCCTGGAGCAAACACTGGCGAGCAGGCAGTCCAACACCTGCTTCAGCTTCACAGACTTGCCGGAGCTGGACAATTGTTGGATCAGAGGACTCAAGCCTCAGAACCATTTCCACGGCTGCAGGATAATGTTGAGAAGGGTGCTGAGGCCTCATCTTGTCTTGGCAGGAAAGAGTGTTGTTTGGGGAGAATGAGGCAAAGAGGTGTGTAGGTTCTGAGGTACATAGAAAAGGGAGCTGTGAAGATTGTCACTGGCACAGAAGACAGGGCGGGGGGATGGCACGCATTCCCATGTTTCCTGCTACTGACCTTGGTCAACCCCTTTCTTTTATCAAAAAACAAATGAAAAGAATGGAATAGCACAGGGAACTATATTCAGTATCCTGTAATAATCTATAATGAAAAACAATATGAAAAAGAATATGTATATATAACCGAATCACTTTGCTGTATACCAGAAACTAACACAACATTGTAAATCAACTATACTTCAATAACACCCCCCCAAACAAAACAAAACAACAACAACAACAACAACAAAAACTGAAAAGAATGGAGACTGGAGTGATGTCCTCAATCTAACAATGAGTGGCGTGGGTGGGACTACAAGCCAGGCCAGTGCGCTTGCAGGTGGTCCCCAATGACACCCCTTGAGCCACAGATTAGCCTCATGTTATCTTTGCTTTTCCTTCTCTAAAATGAAGACCCTCCCCACGCCATCCAGGGTGGGAAAGACCTGGAATCACACCAGCGTGCTTGCAGGAGCTGCTAGGAGAGGGCCGGATGATAAGAACTTCCTCCCAGACACTCTGCACGTTGGAAAGCCCTGGTCTACGGTGCAATCCCTCAGAGGTGTGCTGCCAAGTTTCACCCTCAGAGGAAAGAATGAGGAAAAGAGGGTAGAAGGGCTGGGCCCCAAACCCGGCCGCGTCATGTGAAGTCAAGAGGGAAGGTAATGTAACGGTGTCACAGGATGTGAAATCCAGCTTGAGTCTGAATCCTGCGACTTCAGGCTCGTCCCTTCTGAGCCTGTTTCCACAGATTCCTCCCTCAAAGATCACATGTGAGGGCGCCCAGCGAATATTCCTTAGTCAGACACACCACATTTTCTCTTCCCTCTGGGCTTCTGCCCATGCAGGTTCTTCTACTTTCCCTCCTTATATATGGCTCACCTGATCTTCTGGGGGACTCAACTTAGATCTCATGTCTTCAGAGAAAGCATTCTGACCACCCCGAGGGGGTAGGGTCGGGTGCTCATCTTCTGGGTGTCCACAGACTCTGAACATAGATATCATAGCACTTACCCCCTGGATCATCTCCTGGACTAGAATGTGAGCTCCTTGAGGGAAAAGGCCACAGATTATCAATCTCTGCGCCTTCAGCACCTAGCGCTCAGTAGGCCCTCGAAGAATAAATGCTGGTTCACATGGTAGGTGCACAATGAGTTCTGTCCTCTCCTCCATTCATGACCACAGAAAATAGCTCCAGGAGACAAACAAGCAAACAAATACCAGTTCTTAGGGTGCCAAACCAGAATGCTAAATTTTTTTTCAAAGTACTGTAATTCTGGTTTAAAAACCAAGTCATTTGCACAGAGTTTTGGTTTTAAACACTGACATCAACTGTAAAAAAGAAGAAATCCCCTGAGAGTAAACAGTGCCCTACAGTGAGAACTCACCACCTATACAACCTGGGTCCCCACCACATGCTCCCCCAAATTCCATCTGGCTAAGACAGAAAGGGTATTTGTCCAAAGGTTTCACAGCTTCATTTCATTCTGTGCTAGCAGCAGGCAGGTGAGAAAGCCATGATGACTAGGATGCTGTTTTATGAAAATCTCAGGATCCTGAAAAGGGGACGAGACAGAGGATAGCATTCCTACCATCTTCCCTGGGGGTGGGGAGGGGGCTGTGCGTCCTATGAAGAGCAGAGACTTGGGGTCACCTGAATGACCTAGAATTTCGCCTTCTCTTCCGACCTATCTTCTTCCCAGTATTATACTCCATCTCATGCTCAAAAAACATTTGCAATGACTGTCATTGTTTCTTCAGGCCTATGTCTATATCATGGACCTTTAGTAAAGAAGGGACATCCTAGTTGTATGATCTTGGGCGAGTGACTTTCAAGTGTCTTGAGCCTCAGTTCTCTTATCTGTAAAATGGTGATAGCAATGAGCAAACTGGGTTACTGTGATTTTTATTTATTTTTAAAATTTAATTTTAAAAAATAAATTTATTTATTCTATTTATTTATTTTTGGCTGCGTTGGGTCTTCGTTGCTGCGAGCGGGCTTTCTCTAGTTGCGGTGAGTGGGGGCCACTCTTCGTTGTGGTGTGCGGGCTTCTCTTGTTGCAGAGCACAGGCTCTAGGTGCATGGGTTTCAGTAGTTGTGGCTCACGGGCTCAGTAGTTGTGGCACACGGGCTTAGTTGCTCTGTGGCATGTGGGATCTTCCCGGATCAGGGCTTGAACCCGTGTCCTCTGCATTGGCAGGCAGATTCTTAACCACTGCGCTACCAGGGAAGCCCCTACTGTGATTCTTAAAATCCATAATATACGTGGAGAACTTAGCCCAATGCCTGCCTCATGGTATGTACACAATAAATGAGAGCTGTTTTTACTATAAGATCCAGAGAACACCAAGTTCTAAAATGGGACTTCCAGGAACAAAAGGAAAGAGGACATTGGAGTTTCTTGGAATTATGTCATAGAGAATCCAGAACTCTGCATGAGGGCTGATGGTCATGGGGACCTCTGAAAGTTCTGGAATGTTTGTAATTCTCCCATCTTTGTAATTTTCTCCTGCAGTCTTGCTTCATTTAGGTCAGCAGTTCAATTCTTTACATGAAAAAGGCCCAAGTGCTTATTTAGGGGATTCATTTTGGGCATAAAAGAAAGAAACTCTAAGAGACCAAAGGAAAAGGCCTTAGTAGAGAACAGCTGGAATGTTTGGGGCCAAGAGGAATGAAGAGAGGGACATTCAGAATGTTGACACAAGAACAGGAGGTCCCTGGAGGCCGCATTCTGAGGAGTTCTGCAACCTCTCAGATCTGAGCAGACTCTTTCTCCTTCCCTCCCTGCTGTTCCCAGAGCTCCGCCCACAGTGCAAGTATCGCAAACCACAGCAGGTCGGGGAATACTCTGCTCGGACTCTGCTCAGACACCATGACCCCACCTGGTGTAACCTGACACATCCAGTCACCAGGATGTTTAAAGGACACCTGATTCTTTCTGTGACAGCGTGGTTACCCTAAACCACCTAAGACATGACTACAAAGAAGAGAATCCCAGCCTCTGGCCTCAGTCCACACACGATCAAGTCAGGTCACCTGAATCTGGGTCAGGAGGGAAAGCTGCCCTTCAGGGGCGGAGAGAATTACTGCGTGCCTGACAATCCGTATCCACAGGGCAATGGTTTTCAACCCTGGCCTAGGCATCAGAGTCACTTGGAGAGCTTTAAAAACTCAGATGTTTAGGGCTGTTCTAGACCTGCTACGTACCTCGGGAGTGGCACCTGGGAATACATAGTTTCCATAAGTGCCACAGGTGACTGAGATGTGAGGCGAAGCTTGAATACAATGCTTCGTGGAAGTATCATGTCTTGAACTTCCCGGAAATTATCAGGGTCCCACACAAGAAGACAAGCGGTCTTTCTTCCCTAAGTGGCATCTGCAACCAGACCGGTCTGTTCTAGCTTCCCTGACTCTCCAAGGGGAGGGAATCAATCAGGAGGCAGCTGCACTCAGCTGCCTAACCTTCCCAGGCCTTTTCACAGGTCCCTGCACATTGGAGACGCCTTCCTCATCACCACAGAACTCAATAAAAGGTGCACTTATTACAGAAATTAGATTCACATTCAACAAACGTTTTTGCAGCTCCTATTTTGTGGCAGGTCCTGCACCAGACGCATAAATGACAAGCCTGTGAGAGAGGCACTACATCGTTCCTGTTTGGGGTGCACTCTCGGAAAAAGAGTGTTCATCAGAACTTTACCAACTCATTACAGCAATCCTCAGGGAGTTGTCTTCCCAACATGGTGATTACCTATGATCAACATACAAATTGGGGTTTATTGACTGATGTGTCTTCTCAACATTCTTTTCAATTGCTCTAATGGTGGATGTGGCTAGGCTGAGTGCATGACTGTGAAATTATCTGAGGCTTAACCCCTTTGGCTGTCAAAACACCTAGCTTGTATTTTTTTTTTTTTAAGTAAAAATATGGAACACTTCACAAATTTGCATGTCATCCTTGCGCAGGGACCATGCTAATCTCTGTATCGTTCCAATTTTAGTATATGTGCTGCTGAAGCCAGCACTCTAGCCTGTATTTTTTTTTTAAATAAATTTATTTATTTATGGCTGTGTTGGGTCTTCTTTGCTGTGTGCGGGCTCCTCATTGTGGTGGCTTCTCTTGTTGTAAAGCACGGACTTCAGTAGTTGTGGCACGTGGGCTCAGTAGTTGTGGTGCACAGGCTCTAGAGCGCAGGCTCAGTAGTTGTGGCGCATGGGCTTAGTTGCTCCTTGGCATATGGGATCTTCCCGGACCAGGGCTCAGACCCGTGTCCCCTGCATTGGCAGGCGGATTCTTAACCACTGCGCCACCAGGGAAGCCCTCTAGCCTGTATTTTAATCATGAAAATAACTCCTTGTTGGCCTGACCTTTGGAAAACAATCAAACCATTTGCTGGGAATCGAAGAATTGGAAATAAGGGACTGCAAGAGAGTATGCAGGTGTTTTCTGGTGAAGAGCATTCCTTTTATTGCAGCTGATTAGCACTATGAGCTATGACTACATTGTCTCCATTTTTAAATGTGATGAAACCGAGGCTTAGAGAATCTCAGTAACTTGCCAAACACACACAGCCAGGACAGGGAGGCAAGGATTTGACCCCAGGTCTTCTGACTCCAGACCCATGCTTTTGCCCTAGCGCCACTAGTGACCCTACTAGCTCTTTTGTTTTTTGGGTTTTTTTTTTTTTTTTTGCGGAACGCAGGCCTCTCACTGTTGTGGCCTCTCCCGTTGCGGAGCACAGGCTCCGGACGCGCAGGCTCAGCGGCCATGGCTCACGGGCCCAGCCGCTCTGCGGCATGTGGGATCTTCCCGGAATGGGGCACGAACCCGTGTCCCCTGCATCGGCAGGCGGACTCTCAACCACTGCGCCACCAGGGAAGCCCCCTACTAGCTCTTTTGAATGACTATAATCGCTTATGTGCAGATTTATAATCGTTGAAAATTCACATACTGTTTTTATGAGTCACATGTGAAAATCATGGGTTAAGATCCAACAGAATTTTAGGACATAATCATAAAAGTAACAAGGGCTGAGTGACTTGTCCAAGATCAAACAGCTACTAAGAGGCTGAGCCTGTATTTGACCTTAGGTCTGTATGGCTCCAAAACAGGATCTCTTTTTAACTAAAGGCACATGCGCAGTGGAGAGGAAATCACACGAGACAGGACTCAGAAGCCATGGATCCCTGTCTCTGTTCCAATCTTTATTAGCTATATCACTTTGGACAAGTCCCCTGCCTTCTGTAAAATGGAAACAATGATCTCTGACCTACTTTCTGAGATGTGAAGATCCAAATGGACCAAAAAGTATTCTGAAAATTCCTTCCATAATATAATAGAGCGTAGGAACTCACGTAGGCCAGTCAGACAGACCTGGGTTCAAAAATTCCGACTCTGCCACTCACTGGCTTGTGTGACCTTGGACAAGTGATTTTACTTCCCATGCTTCCATTTTCTCATCTGCAAAACGGGGCTAAATCAAGTACCTCCTCCAAAAGGTTGTTGTGACGATTAAATGAGAGCATCCATTTACACAGGGATTGCCCGACACACAGTACAGGATCAATGAACGTCAGCCATTACTACAATTATAACTGTGCTTCTCGGGTTTTCAACTTCCAAGCAACGACTTTCTGAGCTACCACACACGCCCTGGGCTACAGTTTCGGTCCTATTCGCTGCCTTCCTCCTCGGGACTTGTCCCTCCCTTTCCAGTCCCCATTTTCCACAGCCCATCTTAAAACCCTCCAGGAACCCGAGCTCCCTTGCCCCATTTCGGCGCGGTGTCTTACTCGACGACCTTGGCTGGGTCCCCGTGGTGCCCATAGACCAGCGCCCGGACCCGGGAGGGCTCGGCAGATGCGGAGAAGGCGGCGGCAGCAGATCGCCGGCGGCGGAACGCGGGGAACAGCCGCCGCCGCAGCTGAGCCGGGGTTCGCGCCCCGCAGACCCACATGCTCCCTCCGGTTAACTCAGAGCCGGACGCTGTGAGATACGTCATCTTCCAGCGACCTCGCGCCTGCGCCCCGCCCCGTCGCGTGACCACGCCCTTTGCTCCTTTTAGAAGGCCGTCCCCTTCCTCCGCGGTCCGCGCGGTGGCGCTTGGTGAGACTGACAGGGGAGCGAGGCCTGGTCGGTGGAGGGACTTAAGGGAGTCTCGGAGATTCTGAGCCTGCCAGAGTTGAACTCCTAACAAGGAGCGTCTGATACTGGCCTAAGGCTGTGTCTATGGTCTGCGATTGGTGTTTGACTTGGGGGGGAAGACATTTCACCTTCTCTGGCCTCAGTTTCTCCTCCTCCCCACCATCTGAGCGTTCACTCTGCCAGGCCCTTTAAGGCATTATCTCATTTAATCCCCGCTGTCTTCTGCTAGCATAGGGTGGCAAAGCTTACTTCCCTACACCAAGTAGAGGAGATGGATGTAAGCTGATATAGAGGCAAGAGTACTGGGTTTGGAGTTAGAAGATATTTAGGTTCACATCCTAGACCCTCCACTTCTTACCTTGACCATCTCGGGCAAGTGACTGAAACTGAGTCAGTTTTCTCATTGGGGCTAATATACTTCTTTCAAGATTGTTGTAAGGATTGGATAGAACAACAGAATAATGTTGTCGTGGACCGGATAGCACATTGTAGAATGCCAAGTGTGCTCAGATTACAGGGGAGGAATCATAAGAAGGAGAGCCCCCTCTCAGAATGCTCAGGGTGCAGTAGGATTGAATGGGACAATGGGTAAAAGGGTGTAGCCCAAGAAAGATGCTAGATCATATTATTAGTGGAAGGAAGACATGAGCGTAACCAACACCCCAGTTGAATATTAGGACATGACAGAGGGCACTGCTGGAGTCTGAAGGAGAGAGGTGTTTTGGGATTGGGGTGGGGGTGGGCACCCTTGGAGGGAGTGCTGTTGGAGCCGGTCCCGTGACTCAAAATCTTCAATAGGCATGAAACTCACCTGAGGTCTCATCTCAGATCTACTGAGTTAGAATCTTGGGGAAGGGTCCAGGAATCTACATTTCTTAGAAGCTCTCGAGAATATTCTGATGGAGGTGGCCTGGGGAACAAACTTGAGGAACACTGAATCAGGACTTCAAAGGACAAGGAAGAATTCCTTTCATTGGATTTTATTGACCCCAAACTTGCCAACTTAGAGCCTTTCCTCTGAGGAAGAAAAGAAAATGTCATGATGAAGAGTGCACGTGCTGCATTCTAGCCAACTTGGCTTTGAGTCCTGGCTCTGCCACTGGACTTGGACAAGTCCATTTGATCTTGGACAAGTCACCTGGCCTCTCTGTGTTTCCACTTCCTTACCTGTAAAAGGAAGGAAATAATAGTATCTGATTCAAGGCTGTTGTGAGATATCATTCACTTGAAGCATTTAGCTCAATGTTTGGCACATGAAAGCATTTGATAAATGTTCCTGGGGGTTATTATAAAGATTAAATGAGAAACATCATATGTAAAACATCTAGACTGGCTCATAGTACATGCTTAAAAAGTGTTTGTACTTATTTTTATTATTAGAGAAAGTTGATGTTCCATGGTGGGAGAAAGACTTGGTCCCACAATACACACACACACACACACACACACACACACACACACACACAAATACCCAGTCTTGCCTCTCTTCTGTTTTCACAGTGACCCACAGTTCTACTTCTGTTGCAAGACTCCCTAGGTGACATTGAGCTGTTGACATTATCTTCTATACTAAATCGTTTCCTCTGAATTTCCTGGGCATCTTAGCCAGGAAGCGTGGAGAATTACCCAGCAGGTCTTCCTCTTTGGGGGCTGGACTTAGTCCCCTGTCCATCCTGATAGGCCCAGGACATTAGCTCTCAGGTCGAACTGTGTCAACAACCTTCTTCCTGAGATTCTCTCCCTTATTTTTCCCTCCCCACTTCCTTCTTTCTCAGGCTTCCAGAATGACTTTTTTTTTTCCTAACAGAAAGACCATATTTTGTCTTTCCCTTGCTTAAAGTCCTTCCATGATTCCTCAATACTCAGGGAGAACCATAAACTACAGTTCTTTGTAGAACACTGTGAACTGTTGATATATTAAACTTGTAAATAAAACTATGATTCTATGCTAATTCTAACATTCTCTCACACTACTAACACGTTCTAAATTCTTCAGAAAAATATATGGAGGAAAAACACCTTAAAATGACAACAAAAACTTTTCTACTCCTTGTAATTAATCTACCTTCTTGCAAATTAGAAAAATATGGCTGTGGTTTTAATTCAACAGTAGGATGCCTCAGCTGGGCTTGAGGAACACCGGGGTTTCTGCAGGGGCACAGTTTGAGAACCACTGAGTGAAAGGTTCAGGCCCAATTGTCCTGGCCTTGCATTTAAGACCCTTTGTACCCCAACTTCCATACTGTCTTTATCTCCTGCTATTGGGCCATGTAGAGACTATGATGCAACCATACCTGACACCCACCTTTCCCAGTACTTCCATGTCTTGTGCCTTTATTCAGTCTTCTCCTTCTGCCTGAAATGCTCTTCCCTGCCTTGCCTGTCTAGGAAACTCCAGGTTCAGATATCCCTTCTTTGATGTTGTTTTCCACTCCCTCAGCCTGAGTTAACCCCTGCTGCCTTTGTGTTTTCTTTGGACTGGTGTTATGACCTTTAGGACATAGTCTCTTATTTATTTATGTGCCATTTCCCCCTCCAGGCAAGAGTGGGGCCATGTTTAGCACATCTCCATGACACCAGCACCCAATATGGGGCCTGGCACAGGGTAGGCGTCATGAATAGTCCATGAGTTGAAAGTGATTGAATTTCCTCATGGCCTGGCCCTGTCTATGGTGCCATCTCCTTTTCCCTAGATTTGGGCCAGTGGCTCCAGGCCAAGACTTTCTGTTTCCCTTCCTTCTTCTCTCAAGGATTATAGAAGCGTGTGGTCTTTTTCAAGTGGAGCAGAATGTTCTCTTTTCATCTGTCCATCTGTTACTTGTGTTCCTTTTCTCCCTCCATCACAGTCTCTGCCCATAGTCTTCCCCTGCACAAAGAGCAGAGGGCTGTGGAATCAGTCTGATCTAGGTCTGAGCCCTGAGCCCACCATTTACTAGCTGTGTGACCTTGGGGAAGTGCCTTATGCTTTCTGAGCCTCAGTTTCCACATCCCCTCAAATAGGACCAATGGTAAACTCCTTCCATGAGGCTCCTGCAAGAGTCCTCTGGAAACGGCAGCATCCTTGGTTGTTTCTTTTTTTCATCAGATGTTTCTCCTTGAGTTTCCTTTTCTGGATGATCCTTTCTGTCTCTTCTCTGCATGTTTGCTATTGGTCTCTCCCCCTAAAATGTAGGCTTCATGAAGGCAAGAACCATGTCTACATTCATTCATTTATCTAATCATCCATTCAATATTTATTGAGTGCTGACTACATGCCAGATACCAAGCAGTGGGATATAAGAGAGAGTCCTTGCCCTTAGGGGGCTCATGTTGTAGAGGTGCAGACACATAATGAATATGTCATACAGTAGGTGCTCTGTTTAAAACTACAAGAATTCCCTTCCCTCTTACTGTTTCTCTCCCCCATTTCTCTAGTATATTACTGTCTCACATACCAGAGAATTTGCTTTTTTTGGTTGTTTATTGTTCTTGTCTTTCCATTGGAATATAAACTCCGTGAGGGTAGGGATTTTTGTCTGTTTTATGTCTCCACTTCAGCTTAGATAACTGTTGAACAGATGAGTCAGTATCCAGTGTTCGTTGATTTGTTCCATATGGAAGACAGGTCTCAGCTTCTATTCAATTCAAGCCAGATGGCCTTGATTCAAATCTTGGTGCTGCTGCATACTATGTATAACCTTGGAAAAGTCACTTTCTTTCTCTGGACCTTAATTTTCTCAACTGTGTAATGAGAATAATAGTGGTGGGGATTAAATGAGTCTATGTGGGTGAAGCACATAGAAGGTGCCTGGTCTTATGTACTAATGGACAACTAGTTTGTGGTCATTGTACAAGAGCTTATACTGGGCAGATGCCCAAATGGACTTAAGCTGTGTATCCAGGGGATAGACTAGAATCAATGAGAGTCAGTGAGGGGGGCAGATTTCACGGCATAAAGAGGAAGAACTTTTTAAAAGCCAGCATTGCAAGGAGAAATAGCTGAACCCACTATTACAGATGGAGACTTCAACATCTCTCTGTCAGAAATGAATATAGGACTTCCCTGGTGGCGCGGTGGTTGAGAATCCACCTGCTGATGCAGGGGACATGGGTTTGAGCCCTGGTCTGGGAGGATCCCACGTGCTGTGGAGCAACTAAGCCCATGCGCCACAACTACTGAGCCTGCGCTCTACAGCCCATGAGCCACAACTACTGAAGCTCTCATGCCACAACTACTGAAGCCCACATGCCACAGCTACTGAAGCCTGCATGCCTAGATCCCATGCTCCGCAACAAGAGAAGCCACCGCAAGGCGAAGCCCGTGCACCGCAACGAAGAGTAGCCCCCACTCGCCACAACTAGAGAAGCCCATGAACAGCAACGAAGCCCAACGCAGCCAGAAATAAATAAGTAAATAACTAAATAAAAAGAAATGAACATATCCAGCAGGCAGAAAATCAGAAAGGACATAGTTGAACTCCACAACACCATCAATCAACTAAATATAGAGGTCATCTAAAGACTACTTCATCCAACAACAGCAGAATACACATTGTTCCCAAGATCACATGGAGTTTTCACCAAGATAGACCACCTACTGGGCCGTAAAACACACCTTAACAAATTTAAAAGAAAAGAATCATACAGTGATTGCTCTCAGACCATAGTGGAATTAACTAGAATTCAATAACAGAAAGAAAGTTGAAAAATCCCCAAATACTTGGAGATTAACACACTTCTAAATAACACATGGGTCAAAGGAGAAATCTCAAGAGGAATTTTAAAATTTCAAACTAAATGAAAACTGAATGAAAATGAAAACACGACTTATCAAAATTTGTGGGATGTGGGGAAAGCAGTGCACAGAGGGAAATTTATAGCACTGAATGCATATATGAGAAAAGAAGAAAGATCTGCAATTGATCGTCTAAACTAGCTTCTGCCTTAGGAAACTAGAAAAGGAAGAGCAAATTGAATGCCAAGGAAGCAGGAAAACAACAAAAATTAGAGCTGAAATCAGTGAAATGGAAAATCAATAGAGAAAAATCAGCCAAACCAGAAGCTGGTTCTTTGAAAAGATCAATACATCGATAAGCCTCTAGCCAGACGAAGAAAAGAGAGAGGACACAAATTACTAATATCAGAAATGAAAGGGGGACATCACTACGGATCTCATGAACTTTAAAAGGATGGTAAAGCAATACTATGAACGACGTTAAAAGCTAGCTTTCCCAAAGACCCCACCACCGCTTTTGGTAGGTGATGAGCTCCCTGTCCTTGGAGGTATGTATGGATGCGCATTTGATGGGATCTAGGTAGAGGGGATTCAAGCGTTGGATGGGACTGAGAGGCTGGGTGTCCCTGGTCTCTGTCCTGGAGAGCTGTGTGGGAGCTAGGCGCGGGCAGTGAGCAGAGGCGTGGACCTGCTCACCTAAGAATGTCAGTGCCCGGTGGGTGCAGAGGCTGGTGGGCGTCCGGGCCCAGCCCGGGATCTCCAGGGGGGTCCGGGAGTGGGGGAGGGGCGCACCAGGGCCGCGGGCCACCCAACCGGGCAGCGGCGCGCGCGGCTGCCAGCAGGGGCCGCCTCGAGACCGATGAACGCGCGGCCGAGCCTGACGTCAGCGCCCCGCTTGCTTGGGCTCCCGCTCTGGACTCGGCGCCAGTCCCGCTCCGCGCCGCGCCGCTTCGCTCCGGCTCTGGCTCTCCTCGGGCCCGGCTTGGGCTCCGGCGGCTGCGCCCCCCGCGCCGGGCCCCCGGAGCAGGCTGCGGCGCACCATGGCCCGCGCCCAGGCTCTCGTCCTGGCGCTCACCTTCCAGCTTTGCGCGCCCGAGACCGAGACTCCGGCAGGTAAGCGCGAGTCGGTCGGACCCAGCTTACCCCGCGGAGCCCCCGGCGCCCGTGGCGTAGCTCGAAAGAAAGTGGGAGTGTTGGGTGACCGGACGTTGCGAGCCTGCTCCCTGTGTGTCTGAGTGTGGGATGTGCGATCGTGTGCTCAGGGTGTTGTGTGCCTGCGAATGGTGTGTGTCCTGAGTTATGTGCAAGAAGAGGTGCTGTGTGTGTTGTGTGTCCACGAGTATGTTGAGGTGAATGTTGTGTGCATCGAGGAGGCATGGGGTGTGCGCTGAGTGTCTTGTGTCTCTGCCACTGTGTAGTGTGTGTGGGGCCAAGTAGGACTGTGTGCCTGTTGTTTGTACATTTGAGTTTGGTTGTGTGGCAGGAGTTGTATCTGTTAATGTGCTGCATTTGTGGGCATTTTGTGTGCCCTAGCCCGGAGTGTTGCTTGCTGTGTGTCCGAGAATGGCTCGTGTGTTTGTGTTCTGCGTGTGGCGAAGAGTGCTCTGTGGATTCTGCCCGCGTGTGGAGCAGGGAACGCGTGTGCGCTGTGTGTGCTTGTGAGATCCGTGTACGTGTGTGAAGGCGTGGGAACGGGTCCGGAACGTGTGTGTCCGTGCGCCGTGTGCGCAATGTGTACGTGTGGGAGTGTCTGGGGTTGGTGGTGTGCGCCGCCGGGGGGCTGCGCGGGTCCGAGTGAATGCCAAATGTGCCGGGAATGCGTGTGTAGGAGCGTGTCTGGAACGGATGTGAGTGTGTTCGTGCGTGCTGGCTGCGTGTCCGGGAATGTTGCGAGTGTGGTGCGCGCCTGGGCCGTGGCTGAGTGTGTGCACGGGGCCCGGGGCCGCCCGAGGGGGCGGTGACAGGGTGTGTGTGTGTCCCTCGGGTGTGCGTGTGGGGCGCGCGGGCCCGGAACAAGTTGTCGTGGCGGCGCCCCCTCCCTTCTCCTCCCCTCCCCTCCCGGGTCGGGCCGGGCCTGAGGCTCGCCAGGGAGGGATGGGGGCCCGGCGGCCGCCGACTCCGACATTTCGGGCTGTTTGTTGTTTCGCAAGTTCGGCGCGGCGCTGGCTGGCGGCAGATCCGAGGCGGCGCCGGGGCTGCGGGGCGCCCGGCCCGGGACTGGGGAGGGCCCGGCGCGGGGGGGTGGCGGACGCGGGGGGCCGCGGGGCGCGCCGAGGCCGGCTGGAGGGTAAGGCCGGGCGCCCGGGCGCTCCTGCGGGGGCCGGGCCGTGGCTGCTCCAGGGCAGCTGGGCGGGGGTGAGTCCGGGCAGGCCGGGCCTGGCTCTGGGCGGCCGGACGGCGCCCCCTCCCGTAGCGCGCTGGGGGCGCCGCGAACGCAGGGGTCTCCCGGGACACCCCCTCAGTCGACTCCGCAACTTTGTGCGGCCTCCCCGCCGGCCGGGACGGCCGTGAGTGAGTGTACGTGTGTGAGCGTGTGTCTCCGGGCTTCTGTGTGCTGTATGACCGCGCTGTCTCTGGGTGTGTTTTGGAGTCTGGAGTCTTTTGGGCTGTGTTGTGTGTGTGTGTGTGTGTGTGTAATTGTACGTGTGATAGCGTTTCTGAATGTGTGTATCTAAAGCTGTGTCTGTGTACCCGTGTGTGCTGTGGACCGTGTGTAGTCTGTGTGTGTGTTGGTGTGTCTGTCCACCCCCTTCCCAACCCCCCATCCTACCCTGAGGCCTGGGATCCCGGACTGCGGCCCTCTTCTGCTGAGTTGCGCCCGATGCCTCCCCTGGGGCGGGGGTGGCCGGTCCCTTACCGGTGGTGGCCTCGGCACCCCTAGCCCCTCCAGTTGGGCGGCTTCAGCCTGGTACCTGGGGCGCTGAGTAACGGGGAGACGCCCCAGACGGGTACCCGAGCCAAGACACGGGCAGAAGCACGTCGGCCCCAGAGACTCCTTCAGGCCGCCGGTGTCCGAGAACTGGCCTCTCCCGATCGCGTTCGCTGCCCCGCTGCTCCCTCCGGCCCCTCGGGCGGAGCTCCCTGGGCACCTGCAGCCGCCCCGGCCACTGGCTCTGAGCTCTGCCGGGCCCAGCGGTCCCAGGCCATCGCGCACAGCTTTAGCTTTGACCGCTTGGTGCCCGAGAGGACGCCTAAGGCGGCCTCCCTCCTTATCCTCCCCCAATCCCTCCCCCTGTCCTGCAGCAACTTTGTCCCCCTCCCCCACCCTGAGATCAAACCAAGGGTACATGCTCCCCCATCCCTGCCACCATCATCTGGATTCCAAGAACCCTCAGGTGCCCTAGCTCCTGCCGGTAGGGGAGACTGTCAAGGACTGAGGTTTGGGAGTGAGATCTTGAGTGGGTTACTTCCATTCTTGGGGCCGCCGTTTCCTCATCTGCCCCATGGGCTTCATAATGAAGGTGTATGGTACTTGGTAGATTGTAAACTAAAGCTCTGTTTGTGAGTGCCAGGGAACAAAAGATGGTTTTGAGGACTGCTACAGAGGCAGAGACTGTGATTTGAAGCCAGAGGGACCTGGGTACAAGTCTGTCTCTGCCACACGCTGTCCCTGTGACCTTGGGCAAGTCACTTCACTTCTACAGTTCCTGGCACCTGTAGCTATTACTGTTGAGCTTAATTCAGAAGCCCTTAGTAGAAGGGGTGTGATCTCCCCTTGTCCCCACGTTGATTAGAGTCAGCCCAGCTCCCTGAAGGCCTCCTGAGTCTCCCTCCCCCCAAAGGGTGGGTGGTGATGTCTCTGAGCCATGCAAATCTGGCAGTAATTTATTCTGCTGCGTTCTAGCTCATTTTGTCCTTTTGGTTGCTGGAGTTGTGGACAGCAGGAATGAGGGAGAGGCTGCCCAGTGGTTTCAGGTTGGGCAATAAAGGCTTGTCTGGGCAGCTGGCCCTTCTCCCTGGGGGTGGGGGAGGGACACAGCAGGAAGATGTGTGAGTGGCCAGAGTGGGGGGTGGGTGCTGAGCTCCTGGACGGCCTCCGTCCTAGCTCTGGTGTCAGGGAAGATCCAGGGGGACACCCTGCTTGCTCCAGGCATGCTGCCATCCTTCCATGCCTTCATCAGCTAAGCTAGAATGGGGTGGGTGGTGGCTTTTCATGCAGGGCTGGGTTAGTTAGAGTTGCTGGGGTACCTTGTGCCCTCCTTCGTCTTTTAACCCCCTCCCTCCTCCAAGCTGCTCTCCCTACATCCTGATGCATCCTACCTTTATGCCATCTCAGGATCTCTCTCATCTGTCCCCTTCTCTCCATCCTCATCCATCTTTCACAGGCAGGAAGGCTCCAGCCTCTTCCTCCACCCCTCCCTCCATGGTGTAAGGGATCTTCCTAAAACACATGTTTGAAACCTTGGTTTGAAACCCTTTGAAGGCTCCCCATTACCTCCTGGGTTAAGTCCCTCCCGCTATGTCCTCTTGCCTGCTCTAACCCTTGCCTGCCTGTCCAGTCCCATCAGCTTTGCACTACTTGCCTTGCATCCTATGCTGTGGCCAGTCTAACCCACTTACTAATACCCACTAAATGTCCACTCCTGCCACCTCCTCTCTGGGCCTTTGCACAAGCTATATTTTCTCCCCAGAACTCTCTAACTCCACCTCTTCACTGGGTGATCTCCTGCTCCTCCTTAGGATTTTAGGTTAGACATCACCTCCTCTCGGAAGCCTTCCTTGGTTACTTCCCCTTCTAGCCTAAAAAGGGAGGGTGGGGGTTGATTAGGGTTTTCCATAACACCGTAATTATTGTAATTACAGTTTATTTGTCCTTTCTCCCTTACATGAGCTCTGTGGGGACAGGGACTGGGTATTTAGTTTCCTTCTGAATCTTTAGTGCCAGGTACAAGGCCTGGCCCACTCCTGCTGAGTAAATACACCCAGCATGAAAGAATGAGTGATGTCCCGTGGGTCAGGTTCTGAGCCGGAGATGCCAGATGGGGGCGCACTGACTCCACTGAAAGTAGAGATTACAGATAATAGGTTTCCCTCCAGGAATCTGGAAAATTCTGCTGGGGGATGGTGTGTGTGAAAAGGCCATGCAGAGAGTGTTGTCTGGGAGCTGTGAGTTGGAGAGGTCAACTCTCTGCCTGCCAGCCCCTCCCCCTAGCCACCATCCTCCGAGCCCCACCCCCACTGCCCTTGCCCCCCAGCAGCTGGCAGGGCCTGTCCGGCCCCTGGTCTCAGCTCTTTGTGCTGGAGGTTCGGCAGTTGGTGAGAGGCATCGAGTCCCAACTGTCAGTCTGAGGAGCGTCTGGGGAGGAGGGGAGGGCCCTGCAGCAGGAGGGCAGACTCTGTCCTCTGTCTCAGCCTCTGTCCTGGCTGCCTGTGAGCCTGGGAAGGGAGGAGAGCTGCCCCCTGTGTTGACCCCTGCAGGTGGGGTTCAGGGAGGAGGCTGAGGTGTGTGCAGGTGTGATTCTGACATCTGGGCAGTCAGAGTGTGTGTGTGTGTGTGTGTGTGTGTGTGTGTGTGTGTGTGGTTCTGATGGTATGATTGCAGCCTGGGGCACAAGACACATGTGTGGCTTCTCAGGGAGTCTAGCCATCTGGTTACCCTGTGTGGCAGGATCTGAACTTGGAGTAAGGAGGCGACAAGCTGGTCTGAACCTGGGGAGCCTGATGCTGGGGTGTCTGGGTATCCAAGTGTCAGATTCCAGGAGTTTGGGGGTGGAGCTATTTGGGTGGGTGGTATCTCAGGTTCTGGGTGTGGGTGTCCCAGTGCCAGGACGTGGGAGGAACTGGGTGTGTCAACATAAGGATATCCCAGTGTCTCTGGATCTGGAGGTGGGTGTATCCAGGTGTCTGGGAGTCCTCAGGTTAATGGGTATGTGGGAGTATAGCCGTGTTGTGTCCAGCTGTGGGGCTGCCCAGGCTGCCTGGGTGTCTGGGTGTGGGTACCCAAGTGTCCGGGTGTGGGGTATCTATGTATCCAGCAGTGGGGTGCGCATGCATTGGAGTACCCAGGTGTTTGTGAGTTTGGCTGTGGGGTGCCCTGTGGTCTGTGTGTCTATTTGTATATTTAGGTGTCTGCGTCTCCTGGAAAGGGATATGCATGTTTGGGTGGGGAGTGTCCCGGTGACCGTGCGCAGCTATGGACCAGGGACTGGGGCTGTGCCAGTTCAGCCTGTGACACTGCCTTCCCTGGGGCTTGCCTTCTCACCTCCCTACAGCTGCCAGAGGGTGCTGCCACTGGAGGAGACCCCAGTGGTTCTGCTTCTCTATGGTTCGTCATTCTAGAGCTGTGTTATCCAATAGAACTTTCTAAAATGATGGAAATGTTCTCTACCTGCTCTCTTCAGTATGGTGGCCACTTACATGTGGCCACTTAGCTACAGTTCATTAAAATAAACATTCGGTCCCTCAGTCTCACCAGCCAGATTTCAAGTCCTCGAGAGTCGCCTGTTGCTAGTAGCTGTGGAATTGGTCAGTCTGTGAAGGTAGAAAGCATTTCCATCACAGCAAAAAATTCTATAGACAGTGCTGGTCTAGAGGTGCAAGGCCTACAGCATCTTTAGTGAGGCCCGGACACCTCAAGGAGTGGATGGCCTGTCGCTCAGTGGCCACTGAAGAAGGTTTTGCTGAATCCATGTCCCCTTTTCTCCAGCCGCATCATTTCTTGCCTGGACGATTGCAGCAGCCCCCTCCTTGGTCTCCATTCTGCCATTAGTGCTTCTCCCACCCCGGGATCTGAATGACCTCACAGGCAGGCATAGGATCCTGCCACTCCCTTGTGCTAAGCTGCAGACTCTCCAGCACGCTGGGACCAAAGCCTAACGTGGCAGATGAGGCCCCGTATGACCCCGCCTCTGCTTTCCATGACAGCTTCATGTTTATGCCTCTCCTCCCCGACCCCACTCCCCACGTCCACCTTATGATCCAGGCTCACCAGGCCAATGTTGGTCCCAGAACCTGCCAGGCCCTTTCACGCCTCTCTGCCTTTGCACGTGCTGTGCCTTCTGCCGAGAACACCACTCCCACCCGTCTTGCTTGCTGGAGGCCTGGCTACTCGCTCAGCCTTCAGAAGTCCAGCTCTGATGTCACTTCCCCAGGAAAGCCTTCCCAGACGCCAGCCGACACGGCTGGCCAGGTTTCTCCCACCATGCACATGTGTCAGTGAGCGGCAGTGTTTTCCGTCTCCTTCCCCACTAGGCTGGGAGGAAGGGCTGGGCTGGGTCATTGTCATCTTCCGTCCCCAGGGCCTTGTACATGGCATGTGCCTACTCAGTGTTTGCATCGATGTGGACCCCTGGGTACACAGGGAAGGCTCGGAGTGGGAGTGGAGCTGGGGCTCCAGAGGGCAGTCATGGTTGGGGGCCGGTGTCCCCCCTTGGCTGGCCCTGGGTGGGGCTGCCCTTGCCTGAAGAATGGCTGGGGAGGACCCCTGGGGTTGACAACCCAGAAGGCAGCTGTTACTGGATGACTCAGGAGGTCTTGAGCGGAGTCCCAGGGTGCAGACCCCAGGACCTGGTGGTGAATCTGAAGGGATGAAGAAAAGGGGGGCTTAGAGGGGTCCCTGAGGTTTGGGAGCTGAGTATAGGTGGAGAGGATGAAGGATTGGGATAAGGAAGTTGGGAAGGGGTGTTGGAGATATTTGATGAGCAGGATCACAGCTGGGGTGGAGTGACAACTTGGGGGTGGGGGACAATGGGGGTGATGGGAGATTACTTGCAATAAAGATATATCTGGGGGGTGGGAACAGCTGGGAATGAGGGGACAGGTGGTGTTGGGGGAACAACTGAGGGTTGGGGGACAGGTGAGGGATGGATAGAAGGGGGATATGGGACAGCTGACAGGGGATAAGAGGTGACAACTGGGAGGTATCAGAAACCTATCTGGACAGGACAGGTGGGTCTCAGCTGAGAGACTGGGAAATACATTGCTCAGGATGTGTCTATGTGTGTGTTTGCATGTGTGTATGTGTACACCCGTGTGGTTGTGCGTGTGTGCCTGTGTGTTCGTACCTAGAGTGTGGTGGTGAAGAGCATGGACTTGGGAGCCACACCATCTGGGTTCGAATCCTCACTCTACCACTGCTAGCCATGTAACCCTTGGGCAAGTGACTTGACCTCTCTGGGCCTTTAGTGTTCGCATCTGTGAGATGGGGATAATCATGGAACGAACCCACTGCACGGGGTTGCTATGAGGATATATTTTATATACATACGTGTATCGTTTAGAACAGGTTCTGGCCTGTAGTAAGCACTGTATGTGCTAAACTATTATTGAGGGTGTGTGTGTGTGCAGCACCCTGTGTGCTCAGAAAAGTTTGCTCTTGGCTCTGATGAACCCGAGGCCTGGGAGGGGTGATGGTGGCTGGGAGCGCTGGAGTGACCGTCCAGGTCATTGGGTCTGGCTCGCCTCTCACACCCTCCCCTCCGTTCAGTCCACTTCCCGCCCACCCTGTGCCAGGGCCTAATCCAATAGGTCTCCCTCTGCGTCTCTCTCTCGTCCTGCCCCACACTGCCTGTCCCTGGGCTGGGGGCCAGGGGATGTGCTTTAATTGTCCAAAAGCTTTTCAGCAGAATCTGAATTCATTGTTCCCCTGCCTGTGTGCTGGGGCCCTGCTCAGATAGAAAAACCTGGACAATGTGCTCAGTTCTGGCTGTCTGCCCCACGGGTGGCAGTGGCTTCATCCTGTGCCCTTGGAGAATCCCTGGGGTGGAAGATGCTGGGAGTGGGAGGTGAGGTGGGGGGAAGGGCAGATGAGGCCTCACCCCCGACCCATGGGGTAGCCAGCCCAGCCAGGCAGAGCTGTAGGCACAAGGGTTTCTGGGGGTCCCGGCTCCCCTGCTCTCCAGTGCATCATAGGGAGAAGTGTGCCACGTCTTCACCTCACACTAAGAACTGCTCTGCATCAAAGCCCCGGCCTGCTCTGGGTGTGTGCTCTCTGGGGAGTCCTGGACCCATCATCTCAGGACTGGGCCACTGCATTGCATCCTTGCACTGCACTGCATCTCAGCCCTATGCTGCATGGCTGCACTGTGTGAGATTCCGCATTACATTGGCTGTGTGGACTCTCCGGTGTGTCTGTATGCTCCACCCGCATTGTCCCGTTGTGCTGTGCCTCTGTTCTGCAGTTGTGCTGCCATTTGTGTGTTTGCGGCTCTTCTGTGCTGTGTGACTCTACGGGATGATGATGTTGTGTTGGGCTTGTGGACCCTCCTGGGATTGTGCATAGTCCCTGGCAATGCACCACTGCACTGTGCCAACAGATGCCGTGCTACCACGACACTGCATCTGCGTCACACGGCCTCTCTATACTGCACTGCATTTTAGTGGGCATCTGCACTGCATCGGGCATGGCCGGGCACAGCCTGTCTGCAGTCCACCGTCGCGCTGTACAAACACAGTGCCCCTTTGCCCGGCACAGCACTTCTGTCCCGCTGCTTCACTGCACTGCACTGGAGATGCGCATCTCCTGGCCCAGCCCGTCATACTGTACCATTGCCGCTGTAACGCCGCCCTCTAGGTTATCTCACCCTGTACGGCCACTGAGGTGTCAGCTGGTGTCCTTCCCCAGGTTTCTGTTGGCAGCCCCAGTTGAGCAGCATCTTTGCTTCAAGTGGCCTCACTGCAGTGTTCCTCTGGCCCCCACTGCTCACGGCCCAAGGAGTCGGTAGCTACACTGCAGCTTGAGGCCATTCTGTTGGGCTCGGGACTGGCGTGTGTTTTTGCAGGCATTACCTTTGCAAGTAGCCGGCGTTGCGTCTGTGCACTGCACACGGTCACTGTCCTGGGCCTCTACCCTGCACTATACCTGTTCACTGTTGGGTTGTGTGCGTTCTACTGGATTTCAAGATGCAGAGCTCTTGCACCGAATTCCCTGTTCCACGTGGTGTCTTCACTACATTTCATTTTGGTGCCACTTTCTACCTCTGCTCTCCAGTCTACACTTACTGTACTCCTTGGGACTGTATCGAGCGCCCAGCAGTTCCTTCTGCACTGCACCACGTCTCTCTCTTCCCTATATCTCTGCATGTTCTGCATGCCTCCACTAGACATCCTTTCAGTGAGAATTCACGGAGCACCAACCATGTGCCAAGCCTAGTGAGGCTTGGACATACCCCCTCGGTGTTCCTGCATACACCTATCCCTTGGTGCTGAGCGCCAGCCCAATGTACCACTAAGTGCTCACTGCTGCACTGTGCCTCTGTGCAGCTCTGGGTCGTGGCCACGATGGATGGGGCACCTCTCCACTGCATCATGGCACCGACCAGTCCTGCCATGCTGTGCCAGGTGTTGTGTGGGGGTCTGTGTACACTTCTCTGCTCCCCTGCATTGTATAACTGCGTTTCGCCTCTGTACAGTGGAGCTGCTGCCTTGCACCCGCAACACACCACACCGCAGCCACGTAGCCCTCTCTTGCCACGGGACCATTAGAAAGTCCAGATCTTTGCACTGTATGTGTTCGTTCACAGCCCTCTGCCTCTCTACGCTGCACTGTGTTTTTATATGACACACGGTGTCTGCACTACAGGGGTCTGTGTACCCTTTGCCCGCTGTACCTCTGCAAAGAACAACCCGCCGTTCAGCCCTTTGCCTGTGTATGGAGTCTGGCCCCGCCCTGGGCCTTCCCCTTACACTAACAACGTGGCAGCCCTGCTGCTAACTTTGGGATTTGCTGGGCATATTGATCCGGGAGATGGGGAGTGAGCCTGGCCGAAGTTTCCCCTGCTGTAGTTGGCTTCCTTCTATTCTCAGTAGGGATGGAGGGACGTTGGCATCGCTGGGTTCTGTACTGGGTCCTGTAGGGGATATCAGCTCAGCTTTCTCTCCCTGTGGCCTGGCCCTGGCTGTTCGTGGTTGCAGCTCTGCTGAACGCTGGGTGATTAAAACGTGGGCATACTGCTGCCAGCCCTGCCCTTGTTAATTGCGCATCAATCATTCAGGGCTCTGGAGGGCAGCTCGGGGGAGCCCCAGCCAAGGTCTGGTTGTATTGATCTGGGCCAGGAGAGCAGTGAAGTGGGCTGGGCCAGGTCTCTGGGCTGGAGTCATGGTCCTTGAGCCTGGATCAGACTAGCTGGGATCGTGGGGTTGATAAGTCCAGCCACTGTTGGCGTTCTACTATACACAGGGCTTGGGGATGGGGCTCAAAGGCATTAAGAGACAGTCTCTGATCTCAAGAAGGGAGGAGGTAGGGGTTAGACAGGCCTGAGATGGAGCTGTTATTGTGGTGGAGGACATGGGATGGGGCTGGGTTGGGCAGGAATGTCCAAGGGTGAGCCTGTGTTGGTTCTAGGGTTGGGTTGGGCTACCTAGAAAGGGAGTGTGGCTTCAGATGATGAAATAGACCAGTGTTATCCTTGGGGTTGTATTTGGGTTCCCCAGGCAAGGGTTGGGGCTATGCCAGGGGTTGGGTATGATGCCAGCCCCTAAATTTGTAATCTGTTGGGAGGAGTTTTGTTTCTCCTGGGGCCGTCCCTTGGGAACTGAATGTTCTGTTGTTACCAAAGGTAACAAAAATCTCATTGCAAACAGCCTCTGTTTACCTAGGGTCTTCGGAAAACACTGATGGTGGCTGGCAGCCACACTTGGCACAGAGCACCATTCCCTGTCTGGTGGCGAGGAAGTCTGGTGCTTCCATGCTTGTGGTGCCCACGTGCACACGCGTGCACGCTCACGCACACACTCACGCACGACTCCCCTCTACCTGCCGTGTACACTCACCTCCCCCTTAGGCACATGCTTACTGCTGAATGTGCCCATATATCTCTGCAGATAAACGTACAGCCACACACCCACAACTTCACAGCACAGTGCCTGAGGGACCTACACTGTGAGAGCCACACTCACCCTCACCTCTCCCCTATAGTATCTCTCTCTGCCTTCAAGTTATTCTTGCCCACATACATGCTCACACGAATGGAATCAGAATTCTAGAGGTGGAACAGCCTTAGAGGTCACCAAGGTCCCCATTCTCATTTCATAGGTGAGGAAGCAGGGCTTCGGAGAGGACAAGCCACCTGCCCAGGGTCACACAGGAAGTTAGAGGCTCAGCAGGAATTAGATCCAGGCCTTCTGCCTCCCAGTCGAGTACTCATAAGTCAGTACCAGGCTATCAGTTTCACAGCCATGTACATGTGTACGCACGCGCGCGCACACACACACACACACACACACACACACACACGCACACAGGTCTGCATATGGAAGTACAAGCATATGGAAGGGTGGAGACCCTCCCTCCCGCACTCTGGCTCTTCCTGCAGAGGTTGCTTTGCCCCTTGCATCACCCCATCCGGAGCCCAGCCGGATGTGGATAAACCATCATCCTGCCTTCCCAAATTGTGGCTGACGGTTGCTCAGGCAACCGCCTGCCAGATTGTGAAGATTAGCTGAGGAATGTAGCTGGGCCAGTTTGAGCCGAGTCTGGGGGAGTTGCTGGGGGTCCTGGGTTGATTCAGCCCACCCTCTCAGGGAGGCCCTGGAAGAGATGGCATACCCACGGAGGGGTCTGGTTTTCTCCCTGTCCCCAGCCCAGCTGACTGTGTCCCCAAGGCTTAGACGAGGCTGGGGGGAGAGAATGTGTGTATGTGAACACTCTGTGTGTGTCTGTGTGTGTTGTGCATCTCTGTCGGTGTGATTGGAGTGCGTGCCATTTGCATCCAGGATGGGGACTTGAGGCCCCTTCCTCACCAGTTCCTGACATCTGACTCCAGACCCCTTGATGACTTGTCCCACTTCTGATCCTACAGTGCTGTCTGGAGAAGCCACCTGCCCTCCTCATGGCTTATAGGATGTGTCACTTGTCTCATCTGAATCCAGGTGCTTCTCTGCTCAAATACCTAGGATGGTTTCCCCCCTTAAAATGAGGCTGGACTTCTCACCCTGGCACTTGGCTGTCCGTGATCTGGCCTCAGCCTCCTTCCCTCCCATCTTATCTACCATTGTTTGGCCAGTCTGGGCTCCTCTCTGGGCCCTGGACCAACTGTGTTACTCACTACCTTCCTTCGCTCCTGCTGGGCCCTTTACCTCAGATGCCCCTCTCTCCATCTTTACTGGCCAGAATGGTACCTATCCTTCCATCCCTCTGCTCAGATGCACCCACCTCCAGGAAGCCTTCCCCCATACCCACCCTCCTCCCCGGACTCCCCTTGTGGCCTTGACCCTTCTCTGCTTTGTCTCATTCCCTTACCTCCACTCAGACTAGGAGGTCCTTGAGGGCAGAGCAGAGTCTTAACCATTCTTGTGCCTCTACTAGTGCCAACCTGGGGCCTGCTTTGTACTGTCAGTGAATGAATGTCCAATGAGTGGAACCGAATTTGTACATGTGGCCAACAGAATACCAGGGCCTTGCTTTGTTTGTGCCTAGTCTCTTTGAATAAAGATAGGTGGTGTAATTTCCACTAAGATCAGGAACAAGACAAGGTTGCCCACTCTCACCACTCTTATTCAACATAGTTTTGGAAGTTTTAGCCACAGCAATCAGAGAAGAAAAAGAAATAAAAGGAATCCAAATCGGAAAAGAAGAAGTAAAGCTGTCACTGTTTGCAGATGACATGATACTATACATAGAGAATCCTAAAGACGCTACCAGAAAACTACTAGAGCTAATCAATGAATTTGGTAAAGTAGCAGGATACAAAATTAATGCACAGAAATCTCTGGCATGCCTATACACTAATGATGAAAAATCTGAAAGTGAAATTAAGAAAACACTCCCATTTACCACTGCAACAAAAAGAATAAAATATCTAGGAATAAACCTACCCAAGGAGACAAAAGACCTGTATGCAGAAAATTATAAGACACTGATGAAAGAAATTAAAGATGATACAAATAGGTGGAGAGATATACCATGTTCTTGGATTGGAAGAATCAACATTGTGAAAATGACTCTATTACCCAAAGCAATCTACAGATTCAATGCAATCCCTATCAAACTACCACTGGCATTTTTCACAGAACTAGAACAAAAAATTTCACAATTTGTATGGAAACACAAAAGACCCCGAATAGCCAAAGCAATCTTGAGAAAGAAAAACGGAGCTGGAGGAATCAGGCTCCCTGACTTCAGACTATACTACAAAGCTACAGTAATCAAGACAGTATGGTACTGGCACAAAAACAGAAAGATAGATCAATGGAACAGGATAGAAAGCCCAGAGATAAAGCCATGCACATATGGTCACCTTATCTTTGATAAAGGAGGCAGGAATGTACAGTGGAGAAAGGACAGCCTATTCAATAAGTGGTGCTGGGAAAACTGGACAGCTACATGTAAAAGAATGAGATTAGATCACTCCCTAACACCATACACAAAAATAAGCTCAAAATGGATTAAAGACCTAAATGTAAGGCCAGACACTATCAAACTGTTAGAGGAAAACATAGGCAGAACACTCTATGACATAAATGACAGCAAGATCCTTTTTGACCCACCTCCTAGAGAAATGGAAATAAAAACAAAAATAAACAAATGGGACCTAATGAAACTTAAAAGCTTTTGCACAGCGAAGGAAACCATAAACAAGACGAAAAGACAACCCTCAGAATGGGAGAAAATATTTGCAAATGAAGCAACTGACAAAGGATTAATCTCCAAAATTTACAAGCAGCTCATGCAGCTCAATAACAGAAAAACAAACAACCCAATACAAAAATGGGCAGAAGACCTAAATAGACATTTCTCCAAAGAAGATACACAGACTGCCAACAAACACATGAAAGAATGCTCAACATCATTAATCATTAGGGAAATGCAGATCAAAACTACAATGAGATATCATCTCACACCCGTCAGAATGGCCATCATCAAAAAATCTAGAAACAATAAATGCTGGAGAGGGTGTGGAGAAAAGGGAACACTATTGCACTACTGGTGGGAATGTGAATTGGTACAGCCACTATGGAGAACAGTATGGAGGTTCCTTAAAAAAACTACAAATAGAACTACCAAACGACCCAGCAATCCCACTACTGGGCATATACCCTGAGAAAACCATAATTCAAAAAGAGTCATGTACCAAAATGTTCATTGCAGCTCTATTTACAATAGCCAGGAGATGGAAGCAACCTAAGTACCCATCATCGGATGAATGGATAAAGAAGATGTGGCACATATATACAATGGAATATTACTCAGCCATAAAAAGAAACGAAACTGAGTTATTTGTAGTGAGGTGAATGGACCTAGAGTCTGTCATTCAGAGTGAAGTAAGTCAGAAAGAGAAAGACAAATACCGTATGCTAACACATATATATGGAATCTAAGAAAAAAAATGTCATGAAGAACCTAGGGGTAAGACGGGAATAAAGACACAGACCTACTAGAGAATAGACTTGAGGATATGGGGAGGGGGAAGGGTAAACTGTGACAAAGTGAGAGAGTGGCATGGACATATATACACTACCAAACGTAAAATAGATAGCTAGTGGGAAGCAGCCGCATAGCGCAGGTAGATCAGCTCGGTGCTTTGTGACCACCTAGAGGGGTGGGATAGGGAGGGTGGGAGGGAGGGAGACGCAAGAGGGAAGAGATATGGGAACATATGTATATGTATAACTGATTCACTTTGTTATAAAGCAGAAACTAACACACCATTGTACAGCAATTATACGCCAATAAAGATGAAAAAAAAAAAAAAGATAGGTGGTATAAATCCCAGCTTCTGGGACTTAAGATGTGGCCTTGAGCAAGCCACCTCATCTCTCTGTGCCTCGGTGTCCATCTGTAAAATGGGAATAATAATAGTCCTGAGCTTGTGAGTTATTATGAGGAATCAGTGGCACAGGGGGTCATGGTGGTAAGTGGCAGCCCTCTTGTGATGGCGTTGATGTGTGTGTGCATGTCTGTGCCCACGTCTGTGTTGATGGAGTCGAGAGGTATTCTCTGACTGTTCTTGCTCTCACCACAGTCTGGTCTATTTTTTTCTCCCCTGGGCTGGCAGCCCCTAGCAGGAGTTGAGTCTCTAGTAGAAGTGGGGACTTGGCGTTGGGACTCCTAGCTCCTGAGCCATCCAGCCTGGAGGTGATGGGGCTTTTCCCAGGACCCAGGAGGGCTGATTGTTCCCATCCCAGGGTGAGCTGGGGAGCAGGTGAGGGTGGGGCTCACCTTGGAGAACCTGGCCCCAGAGATGTTACCCCCTGAAGGCTGTGGCTGGAATGGGCCTGGCCCAGAAACACAGGGCTGGGGATGGGCATGGATCAGGGAGAGGGAATCATTCTACCTCCAGAAGGGGGTACTCTGGATGGGAATGGTCAGCCGGGGAGATCACCCTGGCTTGGGACAGGTGCAGGACTTCCGTTTTGACGGAAGTCAGGGGTCACTCTGGACATGGTCAGCTGGTCTGGGCTCAGTCAGTCAGTCTGGTGGTCATTCTGGTCAAAGTCAGATGGTCTGGTGGTCATCTGGATGATGATGGGGCCACTCTGGCTCAGGTCTATCTGTCTGGGGGTCAACTGACCTGCATCAGGCAGTCTCAGGGTTACTCTGGCCAAGGTCAGACGGTCTGGGGATCCCTCTGACCAGGTCAGTCAGGCTGGGAGTCCTGGAAGCTCATTTGACCTGGCTCAGAATGGAGGGGAGGAAGCCAAGGAGCTGGCATTCCCAGGCTCGCCGCAGGGCCATGGGTGAGACATCTGGGGCAGCTGCCTTGTTACTTGAGAAGGAACAGGAAGGACCTGAGCCCCAGCGAGACTCTAGATCCTGGGGTTCCCTTTCTGGTAATTTGGAGGCTCAGGGAGGCCTTGGCTAAGACCCTCAGGCACAGACTCAGCTCAGGCTGAATGAAGTCAGCTGTCCCCTCCTCCAGGAAGCCCTCCCTGATCATCCCTACTAGCTATGTTCTCTCTTCGTGCTATGCTATGGATCATTTTCTAAGGGGAGAGCCGAGGCCTCCCCAGCACAGATGGGGTTAAAACCCACCTCCACAGGTCATAGGGCACATGCTGACCAGGGGTCTTCACACAATGAGGCAAAGAGCTCAGCCAACGTCCTGCCCCAGCTCTGGAGAGAGGCTGCTGTTATTTCATCCCATCCATCTGGTGCCAGCCTTTTGCCCACCTTTTACTGTTTTACACTCTGATGGGGTCCATAAAGAGGAAAGGGAGACTCCCCCGCTCCCAACAGTGGCAAGCCCCTTGTGCCTGGCTGTGCATTTCGAGATGCTGCTTCACATGATCCGCGAAAACCTGGAGAAGTCCCTGCTGCAGATGAAACAGCAGAGCCTCCTGAAAGTGAGGCCACCAGCAGTGCGTGCAGATGCCCACCGTTGTGCCTGGCACGTGGCGCTCACTCCCCAGTTACTCTCTGTTTCTTGCCCCTCCTCTTCTTGAGGCTGGGAAGCAGCTAAAACTTGCTCCTTCTCATAGTGAAGGCTTTTCTGGTGAGAAATGTGGACTTTGGCCTCTGACCGCCATGGATTCAAATCCTGCTTCTGTTACTCAGGTGGCTCAGGTGGAACAGGTGCAGAGCTGCTCTCTCCTGAGTGCTTGCATGTGCTAGGCATTGTGCTAAGTTGGACCCCCACACTGAAACCTCAACAACTCCACTTGTGGGTGGGGAAGCTGAAGATGAGAAAGGATCACCACCACAGGGCTGGCAAATTGCAGAGTCAAGGTTCAATCCCGAGTCTGTCTGATGCCAAAGCCCACTTGCTTATCTATCACCGCATACTGTGGGTGAATTCCTTCACCCCTCAGAGCCTCAGTCACCTCATCTGTCAAGTGGGGAGAAGTACCAGTGGCTGATAGGCACCCAGGACAGGGCCTGGCACGATTTGTGCCTGCTTCCTCGCCACTTGTCCATGCATTTTCCCGGGTCTCAGATGCCTTCATTTACCCCTGATGGGGCTCCAAACACTAAGGTTCAGGAGTGAGTGCAGGGACCTGTTTGCAGTTACTTTCTGAACCAGTGGTGTTCTCAGGTGTATTATGTCCAACTCAGGGCGTTGATGAGCCGGCTAAGATATATGAACCTCATTACCAACCAGAGGGCTCACATCCATTTCAATCCCCGCCATATTTAAACTATGTATATTGGTTCCAAATCATGGGAATTTGCTTCCTCTAGGCATATGTGTCCTCAGTCCACACAAGACTGTTTTGCCTGCCACATTCCTGCAGGCAGAGACCTCAGTTAGGTGACTTTGGGTAATGTGCATCGCTTAAGCCTATCTGTCAAGTAGGAATAAATACAGTAGTGGTACCTCCTTAGAAGGCGAGGCCTAAATGGGAATCCACGCTTAAAGCACTTAGCACTGTGCAGGGCTTGTCGGAAGCCTGATGTCATCAGTGGACATTGTTCTTATTTTTAAGGAGATACCATCAGGGCTGACTTAGGAAATTCATGACCCTGCCAGTCCTGGGGCCCACTGTCTGTCCTCTCTGCAAAGATGGAGGGGCAGGTGATGGAACACTGACCAGCAGTCAGCAGATCTTGGCCCAAACCCCACCTCTGTCATTAACCTGCTGTGTGACCTTAAGGAGGTCACAGCCTCTTTGGGCCTCAGTTTCCTCATCTGTAAAGTGGGGATAATTCTAGCTTTGATTTCATGAGTTGTTGAGAGGCTTTAATGGGTAGTAATGATAACTGGCTTTTGTTGAGGAGGGTCTTTGATTGGTGGTTGAGCAGTGGGAGGTCCTGGGGAGTACTGGGGGGGTGGGCAATGTGGGGAGGTCTTGGCATTGGGAGGAGACAATGAAAAGAAGGAGAGGGTGGGGGAGGGAGTGTTTGGTTAGAGGGAGGGAGCAGTGGGGGGAGGGCTTGAGGAGACGGAGGGGATGAGGGTGGACCTGGGTGGGAAGGGACAGTGCGGGGCACCTAGAGGGTAGCCCCAGGAGCCCTTCTGGCCAGCAGCCCGGCTCTAGCCTGGGCTAAGCAGGCCCTTCCCTCACAGCCGGCTGCACCTTCGAGGAGGCGAGTGACCCAGCAGTGCCCTGTGAGTACAGCCAGGCCCAGTATGACGACTTCCAGTGGGAGCAAGTGAGGATCCACCCTGGCACCCGGGCTCCTGCGGACCTGCCTCATGGTGAGCCTACTCTCAGTCACCATTCCCCCTTCATCTCCTTCCAGGGGCATGCTACCCACCTGCTGTGTTACCTTGGGTGCACTGCCTAATCTTTCTGGGCCTCCATCTGCTTTGGCATCTGTAATGACACAGATGACACTGTGAATATGGAGCTCTCTGGACCCTGACCAATTGTGTACCTCAGGTAGTTTTACCTGTAAAATGGGTGCAGGTTCAAGTAATCAAAGACCCTTACAAACTGTAAGATAAAGCCCACCTCCCATTACTCCTATGGCAGCTTAGTTCAGGATCCACCTTACTCCTGCCAGGTCTTCCTAAATCCTCCACCTTCAGGGAGGCTCTTTTCTCCCTGTGAGCCTCTGAGTCCTGGTCTCCCAGGCTTGAAGATGCTGACAGAGCAGTAACCTTGGGGGCTGCATGTGTGTAAAACCTTTCTGCCTCTGCCCCTTTCTTCCTGGATCTTTCCCGACTTCTGCCCTGCCCTGCCCCTGTTTCAGGATGGGGAATATTTGGCGGCGTGAACACTGGACTGAGAGGAGACTAATTATGTAGATTCTAGTCCTGGCCTTCTACCCTGATGATGGCCTTTAGTGCACTGGTTCCAGAGTCATGAAGGCTGGGCTTCAGATCTTTGCTTCATCACTTTACCATCTGTGTGACTTTGGGCAAGTCACCTAACTTCTCTGAGCTTCCATTTCCTTAACTATAAAATGGAGAGCACAATAATCCATTTCATAGGATTATTAGATAATGCCTATAAAGTACGTAACATGGGGGTGGCATGTAAGGGTTCAATGAATGCTTAGATGCTATTGTTGGAGATATTTGAGGGGGTCCAACTACTAGCATCCCTCTTCACTGGGTACAGAAGCAACTGGGGATTAAGAAAAGGATAAGACAGGTGGAGACCAAGTTATCACCTTTGTTACTGATGAGGGCTGAGTCGGAGGACACAGCATAGTGCGAGGACCAAAAGGGCTTGCTGAGGGAACCCAGAATGGGACAGCCTATGGCCCCTCCCCTTTGCCCTGTCATAGTAGTGGGCCAGGGCCTTTGCTGCTCAGCTCACAGCATGGTCAAGATCGCATCTGCTGTCAAGAGTTCGTGGGAGGGGCAGCAAAGGTTCTCAGTGTGGGAGCAGGACTTGAAGCCAGCAGGAGAGAGGCCCTCCACGACCTGGCACAGGCAGCCTCCGCAGCCTGGGCTCCTGCCCCTCGCCTCGACTCCCGGAGGCCCCCCTGCCTCCCCTCTTCTGTGCATTTGCTCACACTGTGCCCTCCCTGGGGCATTCCTCTCTGCCTTCACAGGCTCTCAGCTCCTTGTTTGACCACTGTCCTGGCAGGTATCAAAGTCTGACCTGTGTGACAGTGATCTGTCAAGGTGCCCACCGTGGCAGGGATGCTGAGCGGGCCGATTCCGTATCCCCAGGGCCCAGCCTTGGCCTGGTACAGGTTAGCATTCGGGTACAGCTTGCTGATTTGAATTCACCTCTTACAGTCCTGACCACCCTGTGTGGGCTCTGCTTCTCTCTCTCCTCCACACAAGCAGAGACACACCCAGTGACAAAAGGGGGAGAGAAATGTTGTATGTAGTGCGGGCCTTGGGCTGGATCCTGGGGATGCAGTGGTGAGCCAGATGGACAGTCTCTCTGCTGTGTTGGTGCTCACATTCTGGGGAAGAGACTTGGAGGTGGAGAGAGGAGGACGGAGGGAGATTCACACTCAGAGAGCAGGAGAGAGGAGAAGGAGGGGTGACAGGGATGAAGGGAGTAAATGGAAGAGAAGAGGAGGGATGCAGAGTGAGAAAAGACTAGGGAAGAGGAAGAGGCAAGAACAAAGTGTCAGTTTGAAAGGAGGAGAGAGACACGCCCACAGCTGCTCACAGGGAGAGGAGAGAGGATGGAGGAGTGGGCCGAGAGAGACTGTGCGGGGGCTGGGATGCGCCCCTTCCTGGGTGGGAATGGGGACCTGGAGTTTTGTTTACTACCCCACCAGGACTGATGCAGGAGCCGCCTTCTTCACAGGCTCCTGGCTCCCAGAGATGAATGCCGTTCCCTCCAGTGGAGTCCCTGGAGAGCCCGCCTGGAGCAGGGAGCCTCGTGGTTTGGGATCTGAATGGGCTTGTGTGGGCTGGCAGCCAGGCCTGGGAGGAGGTGGCCCTGGGTGGCTGCAGGCACCCCGTTAGCAGCTGCTGGGGCCTTCTCCCCACAGAAGGGAAGCCATAATCCCCCAGCCAGGTCCTGAGGAGTCCAGCCCCTTTCCCCCGCCACCCCTCTCCCCCACTCCCAACATACAGCTTGGATCTCTGGGGCAGGGGCAGGGATGCCTTTCTCCAGGTTTGAAATCAAGAGAGTTGTATCCCAGGAGTTTAGATTGAGGGGCTGGGGGCTGGAAGGGAAGTTAGAGCCCTTTCATTCCATCTCTGTTCTGTAAGTTCATTCAGCTTGCAGACCTGTGCTGGGGACACAGCGGAGCCCTGAGGCATCCCAGGCTGGTGGGGAGAGCGGTACATACTTTATTAATGATCCAGGGGCCAGGAGAGACACCCGTAGAGGGATGGAGAGGGACGGCTTCAGAAGAGGTGGACTTTGAGGGCCTGTCATGTGCTGGACTCTTGACTCCTGAGATGAGTGTCCTAGTCCTTGCCTCCCAGGACAGCTCGGAATGTGGGGAAAGCTGTGGATTAGCACAAGCTTGGACTGGGGTCATAAAGGGCGAGGTGAGGAGCCAGAAAGGGGTTTTGGCACAGCCAGATTTGTGTGTTTTTTTGCTGCTCCAAGTCTTTACTTTGGGAAACAGATGAAGGGAAATAAAGGGACTTACCCAGTGAGTCAGAGCTGGGACCAGAACTCAGGCTGCTGACTCCAGATGGGTCCAAGTGCCTGGAGTCCTTTGTTTCTGCCTCCTCCTCTTTGCCCACCTGACCCTGGTCCTCCCCTGAGTTCTCAGCTCCTGCCTCTTCCTCCTCTCTTTCCAGGCTCCTACTTGATGGTCAATGCTTCCCAGCATGCTCCAGGCCAGAGGGCCCATGTCATCTTCCAGAGTCTGAGTGAGAATGACACCCACTGTGTGCAGTTCAGCTACTTCCTGTACAGTCGGGATGGGCACAGCCCGGGCACTTTGGGCATCTATGTGCGTGTCAATGGGGGTCCCCTGGGCAGTGCCGTCTGGAATATGACTGGATCCCACGGCCGCCAGTGGCACCAGGCTGAGCTGGCTGTCAGCACCTTCTGGCCCAATGAATATCAGGTGGGCTGGGTTCAGTCTGCGGTCAGTCTGTGCTTGGGGGTGTGGGTAGAGGGGTGTCAGCATGAGATCAGAGTAAGCAAGTGGCCTAGGTTGGAATTAGTTTGTGTCAGCATCAGGAGTCAGTCTGTGGTCAGCATTGGGTTCTTCATTGATGGTTCAGTCTGGTTCAGTGTCAGAGGTCATTGTTATTAGGAGTAGTTTATGGCTGGGGTCGAGGTGAGTTGGAATAGTGCTGACTTGGAAACCCTGTCTGGCTGGGAAGTTTTGTGGCTTGAAGATAACAGTCCAGGATTGGGATGGAACCTCTGGCCTTGACCTTGTTAACTCTGGGTGCTGACACCCCTTTCCACAACAAGCTGGCTTGGTATGGAGGGTAACTGTGAGCTGGGCTGCTTGTTGAGGAGGATGGGGCTGGAGCACAGCTGAAAGGGGGGCTCTTGTGGGCATCTCCCCAGGCAGGGCTGGAGGGATGTCAGCATGACAGGGACCCTCCCACCTCCCCCAGGTGCTGTTTGAGGCCCTCATCTCCTCAGACCGCAGGGGCTACATGGGCCTAGATGACATCCTGCTTCTCAGCTACCCCTGCGGTGAGTCCCAGCCCACTGGGGTGCAGGGTGAGGGGTACGGGTGGTTGCGGCTCCTGCTGGCAGGGGGCACGAGCCCAGCTCACGCCAAGGCTCTGTTCCGGCAGCAAAGGCCCCACACTTCTCCCGCCTGGGCGACGTGGAGGTCAATGCGGGCCAGAACGCCTCGTTCCAGTGCATGGCTGCTGGCAGAGCAGCGGAGGCCGAGCGCTTCCTTCTGCAGGTGAGGCGGGTGGGGTGGGAGTGTGGGGGGACCTTGGCCAACTTCTTATGAAAAGTTCTGGCTCCTCTGAGGAATGCTGAGTCCTTCCGTTATTCTCCAGCACCCATACACATGCGTCCTGGCTCTCCCTAGGCTCTGCTCTGCCCTCTTGGGTGCCCCATCCCCCGAGGACAGAGAGCGGCTCCAGGATCCTCCAACCACACCTTCCATCAAAGGCAGAGCGACCACATTCCCTTAATCAGACCCACACCTTCCTGTGGCAGAGCTGGTTCCAGGAACCCCAAATGCCCCTGTGTAGTAGGGATGGCTAAATGGGGCCGGGACATTTACTCCCTCGCCCGGGTCACAGCGAGATCTGGACCTTTCTTCCCCGGCGCCCATGACCCATTGGCCCCTCTCCCCGCTCAGCGACAGAGCGGGGCACTGGTGCCCGCGGCCGGCGTGAGGCACATCAGCCACCGGCGCTTCCTGGCCACCTTCCCGCTGGCCGCCGTGCGCCGCGCGGAGCAGGACCTGTACCGCTGCGTGTCCCAGGCCCAGCGTGGCGTGGGCGTCTCCAACTTCGCAGAGCTAATCGTCAAAGGTGAGCTCGGGGATGCTTGCGGAGGGCGGGCCTCCGAGGGGCGGGGCGAGCGGAGGGTGGGGGCGCAGGTTCTACCAGGGGGCGGAGTCTTGTCAGGGGGCGTGGCCCATGGACGGGTAGGGAAGGAAGGGTTTGACCAGGGGCGTGGTCTGACCGCGGGGCGGGGCTTGCGGAGGGGCACAATCTCACCTGCGATCAGGTCGGACTGGAGGTGAGGGGATGTGACTGAGAGGTGGGCCCGCGTGGGGGCTGGGTCAAGGTGTGAGCCCGGCGAGGCGGGATCTGGCTATTGGGCCCTAGGGTTGACCGGAGCGGGCAAGCGATCAGTCCTTGGACGCGTGGACTTGGGGATTCAGAAGGGAGTGAGGGAGAGGGTGTAGGCTGAGGGGTGAGGACGGGGTCAGCTTTTGGAGTGGGGAGTTTCTTAGGCCCTGGGGATTTAGTGGGGGGAGGCAGTCTAGTCTAGGGCTTGGGGGCTGCGTGAGGAGCCTGGGGGGACAGGAGGACTCTTGGGTTTTTGGGTGTGGTGGGGTGAGGAGCTGAGGGCCAGGGATTCATAGCGGCATCCGCGGGCTCCGTCTCTCTCCCATCTCCTTGCAGAGCCCCCTACCCCCATTGCGCCCCCGCAGCTGCTGCGCGCTGGTCCCACCTACCTCATCATCCAGCTCAACACCAACTCCATCATTGGCGACGGGCCGATCGTGCGTAAAGAGATTGAGTACCGCATGGCGCGCGGCCCGTGGGCGGAGGTTCACGCGGTCAGCCTGCAGACCTACAAGCTGTGGCACCTCGACCCCGACACGGAGTACGAAATCAGCGTCCTGCTCACGCGCCCCGGTGACGGCGGCACAGGCCGCCCCGGGCCGCCCCTCGTCAGCCGCACCAAGTGCGCAGGTGGGTGCCTCCTGGCTCCACTCCCTCCTCCAGATACCCGGGTATGGACTCAGGGCAACCGAGGGGCGAAGGGTACATTCCGAGCGGTAGTATGGCCTCGATCTGTGCTCCTAAAACCTTCTAAAACATCGTGACCTTCCCTCAATCCTAGTTATGGTAAAGAAAATAATGATAGCTAACATTTCACTTTGTGATGGACATTTATACATATATTGTGTGTGTATCATTTATTGATTTAAAACTCAGAACAACACCATGATCTAGGTACTCTTGTCTTACCCATTGTACAGATGAGGTGTAAAATCTGTAACCTCTGTACAGATTATTATTAACAGAGATGTTAAGTGACTGGCTCAAAGTCACACAGCTAGTAAGCAGCAGAGCAGTAAGGGATTGGAACCCTTGACCGGCTGTCTTCAGAATCTGTGTTCTTAATTCTACATTATATCATGTAGATAAACAACTAAACACCATAAAATAAAAGTGTTATTAAATTCTAGCTGGATTCTCTTGTCTGGGCAATTGAGCCTGAAGTCTGCTTTTGCTTGTTTCAAAGGGTAATGCAGCTGTTACGAGCAGTGGCACACCTGCACCAGGGGAGACTTTATTGTTTAATCAGAAGAGAAATTGACAACAGAACAATTTTCTTACTCTGTGATTGCAGCGTTTTTGTTGTTGTTGAATTTTTATTGAGATATAAAAGATTCATATGCGGTTGTAAGAAAAAATATAAGAGAAATTTCCTTATACACTTTACCCTGTTTCCTGCATTTTGCAAAACTGTAGTATAAATCACACTCAAGATACTGACATTGTTAAAATCCACAGATCTTATTCAGACTTCCCCAGTTTCATTTGTCCTGATTTGTGTGTATCTGTGTATATTTAGTTCTGTACAGTTTATCACATGTGTTGGTTGCTTTGTGTATTACCACCACAGTCAAGATAGTGAACAGTTCAGTCAGCTTAAGGATCCTTCGTTGCTCTTTTATATCATTTCTGTCCCTTCCTCCACCCCCAACCCCTGGTTACCACTAATTTGTCCTTCATTTCTAAAATTTTGTCACTTTAGAAATGTTATATAGATAAAGAAATCATACAGTGTATAACCTTTGGAATCGGCTTTTTAATTTGGTAGCAGCTTTATGAGATATAATTCACACCTCATACATTTCATTCATTAGAGTGTACAATTCAGTGGTTTTTAGTATATTCACAGAGTTGTGCAACCATCACCACAATCAATTTTAGAATATTTTTCATCTCCCCCAAAGGAAACCTTGTATTCTTTTGCAGTCCACCCCTCCCCTCATTTCCCCCTAATTCCTTTGGCTCAAGGCAGCCACTAGTTTGCTTTTTGTCTCTATAGATTTGCCTCTTTGTGGACATTTCATATAAATGGAATCATACAATATGTAGTCTTTAGTGATTGGCTTCTTTCACTTAGAACAATTTTTCAAGGTTTATCCATGTTGTGGCATGCATTAGTATTTTTTTAAAATAAATTATTTATTTTATTTTTGGCTGCGTTGGGTCTTTGTTGCTGCACACGGGCTTTCTCTAGTTGTGGCAAACGAGGGCTACTCTTCTTGTGGTGCACAGGCTTCTCATTGTGGTGGCTTCTTTTGTTGCGGAGCATGGGCTCTAGGCACGCGGGCTTCAGTAGTTGTGGCTCGCGGGCTCTAGAGCTCAGGCTCAATAGTTGTGACGCACAGGCTTAGTTGCTCCGCGGCATGTGGGATCTTCCTGGACCAGGGCTCGAACCTCCGTCCCCTGCATTGGCAGGCGTATTCTTAACCACTGTGCCTCCAGGGAAATCCCGGCACCAGGGAAGTCCCAGTACTTTTTATTGTTGAATAATATTTTGTTTTGTAGACATACTATAATTTAATTATCCATTCATCGGTTGGTAGGCATTTGCGTTTTTTATACTTGTTGGTTATTATGAACAGTATTCTTATGAATATTAAAGTACAGGGTTTGGTATGGACATATGTTTTCATTTCTCCTGGGTGTATATATATATATATAGTATGGTAACTGTGTTTAACCATTTAGGGAACTGCTGGACTGTTTTCCAAAGCAACCACTCCACTTTACATTCTCATCAGCAGTGTATGGGGGTTCCAGTTTCTCTACATTCTCACTAACATTTGTTATTATCTGTCTTCTGATTATAACCATCCTAGTGGGTATGAAGTGGTGTCTCATTGTGGTGTTGCATTTCCCTGATGGTTAATGATACTGAACTTTTTTCATGTGCTTATTGGCCATTTATATGTCTTCTCTGTAGAAATGTCTATTCAGATCCTTTACTCATTTTTAAGTTCAGTTTTTTATTATTGAGTTGTAAAAGTTCTTTATATGTTCTGGATACTAAACCCTTATCAGATATATTTGCAAGTGTTTTCTTCCATTCTGTGGGTTGTCTTTTAGTTTTCTTGATGGTGTCCTTTGAAGCACAAAGGTTTTTCATTTTGATGAAGTACAATTTATCTGTTTTTTCTTTTGTTTGCGCTTTCAATGTCATATCTAAAAAAACATTGCCTAATCCAAAGTCACGAAGATTTACCCTTATTTTTTTCTAAGAGTTTTATAGTTTTGGCTCTTACATTTAGGTCCTTGATCCATTTTGAGTGAATTTTTGTATATGGTGTGAGGTAGGAGTCCAATCTCATTCTTTTGCTTGCAGATGTCCACTTGTTCCAGCACCATTTATTGAAAAGACTATTCTTTTCCCATTGAATTGCCTTGGCACTGAGATTTGCTTTTTTGCATATTGTAATTTCCTGGAGATTCATCCAGTTGTGTAAGTCAATAGTTCATTCCTGTTTAATGCTGAGTAGTATTTCATGGTGTGGATATACCAGAGTTTGTTTAACCATTTATCTGTTGAAGGACACTTGAACTGGTCCCAGTTTTTGGTTATTACAAGTAGAGCCGCTATGAACATTCATTTGCAAGTTTTTCATGAACATAATTTTTCATATTTTTCTGGGATAGATGCCTGAGGGTACAATTAATGGATCATATGGTAATTGAATATTTAGTTTTATTGGGAGCTGTCAGAGAGGCTGTATTGTTTTACATTCTCACCAGCAATATATGAGTGATCCAGTTTTCTACATCCTTGCCAGCATTTGGTGCTGTCATTATTATTATTTTTTAAAAAAATTTTAGCCATTCTGAGAGGTGTGTAGTAATACCCTATCCTGGTCTTAATTTGCATTTCTTTAATGCCTTGTGATGTTAAACATCTTTTCATGTGCTGTTTGCCATCTGTATATCCTCTTTGGTGAATTATTCATGTCCTTGCCCATTTAAAAATAAATAAATAATTAATTAATTTTTGGCATTGGGTCTTCGTTGCTGCACGTGGGCTTTTCTCTAGTTGTGGCGAGCAGGGGCTACTCTTTGTTGCGGTGCACAGGCTTCTCATTGCAGTGGCTTCTCTTGTTGTGGGGCACGGGCTCCAGGCGTGCGGGCTTCAGTAGTTATGGCACTCGGGCTCAGTAGTTGTGGCTCGTGGGCTCTAGAGCACAGGCTCAGTAGTTGTGACGCACAGGCTTAGTTACTCCGTGGCATGTGGGATCTTCCCGGATCAGGGCTTCAACCCATGTCCCCTGCCTTGGCAAGCGGATTTCTTTTTTTCTCTTTTTTTAATTGATCTTTATTGGAGTATAACTGCTTCACAATACTGTGTTAGTTTCTGTTGTATACCAGAGTGAATCAGCCATATGTATACATATATCCCTATAACCCCTCCCTCTTGAGCCTCCCTCCCATCCTCCCTATCCCACCCCTGTAGGTCATCGTAAAGCACCAAGCTGAGCTTCCTGTGCTACGCAGCTGCTTCCCACTAGCTAACTATTTTACATTCAGTAGTGTATATATGTCGATGCTACTCTCACTTCACCCCAGCTTCCCCCTCCCACCCCGTGTCCTCAAGTCCATTGTCTATGTCTACATCTTTATTCCTGCCCTGCAACTAGGTTCATCAGTACCATTTTTTAATTTTTAGATTCCATATATATGTGTTAGCATATGGTATTTGTTTTCTCTTTCTGACTTAGTTCACTCTGTATGACAGACTCTAGGTCCCTCCACCTCACTACAAATAACTCAATTTCGTTTCTTTTTATGGCTAAGTAACATTCCATTGTATATACGGCAGGCAGATTCTTAACCACTGTGCCACCAGGGAAGTCCCTGTCCTTGCCCATTTTCTAATTGGATTATTCACTTTATATTGTTGAGCTTTGAGAGCTCTTTACACATTCTGGATACTAGTCCTTTTTTGGGTATGTAGTTTATAAATGTTTTCCCCTGGCTTTTAGCTTGTCTTTTTATCCTCTTCACCTGAGCTTTCACAGAGCAACCATTTTTAATTTTGATGAGGGCCAATTTATCAAAATTTTCTTTTATGAATTGTGCTTTTGATGTCAAATTTAAGAACTCCTTGCCTAGCCCTAGATCCCCCAAATTTTCTCCTTTTAAAAAAAAAAAAGAAAGAAAAGTGTTATAGTTTTACATGCAAGTCCGTGATCCATTTTGAGTTAATTTTTGGATAAGCTACATGCTTAGGTCGAGGTTTATTTATTTTTTGCCAGTCAGTATTCTTAAGTGTTTTAAAAAGCTGATCCGGGAACCATCTAAAATAGTTTAATGCCATATTTAGAGAGACCCTTGGGTGTTGGGTAAGAGTATTCCAGTGGAAGTTACTTTCTAGCTGAGGGATCTGAGTCAGGTTACTTAACCTCCCCAAGCTTTAGTCCCCTTGTTTTATAACATGGGAATGATGATAATCCTTACCGTACAGGGTTAGTGTGAAGATTCATTCAACACATGTTTATTGAGTGCCTATTATGTGTCACATACTGTTTAGTTGCTAGGGATATAAGACTGCGACCAAGACAGACAAAAGCCACTAGTGAGTGAGTTCCTCGTGCCAGAGCTCTGCATGGAACTCACATTCTGGCGGAGGAGACAGTAAACAAGTGAAATATACGGATGATCAGATGATGACCAGGGCTGTGAAGGTTAAAGCGGGAAGGGGGATGGGGTGTGGGGGCAGGAGAATTGTCATTTCAAAAAGGCTCAGGGATCGTTTTGCTGAGAAGGTGACATTTGAGCAGAGACCTGAAGGAGGTGAGGGACAGTGCCACGCAGGAAGCTGGAGGAATTGCTGGGGGAAGGGGCATTCCAGGCAGACGTAATAGCAAGGAAGTCTGTATAGCGTGCTTGGCATGTGTGAGGAGCAGCAAGGAGACCAGTAGAACTGTGGTCTAGTGACTGAGGGGGAGCTGGCAGGAGAGAAGGTCAGAGTCATGCTGGGGATGTGGGACTCAGAGCCATTTTACGCTGGGTGGGCTGGGGAGCCATTGCGGGTTTGGAGAGCAGGAATGACATCACTTACTATGTTTAAAAGGATCACTTTGGTCCTTTTGTGGAGAATAGATTCCAGGAGGGCAAGGGGACCAGAGGAGAGACCAGTGAGGAGGCTACTGCAACAATTCAGCTGGGACATGGTGGAGGCTGGGAGCTGGGAGGAAGTAGTGGTGGTGGTGGTGAAAAGTGGTTTATTTTCTGGGTTTGTTTTGAAGGTAGAGCTAACTGCATTTGTTCATGGATTGGATGTGCAGTGGGAGAAGGAAATAGAAGTTAAGGATGGCTCCAAGGTGTTTTGCTTGAGCAGCAAGAAGGATGGAGTTATCATTTACTGCGAGGGAGCAGACTGCGGGAGGAGCAGGTGTAGTAGACGGGGTGCCATAGATAAGGAGTTCTGTGCTGGAAATGTTGACTTTGAGATGCCTATTAGACGTTCAAGTGGAGATACCTATCAGGTGGATGGATTTACGAGTATGGAGTTCAGGGAAGAGGTTCGGGCTGCAGATATAAATTTGAAAGTCATCAGTATAGATATGCTATAGATGGTATTTACATCCATGACACAGGATGAGATCTCTTATCATGGTGGTTCTCAATTGGGGGATGATTTTGTCTCCCAGGAGACATCTGCAGGGTCTGGAGACATATTGGTTGTAACAACGGGGGGTGGGGTGCTAATGGCATCTAAGGGGTAGAGGAAGCCAGAGAAGCTGATAAACATCCTACAGTGTATAAACAGCCTCTTCAACAAAGAATTATCTAGTCCGAAACGTCAATAATGCTGAGGTTGAGAACCCCTGATTTAGTCCTTAGATTTTAGGGAATAAGTGTAGGTGGAAAAGAGAAAAGCAGTGAAGCCTGAACCGTGGGACCCTCCAGTGTTTTGGGTTAAATGCAGGTGATGGCATGCAAATGCATTAAATGCCTGTGAAGTATAGTGCCTAACACACAGTAAGCACTCAGTAAATGACAACTATTGTTGCTATGGTGTTTTTAACTCTTCAAAGCCAGTTCTGGTCAGGTACTTAGAATAAAAGAAATCAGAGCTGGGGATCCACAGAGAATCTCTCTTCTACGTTCCTTAATGTACAGATGAAACCCAGAGAGAGGAAGGCACTTGCCTGTGATCATACAGTGGGTTAAGAACCCATGTTTCATGGTGACAGCTGTTGTTCGTTCCCATTTCACAGATGAGAAAACTGAGATGTAGTCACTTGCCCAAATCTACGCAGTGAGTCTGTAGCAGAGTCAGAACCAAAGTTGGAATGTCCTGCCTTCCAGTCTAGTGTTTGAAACTACCACCACCGTCACGACCACACCATCAGGAACAGCGACAGCAGATGCCATTGTGGGCTGAGTGCCCACTTTGTGCCAGCACTGCTAAACACTTTACACAGGCTGGCCGGGACGGGACCTGGGGCAGGGACCAAGCAGACAGGATCCGGACAGCTCACCCTGCCTTCTCTTCGTTGGCATCACCACCCCTCCTTGCTTAGACGCCTTGGCCCATAGTTGTTTTGCTGTTGGCCAGCTGTGTTGTCATCTCCCTGTTCCCCATGAAACTCTGCTCCCACAATATTATTTAATGTAAAAACAATAATATAGCGTCAGTAGAAGGCATTCAAAAGAAATCACTCTAAGTCTCACCATCGCAGCCCAACAGCTGTTTTAGTTTTCCTGCCTTCTTCAAATCTCTGCCCACATGCCTACAGTAGACGTTTCACACCCTTGTCATTGGGATGTAGGAAGCATTCTGTATTCTGCTTCCTTTTCTTGGTGGTGTTACATGTGTTATGTTGTTTATAATTATGTTTATTGGCTGTAGGAGTCCACTGAGTGTCTCCATATGGCTGGGCTATTTGTCTCTAGATTCCTGTTATTGTGAATAATACCATATTGAAAAATTTAGTGCTTATCGTGCTTTCTTTCCTCCTTGAGTTATTTCTTTGAGATAAGTAGTCAGGGGTGGTTTAAGAAAGGACTTTGACATATATTGCTTTAAAAATGGTCGCACTAATTTATACTGTTACTATAAAGGGTGCTGCTGTATATAAGGGTGTATTTCACCCTTAGAGTGCACATATTAATTAATCAACTACTATAAGTTAGACCATCTCATGTAACTCTCACACTTGCTTTTCAAAGTAGGTGTTACTGTATCTCCATTTTTTAGTCAAGGAACTTGATGTTCAAAAGGGGGTTAAATCACTTGCCTGAAGTCACAGAACTAATGAGAGGTGGAGATGATAGGATTTGAACTCTGGAGCACCCGACCCCACTCCAAAGCCCCTTCCTCAAGAAACAGACTGTTGCAGGGTTATTGAATCCTCCTTAACATCATTAAAATCAACACATTTTGGCCTAATTTAACAGATGTTAACTGTTAGCCTTCTTGTTTTAATGTGCATTTTGACCTTTGATCTCTGAGTAGCCTACAGCCATATGGAATTTAGAGAGACGGGGCTTTGAGGTCCCCAAGTTCTGTTTTGCCAGTGTGTGCTGGCAGCTGAAGAGAGCGTGTCTGGGTGCCAGATGGTTTTTGGAAACACAGAGAGACTCATGAATTCACACCCCTCAATCAACATATCAGCCTTTAGTCAACAAACTATTTGAGCCCCTGGATCTGCCCAGATTTGTTCAGGGTGGGGAGAGAAAGAAATGTGAGCTTTCTTTTCAAAGACCCCTTCTTCTAGCGAGGCGGATGGGGGCTAACGCAGCTGTTGGAGAATGAGATACCCAAGCACGAGGGTGAAAGTTTCATCCTCCAAGTTAGAGGTTACCATTTTGTGCCCTGCAAAGTGGTTTTAAGAAACCTGAGTAGGTTGCCAGTATTTAAAAATCTGGAGATTTCACACACACAAATCGGAATTTCTGGCTTCTCTTAAGAAATGGGAGGATCTGGCAACCCTGAGCCTGTAGTCCTGCATGGCGATATCTCCTGGAACTGAGTGGCAGCTGCCCCTTTTGGATGGGACACTTACAGTCTTGTTGGTCATGGTCCCAACCCAGCCTGTGTTACCGGTTTATATTTAACGTTTCATGTCCTTCTCTAAATGCTGCCAGATGGTGAAGGAAGCAGTACACTTTGGCCAAACCTGGAAGGATGGCAAAGAATGTGGAGCAGGTGTTCCCGGGGGTGGGGATGGTGTGAGCAGAGCTGCAGGGAAACGAGATCCACTCTCACTAGTGCAAATAAAGCCATGGTCCTTGGCTTTAGTAGACATAGACATAGACATAGACACTGACATAGACATACACACTTTGGGACAGGACACATCGGGCAGCCAGGACCAGAGCCAGAAAGTCAAGGAATAAAGCAAGGATCTCTGAACAAGATGGCAGAGTGAGCACTCACCAAATCCTCCCACTCCTGTCCAAACACATAAGAACGATGGGTTAAAACAAAACTATATAGAAAACCATTAGGAAAATCTCTGTGCGCCAGGAACGGGAGAGAAAACACAAGTGTGGTAAGTGGGCTTGCAGCCAGCAACCCTCAGGTTGCAGTGAGCAGGGAGCCAACCCTTTAACGTTTTTGTCGGGTGGGGATCGGGTCTGCCTCGTTTGTGGGGAGAAGAGAGCCAGGCTCTCTGTAAGAAGTCAAGAGGTGGGCCTTGCTCTTAGCATGTGCTGAAATCTCTTCTTGGTGGTCTGATGTATGACTGGAGACTGCCACTTGCCTGTGGTCCAGGGAAGGAAGGAAAGCTCCTGGGCGGAAACAGACTTGCATTGTGCTGTCCTTGGGACCAGTGTCTAAAGCTGTGCCACCTGCCCAGGCGTTCCCAGGTAAAAAGCAGCCTGATGTTTCTCTTTGCATCATTTTTGTAAAGAGCATCCTGAGCAAATTAATCGTATAAAGATGATAACAGGGTCATACTTAATGATCTTAAGAGGGCAAGCAGTAGTGCTTTCTTTCCTGTTCATTAAGGTGTGTCCTGAGGTCCTCTAACTGGGGAAACTTTGCAGGTGTCACAGAACCTGCACAGTCAGGGGGCAAGAGAGAAGAGGATCATTAGTAATCTTGGCTTCTTCCATCATTTTATAGATGAGGAAACTGAGGCCCAGAGATTTGCTTAGGATCACACAGCTGGTCAATGCAGATGCAGGATGGGTCTGAGCCCCCTGGGCTCCATCCTGGCTTTGCTTCAGAAGCCTTGATTTCTTTACTTATAAAATGAGGATAACTTTCTGGTTTTATGGAATCATCAAGAGGCTGTAAAGCAGAGTAATATACACCTCTCTTGTGTTGGGGTAGCTGCCTCTCCAGAGGCATTGGTGTGATTTATTTTTATTTTTTGGACAGTGAATTCCTCATGGGGAGGCAGGGTAGTGGTGGTTAAGAGTGTGGATTCTGAAGCCAGCCTGTCCAGGTTTGGATCCCAGCTTTACCACTTACTGTCTGTGCGACTGTGGGCAAGTTACGTATCTCTCCTGTGTGCCTCCATTTCTACATGTGTGTAACAGGGCTAATAATTGCACCTGTCTATTGGATTACAGAGAGGATTGAATGAGATAAAGCATTTTAAAGCCTCTGAACAATGCCTAGCACATACAAAGCCTCTAATAAATGTTAACAGCCATTATCATCATCATCATCATCATTATCATCATCTAACAGATTGTATTTCCCTTTTTGCTTTGGCAGCCAGGAAACTCACCACCTAATTTGAATCTTATCTTTAGCTCCACATAGAACCTAATGACATGCATTTCTATTTTTCTAACATTCTCTGGCATTATTTAACTATTTGCCTCTCATTTCCCCCATCATCCTGACTTCTCTATACTATTGTATCGTATATATTACTATAAGCTGTTTTAGAACAAGTTTGGAATTAATAAATTAAGGAAAATACAGCAGTTGGTTGATTCAGACTGTCTTGACGTCCTCCAGCACGATCTTGAAATAGGAGGTGAACTGTACTATTAAAAAAAATTATAGCTAAAATTTTCGAGGGCCTGTTGTGTATTAGCCATTATTGCATGCTTTGCATGTATTACCTTAAACCTCACAGCCATCCTATGAGGTAGGGCCTATTATTCCATTTTGCAGTTGAGAAAAGTAAAGCTCAGAGAGGTGAAGCAGCTTAGCCAGTGGTTGCCAGCTGCAAGTGGCAGAGCCAGGATTCAGATGCGGCCCCGCCTGACTCCAAACACACTTTTACTCACTGTTTGCTCTTCTAGGGGGTCTCTTGGACTCTTGGGGGCAAAGGAAGGTTGATATCAGTCAGCTGAATGATGTTTTCTCTCCCATCTACTCTTCTTTTCCCATTTCTCCTACCTTTTCTCTCTGCTTCCTGGGTTGCCCAGAGCCCATGAGGGCCCCCAAAGGCCTGGCTTTTGCTGAGATCCAGGCCCGCCAGCTGACCCTGCAGTGGGAACCACTGGGCTACAACGTGACACGTTGCCACACCTACACTGTGTCCCTGTGCTATCACTACACCCTGGGCAGCAGCCACAACCAGACCATCCGGGAATGTGTGAAGATAGAGCGGGGTGTCAGCCACTACACCATCAAGAACCTACTGCCCTACCGGAACGTCCACGTGCGGCTCATCCTCACTAACCCCGAGGGGCGCAAGGAGGGCAAGGAGGTCACGTTCCAGACGGATGAGGATGGTAAGAGGCCCCCTTATTCCCAGTGTCCTCAGTGCCTCCCACAGACGCTGCATGTCTGAGACTGAAATTGCTATAGGAAATTATTTGCTTAGGATTAAACCGACTGTATAACAGTAAAGTAATGATACTGATATCTGTTCCCCTGAAGACTTTGGGTTAAGATGGTATATTTCTTCCTTAATTGTTTGAGAACATTTAGCAATGAAGTCATTTGGGCCTGGAGTTTTCTTTGTGGCAGGGTTTTTTGATAGTAGTTTTAATTTTCAAAACAGATATTGGAATATTCAGGTTTTCTACTCTTGTATCAGTTTTGGTATACTGCGTTTTTAAGGAGTTTGATCATTTCACCTAAACTGTCAAATTTCTTGCCACAAAGTTGGTTATAATACTATTTTTTTTTTTTTTTTTTTGCGGTACGCGGGCCTCTCACTGTTGTGGCCTCTCCTGTTGTGGAGCACAGGCTCTGGACACGCAGGCTCAGCGGCCATGGCTCATGGGCCCAGCCGCTCTGCGGCATGTGGGATCCTCCTGGACTGGGGCACGAACCCGCGTCCCCTGCATTGGCAGGCGGACTCTCAACCACTGCGCCACCAGGGAAGCCCTATAATACTATCTTATTATATTTATTGAACATCGGTAGGATCTATAGTGCTATTCCCTTTTTCATTCCTGATATTGGTAATTTGTGTCTTCTCTCTTATTCTCATGTTTCTCATGGTAAGGGTGTATAAATTTTATTAATCTTCCCGAAGAGCCAACTTTTGGCCTAGTTTCTTTTCTTTCTTTCTTTTTTTTTTTTTAAATTTGTTTATTTTATTTATGTGTTTTTTGACTGCGTTGGGTCTTCATTGCTGTGCGCGGGCTTTCTCTAGTTGGAGCGAGCAGGGGCTACTCTTCGTTGTGGTTCATGGGCCTCTCATTGCGGTGGCCTCTCTTGTTGTGGAGCACAGGCTCTAGGCTCTCCGTCTCTAGAGCGCAGGCTCAGCAGTTGTGGCACACGGGCTCAGTTGCTTCCACGGCATGTGGGATATTCCCGGACCACGGCTCAAACCCGTGACCCCTGCATTGGCAGGCGGATTCTTAACCACTGCGCCACCGGAGAAGCCCCTAGTTTATTTTCTTTATTGAATATTTTCTATTCTTTATTGCTTTCTTTTAAAAAAATACTTTCTTTGGATTTGATCGGCTTTTCTTTTACCTTGTTTTTTTTTTTTTTTTTTTTTTTTTGCGTTATGCGGGCCTCTCACTGTTGTGGCCTCTCCCATTGCGGAGCACAGGCTCCAGACGCGCAGGCTCAGCGGCCATGGCTCACGGGCCTAGCCGCTCCGCAGCATGTGGGATCTTCCCAGACCGGGGCGCAAACCCGTGTCCCCTGCATCGGCAGGCGGACTCTCAACCACTGTGCCACCAGGGAAGCCCTCTTTTAGCTTTTTGAGATAGAAACTTATTAGATCATTGATTTTGAGCATTTCTTTATTTCTAATATATACATGTAAAGCTACAAAATTCCCTCTAGGCCCTGCTTTAGCTGCATCCCACAGGTTCTGATATATCCTATCTTCAGTATCATTCAGTTTAAAATATTTTCTAATTTCTGTTATGATTTCTTCTTTGACCCAAGAGTTATTTAGAATACATTGCTTAATTTCTAAGCAATTGGGATTTTTCGAATTATCTTTTTGTTATTGATTTTTAGCTTACTTCCACTATGGTCAGAGTATATACTCTAGTTTTGGTCTTTTGAAGTTTGATCCTTGCTTTATGGCCTGACATATGGTTAAATTTTGATAAATGTTCCATATCTACTTGAAAAAAATAGGTGTTCTGTCCTTGTTGGGTGCAATGTTCTACTTATGTCAAGCTAATATTTATTAAGCAGTTACTATATGTCAAGCACTATTCTGAATGCTTTTCATGTATTAGTGCATATGATCCTCATGGCAACCCTATTTGGTTATTTTCTATTACCATTCCCATTTTACAGATGAGGGCACATAGCTGGTAGATGGGTAGCAGAGCTGGGTTTCAAACCTGGCCATCTGTTTGAGAGTTGTTTTTCTTAACAGCTACACTCTAATGCCAGCAAAAGCGTTCTCCAGATTGCTGTAAAATCCCAGGTAACCCCAAGCTCCTTGGTTAATAGTTTTTTGTTTTGTTTTGTTTTTTGCTTCCTCACATATGCAGTTTTCTGTTCTTCACAGCAGCATCCCAGATATAAAATTCAACTCCTTCCTTGATTTCCAGAAAACCCCACTCACTTGAGGCAACGTGTATCCTCTGTGCCCTGCACTGATATGCTGAGGATTTGCTGGGGATGGGAGTGAGGACTAGAGGAGTTTACCCTGAATCACTGCAAATGTAGGAAAGGAAGAACAACTTTTTTCTTCTACTCATGTTAGGTTCATTGGTTGGGGCCTTGTAAATTAGATGGAGAAAAGACAGATTAACAAGAGAAAAACAAACAGGAGTTTATTTTTATTTATTTATCTTATTAAAAAGTTTTAAATTGAGGTATAATTGATTTACAATATTGTGTTAGTTTCAGGTGTACAGCAAAGTGATTCAGATATAAGATATATATATACATATACATACTTTTTCGGATTATTTTCCATTCTAGGAAATAGTAGTTTATGAACACATGCATCACCCATAACAGGGGAGTACTCAGTGATGAGTAACTCAAAGGGGTGGTGAGAACTGGGACTTATATAGTGTCCTAACAAAAGAACAATGAATTTTTAGAGAAGTGACAAGACAAAGGAAAAGGGCTTTGAGCTTCTAGGGGCAGCAAATTAGGGGAAGTCAAATATATGGGGAAACTAATGGTAGTCTTGAAAGTTTTTTAGGTAGATTCCTCCAGGCTGATAAGGGTCTAGTTTTCTCAGTGATTAACTTCTGTCCTTTCTGGTAGAGAGGGGAAGGGGGCACCTTTACAAATTTATGTCCTACTTTTAGGCAAATAGGGGGAGGGCAGAGAATTTTTTCTCATGTATGCTCCTACATTGCCTTCTCAATTCAGCTCAAAATCATCCTTATACCAAGTGGCATATTTTGGGTAGCATATACTGATACGCTTCTTAAGTAACCTCAAACTGAATATCAGACTGCTCCATTCTTAAAATCTGTTGACCTTTCCCCTCCCCCCGGCTAGGTACGTTGTTGTGGCTGCTTCACACCCCCTCCCCCAACCCTGGCCAGGCCTCACTTGGGTTACTTGGTTTTCTTTCTTCTTTCTCTATCCCTCTTCTCCTCCCTCCCTCTGATAACTGCTCATTATTTAATATTTTTTACTTTTCACTGAAGTATTAGTATCATACTTACGGGAAGCGTGCTTATCTTAAGTGGTCAGTTCAAAGCATTCTCAAAGATGGTACACATCAGGATAACCACACCCAGACCAAGAAAAATCATTACCAGCAGCCCAGAAGCCCCCCTTTATGCACCCTCCCCCTCACAACCTTCCAAAGGTAAGCATTATCCTGACCTGTAATGCCACAGATGAATTTCTGCTTGGTTTTGAACATTACATCAGTGGGATCATACAGTGTGTACTCTTTTTATGACTGGCTTCTTCCTCTCAGCTTTATGCTTGAGCGATTCAGCCACGTTGTGTGTACAGTGCTAGAGAATTCTTTCTCAATGCTGAACGGTCCATTATGTGAATATGCCACATTTATTTTTCTTATTTACTATTGTTGGGCATTTGGGTTGTTTTCAACTATTTTAAATTGTGCTGCAAATAAAATTCTTGTAGATTTCTTGTTTTTTGGTAGATATATACACATTTCTGATGGGTTTATGCCTAGGAGTAGAATGGCTAGGTTATAGGATATGTGTTCATAATAAGTAGATATATCCAGTTTTCCCAAGTGGTTGTATCAATTTATACTCCCACTAGCAGTGTGTGAACATTTCGGTTGCTCTGCGTCCTCACCAACACTTGGAATTGTCTTTTTCCGTTTATCGTTTTGGTGGGTGGATAGTGGTGTTGCCTTGTTAACTGTTCATTTTAACACAAGGCACTTGAGCTGTCCCTGATTGTTATCTGGGTTTCTGCTTTCCCCTATCTTAGGAGTTCAGCTTCCCCACAACATTTTATCAAGGTGTTTTCCCAAACAAAGGCCGTTCTCTTCCTAGAAGAAATTCCTTGAGCCTGCTGTTAAGATGATACCTTAAAACAAAACAAAACAAAAACAAAACCATACCTGAAAGGGCTTCTGCTGAAATGTTGACAGTATTTATCTCTGGGTGATGGAACTGTAGGTGCCATTAATTTTCTTTATGCCTATTTTGATTTTCTACATTGAACATATTGTTTGTGTAATTAGTAATTTTTAGACAAGAAAACAGCTCCACCCATAATCCTGCCACTCTAATGCGGCTGTTTTCATTTTTCTGGCAAATGTCTATATTTTCTGAAAACCACTCAACTGGAACAAAGTAGGAGCATTCATTCTTCTCTGCCAGATGCATCCTGCACAGTGGCCAAAGTGCCAGCTGCCCCTTTCAAGTGCTCGGGCATAGGCGGAACCATACGAGATGCTGATATTTATTTGCCTTGGGGCCTTATGTACATCACAACATTTAATTCTGGTGAGGGAGGTGTTATTATCATCCCCATTTCACAGATGAGGAAGCTGAGGCTTAGAGAGGCTGAGTGGTCCAAGCATTCCAGCTAGGAAATAGCAAAGCTGGAATCTGAACTCAGGGATCTGGTTCCAAAGCTTGCTTTTCCCTGCCCCATGTCGCCTTTCCCTTGCAGTGCCTGGCGGGATTGCGGCTGAGTCCCTGACCTTCACTCCGCTGGAGGACATGATCTTCCTCAAGTGGGAGGAGCCCCAGGAGCCCAATGGCCTCATCACTCAGTATGAGGTGGGTTTGGACCCTATTACAGCTGGGGCCCCTGGTGCAAGGTGGGCCCACAGGTTGGAGAGGGAAGTGTATGGGGCGGAGGAACACAGGTGATGATCGGGATTCCTTCCACTGTGGCTGTGGTCTGTGCCCCATGTGTTATGGGGACAGAGGCCCTGAAGGCAGAAGAGAGAGGCGAAGGTGCCCAGAGGCCTGGACTAAGGGGCATCCACGGTCCCCCCACCAAGCTTCTCCCCTTTGTCCAACCTTATCCCTAGCTCACCTGAACCATGATGGGTGGGAGGCTATGGGACTAGTAATGCCTTTCCCCATCCCTGTGCCCGCCTACCTGCCCATCCTGCCCCCAGATCAGCTACCAGAGCATCGAGTCGTCAGACCCGGCGGTGAATGTGCCGGGCCCACGGCGTACCATCTCCAAGCTCCGCAATGAGACCTACCACGTCTTCTCCAACCTGCACCCGGGCACCACCTACCTGTTCTCCGTGCGGGCGCGCACGGGCAAAGGCTTCGGCCAGGCGGCGCTCACCGAGATCACCACCAATATCTCAGGTGAGCCCCGCCTGACCCGCCCTGGCCCCTTTGGAGGAGGCAGAGTCTTAGGGTTCCATGGGTAGGGGGTGAGGCTTCCTGGGGGTGGTGATGGAGGGCTCCTGCTGAGATAAATGTACCATTTAGAGGTTGAGGTCAGGGGTCAGGGAGGATTAAACCAGAGGAGTCTAGAGACTATGATGGGTGGAATCCAAGGGCTGAGGTCAGGGGTCAGGGAAGCTCAGGTCAGAGGGAATAAGGAGGCGAAGGCTGAAGGGGAAGAGATCTGAGGACAGGGGTCAAGGAGGCTGGAGGCCTGACCTTCCTGGTCCAGTGGCCGGGCTCTGTGCTTATGTCCTGTCCCCTTCCCCAGCTCCCAGCTTTGATTATGCCGACATGCCGTCACCGCTGGGGGAGTCTGAGAACACCATCACCGTGCTGCTGAGGCCGGCGCAGGGCCGCGGGGCGCCCATCAGGTGGGGATGCCTGCATGGAGGGGCGGGGGGTCAGGGCCATAGGGAAGAGGCCCCTCGTCTGACCCAGAGTCCCCACCCAGGCCAGCTCACCCTTGTCCTTCCTCAGTCTCACACTAAGGGTTCAGAGTGTCAGGAGGAGGACATTCTGTGATCCCGGGCAGGCAGGACGCCTGCAGCCACTCCCCTCTGAGGCCGCAGGGTGCCTGGTGGTGACTGTCATGAGATCTGTGGACAACATCCAGCCTGGAGAGGGGACTGTTCAGGCCTCTCCAGAGGGCCTCCTTCTGACACCTTGGAGAAGTGAACTCTGGGGGCCTTATTTTTCCCAGTATTTTCCCTGGAGGATCCCATCCAGGGAGACACAGAGATGGGCTTTCTGGAAGGCTAGTGCAGCCAGCCAGATGGGGCCATCTCTCTGGAGTGGCCAAGAGCTTGGCCTCCTCACTTCTTTGCAGAGAAAGCTGATGCCATAGTGGCTGTTTCTGTTGGGGAGAAGGTGCTGGAGACAAGATGTGTGTGTGTGTGTGTGTGTGTGCGCGCGCGCGTGTGTGCACGTGTAGTGAAGACACGTGACGTGTGTGTGATGTGTGAGTGTGTATGTGAAAGAGAGTGAGCGTGTTTGTGGAATGTGTGCACATACTTCCTGTCAGCCAGACATCGTGTTAGGGAATTTACCTGCATGAGTCATGTTATCCTCGTGGCAGCCTGTGGAGTGGGTATTAGTACCCTTATTTTACATATCAGGAAACAGGCTCAGAGAGCCTGAATAATGAGCCCCATGGCCACAGAGCTGGTAAACGATAGCGCTGGGATTTGGAAGCCAGGTTTGTCTGCAAAGCCTGTACCTTTCCTTGAAGTCACAGAGCCTCCCTGCCCCTCTGGTCCACCTCCTCCTACCATAAAGTTTCATGCACTGGGAGAGGGTGACAGCCTGTATTTGGGCATGGGAGTGTCCTCTTAAGCCCCCCAAGAAGGCAGTGGGTTTCCCAGGTGCCCTTGACACCCCCTCATTTCCTCACTCCTCCCCCCCTTCCACTCTTTTCTCCTGCTTTGGCTCCCCTGTATTTGCCACTGCAAAGCCTGCCCTGGGCTGATTCCCAGACCCCAGGAAAAAGTCTGGGCATCTCAGGGGCATTTGGCATTTTGCAGGAGCCTCAGGGCCCTGTTGCCTCTGAATCTGGGAGGAGTTGGGAAACCAGCATCACCTTCTCCTTTCCTTTTCCCTTGGGGGATCCTGTGAGCAGGCCTGGTCGGCGTCTCTCAGGGATGATGATGGCAGGGCTGGGTCTGGGCGAGGGGTGGACCATGTGCGGGGGAGAGGCCTGATGGCTGTGCAACCTCGGGCACATCCCTTCACCCCTCTGAGCCTCCCGTAGGTGCATCTTGGGGATCATCCCGGATCAAGATGTGCTTTGTCCATGGCTAATGGTGGGACTTCGGGCCAGGAGAGGCCTCACATCAGCCTGGGAAATGGAGGGTTGAGAAGGGCCTGGGCTGGTTAGTGATGGAATGAACCTGTCTGGCCCAAATCCCAGGCTGCTGGGGTGATTCCCTCCCAACTTGGAAGCTCAAAAGAAATAGCTGGAGAGCAAGGAAAAGGCATTTCTGTTTTGCCAGAGTGCAGGCTGTCAGTATGGGGTATCCCGTGCCAAGACGTGACCGAGGCCGGGACTGGAAATATTTAAATTTGTCAGCATTCATTTATTTACTCTTGGCTCTGTTCCACAGAGGATTTGGAGGAGTTCACAGCAAGGCCATTCAGTAAAGTGATGAAAATAAATAGAAACACACAAGTCGGGATCAGGAGACACAAATCAGAGGGAATACAGACCAGGGAACACAGATCAGCCATCAGGACCGGGAGATGGCAGGCTCAGAGTTGCAGTCTCGAGGCTGCCTCCGGGTTGGGAGGGTACTCGAGATGTAGGGTTAGTGTGACCTCGTTTGCCTGCTAAGTGACCAGCTCCCCCACTGGAGGGCAGTTCCAGGAAGCCTACATCCCCCAAGTGCCCGGCACAGGGCCCCATGTCTGAGCTTAGTAAACACTTTCTGGATGAGTGAATGCATCATGTCTTACTCGAATTTATTGTGGCCTAGAGGGACCTGTCGGGAACCTGGTTGGAGCCTGAGGCTTGGGGTTCCCAGGCCCTGGAGGACTCATTGAGGAGTCAGGGTGGGGCTTTAGGGCTTGGTTCCCTTAAGCAGGGCTCACATTCTTTCAGCCTTAGTTACAGTAATAACAGCTGACAGGCACTGGCTGCTTGCTAAACTTGCCTCCTTCCTCACCTCTACCTTATGTAACAGTCCTGTAATCACTCCCATTTTACAGAGGAGGAAACTGAGGCCCAGGGAGCTTAAGTGACTTGCCCAGCTAGTAAGAGGCAGAGCTGAGATGAGCCCTCTCCTGGGCCTGACCCCAAAGCCCACGCCCTTAGCCACCAGATGGCTCTCCCTGTTCTCTGGCAACCGTGACCACTGCGCTTCCCCCCCCCATGGCCAGTGTGTACCAGGTTATTGTGGAGGAGGAGCGGCCGCGGAGACTCCGGCGGGAGCCAGGCGGCCAGGACTGCTTCCCAGTGCCGCTGACCTTCGATGCGGCGCTGGCCCGAGGCCTGGTGCACTACTTCGGGGCCGAACTGGCGGCCAGCAGTCTGCCTGAGGCCATGCCCTTCACCGTGGGTGACAACCATACCTATCGTGGCTTCTGGAACCCACCGCTTGAACCCAGGAAGGCCTACCTCATCTACTTCCAGGCAACAAGCCACCTGAAGGGGGTGAGGGGCCGGCCGGGGTGGTGGCGGGGCCGGCTGGGGGGCAGGATTGGCGACACCTTGGAGCAGGCTGCTACAGAGGCCAGAGACCCACCCCCACCAGGCCCTACCCCCGTCCTGATCCCGCCCCCGCTGATGAGCCTTGCCCTCCGATAGCTCCTCCCACTCCCAGCCCCGCCCACTCACCTGAGCCCCTCCCTCCTAACCCCAGCCAGCTTCTCTCCAGCAGTACCCCCTTCTTGAACCGTTTTTCCCCAGACTCTTTTCTATCCAAGCTCCCAGCCTGGTCCCTGCTGCCCCCTGAGGCCCTGGTCTTCTATCTCAGGCTCCTCTCTCTCCAGAGGGGGTCCATCTCAGGTTCCCACTTTCAGCAGACCTTGAGGAGGCCTGGGACCCGCCTCCTCCCTGAAGCCCCGCCCTTATCCAGGCTCCTCCCTCCTCGGGTCGCTCCTTCCCAGGCCGCCCCCCTCCTAAGCAGACCCTTGGATCTAGGCCCCACCCTCATTTCTGAGCGCCTCCCCCAACCAGCCCTCTTCCCATGCTGTTTCTTTCTGTTTCCACCCATCTCATCCCCCTTTCCTAAGGCATTACCCTATTGCAGGCTCCTTCCCTCTTGGCCCCTCCCTGCCTGATTCCCCCCAGACCCTCTTGCCAGGTCGGGTGTCTTTAGTAACAGTCCACGCCAGAAAAGCCCTGACCAGGCCCAAGACACGCTGTCTAAGATTCCCTCTGGGGAGGGTCAGGTCTTGACTTCAGCGGTGCTGAGACCCCCATCTGTGCCTCCAGGAGACCCGGCTGAATTGCATCCGCATTGCCAGGAAAGGTAAGTCCCCCTGGGTTCAGTCCTTCAGTAGCGGGTTTCTTACTTGCTGGGCTCTGGGGAGGTGGACCCTGGGTTCCCAGGCCTGTGGGAGCAGAGGAGGGTGGTCCGGCAGGCTTGGGGGTCAGGAACCATCTCCCTTTCTTGCTCCCTATGTGCCCCACCTCAAGGTCTCCTTCTTCCAGACTGGGCAGTAGGGACAAACCCTCATCCTGCCATGGTCACAGAAGGGGCCTTGGCAGGGGGCTGGAGGAGGGTGAGCCATTATGGTCGGGCCACGGGGGTGGTGGGTACTGGACACTGAGGTCTGTATCTTCCCCCTTTCCTATGGTGGGGAGAAGTGGGGACAGCGTGGACCCTGTGGTGTAGGGATTGTCCCTGCTCCCAGATGGGGAATGTGGTTGGTTCCCCATCCTGAGATGCCCTAACCATGCCCTGGGTACATAGTTCTCTCCCCCCATTGCCTCCCAGGAGGGCAAAAAGGTGGGGTCTGAAGGCCCCACACATCCTCCATCTCCCGTCCACTGAAGGACGGGGAGGATTTGAGGAGGCAGAGAGGTGAAGGGAGCTAATATCCCTGATAGGGGCACAGGGCACGTAAAGCCTCTGCCACGGGAATGCGGAAGGTGTGAGGGATGATGAGGAGATGGGTTTGATTGAAAGGTGGGACATGTGCTGAGGATGAGGGGCAGATGTTTATTCCTTGGGGCTTAAGGTGGTCCTGATCTCCCCTCTGATCCTTTGTTCTGCTTTGTTCTTCCCAGCTGCCTGCAAGGAAAGCAAACAGCCCCTGGAGGTGTCCCAGAGGTCGGAGGAGATGGGGCTCATCCTGGGCATCTGTGCAGGGGGACTTGCCGTCCTCATCCTCCTCCTGGGGGCCATTATTATTATCATCCGAAAGGGGTGAGTGAGGCCGGTGCCCTGGCCCACCCTAGGCTTCTCTCCGTCAGAGGCCTGGTGAGCAGAGAGGAGGCTGGGGGCTGGTCAGGCAGTCGCCTGGCGGGTGTGTGGAGGGCTGCCAGCCTGGGCATCAGGCCTGTGGATGGACCCAAGCCGGGTTGGGGGAAGCCCGAGACTCTGCAAATGGAGCTGCCCTAGAGTGGCTTGGCTGGAGCCCAGTTCTAGCTGGTGCCGGGTGCCACTGTCCAGGCAAGGGCACTCACTGCCGGCTGCCAAGGAGCCGTGCTGGGCGTGGGCACCGCCCTCCTGTGCCTGCTGGGCTGTTCTGATGGGGATGGTGTGGAGGTAACCTGACTTGGAATCCTCAGCCCCCCGAAGGTCTTCGGCTCTCTTGTCTGCCCTAAGCACGGGGTTGTGGTGTTGATCCTGAGGTGGGGGCAGGGCTCACTCCACTTCAAAGCAAGGACCCTCTGCGCTTCCCAGGCCCCACCTTCTCTTGGGCTCTGCTTGCCCTGGACTCTGTTACTGTTGATCCTTGAGGAGTCCTCCTGGGCCCATGACTCAGAGGAGACCTCCTTCCTGCCTGTGCCATCTCCTGGGCCTCAAAGGTCCAGTCCTTGTGTTTGTGAGGGATGCATTTTCCCAGTGCATTTTGCAGTGGGCAGAGTGAATCCCAGCATATCTTAGAATCCAGAATTTACAATTTTGGAGTTTTAGCAATCCAGGATTTGAGATTCTGAGAATCTCAGAATTTAGAATTACAGAGGCTCAGAGCCCAGAAACTGAGGGCTGCCATGTAGCTCAAGGACGTCTAGTCTAGTGGTTTTCCAGTCTTTCAAAAGCAGCAGAACCCATCTTCAAAACACCAAATAAACCTCTCCTGGGAGCTCAGTAAATGGAGCAGCTGAAGGCTGAGCCTCGGGTTGGAGCCGAGTGGGGACTTCTGAGACCCCTCTGCTCTCCCTCCCCACCCTACCGCATTCCCTACCAGGCAGCCCCAGGACACTGTGGTTCAAGCCCCTAATTGAGGGATGGAGATGCTGAGGCCCAGAAGGGGCGTGGACCTGCCCAAGGTCACCCAGGGAGCCAGAGGCAGAGCCTGCTCCGCCTTCTCCCCGCCTGGGCTCTGCCTTCTGTCACCCTTGCTGCTGCCAGGCTGGGCACACATGGGTGTGTTGGCTCTGTGTCTCTGGGATGCCAGGAGCAGATAAGCGGGATCCAGGGAGATGAGGGAGAACTGGCCAGGGCCCCCTTGCCTGAGGCCAGGCAATGATAGGAGAAAAACTCTCCTAGAGAGTCTGGGGTTGGGGCATGCCACCGATGGGGTGGCGTGGGGATGTCCGGTCCAGAATGCTGGGCTCTGATTTTTCCCTTCCCGTAGTCCCTGTACAGATTCCTGAGACAAAATATTTTAAACTATCATTTAATGAATATTACTCTGTGCCAGGAGTTCTATACACATCAGCCATTAGAACAGGAGTTATCGAGCACCTCTGGGACTCAGAATACATCAGAGAAGTTTTCCTTCTTGGATCCTGGCCCACGAAGCAGGTCTAAGTCCCTTAGACAGGTCAGGAAACTATCATTCAGCGACTTGCCCATGTCACTTGGCTAAGTGGCAGGTCCTGACTGAACCCAGGCCTGACTGCAAAGCCCATCCTCCTCACGGCTGGGCACGTGAAGGGCCTCACCGCAACTGGCACACAGTAGGTTCCTGTAAGTGGCAAGGCCCTGGGGGCTGGGTAGTGGTGCAGATAGAGAGGGCTGTAAGGGAGGGGTCAGATCTTGGGGGTTGCAGGTGGTATTTAAGACTCTAGAAATTTACCCTCAAGGGAAGATTGGCAATGTAGGGGATGTTACCCACCCCTGCAGAGAGAGCGCCAGGCTCAGGAGAGGATGGGTCAGAGATGCTGCCAGAGCCTCACTAGGAAACCCTCCACTTTATGCAGCTGCTACTGGAAGCCTCTAGGATCCACCCCACCCCCCACCCCCCTGCCCCTCCTTAGGTCGTCTAAAAGCCATTCGGTCCCATTCTATAGGACCTCGCTGCATCCCCCGACTCCTGCCCGACCTTCAGGGTCCACTGTGCTCCTGAGGGCTCCCCTAGTCTGCATTGTGGGGCGCCATGGGACAGAGCAGCTCTGGCAGGGATGAGGGTGTTCAGATCAACCTGGGGTACAGATGTAATGGACAGATTAGGAGGTTGCGGAGGGAGGGCAGCTCCCAATTAGCCCCCGTGTACCCAGGTCCGCCCTGCGGACAGTGAGGCTGGATGCACCTGCCCTGGGGAACTCGGGGGTGCCCCTCGCCGGTTGGATCCCTTGGTTCCGCTTCCAGAGACCCTCCCCACATCCCTTTGCAGCCCTCCCCGCCCCCCCCAACCCCGCACTTCATTCACGGCTTGCAGCGCTTTGCTCAGTATTTCTCTTCCCTGCTGGACTGAGAGCTTGCATGGGGGTGGAGGAAGTTCTGTCTTGTTGGCTGTGTGTCCCCAGGGTCTGGCCCAGGGGACTTGGGTCCTCCTGAACCGCCCCCGCCAACCCAGCAGGAGGAGGGGGCAGGGAAGGGCTGAGCGCGTGCTTGCCGTGGGGAGATTATTATTAACCTCACTTGTTTAGAGGAGGAAATGGAAGCTCATAAAGGTGGAGTTCTTTTATTTAGTTTTCCTCATTTACTGATTACTCAATTCAATAAAATATCTCGGGAATATAACGTGCTGGGCACTGTCCTGGGCCCTGGGGATCCAGTGGTGGCAAACGCGACCAAGATGCTGTCCTCCTGTGCTTTGTGGTTATAAGCGGGGGGCCTGGCATTAAACTAGAAAAAGCACAAATGCGTAATTACAAATTGTGAAAAGACCAGGGTGTCGGGGTGGGGGGCAGAGAGAAGGTAAAGGGGGACGTAATGTAGTTGGTGACTGTGGGGGACTCCTTAGGGAAGGCTCTTTTAAAGTCATGATATTTCAGCTGATACCAGAAGAACACCACTCCTTCATCCCCTCCTCCCTCCCCTCAGGGCCTCTGTGAACAGCTCAGGGCCCTGGACCCCTCCTCTGTCCCTGGGGTGGGTGACATGCTGTGTGACCTCGAGCCAATCTCCTGCCCTGGCTGGGCCTCAGTCTTCCCCTCCGCTCTCCTTCCCTTCCCTCCCCCATGATGGGTGACGTGGGGCGGGTGAGTGGAGGACCCTGGAGGGGGCCTGGACGGGGCCGCAGGGGGAGCTGGCTCTGGGGGCAGGGTCCTGGGCCTGCTCTGGACTCTCGCTGACCCCCAAGAGCCCCAGGCAGACCGTGACTCTCTGGGACCGGCTTCCCCACCTGGGAGCTGGGAATCAGGCCTGCCCCCACTCCTTGCTGCTGGTACCTGGCAGTCAGGTCAGGGCTCTTGACGCCCCCTGTGCTCTGGGTGCCCGTGAGGGGGTGACCCGGCTCCTTTCATGGACCCCACACCCAGGGGCAGTCTGGGTGGGTGACGAGGCCGCAGTGTCCCCTGCCCTGGCCACTTGTTCCCTCCCAGGCACAGGTGCGTGCAGAGGGCTGTCCTGTCAGGGGCAGAGGGGCCTGCAGGGGTGGGCGGCACGGGGACCGCAGTGGGGACTGTCTGCAGGGGAGAGTGCGGCAGTTACCTTGAGTGTGTGAGTGGGGGTGTCCGTGTGTGTGAACGCAGGCGTCTGTGTGTGAGCGTGTGTTTGTGTATGTACCTGTGTGTGTCAGTGTGTGTGTTTGAATACATGTGTACGAGTGTCTGCATGTGTGTAAATATCTGTGTTTGTAAGTGCATGAGTGTGTCATTGTGTTTCTATGTATGAGCGTGTGTATCCAGATGAGTGTGTCTGCATACGTGAGTGTGCAGTGCGTTTCTCTTTGTGAACGCATGTGTGTATGACTGTGTGTGAAAGCTCTGCTTCCCTCCAGGCCCTTTCCCCACCTCCTTCTCACTCCAGCAGTGGGCTTGGGGAAGGTTCTAGAAGGGACCTTGGGTCCTGGTCCTCAGAGACTGAGCCCGGCCAGCCCTTGGGTCAAGGAAGGCCCTTCTGACCTGTTGGTTCCCGGCCAACCCCGTCCCCGGCACGGAAAACACCAGGCCCCTCCCTGCTGGGGGTGCTGCCCTGGGCCCGGCCTGGGGAAGGACCGTGGCCCACCTGTACTGTTCTCTTTGCACGCTGCCAGGAGAGACCACTATGCCTACTCCTACTACCCGTAAGTAGCGTACCTGCCTCAGAGCCCCACCCCTCCTGGGGAGCCCCTGCCCCCACCCCGGCCTGGCCTGGCGTTAGCCCCTCCTCCACGGCCACCCTGTCTCTGAGCTTCCTTCCTCTGCTCTGTCTCTCCTCTCCCTGTTGTCCTCCTGCGTGGAGGTCAGGAGAGCTGGCTTTGTGGTCAGAGTCTCAGGTTCAGACCTGGCTCTGCTGAGCCACCCCAGGCAAGTCACTCGACCTCCCTGAGCCTCTGTGTCCTCTCGCCCCCGAGGCAGCCCCTTGTGTCTTGAGCCAGTCCTGCTGGGTGGGACCTCCTGACGTCAGACCGCAGTCCGCGTCTAGGAAGGTCCTCACCCGGGTCCCACTCTGGATCCACAGCTCTGTGCGTGTGTGTGTGGGGCAGACAGATGGCAGCTCTCCACATGGTGCATGCCGCTCCCAGGGTGCCACCAGCCCTTCTCCAGCTGGTGACCCCAGCTCCTCAGACCCACCATTTCCTGGGCACCTCCCCTGGGCTCAGTTCTTCACACAGAATCTGCGCAACAACCCTGAGAAGAGGCACTGTGATCACCCCATTTTACTGATGAGGAAACTGAGGCTCAGGGAGGTTAAGGGACTCCTCAGAGGCCACAGGACAGGCAGAGCTGGGGTTACAACCCAGGCCCCGTCGGACTCCACGGTCTGTCCATGCTGCTCTGTTTCCTGCCTCTGATCGCTGACCCTGCAAGCCTTCCAGAACATTCCCCTTACCTGTGCTTGTCCCTGCCTCGCACAGCAGGCTCAGGTGGCCCTGGGCCAGCGCAGAGGACAGTGATCTCTCACCTCCTCCCTGGACCCTCTTCTTGCATCGAAGTCACCCACCATCACACTGGCTTTTCCAGCAACCACACCCCCGTCAACTCACGTGGAGTCTCCAGCTCGGCTTTTCCAGGAGCTGCTGACGAGGCAGCTCGCCCTCCCTCTCTACTTTGCAGCTAATTTTGAACCTAAATGCAGAACTTTTCCAAGTGTCCATGTTACGTGGCATCTGCTTGATCTCACCCTGAGATGGGCTGGAGGCCTCAGTGCGAGGTGTCCCTCCTGGCTGTGTCTGTGGAGCTGGTTGGTTGGTGTTTCAGGTTCTTCTTCCAAGTGGACCAGGAGGCCTGGGTGGGACCAGAGCCCTGGGGTACACCCCTGCAGACCTTCTAGGCCGGTATCCATGGTGACAGGCCCTCCTTGGGCACCATTGTTCAGCCAGCTTGACGGGCTGTCCTCTATCTGTCTTCCCTGTGGTTGCTGGTGTCTGACCTGTCCCTCCCTCCCTCTGTCTCCTTCCCTCTCTCTCTCTCCCCTTGTCATTGTCCCTTTACTCTCCTCCTCCTCTGTCAGTCCTCTTGCCCCTTCTCCCTCCTCACCTCCCTTCCTCCTCCACCTTCTCTCTTATGTTGATGGTCAAGGTCACAGCCACAGAGGCTTCTTCTCACCTGCCCCCAAAGGGGTCTTTGGCTCTGCCCTGGGCCACAGTAAGGGTGATGCCCAGAGCCCGCAGGTGGGGCTGGGAGCTGGAGGCATGGGCCTGCTGAGCCATCTCTTGTCCAGACTGGGAAGGCCGCACCCACCGCAGTGCACGGCAGCACTGGTCCCCAGCGTGGACACAGAGCCATCTTAGCACAAGAAGGACGTCGAGGTCCTGGCAGGAGGGGCACCCAGAGGTCATCCTGTCCCCCTTGGGCCCCAGGCGGCTTTTGAGCCAGGAGGGGCTGAGTGGAGTTTGCCTGTTTGTCTGGAGAATCCCTGCACTGGCCTCTTCATCTCTATGGATGACCAGTGTCCCTGAGCCCACGTGACCCGGAAGTCCTCTCTCAGGTCTGCCCCACACCCTGCACGCTGTAGGGCCTAGAGGTGAACGGCTCTCTTGTCCCGAGCCTTCCCTGTGATTGGGCCCTGGCTCTTCTCCAGTCTCAGCGCAGGTCCCAAGTCCTTTCCCTTTGCCCGCTGTGCAGCCCCCCGGTCTTGGAGCTGTGGCCCTTGCCTCCCCACCCCGTCCTCCCTTCCACTTTCCTCCGAGTTCCCTGGGGCCACAAACGGCCATCCTCATCTGTAAAGCTGGGCTGCAGGCCTGGGCTGTGTGGCCCCTGCCCAGGGGCTCTCCAGAAGCTCTGCCCTCTCGGGAGGGGCCGGGGCCTCTCGCCTTCTCTCTCTGCTGCTTCTGGTGGCTGGATGGACTGGTGGGCAGTGACGGGAATAGGGACCCTGCGTGGATTTCTTTACAAGTCTGGTGTGGCCTGTGGTGCAACCATCCTGGGGGTTCTGGGGGGTAAGAAGAAGTCATGGTTGGAGTCATTCTGTGCCCAGTGAAAACTTATGAGACTGACCGAGTACTAGCCAGACTCTGCCATGAAGGAGTGTAGTCCAACCCCACTGCAGGAGGAAGAGTTCCCAGGGCAGCTGTGTGGTGAGGACGGAGGAAGGAAGGTTACCTACGGGCCTTGCTGGGGCTGGAGCTGGGGCAGGCGTCTCCCTTGTTTGGGGTGCAGTGACTGTCTGCCGTGCCACCAGAATAGTCACCCAGAGTGACTTTCCTCCCCTTTCCCGAGCCCTCGGGGCCAGTGAGAGTTAGGAGGCAGATCCCACCCTGAGGCCACTGGTGTTCCATCCCTTGCTGTCAGCAGAGGTCCCCAGGACAGGGACCCTGCCCAGGCCCTCTTGGGGGAGGCAGCAGCTCACCGGGTCTGGTGGGCAGAGCCCCCTCAGCATCCAGAGATGCTTCTAGACTGGCTTCTGGCCTCAAGGCCCCCTGACTGCCAGACTTCCCCATCCACCTCTGGCTGCTGTCCTGCCCAGCTGAGCACCCATGTCTCCCATCAACCTTCCTCTGCAGGAAGCCAGTGAACATGACCAAGGCCACGGTCAACTACCGCCAGGAGAAGACCCACATGATGAGTGCCGTGGACCGGAGCTTCACGGACCAGAGCACCTTGCAGGAGGATGAGCGGCTGGGCCTCTCCTTCATGGACGGCCATGGCTACAGCCCCCGGGGTGAGTGCCCGGCCCTTCCTCGTGGCCCCCAGGCACTCCTCCCCCAGACTTCTGAGCCAACAGCCCAGAGCCCCACATCAGATGATTCTGTAACACCCCGAACCAACAGTACTAAGCATCCTGCTGGGTACCAGCACCAGCCCTGGGAACACAGAGAAGGCACAGGTATTATCTTTGTACTGGAGGAGCTTTAGGAAAGTTGAGGACTTAGACACAGATTCATCCAAGAGGAGTGCGAGTTCATAAGTTAATTGTGGGAAGAGTTCTGGGGACTCAGAGGAGGGAGCGCTGCTGTGGGATCAGAACAGTCTCTTTCCTGCTGTGTGAGAGGAAGTGCTTGGGAGTCAGACCTCACTTTGCATCTCAGATCCCCTTAGGTGCATGACCTGGGGCAAGTGGCTTAATCTCTCTGGATGTCTGCTTCCTCATGTATAAAATGAGGGTAAAGATAATCTCTGCTGGTAGGGCTGCTGGAAGACTAAATAAGAGAATGTGGGCACATCATTTAGTGCTGTACCTGGCCTGCAGGGAGAGTATAGTGAGTCAGCTGTATATGCTAGGAACTCGTCATAAATTGCTTCATCACATGTCTTTTTATTCTACTTAGTGCTGATTTGGACAAAAAATAACATTTATGAAAATCATAAAGTCATAATAATACACCAAACACCGGTGAACCCCGCTGGTGAATTTGAACGTCATCTGGCTGCCCCTTCCATATCCCCTACCTCCCTCTTACGTGTAAATATTCCCCTGAAATTTATGTTTATAACTTTCTTGCCTTTTTGGGAGTAATTTTACCATATGTGCATGTGTCCCCAAACAGTGCATTATATAATTTTGCTCGTTTTCGAGCTTGATAGAAATGAAATTGCTCTCTATTTTTCAACAGAACACCATGTTTCCAGTATTTACCCAGGTGGAAGTTTTGCTGTAGTTCATTTATTTTCTCTGATGTATAGCTTTCCACTGTATGAATATATCACAATTTATTTCTTCATTCTGGCATCCATAGGCATTTGATTTGTTCCTAGTTTTCTTGTTATTACAAACGAGGCTGCTGTGAACATTCTTAAATGGATCTCCAGATGCACCTGCACAGCAGATTCTGGAAGTAGAACTGCTGGATTATAAAGTATGTGCTTGTGCTGCTTTATAAAACAGCGTCAAATTGTTTTCCAAAGTGTCTTTGCCTGTGTTCACTCCGAGCAGCAGGGTGTAAGTTTCCATTGCTCCACATCAAGATCAAAATTTGCCAGGCTTCTTCACTTTTGTCAAACTAGTTTGTATAAGATGGTAATTCTCTATAGTCTTAATTTACATTTCTCTGATTACTAGCGAGGTTGAATATATTTGCAAATCATCATTGGCCATTCAGGTTTCTTCTTCCATAAAATGCCTGTTCATGTTTTTTACCTAATTTTCTGTTCGGTTTTCTGTTGCTATCTTAGTGGTTTTTAGGAGTTCTTTATATATTTGGGATGAGACTCATTTGTCCCTTATGAATTGCAAATATCTTCTCCCAATTTGTGGCTCATCTTTGCAGGTTATTTATAGTATCTTTGGATGAACAGCTTTTTATTTCAATTCAGTCAAGTTCATCAATCTTTTCCTTTTTGATTTCTATTTTTTGTGCTTGCTTAAAGAATTCTTCCTTATGTAAGGTCGTAAGATATTTTTTACTTTTTTCTAAAACTTTTAATATTTTGCATTTCACATTTAAATCTTTATCCATCTGTAGTTGATTTTTGTATGTGATATGAATTAAGGATTTTATTTTTTCTATAGGGAAAACCAACTGTCCCAGAATGAGGTATTATGGTTCATATTTTCACCACTGATTTGCAGTGCCACCCTTATCATATATCACATTCCCATACATATAGGGATTGTGTTTTGGCTCCCTATTCTCTTTCATCGGCCCGTTTGGTGATTCCTGTACCAATAGCAAACTAGCTATCTAGGTCTTGATTTTTGACACATCAAGCCCTCCCAACTTAGTTCTTCATCAAGGGTGTCTTGGCTCTATTTGCGCTCATTCTCTTACAGATTTTAGAATCATCTTTGCAAGTTCCTTGGAAAACCTTGTTGGATGAATTTGCTTTGACTCTTTGGATCAGTTTTCATTTTCTAAAACTGAAACTCTGTATCCATTAAACGCCCCTTTCCCTACCTTCTCAGCCCCTGGCAACCGCCATTCTACTTTCTGTCTCTATGACTTTGATTACTCTATCTCATATTAAGTGGAATCATACGGTGCTTGTCTTTAGGGACTGGCTTATTTCCATTAGCATAATGTACTCAAGGTTCATCCATGTTGTAGCATCTTTCAGAATTGACTTTGTTTTCTTAAGTGTTTTTTAAAATTGCTTTTTACAAAATATTTTATTTATTTATTAAAAAAAATTTTGGGGCCACGCCGCACAGCATGTGGGATCTTTAGTCCCCCAAGCAGGGATCGAATCCGTACCCCCTGCAGTGGAAGCACAGAGTCCTAACCACTGGACCGCCGGGGAATTCCCAGAATTCCCTTTCTTTTTAAGGCTGAATAATATTTCATTGTATGTATACACATACTTTTCTTATCCGTTTGTCTGTTGATGGACACTTGGGTTGCTTCCATGTTTTAGCTCTTGTGAATAATGCTACTATGAACATGGATGTATACAAATATCTCTTTGGGGCCCTGCTTTCAATACTTTTGGGTATATACCCAGAAATGGAATTGCTGGATCATATAGTAGTTCTATTTTTAATTTTTTGAGGAACTGCCATACTGTTTTCCACAGTGGATGCACCATTTTACATTCCCACCAATAGTGTACAAGGGTTCCAGGTTTCCCCACATCCTTGCCAGCACTAGTTTTCTGTTCAAGACAGTTTTTTTTATAGCAGCCATCGTAATGGATGTGAGATGGTATCTCATAGTTCTGATTTGCATTTCCCTAATGCTGAATGATGTGATGTTAGGCATCTTTTCATGTGTTTATTGGCCGTTTGTGTATTTTATCTGGAGAATTTTTGAATTGGGTTGTTTGTCCTTTTGTTGTTGAGTTTTAGGAGTTCTGTACATATTCTGGATATTAATCCTTATCAGATGAACAATTTACAAATACTTTATCTCATAGTGTGGGTTGCCTTTTTACTCTGCAGATAGTGTCTTTTGATGAACAAATGTTTACGTTTTGTTGTAGTCCATTTTGTCTTTTTTTCTCTTTTGTTGCTTATGCCTTTGGTGTCCATAGCCCAGAAATCCTTGCCAAATCTGATGTCATGAAACGTTTGCCCTATGTTTTCTTCTAAGAGTTTTATAGTTTTGGGTCTTACATTTAGGTCTTTAGTCTTTTTTGAGTTAAGTTTTGTGTATGGTGTTAGATAAGGGCCCAACTTCATTCTTTTGCATATGGATGTCCAGTTTTCCCAGCATAAATGGTATTGATACATTTTTAGAATATCATATTTCTAAGTATTGGTCATATAGAGAAATGCAGTTGATTTTTATATGTATAGATGTTGATCTTATAACCATACACCTTGATAAACTCTTTTTTTATTGACGTATAGTTGGTTTAGTTTCAGGTATATAATATAGTGATTTGATATTTTTATAGATTATACACCATACAAAGTTATTACATATTATTGACTATATTCCCTGTGCTGTATATTATATCCCTGTGACTACTTTATTTTATCACTGGTAGCTTGTACCTCTTAATCCTCTTCATCTGTTTTGCCCATCCTCCCACCCGTCTCCCCTTGGGCAGCCACTAATTTGTTCTCCATATCTGTGAGTCTGTTTCTGTTTTGTTATATTTGTCTATTTGTTTGGCTTTTTAGATTCTACACATAAGTGAAAACATACAATATTTGTCTTTCTCTGTCTGATTTATTTCACTAAGCATAATACCCTCCAGGTCCATCCATGTTGTCACAAATGGCAAGATTTCATTCTTTTTTATGGCTGAGTAATATTCCATTGTGTGTGTGTGTGTGTGTGTGTGTGTGTGTGTGTGTGTGTATATATATATATATATATACACCATATCTTCTTTACCTATTCATCTGTCATTGGACACTTAGGTTGCTTCCATATCTTGGCTATTATAAATAGTGCTGCAAAGAACATTGAGGTGCATATCTCTTTTTGAACTAGTGTTTTCATTTTCTTTGGGTAAATATTCAGAAGTGGAATTGTTGGGTCATACGGTAGTTCTATTTTAAAGTTTTTGCAGAACCTCTGCACTGTTTTCTATAGTGACTACACCAATTTACATTCCTACCAACAGTGCAGGAGGCTTCCCTTTTCTCCACATCCTCACCAACATTTGTTATTTCTTGCCTTTTTGAGGATGGCCATCCTGATGGGTGTGAGATGATATCTCACTGTGGTTTTGATTTGCATTTCCCTGATGATTAGTGATGTTGAACATCTTTTCATGTGCCTGTTGGCCATCTGCATGTCTTCTTTGGAAAAATGCCTAAGTCTTTAAGGCATTTTGAGTTTATTTTTAAATATGGTATGAGAAAATGGTCTAGTTTCATTATTTTACTTGTAGTTGTCCAGTTTTCCCAGTACCACTTGTTGAAGAGACTGTCTTTTCCCCATTGTATATTCTTGCCTCTTTGTCATAGATTAATAAACCATATGTATGTAGGTTTATTTCTGGACTCTCTATTCTGTTCCATTGAGCTATATGTCTGCTTTTGTGCCAGTACCATACTGTTTTGATTACTGTAGCTTTGTAGTATAGTTTGAAGTCAGGGTGCTTGATACCTCCAGCTTTGTTCTTCTTTCTCAAATTGCTTTGGCTATTCAGGGTCTAAACTTTCTGATTAATTCTAATTTGTCTGTAGAATCATTCAGATTTCCTGAGTACAAAGGATCTGTGAATATTGACAGTTCTGTTTCTTATTTCTCGTTTCTTATCCTTTTTTTCCTTATCTTTCTGCATGGCACTGGCTGGAACCTCAAACGGAAGTGGTTATAGCAGAAATCATTGTCTTGTTTTCCTGGTTTTAAAAGAAATGCTTCTAACATTAAAACAGCGTGCCATAGGTTTTTGGAGGAAATGCCTTATCAGATTAACAAAATTCCTTTCAGTTTTTAGTTCACTAAGAGATTTTATTTTAAATGGGCATTAAACTTAGCAAATGCTTTTTTTTCTGGATTTACTATGATGCCATATTTTTTTCCTTTAGTTTGTTAGTGAGGTGAGTGACATTTTTAGATTTTCTAATGTTAAAATAACCTTCAATTCCTGGGGTAAATTCAACTTGGTCATCATGCATAATTTTTTTTAATGAATTATTGGATTCAGTATAATTATAATACTGTTCAAGATTCTAAAGTTGTATTCCTGAATGGGATTGGCCTATAATTTTTCTTTTTTTATACTGTCTTTGTCTGGTTTCTGGTATCAAGATTCTGTTTGTCTTATAAAATGCATTGAGGGCTTCCCTGGTGGTGCAGTGGTTGGGAGTCTGCCTGCCGATGCAGGGGACGTGGGTTTGTGCCCCGGTCCGGGAGGATCCCACATGCCGCGGGGTGGCTGGGCCCGTGGGTCGTGGCTGCTGGGCCTGCGCGTCTGGGGCCTGCGCGTCCGGAGCCTGTGCTCCGCAGCGGGAGAGGCCACAGCGGTGGGAGGCCCGCGTATCGGAAAAAAAAAAAAAAAAGCATTGAGGGCTCTTCTCTTTTTTCCTTATCATGGGAGATTGGAGTAATTGACTCCTTGAAAGTTTGGTGGAATTCACCTGTGAAATAATCTTTTTTTTTTTTGTTTTCTTTATGGAAACATTTTAAACTTTTAATTCAATCTATTTAAAGGAGTAAAGGACTATTCAAACTTTCTGTTTTTTTTCAAGACACTTTTAGTAAGTTATAGTTGTCTAGGAATGTGTCCATTTCATTTATGTTTTCAAATTCATTGACATGCATTTATGCATCACGTTCTCTTTGTGACCTCCCTCATTAAATTTACACACACAGTAGTAGCTGTTATCAACCCTTCATCTTACAAATGAGGAAACAGAGACCCAGAGAGGAGAATCACTTGTCCAGATCAAGCAGAAGGTGGCAGAGTCAGGATTTAAATTCAGGTCTTTCTGAATTGCAAATTGCTGTTTCTGCTGTATCATGCTGGGACTAGAGGACCGGGTGGGATTTGGACCGGCAGAGATGGGAAGGAAAAGGCAACTGTGCATGAAGAACAGCATGTGTGAATGCATGGAGGCGGGCACAGAGGACGACATGGAGAGGTGTGCTTGGGCTGAAAACTCAAGTGGGTGCCGGGGGGAGTGGGAGGTGAAGGTGGTGTGGGCACATGCCTTGCTGCTGAGTCTTACGGAGAGATGCAGTGAGCCAGGAAACACGGGTTCTGCTCCCAAGGAACTCACTGACTAGTTGGGGAGATGAGATTGACCCAGGGAAGTCCACACTAGGCTAGTTGCCAGGGGGTAGTGGGGACAGTGAGTGCTGCCATAGTCTTGAGAAGATACACCTTTGGGCAGGGGAGGTCAGGGTTCGGCTGAGATGGGTGAGATTTGACTGATGGTGAGGAGGGCGGGGCCGCTGAAGGCAGGATGCAGGACACGGGGAAGGTGTGACGGCTGGGAAGCTCAAGGTGTATTCAGGAGACTGGAGCCCAGTCTCAAGGCTTCTCTCTCTCTCTTTATGCCCCATGCTGGTCTAGCCGCCACGTCCTTCTTTTCTTTCCAAACAGTGGCGGCCAGAGTTTTGTGGTTTAGAACAGAAAGCCATGTTGATTTTGATGTATCCTCAATATGGAAGTTTTAAATAGGGGCTTCCCATGCTGAGTAAATGTTGAGCTGGGATGTTCCCAAGATGTTGGAACGTGCCCCCTTCGACTCTGACCTTGCCTATGAAAACCCTCAAACCCTCTGGGCCCTGTCCATCCAGAGCTCTTGACCTGTGTGGGAACCAGTGGGTTCCGTCCAAATGGTTCGTCAAATAAGTGCCCCTTATTTGACACCACAAATGCCCCTTTATCAGGGAGAGGAAAACAGAGAAAGACAACAGGATCCCAGAGTCAGTTGGGCCTGGGTTTGAATCCTGATGCTTCCACTTAAGGAGCAGGTAACTTAACCCTTCTGGGCCTCAGTTTCCTTGTTTAATAGGGGGGATAACAATAGCACCTACTTCATAGGGATATTCTAAGGATTGAATGACTTAAGAATCATGCTAGGCATATGAAAGCACTCGGTATGTTAGATATTGTTAGCTATTGTTACAGACTGTGTTTCTTTAAAGTTATTTGCTAATTGCAGATAGTGAAGGAAAAATATAATATGCTGCTAGATTGTATAACCGGTGGCCTGTCTTCATCTGAGGGTGGATGGGAATCGGGGAAAGTGCCCATCTTTGAGGAAAGTCTGAGGATCTCCATTTTCAAATGAGGAAACTGAGGTCCAGAGAGGTTAAGCGGCTTGAGTCAGAATTCAAATTCAGGCTTCTCCGACTGCACACCCAGTGTTCTTTCCTCTGGGCCTCAGCCCTCGCCGCAAAACATCAACTGTCCAGTGGTTACTCCCCCAAATTGTCCGACAATCATAATGGAGCTGGAGAGAGCCTGGGAGAGCCCCTGAGTGGTGACCTTGAAGCTGATAACTGGCTCTTACCTTCCTGCCTCTCTTCCTCCCTTTCAGGAGCTTCCAGCTGTGGGCAAGCTGGTTCTCGGGGTATGTGTGTGTATGGGAGAGGTGGGGTGGGGGGAGCGGTGTGTGTGTGTGTTTGTGTGTGTGTGTGTGTGAGTGTGAGTGAAATCCCATGGTAATTCATGGGTGAGAAGAGCAAGGACCTGTCTTCTCTGGGCCCCAGGAAATGGAGGGTCTTCTTGGCAGCATCATTGTTCATCGTCCTTTGTCTTCGGGTGCTCTTATTTGTAGAACATCTTGTGTTGCTCTCGGGCTCAGCTGGAAGCCGCCCAGCTTTGCTTCTGGCTTCCTGTCTGGACCCCAAGCAAGTGGGATTTTTTGCTTGTCTTCACCCATTGCAAGATGGTTCCATGCCTACTTGTGAGGCTGTATCAGGGCTTCCAAGCCTTCAAGATCTCTGGGATGAGCTGTTGGATTCTGCAGCCAGAGAGCTCTCTATGGAGCCGTTGGCATGGTTTCCACGAAGAACACTTAGGACCCCTTCGTCTCTGAGTTCTTTGAGCCAGCAGAAATCTTCTTTTCTTGAAACCTTTGTGCTTGTCTTGCGTGTTTGTGGTAGATGGTCTTTAGGATTGTCAGGTCCTGGACCAAGATCCTAGGGTGGAGAAGGACCAAGACAGAAAGACCACCTCTTGTCAAACAGCTGCCCTGGCTTTCTGGGACTCCAGAGGTTCCTGCCTTTCCTGGAAGCTCCTGATCATGTCAACAGCGCCATCTGCAGGTGCCCATGTGCCAGGCACTGGGCTGGGTGTTTCATACACATTATCTTATTGAATATTTACATCATCATCTTGGAGAGTAACAGTTTTAATCTTCATTTGTCATATGAAAAGGGAAATTTCTGGAGAGTAATTAACGTCCCCAAGGTCACATGCAGAGTTGGGATTTGATCTGAGGCCTGTCTGACTTCAGAGCGTGTCTCTTAACCACCATATTACACTGTGTTCCCCTGAGGATGTTTCATGAAACAAGCTTTCCGTGGTGAAAGAGGGAGGTGAAACATTGCTGTTTTCCTCCATCTCTTGGAGATTTAAAATACACACTAACTTGTTGGAAGCCCTGAGAGGTTTAACAGGGAAAAAAACACCTACTTATTTTTGTTTAAAACAATTTCACAGACTCCTTTAAAACGTAGAACCCCTCCTCATCCTCCTTCTCTTCTTTATAATGGAATACCGTTGAGTCATCTGGCACAACCAGTATTTTCTGGAACACACCTGGACAACCACTACATTAGGCAAATCTCTCCTCTTTGGGTCTCAGTTTCCCTATCTGAAAAACTAAGGGTTTGGCGCATTGGACCACGAATGTGTAACTGACACATGACTTGCCCTCCAGCTGTAAGCAGCTAGAAATCTGGATAAAATACGTGAAACAGTTGTTTTCAGACATGGGGTACCAGGCACCTCGTGACTGTGATTCCCGAGAGAAGAGAAACACACGAGGTGAGCCTTGCCTGGCATCACCTTTCTACTTGGAGGTAGTTTTCAAACCTCAGCACAGGAAGGGGAACCCAAGCTGGGCCTGCAGTCTCCCTGATTTGAAGAGGCAGAGATTGGACTTCGGGGAAGTGGAGCTGCACAGAGGAGGGTGGTGGTGGTGTCCGTCCTGGTGCTGCATTCATTCTGTCTGTTAGTCATGACTAGGAATTAGAGGCCAGGCACCAGCCAGAGAAGGCTCCCCAAGGAGGGTCATTTTAGCTGAGACCTGAAGGATGAGTATGAGTTCACCAGGCGTAAAGGGGGGAGTGTTTGAAGCAGAGGAAAAGCGTGTGTGAAGGCACAGGGCAGGGACAGGGCTGGCATCTAGGCCCCGCTGGGCAGAGAACAGCGGTGAGACACGCGGAGAATGAGCCCCTGCACCTCTCCCAGGCCAGGAGAAGGGAATGAGTGTGTGGGAGTGAGTGTTGGAAGGTGGGTGTGGCTGGGCAGGACTGTTTCCTCAGTCCCAGGACCTGATCTAAGGACCAGGGTGGGATGTCCTTGGGGATGCTGACCAGGAGAGCCAGGAAGTGGGTGGTCTGGAGGGAGAGGATAGTTTCCTGGGGCACGTGGAGCACTGTGAACCTTTCCGCCTCTTCCCCACGGGCTGAGCCTACGCACAGGCTGACAATGGAAATGCTTACGCAGGAGAAACGCCTCTATTCAGGTGCTTCCCGTTAATCTGCAGAAGGGGTGGCAGCAGCAGCAGCTAGTTTCGGGACTTGCTTGTCTTTGAATGGGGGTAATTGCTGGGAGTTGTCAATGTTCCAGATTGTTCCCTGGAAGAGGGGAAGGAAGGAGGGATGTCATGGGCTCTGCTGAGCACTTCCCCCTGCAGGCAGCACGTGAAGTCACAGAGGGGTGGGCCCTGCAGGGGAGCCCAGGAGGGTGAGGGGACCACGGGATCACAGCAGGCAGGGCCAAACCAGAAGGGCCCTGCGAGTTCATATGAACCAATCCCCTCAGTTTACAGATGGGAAAACTGAGATGCAGCAGGGAAGGGGCAACCCAGGGTCACACAGGGTGGGCCCAGCCAGCTGCTTGGCTCCAGCAAACAGCCCAGGCGTCCTCCATGCTGGCTGTGCTCCCTTCCCTCCCTCGGCCCCCTGAGTCCATCTGGGGTTCCCCAGGCTGGGGCCCGTGTGTATCAGAAACCCCTTTCCCTTTCTCTGACTACAGGAGACCAGCGCAGTGGTGGGGTCACTGAGGCCAGCAGCCTCCTGGGGGGCTCACCGCGGCGTCCGTGTGGCCGGAAGGGCTCCCCGTACCACACGGGGCAGCTGCATCCCGCGGTGCGTGTGGCCGACCTCTTGCAGCACATCAACCAGATGAAGACGGCCGAGGGCTATGGCTTCAAGCAGGAGTATGAGGTGCACGGCCCCAGTCCAGCCAGGACCCCTCGCCAGGGCCTTGCCTGGTTGCTCCTCCCTGTGGACCCTGGCAGCCCTCAGCCCAGCCCTGGATGGACCCATGCTCTGACAGTCCCCAAATTCAACCTAATGTTTTGACCTTGACCTTGATCCTAACCTCAGACTGACCTGGTTTCTAACTCTCATCCTAACCCTGACTTGAAAACTGATCTTGAATCTTATCTCAGTCTCCATCTGGACCCTGCCGGGATCCTTATTCTATTCCTGATATGAACCTGACCACCAACACTGACCCTGACCTCCAACCTAAATCCCAGTCTGACTTTGACCCTGACTCTCATCCTAAGCTCCATTTGGACTCTGACTTGAATCCCATCCTACCTCCATCTGGACTTCATTTGACCCTCACCTTTACCTTCTTCCCAGCTCAAACCTGGATTTGCCCTACACCTGACCCTCATTCTAAAATGTCTCTGAACTCTAACCCTCTTTTCCCCTCTTTTCTCTCTTCCCCCTACACAGCTTGGTATTGAACTTAGTCCCTCACTTACAAAGGAATTTACAGTGACTTTATTTCAGGCCCCAAGTTTAACCCTGAACCTGGCCCTTGTCGTGGTCCCACTCCCATCCTCTTGAGGGGATAGGGCTCTTATGAGAGAGGGGCTTCCCTCCCTCACTAACTACCACTTTCCCTTCTGGCAGAGCTTTTTTGAAGGCTGGGATGCTACAAAGAAGAAAGACAAGGTCAAGGGTGGCCGGCAGGAGCCCATGCCTGCCTGTGAGTCCTGGGGGAGGGCGTGGGGTCTGGGGCCGTGGGTGGGATGGAACAGGAAGCAGCAGAACAGAAGCGTGAGCCGTTTAGTGAGGGCCTGTCTCATGCCAAGCTGTGTGCTGAGCGTCACACTTGTTACCTCACTTTGTCCTTTCAGTAACCCTGTGAAGTGGATGTGGTAGAACCCCCACTTTACAGATAAGGAAACCGAGGCTTGGGAGGTTAAGCCCCCTGCCCAAGGTCACACAGCTCATATACTTGTGTGAGCAGCACAGGACCTCAGGCCTTCTTGATGCTGCAGTGCAGACACTAACCACTGGCCTGCCCTGCCTCCAGCAGTACCAAGGGCCTGCTCGTTGGTCCTGAGCCTCTAGGTTCCCTGGCTGACCTGCCTGTGCCCCACCTCTGGCCTCCAGGAAGCTTCCCCCACTGCCTCAGCTCTGGGCTCCCCACTTCAGCCCCTGCCCACCCCATGGCCACCTGCTCTGTGTTTCCAGATGATCGGCACCGAGTGAAACTGCACCCGATGCTGGGAGACCCTGATGCCGACTACATTAATGCCAACTACATAGACGTGAGTGCCTCGCCCCGTCACCTCTGCTGACCGGCCCTGCCCGCCCCAGGCTCACGGTCCAGGCAGGGCAGGACCTGTCGGGGAACAAATGGGGGTTCGTGTGGCTGGGTTCTGAGTGCCCCCACCTCCTGCAGTCAGTGCCACGGAGCTCAGCCGAGGGGAGGAGAGGGTGGGCGGCAGCTGTCGGGAGGGCTTCCTGCAGGCCAGAGTTGGCCTGAGAGACGGGGGATGGGGATGGTGGAGGGGAGTGTCAGTGAGGCAGCATGGAGGGAAGAGGGCAGACAGCTAGGCCTAGATATGAGGAAGGATCCCCTCTTGGTGAGGGGCCAAGAGCCTGGGGGTGGGATTCTGGTGATACACAGCGAGGCTGAAGGCGGACAGGGGCTGCGCTGAAGGCCACGAATGGCAAGGTGAGGAATTTGGCCTTTTCCCTAGGGGCACCAGGGAGTCATTAGAAGTGTTTACCCATGATCAGAGCGGTACTGTAAGAATAATAACTCAGGTTTATTGACCATGTACTGTGTGCCAAGCACTGTGCTAAGCACTTTATACCAAATAATTAACTTTATATAATCCCTACAACCACCCTATGCAGTAGTTAGCATTGTGTGGCCTCACTTAACAGGTGAGGAAACTGGGGCTCAGAGAGGTGAAGCTACTTTTCCCAGGTCACACAGCTAGGGAGTGGTAAAGAAGGGATTCATATCTCAGCCTGTCAGGGTCTCCAAAGCCTTTGCTGCTAACCATGAAACTGTCCTGCCAGCCACAGCAGCAACTGCTCGGGCTGGACCAGAGGGAGGGGCCAGAGACAGGGCAGGCAGCCAGGGGGCCTGAGCTTGAGTGTGAAGGAGAGGTGATGAGTCTGCTCCCCAAGTGTGGATGAGGGTGAGACAGGACAGGCCCAGGAGTCGGACCCTGATCGGACTCCCTGACCTGCAGCGAGCCAGGTTTGGCAGAGAGTCATTTATTCACTTGTCAGCTATGTTTTGAGCACCTACTGTGTGCCAGGCATTGTGCTGGGCACCAGGGATACAGCAGTGAGCAAGCAGACACAGTCTCTGCTTTCTGTGAACATATAGATTCGAGTTGGGGAGGCACATAAGCGTGCAAGTAAAATAAATTCAGACTGGATGGAAAAGCACAGGCCAGAAAAGAGGAATGACTTCCTCAGCGTCACACAGCAAGGTGGTGGTAGTGCCAGGGTTAGCTGTGGCCGGCTGCATGGAAGCAGAGGGCTTGTGCTGGCCCTGGGTGGCTGGAGAGGGAAGGGAAGGGTGGCCCAGGTAGGAGCAGCATGACCGGCTGGAGGTGGAGGAGGCAGGTATCTGGGAGCGGGGGAGTCAGGGACTCTGGAGGTGACCTTTCCTTTCCTTTGTCTTCATTCCCTCCTGGTGGCCAGATGCGCTACCCGTATTTCCCAGAATTCCTTGCCTTCTCCCCCACCTCCCATCCTCTCCCCTGGCTGGGCTGTGGGGCCGGGCCTGGCCTCGCCTCTCAGACTTGGGCAGTTTTGGTGACAGGGGCCTTGCCTCGGTCTCCTCAAGGTCCTCCTCGGCTTCACCTTGGGCCCCGGCAGGGACCTGCCCCTCCCCCTCTCTTGCCCAGCCCTCGCATCTCTGCTCTGCCGCCCCTGCTGGCATCACCCATTCTGGCCACTCCTGTGCTCCGTCCACCTCCATCTGCCTCTGGCCTAATATCTGTCTCTTTTGCTTTGTACTGTTCCCTCACTGGAATCATTAAGATTCGGATAAACCGTGAAGTAAGTATCTCTCTCCCCATCTCCTCCTCCTCCTGTCTGTCCGACTGGCTATGTCTCAGACTCTCTCACAGTCTCTGGCTGTCTCTCTCTCTGTCTCTGTCCTCCTTCCCCTCCACCCGTGCACCCAACACCAACCGTCCACTTCAGGGACCGCCCAGGGCTGAAGATTCGACACGATCCCTGTTTAAACCATTCCCTTCATCTCCTCTGCCCTGAGATGGGCCAGCAGTGTTGGGGTGCCTCCAGGTGCCTCCCCAGGCTCTGTTCTTCACCGGCTATCACCTCTGTCACCCTTGTCCCGGGCTCCCCATGGCTGATGAATCCTCACTAGCCGCACCTTTTGCAGGCCTGGGAGGGGTGCGATGGGAGGAGCTGCCCTGGGTACCGCGTTTCGGATGCTTGGGGGTCAGGGCCTTCCAGGAAGCAAGGATGGCCCTGGGCAGTCCCCTTAATACTAGTTTCCCTGGTGTTCAAATCCCTTTGTGATCAGTTTGCTTGAAACTCAACCCTCGCTACTTTGCCCTCAATGTAGCCCTAATTTGAATGTTTTATCTTGGGGGAGCAGTATGGGTATTTTATTTTCAAAAATTGTGCTGTGTTTGGGCCTTTTAAGAATTAAAAAAACCCCAATTCATCTAGCAATCCTCTGATTTGTCTTTTAATACGTATTATTTTCATAATAGTTGATGCCCGACGGGATTGTTTTCTTTTTTGGGTACTTCGTCTGTTTTATCTCCTTTTTTCTTTTACAAATATATTTCTTGCTTTTTTTATGATTGCAAAAATACAATTCATCATTAGACTTTCAGACAGCACGGAGATACCTAATATATAAAGTGTAAGGTCCCGGCTGTCGCACCTGCTGGAGATGACAGTTGTCCCAGATGTGCTTCTAGACACCCTCTGCCTGGTTTTGAGTTTGTTTTAACAGTTCATTTGTAAAGTTCCTAAACTTAAGTGGAATATTAGGCCCACAGAAGGCAGTGGACGTACTCAGCCCTAGCGCCCCCCCTTAGGAGGTGATGAATATAGGGCGTTGTATCAATACTTTACATCTCGATCTCCACAAAACACACTACTCATTTAGTTATTGTCAGACTGTTATGAAATGCGCCGAGGAGACTTGGCTTAATTAATCTTCAAATTTCCATTAACAAGAGTGTCATTGGCTGAGCACCTGCTCTGTGCCAGGCACATCATGCCGTCCTTACCACACTCTGCAAGGTTGGGACCTGCATTTGGCAGACGAGAAAATGGAGGCTTAGAAATGTTGAGTGGCTGACTCATGGCCCCACGGCTCTGGATCAGCTCAAACCCATCCTGAGCCCTCCACCCTCACACGAGACCCTGGATCTCTCCCTTCGGGGGCATCGGGGTGCCCTGGGGTCTTGCCCACCGTGCAAGTCGTCAGTCTCCCAGCTCCACCCACTCAGAGACGCCAGGGAAGGGTGGGTGTCTGCCACTCAGAGGCGCCAGGGAGGGGTGGGAGCAGGCCCCTAGGACATGCTGATGGCCCGGAGTGTGAAGACCTCTGCTCGCTAATCCTGGTCTCTAAAGTGGGTGTGCTCAAGGTGTCTCCTTATCTTCCTTTAACATCTGATCATTTAAAACTTTCCATTTCACTGTCCTCTGTGTGATATAATTGTGTAATACATGTATGCAATTCAAAAGTTAATATGCAGGTATTGAAGGCCATCTGTCTAAAACCTTGTTCAGTTGTTTGCTGTATACTGACTAGCAATTGGGCGCTGGCAGTGTGCTGGGCACTGGAGGGCCAGAGATGGATGAATCAGAAGAGACCCTGGCTCTCTCACGTGAGATTCTCAGGCAGACCGGTTTTAGGTGGAGTAGCTTGTTCCCAGCTTGACTAAGGCTGGGGGTGGAGGGCAGCACAGAGGCAGCACCCCTCTGACCCCAGATGCCCAGCAGCTCCCCTGAGGACTTGAAGCACAGGCAGTGGCTGGGGAGATGGCAGGAGGGAATTAGGCTAGACCCAGAGAGGTTCCAGTAGTGAGGGCTGAATGACTCTGGGAGGCTTTTCGTTATTTGGTAACGTTGACTATGTTTTGGTCATTTTCATGGGAATGTGTAGGTATACAACACGTGCATGTCTTGCTATTATCCTCATAATCTGGAGGAGAACAGAGGCTTAGAGAGCCTGGCTACTCAGAGTGTGCTTTGAAGCCCAGCCTTGGCACCACCTGGGATCTGCTTGGAAATGCACAATCCTGGGCCCTGCCCCAGACCTTCTGAATCTGAATCTGCCTTTTAACAAGATCTCCAGGAGATTCGTGTGCACAGTAAAGGCTGAGAAGAGACCACTTAGTGCCTGGAATCACACAGCTGCTCCGTGGTAGAGTTGCAACAGAGACCCAGGTCAACTTGACCCAAGACTCAGATTCTTAACCCCTGTTGTAAACCACTGTCTGCCCAAGAATTCTTGACACCATTTAGATCTCCAGGAATTCTTGACATTCACACCATTTAGATCTTCAGGGGTACTCGTTGGCCTTTAAAGCAGTAGTAATAGTAATGGCTGTTATTGATTAAGTACTGGCTTAGTGCTTGCCATGGTGCCAAGCCCTTGGCATATGTAACTTTATTTACTCCTCACAAGAGTCCAAGGAAGTAAATGCTATAAATATTCCCATTTTATTTATTTATTTTTTGCGGTACGCGGGCCTCTCACTGTTGTGGCCTCTCCCGTTGCGGAGCACAGGCTCCGGACGCGCAGGCTCAGCGGCCATGGCTCACGGGCCTAGCCGCTCCGCGGCATGTGGGATCTTCCCAGACCGGGGCACGAACCCACGTCCCCTGCATCGGCAGGCGGACTCCCAACCGCTGCGCCACCAGGGAAGCCCAATATTCCCATTTTATAGATGTGAAAATACAGGCATAGAGAAGTAAAGGGATTCGCCCAAGGGCACATACTTAGCAAGAGCTATGCAGAGCAGGGATTTGAACTCTGGCAGTCTGACTCCAGGGCCCCTTGGGCCTGGGAAGCCCACGGGGCCAGAGGATTTGCTGGGAGCTGTATTGAGGGTATGAACTTGAGGCAAGTGGCCGAGCTTGGTGGTTTCTCTTGCACCGGCCTTGCAGTACTTCTTACCTATCCCGTGTTGCCTACATTGATTCCCTGGGTGTCTCCTGTGGGCAGGACCTCATGGGTGGCTAAGGCCCCAGGGTGGGGATGGAGTCTGGCTGGTTCCACTTCTCTGCCTGAGGGCTCTGGGGATGGAGGACGAAGTAGCTCTTGGCCTCTCTTTTGTGGGAGCTAATGTAGGTAAAGTGCTTAGCACAGTATGTGACCATAATAGGACCTCAAAAATGTATTATTATTTTAATAAAGAATTATTTTAATTATTTGTTATTGTTTTTATTACTGATTTCAAAGATTTTAAAACACATTTTATCTGAAGTCCATGAGCAGCTCCTGTGCTCATTTGCTCCTAACCTGAAGCCTTCATCTGGCCGCCCAAGCTCTGGGTGACTGGGGTAGTCGGGAGGGGTATTGCCCATTCTGGTTGCCCTGAGGGGGCCTGGGATAGCTGACGAGACCCAGCCTAGGATCTGGGGTTGCTTAGGGTCTCTGGGGCTTTAGGAACAGGGCAGGGTCACCCCGCAATTTATTTGTCTTCAAACAGCAGCCGGGTTGTAAGCAGATTGCGGATAATTATCCCCAATTTATGAATGGGGAGACCCTCTAGGCCCATAAAGGAGTTGTGTCCTCCCTAGGGTCACATAGCAGAGATGGGTTTAAACCTAAGACACTGGTGTCTGAGCTGTACTTCCTTCCTTACTTGGGGACTGGGAGGACAGGGTCACCCTGGTCAGGAGGGTGGGGCAGTTCCCTGGGGGGTGTGTGCAGCTTCTGGGAGAGGAGGGCAGAGGGGGCCTGAGCAAGTGAGGGGCTGCTCCCTGGGGTCTTACCACACCCTCTTCTCCTGTTCCAGGGTTACCACAGGTCAAACCACTTCATAGCCACTCAAGGTACCTGGCACCCCCCCCCCCCACCATGTGCCCCTCAGTGTGCCTGCCTTCCTGCCTTCCCTGCTTATCTGCCTGCCTCCCATCTGTCTCTCTGTCTGAGCCCCACTCTCTGACTGGGTGTCTGGAATCTGGCCATCTGTCTCCGCCCCCTCTTTGTGTTTTTGTTTCCCTGATGGGCACCATCCGTTTGTAGCTCCTGGTCCAGCTGTCTGTCTGCATGCAAAAGGGCCAGCCAGACTCGGTCCTCACAGGTGTGGGTTGTGCCTCTCGGTCTGGGGGCCACCTGGGTCCCTCTGGCCGCGTCTTCCCGCCCAGCTATCCATCTGTCCATCCCGCCTGGAGACTTGTGCCGTGGCCCTCTAGCTCTGCTTCTTGGGTTGCGCTCGGGATGAGGGGTGTCTCCAGGCAGGCCCTCCCTGGTAATGCCCACCGCCAGGGCCCAACAGGCATGAGTTGGCAGTTGGTGGGGTGTGTGTGGGGTGAGCACGAAGCCCCCATTTGGGGCTCAGGAGTCTCCTGGCCTGGAGTGGTGGTGCGGGGCAGCCGTGTGCTGGGCCTGGGTGGAGACCTGGCCTCAGGGACAAGCATCCTCTGTGCCCCCAGGGCCGAAGCCCGAGATGGTCTACGACTTCTGGCGCATGGTGTGGCAGGAGCACTGTTCCAGCATTGTCATGATCACCAAGCTGGTGGAGGTGGGCAGGGTAAGTGGGGCCGTGGGGGACGGGTGTGGTGGGCCAGGGGGCAGTGAAGAGCCCGCTGAACCTGCCCCGTGGGGACTCCAGGTGAAATGCTCGCGGTACTGGCCAGAGGACTCGGACATGTACGGGGACATCAAGATCACGCTGGTGAAGACGGAGATCCTAGCGGAGTATGTTGTGCGCAGCTTTGCCCTGGAGCGGGTGAGTCTCCTGTCGTCACGGGGCCCTTCCCAGGCTGCCTGCGAGGTGGGGCAGAGCCCACCTCCCCCAGCCCAGGAGTGGAGGGTGGGAAGGGCCCCGCTGCCTGCCCAGCAAGGCAGCTACTCGGTAACTGCTGAGAGCACCACGGACGGGTGGAAAGGTGGCCGTCTTTGCTGGCGACTCCGAGAGGAAGTCGAGGCGATGAGGATGATGCGGGTCGCAGCCCAGGTGCCGGTCCTGTTCTGTGCTAGGCTCTGTGCTAAGCCCGTTGCACATATGGTTTCAGCTCTGGAAAACTCTGTGGGATTAGGCCTTTGCCCTTAGACCCATTTTATAGTTAAGGAAAATGAGGCTCAGAGTGGTTACATCACTCATGAAAAGCCACAGGGTCAGGCATGACCAGATTGTCCTAATCATGGTCCCACTTGATCGTCTGTAAAATCCTCAGAAGAAAGATAGTTTTCTCCCTTTGAACTAAGACCCGGAGAGTCAAAATGATCTCCTAGGGCTGTTGTGTAATCCAGGTGGTAGAGGTGGGTGACTACTAACGCAGGTGTGGCATCAGGAAGATCCCAGCCCAACTCCTGCATAATATCTGTCTCGTCTAACTTCGGGCAAGTGGTTTCTCCTCTTCAGAGCCTTAGTTTTCTCACCTGTACAATGAATCATTAATACCCACCTCTTGAGTGTCATTGGGGTGAACTGAGTTCTTGCGGTGAGATGCTCACCCCAGTGCCCGGCACACAGCAAGTGTCTGATAGACGCCAGCAGGGACTCTGACTGTTACTACTCTTGTCTCCCCAGAGAGGCTACTCTGCTCGCCACGAGGTCCGCCAGTTCCACTTCACGGCGTGGCCGGAGCACGGTGTCCCCTACCACGCCACGGGGCTGCTGGCTTTCATCCGGCGCGTGAAGGCCTCCACGCCCCCTGATGCTGGGCCCATTGTCATCCACTGCAGGTGGGGTGCCGGGAAGCCCAGGGAGAAGAGGGGCGGGGAATGGGGCTGTTGGAGGTCCCTAAACGAGACTGGACTTGGGTCCTTCCTGCTCAGAGACAGAGGACAGGGGAGAATGACCACCAGGGGCCCTGTGCCCTTTGAGCTTTGGCTCTGGGGTTGGCACCCTTGTGTGCTCCCCAAGACCTGGGGAGGCCCTTCTCTCAGATGCCGAGGGGGCGCTGGAGACATGGAGGGGGTGAGGGGCTGGCGAGGCACCAGGCAGGACTGAGATCCATTTGCTTCCTTTGAGCAAGTGTGCCCCTGGAGCCCCCTTCTGCTCTGTATCCCCGTCCTCCCTTCAGAGCAATCACTGTCCTGACTTCTAAACCATAGATTCATTTTGCATGCTCTTGAACTTTGTGTAAATGGAACCATGCATCAGGTGCACTTTGGAATCTGACTTTCCCTTAACCGTATGTTTATAAGGTTCGTCCATATTGTATCCTGTTCCACTGGGTCAATAAACCCCAATGTGTTTATCCACTCTGCCATGGATAGGCATTTCCGGCTTTGAGCTATCATGAATAGTGCTACTAAGGACATTCTATTACATGTCTTTTGGCCGACACACACACACCTTCCAGGGAGGTATGTACGTAGGAGTGGAATTGCTCTGTGCGAATGTTCAGCCTTACTAGGTACTACAGACAGTTTTCCAGAGTCGTTGCACTAATTCAAGCCCCCCGCAGCGGTGTACGGGAGACCCGGTGGCTGTGTGTCTTTGTGGCTGACACTTTGCTACTGCCATTTTCAAGCGTGAGATCTTGGTGTCATCTTTGTCCTCCCCCCTCCTCTCAACTCTGCTCAACCTGGTGCTGAATGTGAGGATCCCAGAATTGGGCCCGACCCAGCCCAGCTCTCAAGGAGCTCCCAGTTGGTGAGGGAGACAGCCACCTAAACAATGACCACGGAGCAGGAAGGAAGGTTTTGATAAAAGTCCACCCAGATTGCTCTGGGAGCTCAAAAGCATGACATCTGCTGGAGGATCCACAGAGTATGTGAGTGGGTTTGAGTGCGTAGGGCTTTGAAGGATGTGCAGGAGATTTGGGGACATCCAGGAGACCAGAACATTCCTGGATTAATGTTCTCTGAGCAGCGCCTTTGTTCCTCTCCCCCAGTCACAGCTGCTAAGTTGGGCTGGTTTCACATCTGCATTCTCCCTACCCTTTCTTTCCTCTCCTTCCCCAAGGCCCAGCCCCCACTCTGTCCTCTATCACATTTCACCGGAACTCTTCCAAGCAGCCTTGTGTCTGGCTCCTCCTGTATCCCCATCCCCTGTGTGGTGTAGATATGGCCAGGGGCCCCAGGCACCCTCTTCTCTTCTTCTGCTTGGTCCCGGGCTTCCTCCCCAAGGTCCTGACCTGGCCTGGGCCGCTCTCTCCCCAGCGCGGGCACTGGCCGCACAGGTTGCTACATCGTTCTGGATGTGATGCTGGACATGGCGGAGTGTGAGGGGGTCGTGGACATTTACAACTGCGTGAAGACCCTCTGCTCCCGGCGCGTCAACATGATCCAGACCGAGGTGGGGTTGCAGCCCTCTCCCCGCTTCCCCTCCAGCAGGAGTGTCCCTCGTTCAGGAGCTTGAAGCCGGTGGAGTGTGTCAGAAGGGTGTCCTAGGATGTCCCCTTGTTCTTTCCCATCCCTGAACTTGGTCGGCCAGCCTCTTAGGGTCTTCCCAAACTCAGCTCCACTGTGTTCAGTTGGGTGAGGTCAGACAGCACTGCGCCAAGGTCATAGGTTCTACAGTCAAGACATAATGCTTACTGGGTTTGTCTCCTCACTAGACGTGTGACCCTGGGCTGTCCCCTCACCTTCAGAGCTTCTCATAGGGTGATTATGGGGATGAAATATGAGATAAGTGAGCAAACATCCCTGAAGGTTGTTTCAGGTACAGTGGGTCCAACCTGTAGTAACAGGTGGTTGGACTCCACCTCAGAGCAACCCGGCCTCAAACATGAGCTTGCCTCCCCCCTCAACCTTAAAATCTCTACCTTCTGCTCCTCTCCTGGTTCCTCATATTCTCGTCTCCTGCTCCAGGAGCAGTACATCTTTATCCATGATGCAATCCTGGAGGCCTGCCTGTGTGGGGAGACCACCATCCCTGTCAGCGAATTCAAGGCCACCTACAAGGAGATGATCCGCATTGACCCTCAGAGTAATTCCTCCCAGCTGCGGGAGGAGTTCCAGGTGGGGCATGAGTGTATGTGTATAGGTGTGGTTTATGAGTGTGTGAGTGTGTGAGTGTGTGTGTGTGTGTGTGTGTGTGTGTGTGTGTGTGTGTAGTATTGGGAGGTCCTCAGTGCTGTAGGAGTCACCGAAGGCCAAGCAGGATGCACAGAGCTGGGTTACTAGGAAGGACTTAGAGACAGTGGAGGAGGTGGTGCATCTAAGAAATTAAGAGCCCAGGCTTTGGAGTCAGATAAACCTGGGTTCAAATCCTGCCTTACCTAGTTAAGAGCTGTGAATAACCTTGAACGAATCACTTGACCTCTCTAAACCACAGTTCTCTTACCCAGAAAAGAAAGATAGTTAATATTGTCCTTGCAGTCCTTGTAGTCATTAGGATTCTTCTGGTTGCAGGTGATAAAAGTCCAGCTCAGTGGCTCTTGTAACTGAAAAGTCTGAGGGTGGTGCAGCTTTAGTTATGGCTGGATCCAGGGGTTCAAGTGATGCCAAGATTTAGTCTGTGTCCATTTTTGGTTCTGCGTTCTTCTGTTTTTGGCTTCATTCTCAGACCCACACTCTGGCCCCTCACGGTGTCAGGCTTACGTTATCTTTGCCGTCAGAAGACTCTGGAAGAGGGCAGTTCATGCTCCCAACAGCCCCAATAAAAGTCCCAACCAGACTCTCATGTGCCCATTTCTGAGCTGATCACTGGGCCCAGAGAGATGGAGCACACAGATCGGCCTAGGCCTGGTTCTCGGGGCAGGGCCAGTCTCACCATGTCACATGACTGAGGTGGGAGAAGGCTGGTTCGCCAGAGAAGTTTGAGCATGGTCACTGGGTACAGAGAGACCCCAGATGTCCTTTCTACTCCAAGGTTCCCGTGAGGGTTTGGTGGTACATGCCGGGGGCCTGGCGCTCTAGGACGGGCATAGAGTGATGTCACAGGAAATGTTCTCTGTGATTCCTGGAGAAGGATGTTGAGCCCTGAGGACCATGAGAGACTGGGTTCCCTGGTAGGGAGCCCCAAGAATAAGAGAAGAAATGGAGACCCGGCGAATCAGGATGCATGAGGCATGAAGGCGGGAGGGTAGGGGAGGTGACCCAGAGTCCCTGGCTTGCTATTGTGCCAGGTGTCCCTTGACAGGGCCATGATGGAGGAAGGTGACCACCTGTGTCAGTCCCTGGAGTCTGCTTTGTGGAAGATATGGGGTTTCCGGGCTTAGCTCCTTGCAAGCACCTGGTAATGACCCTCATGGCGCCATCTGTGTATTGAAAGCTGTGCCTGTGCCAGGCTTGATATTATCTCACTTATCCTCCCAGCAGCCCCGTGAGGTTGGCATATTATTATCCCATTTTACAGTTGAGGGAAAATGAGGCTGAGAGATACAGTAGCTTGTCTAAAGTTACATAGGTGCTGAGCAGGCAGACTCCAGTCCCCAGAGCTCTGTCCAGGCCCTGGCATCCTGGACACAGGGAGCCTGTGTCCTTCCCTCTCTCCCTTCCCTCTGGACCTCAGTTTCTCCATCCATTAAATGGGCCTAATAACCCAGCCCCATCTCCTTCATGGGGCTGGGAGGAGGCCCCACAAACACAGGAGTCACCTCCCTTTCCTCTCCCCACTCCTTGTAGACGCTGAACTCGGTCACGCCGCCGCTGGATGTGGAGGAGTGCAGCATCGCCCTGCTGCCCCGGAACCGGGACAAGAACCGCAGCATGGACGTCCTGCCGCCTGACCGCTGCCTGCCCTTCCTCATCTCCACCGATGGTGACCCCAACAACTACATCAATGCAGCCCTGACAGATGTGAGGGCACGGGGGTGCCCACGGGGGTGGGGTGGGCTCTGGGACTCTCCCACCCAGCAGCATCTGGGAAGGTCCAGGAGCCAGGGGGACAGAGCTGAGGGCTCTGATTAGGGGGACCCTCTGCCTTTCTTGGGACCAGGCCCAATGTGTGGTCCTCCTTCCCCCAAGGATCTTCCATTCAGGGCACTTAAGCCAGTGCCCCCTTCAGGTATTACCCCTGGCCTGAATAGAAGTCTGGGTGGTGGAGTTCAGACAGGGCTGTCTCCAGGGTCAGGCCCAGCAGAGCCTGGGGTAGGATGAGTGATTGGAGGGCTTTGACTGGGGAGGCTGGGAGGGTTTGGGGTTGGGACTTGAGATTTGATATCTGGAGCCAGGGGAGCTTGTCTTGGGGTGGTCGAGCTAGAGCCTGCCCAGGACCTGGCCTGGAGTAGTGACTTGTTCCCTGGCCCAGCCTGGTATTGGTCTGAGGGCTCAGGAGCTGTTTAGGAGCCCCTTCCCTTGCTCCCAGCTCAGGGGACTCCACCGCCTTTACTGGGCATTGCAAGCAGACCAGGGGCTTTAGGGTCCAGTGAATAACTCCCAGGTGCTGCTACCTGAGGGGGATGAGTCTGGGAGTGTCCACTCACTCCTTCCCCAACTGGACCCAGTTGAGAGAGAGGTGTAGGGGCCAGACAGGTGGAGGTAAAATGTTACCGTTTTAAGAAAGCCAGTGACACTGGAGAATGTGACTTCAGCGATGTGGCTAAGTGGACTGGCTGCTCCTTCACCCCTCAGGCAGGCAGACCGGTCCTCCCGGCCACAGCTGTCCAGCCACAGCCCCACTCATGCCCCCTACATCAGGGATAGGCCTTTCCTGTGGGAGGGTGCAGCAGCAGTTGAATGCACACCTTCTGAGGACAGGACGGGCTGGCCTGGAAAAAGCAGGGAAGGGGCCAAGCTCAGCGTGCTCCGTCCTCATCCCAAACTTGCCCATGGGAGGAGTGCATGAAGGTGGGCCGAGGCCAGGTGTGTCACCACTGGACGTGCCTCCACGTGGAAATGAGAGCTGAGGGGAGGGAGGTTCCCCTACAGCAGGGACGAGGGAGATGGGCCTTTCTTGGCCCAGTTCCTGGCCAGGGCCCCTTGGCACGCAGGTGCAGGGGACAGTGGGGTTTCTCTAAGGAGGGAAAGCTCCCACACTTGCTTCCCAGGGGCTTCCTGGAGCGAGCTGAAGGCAAGTGGGGGAGTGGCCCCAGCCACTGCAGGGAGTGAAGGGAGAGGGGGCCGGGGCCCTGGAGAGGAGGCAGAGGGTGCTGGCGAGCTTTGGATGGGGACGTAGGAATCTGTGGCCTCCCTCTCAGCTTGCTCTTTGGCCTCAGCGTGCCCATCTGCACATGGGGGGATGGAAAGGAGGCTCTCTGAGGTCCTGAGAGTCTCTGAGCTGGAGAGGGTCACACTGGCTCCCTGGCCTTGGATGGGAATGGGCGAGTAAGGTGGCGAAGCTTCCCTGGGGCCATGATATCTCACGCACTTGATCCCAGCCACGCAAAGCCTTTTGCCTCGTGAACCATGAGTCCCAGGAGCCAGGAGGCCCTGATGCTTGGGTTGAGTGAGCTAATCTTGGGGCCAGCTGGGGTCTGTTGAGGGTGGTTAACTCTGCAGGGAGCTCCACTGGGTGCCCAGGCCTGAGGTTTGGAGCCTGGCTGGGCCTGGCCTTCAGGAGCTGGCAGTCAGGGAGCCTTCAGTGAGCCCTGGGGAGGGGGTCGGAAGAGAAGAGCATCAGGAGAGGAAGGGGGACATGGCACAGGTGGGTCAAGGCAGGGCACCAGGAGGAGACTTGGGGCTGGGGCACTGAAAGGGGGGAAGGCTGGTGCCAGCCCACCTGGAGGGGCCAGGTTGGGAGCAGGGAACAGAGTCAGTACCGGTCACTGGTCTGGGGTCCTGGGTTGGGGTGTCAGACCTTTGATCCGTGGAGTTGGAAGGGACCTAGCTATTTATTTATTCAAAAATATTTATTGAACCCCTACAAAGTTCTGGGCACAGACCACACCCTGGAATCTCTGCCCTCCTGAACCTTGTATTTGGGGAATGGGTTGAGACAGTCAACAAACAAATATGCAATGGAATGTCAGTCGCTGGTAATTTCTACAAAAAACAACCAGGCAGAAGAAGTATTTAATGTGGGTCTTGGGGTATGTGTGTGGCAATTTTTAATGAGTTCGTAAGGAGGGCCACTTTGAAGAGGTGAAGTTAAGCAAAGACCAGAAAGAAGTGAGGGAGAGAGCCATGTATACACTGGGGAAATTTGTTCCTGGCAACAGGAATAGCAGGTGCAAAGGCACTGAGGCAGGGAGCAAGCTTGGCCAGCCTCTGCCTACCATGCCCAAGCTCCCATTGCCACCCATTGGGAACCTTTTGCCCTTTAGCTCCTGGGGGCCATGGGCTTGGGCATTAGAGATCTGGGGGCTCACCCCATCAACTGAGGCCTCAGTTGCTGGCCAGCCTCCAAATTGGGCCCTTGGAGGCAGCCTGGTCCTTTGGGGGCAGAGCTGTGGTGGGCAGGGCAGGAGGACAGTCTGTTGCAGAGGCTTGGCAATGTCGGGGCACTGAGTTCTGGTTTCCCTGCAGAGCTACACGCGGAGCGCAGCCTTCATCGTGACCCTGCACCCGCTGCAGAGCACCACGCCTGACTTCTGGCGGCTGGTCTACGACTACGGGTGCACCTCCATCGTCATGCTCAACCAGCTGCACCAGTCCAACTCCGCCTGGGTGAGGGCCCTGCTGGCCGGGCAGGCTGGCTACCTGCAGCCTAGGACCTCAGTGTATTCAAGGGCACATCTCAAAAGTCAGTGGTTGGAACCCAGCTCTGCCACCTACTTGCTGAGTAGGGACCTTAGATGTGTCCTACTTCCTCCCAGAGCCTCAGTTTCCTTGTCTGTAAAACGAGGCTCAGACTAGAGAAAAATAGCTGTTCTTTACGGAGCATCTGATGTATGCCAGGGACTCTGCTTATGGGCTTATGGGCTTCAGGTGAGAAAAGACCCAGAGAGGTGAAGTGACTTCTCCAAGGTCACATAGCTGGGCAGTGGCAGAGCTGTGCCCCCTACCCTGGGCTGCCTCCTCCCAGAGCCTCTGCTTTTTCAGTCACTCAGCGAAACTGCTCATGATGGGGGCCTTTGAGGCAGAGTAAAATTCCAGCCTCCTTACCTTCCGACTGTTTGATCTAGGGTAAGTTGATCTACCTCTCTGAGCCTCAGCTTCCTTCTCTGTGAAATGGGGGCTATCACAGCACCTGTTCTCTCAGGGGTTATTGTCAGGACCATGTGAGATGTATGCTTAGCACTGTGTCATGCCCGGCACATAGCAGGTGCTCGGTACATGGCAGGGATGAAGATGATGAGGGTGACAGTCGCTTCTGAGGTTGGTCCAGACACTGGTCAGTGAATTCAGCCTAGGGGCAGCTACCCTCATTTCCTTTCAGGGCTCCCAAAGCTGGAACTCCTGGGAGGTACAGACGCCCAGCCTTCCACCCTGCATGACCATCTTCTCTAGATCTCTGGGCCCCCGCTCTCCCCAGGTCCCCATCCCAGGAGGCCCAGGAAGATTTGCTGTAAAATGAGCATGACAGCCTCTTAATGGCTGCCTGGGGAAGATGGTTAACTGGGTTCTTTGCAAGTCAGGCGCTTGGTATAAATGACTAGAACTGCAGGGTAATGGGCTCCAGCACCTGGACAGGGAATCCCATGTGGCAAGGACCTGCCCTTGCTCAGATGGAGGCGAGGGACCCATAGGGAGTCTCACACAGATGTCATTCACTGGTCACCCATTTGCTCATTCATTCAACCACCTTTCCTCATGGGCCACTCCCTGTCAGCCTGGTGGGGAGACAGAAGAACACACGGCCCCTCCCAGATCTCACGGTCCAGGGGTAAGCAGGTACAAAAACTGATCATGACAGCAGAGGGAGAGGGCTATCATGGACCTGGCACAGGGACACACAAGAGCCTGGGGGGATGATTGATCAGGGAGGGCTTCCTGGAGGAGGTAATATCTGAGCTGAGATGTGTAGGAAGGGTAGAGTTAACTAGGTGAAGAGGTGGGAGATGAGTGATCCATGGAGAGGGAGCAGCATGTGTGAAGGCCTGAATGCAAGGAGTTGCCAGGCCCCAGGCAAAGGAGGAAGGTAGTGTCCTCTCTTCGTGATCAGAGAGGGAGGCACATGGAGCATGGTGTTGTCTGGGAGGAGCCTAGGGACCATTTCACAGATGGAGAAACTGGGGCCCAGAGAAAGGAAGAGCCTTGCTAGAAGGCTGCTAGAAGCTGGGGCCTTGGACCAGCTGCCCAGAGGACCCGTGTATGTACGTGTGTGTGGGCTGCTTCTCCTGTGTCCCTCCACTGTCTTGAGTCTGTGGCCTGGAGGGGGTACATTTAGGACCCTGACTGCAGGAGTCGGGGTGCTGAGCTGTGTTGCAGCACAGGGACACCTCACGTCTGTGAGATGATGCTGGGGGGCCGAGGCAGCGAGAGAGAGGGCCGCGGGGCAGGGGTGCTGGCGTGGGTGGGGGTGATCTGAGGCCTGTCCCTGGAAGAAGGCAACTTCGTGTAGATGTGTGTGCTGGCGAGTGTGTTGGGTGTAGCTGTCTCGTGGCACGGCAGTGAGAGTCCGTGTACCACTATAAAGGGTTTGCCTCGGCTAACCTGAGTGTGTCAGTACAAACGCACTGGGGCGGGCATGCACTGCGGTCTGATGGGTGAGCGGTGGGATGTGGGGGGAACTGAAGGTGAGTCTGGAGTGAATGGTGGGCCCCGGGCAAGCGTGCAAGTCTGGGGGTGGGCGTGGGCAGCAGCTGCCCAGCCAGCTCAGCTCAGCTCCGCTCCGCCCCCTCTGCCCACGCTCCCAGCCATGCCTGCAGTACTGGCCTGAGCCTGGCCGGCAGCAGTATGGCCTCATGGAGGTGGAGTTCGTGTCAGGCGCAGCGGACGAGGACTTGGTGACCCGCGTTTTCCGGGTGCAGAACATCTCTCGGGTGAGTGATCTGGGAGCTCCAGGATGAGAACCTGGGTGGGGGCTGAGTGGCTTTGAATGACCCTCTTGAGGTCCCCAGGGGGCCGTGCAACCCTTGGCACTCATGTCCCCTGGCTGATTGCCCGCACCCCCAGCTGCAGGAGGGGCACCTGCTGGTGCGACACTTCCAGTTCCTGCGCTGGTCTGCGTACCGGGACACGCCGGACTCCAAGAAGGCCTTCCTGCGCCTGTTGGCCGAGCTGGACAAGTGGCAGGCAGAGAGCGGGGACGGGCGCACCATCGTACACTGCCTGTGAGTGCCGGCCCTCCCTCGGCTGGGAGGAGGGGTCAGGGCCCCACGGGACCGGGGCAGAGGCCAGTGTGAGAGAGGGCCTCGGGGCTGTGGCACCCAAACCCTGAGCTCCCAGACAGCGCGGCCTGGACTCTGCCCAGCCAGGCGAGGCTGGCCCTGCCTTCCATGGAGGAGCCCAGTCACTTTCCAGGGTGTGGACTCAATCCTGAATACCCGCCCAGCACCCTCTGTGTGATGTTTGACTTTGCCAATTTAATTAGAGACAGTCTTGTCAGAATAGTTAGTTTAGCCCATGATACGGTAACATACTTTCCAAATCAATGGAATTCTGGTCTTTGTTCATGTCTGTCTGTCTGTAGCTTTTTTCATTCATTCATTCACATGCCTCATTCACAGATTCGTTTATTCACTCACATCTGGGTGCAGTCACTTCTTTGCCTCCCACTTTTTCATGCTTTCAGCACTTACCCTTCCCTGTGTCAGGCTGGGCACATGGGGGGCAGGGGCAGGGAGCTGAGTCAGGCAGGGCGTGACCCTCGAGGGCTTTTGGTTCTAGTGGGAGAGACCCCTTGAGAAGGGGACAGAGGGCCTAGTCCGTCCCCCATCTCCCAAGAGGAACCCCACACCCCAGGTCACAGGGAACAGTGGAGGGAGAGGGCTGGGGACTGGGGGAATGGGAGGGTCTCCGTGTGAGAGGCCATGGGTCTGACTGGGAGTGTATCTGTGTTCCTAGGGGTGGCTGGTGTTCCTAGTGTTTGTTTTCTCTCCAGCTCTCTGGTTTTTTGCTTGCTGCCTTGCAGTCCTCTTCTGTCGCTGGCTTTGTCTCAGTGTCTTTCTCTTGGAGTGTGTCTGGCCTCCTTTCTCTCGAATCTGCTCTGTTTCTCTCGGAAGCTCTGCCTTCCTAGATACCTTCCACTTGGGATGCTAGTCTGTTATCCCCTTAACCTTCTCTTCCTGCTGCTGCCTCTGGGCTCCCTGACTCCTCCCATGTGGGTTCCCTGCCCCGCCCCTCCCTTCTGGATTCCCTGGCCCTGCCCTGCCCTTCACCCTTGAGTTCGCCCTACCCACCAAGCCCAGCCCCAAATCTTTCGTGTCTCTCCTTTAGAAATGGGGGCGGCCGCAGCGGCACCTTCTGCGCCTGCGCCACGGTCCTGGAGATGATCCGCTGCCACAACCTGGTAGACGTTTTCTTTGCTGCCAAAATGCTTAGAAACTACAAACCCAATATGGTGGAGACCCTGGTGAGGCGCCATGTACCCCTTGTCCAGCCACTTCCAACTTCCCGGTCCACACCTGGCCAGGCCCCTCAGCGCCCCTCTCCCTTATATGGCCCCCACAGTTGGGCCTTGGGTTCTAGTCCTCTGGTGCCAAAATGTTACCCCCATTTCTCCCCTTCTCCCCATCGATGGGGCAGGGCTCATGCTTGCCCCTTTGCCCCAGTACTAGGGTACTAGGGAGGGACCAGGCTGGTGATTCCTTCTCTCTCTCTCCCAGGATCAGTACCACTTCTGCTATGATGTGGCCCTGGAGTACCTGGAGGGACTGGAGTCAAGATAGCAGGGGCCCCTGGCCTGGGGCACCCACTACGCACTCAGGGCCAGGCCCACCATCCCGGACTGACATGGAAGACCTGCACCCCCAACTCTGCTCAGCTGTAGCCCTCACAGGGAAATTACTGGAGTGGGCGCTGGGCCATCCCGGTGCCCCCTTCCACTGTGGGCAGGGTCTTTCAGCACCTCCGTGGGCACGCTGCGGGCCAAGGAGGAGCTTAGCAAGACTGCAGCCCAGCCCACCTCCGCGGGGTCCTGCAGGCCTTCTGAGAGGCCTGGCGCTGCCCGGCAGAGTGACGGGCTCAGAACTGCCGGCTCTGGGAGACCCAGGCTCAGGCCCCTGGATTGCATCCCAGCCCTAGGCAGAGATGAGTGAAGCCCTGTAGAGCAAGTGCTAGGCCAGGGTTTCCACCCAGCTTGGCTGGACATGGGTAGAGAGTGCACTGGGGCTTGGCCTCTAGCATCCCATCTGGCCCAGCCCCTGAGGGTCCTGGGGAGACTGGACTCTGCCCTGATTTACCAGTGGGCACTTCAGACTTGTCCTCCCAGGGGGAACGTCAGCTCCCTCCTCCACCCGCTGCCTCCCTGCAGCCCCGGGGATATTTTGCTCATGACCCCTACCCACCCTTCATTTCTGCTTCCCTGAATGTGCTCTGAGCTTCCCCGAACTGGGATCTGCCCATCCCTACCCTGTCCCGTGTGGGGTCCCTTCCCTGCTTGACCCAATGTCTGCAGAATGAAGTCACCTCAGCCCCCACTGCCTATAACTTTCAGGCCTCACTGGCTGGGTCCTGGGTCAGTGACAATCTGCAAGGCTGAATGACAGCCCCTGGGGTTGAGGTCCCTGTGGCTTCTGGTCAGGCTGGCCACTGGGACGCTATTAAATCAGGGGTGCTCAGCACCTCTAGAGTTTGGAGAAAGAAGGTATATTTTGGGATGGAGGATCTATGCTTTTGTTGTTTATTTTATTTTGTGATGGGGGGGTGGGAAGGTCTCTTTAAAATGGGGCAAGCCACACCCCCATTCCGTGCCTCAATTTCCCCATCTGTAAACTGTAGATATGACTACTGACCTACCTCGCAGGGGGCTGTGGGGAGGCATAAGCTGATGTTTGTAAAGCGCTTTGTAAATAAACGTGCTCTCTGAATGCCACAGAGCAGCCTGATGTGTGTCTGGCCGGCCTGACTGGGGCCTGCTCACCTGCCCCCAGCCTCCCAGTGGGGTGGGAGGGCCCTGGTCTGGCCTCGAATTGTCCATCCATAAAATAGGGGGAGGGGCATGGACCAGAGCATCGTTCAGGGGCCTTCCACTTGCAGAGCTGGTTCCAAGGGACCTTGGCTGTTGCTGTCTCCACCCAAGCCTCTGGAGCACTTACTCAGACAGGGGGCTTTATCCTGAGACCTCCGAGGGCCACAGAGCTAGCTGCCTCTGAACCCCTGGGGGCCTGGATCTAGGTTGAGCTCCTTCGCATCCAGCATGGGAAGCTCAGGCTTCAGTGTCAGGCAGATGGTCCCCACCATCTGTGAGACCCTGGGCAAATCAGCTGCCTTTCCTGGCCTTGGTTTCTCATCTGTAAAATGGGGACAGTTCTATCATGATGAGATGAGGTAGTGGTTAAGTGCCTGTGTGGTGCCAGGTGTGCAGAAAGAACTCCATTTAAAACACAACAGAGATAGGACAGAGCAGACACATATCTCGTGGGGATGATTGTCCAGCTGCCTGAGTCCAGCCCATTCCCAGTCTCTGGCTTCCTCAGGGGGTGCAGTGGGAGGAGGAGTGCCCTGGCTGGCAGGGCCCTGAGTCACTCCTGGCTCTGTCACAGACTTGCTGTAGGACGTGGTGAAGACAATTCCTGTTTCTGGGTCTCAGTTTCTTCATATGAAGACTGGCTCTGTGATGTACTGATTCTGTTCACACACTGGCTGACTCTGCCTCAGTTTCTCCATTGGTTAAAGGATATGACCCATTCTAATGACCTTGTAATTCAACATCCTTTAATCTGAATTAAACAATTTTTAGACAGTTATGATCCCAGTTAGCTAAGGCACAAACTAACACCCTCACACTCATTCTGAACTGACCACTAAGCCTTACCTGATGGGCCGCAAATGTATGTCATAGATACTGGCCAAGCAATAGAGTATAACTTGCTTTGACCAACAGAATGTGGCAGAATTGACATCAAGTGAGCTCTGGCTTCTAGACCTCAAGGGGCATTGCAGCTTTTGATTTTGCCCTCTTGGCACTCTGCCACGTAATGAAACCTGTCTTGCCTACTGGGAGATTTGAGGGCATGTGGAGAAGAGCCAGCATGTGGTGAATGAGGCCATCTTGGGCCCTCCAGCCTGGCTGACCTGTCAGGTGAGTGTACTTATATGATTAAATGTAGCAGAAACTGCCCAACCAACTCCCAGAACTGGAAGAGATAATTGTTCTTTCTTTTAAGCCAGTAAGTTTGTGGATTGTTTGTTATGCAGCAAAAGCTAACTGATACATATGTGTTCTGTGCAGTGGGTCAGCGGCCCTGCTTCTCCCTTCATCAGGTGCTGAGTTCCTTAAGGGCAGGAAGTGTTTCTGTGTCCATCTGAGTGTATCCACTTCTCAACAAAGCACTGGACTTGGAGCTGATGCTCAGGAAATGTTGGTGTGAGGGAGGGAGGGAGGGTGGTGTGGTTCTGCCTGTCTGTCTGGCCTTACTTGACCTTTCAGAGGAGCTGGGAGGGTGGGTTGTGTACTAGGAGAAGAACCAGCTCCAGAATCAACAAGCCAAGCTCCCACATCCCCCCAGCTGGTGACCTTGCTCAAGTTCCCGAACCACCCCAGGTTCAGTTTCTTAATCTGGAGAATGGACATAGCGTTACCTACTTGCAGGATTGGTTGTGAAGTCTGGAGATAAAATTGTTTAACAAGAACTAGCAGAGTCCCTGGTGACATTACTGGCCCTTAGTAAATGCCATCTCTTACCATAATACTGAAGTCTCTGGATAGTAAATGTGATCACCGTTGCCTGTCGCTGAGCACCTGCAGGCTTTGTCTCTTACTTAATCCACACAACAGCTTTTCAAAGTAGGGGCCACTACCCCTTCATTTTAGAGGTGAGGAGACGGAGGCTGAGGGAGGCATTTCCTCACCTAAAGTCACAGCCATTGCACGGCAGAGCCCGGACTTGAACTTGAACACACGCTGGGCTGACTCCAAAGCCCGGGCCTTTAACTGCTCTGCTCTGTGCCTGTCCGGGTGGCGTTGAAAGCCAGACGATCCCTTGATACAACACCAAATGGGTGATCTGTGGCCTGGGTGCTGATTTTCAAATGCTGTGAAATGTGTCAGAGGCAGTGGCCTCTCAGACAAGGCTGCCTGGAGCACAAGAAGATGAATGGTCCAGCCTGACTCTGCCCAGGGCCACGGGCAGAGCAGATGTGGGGTAGAAGCCCCCGCCCGCCCCACTCCAGTAAATAGGATTTCCACAAATACGGAGGGCCCGGCTGCCTATTGGCCCTGATTGGGACATGTTATATATCCCGGGCACCCAGGAGATGGAGCCGTGACTTTGACAGACGCTAAGGCCATTTGCAAAGCCCTAATTGAGAGCGGGGCCTGGCTGCTCCCTGTCACTGGGCTCCCGCTGGCCTCTCCCAGCGGCCTCTGCTGGACAGGGGCTTAATAGACACCCCCAGGGCTGAGGCCAGTGCAGAAATAACGGTGTCTTCATGTGGGCAGAACCTACCTTGTGATGTGGTGACATGAGCAGGGACGATGGCGTCCAAGGCTCTTGGTCCGCGGGCCTCCTACTCTCAGGGGCACTGAGACGGGTCCTGACCTTCAGTGAGCCTCGGGGGCCTCATCCAAGAAATGGGAGAAGAAAGAACCAGAGGCTGTGGTGCTCCCAGGGCAGTGGGAGGCTGGGTGGTGTTGATGGAATTGGAGGGACCTATGGTTTCAACAGGTTCAGGCCGAGCGACGTCCTGCTGGTGAAGGACGAGAACCTTGGACGTGGTGATGTGAAAAAGCAAAGGTCCATGTCCTGGCTATTGTAAATAGTGCTGCAATGAACAACCTAAGTGCCCATCGACAGATGAATGGATAAAGAAGATGTGGCACATACATACAATGGAATACTACTCAGCCATAAAGAGAAACGAAACTGAGTTATTTGTAGTGAGGTGGATGGACCTAGAGTCTGTCATACAGAGTGAAGTAAGTCAGAAAGGGAAAAACAAATACCGTGTGCTAACACATATATATGGTATCAAAAAAAAATGGTTCTGATGAACGTAGTGGCAGGGCAAGAATAAAGACGTAGACATAGAGAATGGACTTGAGGACATGGTTGGGGGGAGGGGGAAGCTGGGGTGAAGTGAGAGTAGCATCGACATTTATACACTACCCAAATGTAGAGTAGTTAGCTAGTGGGAAGCAGCAGCATAGCACAGGGAGATGAGCTCAGTGCTTTGCGATGACCCAGAGGGGTGGGATAGGGAGGGTGGGGGGGAGGCTGAAGAGGGAGGGGATGTGGGGGTATATGTATGCATATGGCTGATTCACTTTGTTGTACAACAGAAACTAACACAGTATTATGAAGCAATTATACGCCAATAAAGATCTATTAAAAAAAAAAAAGAAGCTCCATTCGGCACTTAGATGGCACAGGGCGAGTTGCCAAGTGCTCCTTGTGGATTGCCCTGTCATCCTCCAAGGAGGCCGGTGAGGCAGGAATCTTTGTCACCCCCACTTTATAGGTGAGGAGATCGGGGCTCCACGAGCTTAAGCGACCTGTCCAAGGTCACAGAGCCATCGAGTGACTGACAAATAGCAGCAGCCAGAGCGATCGCTTGAAAAAGTGCGCCAGGTCCCAGCGCCAGCCGCTCAGACCCTCAGTGGCCGCCCACTGCTCGGTGGGCGGAGCTGAGTTCCTGGCTCAGACCCTCAGTGACCTCCCACTGCTCGGTGGGCGGAGCTGAGTTCCTGGCTCAGACCCTCAGTGACCTCCCACTGCTCGGTGGGCGGAGCTGAGTTCCTGGCTCAGACCCTCAGTGACCTCCCACTGCTCGGTGGGCGGAGCTGAGTTCCTGGCCGTGACCTCCGAGGCCCTGCCTGACGGGCTCTCCCTTCTCTCTGCGTGTCTCTCCTGCTCCTTTTCTCACTCGGGCATCACTTCTCCTCACTGCCCTGAGCTCTCGGCCTGGACGCCTTGCAGCTGTCTCTGTGTGGCTGGTCCTTCTTGGTGTCCAGGTCCCCGCTCAGATGCCCCCTAGAGAGGCCCTCCCTGACTGCTCTGAGGGGACCCCCTGCCCCACTGTCCTGTCTCAGGGCCTCACCCCTTGTATGTCCCTCCTTGCTCTCCCGCAGTGGGTGATGAGCTTATTTATTCATTGGTTATTTGTTCACTGTCTCGCCCTCCAGACTGTGAGATGGTGGGGGCCATGTGAATCTGGTCCCCCTGTGTCCCCAACACTGAGCACGGGTGCCTGGCACGTGCCAGACACTCAATGAATATTTGCTGAATAACTGAAAGTTGCAGAGGGAGGACACGAACTCAGGCCTGCCTTGCTCCAGAACCCATACTCTGAAACACATTATTTTAGTCTTCCAGATGGTCAAATGGCTTGATGCCATTTGAGGCCTTGTTCCAGTGCTGGCTTGGCCACCACCATGCTGTGTTGCCTTGGGTAATCACCTGCCCTCTCTGGGGCTCTGATCTGTCCAGTGAGGAGGTGGAATCAGGTAGGGCACCGATCGTTCAGTATTAGTGACAATGGGGCTGGCATTGTTTGGTGGTGGTGCCAGGCCACTGGCCTGAGCATCTGCTCTCTGAGTCTAGTGAAACCTTGGGTGTGGTTTGGGCTTTGGTCTGATGGGTCTGGGCACCTACCCTAGCGGGTCCTTGGATTACATTTAATACAGACATCATCCCTAATCTTCCCAGCAACCCTGAGGTAGATACAGCCAAAACCATTTGATATATGAGGAAACAGGCTCAGAGAGGTGAGGCGAATTGCTTCAGGTCACACAGCCACTAAAGAACCAAGTCAGAATTAGAACCCATGTCACTTGACTCCAAAGTCCTTGCTCTTGTAATCCTCACAGAATTCTGGAGAATCTGAACCTGAACCACATTAACTACTTGCAGTTTCTCTTGTCCATGGATCAATCTTCCCTCTCAACACTTGCTCAAGCCAGGCTCAGCCACAGACAGCTGTAGATCGGCTTAGGTGAGGCCCACAGTCGAAGAGCCTCCCAGACTCAGTGCTTGTCACCTAGTAGGCCTGCTGATAATGCTGTTGGATGAACATTTGAATGTCCGTTGAATCTGAAGATGGTGGGGCTGGCCTGAGTCAGCAGGAGCCAGGGAGCTGAGAAAGCCTCTTCAAAAGAAATGAAATGCATCTCAACTCACTTCCTACTTACTCCCAGGGGTGGGGAGAGGGAACCTGTCCAGGAATTTTATTTTCTGTTCATTTGAAAGCTGAACAATGTGGCTTTCTTGAGCTGTGTTTATTATGGGACTGCATTCTCTTTCTGAAGAGCACTGGGGGGCAGAGTTCACTCCCTAGGGCTACAGCCCCTGCCTGCCCCACCCTCTGCTAAAGGCAGAGAAACACTTGCGCCTCTAGCCTCTTCCCCTGACGGACTCGTTGCTCCCTTCCATTTCTGTCTCTCTCACATACCAGTTATCTATTTTTTTTTTATCTCTGAGATTCAAATACATCCTTCTTTGCCCTGCTTTGAGATACTGGAGCTGGACCCTGTAAACAGTTCTCTTTTGCCAGCTGGAGCAATGTTAGGCTTTGTCAATAGGGGGCACTAGCGGGACACCGTTGGTGATAGCAGGAGTGCACCGCCATTCCAGCTTCTCATCCTCCACCCATCTTTTTTTTTTTTTTTTTTTCTCAGTACGGGAGCCATGACCTCAGTGGCCCTTGTGGACCAGCTCTGGATGTATCCTCAAGCTTCACTCTCCAAAGGGCCTTTTCTACAGACAAGCGCTATAGCCCATATTCCCTGGCATGTTTCTTAGCCACTGGACGCTGCATGTTCTTATGGTCCTCAAACCCTCCCTGAAGAGGTCTGAATCTCAGTCTTGGGGGAAGACTTTCTCCTCAGTCTTTTAGTTCCATCATTATTCGCTCTCCCTCAGCCTAGACATATTAGCTGCTTTTTTTTTTTTTTTTTTTTTTTTTTTTTTTTTGCGGTACGCGGGCCTCTCACTGCCGTGGCCCCTCCTGTTGCGGAGCACAGGCTCCGGACGCGCAGGCTCAGCGGCCATGGCTCACGGGCCCAGCCGCTCCGCGGCATGTGGGATCCTCCCGGACCGGGGCACGAACCCGTGTCCCTTGCATCGGCAGGTGGACTCTCAACGACTGCGCCACCAGGGAAGCCCTATTAGCTGCTTTTTTTTTGCAAACTTTTTCTTCTGGGTGTTTCTTTCTTGCTGCTTCCATGTTCCTTAGAATCCTCTTTCAACCCCTGTTAGTAATTCACCACCTTTGCTAGTTAACAATTCTTTATATTAAAATTTTCCATGCTCAGTTTATGGGTTCTGAACTCTGTCTCTTGACTGGACTCTAATCGATATAGAATGGGGAGCAGGGGTGGACCCTGGAACAGACCTTCAAAGGTGGGATTTTGATTGGTTTCGTTGTGCCCTTGGGCTTGAGCACAGTGCTGTGCTCCTTGCCAGTGGGACACGGGATGCTACTAATCAACAGCATAGTGGCATCGTAATTATGCTACCACCTGTGATGGATGTTGATGCAGTGCTAATTGAAGCAAGTGTCTGGGGAGCCCAAGTGATTAGTGAACTTGACCATCGTGTCAGTAATTACGACTGCAAAGACTGTGGTGTGACATGGATTTTTTTTTTAACATCTTTATTGGAGTATAATTGCTTTACAATGGTGTGTTACTTTCTGCTGCATAACAAAGTGAATCAGTTATACATATACATATATCCCCATATCCCCTCCCTCTTGTGTCACCCTGCCACCCTCCCTACCCCATCCCTCTAGGTGGACACAAAGCACCGAGCTGATCTCCCTGTGCTATGCGGCTGCTTCCCACTAGCTATCTATTTTACATTTGGTAGTGTATATATGTCCATGCCATTCTCTCACTTAGTCCCAGCTTACACTTCCTCCTCCCCGTGTCCTCAAGTCCATTCCCCACGTCTGCATCTTTATTCCCATTCTGCCCCTAGGTTCTTCAGAACCATTTTTTTCTTTTGTTTTTTTAGATTCCATATATATGTGTTAGCATACGGTATTTGTTTTTCTCTTTCTGACTTACTTCACTCTGTATGACAAACTCTAGGTCCATCCACCTCACTACAAATAACTCAATTTCGTTTCCTTTTATGGCTGAGTAACATTCCATTGTATGTATGTGCCACATCTTCTTTATCCATTCATCTGTCAGTGAAAACTTAGGTTGCTTCCAGTGACATGGATTCCTGAATGTACTGGAGCACTCACTCGAAAGAAAATCATAAGTTCAGGTCATTTAATTCTCAGCTCAAACCATGATTTGAGAACCACAGAGCTTCCATGGCATCTTTAAAAGAAACTTATTTCATGTAGCTACAGGGCTGATATTGCTGAAAAGAAAATATAAAATTTAATGGTGTGGGTCACAGAATTTAAACGTCAGTTAACTTTACATCATTGCCAAGTTTCTCACATGAGAGTTTGGAAATAAGTTAGGAAAGAAAGGGATCCTGAAACGTCTGGTAGAGACATCTGGTTGGACTCAGATGAAATGGAAAGCCACTCTGAGGCTCACTTTACCAATGGAAAGAACTCTCCCTGGCTTCCCTGGTGGCCCAGTGGTTAAGAATCCGCCTGCCAATGCAGGGGACATGGGTTCGAGTCCTGGTCTGGGAAGATCACACATGCCGCGGAGCAACTAAGCCCGTGCACCACAACCACTGAGCCTGCGCCCTAGAGCCCGCGAGCCACAACTACTGAAACCCGCATGCCTAGAGCCCGTCCTCCGCAACAAGAGAAGCCACCGCAATGAGAAGCCCGTGCACTGCAACGAAGAGTAGCTCCCGCTCTCCGCAACTAGAGGAAGCCCGCGTGCAGCAACGAAGACCCAACGCAGCCAAAAATAAATAAATAAGAAAGAAAGAACTCTCCCTCTTGTATCTAAAGAGACTAGTTTTCCTTTGTTTGAAAACCCTGTGATACGGGGCATATACCCTGAAAAGGGATGGCCATTCTCCTCAAGACATAGCACAAGCATCCTTTGTTGCCATTAGATCCGTAATGAAGGTCAAATCTCAACATGCTCCAAGGGGTCAGGTACATACTGGGACCCAGGAGGAGATAGTTTATACAGTAGAAGAATGGCAAGCTTTGACATAATCCTGGGGAATATATATGGACTTGATTCTAAGGGTGGAAGAGAATACTAAATCATTCTGAATTCATAGATGTAGAGTCAGGATTTAAAGTGTCAGCTTGTACAGCTGAAGGTGGCTCTAACATTTTAGTTGGTTGACTGAAACTTGGACTTGAAAATGACTTACATTCAATGAATGGAGATGCTAGAGTTTCCATGGAATAATGTGGAAGAAGGATTCCAGAGTCTTCTTTTTTTGAAGGATAATCTATTTTATTTTTATTTTTTATTTTTACAGTAGGTCCTTGTTGGTTATCTGTTTTAAATATAGCAGTGTGTATATGTCAATCTCAAACTCCCAATCTATCCACGCCCTGCCCTTCCCCCTGGTAACCATAAGTTTATTCTCTAAGTCTGTGAGTCTGTTTTTGTTTTGTAAATAAGTTCATTTGTATCATTTTAAAAAAAAGAGTCTGCATATAAGTGATATCATATGATATTGGTCTTTCTCTGTCTGACTTACTTCACTCAGTACGGCAATCTCTAGGTCCATCCATGTCACTGCAAATGGCATTATTTTGTTCTTTTTTATGGCTGAGTAATATTCCATTGTATATATGTACCACATCTTCTTTATCCATTCATCAGGCGATGGCCATTTAGGTTGCTTCTGTGTCTTGGCTATTGTAAACAGTGCTCAATGAACACTGGGGTGCAAGGATCCTTTTGAACCATGCTTTTCTCTGGATATATGCCCAGGACTGGGATTGCTAGATCATAGGGTAGTTCTATTTTTAGTCTTTTAAGGAAGCTCCATACTGTTCTCCATAGTGGCTGTACCAATTTACATTCCCACCAACAGTGTAGGAGGGTTCCCTTTTCTCCACACCCTCTCCAGTAGTATTGTTTGTGGATTTTTTGATGATGGCCATTCTGACTGGTGTGAGGTGATATCTCATTGTAATTTTGATTTGCATTTCTCTAATAATTAGTGATGTTGAGCATCCTTTCATGTGCCTCTTGGCCATCTGTATGTCTTCTTTGAAGACGTGTCTATTTAGGTTTTCTGCCCATTTTTGGATTGGGTTGTTTATTTTTTGAATATTGAGCCACATGAGCTGTTTGTAAATTTTGGAGACTAATCCCTTGTTGGTTGCATCGTTTGTGAATATTTTCTGCCATTTTGTGGGTTGTCTTTTCGTTTTGTTTTTGGTTTCCTTTGCTGTCCAAAAGCTTTTGAGTTTAGTTAGGTCCCATTTGTTTATTTTTGTTTTTATTTCCATTACTCCAGGAGACTGATTGAAAAAGATATTGCTGCAATTTATGTCAAAGGGTGCTCTGCCTATGTTTTCCTCTGATCCAAAGGCTTAAGGATAGAGGATTTTGGACTGGATTTATCATGTGTGACCTGCATAGCCACCCCTAAACTATGTTCCATAAAATTCCAAGAAGACACCTTCACAAACAAGGCTTTGAAAAACATATTAGTGAGTTGAGAACCTACATCCTTAAGATACTCTGTGGATGTTCACCTTTGCAGACCAGATATTATAATGCTGTCGTTCAGACAGGCTCCCTGATTTCATGGGGATGGTAGGATCCTGGAGTGGTAGAGGCTAAGTGGCAGTACTTAATAGCCAAAGACAAGGTGAGTGCATTTACCATAAATGGCAGCAGGGATGTACCAGTAATCAGAATGCCTTGGCCAACAGAGATCTTTGGTAGTGACTAATGGATCAGTGCATCCCGAGGAAGGAACTAGGTGGACAGCCTACTAGAGTATTGTTTGATTTACATAACAGAAAAAAAATCAACCAACCAACCAGCCTAAACCTGCGCTGACTCACACATTGGTGAGTGGTGGCCTCTCTTCGTTTTGAGACAGGTTAGAGCCCCTTTATTGAAGAGGAGGCCAGGCCCCTTGAAGAAGATTCCTGCAGCAGTGCTATGAGTATGTACCATAAATCTTCCTCCCAGCCTTCACCAGAGGGAGCTTTGGCCGTTTACTAGATGACTACACTTGGGAAAGGAAGGTACTCAGATCTTTGGAGATTACTAGACACTGCTCTGAATTTATGATAATTCCTGGGAATGCAAAATGCCACTGAGGCTACCGGTCAAAGTGAAAACTTAGGTCGTCGGATGATAGATACTCAGCTCAGGTGTGTCCAGTGGGTCACTTCCCCCTTTCCTGAATTGTATAATGGAAGTAGACATGCTTGGCAACTGGAAGAATCCCCACTTTGGGTCTCTGACTCATGAAGTGAGGGCACTTGTGGACGGAAGGGCTCACCGGAAGTTCCTTTTTACCGTGATAGTGAACTGGAAGCAATTCTCTATTCCTGGGGCAAGTTCAAAGACTGGTGAAGGCTGAAATACACAGAGGTAGTGATTCCCATCCCATTCCTATTTAACTTTCCTGTTTGGCCTGTGCAGACATTTGATGAGTTTTGGAGAATGACTAGATTATTCATCTATTTCATCGGGCGGTGACTCCAACCGCAGCTGCTGTCCCAGATATAGTATGTTTACGGGAGCAACCCAGTATAGTACTTAGTATGTAGCCATTGACCTAGATACTGCCTTTTTCTCCAGACCAACTTGTGAGGATCGCCAAGCCAGTTTTTCTTTACCTGGAAAGGCCAAAAATACACCTTCACAGTCTTGCTTCAGAGCTACGTCAGTTCTCTTGCTTTTCTGCCATTATATGGTCCACAGATAACGTGATCATCTTGACATTCCACAAAGCATCACACGGGTACACCACACTGATGATAAGCTTATCGCTTTTGGTGAACAGGAGGTAGCAAGAACAGCATATATGAATGGAAAGGTGGGAAATAAATACCACAACATTTCAAAGGTCGCTGTCTCAGTAAGGTTTCTGCGGGCTCAATAGTATGGAACACATTGAGGTATCCTCTTTGAGGTGAAAGTCAAGCTGCTGCACTTTATACGACTTACCTCAAAAGAAGAGGCACGGCACTTGGTAGGCTTTTTGGATTTTGGAGAAACACAGCTGTGTGTGTTTCTTTGACCCATTGGCAAAATCCCTGCGAGACTGCCAGTTTTGAGTTTGCACCAAAGAAAAACAGCAAGTTAAGGCTTTAGTACACGTCCTTCTACCGCTTGGCTCTTACAATCCATTAGATCTGATGATTGTCAAAGATTTTATAGCAAATAGGAATGCTGTATAGTCTCAGGCAAGGCCTGAGGATCACAGTGGCGACTTCCAGGATTTTAGAGTAAATCTTTCCCACTTATGCAGATAACACTTCTTCTTCTGAGAAACAGCTTCTAGCTTTCTACTGGTCTGTGGTAAGAGACTACAGCAGGTGACCATGCAGCCTGACCCCCATTTAGGATTCCTCTAACACAGCTAGCCATAAATTTAACTTTGTGTAGCAGCAATCTACAGTCAGATGGAAGTGGTATAAAAGAGACAACGCTTGGGCTTCCCTGGTAGTGCAGTGGTTGAGGGTCCGCCTGCCGATGCAGGGGACACAGGTTCGTGCCCCAGTCCGGGAGGACCCCGCATGCCGCGGAGTGGCTGGGCCCGTGAGCCATGGCTGCTGAGTCTGCGCGCCCGGAACCTGTGGTCCACAACGGGAGAGGCCACAACAGTGAGAGGCCCGCGTACTGCAAAAAAAAAAAAAAAAAAAAGAGACCACGCTTGGGCAAGTCTGGAAGATATGAGTAAGTTGTATGATTCAATGATTCAGACTCCCGCTTCATTGCCTCTTCTTCCTCATATCATGCCGATGGCTTTGTGGGCAGTTCCTTATGGCCAGTTAGCTGAGGAATACAAACTCAAGCCTGGTTTATAGATGCTGCTGCTACATGATATGTGAGTACCACCCCAGAGTAGAAGACTGCAGCATTATAACATCATCAGGGGGTGACCCTGAAGGACAGCGGTGAAGGAAAATCTTTTCAGTGGGTAGAACTTTAAGCAGTGTATTTGGTCGTCCGTTTTGGAATTGGATATGAAGTATGAATCTACACTGATTTATGAGCAGTTTTAAAAAAATTAATTAATTTATTTTTTGGTTGTGTTGGGTCTTAGTTGCGGCATGTGGGATATTTCGTTGTGTTGCCCAGGCTCTTAGTTGCAGTGCGTGGGCTTCTCTCTAGCTGTGGCACGCGGGCTTAGTTACCCCACGGCATGTGGGGTCCTAATTCCCTGAGCAGGGATCGAACCGGCATCCCCTGCATTGCAAGACGGATTCTTAACCACTGGACCACCAGTGGAAGTCCCCATGAGCAGTTGTTAATGGTATGGTTTGGCTGGATGGTAAGGGACTTGGAAAGAATGGGTTTGGAAGATTGGCGACAAGGAATTCTGGGGAAGAGGTATGAGGATGGACTCTTCAGGATGGGCATAGACTGTGAAGATCTGTGTCCCGTGTGAATGCTCACTAATGGGAATCTGCTGCCCTGGGGGCTTTCAATTATCAGATGAACAACATGTCATGCTTTGTGGTATCAGTTACCTTGTTTATCCAGTGGCCCCTGTTCTTGTCCAATAGTACTGTGAATAAAGTGTCCATAGTGGCAGGGATGGACGATATGCATGGGCTCAAAAACATGAATTTCCCCTTACTAAGGACACTGCCACTTCTGGGTGCTCAATCTTTCGACAGAAAAGACCAACATGTGCCCATGATACGGCACCATTCCCTGGAGAGACCAGCCACTTACCTGGTGGCAGGTTGATTTCATTGTATCTCTTCCGTCACGTATGGGGCAGAGATACTTCCTTACTAGAATAGAATTTTTTTTCTGGCTATAAATTTGCTGTCTCTGCCTGTAATGCCTTTATCCACACCACCATGTGCATATATACAGAATGCCACCATCATGGTATTCTACCCAGAATGTCTCTTCTCAAGGAATTCATTCCATAACAAAGGAGTGCAGCAGTAGGCTCATCCCCATGGAATTCATTAGTTTTACAATATAACGCATCCCCCGGAAGTGGATGGCCTCATTGAAAGGTGGAATGGCATCCTGAAGGCTCAGGTATGGCACTAGTTGGCAGACAAATCCTGAAAGAATGCAGTATATGCTTTGAATCAGACACAATTGTATGAGGCTGCCTCCCTCATCATTAGAATACATGGGTCCATTAATCAAGGTGTGGAAATGGGAGTGTTCTGTGTCAGCCAAGGTCCAAGCAAGAGACAGAAACTACATTAAATTAACTAAAGGGGAACAAAAAGAGCTCAAAGAATTCCACTAAGATGGAAGGAAAGTATGCAAGGAATAAAACTTGGGAGGGAGGGAGGATCCTCCCCATGGGTGGAATTCAGGCCATTGGACAGAGCATGGATACAGCCCACTGGATGGCAGAAAATGTCACTGGGTTGTCCAGGCCAGAGGTAGTCTAATGGTGGGCCAAGTTTAGTGGGCAGAGAATGGCCTGCTGAGGGGCCGATGCCATTCAGAAATTGGCTATGGGAATTGCTGTTGAACATGCTGAGAAGCCAGCTAGGGAACTGTCTGCTAAGAAGCTCCTCACAGAGTTGGGGTTAGGGTCAGGGTTAGGGTATAGGGAAGACTGGGGATATTCTTGGAAGTGAGCTGGGGCTCCCGTCAACCTTGCCTTTCAGAAGCCAGCTGTGGGCTTGCCACTGGTGCCATGAGGGGCGTGCTCCGCTGAGTGTCCTGCACACGACCAGGTGCTGCAGGAGCAAGAAGCAGAGGTGACTGGCATCAGGTAGCATGTCCTGTGCCCTGCCGGTGCCACCTATGGACAAAGATTAACATCATCCTTGTAAGGAAAGATGTTCTAGTACCACGGGCAGGTCTTGAAGGGTGGATTTGGAGCCAAGAAGCAATAAATGACAACTAGTACTTCTCACTTTCATTCTTAATCACCCACTTGCAGAATTGTTCCTTCTTGTCGTAGCAAATTTGAGCTCTACTGGCTTGGAGATCTCTGTTCCTGAGGGGGCGTACCAGAGGATGCAACAGTGGTTCCAGTGAGCAGAAGGGTGAGACTGCTGTGTAGCCGTTTGAGATCCTTATGTCACTGAACAAACACTGAAGCCAAAAAAAGCGTTACTCTAACTGCATAGAAGGATTGATCCTGATTAATAAGGGGAAATTGGGTTGCTGCGACACAATGAGAGTACAGAGGACTATGTATGGAACTCAGGGTATTCTCTGGGGCACCCCTTAATACTTCCGTGTCCAATTGTAAATATTACTGAAAAACTTCAGCAACCCCAAAAAGCAGAATAATTGAGGATTCATGCCATTCAGGAATGAAGTTTTGGTTCACTCTTCCTGGTAAAAAATTCCAACGAGCTGAGGTTCTGGTTGAGGGTGGGGGAAATGTGAAACAGGTAGTGGAAGAAGGAAGCAATAAATATAAATTATGGCTTTGACCAATTACAGAAATGAGGACTGTAGTAGCTTTGCTTGTTATGTTTATAAACTTATATCTGTATGCTAACCATTTTCTTCTCCTCTCTCCTTCTTCCCATTATTATCTTTATATAAGTTCTTGGAAGTTAACTTTAGAATTTAGTCTTTAGGGAACAGAATATTCAGGGTGGCTGTACTGAATTTGAGGAGTCATTCATACAGCCAGCAATGGATAAAAAGACGTTCAACTGCGTATCTCCTTATTTTGAGGTAAGTGTGAGAACTTCTTTATTTGTACAAAAGATAACTGTGCCCTGTTAGGTGGAAACGGAGTTGCTGTGTTGTGAATGAAGTTCCAAAGTGCATGAAAGGTGTACGTGGAAGCTGATTAGCCCAAGGTAAGGATTGTGGCTGTTGTCACTTTATTTTCTCTCAGCTCCAAGTCTACCCTTCTTTGCCCTGCTTTGTGGTACTGGAGCTGGACCCCGTGAACATTTCTTCCCGGCCAGCTGGTGCAATGCTAATATCTGTCAATAGGGGGCCCTGGAGGGACCAGCTCCAGCCACGCCCTCAGTCATTCCTAGAGGTAGTAAAATTTCCCTACATTTGCCATTCATCTCTTCTTCAGTATCCTTTTTACTCCTTTTAGTCCTTAACCCCCTTTTCCTAATTAACACTTGTTTACAGTAAATTTTCCATGTTCGGATTACTGATGTGCTTCTCTGCCTCCTGAACGGACCCTGACTCAAATACTCTCCACCCTGGTTTCCTTTGCTATCTCCACGTCAACCCTTGGAAGACTTGGGCTCTCTTTTGTTCTTACCGTCTTTGCCTTTCTCCTCACCTCTGCCTATTTCAGGTCCCTCTTGTCACGGTGCAAAGACAAGGATGTGGCATCCTCCAAGGGTGCCTTGGGAAAAGGTGGAATTTCACAAAACTGGTAGCATGGAAAAAGCCTGGACCTTGGAAACAGGGTGCCTGGATTTTAGACCCAGTCAGCCTCTGAGCCATGTATTTTACAGGTGGGAAATGGAGCAGAAGCTGTGATAAATAACTACTCATACTTCTCTAATCACTGTCAAAGATTTTCTCCCAGTCTCAGTTCCCAGTATTTTATGTGTTCCTCATAAGAACCATTTTCACATGGTTTGGCTGGACAGGTCTTCCTCTTCTTATTCCAATTAGTACAGTGGTTCTCAATTGCAGCAGTTTTGCTTCTTAGAAGACATTTGGTTGTAACAAGGGTGTGTGTTTGTGCTACTGGCAGCTAGTGGACAGAGGCCTGGGATGCTGCTAAACATCCTATAATGCACAGGACAGCTCTCCACAATAAGGAATTATCTGGCCCCAAATGCCAACGGTGCTGAGGTTGAGAAGTCCTGAGTTAACATATAGAAATGGAGGTCCAGAGAGGGGAAATGACTTGCCTAGGGTCACACAGAAAGTGGACAGCAGAACTTGAATGACAGTCCAGGGCCTCACTATCACCCATTCTTCTTCCTGGGGCAAGGATAGAGGAGATGGGAAGCCAGTAAGTCCTACCCTCATGATTCCTGTGCCTGCAGGGGGCTGGCATTCTCCTCTTGCCACCCTGCCGTGCCAAACCCCAGCCATTTTCCAATGCAACCATCTGCTTTCTCAACTCCTGTTCTGAGCTGCCAGGAAGCCATCAGGAAAACTGTCCTCAATGAGTACACCGCCAGGGAGCCAGTGCCAACGTAAGCTGGCGCCAGCACCGCCCATCCTTCCGGCCTTCCTGTAATTTGCTCCACTCCCCTACCTGCCTTCAAGGGCTATTCAAGTCCTCCACCTTCACAAGCCCTCTCCCATCCCACTCATCAACTCCTTCACTCCCAACAGGTAACTGACTTTCCCGAATGCTCCCTTCTCTCCTACGGCTAAGCCTGTTCTCAGCCAGCTCAGGAAGAGAAAATTTCTCTTCTGGTGGAAGACAACTCTTCTGTCCTCTGGATCTATTCCTTTCTAACTTTGCCAAGGTCTGTCCCTACTGAGTATTCTCTCCCTGTCTCTGTCTGTCTCTGTCTCTCTCTCTCATTTGTCAACTCCCCCAACTCCACTACCTAAGGCTTCCCTGCAAAAAGACTGCTCAAATCTCCCCCATGATTAATTTTAAAATAAGTTATTTTCTTAGGGCTTCCCTGGTGGCGCAGTGGCTGAGAGTCTGTCTGCCGATGCAGGGGACACAGGTTCGTGCCCCGGTCCGGGAAGATCCCACATGCCGCGGAGCGGCTGGGCCCGTGAGCCATGGCTGCTGAGCCTGTGCATCCGGAGCCTGTGCTCCGCAACGGGAGAGGCCACAGCAGTGAGAGGCCTGCGTACCGCAAAAAAAAAAAAAAGTTATTTTCTTGAACTCCTCTGAGCCACTTTTATTTCTTCCCCTCCCATCCATATACTCTTCACGCTGCCTGGATGAGCTGCTCCCCACGCCTGCTCCAGCTGCAAAACTCCGAGTCACGCTTCAAACCCAGCTCAAATGTCAGCTTCTCTAAGACGCCATAGCAGGTGCTGTTGATCCCCCACCTCATCCCCCCTCGACTTTCTGAGTTCTCCCGCAGCTACAGAAAGTTCTGGGCGTGCTGACATCTTCCCACCTCAAGTGCCTGAATTTATTTTATTCTTTCCTCAGAGCGTCCCCAGCAGGACTGAGCCCCAGTGCCCACCACTGTAACCCACTCATGAGCCCAGGCTTCGCTGGCTCTCCTCCCTGCCCTGCTCAGTCTCTCCATGTCCTCACTCGTGCTCCCTGGGCTCAGCCCCCAGATGAACTACCGGCACCAGAGCCCTTGTCTCAGGGTCCACTTTGGGGGCCCCACCCTAAGGCCCATGCCCGCCCCACCTGCCCCTGAGGCAGTTCCGCGCTCCCTCCATCTGCTCCTGGTGTCTTTTCTTGCACTTCTTGAGGCAGACCCTCTGTCTCCTGTTCCAGACTGTGAGCCCTTTGAGGGTAAAGGCAAGTTCTTCATCACCCCTGTGTCCCCTTCACCTGGCACATTACCCGGCCCATCACCGGCCAAGAAGTGTTTGCTGAGTGAGGGAGTGAGAAAGTAAATGGGTAAATGATGACATGAATCTCCAGGGCACCTACACTGGGTGACAGACCCTGTGAACTGAATTATCCCATCGGTGTGGCCCTCTGAACCCCTGCCTCCTCCTCTCCTATCTGGGGACCTACTCCTGACCCCCCTGCCAGGACCTGAGGCACCTCCCTCTGCCATCGATACCTGTTCTGCCCTCTATAACACCGTCGCAGTTGGCTCCCAGGATGCCTCCTGCCAGGAAAAGTCCCCAGACAGGGAAGTGGGTCTCTTGGTGGGAGATTCCAACTTCAGTTAAATAAAGGTTACAGGAGCCCAGGGAGATGCTATTATAGTGTGACATAATTCAATGCCACCAGCCAGCAGATGTTGCTTTGGAGGGCTGGATTTGTCCAGATGGACTCTGGGGCTCGTGCAGAATCCCTCAGAACAACTACCTGCTTCTGATGTGAGCAGCCCCATGAAACGGTAATTTCTAGAAATCAACTTATTCAGCCCGAGTACATGGAGCAGAGTTTCCAGCAGGAGGAGATAAAATCATTGCTGGGGAAGTGAAGCAGATGTTCCCAAGCCAAGAGGTCATGGAGACCATGTCCAGTTTTGAAACTCCTGAGGGAATGGGACACTCTGAGTACATCCAGAATGATGGGGGACTCAAACTCAGCGACCTGGTCCTGTGAAAGATCGCTGTACACATAAGAAAACCGAGGTGTGTAGAGGCAAAGGAAAGGCTGCCCAAGGTCATGCACAGTGAGTCAGTGGCAAACCTGGGACTCAAGTCTAAATCCAAACAGGTCTGCCCCCAACAGTCCCCAACTTCTCAGAAGACCAGGCAAAATGGGAGTCATGCTGAAACTAAAACCAAACCCAAACAAAAAACAACCAACACCCTGGACTGACTCACAGGTTGTGCCTGCCATTTTGTTACAGACACTGGCCTGGAAATTAGAGACCCTGGGATCAGTTGCTTGTTCTGCCTCTCTTGCTGGAGACCCCTCTCTGGGTTTCAGTTTCTTTATCTGTGAACTAGAAGACTAATGACCTCTAGAATTCTTCAGCTTCCAAAAAAAAAAAAAAAAAATCACTTCGAGCCTCAGTTTCCCCACTTAAGGGGTATAATGCTCTACTTCCTAGGATGATGTGAGAATCACGTGATGTCCATAAGAAGTTCCTTGACACAATTGTGTGAAAGTAACCTCAGGGACAGTGCCATCACACACACATCTGCAGCAAGGTGATGCTGAGGGTAGAGCTAGTTCCACATCTGAGCTGCTAGAAGGAGTGAAGGGAAACCAATGTATCGTCTCCTAGACAAGAGGCCCTGGAGCAGCAAAGGGGTTTCAGGGTGGGTTTAAATCTGGATTTTCTCTGCATAAGGTGAGGTTGTCTCTGAAGCCATTTCCCTCTTGCTGTCCCAGCAAGTGACATGGAACGTCAAATCTCAGGGTGCCTGCCCAAAGGGATCTTGGCAGAGTGCTGGGCTGTGGGCAAGAGCTGAAGGAAGGGAAAGGGAGAAAGTGGTGATTTATAAAGGGGTGGGGAGGAAGAATAGGGGGTGAGGGGAAGAGGAGGGCAAAGAGAGAAGGAACATCTGGAGGGGGATGACTATCTCTGTTCAATGGTGTAAAATGCAAGCAGGAAGTGTGGGCTCTAGAATCAGAAAGACCCAAGATCAAAGGTCAGCTTATCTATTCATCCTATGGGGGCCTTTGGGCTAATCATTCAACCATTGTAAACCTGTTTCCACATCAGTAAAATGGGGATAAGAATGGTGCCTCTGTCTCAGGGATAATCTTGGCAAAGTGCTTAGCGCCATGCCTGGCCCAGAGTAAGTTCTCAATACACAGTAACTAGAGTGGCCACATAAACAGAGTAAGTAGCTGTAAATCTACCAATCTGTGTGTTCTTCAGGAGGGGATGTAGGATCCATCCCAGTGACTGTGGCTACAGGAAGACAAGAGAGCTTGTTCAAGTAGAGGAGCAGGTGGGTTTGTCCAAGTTGACAGAAACCTGAAGAAGCACAGAAACCCAGATAACACATGCAAAGAAATATAGATAACACATTTTTATTGTGTTGACTATAGCAGGAATTATTCTTATTTGGCTAACAGCAATTCTATTAGTGAGTACAACAATACATGTGCTAATGGTAGCTAAACGGATTAAAATAACAAGAAGGCAAATTTAAAGTCATTGCATCCATCAGGAAGAAATGCCAATGCCAGCCATGATCAAATGACTGTCACATGTATAAACAATAGGTATGATGTTAGAGAGATGGGAGAGGGGGTGATGGGGCACTCACCGGGATCAGCAACGACATCAAATGAAACAACACTCCCCAAATCCCACCGTGGGTGAGTGGAGCCCAGATTCCAACCCAGATGCCTGAAGCCGAGGCTCTGACCACCCATCAGAGTTGGCCAGCGCCACATCATCTTCAGGCTGGAGTTTCCCAGGCCTCGCAGGCCCAGCAAGATTGGGGGACAGAGCAGTTGAGGACTGAGGGGCTGGGGTGAGGGGACCTTCCCTACAGTCTTGATGGGCCGGTCATGAAGTATAACCAGGGACCCTGTCTGCCAGAAGGATGGATGAACTGAGCTGTGGGCTTTCCAGCTCCCTGGGATTATGAAATCCTTTTAGGCTTTCCCTTCAGCACCCACCAAGAGGGGAACTCTTCCCTCAGGGATGCCAGAGCTTGCTCTTCTTAGCAGATCTACGTGGTTGCTATGACCACAAAACTATGGGTGGAATTGAAAAAACCTAGGAGGCACACATTTAAAAATTGATTAATTTTTATTTTTTATTAAATTTTTTTCTTCCAATTTTATTGAGATATAATTGACATACAGCAGTGTATAAGTTTAAGGTGTACAGCATAATGACTTGACTTATATACATCATGAAATGATTATCACAATAAGTTTAGTGAACATTGATCATCTCATATGATACAGAATTAAAGAAATAGAAAAAAAAAGTTTTCTTGTGATAAGAACTTAGGATTTACTCTCTTAATAACTTTTGTATATAACATACAGCCGTGTTAATTATATTTATCATGTTGTACATTACATCCCTAGTACTTATTCATCTTATAACTGGAAATTTCTACCTTTTGACTGACTTCATCCAATTTCCCCTCACCCCACCCGCTGCCTCTGGTAACACAAACCTGATCTCTTTTGCTATGAGTTTGTTTGTTTTTGAAGTATAATTGACCTACAACACTATATCACTATATTAGTTCCTGTTATAAGCATAGTAATTCGATATTTCTATATATTTCAAAATGATCATGGAATGCACACATTTTTTTTTTTTTTTTTGGCGGTCCGCGGGCGTCTCACTGTTGTGGACTCTCTCCCGTTGCGGAACACAGGCTCCGGACGCGCAGGCTCAGTGGCCATGGCTCACGGGCCCAGCCGCTCCGCGGCATGTGGGATCTTCCCGGACCGGGGCACGAACCCGTGTCCCCTGCATCGGCAGGCGGACTCTCAACCACTGCGCCACCAGGGAAGTCCGAATGCACACATTTTTGAACTGATATAAAATGCAAGCTAAAGATTTGTCCTAGATTCTCCCTCCTGAGTAACTGAATTGTGAGATGCCGATCGTGTAATATGAGAGATGTATCATCACACAGAGAATCTATTACATGCAGTCAGATACATACCCATGTGTACACACACACGCACACACACACGCACACAAAGAGAAGGTCATTGGGGATCTTTCCTTCTTCAAGAACACTGGATCGTTCTTAAGAAGTGAAAAAAAATCTCCAAACTCAAGAAAATATTTTCTGTGAAGTCTGTGAATGCCACACACAATTGCTCTAATCTTGTTCCTCCAGCTTTCCTCATTAACCTCCATCTCTACCTTGCTCTGAGGATTCTGTCCCCTGAACTGAAGGGTAAGTAGTAAGGAATATTCACTCCCTAGCCTTCAGGGTTGCTCAACTTCTTGAGAGTCTTCTCTGAGCCTTCCCCCTTCATCCCCTTCCAAGAGATAGAAATAGACCAGAAGCTTTAAGGTCTGAACTCACCCGTTGGAATGATTTAATCCTGCTTCAGCACCGCGGACAGAGCCCCACCCGCCGCGTCCCCTCTCCCCCCCCACCCCCCGACCCCGGAGGAGAAACTGGGGGTTTCTTGCTAATGGCGTCATGAGATGGGAACACCCAGATTACCAAAAGGTCTGAATGTAGACAGTGCTTCATCTAGACCCCTAACCACAAGCTCACACGTTCTTTGAACTCTCCAATTTAATATTTCAAAAATATGCACATTTTGCTTTCTATATTATACCCATGATTGTTTTAATATAAAATACAAAGCAATGGATATTTCCGTGTATTAGAGTAAAACTGGAACAGAAGGAGTATGTCCTATGCCTAAGCAATGTCTTTTTGTACTGCCGGGCACACCTTAAAAATTCCTCTGGCGTGTGTGTGTGTGTGTGTGTGTGTGTGTGTGTGTGTGTGTGTGTGGTGGGGTACAGTGCTCACAGGATGAAGATCAAGATACTTACCTTGGAATTCACATCATCATCCGCTACTTCCTCCTTTTCCTCTACCACTTTCACTGATGCCGCACCCTCACATCTCACACAAGAGCTACATAACACACACACACATGTCACACATACATAGGATCCCATTGAACCCCTGACTCACCCTTCAGTGCCCTTGGGGTTGTATCCTTTCTCATGGAAGAAGGTGGGTCCCTCCACTCCTTTCTTCTCTGATCCTGCCTGTGAATACAGACACATGTCCTGCACTCTGAGATGCAATCCATGCCACCCAGCAGAGCAGAGCTGTGGCTCTGCTGTTTTAAAGGAATAAACCTAGGCTGACCCCCATTGATTTATTTCAGTCTTTGAATCTTGTCTCCAGGCATGGGCTCTTCATCATTGCCTGCAGTGAGCAGACTGAGGAGAGAGTCTTAGAGCTTGACTGCCCAGATCAGCTGCAAATGGAAACTAAAGGATTGAGGTTTTGGTGAATTTTTTTCTTCCTCCAATTGTGGTTCAGTGAGCCTTCAACAGCACTAGAGGTTCTGTGTGAGCTGAACCATGCAGGTTGCATGCTAAATCTCTTCCTGCTGCTCTAACATGGGGCTGGTCTCCAGGAGGCATTCTGGGTGAACAGAGGAGCAGCAGCTGGTCCCTGACATAGGAGGTTAGAGCAGGAAGGTACAGCTCGCACATTAATTGGTCAACAACCCAACTGACATCTGCTCTGTGCCAGGCCTGCCCTGAGCTCTGGGGCTTCTTGGACATTGCCCTAGAGCTCAGTCTGGGGGCTGGTGGGCGAATCACAAATGGAGGACCAGAGAGGGGGTATGATTCACCCTGAGCCCTACAGTCAGGCAACTGGCTGGGTTAGGATAGAACCTAGGATTCCTGACACCTTGGCTTTCCAACGAGGAGCTAGGGCAGTGATGGGGTCAGGGAATATTTTCTCGGGAAAGATCTTGACTCATAAGTACTGTACATGGAGATGGAATAAAAAAGAAAGGGGATTAGACCACCCCCACCCCACCCCTGGTCGGAGCACCCCTGTCTGCTTCTTTTCCAGCTCTATCCAATTCTGTCCTCCAGAAATGCCCTGCCCCAGTTAGGAACTTTTCACTTGAAGGTAACAATAAACGGGTTAAACAAATGTGGGAATTTGCTGGCTCAGTGAACCAGCAAAGGTAGATCCAGCCAGGCTCCACCTCTCTGACATTCTCTCCTCCAGTGTTGCCTTCACCCCTGGCCCCTCGTGCCCCTCACTCCCTTGAGCCAGAAGAAAAGCGCGGGTCCCTTCTGGGAGTTCCCCCAGAGGAGAGCGAGCGATCCTTTCCCCAGAAACTCCAGCAAACATCTCGCCTCTCATTGGCCTGAGCTGGGTCATGTGCCCTGCCCTGAACCAATCATGTACCAGCAGGATGAGGTAGGCTGATGGCTTAAGCCAATCAGACCCCACCTCGGGAGCTGAGAGCGAGTCATTCATACCACATGACGGAGGGTGGGAAGAGGCAGCTCCCTCAGGGAGAGTGTGGTGGGCTCGTTGGACAGAGGTGAGATGGAAGTTGGGGGGTGGGGGCCAGCAAAGGTTGTGACAGATGCCACCACCTGAGATGGGTAATAACATCCAATCAATGAGAAGTCTTCTTTGCTGCTCCAGCCCCATCTCCAATGTCCTGCCTCATGTCCAAGGCTGCTGAGAGGCAGGGAGTCCCCGCCATCGTGGCTCATGACTCCATCCATCTCCCTGGCTGTGCCCCGAGCTGGGATTCTCCATCCCCACTCCACCCCCCTTCACCCTTTAGATTGCAGCTGAAGCTTCACCTTTTGCAACTACGAAATGAGTCACCTCTGCTGGGTGCTCCCAGCACCATTTGCTGCACCATTATGATCAAGTTTTCTATTGTCCCCTGCCCACTCCCTACACACAGAGCTTTCCAGTTCCTTGAAGGTGTTGAAATAAATCTCTAGGCCCAAGATGGAGCCGCTCCTGCCCAAGGTGTCACATGAGCATAACGAAACCCAGATAACTTTTGTGTCCCTAGAAATGCTCCACTTGACCAGAAATGCAGTATACCTACTACACCAATCCTCAGAGGCCAAGCCAGCTTTGGGCTTTATGCTTTTTCCTTGTTCCTTATTTATTTTCTCCTTTTCTCGTCCTTGTTCTACATTCATTTTCTGGTTTTCTCTTCCTTGTTCCTTATTCTTTATCTTATAAATGCCTCCTGCCTTCTGCCCAATTTTGCAGTTCTCTGGACCCTTGGGAACGAAGACTTCCTGCTTCATGAACTGTTAAAGTTTGCTTGTATCACCTACATTGTCTTCTTAAATCATTTAAAAACAAAGGTATGGACCTGGACAAGTCTTAACTAATCTCTTTGTTCCCAGTCTCTAGGTACTGCCTGGTTAAGAGCAAGAAGTCAATAAATATTTGTTGAATTAATGAAAATAAGTCTGTGTTGAAGACACGACTTCTGTGAAGTTGTTTGCGTTTTAACAAAGGACAAAGCCTCGAGCCTTAGGAATGAAGTTCAAATGGTAGGGTTTCAGGCACCAGTAAACTCAGGACAGAAGCTTTCTCCATTGTTTAGTGCCTGGAGGAGGAAGTGTCTGTCTCAGCAGGTGGAATTTTCCATTCATGGCTTTCCAGTGCAAAAACAGTCACATGGGCTCCTGAAAACATGTGTCATGGAAACAAATTTTCCTTTGGCTTTCTTGTGGAAAGAAACTTCTCTAGTCCTGTCAAGTTTCCTGTTCTGGTTGACAGAATGTTCCTTCCTGACTCCCTGTGAACTATGAAGGTGACATCCTGATTGACCCACCTCAGCTCTCTGACCCCAAAGCCATGGAGCCCTACCTGTCAGTCCAGCTCTGCTTAGCTGGGAGACCCATCCTGCAGCTCAGGCACTTCCACATCAAGCCCCTTGGTCTGGATGCTTCTCCAGAGCTGACCTGGGGCCCATCTTCACCACTGGGCTCCTCTCTGGTCTTCTGGCTGACTGCCCCCACCCCCCACCGCCATGCTCCAGCTCTATGCACTGACACCCTCTCCGCCCTCCAGTACCTCCACTCCAGCCTGCCCTCTACTCTGCCCTGCAATGATCCTCCACAGCACAAAATTGACTGGTTCCCTCCTGCTATCAATACTTCCCAGGCTCCATGGTGTCCTTGGATCACGTTCCAAACTCCTTGGCCCTGCACTCCTTGGCCTCTGCACGCAGAGGCACAGGTACACAGCAGGCAAGGACCTGCCCCTGCTCTTGCACCTGCCCTTTCCTCTGCCTGGATGCCCTTCTCCTCCCTATTGGCCTGGCGAGCTCTTACTCACTCTTCAAGACCCAATCCCAACACCCTCTTCTCTGTGAACCTTCCCTGAGGAGCCTATTTCTGTCTCTGCTCATGGACCCTCATTTCCGATCCCCCGGTCTGTCTCCCCCACTAACCTGGGAGCACCTCTAAGTCAGAAGCCAAGCCTGATTTTCCATGTCCCCAGCATCTGGCAGCAGAAAAAGTGTCAGTATGTGTTTATGGAATGAATGAATGAATGAATGGACTTACTACTGTTAAGAGAACAGCAACAACTTATCTCTTATTTCTGGAGCATATATTACGCACCAGGCGCTGCACTAGGCAACTGCATCAATCCTCCATAGTGTCACACCCCCTTCTGAGTCTGGCACGATTATTAGGTCCATTTTACAGAGGAGACACCTTGGGCTCCTCTGTAAAGGAGGAGAGGTCAAGGATCCAGAGAGGTCAAGGATCCAGTCCAAGGCTACAGTGTAAGGGAGTGACGGGGCTAGAGCTTGAACTCAGGGGTGTCCGGCTCCAACTTCTTCATTTACTGAGGACCTACTATGTGCCTACGATTCCTGGAAACAGAACCAGCCAAGTGTCTGACCTCGTGGAGTTCCTATTGTATGGGGTGAGGAGGGGACAAACAATAAAGAAATATGTATATATAAATAACGTCAGACCTGATAAGTGCTACACAGAAAAATAAAATTGGGTTGAGGGCTGTATTAGTTTGCAAAATACCACAGACTGGGTGGCTTAAGCAACAGAAATCTGTTTTCTCACAGTTATAGAGGCTAGAAGTCTAAAATCAGGGTGTTGGCAGATCTAGTTTCTTTGAGGCCTCTCTCCTTGGCTTGCAGACAGCCACCTTCTTGCTGTGTCTTCCTCTGTGGACACACATCCCTGGTGTCTCTCTGTGTGTCCTAATCTCTTCTTGGATTGGATTAGGGCCCCTCCTAAGGGCTTCATTTTAACTGAATCACCTCTTTAGAGGTGCTATCTCTAAGTACAGTCACATTCTATGGTACTGGGGGTTAGGATTTGAACACATGGAGTTTGTGGGGGACAAATTCAGGGGGTCAAGGAGTGATAGGCTGGGGTGGGTGATACTCTAAGGGATGTCTGAGTTGAGACCTGAATGAAATGAAGGGACAAACCTGGTGACACCTGAGGGAAGCAGAAGCAGAAGAAACAGCAAGTGCAAAGGCCCTGAGGCTGGAAGAGGCAAAGCCTCTTTGAGGAATGGCAGGAGGTCATGGAGGCTGTCGCTCTGTGACATGGGGAGAGGGAGAGGGATAGGTCAGAGGGGCCAACACACACACACACCCTCTGAACAGCCGCAGAGGTTAGTGGCCCTGTGTGACTGACACTTCTTACCTCTATAAGTATCTATTTCCATACCTGCTTTGTGCAGATGGGGAAACTGAGGCCCAGGATGAGAAACGCCCTGCTCAGGGCCACATAGCACGTTGGTGTTGGATGTCCTGCCCTAAGACCGCCTTTAGTGCCCCTCTTTCTGGGGAGGTGGGTGGAGTGCAACCGGTGCTGGCAAAGCACCGCTGGGAGGAAGGGTCTGCGAATTGGGATCAGTATAATTATTGTTACTGTTACCTCTGTGTAGAAATGACAGTGGATCCTGCCAGGAGCCAAGTGGGTGAAGAGAAGTGGGGGGATTTGGGGCACCTGCTCCCTAGGAGGGGAGAGTGATTCTCCCAGGCAGTGTCTCTGTCTCGCCCTGATGCTCTTCCTCTTTGTCAGTTTAAGCAGCTTCTTCCCTGTGCCGGGCTCCACACGTGGGGTGACCTCAGTCACTCTGAGCCTCTGACAGGCTGGGGATGACGTGACTGAGACCCAGAGGGGTTGGGCTACCTGATCAAGGCACTGAGCTGGTGACTAGGAGACGGGATTTGAACCCACGCCCATGGGGCTCCAGAGGGCGCCAACTCTAACCGCCCACCATCCTCAGCCTCTGTCTCCTGGGCGCTGCCTGCCACTCGCCACCCTTGGGCAAGTCACTTCCTATCCCTGGACCTCGTTTTTCTCATCTCGAAAATGGAAGAGACACCCCTGGCCCTTCTGCCTCCCAGCGATATTGTGATGCCCCTTCCTCAGGGAGGAGATGGATTCATGATGCCGCGGGTGACAGCGCTGAGGACTGAGCCACACACACAGGAGCTCGTCAGGCCCTCAGGGAAGCCCTGTGGAGTGAGGGGTCTCAACCTTGTTTCCTGAGGAGGGAGATGAGGCTCAGAGAGGTTCAGGAGCTCACCCAAGGTCACACAGCTGAGAAGGACAGAGCCAGGGCCCCAATGCCCCCCTCTTTCTGAGGATTCCCGCCACGCCCCCTTCCCATCCAATAGGAGCTCAGCCTCCTAAAACCTTGGTCAGCAGTGGCTGTTGGACGTTGTAAGGCTGAGCTTAAGGGGAACTTAAAAAAATTGAATCATGTCACTTCCCCCCATTTAAAAGCCATACTCTGAACAGACACCTGTGAAGCCCTCTGTGGCAGGGCCCCACCCAACCCCACCCTCATCTCAAGCGCCTCCCCTCCCTCCATGCTCCCACTGGCTCCGGCAGTTCCTGGAACACGTCCTGCTGCTTCAGGCCTGACCTGCCTGCGCGCTGCTCCCTCTTCGTGGAACACTCTTCTCCCTTCCCTCTCCTCCCCTAGTCCACGCTCCACAGAGCAGACAAAAGAGCTGTAAGAACACCGGCCTGGTGGCATCACCAGCTTAAAGCTCTCCCACGACCCCTACTGCCCTGGGATAAGCCACTACTAGAACATGTAGTCCCCCCTGGCCTGTCTTTGTCCGTTTCCAGCCTCATTCTAACCACACTAGCAGCACCTGTTCCTGGGAAGCCCCACGCTCCTTCCTGCCTCAGTGCCTTCACTTGGCAGTTCCTGCCACCAGGAAAGCTCTTCCTCTTCCCTTTTTGTCTGACTCCTGACCCTTCTGGTCTCAGTTCAAATATTCCCTCAGGGAGGCCCTCCCTGGACCCCCTAGATTAAGCCGCCATTTTCTTCTCCGTCATGTTGTTTTATCCTCTCACTTCACAATAAGCATCCCAGTTTCTGACTATATGCATTTGTTTATCTATTTACGTCTCCTTCCTCAGCTAGATGATAGGGTCTCTGAGGACAGGGAACACGTCGTGGTGTTCAGAACAAAATAGATGCTAGGGAAATATATGGAATGAGTGAGGGAGCGAATGAACAAAGTTGGGTCCTCAGTAACCTGAATGAGACAGAAATTCAGGGGTGTCCCCAGGAGGGTCCAACAGGCTCCTTCTCTCCCGGCTGCCCCTGTCCCCTTTGGTGAGTGAGGAGTCAGCAGGGATGCTGTCACCATGGCTACACACTCAGCAGCAGCCTCTCCAGTCAGGTCGATATTTAATTCCACCCAGTTCCACTCATCATTTCTTCCAGGGAAGTCATAACATTTTGACATCATCAGGGGCCTGGAGACACGAGTGTCTCAATGCACCACTGACATGTCAGGCGTGGTCCCCTGCTCCCTGCACGCCTTGAAAGGCTCCCATCCAATGCAAGGCCATTTTGTCCTTTGCGTATTGGGAAGGACATGCCCCCTGGTGGGGGACGTGGGGAGACTCCTAGAGGCCCAGGGTCATTGGGAATCTGGAACAGCACCAATGCCAACCCCACTGTGTCTTAATAGTAGCTCATGGCAGAACTCAACACGTGATTGGCCGAACAAATGAATTCATCTGACTGGGTGAATTCATTGGTCCAGCTGACTGGAGGTCCCTGCTGATTGGCTCCTCTTGTGATTTGCTTGCTGATGTTTTCTTCCCCAAATCCTGGGTTATTCTAAGGCATCCGCCTTCCTGTTGTTTACTCGTCCACCCCCAGATGCAGGAGGCAGCTTGGCCAGGCCCAGAGCCCAGGAGAAGGCCAGGGACATTACCTCTTCCAGGGGCCCTGAGGACTGTGATGGGAGGTCGAGTCCTCCAGTCCCTCCAGTCATGTCCTTGCTTCCAGTTTTTTTTTTTTTTTTTTTGCGGTATGCGGGCCTCTCACTGCTGTGGCCTCTCCCGTTGCGGAGCACAGGCTCCAGACGCGCCGGCTCAGCGGCCACGGCTCACGGGCCCAGCCGCTCCGCGGCGTGTGGGATCTTCCCGGACCAGGGCACGAACCCGTGTCCCCTTCATCGGCAGGCGGACTCTCAACCACTGCGCCACCAGGGAAGCCCTGCTTCCAGTTTTTGATCAGAGAGCCTGGGAGCAGATTCTACCTTTCTAAACTTTCTGCTGTCTTCTGAGCCCTTTGATCTAGCCCACCCCTGCCTCTGCTGACCCCATGGACCTCACAGTTCACCTTCTTGGGCTGGGGAGTGGGGGCTACAGTCCTATCAGGGAGACAGACCCTCATTCTCCCCGGGTCCTGTGAAGTGAAGGGTGCATCAGCTCATGGCGAGGAGCTCTGAGGGGTTTGTCCAGACCCTTCCCCTCTCTCTTATTAACAGGATCCTCTGATATGGACTCTGGGAGGGAGATGGGCCCTCTTCCTCTGGGGTCACAAGCTGTAAGGACCATCTAAGCCTGGAATCGCTGGTGGTCGTTTTCCCCTCAGTGGGGAGAAGGCCTGTCTGAGAAGGACGTCGACACAGAGGGAAGCAGAGCGAAGAGAAGGGAGGAAGCAGGTAAAGCTTTTGCCTCCAGCCGACCCTGTGAAACCAGTTCCACACACTGTATGCTCCAGTTCTGTGGGCCAACAAGTCCTATACCTGTTGCTTTAACTCTTCGTGCTCTGCCCCTTGCAACAAAAGTTTCTGCCTAAAACAAGCTGTAATCAAGGAGCAGAACCTGACTCTGAAAGGGAAGCAAGGCCCAGAACAGAGAAGGAGAGAAGCCTCAGAGCTGAGATGCCAGGAACGATGGGCCGTGTCACCAGTGAGAGTGGCCAACTGTCAGCAGGGCTGGACGCAGAGGCTTGGCCGTGCCAGGCTGCGGCGCCGGCCAGGCCTGCCTGTGGGAGCCCTGCTGCACTGGGCCTGAGGAACTGTGCCTTCTGCCCTGACGTGGTGGACCAGGTAGCTTCTGGGGTCATGAGCTGAGGCCAAGCAATCATTATCTCCACATTACAGATCAGGAAATTGAGGCCTGAAGAGGGGAAGTGACTCTCCTGAGGCCACTCAGCGAGTAGGGAGCAGAGTCCGGATTTGGACCGGGATCCATGTCCAGAAGTAGGATTGCTGGATCATACGGTAGCTCTATTTTCAACTTTCTGAGGAAGCTCCATACTGTTTTCTATAATGGCTGTACTAGTTGACATTTCCAGTAACAGTACACAAGGGTCCCCTTTTCTCCACATCCTCCAGGCCTCTCAACTTAATGTATCTACCCAGAATCCCCCGCTCCAGCCCCACGCTGCCCCTCACCTGCTCTTCTCTGCCTCTCCCCCCACTTCTCCAGCCTCCGTCTCTAGGTGTGGGCTTTGCCTCCCTGGCCTGACCAGGAGGTGGAAGTGTGTAAGCTGTTCAGACCCTGGGCCTTGACGTCAAGCTTAGTGCCTAGTTTCACTGCTATCGAGCACAGAGTTTGCAAACAGTTGCCCGGGGGGCTGATTCAGCTCACAGTTCTATTTCTTTCGGCCCTCGTGGTGTTTTTGTTCTCTTTAATAAATTTTTTCTTTTAGAACAGATTTAGATTTGCAGAAAAGTTGCAAAGATGGTCCAGAGACTTCCCATAAACCCCACACACAGTTTCTCCTATTATTATCTTTAAAAACATGGCAGTTAAAAAAAATGAGACTATTCAACAACAACAGCAACAAAAAGGTAGAAAGAGAAAAGGCAAAAAAAATCCAGCTGTCTGCCTTGCCCTGAAAAATCGGAAGATCTGGCCACACTGGGTTCATACTGGTCCTAGCTATGATGGGACTGGGCTCCCCAGACCCTCCCAGGCTGCCCCTCACACAGTGTGTGTGTTGGCACTCATATCTGGCCCGTTTCACTCACACACATTCTCTGCCTGCCTCTTCTTGGCATTTGAGCCTGGGATCCTTGGTTAGAAGTACTGGCAGTTTAAGATTCTTGAACCACAGAACAACAGAGTGTTAGAAGCAGGGTCTCAGGTACCTAGGACTATAGAATCTTAGAATTTGTTCACTTATTTAATAAATATTTTCTGAATGTCCCCTTTGTGCCAGGCTCTGTGCTGGGTGCCGAGACAACTCTGCAGGTCGAGAATAGATTCTTAAAGCAGGAATGGAATCAGGATCTCAAGAGGAAGAGCCTCACTCAAGCCTCCTGCCTGCCCAGGCTTCATCTACCTTCTGCTTAGTGCCAGCAAATAGGGACCCCGCCCAGACAGGGCAACACACCAGGAGCCTGCAACCATCGGAACTGCAGAGTGCCCAGGAGCTGCCACCAGGAAGGAGTCCTCACCCTACCTTTTCTTGCTGGAGGAAAAGCGCAGGTGTGCATGTGCGCATGCACGCGCGCGCGTGCGTGTGTGTGTGTTTGTGTGTGTTGACCCCCAGCAGGGAAGTCTTAACTCTCTGTAGCCACTTGAAGTTCATGCTCTTTTTCTGGTTGGTTTCAGCTTCCCAGTTCTCCCAGCACAGGCAGCCAGGATGGCACAGGGGAAAGAAAGAACACAGGAGTAATGCAACAACGATAATATGAATAAACAAGGCCACCATGTGCTGAATAATTACTACACGCCAGACCCTGACCCACTTGTTCATGGGATCCTCAAAAGAGTCCGGTGAGATTGTTACTCCCCGTCTTAGAGATGGGGAAACTGAGGCTAAAATAACTTGCTCAAGGCCTCACAATGGTCAAGGGCTAGAGCTGGAATTCAAACTCATGCCAGTTTGACTCAGAGTCTGTCTTTGCTCCTCTGTGCCACGGTCTGGCCCTCTTACAATTCTGTAAATTGAGGCTAATTACAGTGCTTAACTCACTTCTTCTTGTGAGACAGAAACAAGATGATGCAGTAAACAGTAGCTGTTGGTATTAGGATTGTGGTCGGTCCCAGAGGGGAGGCTGGCTGGGGTTCCCGCTTCTGGCCCTGCCAGCCCGGTGAGTGAGGTCTGCACGGAAGCTGATGTGTGTGTCGGGTGGTGGGGTGGGGAAGCTGCTGTTATTTATTCCTCACCTGCACTCTGCTGGAGGGATGGAGAGCATGAGAGAGGAAGGTCAGTCCAGTGAAGGTGGATGAGCTTCAGACACCTCTGAATGACTTGTGATTTATTCATTAGCTCCCTCGAAGACACCACGCCTGACCCCTCAACCCATTCCTGAATTTTCCGTATCTAGCCAGGCAGTGTTCCTTGACTGGGACAATTCCAAGCAAGGCTCGCCTCCCAGCACCTCTGAGAGGCAGGGATTATTGTGACGGATTCACAGATGGAGAAACCCGGAGGCTGCAGAGCGGACCTGCCCTCTCCTGAACTGGGAGAGGCTGCGTGTGGAGTCCCCAGTGGTGGGTCTCAGAGGAGGGCGCATCCAAAGGGGGTCGCCTGGAGAGGTGGACAGCCCTGGGCTCAACTGGGTTTCCCTGGCTCTAATCTCAGCTCGGAGTCTCTGAGTGACCTGCTAGGACTCTGTTTCCCCACCTGCCAATGATGGAATGGGACCAGATGATCTCTACGGTAGTGCTCTAGATTGAATAACAGACAAGAATGAACCTCAGGCTGGAAAAGGGGATTAAACCCTGTTGAGGGGGACTCAGAGTCCAGACGGGAGGAAAATAAGAACAGGGACCTTCTCCCTAAGGATGAGCTCCCGGCTCCGAGAGAACCTGCAGAGGAGAAGGTGGGGAAAAAGCTAACAAGGATGACGGCAATCGCAGAATATGGGGCAGCACAGCGGGCATCCTTTATGTCTGAGTCCCCCAACAAGCCCGAGATGCAGGGGCAATGACCTCACTGTACAATGAGGAGGGTGAGACCTGAGGGGGAAGCAGCTCTGGGGGGTGGGACGGGGATGCAGGGCCAGGACTTCGAAGCTCGGTCTCCGCCCAGTGCCCGACATGCAGGGCAGGGGCCCAGAGGATGGGCAGGGCCTGTCCTGGGGCCTGGAGAACTTGGACGGGTGTGTTGATCCGTTTCTTTCCACACAGAACCACCCTGAGGTGTGCTGTTTGGCTCGGGAGGTGGTGAGGGCCCTGTCTGTGAAGGGGGCGGGACCAAGACAGCTGCGGCCACCGTGCCCCTGCCTGTCAGGCCTCGGAACCCCGGGGGCTCTGGGAAGATGGCAATCACACACCATTCTCAGGCTTCTCAGCATCTCCAGTCCTCACGACAAGTCCTGCGGGGTACCTGGTGGTGCCCCACTTCACATGGAAACAAGCTGAGGCTCCCAGGGGTGAAGAGACATCCCCAGGCAGCTTGGAAGTAGAGGGTCCAACCCCAGGGCCGCTGGCCCCAAGCCCCCAGTCAGCACCTCTGGGGTCTCATGCTGGGACAGCAGCAAGACTGATGAGTGTGTCTGCAGCCGGCCCCGCTCTTCCCAGCTCTCCCACCCGAATGGCTGGGCCAGCAAGTGTTTTATCACTGAAATCAAATCCAATAAGTATTATCCCTTTGGCTGGATATTGAGAAATTGTCTCAGTCACCAAGGTGGAAGGTGAAAGAGGAATTGCTGGAGAAGAGGAAAAAAGATCAGCGTGACAGCGGCTGGGTGGACCGGGATGCAGAGAAAGCCCCAGGGCCGAGGAGGCCGGCCAGGGTCCGGGGCAGTGGGCTCCCAGACCAGCGATGCTATCACTGACCCCGGGTGACCCGGGCAGGCCCGTTAACCTCTCCAGGCCTGGCTCCCTCCTGGGTGAAATGGCTCTGGCCGTGCACGGCCTTTGGGCGGCTCTGTTTCTGGAATTTTCAGGGACACTGACTGCTGGATCCTTTTACCTCCTCTGTCCCCCCAGCCTTTGCTCCGCCGGTGGCTCTGCCAGGAGCCTCTTCCCCTCCCGTGGCCCACGTACCCCTGCTCGTCCTCCTGACCCCAGCGGAGACACCACTTCCTCTGGGAGGGCCCCTGATGCACCCACACTGGACTATCTGCCCTGCTCTGCCCACTGCCCATGCCCCCTTCCCAGGGCGTTGAATCTGTCCTGCTCAGAGGAGTGTCCCCAGTGCCTAGGACAGGGCCTAGCATACAGCAGGTGCTTAATAAATGAATGACATTTACTTACGTATTGAGTACCAGTTACGTGCCAGATCTTAACCGGGTGCTGGGGGTCCTGTGGAGGAGGGAGAACAGGACCCCTGGTTCCAGAGAACTTCCCCTCCGGAGGCTTGGGGGGAGGTTGGGGAAAAAATGGAGACATTAATGTGACAAGTGACAGAGGGACCAGGTGGGGGACATATGTCTTGGGTCAGGCCCAGCCTCTCTGAGGAGGTGAAGGTGAGCTGAAATCGATGGACAAAGCTGGGGGTCAGAGGATGCACAGGTGGAGACTACGGTGACCAACTGTCCTGGTTTGCTGGGTCCTGAGGGCTTCCTGAGATGCAGAACTTTCAGTGCTGAAATTAGGACAGTCCCAGGTAAAACGGGATGAGCTGGTCACCCGCATGGAGACACTGGCCCTGCCTTTGGTGAGCTTGGGTGGGGTGAAGCTGACAGACCCAGCAGCAGCCACTGTGAACACGGTGGGAAGGGCTCACATGGAGGCACTGTGAGCAAGGGCTTTACCCACAGGAACTCACTGAATCCTCACAGCAACCCTGCGAGGAAGGCACCACCAGCCTCCCCATCTTACAGATGCAGAAACTGATGCCCAGCACAGTTAAGAAGCTTTCCCAGTCACACACCGGGGAGGGGCAGAGCCCAGATTCACACCCAGCCAGGCTGACTCCTGGCACCGAGCCTGTCACCACCCTGCCCTGCTGCTTCTGTGGCAGTGACAGCTACGTGCCGAGATCTCCTACACACAGGCACGGGGCCAAGCACTTAAAGACTCATCTCATCCAATCCTCTCCTCCACCCTCCAAGGTGGCCATTTTTCACCCCATCTTTTCCTTCGCATCTTTTGCCCCAAGAACAGATGGGAGGCTGAGGTGCAGAGCGATCAAGGGACATGTTCCAGGTCACCCAGGGCGCAAGAGGTAGAGACAGGACTCGAGCTCAGGCCCGGCTGAATCCAGAGCCTGTGCTGTCGGTGACATGAGCACCTGACCCCAGTGACAAGTCCTGACTCCAGGACTCAGCATCCAGGTGATTGGGAGGGAGGCCGGAGAACGCTGAGTGTGTTATGTGCTTCCTTTCACTGGGAATCTGCATTTCAGAAGGGCTTCTCTGGCAGCAGCAATGCTTCCCCCATGGCTCCCCACGCTCATGGTAGAGACCCAGGCGTCTGGCAGGTGGTGGCTACCAGCCAGCCAGAAACCCTCCCCCTCACAGAGATGCTGAGTGTGGCCCCTGAGCTGATGGTGACACTCTCCCCAGTTGGCAGACAGAGACGGAGGGCCCTGGGCTGGGTTCCCAGAGAGAGAGAGACGGCTATGCCCGGCAGATGCTCTAAAGGAAAGCACGAGGCCTGACTCCTAGGAGAGAGCCCAGGCCACAGACAAACACAGGGACACTGGGGATGTGTCTGGGGGACGGTAGATGATGGGGAGCCTAGGGGTGCGGTCAGGTGGAAGCAGTGTTTCAGCCTTGGCCCGTGCCCGATGGCTGGTGGGTGGCTTAGGAGTGAGCGCTAAACCAACAGCTGCACAGCCCGAAAACTGATTTCCTCCCACGGTGAGAATAACAGGGTTGAAGTGGCAATGTTGGGAGGCGGGGGAGCACGTGTGGCTTTAAAGGCCATGGACGTCGGGATGGCAAGCCATTGGTGGGCTGTAGCAGGGGAGTGACTTGTTCTGCTGGTGCTTTAGGGAGATGTGGCTTTAATCTGGACAATAGGCAGGAGGGGTGGGTACTTCAAATAGCCCCTCTCGTCGCTGACCGCAGCCGTGACTCGGTTCAGAGCCGTCCATGGGGCGCAGCCTGAGGAGGTTGGGTGACGGGCTCAGCGCGGGCAGATGGAGTCTGCAGGGCCTGCTGAACCTGGATGCGCAGAGCTGGGCCTATGGGAGAGGTCAGGGCCCCAAGGGAGGGCTGGCAGATGGCTAGTGATAGAGCAGGGAAATAACCCATCAGAAGGGCTGAAGAAAACAGGCCTAAGCATTCGCATCCAAACTGAGTTCACGCAGTTGACTCCGGGGGGCTGGAAGATTTGGTCAAAGCTGTGACCTCGGAGGCACTTTCTGGCCAAGGACCACCCTGCCCTTCCTGTTCTATCTCCCCTTACTGATCCTACCAAACCCCCATTTTCTCTATGCTCCAAAGATGCTCTGGGCTTGCCCACTTCCTGGTTGTTCCTAATGCTGCTTCTTTCACCTGGAACATCACTCCCTTGCCCACACCAGTGTCCTATCCCCTCTGTCCGTCGGAATGCTTAGCCTCCTCCAAACTCCAGCTCACACGTAACCTCCCCCTGCCCCGCCCTGACTCCTGCCCAGGTCCCCCATAGCTGCACGTTGCCTCCCTCTCCTCTGCTCAGGGGGGTGAGTGGAAAGAGCATGCAGGGGGAGCCAGGCAGGTGGGGTTTGCACCCAGCTCCTCACCGCCCAGATGTGTGACCTTGGGTGAGTCTCTTCCCCTCTCTGAGTCTATTTCCTCCTCTGTGGGATGGGGGAGGTGACGCCCACTGACCAGACTGTTGCCTGACTCTCGGTGAGGCACCCAATAAATGCTAACTTGATCACTCTCCTTAAGGTAGTCTTTTTGAGTTATGATTTTCTCTGGATAAATGTCCAGGAGTGGGATTGCTGGGTCATAAGGTAATTCTATTTTTAGTTCCATACTGTTCTCCATAGTGGCTGTATCAATTTACATTCCCACCAACAGTGCAAGAGGGTTCCCTTTTCTCCACACGCTCTCCAGCATTTGTTGTTTGTAGATTTTTTGATGATGGCCAATCTGACCGGTGTGAGGTGATATCTCATTGTAGTTTTGATTTGTATTTCTCCAATAATTAGTGATGTTGAGCGTTTTTTCATGTGTTTGTTGTCCACCTGTATGTCTTCTTTGGAGAAATGTCTATTTAGGTCTTCTGCCCATTTCTTAATTGGGTTGTTTGTTTTTTTGTTATTGAGCTGCATGAGCTGTTTGTATATTCTGGAGATTAATCCTTTGTCAGTTGCTTCATTTGCAAATATTTTCTCCCATTCTAAGGGTTGTCTTTTTGTCTTGTTTATGGTTTCCTTTGTTGTACAAGGAAAGTTTAAGTTTCATTAGTTCCTATTTGTTTATTTTTGTTTTTATTCTCATTACTCTAGGAGGTGGGTCAAAAAAGATCTTCCTGCAATTTATGTCAAAGAGTGTTCTGCCTATGTTTTCCTCTAAGAGTTTTATAGTGTCTGGCCTTACATTTAGGTCTTTAATCCATTTTGAGCTTATTTTTGTGTATGGTGTTGGGGAGCATTCTAATTTCATTCTTTTACATGCAGCTGTCCAGTTTCCCCAGCACCACTTATTGAAGAGGCTGTCTTTGCTCCATTGTATATTCTGGTTTCCTTTGTCATAGACTAGGTGACCATAGGTGGGTGGGTTTATCTCTGGGCTTTCTATCCTGTTCCATTGATCTATATTTCTGTTTTTGTGCCAGTGCCATACTGTCTTGATTACTGTAGCTTTGTAGTATAGTATGAAGTCAGGGAGGCTGATTCCTCCAGCTCCGTTTTTTTTCCCCCCCTCAAGATTTCTTTTGCTATTCTAAGTCTTTTGTGTTTCCATACAAATTGTAAATTTTTTTGTTCTAGTTCTGTGAAAAACCCCATTGGTAATTTGATAGGGATTGCATTGAATCTGTAGATTGCTTTGGGTAGTATAGTCATTTTCACAATATTAATTCTTCCAATCCAAGAACATGGTATATCTCTCCATGAACCCCAATGTTCATTGCAGCACTATTTACAATAGCCAGGACATGGAAACAACCTAAATGTCCAGCAACAGAGGAATGGATAAAGAAGATGTGGTGTATACATACAATGGAATATTACTCAGCCACAAAAAGGAATGAAATTGGGTCATTTGTAGAGACGTGGATGGACCTAGAGACTGTCATACAGAGTGAAGTAAGTCAGGAAGAGAAAAACAAATATTGTATATTAATCCATATGTGTGGAATCTGAAAAAATTGGTACAGATGCTTACTTACAAAGCAGAAATAGAGACACAGACGTAGAGAACAAATGTATGGATACCAAGGGGGTAAGGGCAGAGTGGGATGAATTGGGAGATTGGGACTGACATATATACACTACTGATACTATGTATAAAATAGATAAATGCTGAGAACCTACTGTATAGAACAGGGAACTCTACTCAGTGCTCTGTGGTGACCTATATGGGAAGGAAATCCAAAAAAGAGGGGATATATGTATACGTATAGCTGATTCACTTTGCTGTACAGTAGAAACTCACACAACGTTGTAAAGCAACTATACTCCAATAAAAATTTTAAAAAAATGTGAAAACCTTAAAAAAAATAAGATAGTCTTTGTTCATTACTTTTGTTCTGCAAACTCTCTGACGATAAAATGAACTCCTACAAGTAAAGACTCTTCTTTGGTTCAGCACTTATTTATGAAGTGTCTGCCCCGCACAGGCCAGGTCCTGGGCCCCGGGGATGACACCCAGAGCCCCACCTCTGCCCTTGAGAAACATCTGCATCCTTCATGACGCCGTGACCTGATCGTAACTGGAGTTCCATGGGGCCCAGTCTCAATTCGGTGTTGTACCCAAAGAAACAGTCTGGTGACCAACAGTCATTTAAAAAGGAATTCCTACTTTACTCCCATTTCCTGAAGAAGACTCCGGGGAGGTGGTTTGTGCTCCCACAATTTCTCAAGGCCCCATGCCTCACTTTCGAGGAATGGCAGAGCCTCTCACAAGCTGAAGCTTGCAGATCTCTCCAGCCCGCAGCTTGCAGAGCTGTTCTGTCTCCTTTCCTCCGCTTCCCCGCTTGCATCATGTAGAACCATCCCCTCGGTCTCGGTCTCACCTTTGGTTCTCTCCCTGTTGTCAGTTCTCCTGGCTCTGCTTTGTAAGCGGCTCACACACATCAGAAACCATCTTGCAGAGATAACATTCTCGTTTAGAGGACAGGGAAGGGGGGAAGCTGGGTGGGGAAAGATAAAATTCTCGTGTGTGTGTGTGTGTGTGTGTGTGTGTGTGTGTGTGTGTCTGTAAATGGTTGCAAAAAAGTATGTACACAATAATAAACCCTGTTCCTGCCACAGCAGGTTATCAGTAAGTGCCTAGGAGGGTCCCTGCCTCCCCGAGGTGCTGTGGTTCCATGAATTTTAAGATGTCAGACCTCAAGGAGGTGGGGATGAGTTAGAAGCCATCACTCCACCAGTGCCTCTAAGATACTACCAACTCCACAGCCACGATAGAAGCCAGACCACCAGACAGCAGTCTCAGGTATGCCACTGCCTGCTTCTTCTCAGAGGAGAGAGGAGGACCCAGTTCACTGATGCTCTTACCCTGACAGCCCTGCTCCCAGCTCCTCAGCTCCCAGATGCCACCTTGTTTCCTGTATCTTCCCCCAGGACCTCTGAAGGCTGCAGCCAAATCTGTGCCATAGACGTGTGTGTGTGTGTGTGTGTGTGTGTGTGTGTGTGTGTTGGGGAGAATAGGCACCACAGCTCAGCCTGCAGAGCAAAGGGCCAGAGCCATTGCCTCTGAGTAGAGCCAGATGCCTCCCTTCTCTCAAAAGCCCCTCTTTTATTCATTCAACACACGCTTACTGTCCACCCCTGGTCTTGTCCTGGGGTGGACACTGGGGCCCTAGATGGAATCCCACCTTCACAGTCTCCGGTCTGGATGGGGAGGCAGGCAGAGACACAGACCATCTACACAGACCACCTAGAATGATAAGGACTCCAGAGGCATGATCTTGGGACGGGAACCCAGTGGAGGACCTCAGGTTGGGTCTGGGGATGGGAGAGGTTGATGGGTGGGGCTGGGGGAGGTTCCAGGCTGCAGTCACAGGCTCAGCTCAGATCTCATTCCCTCAATCATCCATTCTGTATTTCTTGTGCATGAACTATGATGCTGGAGAGACAGGTGACCAGGACGCAGGGGCTGCTCTCGTGGAGTTTGCAGCCAGCGGAGGAGAGTTGCACTGGATGGATCACTGCCCACATCTTTAATTCATCACACGTGGGGCAACTGGCAGACAGCAGAGGGCTTTTTTTTGTGTGTGTGTGGGTACGCGGGCCTCTCACTGCTGTGGCCTCTCCCGCTGCGGAGCACAGGCTCCAGACGCGCAGGCTCAGCGGCCACGGCTCACGGGCCCAGCCGCTCCGCGGCACGTGGGATCCTCCCGGACCGGGGCACGAACCCGTGTCCCCTGCATCGGCAGGCGGACTCTCAACCACTGCGCCACCAGGGAAGCCCTGAGCAGAGGGCTTTGATGCTCTGAAAGAGACGTGATAATATGGACTTGACCTGCCCTGCGCAGGGAAGGGGAGGAAGAGCCACCGGGACCAGGAGGGTGATCTAGGCAGAGAGAAGGGCACCTGTAAAGGCCCTGTGGTGGGCGGGAGCTGGTGTATTCTGGGAGACTGAGCGGAGGCCCTAAATGCTGGAGGGCAGAGGGAACAGAGTGGGGAAGCCAGATATAGAAGGAGGCTGGGGAAACAGGAGAGACCTGGCTGAGGGCGTCTGGGGGAGCCTTCCCGCCCGGGTCCCACAGCTGTCGTCCCTTCACCAGCCACGTGTCTCAGGGCATGCTGTCTCTGTGCCACGACTGGGCTGGGCACTAAAGGCCCTGGGGGTGAAACAGGAGTGGCTGGGGCCTCTCTCAGCTGCTCCCAGCTTCTGCCCACTCCAGCCCCTGATCCTGCTCTGGGCGCTTGCTCTTGACACTCAGCTGATCCCTGAAGGGGCCCTGGTCTGACAGTCAGAGGATGGGGGTGCTTACGCTGAGCACGCCACTGGGGACAGGTGACTTCACCTGCAGATGGGAAGGTGATCGTACCCCCTTGCAGGCTGGTTGTGAGGAATAATTAGACAGAGCGGGAAGAGGATGGGGCCATAAGCCCAGCTATGGGGCCTCTGCCACCTTGTTCAGTCTCTCCTCCTGTTACAGGGCCCTGCTATTCTCTGGAACAGCACTGAAGGCTCCCTGAAGCAGAGTGTGACCCCTCACACAGCGCGATAAAACCATCCCCATGGATGGCGGAGCCGCACGCAGGGCCCACAGCGGAAGCATGCGACCCGGTGAGGACTCCGTCTGCCCCTCAGTCAGATCAGACTCCTACACTTAAGGGCGAGGTGGCCGGCATTACCTGCGGGAGGTGGGCTTCTTCCCCGCTGACCCCAGGGCCTAGCGTATTGTTTGTGCGCTGTAGGTGCTCCAGGTTGCCCCTGATATTAGAGGGACGGAGACCACACCTCATGGAGGCCCTCGTTCCTAAATATTTAAAATGATAAATCAAATCAGTGAAGTGGAAATAGTATATATTCTATTTGCTACCTTGACAAAGACAACTTTATAACAACCTGGGAGACCAGGTTTGATTTGAAGTTCTTGGGGTTCCAGCCCAGATGTGGAGGTGCAGGGAGAACCTGCTTTGGTGTCCTTGGGCCCATCCCCTTCTCTTCCTCTCCCCAGGTCCGCCCCACAGCACCAGGGTGTGGATGCCCCAGTGCACGTGTTCAAACTCCTTTCACGACCCCCACAAACAGCTGCCCCTTGGCGCCCTTCAGGCCTGGGTGCTCAACCCCCAGCCCAGTGTGTCCACCTTCAGCAGCACAGGCCCAGGGAAGAGGCCCACCTGGGTCAGGAAGTGGGCTTCAGGCCACTTGGATGGGGATTTCTGGGGTCCTAGGTATCCAAACTGTTGTCTAAATCAGGGACTAGTCTCCAACGGGCACATCCTTTTGGCTACACATGTGTGTCATCCTGTGAGAAGAGGCACGGCTAGAGGAGGGACAGAGCAGGGTCCTTTAATGTCTGGGGTTCAGGGTAGGGGCCTGTCTTGCCCCCGGTCTGAGGATGGTATGAAATCAAGCCCTGCTCCACCTGCCAGACTGTCTGCCTGGTTCTACAGTGGGAAGGAACCAAGAGGCTGGACCAAGTCATTAGGGAGAGGGAAACTCACAGACTCCATGCCAAGGCCACGGACAGAGGTCCAGAGACAGGACCATTTGGGCCTGGAGCCCCAAGGATGGAGTCAACCAGAGAAAGGACCTGGGCTCTATGGAGCTGTACAGGTTTGAGGATGCAGCTGGGGCCTTAAGGTGGTGACAGACCCCGCCAGACCTCTACCATTTCCCTGCAGGTCATGAACAGGAACAGAAGCCCTGAGCACCAGTTAGGAACAGGTAATTACAGACAGCTCTACAGCAAAGCTATTCAACCTGCACCGTAATGGCCCATCGACCTTGCCTGGGTTTACACACTCTCACTCAGCTGTATTTTACACCATAAATGAATGCTTTTTTAAAGAGCTATATCTTTCCAACAGTATATGAATTTCCTAGATTCATCTCCCTTAACAGATCATTCATAAGAATGAACGTCTTGGGGCTTCCCTGGTGGCGCAGTGGTTGAGAGTCCGCCTGCCGATGCAGGGGACACGGGTTCGTGCCCCAGTGCAGGAAGATCCCACATGCCATGGAGCGGCTGGTCCCGTGAGCCATGGCCGCTGAGCCTGTGCATCCGGAGCCTGTGCTCTGCAACGGGAGAGTTCACAACAGAGAGAGGCCTGTGTACCACAAAAAAAAAAAAAAAGAAGAAGAATGACCGTCTTAGCTCCCCTGCTATAACAAAAGGGGGCTTAAACAACAGTAATTTATTTCTCACAGTTCTGGAGGCTGGAGGTCTGAGATGGGGGTGCCAGCATGGTTGGGTTCTGGTGACGGCACTTGTAGAAACCTGCCTTCTTGCTGTGTCCTCACAGGATGTGGGGAAAGAGAGAGTGTGACCAAGCAATCTGAGGTCTCTTCTTAAAGGGACAGTAATCCCATCCTGGGCGCCCCGCCTTCATGACCTCATCTGACCCTAATCACCTCCCAAAGGCCCCATCTCCTAATACCAGCACACTGGGGGTCAGGGCATCAACACACGAATTTTGGGCAGGAGTTAATTAAGTCCATAGTAATGCACAAGGGTTACCTGCATATAAAAGAAAAGAAAAAGGAGAAAAGGTAACATGTAGTGGAGAGGAAACTGCTTTTAACATACTGTGGCTTGAAAGGAGGAGCCATGTGTCCCTGAATAGTTTTTACCAAGTCCCTCACACGTGGGGAAAGCTTGTTTGTTCATAAAGGCAAAATGCAAGGATGCTGGTATGTTTTTGCTCTTGTCATCGGTCGGGTAGAAGATATTGTTGTTTTCCGTGAAATTTTCACGTGAACTGGGAATCCTTCTCCACATAGAGCCAGACCCACTTTGTCAAAGCTGGATGGGGACGGAGAGAGGAGGTGTCAGGGGCAGGAGAGGGACAGCCACAAACCTCCCACGTGGGATTCTGGAAGGGACACCGGGAGTGAATGATAACTTTGGGAACAACCCTCCTGTGGGTCCAGGGCTTCATAAGAGGCCCCTGCGGAGCCCGCAGTTCGGGGTGACGCTGGCTGCCTTTGATGGAGGGTGCCTTCTGTGCAGACCCTGTGCCAGCACTTTATGAGGATTGTCTCACTGAGTCCTCAGCTCGACTTGCAGGGAGATGCTATCATTATCTCCATTTTGCAGATGAGGAAACTGAGACTCAGGGAAGGGGCGGGGCTTGCCCAGGGTCTCACAGCCAAGAGGCAGGGGAGCAGGACACAAGTCCCAGGAGCCATGTCCCGGCTGGGGCGTCCTGGACAGGTTTGGGTGGGGAGGGAGCCCGCTCTGGCAGGGACCGTCCACCTGCCAGGCTCTGGGCTGGGCCTGTTGCATATTTCAGGGTCTATTACTCCGAGCCGCAGTCCTGGGGGCTGTTATTATCCCCATTGCCCTGCTCAGAGCAGCGAGGCCAGTGGCCCAGGGTCACAGAGAAGCGCGTGTGGAGCAGGGCCGTTCCTGTCTGCAGTCTGCTCTGCACCCAAGAGCTCATCCTGGCGGGAGCGTGGTCCCCCGGGTGCAGCGCCCACCCGGCGCCCTGCACATCCTCCCTCCTGTGACCCCCCCCCAGCCCTGGGTACCACCTCCTCTGCTGCTGCCCAGCCCTCCTCCCGGGCTTGCTCTGCCTCACAGCCGCCTGGTCACCGCAGTGTTGCTGCCTGGTCTGAGAGGGACCCTGCTCTGGGGAGAGGGAGGGGGACTGGCACATCCCTTCCAGGCAGCCTGAGCCTTTCACAGGGGTCTCCCGGGAAACGGCATACCCGGGGGAGCGTCCAAACACAGCCTCTTAAGAGTGAGACCTTAGCTAGCATGTCAGAGGCGTGATGACCTAGTGGGTACAGAGGTGGCAGAGAAAGAGTCCTTTATTCTCTGTGGGATTTGGGCCAGCTCAGCCCCTGACTTGCTGTGTGGCGCTCTGTCAGCCTGTACTTCTGCTCCCGATTCCTACGTGGGTGTAGTTTTTCCCACATCAAGCAATTTCCCAGCACTAGCTCAGTGTCCTACAATTCAACTCGGTTCTGACACTATCTACCTAGAGATAGTCTCAGATCCTACAGAGTAAAGGCTCAGTCCCACGAGGCTGGGTCCCCTTTGCCGGCCACCCCGCACACACTTCAGACTTCAGTGGAAAGTCTAGGCTGTCTCCTGTGCTTCTGACCTACTGGCTATAAATCAGAGGTTTCCACAGCATCCTCCTTGGGTTTGATTAATTTCCTAAAGCGGTTCACAGAACTCAGAAACCAGTTTACTCACTAGATTACTCGTTTATTGTAAAAGGATAGAACTCAGGAACAGCCAGATGGATGAGGTGCATAGGACAAGGTAGGTAGGAAGGGGCACAGAGCTTCCATGCCCTCTCCAGGCGCACCACCCTTCCTGCACCTCCCCGTGTTCACCAACCTGGAAACTCTCTGAACCCTGTCCTTTCGGGTTTTTATGGAGGCCTCATTATGTAGGCATGATTGATTAAATCATTGACCACTGATGATTGATTCAGTTTCCAGCCCTTCTCCCCTCCAGGGAGGCTGGATGGGACTCTAACCCTCTAATTACATGGCTGGTTCTCCTGGCAACCAGCCCCCATCTTTAGGTGGGGTCCAAAAGTTGCCTCATTAGCATAATAAAGACACCCTTATTACTCTCATCACTTACAAAATTCCAAAGGTTTTAGGAGCTCTGTGCCAGGAATGGGGATGAAGACCAAATAGGTATTTATCATTATAAATCACAGTGTCACACAGATTGTCATCATAATGCTGTGTGAAACACCCCCTGAAGGGCGTAGATTCTAGCACTGGGCGCTTGCTCTTCTTGTTCATGGGTCTGTGGACTGGCTGGGCAGCCTGTCCTGGGTTCTGAGTTGGATGCACTTGGCTGCAGACCTTGGGCTGGGTTTTGGCTTGCTCCATGAGCCTCTCGTCCTCTGTTGTTTTGACTCCTACTCATCTTGTGTGAAACTTATAGGACTTAAGGTACGATAAGTAGTTCAAAATGGAGTCACAGTGGCCAACGTGAACTCCATATTGGATGCCTTAAATGCTCCCTGTGGGACTACGAGTGTCTTCGAGTGATGAGCTAGGAGTATTGCTTTAGATAAGACGTTTGAGGGATCACGTACATCACTCAAACAGAAGGAGAAGCTGATAGAATCAAGACCTCTCCTGGGGTGACCATCCCTCCTTAAAAAGAGACCACTAAGCTGAGTGACTGGAAGGCCCTTCGCGGGAGGACCTGACTCCACGCTGCTGAGAGATGCTGCCAGAGGCCCTGTCGGAGCAGAAGGAGGCTTCCCACTCCCACTTGTTGCGAGACCCATTGCTGGACTGGAGATCGCTGCTCGTGTCGAAATACCTTCATCCAGGACTTCTCCTGGAAGTGGTTTGTTACCCCTTTTATCCCTACTTTGATTCACCCATGTTGCGTGCTAATTGTGTGCAGTAAACCGAGTGATTCATGAATAGAATATCGGCTACTGTGTCGTGTATCTCCAGTCCTGTGATTGTCACGTGCCCTTCCTGCTGGGCCCTGGGATGAACCCCTGTGGATCAGTGGCTCCTGACGGCGTGCTCTGCTCATGGAAAATGGTACAGGCACAAGAGGCTGAGTAGAAACACGGGATGCTCCTTAAGGACTTGGCTCAGAATTGCCACCTGTCACATCCACTGACACTCTCTCGGCCCAAACAGGTCACAGGGCCAAGCTCTGCACCAGTAGGGCAGAAGGCCGTGAATATTTGCTGAAAAGATCCAAACGGCTGCAGACACTTTGAACAATCACTCCCCACCGCTAGACCTGGGAACCCCTTCTGTCTAGTTATGGAGTTGGGTTATGTCCACAAGCTTTTCTATCCCCAACTCTCTGTGAAAGGAAAATCAAAATGGAACTGGCATTGCTAAGAGAGCTCTCTAAATAGAGCCAGGAGGCCATGGAGGGAGTGAGACTTATGGACGTCCCAGTTCGGATGGAATCTGACCTTTTGACCACTTATTGTCTTATCAAAGGCACCCAGAACATCCGCCCAAGGTTCCAGAAACTCAGGATACTTATCGGACACTTACCCTAAAATAACTCATGACAGCTGATCCCTTGAGGACAAGTATTTCCTTTCTTGTGTCAGGGTCGATCATAATTCTTTCCAGACAACTTAACCTCGTGGCATTGCCTCTGTAAGCCCCTGACTCTTTCTCTTCCCCGGGAACACTTCAGGTTTTACCTGAATGTGTGTCTCCCGAACTGCGGCTCCTAAGAACCACAGATAAGCTTTTTCTTATTTGTAGCCTTCTGCGTCTTCTTGGTTGACACCCCACAAGAGTGGGGTTTGTTACATTTCCTCAGTCCAGGCCGCCCAATCTCCCAAGGGGTCGCAGAGCCCAGTCGTCGTGAGCTGGGGCTCGGGTGCGGGTCTAAGAGCCAGGCTGCTGTTTCGCTCAGCCCTTGGGCTCCCCACACACCTGGCACCGCCTCCTGCCGTCCCCCTGTTCACAGTCTTATCTGAGCCTTTCCCTCTGAGCCTCCCGGCTCCGCTCAGTCCCACCTGGTCCTGCTCCCTGAACACCCCCTCACAGCCAGGGTCACTCCTTGAACCCGTGCCTGGTACAGCCTTCTTAGCTCCAAATCCCTTTCATCTTTGACTGTGACTCTGCCCTTTCCCTCACCGCCCCCATAATTCCAGCCTTATCTGACCCAGGTCCAAGGGTCTCCCCATCCCAGGGCCCAAGATCAGCTGTCTTCATTTTAGGCTCCACACAAAAGGAGACTAAAGCTTGGCCACGGAATCTCTGCAATTGTGTGGGGTTTGCTCCTCCCCTCCCCCCATCAGGGGCAGGGCACCTGCATGCGGACCCTTCATTCCAGGCTGTGGTTGCAGTTCAATTGCTCTCCCACAATCAGTTCTTCCCTTTCTTTGCAGCTCCTGCCTCTCTCTCTAATGCCCCCTTTTGTGTTGCCGCAAATCGTTTCCAGTTCCAGCAAAGTAGGTCTCGCACTTGGCAGGGATGGCTTTCCACCTGCTTTCCCTCCCTTCCGGCTGGGCACCGAGTCCTCACTGTCTGAGCCACAGAGGAAGGGTGGCATGGCACCTTGGAGGTGAAAGAAAGGTCTCTCCCTGTGGCCATAAATGTCTCTGCCCACGAGGTCCATGAATCAGCGCATCAGGCCCCCTCCCCCCATGTTCACAGATAAACATGTGCCCCATGTTCACCCGGAAAGGAGCCATGTGATCCTCACGGTAATGATACTGATGGTAACTCGTGATCATGGAGTCCTTCCTGTGGGCTGGGGGCCGAGCCAGGTTTTTTCCAGGCACCATCTCTTGGTCCTCCCTGGAACTCTATAAAGTGAGTGCTACGACTGTCCCCATTCCTCAGATGAAGACACTGAGGCTTAGAGAAAAATCTTTGCCAAGGTCACGCAACTGGTTAGCAGTTGGGCAGGGAATTCTCCCCAGGGCTGTCTGAATATGGGCGCTTCTACATCACACCATGTGGGCAGTGCTGAACCAGCCCCCTGGAATCCCCACATGCCCTGACACCAATGCATACCTCAACGTGTACCAGGAAAATACGTGTTCCTTCGCTGATGGGCAACATCCCTGTGTGCACCGATGAAAAGCCTCCTTGTGCACAGGGAGGTGAATGTCCCGTGAGCACTAGTGATGCCCTCTGTGAACACAACGGGTGTCGCTGCCCATGTTCTGGATCCAGCAGGTCCTTAGGCTCAGTGATGAACCTGCTTTCAGGTAGCCCCGGAAACAGCTTCCAGGAGCACCGGACTCCAAGCCCGGGGGGCTGATTGGTGAACCGCTAACTAATGAACACCTTCTCCAAGTGCCCTCCTCGCCCACAATAATGCTGACCCCAGAGGGGTCCACAAGCCTCTGCTCCTTCCTTCCTCCCCTTGATCTCATTTGCCCGTTTATAAACCCCCTCACGCCCATGGCCTGGCTGGGGGAAGCCGGCCTTCCTCAGCCGCAGAGGAAGATAATTAACTGTCATCATTCCAGCTTAATCAGCTCCGGTGTGGGGAAGGCTGTCGTGATGGGAGGAGCCCAGCTTTTGTGGATGTGAATTATGTGCTCCCAGCACTTTATCACCCTCGGTTACTATCTTATCTTTATTCATTCTGACAAATTAAATTAGCACTGTCTTTCCAATCTTGTTCTCTGGGAGGAATCAAACAACAGAGGCCAAGAGAGAACTGACCATAATGCAGGTGTTTGAGCACTTTTGAGCACCCTGTGTCTTAAAGGCCCACTTGTCCTGGAAAATACCAGAGAACAATATCTACTGGGGAAGGGGTATCACGTCAGCAAAATGGGCCCGATCTTAGCGTTGGCACGAGAAGCACAGGCCTGGGTTCTGGAATTCTGGGTGATGGCAGGCATCAACCTTGACAGAGGGCTTTGTAATTTCACCCCAGCAACATGAAGATACAGAGAGTGGAGAGCAAGCCAGTTGGGGGCAGTTTAAGATGCTAACCTGGGATGACCTCTGAGGCGACCCCTAGCTGTGATCAAAGGACCTTCCACTCCAGGGGTTGCCAAACTGTTTCTGTACATTCGCCTGTGAACTTGTTAAAAATACAGATTCCTGGACCTTAGCACAGAACTCTCTAAGATCATAGCCTGGGATCTGCATTTCCCCAAAGCTTTCAGGGTACTGTCTGAGTCAGGTGGTCTATAAATCAGAGTTTGGGACTCACTCCTCTAGCGCTAATGCTCCTTTTGGGGGGTGGGTCCCTGACATAACTGGTGCTCATCAATACCCAGCTCTCCTCCCCTTCCTGGGCACATGGAAGTCTTCCCAGCTTCCCTTGCAGTGAGGTGCACCATGTGACTAGTTGTGACTAAGGAATAGTGAGGGGAAGTGATGTGTGTCATGTGGGCTGCAGCAGGAAGAGGCCCCTGGGAGGTGGGCCAGCTCGTTCTTCTTTGTTGGAGATCATGGAGGCAGCATGTTGAGACAGTTGAGGTATAAGCTCAGAGCAGCCTGGATTGCTGAGTCAACCCATGTGGGACCCTGGAGAGTCACCTGCCCCACAGTGTAGTTCATGACAGACAAAGAGATAAATTCCTAGTCAGGGAGCTTTGGGGCTGTTTGTTACTAAGCATAATTCTGGCCTGTCCTGACTAACACAGACCCCTTTGAGAACCTGATAGAAACTATGGATCTTTTCTCTAGGAAAATATGCATTTATATATAGTCATAACGTCTAAGCTAGCTTCTTGGGGTCCCTTTGTCTTCTTCAGCTCTAGGAATATTGGCTCAAGTCCCTGACAATTTCATACTCTGTGACCTGACTTGTGACAATGGTGGCATTCCCCTCCTTTCACTGCTCCTTTTCCCACCCCGCTTAATTGATGGCCTTTGGGAACTCCAAGCTCTTTTCTCTTACTCATGCAGAGCCATCCAGCTCTCTGCTCCTACCCGACCTATGTAGGTCCAAACTTATCCAAGTGGCCAGGAGAGTGAATTTTATCAGCATCTACCCTCCTGAGGAGGTGAATGCTCACCATCCCCCCATCTCTGTCTCTCACTTTTTAATTTTTTTGCGGTACGCGGACCTCTCACTCTTGTGGCCTCTCCCATTGCGGAGCACAGGCTCCAGACGCGCAGGCTCAGTGGCCATGGCTCACGGGCCCAGCCGCTCCGTGGCATGTGGGATCCTCCCGGACCGGGGCATGAACCCGTGTCCCCTGCATCGGCAGGCAGACTCTCAACCACTGCGCCACCAGGGAAGCCCCTGTCTCTCACTTTTAAATACTCCAAGGTCTGGTTCAAATGTCACCAGCGCCTCTCCTGACCCAGTTAGAATGACGTACCTCTCCCTTCCCAGGACCCCCTCACTCTTATTGGCCATGTTTCACTTTCTGCCTTTATTGCTGTATTTTTCAGACTTTCTTAGTGAGAGAAAGTTAGTGCTTAGTGAGCACCTGCTCTGTGCCAGATTTTGTGTCAGGCGCTTCATCAGCGTCCACTTCTGACTTTTTCATCAACCTGAGAGGGAAGCCCCATTATCCCCATTTCACAGAGGTGGAGGTTGAGGCTTTGAGAGGTCAGGTGACACCATCGTCATGCAGCAGTGAGGGGGGCTGCCTGCCTCCCACTTGGGGGTCCCTGGGGCAGGGGCTGTGTCTTGCCCATGGTGGGTGCCCGCAGAGGTTTGCTGAGGGGATGCGGGTTGTACCCACCCCTAGTCCTTGTGACTCAGAAACCAGCAGTAGAACCAAGCAGCTCTGAGGCCAGGGCTTGGGGTGCAAATGCTGGGCAGGTCTCTGTCCTTCTATCAGGGAGTCTGGTTCAAGGTGAAGACAGGAGGGACTTCCTTGGAGGTGCAGTGGTTAAGACTCTGAGCTTCCATTGCAGGGGCACTGGTTTGATCCCTGGTCAGGGAATTAGGATTTCACATGCCGTGTGGTGCAGTCAAAAAAAAAAGAAAAAAGGGTGAGGACTGGAGGAGAAAGCCTTGCTCAATGCAGATGCGCCCAGAACACCTGGATGGAGGCCAAGCGTGTCTGGGAGGGCTGGATCTGGGAGGGTGACTGTCTCCACTCCGCTGACAGTTCAGGCTCCTGTGAGCTGAGTCAGGAGGTGGTGGAAGAAAGAGGGCTGCAGGCAGTGGAGGAGAGGCGTGAGCTCTGAGCAGCTGATGCTCTGGGCGCTGCTGGCTCCTGCCTCCTTCCAGCTCCCTCCCCTCCAGCTTCTCTCATGACCTCCCCATCACTCTCTCTCTCTATTATCCTCTTCTCATTCTCTCTTCTTTCTCACTCACTATGGCCTTTTCTATCTCCCTGACCCGGTCCTCTTTCCCTCTGCCTGTGTCTATTGTAACTCGCCTCTGTCTCTCCATATGGCTGTCTGTCTGACTGTCCATCTCTGCCTGGCTGTGCATCTCTAAGTCTCTCTCGCGCCCAGCCTCTGTTTCTTTCTGAGTTTCACATTCTCTCTTCATGTGAGGGTGTCTGTAACTGTGTCTTTGTAAATATGTTGTGGGCTTTTGTACCTTTCGACCCGTTTCTGTATGTTTCTATCTTGATCTTCTTGTGGCTACTTCTTATTCTTTGTTTTTCCTTCCTTGTCTGAGTCTTTTTCCTCTTTCTCTCCCTCCTCTGTCTCTTTATTATCTCATTTCCACACATCCCATCTCTCACCTTGTGTGTGTGTTTCTCTCCTTCCTTCCATGTGAATGTGTGTGTGTTTATGTGTGTGTGTTTATGTGTTTGTGAACCTGGTGTCTGTGTTTCATAAAGGCTGCTCGATATTTCTGTCTCTGTTTCTCAATGAGCCATTTAATTTCTCTCTCTCTGTCTGACTTGCTCGCTCCTTCCACCGCATATTTGCTGCGAATATTAACACGGGGACCTGAGGGCCTCAAGTTCTGAGGCAGCAGAAATCAGTTTTCGGCAGCAGGCAGCTCTCGGCTGATCCTTGGGGAAGGAACATGTTGCAAATCCCAGGGGGCTCCTGAGTCACCTTGTCCAGATGCGGTGGAAAACGCACTGGACTCAGGGCCAGAGAATCAGAGCTCAAGTCCTGCCTCTTCCACTTCCTGTGTGACCTTGGGCAAGTCGCTCAGCCTCTCTGATCCTCGGTTCCCTCATTAGTAAAATGTGCTTGAGGGGCACAACAAATAGAGGAGGAGTCAGGACTCAAAGGCTGCCCGGGCGTGGCCTAAGGCCCACAGGTGTACGCTGGATGGAGGAGCCGCTGGTGGTTATGAAGGAGCCGTGGAGGCTTCCTGGAGGCAGTGCCGAGACAGGCTGCGGGGCACAGGTGGCAGGTGCTGTCGGGGGAGGGCAGCAGCTGCCACATTGGATGGGGTGGAATGCACTCTGAGGACTAGAAGGGACCAGAGAGGGTGAGCAGCTTGCCGAAGGTCACACACTGAGTGAGGAACTGAGCCAAGCCTGACCCTCAGTCTCCAGACTCCAGGCTGCATCCTGTACCATCTAAAGCTGTGAAGAGAACAGGCTCTGGAGTCTGACAGAGCCAAGTTCAAGTCCCAGCTTCATCACACAGCCATTGGACCAATTACTCTGAGTCTCAGTTTCCCATCAGTAAAATGAGGGGAATTATTACCTTCTTCAAAGGAATATAGTGAAAATTAAATGAGATAATATAAAGTGCTTGGAACAGCTCCTGGCACGTCCTCAACATTTAATAATGCTTGGCTCCTCTTTTTATTTGTGGCCATAGTTTTACTGCCATTATTATCATAGCACTGTGGTTAAAAATGTAGGCTCTGGAGCCAGATTGGTTTGAATCCCAATACTGTCACTTACCAACTACATGACCTTGGGCAAGTTACTTAACCTCTCTATGCCTCAGTTTTCTCACCTACAAAATGGGGATAATATTGATATCAACTTTTTAGAGTTGTTGGAAAGAGTAAATGCATTAATATATGTAAAATACTTAAAACACTGCCTGGAACATAGTGGTGCCATATAACTGCCTGATACAGTCACATCCTCACTATTATCTGCACTGTAAGAATCACCATCATCACCTCAGCACCACCACCACCACCATCCTCACCATCATCCTCACCACAACCATCACCACTACCATCACCACCATCACCACTACCATCACCATCAGCACCTCACCACCGCCATCATCCTCACCACCATCACCATCATCACCTCAGCAGCACCACCACCACTACCCGCATCACCATCACCCTCACCACAACCACCATCACCACTACCATCACCATCATCATCCTCACCACCATCATCCGGTCTTGAATCAGTGAAGGGTAGATTTTCTTTGTTCCCCGTCATGCTTACTGGCCCCTCCTCTGACTGTTTCTCAAAGAGCAACCCCCCCTCCCCCTTCCTGCCTCCGCACCCACTGTGCCCCCAGCCTGGCCCTCAGGATGAGCCTTTGTTGGTCTGTAAGGAGCAGACAGAGAAAACGTGGTGTTTTGGACCCTGGGCTGCTGTGCAGGGGAGGAGTGCAAAGCTCTGAGGCTGTTTCCAGCAGAGGAGGGGGTGGAGCCAGGGGGGCAGGGGTCAACCAGGTCACCAGTCTAGTCAGTGCTGAGGGGAAGAGAGCTAGAGTGTGTGAGCTCCCTCTGTGTGCCAGGTGCCCCATGTAAATTATTACATTTATTCCTCTCACCCTCCCAGAGAGTGGCTCTTATTTTCCCATATCACAGATGAGAAAACTGAGGCTCAGAGTGGTAAAGGAATTGCTCAAGGCCATAGCAAATCAGCAGCAGAGCTGGGATCTGAGCACAGCCTTGTCTGACTTAAGTGCCTGGCACCATGCCTGGCATGCAGTAGGTGCTCAATGGGTGTCTGAGCTCCCTCCCCAAAAGCCTCTTCCCAATCCAGGGGCCCCTTTAGGGCACTGACCTGGTTCTGTGTTTAATATCAGAGACAGGGAGTGTTTCCTCTCTTTGAAAATTACCCTTTGAAGCCGGAGGTTTGCTGGCTTCTCTGAGGACACCCAGAAATCCCCAGCAGGGCTGAGACGTATCAGGGTGAGGGATGCAGGCCTTGAGGACCTGGGTCTTCCTTCTGGCCGCCCCCGTTCACAACTTTGGAACCTGGAACCCATCTCTTGTTTTCTCTGGGCCTCAGTTTCTCTCCGCATACAGTTACAGGGGCTTGGACTGGATGGTTTTTATTTTAATGATAACAGTAACAGCTAGTACTCACTGAGCATTTGCTATAGGCTTGCCCAGCACTGAGCTCTCTGCATGTGGTATTATCCTACTTCCTCTTCCAAAGGTGGGATTTATCATCCCATTTTTTAAATACTTTTTTACTATGGAAAATTTCAAACATACACAAAGTGGAAGAAGTAGTGGAATAAATCCCCATGAATCCCTCAATTAGCTTCAAGAATTATCAATACATATCGTCCCATTTTATAGACAAGAACACTGATCCCAAATGGTTGAGTGACTTGAGACCAATATACCCCAAAGCTTGTCTCTTTGTCACCACAAGCCCCTTCCCATGAAGTGGGAGAACTCTCTGTGAGCCCTAATAATGGTCATCTCTCCTCTGTCCACATTCACACTGAGAGTGGATTTGTTCCTGGGTGCAGAGTATGAGTGGGAGAAGGAACAAGGTCACTGAGCTGCCAAGGGGTGGGGGAAGTCACCAAAGGAGGGGGCCTGGTGTAAAACAAAATTACCCGCCCCCCAGTTCTACAAGGCTCAACTCATTAGCCACTGCCGTCGCTGACCTACAGGACACCCTGAACGGAATTCAAGACAAAGAACAGGATGAGGTGCTCTGTGCTTTGGAAAAATAGTCAAGACAGGCCCTTAGATAGATACATTTCAGGAAGAATTTTTTATGAACCCAGATTCTTGCATCTTCCCATACTGAGAAAAGCACTAAAATCCTTAGCTGAGATATCTGTTCCTCGTGACTAGCAGTGACCTTCTACCGAGATGTATGCTGGATTGCACTTACTTCTTAGCTAAAATCACATATATACTGGCCTCTCCCCCTGCCTCTTTGGGGCGGTTCCTCAGAGCTCTCTGAGAGGCCGTCTCCCAGGCTGTAGTCCCCAGTAAGATCCCTGAATAAAACTGAAACTAACAGCTCTCACGTTGTATGTTTTCTTCAGTTGATACCAGGTGGGCGTCCTCAACATCCAGCGCTGACTGCGGAGCGCATCCCTCCTCCGTTCCTCCTCCATTCCCGTCTCGTAGGGATGCTGGCAATGCTGTGCCCACCTTCTGTTCTGCAGGCCTGCTCAGCTCAATAGATAAAATAAAACAGTGGGAGACGGTGTCCCGGGCAGATCTGCCCTAGACAGTGAATCCGTGTGCGGGGCCAGATGGCGAGCCCCCTCCTGCTGAGTCATGGGGTCTCCTGCAGGGAAAGTAGAGGGTTCTGTCTCCTCAGGCACCATCATCACAGACAGGACTGTCACCTTCTGGTTGTTCATCTCTGCTACTGCTGGCGAGGAGGGTGGGTGGCTGAGAGAACAGGCTCTTCGGGGAGGCTGGCTGGGTTCTAATTGGGCTCCACAATTTGCCACCTGTGGGGCCTTGGGCAAGTCACTGCTCACCTCTGACCTGCTCATCTGTAAAATGGGGGCATCAGCAGTTGTATTAGGAGGGTTCAGGGGGATAATAGCTGTGTGAAGCACTTTGCTCTCTACCTGGTACAGGTAGTGAGCTGGGTGTCAGCTTATAGGATTATCAACCAGCCGACCCACCAGATACCTTCCAAACAGGCCTAGCTCCAGGCCCCTCAAGCAGCAATGCCTGGGGCAAGTTCCATGGGCAGGGGGGGCAACCTCATTCCCTGGGCCCTCCCTGGTGCCAGGCATCGGGGTGGGGGAGGGGCTCTCACACTGCCATTTCATCCCCACCACAGTCCTATGAAATGGGCGTCACAATCTTCCTTTTACATATAAAGGGTCAAAGCCATGGGGAGGATCACATAGTGTGGAAGGGAGTGAATGTCAGAGCTTCACTTCCAGATTTGTCACCCCAGGGCTTTCTCTGTTGATGACATCCTCAGGGCTGCCAGGGAATCACATCTGACATCGATGGGGCTCTGACTCTGCTGAATGCCCGTCCCGTGGGTAACTGACCCCTCACAACCAGCCTATGAGGGGTACCGTTATCTCCCCATTTTACAGATGAGGACATTGAGGCGCAAGAGGTTACGTGGCTTGCCCAGGACATGGCCGCTCAGGGTCAGAGCCAAGTTGTGAACTGGTGCATCTGACTCCAGAGCCCGTCTACCCCTCTAGGCCTCCAGGGAGCAACCATCCCACAGCAAGCACCACCCCCCGCCCCCCCCCCCCAAAACTCCCAGCACACTGGAGACCACAGGCAGTAGAGGATCAGCCATTGAGTCCCTGGGGCAGGACTCTAACCTGGGTCTGTCTGACCCTGGGCAGAGACCTTAACCCCAGTGACCCCAGCCCCCAGAGATCAAGCCTTGGGCAGGCCTGACCAGGGCCTGGGCCTGAGCCTGAGACCAGGGCAGAGCCAAGGCTGCCTCCTGTCTGACCACAGGGACCTTTACCTGGACAGGGCTGTCCTGTCGCTCCCATCTTGGCCTCCTGTTTACCGCCCCAGAGGGGGCTGGGCACAGGCTGAGCACTGGGGCCAGAGACCTGTGTGAGCCTGGATGAGTCACGGAGCCCCCATGCAGGGCCAGTAAGCCCCTCCCCATGGGATTGTGGGATGTGAATGAACGTGCCTCACCGAACTCCTCGGCAGGTGGGTTAGTGATTCCGCTCTGCTGGACTGTAGTGAGGTCCAGACCCCACGCTGCACGTGGGGAACCTGGCCAGGGCCGGGCTCTTACTCCGGGGTAGCAAAGTGGGTCACTCTGTCCTCTTGCCTGGCCTGGGGCCCTACCCTGGGCCCAGACTAGGGAGATCCTCGTGGCCTTTTCTCTACTTTGCTCCTGGCTCCTGTGTCCTTGAGTTTCATGTTTACCTGAACACCAAGGTGAGGTGGACTCTGGCCTCTTGGACCATCCAGGACATGTGGGTAACTGAGGTAGGGAGCAGGGGTGCAGGGTGCTGTGGGCAGCATGGCTTCGGTGCTGTGCTGATCACCCCGCCCCTCCCTTGCCCCCCGGCCTTCTCCCTTCTCTTTTTCAGTCCCCAGCGTGCTGTGGAGTCTCTCTCCACTTCGGAACTTCCTGCTCCCTCCGCTTGAAACTTGCTCCCTTCACCTCCACCTCCCTTCCCAAAGGCGCCTTCTCTGGGCTCCACAGCCATTTGCCTCACCACCCCCCATCATAGCACTTAGACATTTTGTGTCACTGCTGGTCCATTCACCTGCCTCGCCCACTATGCTGGGGGCAGAGACCGTGGCTGTGTCACAGCTGCATCCTTGGAAGCCAGCCCAGGGTAGGATGAATGAATGAATGGATGGATGATAAAAGCCACCATGGCTATCTTCCAGTAAATATTTCATGAATGAAGGAACCGCCATGATCATTCCTTCAAATATTTAGAGCGCCGCCATGGGAAAAGGGGATTCAGGCTGGGTGGCCCAGCAGTTGTGCCTGGGATGGAAGAGTAAGGCTACAGGGACAGCTTTCAGGTTAGTCTAGGGAAAGGCTTTCTAACAGTCAGGGCTGCCTCCCTGTGGTGGGTGACTTAGAGAGTGAGTGTCCCATCACAGGAGGTGTGTAAGCAAGGCCCGGTCATGAGGCCGGGTGGCAGTGCCCTCAGAGGTATTTGTACTGGACTTGGCAACCACAGCCCACTTCCTGGGATGATGCAGAACATCTACGGGGAGGTCCCCTTTCCCCTGACCTTCTGGTAGGGAGGACACAGGGGAACATCTCCCTGGAGGCTGTAGAGAGCTGAATGGGGTGCATAGCTCCAGTGGCCTGGTGAGCGCCAGACATTTGGCTCCCAAGGCTGAGGTCGGGGAGGGGCGGGGCCGAGGGCCATCACAGCCTCTGGGTGGGAGCTGGGTCAGAGAAATTCTGGGTATGAGTCCTGACCAGCCCTGGCACTCCCCTTGCTGCTGCCCTTGCACTCACCACTGTCACTCTTTCAGCCTGAGCTCCCCTGTCTGTCAAAGGAGAGGTGGATTCAGTCCTCCCCAGGAGCCAAGAGGACCAGCTGCTGCTGTGTGCCCCTGGGCAGGTAGCTTGACCTTTCTGACCCTTTGCTTCTTTGTCAAGAAAGATGAGATAATGGCAGTTGCCCTCCCCCATCTGCAGGGGCATTCTGGGACCCGAGTCAAACCTGCGAATGGGATGTCCGTCATTCATTCTGTCAATCTTCGTTGTGCACCTCCTAGGTGCTTTGAAAAGTCTGAACTATCATCCCCATTCCAGCTACTATGTGTGTTTATGTATGCTGAGGTGACTCCACTCTGCCTCCCTGTGCAATGGGTCCATGACCCCTGCTCCATCCTGTAGCTGAAGGTTGTCCCCCAGCCTTCCCCCCACTTAATCTGCAGAATTAGGATGAGGACTCGTGCTCTGAGAGCAGACACAGCTCCCTGGGAGTGGTGTCCTTAGTGCTGTTTAGGGAGCACAGCCCCGAGTTCTCATTAAATTCTTCACTCCAGCTTCTGTATTTCAAGAGGCCTCAGGAAAACCATATTTCATGAATGAAACATCAACACGTTTACGGGAAGTAAACAACTGAAAGCAGCCCTGGCTTTCTGGATGAGGCGATGGCTGCATCCGAAGGGTCCTGCTTCCTCTGGATGCTTCCCTTGGAAGCACAGCCCAGATTCTACCCGATAAACCTTTCCCTGAACGAGGGGCATTGTAAGAGCCACGTTTACCGAACACCTATCGTGCGATGGTTCACAGGACCGCAGGGGCGGTGCTGTGATCACCCCTACTTACAGAAGGGGGGCTGAGTTACCAGAGCTGGGGGGCGGTTAGGGTGGTGGTGGAGTGATGATGGGGCAGAAAATGGGTCGGGGAGGAGGGAGGGTGCCAGGCAAAGACAGGGATTCACAGTTAATTTTCCTTCTTTGTCTCTTTCTCATTCTGTCTCTGCCTCTGTGTGCTGTCTTCTCTCTCACTCTCTCTTTCATCTTTCTGTCTCTGTCTCACGCACACACACTCTTCCCCGCTGGCTTCTGGCCTCTCTCCCGGCTCCTTCCCGCTGCCTGGGCGCCTGGCCCTTCTCTGGGCAGCGGCTCAGTGGCTGGTAGCGCTCCGGTATCTGGCTCCGGTCCAGGCACAGAAGCAAAGCTGGAACCTCTGAGTGTGGGGAGAAGGGGGCAGAGAGCCAGGACCCAGCAGGAGGGTCCCCGCCTGAACCTGGCGGAAAGGTTTGGTTTTCAAAGATTAGGCATGCTCAATGTTTTAATTTTAAATGTTTTCTTCTTCCTTTTCACTGGCTGGTACCTCTTCCCTTCCCAGGTCACGAAAAGACATTCCGTCAAGAGCAAAGAGGTGATGGAAGAGTGTATCAACCCCCACCGGCCGTGATCGCGTTTCATCCTCACGTGGCCAATGAGGTCGGGTCCTTGTTCCCATTTGCAGCCAAAGAAAAGAAGGCTCAGAGGTGGGATGTGAATTGTTTGAGTTCACAGGTTCATTCCACTAGAAAGTGACCTAGACTTGCCTGACCCCAGGCCTTCCTCTTTCCCTTCTGCCCCGTGACAGCTCTGAAATAAACTCTGTCTTTTTGATTTTTTAAGATGGTGATAATCTGCAAAGCGCGTTGGGAAGGTCTGGGTGGGAAGCAGGGAGGTACTGGCCAGCACATGGAAGGAAGCCGGTCCCTGCTGTGGTTACTTCCTGAAGGCAGTGGTGACCAGCTCCGGGGCTGATAACCTTCCTGAAGACAAGAAGATGAAGCATTGACATCTGACTTCCCTGGGCTCAGCCAGAGCTGCCTCCAGCCTCCTGGAAGGTGACCAAGCTCTGGAACTTTCTCTTATCCAGGAAGCCCTGCTCACTCCCTTTACTAAGAGCAGGAAATCTCTGAATCCCTCAGTGACTTTCCTTCTCAGGCTCATGGAGTCTTCAAGCTGCTCCTGGTACAGCACCGCCTGATGCAGAACCTGCTTCCCCACCCATGCATGAGCCAGCAGTCATCAGACTCCCCAGGGCCAGGTGCTTGCTGCTCCGCATGCTGCAGGACTGGGGGCTCCAGAGGCCGGGCTGAGTGTGGTTCACTCTCCATAGGGATGCTCTGGGTGGCTCTGGGGACTGTGGGGAAGTGGCTGATGGGGGACAGTCCTCGTCCTCCTGTGGAATCCACAGCTGATTCCCCCCAGCTTCCCCTGAGCCTCCTTCTGGGGTCTCAGCGGGCAAATGCACAGAAAACCCAGATCAGGGCTAATAAGGGCTATCACATGTGTCACCATGAGGAGTCGAGAGCCAGAGTGTCTGGTCCAGGTCTGGCTTGGCCATTACTAGCCCTATGACCTTGGACAAGTTACCTAGCTTCTTTCTGCCTCAGTTTCCTCATCTGTAAAATGGGGGTAATGGTTTCTTTTTCACAGGCTTGTTGGGAGCAGTATATAAATTCCTGCTTGTGAATTACTTAAAGAGTGCCCAGTACTTAGGTGGTAAATGCCCACTAATCAACAGTTGTTGTTATTATTATCTGGCACTGTTTTTTTATCTTTGAATTTTTTTATTGTTGCAAAATACACATAATGTAGAATTTACCATATTAATCATTTTAAGTGTATAGTTCAGTGGTATTAAATGCATTCTTAATGTTGTGCACCCCTTACCACCATCCATCCCCACAACTCTATCTTGTAAAACTGAAACTCCATCCCCATTAAATGACATCTCCCCATTCCTCCCTCCCCGCAGCCGCTGGTGACCCCGTTCTACTTTCTGTCTCTATGATTTGACTACTTGAAGTATCTCATCTAAGTGGAATCATACAGCGTTTGTCTTTCTGCGACTGGCTTATCTTTCTCAGCATAATGTCCTCAAGGTTCATCCGTGTTGTAGCATGTGTCAGGTTTTCCTTCCTTTTTAAGGCTGAATGATATTCCACCGTAGGGATAGACCACGTTTTGCTCATCCATTCGCCGGCCAGTGGCCAGTCGGGCTGCGTTTGGGCTGTTGTGTGTAAAGCTGCCGTGGGAGTGCAGAGAGCTCTTCCAGACCCTGCTTCCAATTCTTCTGTGGCACCGCTTTCTGAAGCACAGGTTGTGGGATGACAGCTACAGGAAGCAGCAGCTAGAGCTTCTGGTTTTCATCTCTAACACGTCTAAGTTTAGGGCTTGGAGCAGGAGAGGACATCACCATCTGGAGGGACAGACTCAGTTCTCTGCATCCTACTGAGCCTTGCTGAAATGTTCCCATTGCATCTGGGGAGCAGGGATGAGGATGGTGCCAGACGGGGCCCCCAGGGATGAGGGAGGGAGGCGGAGGGGCACAGAGAAGAGGCGGCAGGTAGCCGGGCAGAGGGGCCCCGTCCAGTCCGCACACCTTCCTCCCATCGAGTGGACCAGCCTGCAGCGGCTCCCAGCGGCTTTCCAGCGGCTGGGTCACTGGAAAGAACACTGGGGTCCAGCATGTCCCTCGTTTTAAAGACGAGATATCCGATGTGAGTGCTTTTTTCCATACCACCAAGCAATTAACTCAGTTCCGACACTATCTCCCTGGAAATAGCATCAGATCCCACAGGTGAAGGGTTCGTGCTTACGACTCCCTGCCCACCTCACTTCAGATGCCAATTGCAAGTCCAGGTTGTCACCTGTGCTTCTGACCAACCGCCTATAGATGGGAGCCAAGACCCCCTCCTCAGACTTAATTAATTTGTTAGAGCAGCTCACAGGACCCAGAGAAACATTTTATTCACTAGATTACCCGATTATTGTAAACAGATATAACTCAGGAATGGCCAGATAGAAGAGATACACAGGGCAAGGTGCGTGGGAAGAGACTTCATTACATAGGAACGGTGGATTACATCATTGGCCATTGGTGATTGAACTGAAAGTCTAGCCCCTTTCCCCTCCCTAGAGGTTGGTGGGGGCTGGGGGAGGGGAGGGACTGAAAATTCTAACCCTCCAGTCGCCTGGTTGGTTCCCCTGGCAACCAGTCCTCGTTCTGAGGTTAACCTAGGTGCTTTCCAGAAGTCACCTCCTTCATACAACAAAAGGCACCTTTATTGCTCTCAAAGCTTAGGAAATTCCAAGAGTTTTAGGAGCTCTGTGCCAGAAACAGTGCATGAAGGCTAAATATATATTTCTTATAAATCACAGTATCTCAGGCTCCAAAGAGGAAGACCCTTGTCCGAGGTTTCGCAGCAAATCGTCATACAGGCTGGGCTGAGACCTGTGAAAGAAAAATAAAAATGGAGTTAGTATTGCTAAGAGAATTCTCTAAAATGAAGCCAGGAGACCATTGAGGAAGTGTGACCTATGCACGGCTCAGTCTGGAGGGAATCTGACCTTTTGACCACTTATCCTCCTAACGAAGGCATCCAGAAACTCAAGAAAATTAGGGGGCCCTTACCCTAAAACAACTCGTGACAGCCCTCACTTAAGGACAAATATTTCTTTTCTTGTGTCAGAGTACAGCCTTGTGGCATTTTCCTTAATAAGCCCTTGACTCTCTCTTCCCCAGAACATTCTTTCAGTTTTAACTCAATCTCTGTCTCCCAATTTGCAGTTCTTAAGACTCTAAATAAACTCTTTTCTTTTCTTTTTGTTTTTAGATGGTTAATATATATATATATATTTTAATTAATTAATTAATTATTGGCTGCGTTGGGTCTTCGTTGCTGCGCGTGGGCTTTCTCTAGTTGCAGCGAGCAGGGGCTACCCTTCGTTGAGGAGCACCGGCTTCTCATTGCGGTGGCTTCTCTTGTTGCGGAGCACGGGCTCTAGGCACGTGGGCTTCAGTAGCTGTGGCACACGGGCTTCAGTAGTTGTGGCTCGCCTGCCTTGGCAGACAGATTCTTAACCACTGCACCACCAGGGAATTCCTAAGCTCTTTTCTTACTTGCAGCCTCCTGCTTTTTTTTGGTTGCCAGACCTCAGGCTTCCGACTTCCTGTCCAGTGCTCTTTCTGTTCAGAGCGTCAGAGAGACAGGAAGCTGGGTGGGGCAGGGCTGACCCCAGGGCTCCTCAGAGGTCTGTGGGGGGAGCTCCCTTCTGAGCTGGCCCTTGTCGGCTCACTCTCACCACGCCGAGTGGGTGGATTACCCCTGAGTGACAGTTCCCAAACCCCCTCCTCGGGTTCCCAGGGGCCCAGAGAGGGCCAGGCTGGACTCAGAAGGCACAGCATGGAAGCAGCAGTGTGGGGACTTATCCCTCAGCTGATCCTTTCATTTAAAATCTTACCTAGAACTTTGGAGCAGAAGCCAATTTTATCTCAGCTTTTGTGTCTTGCATAAACCATGCCCACACACCCATCGTCTTGGAATTATTCTCACACCTATTTTTGTCTACAGGGCCTCAAGGCTCCTCCAGGCTCCACGGCCTCTCCTCCCACCAGCAAGCTCCCTGTATTGGCCGCGGTGTGGCACAAAGTACCTGCACTATTTATTTCCTAATAAAAAGACAGCCTGGCTGGCCCGGTGGGAGATTAAAGCAGAGATTTACTACGAGCTGATTAACCATAAAACCACAGGTTAAATCAATATTAGACGAGGAGGGGGAGGGGAAAGTTAGCAGAGTGGGGTCACATTCACACAGGTGACTGGGATTGCTGTTGTCTCCAGGATTCTGCCCAGAGACGGCTGAGAGGGGGGCCTGGGCCGGATCGGGCCCCTCTCGCTCTGTGACTCCAGGCATGTGCCTTCCACTCTCTGGACCTCAGATTCCCCGTTTATCTATATAATACTGAGACTGGACCAGGAGCTTCTTACTTGGTGCAAGTGAAAAGAACATGGTCTTTGACACCAGATGGGCTGGGGCTTGGAGTCCAGTGTCCTGCCGTGGCCTTCAGCAGGCTGAGTTTCCTCCCCCTGGGGAGAGTGGTAATAAGGGTGATGACAAAAATAGTGATAGCAAACATTTACGGAGGGCTTACCCACACTGAGAGAAACACCATTCTTCTGAGCCTTTCACATGTTTTGAATTGCTGAATCCTCACAACAACGGTGTCTGGCACCATCATTTTCTCCATCTTGCAGAGGGTGTGGGTTTCCCAGTGAGGTTCACTGGTGCCGCAGGGAGCAGATGCCTGGCGACTTGGTTTGGTCCTGCTGTGGGCTGTTTTCTGCCAGCCTCAGCCTGTGGGGCCTCAGCAAACTCTTCACCAAACTTCAGTGGCTCCAGCCACACCCTCTCCAATGAAGTCTGAACCACAGCACTGGGGGGTGCGGGAGGAGTGGTTCTTTCAAATTAGTTTACTCCTTGAGTACCCTGCCTCAACTCCATAGATCAGCTATTTCTGTTAGAGTTCTCTTCACTTCTTAGCAGTTCATCCCATTACTAGCCATTCATTCTTTACATTAAATTTTCCTGATAAAATTCTGTGATCCTATTTTCTGTCTAGGTCCTGATTGATATAGAATCGGTACTGGAACAGGTCTCAGGATATGGACCGGCAAAGATGCTATTTTTTTAAACAACCCTTTACAGATGTAAAACTATTTTTAGCTCATGGGCCATACAAAGATAGGCCATGGGCCAGACTTGACACACAGGACGTGGCTTGCCAATCCCTGTACTAGAGTGACTGTCCACTGGAGAAAAGGAAAGACTCAGGCCTTTTAGGAATTTCAGATACTGGCTATGAATTGATTTTAAATCCTGGGGACCCAACATGTCACTGTGCTCCACTAGTCAAAGTGGGGATTTACAACCTCCAGGTGATAGATGGGGTCTTATTTCAAGTTCATCTCACAGTGGGCCAAGTCTGTTATTTCCCTAGTTTCCAAAAGTATAATTGGAATAGACATACATAACAACTGGTAGAATTCCCACTTTGGTTCTCTGGCCCAGGAAGGGTTAAGAAGAAGTTCTGGAACTTTCCCTCCCTAGAAAGGTAGTAAACCCAAAGCGATAACGTTCCCTGTAGGAGGCGGTGGTGGTGCAGATTGCAGATTAATGCCACCATCAAAAACAAAACACTAACTAAAAAAGACACATGAACCCCAACATTCACAGAAGCATTATTTACAATTGCCAAGATAGGTAAACAGCCTGAGTACCCATCAACAGATGAATGGGTGAAGAAGGTGCAGTGTATACTATATGTACAATGGAATACTAGTCAGCCTCAAAAGAGAATGAAGTTTTGCCGTCTACAGCCGCATGGATGGACTTGGAGGGCATTATGCTAAGTGAAATAAGTCCGACAGAGAAAGACAAATACTGTATGATATCACTTATATGTGGAATCAAAAAATACAACAAACTAGTGAACATAACAAAGAAGGAAGCAGGCTCACAGATAAAGAGAACAAACTAGTGGTTACCAGTGGGGGGAGGGGCAGTATAGGGGTGGGGGAGTGGGAGGTACAAACTATCGGGTGCAAGATAGGCTCAAGGCTGTATCGCGCAACACGGGAAATATAGCCAATATTTTGTAATAACTAAACGGAAAGTAACTTTTCAAAATTGTATAAAAAATAAACAGGCAAACAAACAAACAAACCCCCAAAACTCTTCTCACAAGAACTTAAAAAAACTTGAAAGAAACAGGGGTGCTTTTAAATAGGCGTGTTAACTAATCTGATCAACTTGTTCAGAAGTTAGATGGATCTCGGAAAATGACTGTGGATTATTGTAAACGTAGTCAGGTAGTTTTTCCAACTGCAGCTGTTTTCCCAGATGTATTATCTTTGCTAGAGCAAATCGACATGGCCCCTGGCAATTAGAATACAACTATTGGCTTTGCTGATGGCTTTTTCTCTATACCAGTTTTGTAAGGTCCACCAGAAGCAGTTTTCTTTGACCTGGCTGGGCCAACAGTATACTGTCAGAATATTGCCTAAGGGGTATGGCAAGTCTGTGACTCATAATGTAGTCTTGGCTGTCTTGACATTCCACAAAGCATCACACGGATTCACTTCCATCTAACAGCAAGATCATCTATAAAGCTGCCACTTTTGAGTGGGAACCTAGGAAGAGAAGTCTCTTCAGTAATTCTAGGCTACCGTGCATGTTGCTCTATCCCTTTGGCCTTATGATACAACAGATCCAGTAATATTTAAAGTATCTGTGGCAAAAAGGGATGCAATTTGGAGCCTCTGGACAGCACCAGTTGGAGAATCACAGTGCAGATCCCTAGCCCTTTGTAGCAAATCCCTGCCTAGCCCTTGGGGGGCCTCTCCTGACTCCCTCTTGTGTGTCAGTGCCCTGTGGGTGTGGGTGCAAAGGGCAGGGCCAGGGAGTTTGTGCTATCAGGGCAGGGTCACATAGCAGTTAGGAGCACTGTGTTCCTTGAGTCCCAGCTCTGTCACTCACTGGCTGTGTGTCCTTATACAACTTACTTCATCTCTGTGCCCATAGCTCCTCGTCTGTAGAGTGGGCGTAGGATATCTACACTGCAGGGCCGTTTGAGGATTACCATCATCAAGCTTCGCTCTGTGCAGGCACTGTTCTAAGTGCTCAGCCTTCCTTGCAAGGACCTTATGAGGGAGGTACTATTACTATCCCCACTTTCAGGTGGGGACACTGGACATAGAGCAGTTAGATGACTTTCCCTGGGTTCAAGCTGGTGAGTGGAAGAGCTGGTCCTTGAGTCCAAATTGGATGAACCTAGAATCTTAGATCTTAAACACTAGGCTATAAAATGTCCATATAGAACTAAGTATGGGGTCTGGAACACCCTAAACCAGTGTTTCTCCAAGGGTGGTCTGCATGGACTTGACCTGCTAGAAGCACCTGGGTGAGGGGGTATGCTGTGTATAAAATACAGATTTCCTGGCTCCATCCCCATCTCGACTAAGTCAGAGTCTTTGGGGCAGGCCTGGGATCGTGCATTTTAACAGACACACCCACCCCTGGGTGGTTCTTCAGCAATCTAAAGACTGAGAGCCAGGGACGATGAGTGAATACTGTCGATTTCATCTTCATTGCAAGCATCTTCATCTGAAGAGCTGCAGTTCTGGGCCCTGGAATAAGCCCAGCAGCAAACAAACTGCAGGACCTTGGACAGGTCACCCATGTGGTCTTATCTCAGTTTTCCTTTCTGTATAATGGGTATCCTGGTTCCCACACTGCCCACCTCTCTCAACACGTGAGAGCATGAAGGTGACAGTGACTGCAGATGGCCTTTGGTAACAAGGCAGGCACTGGAGTCACTCTGACCCTGGTCTAATGCCGGATCTGCTGCTGTTGATGTGACCTGACACGGTTCTGTCCCTTCTGAGCCTCCGTTCCTCATCCTTAAAGGGGAGATAGTGAGATAATAATCCCTTCTCCACCCTAGTTATGATGAGGTTTAATGAGACAGCAGGTACAAGAGTGCAGGTAAGATAAATCCCCCGTCCCTCCATACATAGAAATTATTATGCATTTTATCTGCCCTAGTTTCTAAAATCTCCAGGGACAGCCGAGACCCACAGGCAACTCTCACTCAAGAGTTTTCGCAGAGGCTTCGATTGAGTCAGGATGGGATCTTGTCTCTCCTTTCTCCCAAGTCAGAACAGGGTGGGGAGCTGAAGACCCGTCCAGGTGCAGGCAGGGCAGAAACCACAGCTGAACAGAAACAGCACCTCTGATTTTATCACGGTGGCCCAGCACCTGAGTGAGCTGCACTCGGTCTCATTTTCAACCTGTGTCCCATGGTGAAGTGAAGGCGGAAACCCATCCCTTCTGCTCCACACCTCCCCTCGGCCTGACCCTAGCCCTGAAGACGGGGAGTCTGGTGGTCTGTGCTCCCATGTTCCCTGATCACAGGCCGTGGAGAGGGGGTGGAGATAGAGTTCACTGCAAGTGCCAGGACCCCAGCTCTGCTCTCCAGGATGGAAACAAGAGAGATGACTGAGGTGTGCTGCCTTCTTTCCCCCAAGAGCGTCTTTGGAAGCACAAAGAGGGAACAACTCAGAGAGGCCATGGCTGGAGACACACTGTAGGCTTACCGACCAGCCAGCTGTCCCCTCCGCTCTCCCCAGCCTCACCTACGCAGGAGTGAGCCCTGGATGGCCAGGTTCTGGGGCTCTGCCTGTGAAGGTTGAATCTGAAAACCTTCTGGAGAGGAGGGAGCACCTGGGTTTTGGAGCAGGGCACCCCTGAGATGGTACCCCTGCTCCAGGATTCTGACATGGAGCGGGGCTCTGAGGGGTGGGCAGAGCTCTTGCCTTAAAGCTGCATTCACCCTAGGCAATACTTTTATTTAAGGAGGCTTGTGGGGGATGTTGGAGATTATCCAGGTGTTCTTTTTTTTTTTTTTTTTTTTGCAGTATGCGGGCCTCTCACTGCTGTGGCCTCTCCCGTTGCGGAGCACAGGCTCCGGACGCGCAGGCTCAGCGGCCATGGCTCACGGGCCCAGCCGCTCCGCGGCATGTGGGATCTTCCCAGACCGGGGCACGAACCCGTGTCCCCTGCATCGGCAAGCGGACTCTCAACCGCTGCGCCACCAGGGAAGCCCTTACCTTTTTCTTTTTTTCTGTTCTGGAACAATCATTTTACTTTAGGACAAAATTACATTCATTTTCCTCAGTAAAAACGTATTTCCTTTCTGCATACCTTCTTTTACTGAAAATATACATCCTACTTTTCATATACAGTCATTTCCTTTTATCCTTATTACTTTAGTAGCTTTAATTACATATATTAACTAGAATTCCTAACCCTTAGAGATTTTAGTTTCTATTGAAGACTAAGAAGTAATCAATTGTGAACTGTTACATCAGCATTTTTTAGATTGGCAAATTCATGAATTCATTTAATCATTTCTAGAAAGATATAGTTCCTCATAGCACATTTTTTCAATGTGGCACAAAACATGTTTATTAATGTTTATTAATAGACCCCAAACGTCTATAAGTCTCTGTAATAAGGTGTCAAAAGTAGGTAAACTTAAACTTGTTTAGAAATTAATGTTTCAGTATTTTATCTTATTTGGAAATGATCTAGACACTCAGTGAAATCCTGTCATTTAATTTAGCAAAGCTTTAAAGTTTTAAGCTACCAAAAAGATTTTGGAAGATATATACATACCATAACACAAAATTATCATTAAAAAGTTCAACTATAAACTCTTATCCCATCTACATTAGATATATATATGTATATAATTATATATATCATTCTATATATTATTTGCTCCTAGAATTTATGTTTAGACTACTCATGAAAACGTCATGAGACATTAGACAAAGTCAACCATTATTCTGAACTATTTTTCCTGATGACAAATTTTGTAACAGATAACATAAGCTTATTTGACTTTTAGTAAATCTAGGTAGAAGAAGAGTATTTAATGTTGATAACTCTAAAAACATGCCTGTATTAATTAAACCAACACATTTAAACAAGTTTTTATTTACCAAAGATTTTTCTCAGATCACGTGAACTTGAAAGCATGTGGGTTAGTTTCTATATTTCTGACAGTTTACAAATACTGAATTTATATGAGTGCTTATTTTTAAGTCAGTTAAGTAGAGCTCTTTTACAAATTAATGTTGGCAATTCCATCTAAAGGTAGAAAAATACCATATTTATGATGTACATACATACATACGAACAGAGATCTTATAGCTTCTGTTCTAAAATAATATAAAACTCACTAGTTTATAAATAACAGTTTGTAAACTAAAAATGCCACCTGCCATATTAGTAAACAAAGGAGTTGCAGCCATCAAGCCATCACATTATGGCTGCCCAATGGTGAGCCCTGAAGGATCTCAGGGTGGAGGCAGGATTTGCCCCCCATCTAGCAGTCAGCCACTGCAGCCACCCACAGTGGTGCACTCTGAGGGTACTCAGGATGGGAAAGCACCAGATACCAGCCCCAGACAGCTGAGGTGCAGATCAAAGGAATGATTTCAATGAGCCCAGACTTTGCATCTTCCCATACATAGAAAAATGCTAAATTCCTTAACTTGAGACATCTGGTTTTCTTTAATTAACCGTAATCTTTTGATGTTCCCACTACCTGGTCTTTGTTGCAAAAACTCCTATATATCCTGGCTCTCCCCCCTTGCCTCTTCAGAGCAGCCTCTCAGAGTTATCTGAGATGTTGTGTCCCAGGCTTAAGTCCTCAGTTTTGTCTGCTGAATAAAACATAACTCTCAGTTTTTAGGTTGCGCATTTTTTTTCAGTCAACAAGTTGGAATAAATTAAGTTTACTGGCTCAGATGGCTAAAGGCTTTTACTATTTGTGGAGAAGACTTTTAAGAATTGTATTTGTCTCTGGAAGTAATCTTAAAGAGGCTGTGGTCTAGAGTTTGGCAAGAGAGATTTTTTGCAGTTTGTATTTTAAAAAGATTTCTTTCTCTTTTATTTTTCTTCCCTTTAGTCTCAGACAATTGTGGGCTGTGTTCACATTTCAAAGACAGGATAAGATGTATAACTTCAAGGGACAGAGAAAGAATGCAAGTTTTTTTCCCTAGGAGTTTTGGAGTATATTTGCCTATTATTATTAGCCTAAGGTAATTATTATTAAAAATTTCCTTTTTTTTTCTTAGGTGCAGGACAATTGTACTTTCAATCTCCTGATTTTCACCATATCTGCAAATGTCTGAAGGCAAACAGGAAAAGGTCTGAGTGGATTTTGAGTTGTTTTCAGAGTTATACTTTTGTTTTTCTAGAGTCAAGTTGTAAATTAAAAGTTGTTGATTTTAACTCTATTTTCATTTGCATTCATTTAGGTTATCTTCAAAGAATTGGGTATCCATTTCCATTGTAATGCTTAGAAGTTGGTTTGCCCATTCCACCACACTATTTGAATTTTCCTTTTTATATCGGGGAGAAAATTTCCAACTAAGATGGAAATAAAAGGATTTCTAAATTCTGTGGCCCAGGGGACATGAATTTTTTGGGTGGGGTTCTAGGATTATACCTGCAAAGAACATTGCATAGGAAAGTCTGAAGCTGGCAAAGCCTGATTACAGAGGCCAACAAAACAAACATTTTGGTCTGTTCTAGATGCTTCTGTTAAATTTTTTTCTTGGATTTTAGCATTTACATGGGTAACCTGTATACTCTAGGCCTAGAGAGTTGGCTGGAGTGCTCTTTGTAAATCTTGTAGGGAAAGGGAAGTTAAAACAAACAGCTGGGTGTTGAAGGGATTTTCTGGGGAAGGTGGAGTTTTGGGAGTTAAGTGCTAAGGAGATGGGGCTGGAGTTTGAGAAGGGGAATTTATGTTGGATGTGGACTTTAATTTTGTTTTAATTTAATTCCTCTTCTTTCATCTTGTTAGGGAGTCCTTAAGGCTAGGCACTATGTATATATTTTGGTCATTATACTTTTTAATTTTGTCTTTCCATAGATACAGATAAGACAATTGTCTAAATTTTTTTTTTTTTTCAATTTAAAATTTCAATTTAAAGGATCCATCGTCTGGCCATTGACCAATAGAATCTTGTTAGCGACTCAAACCAACAAGCCTTTTTAGGTTAAGGAAGGATGCAAAGGGTGTCCCATAAGAGAGTGCAGCCCTCAGAAGATCCAGAAAGTTCACTCTCAAAGATAGTCTAAGAAATCAAAGGTCCTCATTGCACAGGTGTGAAGATGGTGTAGTGAAAATGGTGTCTCTTGTCTCTCATGGGCACATGAGACACCTCCAGTTACAAACTTGCTAATCTGTGACACCAGGCAAGTGCTACTGGAATGCGATTTTTCCAGCACTAACAAAGTAATGAAAATTGAGATGACAAAGTCTCCTGGGGGGACTGGGACCCCTCATGACAAACTCCCCTGCCAGCTGGAACAGCTGGACAAATGGAGGGCTGCTTGTGACTTCCTGTCTTGAAATCTCAGTCTATTTGGATGGCAGAGACCAGAGAAAATATTCTCATTGGCCACAGAGCAAGTTCTCAGGAAATGAAACAAGAAGAAAGGAAAAACCTCATCCAGTTTTTACATCGGGGATGTTTTAGAAACACAGAAAAGTTTGTCTAAACAAACTCTGGTCTGATGAGAATTGGGAGCTTACCAGTCTGTGAGTAGCTTGTAGGGTCTATGCCTGTGTTCTGCTCTGTGGTTTTTCCTCCTGATGACAAATGACACAACAAAGACAAAGAAAAACAGTAACCATCTCTGGGAAGAAAAGGATCAAGAAAAATCAAGAGTCCTTGTTACCAAGTCGCTATGTCACAAGGAACTAGTTCCACAAATATTTTCTCCTGATAATCAAAATTTAGAAAAAGAAAAGGACTCTCACCACTCCTGCTTGCAACAGACCCTGTAGGCAGAGAGATCCAGGAGGCTGACGTGATAAGAGTTCTAACCTTCTGCCCATACTTGTCAGAGGTCCCAGGATCTCTCAGCATCTAGCCAGGAAAATTTATCCTGCTGACTACACCAAATGTTGGGGAGGAAAAAATGTTCCTCTACCCTTCTAGGTTCTTCTGGCTGGTCTAGTCGTTAGATTGACATGAGACAGATTCACAGGAGAAAATCAAATTTTAATTTTGTGCGTACGGGAGTTTATAGAAATGTGAGACGCATAGCAATGACCAAAGCAGGCAGCTTTATACCTTTTAGACACAGAAACAATATATTTGTGAAGAACGGACAAGACAAAGAAACTTGGGCTTGGGTACTAATTAGTGAATTATCTAAGCACAGTTTGTTTACACAGCCTTCTCAGCCCCAAATTCCCGATCTCTGGCGATAAGGATGCCTCTCTACCTCCTGGTACTGGGAGGGCCCCCTTCACACGGGAGATTTATTTTCTGCCTTCAGGAGACAAAGAGGAGGTTCAGAGTGTTCTTCTTGCACTGCCTGTTCCTCAAGGAGCTTTAATTCACACTAATGAATATTTGGGGGTGGCCTGCCCTGAGCCCCGACGTGACATTTGCCCCATGCGGCTGCTCTGAGCAGTGGAGATCGTGGTTTGCATGTGACAAGCCCTGAACCCACATCAGGTCATGCTGGTATCTTCATCTGTTCCCCGGATGTGTCCCCTCCCACCGCTTCCAAGCTCAAAGCAGGGCTTTCCCTGCCTGCTGGGCTCTTCTGCCCTCGGCACTGAGACGTCATTCCCTACCCAGTGTGCTCCCTGCCTGGCTCAAAGGCAGTCTCCTTAAAACCCTCCCGGACCCCAACCAGACAAAGCCTGGTCTGGCTCTGAAGCGCTGTCCAGACCCTCCCTCAGCCTGAATCTGCCTGTAGGAGTGACCGTGATGACAACTGTCAAAATCATAAGGAAAATAACAGGTGATCTGTGCAGAGCGGTCACTCTGCTGGGCCCTCGTCAGCGCCCCTTATCTCACGTCACTCGGTACACAGCCATCACTTCCCTGTTTCAGAGCTGAGGGGACCCAGGCTCAGAGAGGCTGTCACTGCCCAAGGTCACACAGCTGGGAGGTGCCTGCGCAGGACCTGGGGAGGTGGCCTACTCCCCTCCCTCCCACCTCTGACCTGTGACCTCCTGGAGGACAGAGCCCATAACCTCCCACCTCCGGTCAGCACCAACACCAGTGAGGCCACCAGGGACCACTGCAGGGCCTGGGGCACGCGGGAAGGCGGCCCCCACACTCTGGACTCCACGGAGTGGGCTTGAGGAGACCCGATTCTGGTCCGGATTCAGCTCCCACTTCTCTGGGTGATTTTGTGCAGGTCGCCTTCCCTTGCTGGGCCTCAATTTCCCCATCTCTAAAATGGAGACATCAGTGTCCAGGACTGTTCATCAGTTTTCCAGGTTGAAGTCCCTGGTTTCTGTCCCTGGTGCTGGCAGATGACACCCAGACACTCCCCCTTCCCCCTTAGCCTAATTCTCCTGAGCCTCTAATAGCAGGTCCATCAGGCTCACCCCCACCCCTGGCACATTCTCCCCCCATCCCCAGAGACAGCTGGGTGTGTACTTCTGGAATTCTCAACCCAGGGCAGGCTCAGCCCTGGGGATCTGCTCCATGACAGAGGGACCTTAATAAAGAGATAAAACCCTATACTACCCTCCAGGGCAAACATGAAACACTTTTTATTAAAACCAAGATAGATACATCTATCTGGAGTCACATGAATTTTACAGATAAACATGAGTTCAAAGGACTTTCCACTCGCCCCTGACTCATTCGCCTCTGACCCCCTAACCCCCAACCTCACCCCCTGAACCTTCTACATGGAAAAGATCTTTGGAAGCACAGGGCTGTGGGCTTATCCCCATCGTTACCCCTGAGCAGCTGTGCAACCTTGGGCAACTTGTGTTGCCTCCCTGGGCCTCAGTTTCTTCATCTGTTAAATGGGCAGAGATGCTTTGGATGAATCGGAACTGGGGCCCATGTTCTCCTGGCAGGTAGACTTAGGCATCATCCCTTCCATAAATATATTTTCTTCATTATTCAAATACATTAGATTAAAGGAGAAGAGAAGAATTTATTTCTGGAGGCAGGTGCCTGTGGGTAAAGAGGGAAGCGATGGTTGGTGGGGGTGGGGAGGGGAGAAACAGCTGCCTGCATCGTGCTCTTTCTCTTTCTGGCCACAGGGACAGTTCTCCAATTCCATGGGGAGACAGGTAAAGGCCAGAGCATGGCTGTATTCATGACACGTTGTGTGAGCCTCAGCTTCTGAGCAGTGCAGCTCAGGGACCAGGTAACATCCAGAGAGAAGAGATGGGGCATTCTCCCCAGAGCAGGCCACCCGCCCAGCACCTCCTGGGCCTTCTGGGGTCACTGCTTGTTGGACCAGGGAGAGACCTCAGCCCTCAGCAGAGGCGCAGGCTCCCAGAGACACCGGCACTGGTGGCAGAGGTGGGAGGCCCCGCTGACGGCTTGCAGGGGTCAGCAGTCCAGGAGGAGGGCAGAGGGGACGATGAGTGTGATCGGAGCCCTAAGCATGCGTCCCCGCCCAGCGTGGATGCTCAGAGCTAACGGGAGATCCAAGAGGGAAGTGAGGTTCTATGGTCCTCGGGTAGGTGCAGGGCAGTTGTCTGATGTTAAGGTGGCCCCTTTATTTCTTGCTCTGAGACATTCTGATTACAAGAATAGTCTACCTTTCCCAGAGCAGCAGGTTCGGAGGGACACAGAGTGCTGAGAGATGCCAGCAGGTGTTTTCTAGGATCAGATCAGTTTGTATAACTGTATTAGCCAGTTTTTTGCTACATAATTAGTCATCTGGAAATCTCAATGGGTTACAATAGCAAACGTATTTTCTTGCTCACGGTAGGTGAGAAGGCTCCTCTTCAGGGCGCAGGTGGGCTCCGGTCTGTCCTCAGGTCCTTCTTGAGCCAGCAGCTCCCCTGGGCAGGCTCTTCAGTGACGAACGAAGAGAGCAAAGGAGGAGTGAGCAGGAACATTCGACTCTTTTTCAAATATTCTGTCTTAAACATTAAAAAAAATTTACAAACAGTAAAATCCACCCTTTGGTGGTGTACAGGTCTCTGAGTTTTAACACATGCGTGGATTAGCGTCACAACCACCACTATCAGGACACAGAACAGTCCATCACCTCCAAATTCCCTTGTGGTCACACTATATCCCCACCTCTAAGCCTGGTAACCCCTGGTCTGTTCCTCATGCCTATAGTTATGCCTTTTCCAGAATGTCATACAAATGGAAACACACAGCATGTAGCCTTTTGAATCTGGCTTCTTCCACTTGGCATAATTATTTTGACATCTATCCATGTTGTGTGTGTCAGTTGTTCGGCCCTCTTTACTGCCGAGTAGTGTTCCACTGAATGGATGTAAAGGCTTCCCTTGGTATCTGAGGAGGATTGGTCCAGGATCCCTGTGGATACCAAAATCTGAGGATGCTCAAGTCCCTTACATAAAATGGTATAGTATTTTCCTAGAACCTATGTACATCCTCCCATATACTTTTTCATCTCTAGATTACTTATAATACCTAATACAGCGTAAATGCTATGTAAAAACTTGCTGGTGTGCAGCAAATTTAAGTTTTGCTTATTGGAACGTCCTAGAAAAATTTTTTCCTAATATATCTATATCTATATCTATATCTATATCTATATATATATAATTTTTTTTCTTTTTTTTTTGTGGTACGTGGGCTTCTCACTGTTATGGCCTCTCCCGTTGCGGAGCACAGGCTCTGGACGTGCAGGCTCAGTGGCCATGGCTCACGGGCCTAACCGCTCCACGGCATGTGGGATCTTCCCGGACCGGGGCACGAACCCGTGTCCCCTGCATCGGCAGGCGGACTCTCAACGACTGTGCCACCAGGGAAGCCCCCTAATATTTTTGATCTGTGTTGACTCCATGGATGTGGAGCCCGGGGATCTGGAGGGCTAACTCTACCGGGGTTTTTATTCATTGACCTGTTGAAGAACGTTTGGGTTGTTCTCAGTTTGGGGCGATGGTAAATAACGCTGCTCTAAACATTCATATACAGGCTTTTGTGTGAAGGTAAGTTTTTATTTCTCTAGTGCAAATACATAGTAACAGTATGGCTGGGTCATGTGGTAAGTGCACGCTCAACACCATAAGAAACTGCAAAACTGTTTCCCAAAAGGACTGTACCATTTTGCATGCTGACCAGCACTGCATTGAGAAGTGCTGACATCCTTGTCAGCACTAAGTATTGCCAATTTGAAATAAATTAATAGCCATTCTAGTAGATGTGTGGTGGTATCTTATTATGGTTTTATTTCATGTTTCCCGAACGGCTAGTGATGTTGAATCTCTTTTCATGTGCTTATTTTCCATTCAAATGCCTTCTTTGGTGAAAAATCTTTTGTCTTCAAATCTCTTGTCTATTTTTTCAATGGGTTGTTCATTTTTATATTGTGTTTTGAGAGTTCTTTATAGATTCTGAACACAAGTTCTTTGCTGGATATGTGATTTGTAATATTTTCCTCTAATCTGTCCCTTGTCTTTTCTTTCTATTACCAGTGTCTTTCACAGAGTAAGTTTTTAATTTTGATGAAGTCCAATTTATCCATTTTTTCTTTGATGGATCATATATATATATATATTTTAATATGGAGGGAGGATGTAATTTATTTATTTATTTATTTATTTATTTTTGGCTGTGTTGGGTCTTCGTTTCTGTGTGAGGGCTTCCTCTAGTTGTGGCAAGTGGGGGCCACTCTTCATGGCGGTGCGCGGGCCTCTCACAATTGCCGCCTCTCTTGTTGCAGAGCACAGGCTCCAGACGCGCAGGCTCAATAGTTGTGGCTCATGGGCCTAGTTGCTCCGTGGCGTGTGGGATCTTCCCAGTCCAGGGCTCGAACCCGTGTCCCCTTCATTAGCAGGCAGACTCTCAACAACTGCACCACCAGGGAAGCCCGATGGATCATATTTTTGATGTCACATCTGAGAGCTCTGCCTAACTCAAGTTCACAAGGATTTTCTCCTATGTTTTCTTCTACAGTTTATAGGTTTACACTTTATATTTAAGTCTATGATCCATTTTGAATTAATTTTTGTGTAAAGTGTGAAGTATGTTTTGAGGTTCAGTTTTTTTGCACACAGATTCCACCATCACTTGTTGAAAAGATGATCCCTCTGAAAAAAAAAAAAAAGATGATCTCTTATCTATTGAATTGTCTCTGCACCTTTGCCAAACATCAATTGGCCATATTCTTGTGGGTCATTTTTGGGGTCTCTGTTCCATTCCGCTCATCTATATGTTTATCCTCTCACTAATATCACACTGTCTTAATTACTATAACTTTACAGTAAGTCTTAAAGTTGGGACAGTTGAGTCTTAAGAATTTTGTTCTTATTTTACAAAATTGTTTGGACTCAGTTCCTTTGTATTTTCATATAAATTTTGGAATTAGCTTGTCTATATCTGACAAAATATTTTGTTAAAATTCTGATTGTGGTTATGTAAAATCTATAGAATAATTTGGGGAGCATTGACATATTAACAGTAGTGAGTCTTCCAATCCATGAATGTGATATGTCTCTCCATTTATTTAGGTCTTTGGTTTCTTTCATCAGTTTTTTTTTTTTTTTTTTGTAGTTTTCAGCATATAGATCCTGTACATATTTTGTTACATTTATACCTAAGTATTTCTAGTTTTTTGGAGCAATTGTAAATGGTATTGTTTTAAAATTTTTGATTTCTAGCTGTTCATTGTAGTACATAGAGATTTTCATATGTTAACTTTGTATACTATGGCCTTGCTAGAACTTCTTAGTTCTAGGAAATCTTTTTCAATAGATTCCTTGGGATTTTCTACATGGACAGTCATGTCACCTGTGAATAGGGACAGTTTTACTTATTTTTTTCAGCTTTATTGAGGTATAACTGACAAAATGTGTGTATTTTAAAGTGTGCTACTTGAAGTTTTGATATATGTATACATATATTGTGAAATCATTCAATCTGTGTGTCTTTTTCCCCTCATTCAACTGCCTAGGGCTTTTAGGACAAAGATGAATAAGAATAGTGAGAGCTGACATTCTTGTCTTGTTCCCTATTTTAGCAGAAATGCCTTCCATGTTTCACTATCAAGTATGATGTCAACTGCTCTACCTTGCCATTATAGTGCGAAAGCCGACGTGGACAATACATAATAAATGGGCATAGCTGGGTTCCAATAAAACTTTATTTATCGACACTGAAATTTGAATTTCATATAATTTTATATATTATGAAATATTATCCTTCTTTTGATTTACCCTTACTATTTAAAAATATAAAAACCATTCACAGCTTGTGGCTCATATAAAGACACATGGCAGGCCTGATTTAGCCTTCAGGACATCCTTTGCCAGCCATAGCTCTAGTCTATTCTTCCATGTTTTCCCCCTAAATATTTACATTTCCCCCCAAATGTAAATAGAGATGCATAAATATTTTTCCAGTTTTCTTACTTTAATAATTTTAATGACATCAAAACATTTAACCCACAGATATAGAAAACAAACTTCTGGTTACCAAAGGGGAAAGGAGGGGGCAGGGATAAATTAGGAGGTTGGGATTAACATATACGTACTACTATATATAAAATAGATAACCAGCAAGGACCTATTGTACAGCACAGGGAACTATATGCAATATTTTGTAATAACGTATAAGGGAAAAGAATCTGAAAAAGAATATATATATATATATACATATCGGAATCACTGTGCTGTACACCTGAAACTAACGTGACATTGTAAATCAACTGTACCTCAATTAAAAAAAATTAAAAAAGAAGTATGATGTTAGCTGTAAATTTTCTGTAGATGCCCTTTACCAGGTTAGGGAAATTCATTTTTATTCCTTGTTTGTTGAGAGATTTTTAAAAAATCATGAGCATATATTGAATTTTGTCAAATGTCAAAATGTCTTCTGCATCTGTTAATATGATCATATATATATGTATATGTGTATATATATGTACGTGTATGTATATTTTTTCTTCTGTAGTGTGTTGACATGGTGGATAACATGGATCGATTCTTAAATTTCAATCATCTTCATTCCTGGAATAAACAAAATTGGTTATGATATATTATTCTAATTATATATTCTTGGATTTGACATGCTAATATTTTATCGAGGATTTTTGCATCTATATTCACAACGGAATATTAATCTTTAGTTTTCTTTTCCTATATGGTCTTTGTCTGGTTTTGTTATCATGGTAATACTGACCTCATAAAGTGTGTTGGGAAGTGTTCCCTCCTTTTCTACGTTCTGGAAGAGATTGTGTAGAGTTGGTATTATTATGTCCCTTAGATGTTGATAGAATTTGACAGTGAGACCATCTGTGCTTTGAATTTTCTTTTTTGGAAGGTTTTCTAACTATAAATTTAATTTCTTAATAGACAGAGGGCTACTCAGATCATCAGATTCTTCTTGAGTGAGCTTTTGTAGTTTTTATTTTTCAAGGAATAGGTCCATTTCATCTAAATTGTCAAATTTATAGGTGCAGAGTTGGTCAAAGTATTTGCTTACTCTCATATTAATGTCTGTGAGGCCAGTAGTGAAGCCCCTGCTTTCATTTACGGTATTGGTAATTTGTGTCTTCTCCCTTTTTTTCTTGATCAGTCTGACCAAGGTTTATCAATTTTATTGATTTTTTAAAATTAACCAAATTTTGATTTTGTCTTTCTCTACTGTTTTTGTTTTTAATTTCATTGGTTTCTGCTTCTGTCTTTATTACTTCCCTCCTTCTGGTTGCATTTTTATCTTGCTCTTCTTTTTCTACTTTCTTAACATGGAAGCTTAGATTATTGGCCTTGAGATATTTCTTTTTTCCCTTAATATAAGCATTTAACATAAAATTTCCTACCAACACAGCTTTAGCTACATCCCACAAATTTTCATTAAGCTCAAAATATTTTTTGATTTACCTTTAGACTTTTTTTGACTTATAGGTTATTATAAGTGTGCTGCTAAACTTCCAAGTGTTTGGGAATCTCCAGATATCTTTCTGTTATTGATTTATAGTTTATTCCCGTTTTGGCCAGAGAACATACTTTATAGGATTTCAATTCTTTTAAATTTGTTACTTTGTTTTATGACCCAAGATATGGTCTATCTTCATGAATATTCCATGTGCACTTAAAAAGAATGTTTTCTGCTGTTGTTGGGTGTGGTATTTTTTTTTTTTTTTTGCGGTACACGGGCCTCTCACTGTTGTGGCCTCTCCCGTTGCGGAGCACAGGCTCCGGACGCGCAGGCTCAGCGGCCATGGCTCATGGGCCCAGCCGCTCCGCGGCACGTGGGATCCTCCCAGACCGAGGCACGAACCCGCGTCCCCCGCATCGGTAGGCGGACCCCCAACCACTGCGCCACCAGGGAAGCCCTGGGTGTGGTATTTTTTAAATGACAATTAGGCTAAGTTGGTCATATTGTTGAGGTCTACTTTTACTGATTTTCTGTATACTTTTTCTATCAATTACGGAGAGGAATGTTGAAGTCTCCAAATATAACTGTGGACTTGTCAGTTTCTCCTTACGCTGTATTTTGAAGCTCTTTTGTTAACTCCATACATATTTAGGATTGCTATGTCTTCATGGTAAATCGACTCTTTTGTTATTATGTAATATCTTGCTTTATCTCTGATAACTGTCCTGTTTCTGAAATCTACATTTTTCTGATATTAATAGCCATGCCAAGTTTCTTTTGATTAATATTTGTATAGTACATTTTTTTTTACCAGCCTTTTACTTTTGACTTATCTGTATCTTTACATAAAAAGTGGTTTTCTTGTAGACAACGTGTAGTTGGGTCTTTAAAAGAAATCCAATCTAGCAATCTCTCTCTTTTAATTGAGGTGTTTAGACGATTTGCATTTAATGTAATTATTGATATGTTTGGATTTAAGACTGAGATTTTATTTGTTCCTTGTACTTTTTTTCCTTGATTTCCCCTTTCCTGACTTCTTTTGGGTTATTTGAATATTTTTATTGTTCCGTTTAAATTAATATCTTGGTCTTTTTATTACATCTCTTTGTACAGATTTTTTTGGTGGTTCTCTAGGGATAACAATATACACACTTAACATACAATATACATACTGAACAGGCTACTTAAAATTAATATTTTACCACTTCAAGTGAAATTTAGAAACGTTACAATCCATTATTTCTTTTACTCTCCAACCTTTGTATTACAGTTTTCAAAAGTTTTACATGTATATACTACCAGATAATGTTATGATTTTTTTTGCAGTACGCGGGCCTCTCACTGTTGTGGCCCCTCCCGTTGCGGAGCACAGGCTCTGGATGCGCAGGCTCAGTGCTGAGGCCATGGCTCACGGGCCCAGACGCTCCACGGCATGTGGGATCTGCCTGGACCAGGGTACGAACCCGTGTCCCCTGCATCAGCAGGCAGACTCTCAACCACTGCGCCACCAGGGAAGCCCATGTTGTAATTTTTGTTTTCAACTATCATACGTATTTTAAAGTACTAAAGGGAGAAAAATAGTCTATTATTGTTACCCAGATAATTCTGTTAGTCTAGCTTCATGTCTGAAGTTCCGAGTTTTTCACTGGTACCATTTCCTTTCTATCTGAACTCCCTTTAGCATTTATTTCAGAGAAGGTCTGCTGGTTACAAATTCTCTTAATTTTCTTTCATCTGAGAATGTCTTTATTTTGCCTTCATTCCTGAAGGATATTTTTTAGTAGCTATAGAATACTGGGTTGACAGTAGTTTTCTTTTACTACTTTAAGAATGTTCCAAATATGTATAAAATGGATAACTAATAAGAACCTGCTGTATAAAAAAATAAATAAAATAAAATTCAAAAAAAAGAAAAGAATGTTCCACTGTCTTCTGGCTCTATGAATTCTAGTTAGAAATCCATAGTCATTTGTATGTATTTTTCTCCTATATGTAAAATGTTGTTTTTCTATGGTTGCTTTCAAGATTTTTTCTTTGTCTTCAGTAACTTGATTATGATATAACAAGGCATGATTTTCTTTGAGTATATCCATTTTGGGTTTGCTGAACTTCTTGAATTCATAAAATAATGTCTTTCTACAAATTTGAGATGTTTATATCCATTATTTCTTCAAATACTTTTTCTGCACTGATCTCTTTCTTCTCTCCTTCTGGAAAGAACTCAAAGACACAAATGTTAGACCTTTTGATATTGCCTCACAGTTTCCTGAGGCTCTGTTCATTATTTTCTCATTCTTCTATCCCCCCATCTATTGTTTATATTGGATAACTTTTATCAATCTGTCCTCAGGCTAACTGACTCATTCCTCTGTTATATCCATTGCTTTATGGAACACATCCAATGAAATTTTAAATTTCAGTTATTGCTTTTTTCAGATCTAAAATTCCATTTGGTTATTTTTTTCCCACTTTTAAAATTGTGGTTAAAGTACACGTGACATAAAATTTACCACCGTAACCATTTTAAATGTATAGTTCAGTGGTATTAAATACATTCATAACGTTGTGCAACCATCACTACCGTCCATCTTCATAACTCCTTTCATCTTGTAAAACTCTGTATTCATTACGTAGAAACTCCTCATTCTGACCCCCAGGCCCAGCAATCACCATTCTACTTTCTGTCTCTATGCTAGCGACTATGCCAAGCACCTTGTGTTAGTGGAATCATCCAGAATTTGTCTTTTGTGGCTGGTTTATTTCACTTAGCATAATGTCCTCAAGGTTTCTTTGCATTGTAGTATATGTCAGAGTTTTCTTCTCTTCTTAAGGCTGAATAGTATCATTTGGTTCTTTTTTAAGCTTCTATTTCTTTGCTGAGAATTTCTACCTTTCCATTTGTTTTAAGAGTATTTTCCCTGATTTCATGGAACATTGTTATCACAGCTGCTTTAAAAATCTTTGTCTGGTAATTTCAACATGACTGTCATTTCAGAATGGGCTCCTATTGATAGTCTTTTCCTCTAGAAGTTGTTGAGATTTTCTGATTCTTTGTATATTGAGTAATTTTGGAGTATATCCTGGACATTTTGAAACTTTGGTTTTTTTAAAAAAATTTTGTGGAGAACTTTGATTTTTCTTTAAAAGAAGGCAGTTAGATTACGAGGGTGCAGGCCACAAATCCTCACCCATCTTCTTTGGCCGGCAGTTTCAATTTCAGTTGAGTTTTCAAAGACTGCAATACTATCTGATTTTTCCCCAAGTGTGTGCTTCCCCTCCCCCAAGGGCACGCTACATTGTAATTCAGTTCTTCACGCCTTTAGTGTATTGTTTTGGATCAGTTACATACATGCCCAGCCTGTGTCCAGGACTTCATACACAGCATTATTGGATGGCTTTCTCAAGCTCCCCACTTCCCTGTGCTTTTCTCCCACACTTTCTGACTCCCAAGGGCCCCCTTACTTTGTAAGGCTTCAGTTTGGAAATGCCTTGGTCACTTGCACCCACAGTCCATTGACCAAAGCAAGTCATACGGCCAAGCCAAGATCGTGAGCTTGCCTGTTCTAGGGCTCTACAAATCCACATGGCAGAGGCAGGGAGTAAAAGATGGGAAACAGAAGTCCAACCTACCATTGTAACACTGAGACTCAGAAGCACAGAACACCCTGGCCTCAGATGGCTCATCTGGGTTGCCCACAGTCCTCCAGATTACTGGTGCCACCTTTCCTTTAATGTCTTGTAAACTGGCTTGAACCACAGCTCAGGCTCTCTGCAAAGTCCAGGGCATTCCCAAAGAGGTCTACAGATTCCCCCGGGCTTAGGGTCTCCTGATCACTGCTTCTCGTTGTTTCCTTTCTCTTCTCAGTTTTATCCATGTCCCTCCCATGTCTGTTCTCCTTTTTCCACCTCCACCTGCACCCCAGCTTAGGGCTCAAGTTTCCATAATCAAAAACCCTTGCTTTGCTTGACAGAGCAAAAATCATTTATTCTGAGCTTCTCTTTAGCCCCATAAAATGCCTTTCCTTTTTTTTTTTTTTTCCCTTACTGTTAACTCAATAACATTCTGAGGCACAGACAAACTGCCTGTCTGGGTGAAGACATAAACTAAAGGGAACTAGCATAAAGATTTGTCCCAGACCAACTCCTTTCTGGAGTTGGAGGAGTGTCTTTTCTTTCTTCCTGATGCTTGTATTAGCATAGGAGGGGCGCTGAGAAACACTACAGTGAGAAAGTCAGTTTACGGTTGTTTAGTTCAGCCTTTCCAAAACTTACTTGGCCGTGGAACACCTCCGTCATGGAGCATGTGTGAACATCTGAAAGCTCAAGGTGTGGGAAAGCCATCGAGAACGGGGGGGTGGTTGTGAGGATTAAAAGAAGGAAGCTGAGCCTCAGGTAGTTTTTGGCGATGCCGGTTCCCTTCCTTCTCTAGAGACCCCACCCTGTCAGTGACCCTGAAAAATTATCCAAATGAGAAAACTATTGAGAACGAGAGAGGAAGCACTATTAATTATTACACCAGGGCAGTAGGCATATACTGGGCTGTCCTGGGCCAAGCGGGGCATAAGGTCCCCTGTGCATTTGTGTTATAGCTGGTGGTAGCTTCAGATGAGCTGTGAGTTCTCTGTAGGTCTCAGTTTCCCCACCTGTGGGATGAGGACCTCTTAGTTCATTTATTTTTCCATTTATTCAATCAGTCAACAAATACGTAACCAAGCTTTCCTAGGAGCTAGCACTGTGCTGGGCCGTCAGGAGCCAACAGTGGGATGAGAGCCTCCCCACCTTCAAGGGCGTCACCATATAGAAGGAGACACAGATGTGGGACTGTTCGGGGATCGTGGTCTCGGCTGCACCTTGACTTTAACCCTGAATCCCCGAACAGAGACCAGTCTAGAAGGGCCTTTTGGTGGTACATCCTGGGCTGTCACAGGAAGATGATCCCATAGCACCTGGAGCCTCCCCTCACCTGCACTGATTCCAGCAACTTCCAGGCTGGAGTCCTAGGGAACTGGCGGAGGCACGGCCACCTCTCTCCCTGGGAGCGCTAATCACTACTCACCCACTGCTCTGGGGAATGATTACCTGTCAAGGTTCATTTGAGCCCGTGGCTTCCTGGAGGTTCTCCCCACCCCCTGCATCAGGCCGTCCTGATGGCAGCAGGGAAGCTGCTCCCCAGGAAGTGAGAGAGAGGAAAATTACCTTCCACTCTACCTCATCACCTATTTGGACTGGCAGCCACGGCAACAGCTTGTGTCCTGCCAAGCCTGATAACAGAACTGTCATGGCCCGTGGACAGTCTGACCCTGCGAGGTGAGTGGTGAGGATTCCAGGAAATTGTGGAGATTGCCGGCAAAATAGGCCTCCTCAAATTAGATTGCCTTGCTGAGTGATTTCAGACTTGGCAAATTGCATCTTGAGCAGGGCCTGTTACTCTGCTTCCCTCAGCCCAACTATTAAAGCTTTCTTCAAAGACCATCACCACTAGAGACAGCTGGCTTTGGATTTGAATCTCTGTATGTGACCAGGTGCATGAGGGTAGATAAGTTACTTCCTAGGGACAATATTTCATGGGGATAATAACTGCATCAGTCAGGACCCTTTTGATTATAAGGGAAAGAAAAGCAGAAGAGGAACTACAAGCATATTAAATGAAACGTCCAGGGGAATTTCAGGTACGGCTGGATCCAGGTGATCAGATGAGGTCTTCAGGAATCCATCTCTCCCTGTAAGTTGACTCTTATTTTTCTCCTTTTTTGCTTCCCTACCATACAACCCCTCTCTTCCTGGAGGCCCCCAGAGGTTCCAGCAGAAGGGAGAGCTTCACTAGCTCAGTAATTCCAAAAAAGTCTCAGGATAGAATTTCATTGGTCAGTCCTGAGGTATATGCCCATCCCTAAACTAATTGCATGGCCAGAGGTTATGTGCAGTATTTCTAATTACTAATTGGCCAGGCTGACATTATGTGCTCATCTCCTGGAACCCAAACCACCAAGGACCTAGGAAGTGGTGGCAGTGGGTCCCCAAAGAAAAATGGAGGAGGCGGTACTCTAGAGAAAGAGGGAGTAGGTTTCCAGCTGGCAAACTAGTCTCTTGATCGGGGAGAGATTGAAAATACTTACCAACCACTAGACCCAAGGCACTGACCAATAGGGTTGGAGGCTGCCAGAGCTGGGCAGGGCCCCAGAGGCCCCCTGCTGGGCTGCATGATAACTATTTAGTTACTGGAGGGTGAGGACGTGTGAGGGTACCTGGAGAGGGGCTGGGGCACACGGGGCTCAGGATGGCAACTGATACCAGCCAATAAAGGCACATTTCTGCATTTTTACCAACTGCTCTGGCTGCTCCAGTGCCTCTTGGTGAACATTCCCTGCTGACCGCAGCTTTGCCCAGACCCCCCGCCTTGTTCTCTCAGGTCAACCTCTGCTTGCGGCTTTAGCAGCACCCTTAGGCTTATCTGTGCACAATTCCTCCGTAGATCTTCATTAGCACGCGTGGGCCACTGTTCAGAACAGCCTGCCCCACAGGCCACCGGCCTTGTAGGTGGACCTCGCCGCGGTGCCAGTGGCAGTGAGCGGTGGGCCCAGCGTCTCCACGTTCTCCCAAGCAGGGTCTGTGCTGTTGTGTATTCAGTAACCTTAGACCTCAGGCCGCCTTATCTGCGTCAGCCTCAAGATAGCCGATGTTTGCGCAGCACCTGTTGGTGCCAGGTACAAGTCTAAGCACCTTCCCTGTGTTAACTCATTGAATCCTCACAGCAACCTCATGAGGGAGGAACCATGATTACCCCCATTTTACAGATGAGAAACCGAAGCACACGGAGGTTCAACAACTTGCTCAGGTCACACAGCTAGCTAGCGGCAGGGCTGAGACTTGAACCTAGGACGTCTGGCTCCTCATGAGGATTAAACAGGATGATGGAGGCAGGAAGTGCAAACGCCTGGCACGGGGGCAGCACCCAGTGAAGTCACCTCTACTCTGATTAGCTCTTGGCTCAGTAAACTGGCACTGAGCACCTGCTGTCTGTATGGCCTGCGTCGGGGCCTGGGGTTTGGGGGTTTGAATAAGGAAACAGGATTCGCAACCCCCTGGGAAGAGACAGTCCAGCGGGAATGACGCGATACATGGACAAACATCACTGTTGAACGGGAGGATCACATGGAGGTTCAAGGTGTTGGGCTCAGAGGTGGCGAGAGATGCCCACCACGGGGAAGGTCAGGATGGGCTCCACAGAGGGGGGCGCAGACGAATGGGACCTTGAAAGAAGGTGCAGTCATAGGCAATGAAGTTCTCCTGGTGGCAGGAATCAGAAACTCACTCAAGCTAACTTACACCCAGAGGGGGATCCAGGACCTAGGGTGGCCCCCCAGATCCAAGGTCAGGAGTGTGGTCAGACCCCAGAACGGAGAGCGGGGAGTGGGCAGAGCTGGGGTTCTCCCTCACGGTCCTGGGTTTCTGCTCCTTTTACACATCGTGGTTCCCCCCTTCCCCCCATCAGCATCCTCCTTGACCAGGCCCATGACAGAACCCCGCAACAGACCCCTTGAGTTTATGCAGTTTACAGTTTACACGTTATAGGTCTGGCCAAGGAAAGAATAACTCCTGGGTCTACCATTACTCCTGCCAGGCCCAGCTCTGGTCAAGGGAGCTGTGCTGGGAGCAGGGTGATGCAAAAAAGCCTGTGGGTCCCACTGATTGTGGGGGAGGGGGGAGTGGAGAGGGGGAGGGTAACTGGGAAGGCTGCCCAGGAGCCCCTCAGGGGGAGAATGTCGCCCAACGGTGACAAGGCCAGGTGGGCATTCTGGAGGCGGAAGGGGGGAGAAACATTGTCGGGAACCGTTAAGATGACAAAATGGAGTCATGAGAGGCGGCCGCAGCAGCTGGCCCTGTGCAGAGTCATTTATATGCTCTTCCCCAATTAGACGTCACCTGAAGTAGATGCAGTGGCATCCCGGAGCATGAGGAACCTGAGACGTATTTGCTCAAGTTCCCCCAGCTGGGGAGTGGCAGAGCCAGGATTCAGAGGCAGAATTTCCTGGTGCCAAAATTACACTGCCCACGTGCCCAAACATCTGGATCACCCCCAGGTCAGCCCACACCCAGGACGAAGTCCAAGGCCTCCGAGGCCTTGGCCTGATCTGGTCCCCATCCTATGTGACCTCCTCTCCCTCCATTCCTTCCTCACTCTGCTCCAGCCTCACTGGTCTCCTGGCCGTCCCATGACCACACCCAGTACAGTCCCACACCAGGGTCTTGGCATGTGCCCTTCCCTCTGCCCCAGATGCTTATCCACCTGGATGCACACGGCCCACCTGACTCAGGTCTCTGCTCAGATGTCCCCCCACCGCCCCCAGATGGCCTTCTCGGCACAGCCCATCACCGCAGCCTCTCCATGGCTCCCTCCACCCCTCTGCTTTATTCTTCTCTATCACGTGTCCTCTCTGACATCATGGGATCATATGCACATTTGTTTTTCTGGTCATTGTCCATGTTCTACAGTAAAATGCAAGCTCAAAGATTAGGCTGGTTTTGTTCACCGATTTTTTCCTGCTGTCTAGAGCATAGCTTGGCACACAAAAGACAATAACTATTTGTGTGCAAATCAACCTATTAAAGGGGGTGTCAACACCTCTGCTATACATGTGTCATGATGATTACATTACATCGTGTATATATAGATTGGCCTGACTCGGGGCAATTTCTCAATGAAGGTCATTATCATGATCTTTCCCTCAGTTGTGCTCCTGCCCCAGGGTCCTGTGACTTTTCTAAACGGCAGCAGCAGCCACCCAGTCACCCTTGTTGAAAAGCTGGGTGTGGGGGTCACCAACACCTCTTGCCCAGTATTCCTGCTCTCCACAAGGAAGGGTTGACTTCCCGGCCCCCTGTGGTTGTGGGGGGAGTAGTTGAGCAACTCATTCTGGCCAATTGTGAGCAAAAGTTCTTGCTTTGGACTGAATTGTGTCCCCCCCCCCACAGAATTCATATACTGAAGCCTGAACCCTCAATATGATGGTGTTTGGAGATGGGGCACTTGGGAGGTGATTAGGTTTAGATGAGGTCCTGAGGGTGGGACCCCTGTGATGGGATTAGTGTCCTTATAAGAAGAGATACCAGAGCTTGCTTCCTCTCCCTCTCTCCATATTCATGCATGGAGCAAAGGCCATGTGAGGACATGGCCAGAAGGTGGCCGTCTGCAACAGAGAAAGAGCCCTCACCAGACGCCAACCCTGCCAGCACTTTGATCTTGGACTTCTAGTCTCCAGAACTGTGAGAAATAAATTCCTGTTGTTTAAGCCACTCAATACTATTCTAGTATTTTGTTATGGCAGCTTGAGCCGACTGAGACAGTGGTGTGTGCCAACTCTGAGCTGGAGCATTTGATGTTGATGGGAGACCCCCCAGAGTTCTCTGTTGATTTGCTACGGTGACTGGCAATGTAGCAAATGGTGGCCACTCTGTTGGCCTAAGTCCCTGAGTGAAGACCATAAGGGGCAGAGCCTCAGCTGGGCCTCAAAGGACACAAAGCCTGAGTGATAGATTTTTGATCTTTGTTGATTTGGGGGCTATTTATTATTGCAGCAGAGCCTTCCTTGTCCTGACTGATAAAGTTACAGGGGCTGGGAATGTTATCCCTCAATCACACGTCAGAACAATATCTCTTTAGGATAAAGGAGGGCTTGCTGTTGCTGGATGAATTCAGGCCTTGTCACTTCTCTGGTTCCTGGAGAGAAATAGCAGTGTGGAAGCCAGCAGAGACCTGGTTTCCACACCCAACTCCTCCACACACCAGCTGTGTGACCTTAGACAAGGCACTACCCTCTCTGTGGCTCAATTTTCTCTTCTGACATGTGGGGGTAACAAGAACTTCCTCCTTCCACCCTCCAACGCACACACAGGTTCTTGAGGTAATGAATGTGAGAGCATAGCACAATCGTGGGCCACTGATAAGATGAGGAGCCTGGACTGGCGACTGTTCTGGGGTCCCTGCCGGACCCATGACTCTGTGCTCTTTGATTTCCTGCTTCCTGCAGCCTCCTGAGAAGGGGGCCCTGGTCACTCAGAAACGTTAGCACCGCTCAGGTGAGGAGATGCGATGCATTGGCCGTGTCTCCTGATTCCCCTGCTGTCACGCTTAATGCAGGCTCCAAGTCTGGCCACTCGTCACTGTCATGGAACATTCCAGAGCTACCACCTGGGTCCTTCCCGCTAATGAGGCGCTTCTCAGAGACTCAGTCCTCACCCCAATTTTTTTTCTCTTTGCTCTTCCTGTCATATCCAGGAGAAAAGTGGTGTTCAAGTTGTCTGTCAGCCAGAGGAAAAGGGAAGCCTTGCTGAGGTGACTTTCTCTAGGGGCTGTCTTTCTGGTGTGGCCCTTTCTGGGCTCCAGAACTCGACTGTGGTCCTGTGGTACCGGTTCCTCCATTGATCCACAGGAGCTCCCAGACTTAAGAGCTTTAGGATGTTGATTGGATGATTCCTTGAGAAAGACAGGTCAGCCCCTGAGAAGAGGACTGTTGACAATTCACCGTATGTGTAAAACTAAATGCAGCTTTGAATGGTACTCGATGGAGCCTGTGGCCAAGACATTGTTGAGTTGCGGATGTTACCAATACCACTCGGCCAGAATGGCGAAATGCTGGCAACATTCCAGAGGTTGTGCGGGGTGTTGCTCATGGTGGACAGGGTACCAGGATGTGAATCCTGATCTTCACTGTCAGATGGCCCTTTTCCAGTACCTAGCAATGCTTCCGATTACGACCATGTCTTTCTAGCTCTGGATCTGCTGAAGTGCGGGTGCTGCCCGCATTTCCCAGCCTCCTTTGCAGCTTAGTCCTCCCCACGTGACTCGTTCTGACCAATGGGCCATGAGCAGAAGTAACTTGTCACTTCCAGACTGAGATGGCAAACAGCTAATGTGACTCCTCCTTCCCTCTCTTCCCATTCAGAGTGACCTAGGGGCCACCGGTTTCAGACAGCAAAGCTATAAGAGCCAACAGACCCACATCAGACTGATGTGAATGAGAAAGACCTTTTTATTAAACCATTGAGATTTGGGGGTGTGCCTATGGTGTCGACCAGCATTCAGTATCCCAACCGATGGGGGCCCTGGAGAATACAAACTCCATGTGGGCAGGGTCTGGTCTGTCTCGTCCACCCCTGTGGTGGACACCAGTACATAACAAGCATGTAGAAGCTGCTAAATAAGTCTCCAAGAATGAATGACTGAACGAAATCTCTTTTTGAGTTTCCAATGTCTTTTTACTAGGCAACTAGTGAAAGCCCTTTACCCAGGTGTGGCTCCAACAAAGGTCTCTGTTCCTCCCTCCCTTCTTGCCTGGCTTGGGTTCTACGGGTCCTCACGTCTGAAAATCCCGGCCGTTCCTGCTCACACAGCTCTGTCTCTGGGTGTCGCTTCCCTGTGACGCAGGCCCTTCTAGCTCTTGCTCTAAATCTGTCTTTGTCAACAGCAGTCTGGAGGAGTGTAATTGTCCCCTGTGACATATCTGACACTGTCTTGGGGGCTTCCCATGCAGGCTTCCCCAATAGTCTGGTCTAAGACCAACATGGGAATCTGACACATTGATGTCTGGGTCCATGCAAGCGCTCCACAGCTGGCCCCCATCCAGTAGATGTGACCAGTGCCACTGTTCACTGGACAGTGGTCATGTGCTTCTAAACCTATCACCAGGCTCAAGTTTTGTGTCCCTGAATCGACCACCTAGACTGGCCGCTAGAGGACTGTTTCTGAAGTCAAAACTGACCCACCGCTCTGTTGCTGAAGAACAGTGTAGTGCCTAAGAACATGGGTTCTAGAACCTGAGTGCCCTGGTTCAAATCCCTCTTCCTCCACTTAATGGCTGTGTGACTTTTGGTAATTTACCGAACCTCTCTCTGCCTCAGTTTCCACACTGTTAGTGGGGAAACTAGAGGGGAGACGAAGCCTCTCCCCAACTCTAAATGATGAAATAATAGTGTGACCACTTGCTGGGCATAGCTCTGTACTAAGCAGGGAGGCCACCCTCTTATGAAAACAGGCTTAGGAGAGTTGACTCACTCTTCCAAACTCCTGAGAAGTGCGGGTTGGGAAGTGGACCCAGGAATGGCCCTCAGCCCTTGCTCTTCTCCGCCCCCCACAGTGACCACACCGGGCTCTGGACCCTGCTGGCCTCGCCCCTGGCCTCCTGGGACAGCTCACGCAGTACCAGTTGGCTCTGATTATCAGAAAGTGCTTCTTCCTCTGCATTCTCACCCGCCTACTGGAAGATTCTGCCAGCTGGTCCTCGTTTTGCTCTCTGGAGCCACACAGTGAGTTTAATCTCCTCAGTACTTGCAAAATAAATTTAATAAACTCCACAAAGTGTGTAATCTCATAGACAGGGTGCAGAATTTCTGTGCTTCTGACTTTTTTCCCCCATAATTACTAGCACCATGGAAATTGCAGGGATTACAGACTCCACCGGAGACAGAGATGAGTTGTGTCACCAAGAAAGTACAAATGAACTGAAACTCCCGCACAATAAGGTGGGCTGAGATTTGCATTAAACCAGGAGGCAGGTTAGTGCCCATTAACTCCATGGGGACCAACCGTGACCTTCAAGCGTTTGTTCAGGAGAAGGAGAAGCAGGGTGGGGGGCGCAGTTGGGGTTGGGGTGGAATGCGGTGATTGGTGGCAGGCTGTCTTTAATAGACTGACTCATTACACATCTCAGAGCTCATCTGGGCTCACCCCATTTTCCCTGTCAGACAACATTCCTCCTCCATCCCTTTCCAACCAACCTCCATCCCCAGGAAGGAAAAGACTCATTCCGACATCACACAGCTGGTCCAGGGGAATGGGGACCAGAACACAGGCTATCTGATGCTACGCCAGTGACCTTCCCGTTGCACCGACTAACCCTGGTCCCTATCAGCTTTGGGCTAACACACTGTCAGCAGGTTAGCAAAAAATGTCACGTTGTCGTAAGAAGACTCTTCATGCACCTGTGATCTACGTGGGGAGGGCCTAATGAAGCAGGACCTGCCTCCTCTGAGCTCTAGTCTCACTGCCCAGGACACGGTGGCACACTTACCACCAACTCCCATCGCATACTGATGGCAGACGGTGTTGATGGATTTCAGCACTGTTCCTACTAAGCGTGGATCGCACAATCTTATCCAATACGGGAGTTAACTCGTGAGGTAAGAGCTACTCCCCATACCCAGTCTTTATGAGCTCCATCAACCAAAAGAAAAAGTAGGTAATTTGGGCTTCCCTGGTGGCGCAGTGGTTGAGAGTCCGCCTGCCGATACAGGGGACATGGGTTCGTGCCCTGGTCTGGGAAGATCCCACATGCCGCGGAGCGGCTGGGCCTGTGAGCCATGGCCACTGAGCCTGCACGTCCGGAGTCTGTGCTCGCAGCGGAAGAGGCCACAACAGTGAGAGGCCTGCGTATTGCAAAAAAAAAAAAAAAAAAAAAAGTAGGTAATTTCTGAGTTTTAATTTTTTTCTCTCAAACCCACTATTGAGCTTCAACTGTGGCTGTTAGTGAGCGAAGGGCTATGCTCGATTCGCTGCAAGAATGGCCACAATTCTCCACCCGTCCCTGTAATCAAGCCCTTTGCGATAGGACTTTGCAGCTCCTTTCATCAAGTGGGGGAGTTTATTTCTCCCCACCTTGTACTTGGACTGGCTTGTGACTTCCTTTGCCCAATAGAATGGGATGGAAATGACAGTGTGACAGTTCAGAGCCTCACCCCAAGAGACGCAGTGCTCTTCTACCCAATCTCTTGGAATCCTACTGCTGCCATGGGACAAGCCTGGGCTAGCCTAGTAGAAGATGAGAGACCCCCCTGGGCCTAATCACCCCCATTACTCCAGATGACAACCAGATAACTGTCATTCATTCGAGTAATGTCACCTAAGACTAGCCAGCTCCAGCTGACCTGCCAGCTGACCACAGACAGATGTGTAAGTCCAGGTGAGATCAGCCGACTTTATCCAGACCAAAAGAATTCCCCAGCTATGTTTCAGACTCATGAAATAAATAAGTGCTTACTGTTTTAAGATATGTTTTGGAGTTATTTTTTAATGCAACCATGACTAACATGCACTATCTAATGTGGTTCCCTCAATAATTTTTTGTAATAACAATGATCCCAATTTTGAGGTTGAGGTTCAGAGAAGTAAAGGCTTGTTTGAAGTCATCCTGCTAGTAATCCCAGAGCTAAAATTCAACCCAGGTTTTTCTGACTCCTCTGTCATTTTCTGATGTAGCTGAAGAATCTCTAATACTTGGGTGGCAAATAGGCTTCATTTCACTTGCCAGTGTTAGTTAGTTCGTAATGTCTGCCTGTAATGTACTGTTGAAAAGATGGAGGGGGGAAAAAGATTACTGTGGTTGATTAGTGATGTCTGCCATGGATGGTGAACACAAAAGCAGCAGTGTGAGTGCTATGCATTAGCCATTAAGTCTTGTGTATATCCAAACCCAAAGTATGAGAGAATTTTGGCTGACATATCAGGACTTGTCCCTGAGGCAGAGCAGGGTGCTCTTACCTAAGATGAGCATGCACTCTTATGTTATGCTCAGGCCCTGTGTCTTCTAGTTATTAGCCCTGTTGCCACCACTAACCAGCCTAGGGTGATATAGCATAGTTCACCTCTTAAGGTTGATGTTAGAGTTAAAAGAGATAATGGATGAAAAACCATTTAATTTCCAGGTAAAAATGATGGCTAAAGGACACTTGAATCACCTTCCTCTCTCAAAATCAGCTAAAGACAGCAACAACCAAAACTGGAATATAGGGGAATTTTTTCCCCTGAATTTTTATTGAAATCACAAATTGCCACAGCCCCAAACCACAAACACTGAAGTCCTTTTACCCAAATACTGTGAAATCTAGACCATTGCCCAGAGGAAAGAGAGAATCTATGCAAACGTCTCTAGTATGTTTTGTGGATAGGAAAGTTGAGGCTTTGCAGGATACATCCCAAACCTGAAAACTTTATCCAAAAATCTTGGGCTTAGAGCCCTGGGACCCAGTCACAGCCTCCCTCGAGGCTTTGCAGGGGCCACACTGACCGCTGGGTGTCAAACACTGAGCTGTGTTCCCACAGCAAAGGAAAAAACTGATGTGGTAAAATAGTTTAAGACGACAAACCCAAATGGAAGCTGTGGTCTCCCTGAGATCATCTCTCCCACCCTTGCCCACACTACCCTCCCACAAAGAGCTGGCCCCTTGGAAAATGAGTTAAGAAGAAACCAGCACAGGAACTGTGCAGAGGTGCTGCGAAAGGGGAGAAAAGGAACATAAACAAAAGCAGATGAAGAAAATACTCTGCAAGAAGAATTGCCCAAAGAAGCAGGGAAAAAACAGTTGTTCTTTACAGCCTTCATCATTTTCAAATGACACAATGTCTCTATAAAAGACTCAAATAAGAAATATAAGGATGGAAAGAAGTGCTTATAAAATAGTGAAAATCAAGCTGGCTGTTCTTAGGAATGAAATAGAAAAAAAGAACAAAAGATATTAAGCCACATTAGAAACACCAGCAAATAAAATGAACATGACTAAACCACAGTAAGAAATATTGTGGTTAAGCTATGGAAAGTCATGCAACATTAAACAGAAAAGAAGAACTTTTTTGGGGGGGTCAAAGATTAGAGTGATGACATCCCATGGAGTAACTAAGCCCGTGTGCCACAACTACTGAAGCCCATGTGTCCTAGAGCCCGTGCGCTGCAACTACTGAGCCCGTGTGCTGCAACTATTGAAGCCCGTGAACCTACAGCCAATGCTCCACAAAAGAGAAGCCACCACAATGAGAAGCCTGCACACCGCAACGAAGAGTAGCCCCACTCACCACAATTAGAGAAAGCCCACGCTCAGCAATGAAGACCCAAGGCAGCCAAAAAATAAAATTAATAAGATTAAAAAAAAAAGATTAGAGTGACGAGAGGCATAAAAGACAGAAAAAGGTTAGCTAACAGATAAACCTTGTATGGGAGAACGGTATAAAGATACTCAAAGTTATACTAAAATAAAAGTCTGAAAATAAAGTCATGAATCTTCAGGTCCAAAGTACACACAATCTTCCAGGAATAACTGCTGAAGAAATATCAGCTCTAAGACAAATCTGAATGAAATAACTGAGCTTCAGAAATAAAAGATTCATCTGTTCATCTAGGTAGAAAAATCAAATCACAATGTAGGCAGAAATCAGATTGGCACAAAGGTCTCCGCAGTAATGCTAGAAGACATTGGAACAATGTCTACAAAATCTGAGGGAAAGAAAATACAACTCCCGAATATTATACCCAGCCAAGTTGTGTTTCAAGTAAAAAGGTGACAGGGACATTTTCATCTGTCTGGAGCTCAGGAAACAACATTCATGAGTCTTTCTGGAAAAAAAAATTTTATTAACAAAACATTGAAAGTAAAAAAGATAAAAGGAAATGCAAAGGTATAGTCAAAAGTTAAAATAAGAAAGAAGGAAGGAAGGAAGAAAGGGTTGGGGCTGAGAAGTGATTCTATTTAAATGCAAAGCTCACTCTAAATTGCCATGAGAATTGTGCTTCCATAACAGCACAAAATGTTGTAAACCCTGACAAGGTAATAACAACGTTTTAAGGGACAGTATAAATGCACTAATTTCCTAACTTTTCTTATTACTAGGGAGTCAGTACATTCAGTCTAAAATAAAAACATAAAGCTTTTCTTTTTCTTTTAAAGCATGACCACAACATCTTAATTTATTTTTTTTCAAGCTTTCTTCTTAACTGTAAAAATATTTTTAGGAAAAGGATATCTCTTGTGAGGCAACATTTATCTGAAGTTAATACTTATTTCAGTTTAACCTCGATTTTAAATTCTTCTGTTAAATTTAAGTAAAATTATATTTAACACCTTTTTATTAAACAGTGTATAATCTCATTTTTCCTCATCTATCTTTCCTTCTATGCTACATATGTGCACAGAGAGGTGCCTAGAATGAGATCCACCAAATGCTGAATTTATTTTTTTTTTGTAATCATCAGTGTTGCTTAAATGTTTTACACTATACATTTGCCATTTTTACAAAATCAAAATTCACTATTTTAAAATTATTTTGGTGGCATCAGTCGGATCTCAGATTGTGTCTTGCTCAATGAAATCAAAGCTGGTGTTTTGACAAAAGTGGGGTGTTAGGGGATATCTTTGCCAAAACTATAGGATGATATCAGAGGGCCACAGGGAGGAAGCTGAGAGGGGGCCTCCTGGGTGAGTAGCAGATGGTCAGTGTTGAGGGGACGTTGGGGACGGTGGGCACAGTGCTGCCTGAACACTATGACTAAGGAGGCGTACACCTCCATATTTGTCATCCAAGTGTGGGACAAGGGATGGGACCCACAGACTTCAGCTTAGCTGACATTTACTACAAGCCCTCTCTTGTAGGAGCCTGTTTGGGTCTGGAGTATAATTACAGATGACAACTCTTCACACCCAAACTGGCTCCTTCCAACCCATTTCTCTGCAAACCCAGTTGTACCACCCAGTCCCCACCTGCTGAAACCCTTCCCTGGGTTCCTCTTGTGCTCAGCCCAACAGAGAGGTTGGATCACTTGCCCAAGGTCACACAGTTAGTCACTGGAAGATGAGGGATTTGAACCTGGTCAGTCTGGCTCCAGAGTCTGTGGGCTTAGTAGCAAAGGTCAAGGTCCTGAGCATGTCATGTCTCCCCCCACCATCTATTCAACAGCTCCCAACTCTTCAACAGCTCCCAATTCTTCTCTCACACTGGAGAAGCCTGGATTGAGGGGCCTTCATTTAGGAAGAGAAATGGATTTGGCATCTGTCCTTTGGCCCCTTCTCTCCTCTTTTCCCCACTCCCAACTTTCATAGTGAAGTTAAGATGGGTTGGTAGTAAGAGCCTGGCCTGGGAGTGACGAGTTAAGGATTTGAGTGTTGTGACCTCCAGTAAGTCAAAGAGATTTGCTCTAGTGCATTAATTAGCTGATCCATTCTTTCAAACACCCACTAGGCCCTGTGCTGGCTGGGTGCTGGTCAGCCAGGGAGACAGATCATAGGGGCATGGATGGAGAATAAGTGGGTGGCACATGTGGGGCTGACTCCATTTCAACTGAGACTTCAAAGATGAGGGAAGCTTGTGGGATGGAGAGCTGGGGCAGAGCATTCCAGGCTGTGGACAGACAGGAAGCCATGGAAGCCATGGTGAGAAGGCTGGATTTTATTCCAAGTTCAGTGGGAGGCCACTGGAAGGTTTTAAGCTGGGAGGCATGTGATTGGATTTACTTTTTAGAATGTTACCCAGGCTGCATGGAGGAGGCGGGAGGCAGGAAGTGGGAGAGGAACCAGGTGGGATGAGGTGCCACGGTCGGTCGTGCAGTTTCTAACTCGCCCTCCTGCCTTCCGCTCTGCTTTCTGGCTGGCCCAGGGCAGGCAGCCCCGGGTCCTGGTCCTTCCTCCACCCCAGGCTTTAGAAATTGGAAATCGGAGCTGCTGTGCAGTGAGGCAGAGATGGGGAACCCTAGAGAAACACAAGGCTAATTCCCACCCAGCCCTCCCGACCCCCAGGATCACCTCCTCAACAGCCATGTCATGTTTGCATAGACACAGAGGTGCAAGATGGCTAGTTTGATGACAATCTTCGGCATTTGTACAACCCCTGACCTCGGCATGGCCTTCCCTGCCCTAGAGGGAGACAGGAATGCAGTGTGGGTTGAATGTGCCAGAAAGCTGCCTTCCCAGGCTCCCCATTTCCTTTTCCACATTCCAATGCCTTGTCCTGGCATCTCAGAGTGGTTCCTACCCAACCACCCATTCATTTGTTCACCCAAACCCTGTGAGGTTTGTCAGGCAGGGATGGTCATGCTCACTTGTCAGATGTAGAAACTGAGGCCTGGGGAGGGGAAGCCCTTGTCTGGAGCCACTTCCCGGTTGGTGGAGGCTTAGTCCTGTAATGGCTGTGTGACCTCGGGCAAACCACTTAACCTTTCTGGGCTGCCCTTTCCTCCTGGGCTCTGCTTCTTGTGTGGTGCAATGGGGAGGTTCAAGCGGATTAGGATACATTTTACACACCTGAGAGGTGAGAAGGATTATTGTGAGCCTGGGTATCACTGTCACCACTGAGTGTCCCGGGGCTCAGCAAGAAGCTCTTCTTCCCTTCCCTGGCTCCGTTTTTCCAAACCAAATCCCCCAGCAGGCCAGCAAGTGAAAGCCATGATTGACTTGTCCTTATCAATATTCCTCCCACAGCTTGCCATCCTCCTTGTGGCCTGAGCAAGGAAAACCCATCCTGCCTCTGGAAGCTCCAAGCCTTGTCAGGCCCTCAGGTTCCTTAGAATCCCAGCAATTCAGGGCTGGACTGTGAGATTCAATCAGACTCAACCCTTTCACTGTGCGGATGGTGAAACTGAGGCCTGAGGGTAAATAATAATAGTAATAACAAAAAATATCTGGGTCATTGCTTTCAGTTACAGATGATGAGAAGAAAATTCATATCAAACTGGCTTCAGCACAAAGGGGAAGTATTGGCATAGGTAACTGAAAAGTCAAAGAGGAGGGTTTCAGGAATGGCTTCCTCAAGAGCTCAAACAAGGTCTGAGTCTCTTCCTCTCTCCCTGCTCTGGTTCTGCCCCACTGGCTCCATCCTCAGACCCTGTATTGGCAAGATGCTGCAGCAGCCTTTCTGTCCCCTCAGGTTCAATTTCAGAGGCAAAGAGCAAGTGTTTCACTCCCAGCATTCCCAGCCAGCATTTCATTGCACTTTGTTGGCTCTTATCAGGCCTTGTGACCATCCTTGAGCCAATAACTGTGGCCAAGTTAATGTAAATCCCTGACTAGCTGGAGCCACCCAGAACCGCCGACTGAGAGTAGAAGGAGGGGGGTACCTTTGATCCCTCCCCAGATCAAGGACTGTTGTTGAGAGGAGATGAGTACTGGGGCAGCAAAGAACTGATGCCTGTTGGAGTACACATCAACGGCAGTGGAGTACCTCCTGCCACGGATGCTGGTCTAAGCACTTGGCATCCAGGACCACAAACCTCCCTAGCGAGCTGCCAGGTGGGCATACTCACAGAGGAAGAAACTGAAGTCAGAATGGGAGGTGACCTACCTAAGGCACAGCTAGGAAGGGTTCAAAGTCAGCAGCCCAAGCGCACTTCAGAACAGTTACCACTGGGGGTAACTGAGGCTCGGTCCCAGTGAAGAATGCTAGGAGACATTCTAGAACATGCCTGCCAGCTATCCCACACGGGTCCTCCAGGTTCTCACCCATTGCTGGTGAAAGGCTGGCTGCCTGGCACGCAGGCTGAGAGGAAGCCTCAGATGGAGACTTACAGGTGCCTGATGGAACATTCTAGTAGTGGTAGGGTCTGGGATGGGGATTGTCGAGGGGATGTGCCTGGGACCTGGGCAGCATCTGAGGAGTGTATGATTGACAGAGGGGAAGGGAGTCTTCTCCCTCCTTTCTAGTCTCACCCACCTCTGCCTTCCTGACCCCCCCACCACTGCAGAGGCGGAGGAGTTGATTCATCAGAGCCACAGTTACTGGGGGACAGGGTTACTGTGCTACAAGGCCGGAGCCCATATAGCCTTTCTCTTCCATTTTCTGCCACTGCCATGTGGTGGGCAGATGTAGGCAGGACTCACCTCACCTTTCCCACTTTGTCCAAAAAACTACTGAGTAAGTTAGGTCAGAGACTGCAAGCTTGGCCCTATGCCCCCCTTCCCTTCTTGAACGTCCTTCCCTCTTGTGGTCAGACAAATGTAAACCAATCTCAACTCACGAAGGAGCAATGTAGGAGGACCCATCTAAGCTTTGAGCCTAAGCTAGAAATATCTAGAAAAGGCATAGGGTGTGGGAGAGCACAACCTGCACAGAAAGACGCAGAGCAGAGGGCAAGAGAAACTTGTGGACATGACAAAACGTGGCCTTGTCATCATGGTTGGATTGTTGGGACACCTTTAAGTGGGCTGCCCTCAATTCCAGGGCGCTATGAACCCCAAATATTGAGAACCATCCTGGCCTCGGCAGGTGGGCAGCCGCCCCTTCACTGCGGAGCTCATGGCTGCACGGCCGTCCCACCCAGCTGGAGGGCCTGGTGGTCCTCAGGGCGAGGTGACCCTGCGCGTGCCCCTCCCTACACTGGGCGCCCCCCAACACCACCCCCTCGTTTCCTCTCCACCGGCAGGTCAGGTCGGGGCTCTGGGCCCGCGGCCGTCAGCGCAAACCTGGAGGAGCCTCGGGGAGGGAACTGCGGCCGCGCCTTTCTTCCTCTTCCTTCTGCCGCCTCAGCCACCTTGTCCCCGGCCACACATCAGGCCAGCGCTCCGGGCTCATAATTTCAAAGGCCTTTTACCTTTTCTAGGTCAGGATTTTCTCGCTTTTGGCCAAAGGCCACTGCAGAATTTACAGAACGAGGAGCCAGCGCAACACGGTCTTCGGAGGACGGAGCTCGCGGGGCTGACGGGCGGCTCCCCCCCGCCCCGGTCTCTGCCCGCTCCTCCCGCAGCGGCGGCGGACACAGCCGCATCGGGCGGGGCTGTGATTCCTCTCTCCCGCGCGGGCTGAGCCCGGGGCACCGTCACCGCGCAGGGGCTGCTGGGGGCCGCGGGCGGAGCTGGAGGTGCTGGACGGAGGGCAGCGCCGCGGGCGGGGGCTCGGGCTCCACCGCCTGCTCTGTCCCCTGAGTGGCCGCGTGCCTTGTGGCCGGGAGGCACACCGCTCCGGGCCTCACGTCCCAGCCAGGACAGGGGGCAGAAGCACACCCCGTGCGGCTGTGGCCAGGGTTCAGTGAGGCGATGGAGATGAGGTCCGTGTGCCTGGCTTCCAGAACTTTCCATGAGACCCCAATCGCCTGGTGACGGAAAGTTAGGAAGCCGATAGTAATTTTGTCTCTCTCTCACTGAACCGCGAACCTGGACCCTGAGGTGAGGTCCGGGAACTGTACCGGGAGAAAGGAGAGCCGCGGCTCCGCCCTGACTGACCGGGGCTCCCGCGGGTCGGCGGGGCTCCCGTGGCCGGATCGAGGCCCGGCCTGGCCAGCGGGGGCTGCGGCCGCCGCAGTGGAGCACTGCTGGGTCGGCTGAGTCACAAACGCCCGAGCGCTTCCCGATTTCTTCCTGGGGCCGCAGGACTCTGAAGCTGAGGCCGGGGCCCCTCAGTCCCTCCTGGGGGGCCGGTGTGAGCGAGTCAGCAGGGCCCTCCCCACCCAGGAAGCTGCCCCTATCAGGGTCGTCGGCCCAGGGATGGGGTCCAGGGGGAGGAGCGGGGCGGGGGTGGAGCCGGGGGCAGAGACTGGACGAGTCATTCCCCCCTGAGCCTCGCCTGACACCCCGGAGAAGGGCGGTGGTGGTTCGGGCCGCAGGGCTGCTGGGGGGCGGCCTGGGTCACGTGTGCAGAGGTCAGCGGGGGGCTGGCACCACCGGGAGAGCCTGGGGTGGTGGGAAAGGGGTGCGCTAACTGGGACAGCCGTTCCCAGAGGTGGGAGCGCGCAGACTCACCCCCGGGTGTGGTTAAATACAGACTCCCAGACCCCACCCCATCCCAGAGATCCTGGTGCCTGGGTCTGGGGAGGGTCCGGGGAATCTGCATGTTCGCAAGCCCCTCCTGCATTCGGGAGACTACCGACCACACTTTGGGGACCCTGAGGTGTCTTCTCGGGGCTTGGGCTGGAACTGGAGGAGACTGAGTGGGCCAGGGGTCCGGCAGGTGACGCGGGAAGGTGCGGAGGGGGTGCAGAGCTCATGGAGCAGGACAAGAGGCTTTATTGGAAAGGCAGGTGGGATAGGATAGGTGTTCAAGACTGGGGGCAGGTGGGGACTGCCTCTGGGTGATATTTGTCACACGCAACTCACAGACCAGCTGTGGTTCTGTGTGATTTGTCCCCTTGAGCCTGGATGGGAGTGGTCTTTGGTTGCTTTGACCAGTAGGATATGGCAGAAATGATGCTGGGCTGGTTTCTGGGTCCAGGCAGCACCCCCTGCTTCTCTGGGGGAGGCCGTTGTTAGGGCTGTGAGGAAGCCCAAGAAACCAGGGGAGGGATGGCTTGGGGAGAGTGATGCCTGCTGACCCCAGCTGTGGCAGCTGAGCCCATCCCAGATGACATACATGTGAGGGAAGAAGGCATCTGGGCCATCACAGCCCCAGCGGGCGTGTCAGGGGAAGAACTGAAGCCGCTGGCAACCAAACCGAGGCCCAGATACATGGTCCCGTCGAGCCCAGCAGCCATCGACAGCCCTGCCGACCACCCGGCTGTGGCCTGTCACTGAAACCACACAAGCTGTCCTCCATGTGCCGAATTCCTGGCCCTGAAAATTGTGAGCAAAATTTTAAGCCGCTGAGTTTAGAGTGGTCTGTTTTACAGCGACAGAGAACCAGAACCCCTGGGGGAGCCTGGGAGTCCATCTGTAAAATGGGGAAACAACACAGCACAGGGTCAGAGTCAGCCTCCAGAGGACACTCCAGGTTCAGCTCTGCCGCTCAGCAGCCAAGCAGCCTCGGTCAAGGGACATAAGTCACCCAGAAGTGAAAGTTAATAATAGCGAAAGTCTCCTGGGGCTCGTAAGTCACCCGGAAGTGAAAGTTAATAATAGCGAAAGTCTCCTGGGGCTTTGTGGGGCTTAAGGGTTAATCCATTTGAAGTGCTTAGAACTGTGCTGGCCTGTAACTCTGACTAATAGACGCCAGCCATGATTGTCACCTGTTATCACACGTAGGCCTGTGGTGGGCATTAAATGAGAGCTTGTGGGGGCCAGGCACCCAGTAAGCACTCAGTGTATGTGTGCTGCTGTCATTAAAGATGTACTCTAGAGAGGACCTTCAAGGTGGCGGAGGAGTGAGACGTGGAGATCACCTTCCTCCCCACAAATACATCAAAAATACATCCACATGTGGAACACCTGCTACAGAACACCTACTGAAAGCTGGCAGAAGACCTCAGACTTCCCAAAAGGCAAGAAACTCCACACGTACCTGTGTAGGGCGAAAGAAAAAGGAAAAACAGAGACAAAGAATAGGGATGGGACCTGCACCTCTGGGAGGGAGCTGTGAAGGAGGAAAAGTTTCCACACACTCCCCTTTGCGCAGGCAGAGACAGGGGGTGATGGTGGGGGCGGGGGGGATGTTTCGGAGCCATCGAGGAGAGCACAGCAACAGGGATGCAGAGGGCAAAGTGGAGAGATTCCTGCACAGATGATCAGTGCCAACCAGATATATAGATTGCCAACAAACATATGAAAGGATGCTCAACATCACTAATCATTAGAGAAATGCAAATCAAAACTACAATGAGGTGTCACTTCACACCGGTCAGAATGGCCATCAACAAACAATAAATGCTGGAGAGGGTGTGGAGAAAAGGAACCCTCTTGCACTGTTGGTGGGAATGTAAGTTGATACGGCCACTATGGAAACAGTATGGAGGTTCCTTAAAAAACTACAAATAGAACTACCATATGACCCAGCAATCCCACTACTGGGTATATACCCTGAGAAAACCATAATTCAAAAAGAGTCATGTACCACAATGTTCATTGCAGCTCTATTTACAATAGGACATGGAAGCAGCCTAAATGTCCATCAACAGATGAATGGATAAAGAAGATGTGGCACATAATACAGTGGAATATTACTCAGCCATAAAAAGAAACGAAATTGAGTTATTTATAGTGAGGTGGATGGACCTAGAGTTTGTCATACAGAGTGAAGTAAGTCAGAAAGAGAAAAACACCATATGCTAACACATATATATGGAATCTAAAAAAAGAAAAAGAAAAAAAAAGGTTCTGAGGAACCTAGGGGTAGGACAGGAATAAAGATACAGTTGTAGAGAATGGACTTGAGGACATGGGAAGGGGGAAGGGTAAGCTGGGATGAAGTGAGAGAGTGGCATGGACATATACACATTACCAAATGTAAAATAGATAGCTAGTGGGAAGCAGCCACATAGCGTAGGGAGATCAGCTCTGTGCTTTGTGACCACCTAGAGGGGTGGGATAAGGAGGGTGGGAGGGAGATGAAAGAGGGAGGGGATATGGGGATATATGTATATGTATAACTGATTCACTTTGTTACACAGCAGAAACTAACAAAGTCTTGTAAAGCAATTATACAACAGTAAAGATGTTTAAAAAAAAAAGAAGATGCACTCTATATCAGGACAAAACTCTAATTCAAAAAGATACATGCACCCCAATGTTCATGGCAGCACTATTCACAATAGCCAAGACATGGAAACCACCTAAATGTTGGTAGGCAGATGAATGGATAAAGAAGACGTGGATACAATGGAATAGTACTCAGCCATAACAAAGAATGAAATAATGCTGTTTACAGCAACATGGATGGACCTAGAGATTATCATATTAAGCAAAGTAAGGCAGAAAGAGAAAGACAAATACCATATGATATCATGAGTGGAATCGAAAGTATGACACAAATGAACCTATTTACAAAACAGAAACAGACTCACAGATGTAGAGAACAGACTTTTGGTTGCCAAGGGGGATGGAGGGGGAGGGAGGGATGGATTGGGAGTTGGGGATTAGCAGATGCAAATTAGTGTATATAGAATGGATAAACAACAGGTTCTACTGTATATAGCACAGGGAACTATATTCAATATCCTGTGACAAGCCATAATGGAAAAGAGTATAAAAAAGAATATGTATATATATGTATAACTAAATCACTTTGCTGTACGTCAGAAATTAACACAACATTGTAAATCAACTCTACTTCAATAAAAAAAGGATGCATTCATTGACTGAGTACCTACTATGTGCCAGACACTGTCCAGGAGCTTGGGGTCACATGAGGAACAAACAGACCAAGATCTGTGAGTGATGGGGGAGGAGGAAAAGAAGGTGGGGGGATGGTGATGTGCCCCCACCCCACAGTTATGTGACTATGCAGACCCTGAGAAAAGCAAGGCAGAGGTGAGATAGTTATTGAGCCCAACTGTCGTGAGGCCCACGGAGAATGTGGCTCTCCCAGTGGACATGCCCTGTATCCTGAGCAAGACAGATCTGCTGCCCAGCCCTGTCTGCCCTGGCACCCTCTGCGACCCTCCAGCAGGGGGAGCAAAAGCTCAGCCGGCCCTTCCTGGGTGGTGTCCTTGAAAATAAACCCATTTCCTGGTGACTCAAATGAAAAACATATTGCTTAGAAAGTGCTTTTCAAACAGAATCACCCGAACCTTTTATTCTCAGAGCTGGCATCTCACGGCGGACATCTGGCGAAGGTGTCAGTGTCATAATTAGTTAGACCTTCCCCAGATTCCTGGTACCACAGTCTGTCAGCAGGAGCCACCTGCCTTGTCTGCAAGGATGGGGGATGGGAAGGATTGACCCCGTACCTGGGTGCATCCCCTACCCATGGGTGCTCAGGGTGCTCTGTGGCTCCTGGCAGCCCCTGGGGGGGGGGCAGCTTCATCCAGGGGAAGCAGTGTTCACCCCACACCCCTCGTTGGTGGCTTCTGAGACCTCAGAACAGGCGGTGTATTCAAACAATAATAACCAAAGTGTAACAGTAACAGTGATACAGCTCTTGTGTCCTGAGAGCCTACTATGTTGCCCATCTCTTCTGTCCACTGCTTCACCCTAGTGTCTAGAGCAGTGCCTGGCCCATAGTAGCTGCTCATCGAATGATGGGTGGATGGGAGGCTGGGTGGATGGGTGGGTGATTGAATGAATTAAGGAAAACAGAGGAACTGGGATATGAGTTCATGTTTCCTCTCTGTGGGCTTGGCCAGGGCAACAGCTTCTGGGGGAATCTTCTATGTTCTCAGTCACTTTGCAGGCCTGGGGGAGGGAGGGCAGTTCCTGCGGATGAGCTGCTCAGTCTAAGAAGCAGACTGGTGGCAGGCAGAACGTCCTGCAGGGTGGCCGGAGGACAGGGAAGCGCTCAGGGACTTTGAAAGCCAGAGCCTGGTGTTCAACCACCCACAGAGCCAGGGAGGAGGAGGAAGGATGCCAGTGAATCAGAGGAGGGGCCGTTGGCCCCAGGTCCATCACCAAACAGCTGTGTGACCCTGGGCCTGTCCCCCTGCCCCTAGGGCCTCTTTTTCAGGAGTAAACCGTGTGCTCCAGCTCCAGGGCTGCTTTGAAGATGAAGGGAGGAGAGGGGAGGGATGTGGGGCTGCTTTGAACCGGTGCTCAGGTTCGGGAGGGGGAAGGGGCTGGCTTTGACTCTCCCCAGAGTGCATGGCCACGCCTCCGTCAGCAGCCCGCTCTCCCCCGTGTGGGGCTTAATCATGGGGCTCAGCCCACCAGGCAGGCCGGGAATCCCACCCCGAGACTCGGGCTGTTAACTCCTTCTGAGTCAGCCTGTCTCGGCAGCGCTAGGCGTGGGTACATGGGGCGTGGCAGGCGGTGCCAACAGGAGCCAGGAGTTGGGGTCTGCCCGCTGCTGGGGGTCAGGGTGGGAGCACAATTCCTCTGGGAGACTTGGTTTTCCTAGGTTCTCACTTTACCGCCCTGTCACACATCTCTGTTGAGCCCCTCTTACATGCTGGGCACCTGCTGGGGTATTGTGGGGAGTGAAACAGACACGGAAGGCCCTGGACGTCCTGGAGGTCAGAGATGAGCAGGGAGGGCAGACGTGGATAAATAACCACCCACAGCATAGAAAACCCACTGGGGACCGAGCAGGGGTGGTGAGAGGGGCAGCCATGGGAGTGAAACCTCAGTTTCCTTGTCTGTAAAATGGGGCCAGCCATGCATCCACCCCAAGGGGAGGGTGTGAGGGTGAAATGCAGTCTCACCTGTAAAGCGCTCAGCACTGTTTATTATTATGGTTGTTATTGTATTTTAAGTTTCCTCATCAGAAGCACACACATCGGTGGGGACTAATCATCACTAATTTGCTGTGTGACCTGGGAAAGCTGCTTTCTTCTCTGTCCTCGGTTTTCCCATCTGAGCACAGAGGGATATGGGAGCTCCCTGCTCAGACATGGGGTCAGGCTCCAAGTCCAGGTCAGGTCCCAGAGCTCCTTCCCAGCCCAGGGCTCCCAGAGGAGGGTGAGGTCACAGCAGCCACTGACCAGAGGTCACTGGGCTGAGCAGGAGGGGTGGGGTAGGAAGCATGTCTCGTCTTTTCTGGAAACTCTCTTTGTCCTAGGGGTGAAATGGGCTCAGGAGCCATGTCCCCCCTCCTTGTCCCTCTGGACACTTTGCAGACTGCAGCCTCTTCTCAACCCTCTGCCCAGGCTCTGGCTCTGCCAGCTGCACCCTCAGCCTGGCCTCAGGGACTAATTCTAGATGAAAGGCTCGGGGCTGGCTGGAGAGGCCCTTGGACCATCCAGGTAAGGCCCCATTTCACAGAGGAGGAAACTGAGGCCCGGTTCTGGCTCTGCTCACCATGGTGTCCTAGCCCCTTGCATGAAGCATGGCACATAGCAGATGCTTAATAAATTACTTTTAAATGGTTGGTGAATTAGTAGCAGGGAGGGCCTTGACTAATCCAGCTGCCCAGCAGCCTAAAGAGATGAGAACAAGGTCTCCCAGCCCCAATCCTGCCTCCTCACCAACCATAGCCCTGATGTGGGCACAGCCCCTGACAGTTAAAAAAGCCCTTTCACGATTAATATTAATGTTATATTAATATGTCTATTGTGTCATCTCTGACACCCCATGTTTTTCAAACTTCAGAACAAGCATCACTGAGCCATTTTACAGATGAGGAAAGAGAGGCTTAGGGGAAGGGACTGACCCACCTGGCACAGCTGGGGCCGAGGTGGGCTGGGAAGGTGCCTCTGAGAAGCTCTTTGGGGTTTAAGAGTAGAGCGACCAAGGCCTCAAGAAAGACAGCCACCTGCCTGGGGTGACACAGTGTATTGAGGTCCAGCTGCCTGCCCTGTCCCACGTCAGGGTGGGAAGGTGGTCGGAGCCCCGGGCTTCCTGCAGACGCCCCTTCTGCTTTCCAGGCCACCGAATGGTAATTCACATCCTGCAGGAGGGCCACTGCTAACTTTCCTCCTCCCTGCCCACACTCAGCTGCCCTGGCTTAATAGTGGGGCGCAGTGGGGGGCCCTCCCCTCAGGGCAGGGGGCCGGTGAGGGACAGAAAAAGAGGGTTGGAAGGGTGAGAGGCCTCCTTTGAGAAGCCTCCTGAACTTGCCCCAGAAGCTCCTACTCTGCCCCTCCCTTAGGGCACTTCGTTGCCTGATGCTTCCCCATTTGTGCCTGGGTGTGTCCCCCCAACCAGGGCGGGGCTCAGAGACAGGGGGATCATCTGTCATTGTGGGCTAAAAGTCTGCACTGAGAACCTGCAGTATTCCAGGGCCGTTTCCAGGGGATTCCGCTGAGGCACTGAGTGAGTCAGACCAAAGTCCCTTCACTGAAGTTCTATTAAACAAATAAGCCCACAAATAAATACAAGATTATCATTCGTGTTATGTGCTCTGAAGGAAATGAAATAGAATCGTAAGGGGTAAAAACTCACTTAGATGGAGGATGGTGGTCAGAGATGGTTCTCCGAGGAGATGACTTCTAATTTGATGTTAGGAAGGGAGAGGGCCCTCCAGGTGGAGGAACGATTTGTTGGGGAAGGAGCTGGTTCCCTCAGTCCTCGTGGCAGTGAAGGGCAGGGACCTGATCTGAGAGCAGAGGGAAGCACTGAAGGGTTTCCAGCCAGGAAATGATGGGGCAGTATTTTGAGCCCATGACTCTGCAGATGGATGGGGAATGGATGGGGGCAGGCATGGAAGTGGGGAGACCAGGGGGGAGGCCGGGGGGTGGGTCACACAGGCAGGAGGTCTGGGCTGAGGTTGGGGGCAGGAGACACGTCAAATGCAGCTGTTGGTTGGATTGATATGAGAGGCCATGGCGGGCGCGGGGGCGATGGTGTTGGTTGTGCGTGAGGGGACTGTAAGTCGTGCGCACTCCCATCCCTCCAGGACTCCTGTTGCCCCAGGTTCTGGGATCACAGGGAACTCCCATCCTCATGCCTGCAGGATCCCTGGCCCCTTAGTGACTTGAAAAATGGCAAACCCCAGTACTCCCCACATCTCATCCTCTCTCAGCCATGAAACGCCCCTTCCCCAACTGAGTCCCCCTGAGGGACTGGAGGCAGCTCAGGAAGGAGCCAGGTCGGGGGATGAGGGGCTGGTGTCCCTGACTCTGCCCTGATGGGGAAGGTGAACTTGGGCAAGACGACCTTGGGCAAGACTTTCCTCCCAGACCCCCGACAGGAGAATGGCTGCAAGAGGACAAAGGGGTCTGGGTCATGTGACCCCAGTGAGGCCCCCCCCCCCCACCGCCCCACCAGGAGACCCTGCCCTCCCAGTAGGGCCTCGGTTGGGCGGAAGGGTTAAAGCCTGAGATGCTCTGATGGTGCTGCTGGGGGCTGTCTGCCCCTCCTCTCCTGAGATTAATTCAGTTTGGTAAAGTGGTATTTACACTGGAAATTTAATCATCATTTCTGATGGTAAAGGAATTGAAAAATGAATTGAAAGTGTCAGACGATGCATTAGGGTGGGTGACGGAGTGAAGCGGGGGCCGCCCACTTGGCCTCCCCATTGGGTGATTTATGGGCCCAAGAAATTAGCCAAGTTTCTGTTTCCATAATTGCAGGATCAAGAACCAGGAGTGATGGGGGGAGAGGGTTGGGGGCAAGGGGAAGGGGAGGCGAGAGAGGGGAGAGTCCAGCCTGGAGGCAGATGCAGTACTAGTGTCACCCGGCCCAGCCCAGAGAGGGGCAGGGGCACATCCGTGATGACGCAGGCTGCTGGGGGCACAGTGAGGCTGGGGTCCAGGCTCCCTCCTTGCACCACCAGACCAGAGGAGGATACTGATGGGGTCTGGCCTCTCAGGAGAGGGATGCCCTTGGCAGCTCTGACCCGGGGTCCACTTATCTGAGGAGGCTAGCTTCCACCTCCCCCGAGCTGCCCCTCTGCCTCAGGGAGGGGGGAACCCACCTATGAGAAGGGCCACCTCACCGATGCTCTCTGTCGGGACAGTGTGAGCTCATGTCTCAGTGAATTTGCAGGGACCAGGTGTCCTCAGCAGTTCCCGGTTTCTCCCAGAGGGCTCCTGACCAGGGAGGATAGGCTCCCCCAGCTGACGGTGGTCTTCTAAAGGCAGAGCTATCTCCTCCAGAGAACTAACGTCTCCTTAGAACAAGCCCTGATGCCTCCACAAGACTGGGGACTCCTTGGGAGAGAAGAAGATGGGACTCAGACACATTGTGGAGGTCAAATCAACAGAACTGGGTGATGAATTTGATGTGGGTGGTGGGAAGGGGGAGACTCTCAGATTCTCAGATTGATGAACTGGTGGATGGAGGTGCTGTCTGCAGGCACGTGGAAGGCTTAGGGTAGGTAAGTTTGAGGAAGAGGAAGTTCTCTTTTGGATATGCTGGGCTCCAGCTGCCCCCTGGATGCACAAATGGGGAAATCAAACACACCGTGGGCACTTGTACTGTGCACCAGATTTTCCTGTTCTCCTCCCAGACACGTGGGATTGCACTCTGCTGCCCACATGAACTTGGATGAGGCCATTGACTTGCTTTCCTCAATGGAATGTGAGTGAAAGTAACATGTGCAGGTGGGAGTTTAAGAATGTGTGAACAGTTCCCCTTGCTCCTTTTTCTCTCTGCTGGAATGACCAGAAGAGCTCCATTCAGGCCCATTAGCCTGGGTCTTAGAGATTGGATAACATGGATCAGAAGGCCCAGCCAACCAAGAAGGACAGGAAGGACAGGAAGAATGAGGAAGAAGTCCTTTTAGTTTTAAGCCACTGAGATTTGGGGCATGTTTGTTACCACAGCATAGCCTAGCATAAACTGACTGATACAAAGCTCAGAGTCTGGAACTTAAAGTGCTCCTGTAATTTTGGGAGTCATTAGGGATTGATTTAAAACCTTTTTTTTTTTTTTCGTATTACAAGGTGCTGGGTATGAGAGTAGGGAGATAAATGCCCCTTACCTTCCCTGCCTCTTATTACACATCTGCCCAATGGGCTATCTCCCTTGCCTAACCCAGGCTCCATCCCAACATGCCCTCAGAAGCTTAAACTCCCAGGCTGATTCTCCAAGTCTCATCCAACTCTGCCACCTCCCTCCCCTTTCAGTTTGTCCTCTCAGATCAGATCTCTGTGTCAATGTCCCTCCTCCCCACCCTTACTGCAGCAGTCCCAGGCATGTCAGCCCTGTGTGGAGCAGGCAGTGCTGGGTTCAAGCCTAGGGTCTGCCACTTAATTCATATGTGATGCGCAGGGAGTAACTTAACTTCTCTGAGCCTCAGTGTCCTGAAAAATGGGACTATTAATGGGATAGTTTTGAAGATTGAAGAAAATGAAGCACGTGAAATTCCTGGAATCCATAAGTAGTCAAAATATGGTCACTAGTGTTACATCACTATTTTACGGTCCCTCTCTTCACTAGCCTCCTGGATCACCACTCTAGCCTCTTCACCAATCTCCCTGCCTCCAGTCTCCTCATCTCCAATCATGCCTCCATATTGTTTCCATAGACAGCTCCCTAGAGCCAGCTTTGACCATGTCACTATCCTGCTGAAGAACCATCCCTGGCTCCCAATTGCCTACATAACAAGGTCCAACCTCCTCATCCTGGCATTAGGGGCCTCCCTTTCTAGTCCTCTCACACACAGCAGCAGACAGATCCATTTGTTCTCCCGTAAATGTCTTTTAATCCCCCAGTCAGAGTGGTCTGAAGAGACCTGGCTTGAGAGGTGACCTGAGTTCTAATCCCTGCTTTTAACTGACATATAGTGTTACCTTGGGGAAGTTTTTTGATCTCTCTAGATCTCAGTTTCCCCATCTGAAAAGTAGAGGGGAGGGCAGAGGCAGAATTCCATCATCTAAATGCTTCATTCTAAAACAAGCATTCTGGGAATTCCCTGGAGGTCCAGTGGTTAGGGCTCCGTGCTTCAACTGCAGAGGGCATGGGTTTGATCCCTGGTCAGGGAACTAAGATCCTGCATGCTGCGTGGTGTGGCCAAAAGAAAAAAAAAAGTCCTTTGTAAAACAAACAGGGACTTCCCTGGTGGCGCAGTGGTTGGGAGTCCGCCTGCCAATGCAGGGCACACGGGTTTGATCCCTGGTCTGGGAGGATCCCACATGGCACAGAGCTACTGAGTGGAGCAACTGAGCCTGTGTGCCACAGGTACTGAGCCTGCGCTCTGGAGCTCGTGAGCCGCAACTACTGGGCTGGCGTGCTGCAGTTGCTGAGGCCTGCACGCCTGGAGCCCGTGCTCTGCAACAGGAGAGGCCACAGCAGTGAGAGGCCTGCGCACCGCAAGGATGAGTAGCCCTTGCCGCAACTACAGAAAGTCCACGCACAGCAACGAAGACCCAACGGAGCCAGAAATCGATCAATCAATGAATAAAATAAAAAACAAACAAACAAACATTCTGCCTTTTGGAACCAAGCTGCTACCCCATTCCCACTTGGAGTGCCTGCCCCACTCCACCTCCTACCCACTCTCCCTCTCCTGCAGTGGGAGAGAATTCAGCCCAGGTGAAGAAGCACAGCCTTGCAGCTGCCGGGCCGCTGGGCTCAGAGATGGTGCAGACAGAGGCTGCTGGGACCCTGCAGGTCTGGGTAATTAAACCTCAGGGAGGTGGGCTCTGATCAGCAGTAGGGCTGGATCGACGATTAGATAGAAACTGCTGTTTCCATGGTTGGGAGTGTGCGTCCTGGGAGGAGGTGCGCAGAGCTCTGAGCGCTGCGGGTGTGGGTGGGGCCTGTGAAAGGAGGTTGGTGGGAGGGTTGCATTAAGACCCAGGGAGAGGTCGGCATAGGGTGGGCAGGGAGTAATGGGGACAGTGACATTCACTGAGTTTGTCTTGAATAAAATGCTCACCAACATCATATCCGTTTTTCAAATTGCTATATAAGTGTCAGCTATTACTGTTATGCTTAATCTTCATAACTACCCATCATCACATTAAACCATGCTCCCATTTATTGAGCGTTTACCTTGCACCAGGCCCTGCTGTAACTTCTCCAAGGCTCCTGACTTCCCTAATCTTCATGACACCTCTACAAGACACCTATTATTTAATTATGGTCCTCCCCGTTTATGGATAAGAAAATTGTGTAGTTAAGCAAGTTACTTCAGATCACGCAGCTCATTGGTGCTGAGGACGGGATCTGAACCCAGGCTGTTGGGCTCAGCACTCTGTGTGTAATCACTGTGCTGCACCATCTTCATGTGGACCCCACTGTCCCCCAGGGAGGGGGTCCTTGTCCTTGTTTGACAGGTGAGGAGACCGAGGCTAAGAGGAGGGGAGGGACCCCTCCAAGGTCACACTGGAAAGTCCTGCGGTGTAATCTGCACCCTGATGGGGAGGGGTGCCTGCCCTCCTCGTGTTCTCTCCACCACCCTGACATTTAGAGAGAGGGGGGCTCACGGGCTCACCCCAGGACCCCCCGAGTGAGTGGTCAGTGGAGGGACTGTGGGAGAGAAGTGGGCCCTGTTCCCCGACAGACCCAGGCTCATGCCACTCGGGCTTGTGGCCCTGGGCTAGTCACTCAGCTGCAGTGGCGGCTTGTTGGGAGGCTGGGAGCGGAGGCAGGCACAGGTGTTTAGAGCATAGTAGGTACTCAGGAATGGCTGGGCCTTCTCATCCCCCTTGGGACTGGGACTCCTGCAGGCTGGGCTGTAGCACGGGGGCCTGATGGTCCCCTCTGTGGGGTCCTAAGCTCCCACTGGGGGGTGCCGGGGGCAGGAGAAGAGGCTGGCTTGGCCACAGCTCCCAAACTACCTCTTGGGAGGATGGACAGGTCTCTCTAGGCAGGGCCTCTGCGCCCCCAGCCAAGGCAGGCATAAAGCCTGGGCCCTGCTGCCTGAACCCTCAGACCTGACTCATCACCCACAGTCATGCCCTGTCACCTGTTATCCCCCTGTCCGTCCACCCTGCCCCCAGTACTAATAACTAACCCTCCCTGAGCGCTCCCATGCGTCACAGCCCATCTCACTTAATTCTCACGACTAACGGTCCTGTGGAGGAGGAACAATCACTGTGCTCAGTTGGAGATGAGGAAAAGAGGCTTGGAGAGGGGAAATAAACAACCAGGACGCGGGCACAGGGGCTCACCTGCCTCCAGGGCCCCGGCTGTTAGCCCTGGGGACAGACTTGCACCTGCACCCCATCACCCACCCCCAGGTGCCTTCACCTGACTCCCCTGCCATGCCCTGCCCCTGACAAGGTGCCGCCTGCCCCCTGCCCACCCCCATCATTGCACATGTGCACACACACTCACACACACACTTGTGCACACTCAGGCTTGCACGAGGGGCCCTCACCCCGAGATGTGTCTCCACATCCACGTTCACACTCACTACTATAAACTCCTTCCTGCATGAAGTCCCCTCAGGGGCTTCCTCTTACCCACTCTTGTTTCTGGGCATGTCACAAAACTTGCCATCAGATTTAAAGCCGAAGGGAGAGGTAGGTAGAGAGGAGCCAGATCTCATTTTATTTATCAGTGTCTGTAAAGCAATATTTCAAGTGATAATTATAATCATTAAAAATTCTGTTATCGTCTGTGGGGAGGAAAGTGCTGCCCGCACAGCCGGCTGGGGGTCGATGAGCGAAGCAGATGTTCTGGTAACAAGGTTCCAGCTCTAAACCTCCAATCCCAGGGTAAGTGTGCTGGGCATTCTGGAGCTAATGGACAGGGTGACCGAGCTCAGGAAGGGGAAGCGGAGAGCTACTCTTCTGTGACCAGGTGACCCTCACCTGTATGGCCCTTGAGCCCTTGGGTGGGCCTGAGGAGACAAGGGGACCCAGGAGGGCTCAGCCTCCCCCATGAGCTGAGGCTTGCCCTGGGACCTGACATCCTTGCACTAGGGGGTAACTTCACATGTGGGTCTGGAAATCCACGTGGTGGGTCCCCTTACAGGGGTGTGTCACGTGCCTGCTCTGCGGCCAGCCTGGCCTGGGCTCTGCTGATGACCCAGCCGTGACTTTGGGTGTGTCACCCACGCACTCTGATTGCCGCGGCTCTTGGCCACCTGCAAACACCTTCCCCGCCAGCTCCTTGCTGCAGCCGCCCAGCAGCCCACCACGATGGAAGCACCGAGAGAGCAGAGGCCTCTCCACTGTCCATCTCCGTGTCCTCAGTGTCCAGACCAGGGCCTGGCACACAGGAAGCTCCCAAGAAATGTTTGTCTAAGGACGACGAGAGCGTGTAAATAATCAGGACACATCCATGAGGTAGGCATTCGCATCCGCATTTACCAGGGGAGGAGCCTGAGGCTCAGAGAGGTGAAGTGCTTGCCCCAAATCACACGGCTGGGGGAGGGGGCAGGGATTAGGAAGGGGAGGGTCAGCGGTAGGGCTGGGAGAGCGGCATGGATCTTGGGGAGAGACGGCCAGAGTGGTCCTGCATTTAGACAGCAAATCACATGTTTTACAAGGCTCCAGACATTCCTGGGGAAACTCAAGCCAGCCTGTGTGAGGCCCAGTGATGGTGACCTTGAGGAAGAAGGGGGAGGAGAGAGGAAGGGAGGGAGTGAGGGAGCAGCCTTATTTGCCTAAAAGCCCCACCTCGTCCAATCAGCTGGGCTCTCAGGGGCGGGGACACCAGGACCTGGTCAATCACCAGGAGGCTGGGAGCAGAGGCAGGTGGAGCAGAGCCAGGCCCCACCCAGGTCAGTGGTCAGGCTTCACACCCTGTGTTCTGGATGGACCCTCCTGACTGGTTTTTTGCTCCTTGACCTCCTTGAGTTCTTCCAACAGCCCAGCATCCAGGGCAGGAACAATCACCTTCATTTTGCAAATGAGGCAACTGAGGCCCAGAGAGGTCAAGAGACTTGCCCAAGGTCACACAGCCAGTCAGCAGCACCAGAACTGACCCAGGCCTTGACTCCCAGCCCAGGGTGCTGAGTCCTGCACCTCTGGGCTCCTTCCGGCTGCTGTGGCCCAGGGCCCTGCTGGCCACCCTTACCCTGGGCCTGTCTCTGTGACCATCAGAGCCCTCTTCCCACCAAATACCCCCGCCCAGAGCTCAGCTCAGAGCTGCTGCCCACCCCCAACCTCCCTCTCCAGCCTCCATCCCTGAGCCCCAGACCCTTTGCTCCAGCTGCCCCCAGACACCCAGATAGCAGATCAGGTACCCACAGAATGTCAGGGCTGGCAGGGGCCCCAGGAGCATCTCGTCTACCCCTGGGGGCTCACGTGGGAGCAGTGGTCCCTCAGCACCACGCTGTGGCCATGAAGGCCCCCAGAGCCTGACTTGGGGCGCTGTTCTTCTCCCAGCATCCCTCCCCCTGCTTCCTGCCTCACTTACCTCTGGGCAGATTCTCAAATCCAGGTTGAAGCTTTGATTTACAGACTTCCTGAGGAAGGAGATTGGTGTCTGCACCTGCAGTGACTAAGAGGCCTGGTGATTTACTCTGCTGGGAAATGCTTGCTCCTCCAGAGGGATCATCTTGGCCCCTCCTGGTTGAAGGCTAAGATTTATTGAGACTTCCTGCCTGGTGGCTTTGGGGTAGGGGGGGCAACAGAGGTGTAGGAGCTATGGGGACCCCCATGAAGTGAAGTGCAAACCGAGACAGTGTGGTTGAAAAAAAGATGGATTTAGGGGTCACCAGTGACCTGGGTTTGAATCCCTGCCCCACCATGACCAAGCTGTGTGAACTTAGCAGCGTCACTTAATCTCTTGGGGCCTCGATTTCCTCATCTTCAAAATGGGTATAATCACACAGTGGGGTTGGTGACAACATCTGCCTCCAAGAAGATGAGGCTTAGGTGAGGGGTTGTGTATAAATGCCTCGCACATAATAGGTGCTCAGGAAAGTTGAATTCTCCCCTGCAGCCCATCTGAGGTCTCCCTTTCCCTGCCAGATCACCTCCTCCAGGCCTCCCCCCTAGCTTTCCTCTAAGTGCCTTCCTGCACCCGTCTCTGTCCTCGGGGAGGAGAGCAGACCCTGTCAGTCTCTCAGGTTCCAGGTCCCTGTGGCTCAGGAAAGAGAAGGACGAGGTCCCACTGGCAGGGCAGGCCCAGCTGTGTGCCAGGACGCCGGGCACAGATGGTTCACACGCCCAGGGATTGTTAGCAGTGCAGCTGCTTCCCTGCTGATGAGTTAACACATCTTGTCTATAAACAGCCCTTGGCAGAGTAAGGGGCCTCTGGGGCCCAAAGTTGTGCTGTGATCCAAGGGGTCAGCAGAACTCTTTAACCTGTCTGGGTTCTAATAAGGAAGAAGAGAGTAGTGGGCACTGGCTTCATCAGGCAGATGACCCAGGGTCTGCCTGGGCTGGGGTCAGACCCCCGGATGGAGTGGGTGGGAGGCAGCTCCACTCCCTCTGAAGGGATCTCTGGGCCCCTCAGTGTGAGACCCCAAAACAACCCCTTCCATTCTCAAAGTTGCTACTGCAGCCAGCAGGGTGCAGTGTTGTAAGGAGAGGGGCCCTGGAATCAGACCAGCCAGAAACCAGCTGGGCCACCAGGGACCAGGGGCTCTTAGCAGCCCCTCTGTCTCCTGAGCCTCAGTTTTCTCACCTAGGAGTGGAATGGCTGGATCATATGTTTAACATTTTAAGACACTGCCAAACATTTTCCAAGTGCTTAAACCATTTCACACTTGCATCAGTGGTGTATGAGAGCTCTAGTTTCTCCACACTCTTGTCAACACTTGTTACTGTCAGTTTTGTTTTGTTTTGTTTTAGGCATTCTAATAGGTATGTACTGATATATCATTGTGGTGTGATTTGCATTTCCCATTTACTTAAAGACTAATGGTGTTGAGCATCTTTTCATGTATTTACTGGCCATTTGTATATCACTGGAGAAATATCTATTCATATATTTTGCCCATTTGTAAATTGGGTTATTTGTATTTTTATTATTGAGTTGTTCTTTATATACTCTGCTTGCAAGTCCTTTATTCAGATATGATTCACAAATATTTGCTTCCATCTGTGGCTTTTTATTCTCTTACTAGTGTCTGTTGAAGAGCAGAAGTATTTTTTTTTTAGCTTTTTATTTTTATCGAAGTATAGTTGATTTACGATATTGTGTTAGTTTCAGGTATACAGCAAAGTAATTCAGATATATATATATATTCAGATTATTTTCCATTATAGGTTATTATAAGATATTGAATATAGTTCCCCGTGTTACAGAGTGAATCCTGTTGCTTAAGTATTTTATGTATAGTGGTTTGTGTCTTTTAATCCCGTACCCCTAATTTATCTCCCCCCCACCCTCACCTTTGGTAATCACGAGTTTGTTTTCTATGTAGAAGAGCAGAAATTTTAAATTTTGATGAAGTTCAATTTAATCAATTAGTTCTTTCATAAATCCTGCTTTTGATGTTACATGTGAGAAATATTTGCCTAACCACAGATCACAAAAGTGTTCTCCTATGTTTTCTCATGGAGGTTTTATAGTTTTAGGTTTTATATTTAGGTCTATGAGACACTGAAAGTTAATTTTTATATACGGATTGCTGTTCTTTTTATCTTTTTTTTGTATGTGGATATTGAGTTGTTCCAGCACCATATTGATGAAAAGACTATCCATTCTCCACTGGACTGCCGTTGCACCTTTGCCAAAAATCAATTGTCTTTATATGTTTGTGGGTCTATTTCTGGACTTTATTCTGTTCCACTGATTGATTTATTTCTCTTTATGCCGACCCCATACTGTTTTTTTTAAATATTTATTTTATTTTTTTCTTTATTTTCTTTATTTTTATTGGCTGTGTTGGGTCTTAGTTGTGGCACATGAGCTCTTCATTGTGGCGTGTGGGCTTCTCTCTAGTTGTGGCACGTGGGCTCTGTAGTTGTGGTGCTCGGGATCCAGAGTGCTTGGGCTCTGTAGTTGGCAGCACAAGGGTTCTCTTGCTGAGGTGCACGAACCCAGTAGTTGTGGCACGTGGGCTTAGGGGCCCCACTGCATGTGGGATCTTAGTTCCCCAACCAGGGGTCAAACCCACGTCCCCTGCATTGGAAGGTGATTCTTTACCACTGGACCACCAGGGAAGTCCCACCATGCTGTTTTAATTACTGTAGTTTTATAATAAGTCTTGAAATCAGGAAATGTTAGTCCTCTAACTTTGTTCTTCTTTTTCAAGGTTTGGCTATTGTAGAACCTTTGTGTTTCCTTATAAATTTTAGAATCAACTTTATCAATTTCTATGAAAAAGCCTATAGTTTTTTCATAATTCTTTTCCTTAAGTTTTTTGCATTTTTTGATCTGTAGGATGACAGTTTTTATTAAATTTGGTGAATTTTTGCTAGTACTATTTCAAGTATTTTGCCCCTCCCTCCTTTGAGGACTAATTACACATGTACACCAGAGGGCTTGGATTTGTCCCACAACTCACTACTGCTCTGTTCATTTAAAAAAAAATTATTTTTTCTCTCTCTGTTTTAGTTTGAATAGTTTCTGTCACTATGGTATCAAGTTTATTGAGCTTTTCTTCTGCAATTTCTAATCTGCTGTCAATTCCATCCAGTGTATATTTCATCTCATGCAATGTAGTTTTCACCTCTCTTTGTTCCATTTGATCTTTTTAATATCTTCCGTGTCTCTACTTCACTTTGTGAACATAAGGAACACAGTTATAATAGCCATTAAAGTCCTGTCTGTGAATTCTATCATCTGTGTCAATTCTGAGTTCGCTCTGATTGTTTAATGTCCTCAGTACGGCTTGCATTTTCCTGCTTCTTTGAATGCCTGTTAATTTTTATTTGAATCCTAGGCATCAAGAATTCTACCTTGTTGGATGCTGGATACTTTTGTATTTCTAAAAAATTTCTTAAGCTATATTCTGGGGTGTAGTTAAGTTACTTGTTAATAGTTTGATCCTTTCAGGTCTTGCTTTTAAGAATGGTTAGAGGAACTGAAGTAGTGCTTAACCTAGGCTGATTTACTTCCCACTATCGAGACAAGACCCTTCTGTGTACTTTACTCAATTCCCTGTGAACCACGAGGTGTTCCAGTCTGCCTAGTGGGAATAGACACTATTCCCAGCCCTGGAAATAGTAAGTGCTGGCACTGTTAATCTCATCCTTTTGGGTGCTTCTGTCCACAGTTTCAAGTTTCCTCCAATGGGGGCACTCATCACACTCAGCTGAATGCCTGGGAAGGACCCTCTGCAGTTTTTTCTTCCTCTCTGCTCTTGGTACTCGGTCCTATGGACTCTGTCTCGTTCTTCCTGGTTTCTCAGCTCCATCCGTTTAACTCAGCTCCAGCTGACTCCTCCTCCCAGCATCCTGGCCTGGGAATTCTCTCAAGATGGAAGCTGGGGAATCACTGGTCTCACCTTTCTGTCTCCCTCTGAGGGATCACTGACCTCTACTGTCTATTGTTCAGTGTCTTGGTCTTGGCCCTTTAGTCCTGAGCCTCAGTATCCTTAGCCACAAAAGATGAATAATAACTATAACTACCCTTCCCCCACCCCGAGTTGTTGTCTACTAAATCGCTAAGTGCTCACTAGATGGTGGCTGCTATCATTACATCACTACGACAACCGCTACTATTCAACGCCAATAACTGAGGAAGTACAGTAAGTCCCCTACATACGAACGAGTTCTGTTCTTTATTTTTTAATTAATTAATTTATTTTTGGCCACGTCATGTCTTTGTTGCTGCACGTGGACTTTCTCTAGTTGCAGCCAGTGGGGGCTACTCTTCCGTGCGGTGCACGGGTTTCTCATTGCGGTGGCTTCTCCCGTTGCGGAGCACGGGCTCTAGGTGCGCGGGCTTCAGTAGTTGTGGCTTGGGGACTCCAGAGCACAGGCTTAGTAGTTGTGGTGCATGGGCTTAGTTGCTCTGCGGCATGTGGGATCCTCCCGGACTGGGGCTCGAACCCACGTCCCCTGCATCAGCAGGCGGACTCTCAACCACTGCGCCACCAGGGAAGCCCAACATTTTAAATCTTATAGTACAGTACCTTGAAAAATACTGCGGAATCGTTGTACAGTACAACAGCTGGCATACAGGGACTGGCATCGAGTGAACAGGCAAGAAGAGTTACTGACTGGAGGAGGGAGAGGAGGTGGGAGATGGCAGAGCTGAAGGATCGTCAGCAATAGGAGATGGAGGGAAAGCTGCAATTTCACTCACGCCTGACGTTGATGCAATGCACGTTCGAATCTTTGAAAGTTTGCAATCTGAAGGTTCATATGTAGGGTACTTACTGTACATAATGGGCAAAAGCTGCTAGGAATTCAGAAATGCTTTCAATGAATTTCTCTGTCATTATAATTGCTATAGCACACACATATAATAAAATAGTGGCCTCTTGTGCGCTAAGCCAATAATTCCATGTACACAAAGTGCTTGGTGCTATTAGGTGCTGGGTGTACAAGAGATGGATTTAAGGACTCCTTTGCAATAATCACCCCCAGGAGTTTAATAACCACACTCTGACTCTGACCTTGTTCTAGTCAAAGCCAAGAGGGATTTCTGACAGCACAGTGATGACAGCGTTGCAGTAAAGAGTCCAGGAGTTACCTTCTCCTCCCCCACTCCCTGCTTCTAGCAGAGTACTTAGCAGCCCAGGCCCTTCCTGGATTCAGAGCCAAGCTCTTCCCCTCACCCACCCCCAAGTCTCAAGACTTGGGCTAAGGCTTGTGGTTCTTTTTTTCCCCCAATGAATACATAATTGTCTCATAGGATGAGCCAAGATTGTAATAAAACACGTTCATTACATTTTTATGCACAGAGCGGTTTAATGAACACAGGGCTGCTGACCCTCTTTGGCCCCTGAGACAAATGCAAACTAAATGCATTCCACAGTGCCATTTAATTATCAGGGGTGGGGGAGGCAGGAGATAGTCTGGGACTGAGATAGGGAAAGGGCAGAGCAGGAGGGTGAGGGAGAGAGGGGTTCCTAGAGGGGCAGAGAGGATGAGGAAGGGTGGGAAGGAGGAAAGAGGGTGAAGGAAGGAAAGGGGTGAGCCGAGGGGGAAGCGGTGAGATAGGACTCAGGTTTGGATTTGACTCTCTAAATGCCCCTTGCAATGCTGGGTCGACTCGTTATTTCCATTGGAAAAGGAAGGACCTCAAGTCCTACGTGCTACGCACTGTTGGGTGCTGGATGAGACAGACTGGATCCAACAAGGGACACGACAGATAAGATCTCTGTCTTCTTGGGTTTCAGAGTCTGGTGGGGAAGACAGGCATTTTATAAATAATCACATCAAGAATACACATAAGTAGGGCTTCCCTGGTGGCGCAGTGGTTGAGAGTCCGCCTGCCGATGCAGGGGACACGGGTTCGTGCCCCGGTCCGGGAAGATCCCACATGCCGCGGAGCGGCTGGGCCCGTGAGCCATGGCCGCTGGGCCTGAGCGTCCGGAGCCTGTGCTCCGCAACGGGAGGGGCCACGGCAGTGAGAGGCCCGTGTACCGCAAAAAAACAAACAAAAAAAAAAGAATACACATAAGTAAAGGTAGGTTTGTGATTATTTGCATGATTATGTTTAGGAGAGGAGTAGAGTGGTTAAGAGAGTGGGCTCTGAAGAATGACTGCCTGGATTTGAATTTGAATTCCAGCCCTGCTACATTTTGACTGTGGCAACTTGAGCAAGTTACTTAACCTCTCTGGGCTGCGGTTTCCTCGTTTCTAAAGTGAAGATAAAAGCGCCTATCTCAGAGGGAACTTGAGAGGATTAACCTACATATGTGTAAATCACTTAGAATAGTGTTTGGTGCCTAGTAAGTAATGACACAGGCTCTCCTTGACTGAATTTTAGGCAAGTTCCTCTAAGCTCCTCTTCTTGACTAGACCTTGATTTTGGGCTAGCATATCTGTCCTTGCTAAGTCCAATTTTAGCAAGAATCCTGCTAAGTCTGCTTAGAGAAAATCTCTCACTCTTGATATCTGATCGCCCTGACCTGCCTTCAGTAAGAATCCTGCTAGGTCAATTTAGCAAGAATCCATTACTGTTGGTGCCTCCACCGACCCCCTCACTCTGCTCCTTGGCTATAAGTACTCACTTGTTCTTGTTTTATTTGGAATTGTGCTCAATTTTTTAATACTGAAGTCTTTTTTCCCCTATTGCAATAGTTTCTGGGTAAAATTTGCCTTTACTGCTTTAACTAGTGTGTGGTTCTTTTTTTTTTTTTTTACATCTTTATTGGAGTATAATTGCTTTACAATGGTGTGTTAGTTTCTGCTTTATAACACACTGAATCAGTTATACATATACATATGTTCCCATATCTCTTCCCTCTTTCGTCTCCCTCCCTCCCACCCTCCCTATCCCACCCCTCCAGGCCGTCACAAAGCACCGAGCTGATCTACCTGTGCTATGCGGCCGCTTCCCACTAGCTATCTATTTTACGTTTGGTACTGTATATATGTCCATGCCACTCTCTCACTTTGTCATAGCTTACACTTCCCCCTCCCCACATCCTCAAGTCCATTCTCTAGTAGGTCTGTGTCTTTATTCCCTTCTTACCCCTAGGTTCTTCATGACATTTTTCTTTTCTTAAATTCCATATATATGTGTTAGCATACGGTATTTGTCTTTCTCTTTCTGACTTACTTCACTCTGTATGACAGACTCTAGGTCTATCTACCTCATTACAAATAGCTCAATTTCATTTCTTTTTATGGCTGAGTAATATTCCATTGTATATATGTGCCACATCTTCTTTATCCATTCATCCGATGATGGACACTTAGGTTGTTACCATCTCCGGGCTACTGTAAATAGAGCTGCAATGAACATTTTGGTACATGACTCTTTTTGAATTATGGTTTTCTCAGGGTATATGCCCAGTAATGGGATTGCTGGGTCATATGGTAGTTCCATTTGTAGTTTTTTAAGGAACCTCCATACTGTTCTCCATAGTGGCTGTACCAATTCACACTCCCACCAGCAGTGCAAGAGTGTTCCCTTTTCTCCACACCCTCTCCAGCATTTATTGTTTCTAGATTTTTTGATGATGGCCATTCTGACTGGTGTGAGATGATATCTCATTGTGGTTTTGATTTGCATTTTTCTAATGATTAATGATCTTGAGCATTCTTTCATGTGTTTGTTGGCAGTCTGTATATCTTCTTTGGAGAAATGCCTATTTAGGTCTTCTGCCCATTTTTGGATTGGGTTGTTTGTTTTTTTGTTATTGAGCTGCATGAGCTGCTTATAAATTTTGAGATTAATCCTTTGTCAGTTGCTTCATTTGCAAATATTTTCTCCCATTCTGAGGGTTGTCTTTTGGTCTTGTTTATGGTTTCCTTCGCTGTGCAAAAGCTTTTAAGTTTCATTAGGTCCCATTTGTTTATTTTTGTTTTTATTTCCATATCTCTAGGAGGAGGATCAAAAAGGATCTTGCTGTCATTTATGTCATAGAGTGTTCTGCCTATGTTTTCCTCTAAGAGTTTGATAGTTTCTAGGCTTACATTTAGGTCTTTAATCCATTTTGAGCTTATTTTTGTGTATGGTGTTAGGGAGTGATCTAATCTCATACTTTTACATGTACCTGTCCAGTTTCCCCAGCACCACTTCTTAAAGAGGCTGTCCTTTCTCCACTGTACGTTCCTGCCTCCTTTATCAAAGATATGGTGACCATAAGTGCGTGGGTTTATCTCTGGGCTTTCTATTCTGTTCCATTGATCTATCTTTCTGCTTTTGTGCCAGTACCATACTGTCTTGATTACTGTAGCTTTGTAGTATAGTCTGAAGTCAAGGAGCCTGATTCCTCCAGCTCCGTTTTTCATTCTCAAGATTGTTTTTGCTATTCGGGGTCTTTTATGTTTCCATACAAATTGTGAAATTTTTTTGTTCTAGTTCTGTGAAAAATGCCAGTGGTAGTTTGATAGGGATTGCATTGAATCTGTAGATTGCTTTGGGTAGTAGAGTCATTTTCACAATGTTGATTCTTCCAATCCAAGAACATGGTATATCTCTCCATCTATTTGTATCATCTTTAATTTTTTTCATCAGTGTGTCATAATTTTCTGCATACAGGTCTTTTGTCTCCTTAGGTAAGTTTATTCCTAGATATTTTATTCTTTTTGTTGCAATGGTAAATGGGAGTGTTTTCTTTTTGACAGTACTTAATAAACTCCAAATTTGAATATAAAAGAGCTAAAAAGTTGGACTTCCCTGGCAGTCCAGTGGTTAAGACTCCACAATCCCAATGCAGGGGGCCCGGGTTTGATCCCTGGTTGGGGAACTAAGATCCCACATGCTGCAGGGCACAGCCACAAAAAAAAAAAAAAAAAAAAAAAGAGGGCCATTGTTTAAGCTCAGGAGTGAAGACAGTCTTTTCTGAAGAGGTGCATCTCAATCTGAGATCTGAAAGATGATCCACATGTCAAGAAGCGGGGAGACAATGTACATAGTGGTATATGAAGGGAGGGTGGTGAGCGTCTGGATATAGGGGCTCAGGGTGCCAAAATACCTGAGTATACATTGGGAAAAGTGGAGAGGAACAATATAGAGGCTAAAAACATTGATAAGAACTTCTAATTCTTTATAATTGGTGTACCCCATGATCTGTTCCAAAGTCTTCATTTTTCATTATGCCTCATGCTCAACTCTTTTTCTACTCATGAGAAATCCTGAATCAAAGACATTGGGACAGTTATGGCTGAAGAGTTATGGAACACAAATACTTCTTAGTCCAATATCCTTATTTAGTTTTATTTAAATAATTGACCAAATAATGTGAAAATACATTGTCATGGTAAAAAACAGTCTAATAATATGGATGAAAAAAAGGGCCTCATTTTAAAGAATAGGAGTTGGGTTCAAGAATCCCCATCTTGCATAGAAAGATCTTGAGATAACAACATCTACAACCATAACAGCTCACATGTTCTTTTTCTTTTATTATTGAAGTATAGTTGATTTACAATATTTGTGTTAGTTTCAGGTATATCACATATTCTTTTAGCACCACCTATGTGCCAGTCGCTATCTCTTTTCTTGCATTATTTTTACTTATTCTTCACCACAACCCTATGAGGTAGGTTGCCATTATTATCCTTATTTGACAGATAAGGCAGCCATGGTACAGATAGTTTAAGAAATTGGCCCAAGATTATGTAGCTAGTAAGGGGCAGAATCAGGATTTGAATTTAGGCAGTCTGGCTTCAGAGCCCTTCCCTCATTCCTGGTCACAATGCACAATTTGCAAGAGAAAAAAAAAAAAAAACCAACCAACCAGATAATTCCATCTAGAAGACCAGGGGAATGAGTGATCCCAGGAATCTGAAGAGAAAAACCATCTAAATGCCCTGGGTGCTGTCCATGGTCCTGAAGCTAAGGAAACTCTAAACAACATCGGACCCTTCATTTTCTATCCACTCTCCTGACCTCCACTCACCTTCTCCTATCTCTCTTCCACTCATCCCCTATCTCTCAGCATATTCAGGCTACTCTTGATAAACACCCATCTGCTCTAACTTGACATTCACTCCTTTCTTATGAGCTGTGTTGGTTGAGCCTTGGATCAGCAGTGTTCCTAGGCCACAACCCTCATTGCTTTTTTTCTTGATCAAATCTGTGTTTAGCTCCTGCCCTCAAGGAGCTATAGGCAATCTAGGGATATAATATATACAAGATATACAGTAGGTAAGGACTAAACATCTCAGGATGGCATACAAAGCCCTGTAACGTCTCCTGTAATGTGACCTTTTGTCTCTGTGATTACCCTCCACCTGCAGTCACTGAACACAGGATGCATCTCCTACCTCTGGGCCTTTTCACTGCTCTCTAACTGGCATAGGCTCCCACATGCCCACTGAGTTCAGGTGCCACCTCCTCCAGGAAGCCTATTTTCATTCCTACCACAATCACCACCACTGCCAGGCTGAGTAGTTTCTCCTAAACTTTTGAGGTTTTTGAGGGTGAAACTAACAACAACGGGGGACATTATGAAGCAATGAGATATAGTGGCATTCCATGCCAACACCCTAGTTTTTCAGAGACAATCTGGGGCAGAGAAGGAGCTCTAGGCTTAGAATAAGGAGAACTAGGGTCTTCTCGGAGATTTCTCAAAACACTGTGTGACCATGGGAAAAATGTACTCTCTTTCTGGGCTTCAGGTCCCCCCACCCAGGGAACTTGAGGGACTTCACGCTAAATGATTCAAGAATTCACTCTTTCCACAAACATGCCTTGTATGTCTACCATGAGCATAGAAATGGGTCAGACGCAGTGCAGAGATGGGGTGTGGAATCCAATGTGAATGGTCAGAGAGGACAGGTGTGGATAGCATCACAGGATCTAGGAGAAGCCTGGACAGCTCAGAGGAAGAAGGACCTGCCAAAGGTCCCATGGGAAAAAGTATTTGAGTGGGGCGCTGAAGGATTTAAGATGGAGTAGGAGGCAGAGTGCATTTCAGTAAGAGCAAAAGTCCTAGGCTGTAGTGTTACAGGGTTCTGGGTTCTATAATTCTGGGTTCAGGGTCTTTTTTTTTTTTTTTTTTTTTTTTTTGCAGTACGCGGGCCTCTCACTGTTGTGGCCTCTCCCGTTGCAGAGCACAGGCTCCAGACGCACAGGCTCAGCGGCCATGGCTCATGGGCCCAGCCGCTCCGCAGCATGTGGGATCTTCCCAGACCGGGGCACGAACCCGTGTCCCCTGCATCGGCAGGCGAACTCTCAACCACTGCACCACCAGGGAATCCCTGGGTTCAGGGTCTTTTATTCTCTGTTCTAGATTCCATGGGTCTGGATTCTGTGACTCTGGGTTCTGAATTTCTGAGTTTAGAATTCTGTGATTCTGGGGTCTTTACTTCTAGGTTTGGTGGTTCAAAGTTTTATCATCTATAGCTCTGGGGTCTAGGATTCTACAGTCCTGATCCTCAGTTGTATAATTCTAAATTGTGGGTACTGGACTTTGTGGTTCTGAGTACTGTGTCTTGTTTATTCCTCTTGAAACCCCAAAGCAAATGCTGGGGAAGAGAAAGAGATCCCGACACCCAACTGTTCTGAGGAATGTTGTCTCCTTCCCCCCACCAACAGGCAACCATTAAAGGGAAGCCCCTCCCTCCATCCCTTCCCACCTTCTTCTGTAGTCCTCCTTCTCCCAGTTCTTCTGCCTATAATGAGGTGCCCCATGCAGACTTGGGGACAAGCTGAGAAAGGGTGTGGTTGGAAGGGCCAATCTACCGGACTCAGCAGGGCTGAAAATAACGGTCTCCAGGCTCTGCCCATCCCTAAGTGACGGACGGCCTGCAGAGGGCACTGCTCTAAATAAGCAGGTCCCATGTCCTGCAATAATGTAAGGACTTACTCTTTAGTGAAGGAGGAGATGTAGGGAGTGTGATATAAGGGGCACTTATAGGCAATGCACACCATCAGGGCATTCATCCCTTTGGGTTAAGCATTGCCCTACCCTGGTGTCATCCCTCAGGCTGCTTTCCTAAGCTTCTCCTGATGAAGGCTACTGATAGATACACTTATCCACTCCATTCCACCTGAGCCAAACCCAACAGAGACAGGAAGCAGTGAAGTTAGTGCAACTCCTCCTCCAGGACACGCACACACACATACGTGACATAACCACCTCTGGCTCCCAAGAATTCTGGGTTCTTTTGAGGGAGGGTCTATTGGAATAAAATATAAGAACACTTTGACACTCAAAGACAGAAGTGCTATTTGTCTCAGGATACGGGTATGTATGGATGTGACTGGGTGTGTGAGAGACTCCTACTGATGGTGGGACCGTCGGGTCCCCAAAGGAGCAGGTGGCGGTCTTGAGACAGCACAGATATTCCAGAGCTATGGGTGACCATCTCAGCAGGTCTTCTGTGCCCCCCTGCCCTTCTGGTTGTAGACTGACCCTCTCTCTGGGCTGGTGCCCACACTTAAGGGAATTCTTGGCCAGTGGGGGTGGGGACAGAGAGCCCACTCTTCTTTTTTCTAGTGTTCAGATTGTGGAGCCAAAAATGTTAAATCTAAACTGTTTGCGGGGGAGGTAATTCTTCCTAATCACTCACCCTGCTGCACAGATTCCACAACTTGATTACCATTAATTAGATTAATTAGATGGAGATAATGTCTTTTCTCTGGGAATATGAATGGTCTCTGATACAGCACCGATTTCCCAGAGCTCAATGTGGGACCTTCCCAGATAAGACCTCTGTCCTCTGAATGGTGGAGGGACTTGCCCAAGGTCACACCATGAGCAAGTTGAACTCAGATCTGTCTGATTCCAAAACAAACCCTTAACCATCACACTATTGGTCTCACCTTGGCCACCTCTCCTCCCCTCCCAACCTGGTATGGGGTCAGTGGGCTGCACCCTCCCCAGGGCCACGGGACCCAGAGAGGCCTCAGAAGCTGGGGTTAGGATGTGGCTCCTCCCACTGGACAGTGAGCTGGCCTCCTGGACAAATCTCTTGTGTTCTTCTCTAACTGCAGAACCCATCTATGTTCTAAATCATGGAGTCCCTTTCACCATAAGCAAGGATAGGGGAGTGACTCTAGGAAACCAGAGTTGGCAAAACGCCAGGACCTTGGGAGGGGTGTTGTGAAGTTGTCGGCCAAGGAGTTGATAGAGACCTTGGGAGGCACCTGGCCGCTCCCCCCTGACATCCCAGGCACCTGTGATCTACATCTAGGGACGTAGGTCACCATCCGAGCCATGCCAGCCACTGCCTGCAGAGCCTGGGCAGGCTGGCCTCCTCCTAGACCACGGATGAGGTCATCTGGCCCACTTGCAGGCTCAGTGCCCAAGTCCTGGATTGGCCTTGACCTGTAGCAGGAGAGGGTGGCATCAGTTTCCCCCCCTGGGGCTCAGCATCGAGTCCTGGCCTCTGAGCTTCATTTTCAATGCCTGGCACCTTGCACACACTGTCACTGATCCCCCCTGCATTCTGCAAAGAGTCACTGAATCCTCACCCCGGGTGGCCCTGCTGAGACAGGCACCCACATGCTCTTCAAGAGCTGCACTATCTCGAGACCACCACCCTCACCCTCAGGGCACCTCGACACCCCTCTCACACTTTCAGTCATACACGCCCACACCCTGAGATTAATGCACATGCCTGTCCTTGCGACCTTCACACGCGTGCCCTGAGATAATCACACGCACACATCCTAACAAAGCCTGTATACACACGCGTAAGGCAGGCACGTGTGTGCACACCATGCACACACAGGCACGCATACACACACACACGTCATTTCACGCGGATGCACTGACACTCAGGAGTCCTGCGTGCCTGTCCCAGCACTGCCCATATGTGTAAACTTCTGGTACCTTCTCAGACCCTCAGTTTGCCCATCTGTAACAAGAGTTAGATTGTTGGGGACCATTCTGATTGTAGCATCTCGGGATTCAATTTTCTCTTTCTTCTCTCTCTCAACTTGAAGTTGATCCGGGGGCAGCCCAAAGTGGGGTCACAAGCTGACATTCATTTTTAGCCTCCATCAACAAACTGGGAACTCACCCCAGCAGCCTCAGTTTGGAGCCAGAGATGGAGTCCAGGGCCCGGGGGAGCAGAGGGGATGTATAGCCCATCCCACTACACACACAGAGATGCACACGCACCCTGCTTTCATGCTGAGACACACCTGCAGGAAAAGTCGTTACCAGCTCCAAGTGATGGGATTTGTCATCCAGCACCAGTCCCGGGGCCAGGCCTTGTCTTCCCACCACCTGGGATCAGTGACCACCATCTGTTCCTTTAATATTTCTCGGAGAATCTCACTGACAAGGGAGACCAGCTTGGGAAGGCGAGACAACAGAAGATCTGGAGCCAGAATCCTAAAGGCAGGTTCATCATGTGCTGTGGCTACAAACAGGCCCTGGGGACAGTTTGGAGAAAGGGGATGGGCAAGTGTACAGCCAGGGGGCCAGGAGTCCCAGGTGGACCACAGACTGGGGAGCCACCAGAAGGGTGAGGGTGTCACTCACCTCACCTAGTCCTGACTAGGGTTCCTGCCTTGCTGCCCCCTGTCCCACCCCCTCTCTGCACAGCTGTGTCTGCCTGAGCCCTGCTTGGGTGACCAAAGGCTCCAGGCTCCAGGACCAATTCTGCCCCAGCTGAGGGGGTTTAAAGAGTTCCAGGGGCAGGTAATGGGGGTGGGGTGGATTTGGAATCTGGCCTGGTTTTGAATCCCAGCCCCTGACTCACCGCCAGACCTGAGCAGCTTCCCCCCTCTTCCGTCTCTGGGCCTCAGGTTCCTCATCTTCCAACAGGGTGAGGGGCCTGCAGGGACCCCACTCGGGCTCCCACCAGCCACGAGGGTGGGGAGATCCGCAGGAGCTCAGTGGATGTTTGTTCCCGTCCCCTCTGTGACCCCGCAGTACCTGGCTCCAAGTCAGTGTACAGTAAATATCAATTAACCTGATGAGATAATGAAATGAGCTAATGTCTGTGTCTGGGCCACGTGCCTCATGGCACCAAAATCTAAACCTGTGTTGGGAAATTGAACAACCCAAGAGCCAGATGAGTGGAACCATTGAGGGCTTGACAGTCATCAGGGAGGACTTCCTGGAAGAGGCCGACCTTGGGCTGGGTGGGACTTGCATAGAGGAGGGAAGGTGTGCTAGGAGGGGGGGACTGCACGTGCAAAAGCAGGGAGGTTGGAAGGGGAGAGGTCAAGGTGAGACCTCTCTCTTGTGTTTTGAGCCTCATATAGGGTATTGTGTGTGTGTGTGTGTGTGTGGATGGGGAATCCTGGCACAGTGCTGGGCTCCCCAGGGAGTCTCAGTAACAGGGGCTCCCACCCCCGTCAGCTCATCCAGGTCACCTACTACTCTCTGTCCCCACAGGTGGCTCCCCACCTGGTCACATGTGACCTGTGGTCCCAGCAGGGAGCAGGGACCTGGGTGGGAGCATAGACACGTAGAGCCTGGGGGAACCAGGCTCTACTTGCTGTGAAACACAGGCCCCTCCAGCCCCTCTGTCCTGTGGGAAGCCAACACAGAGAGGTTAAGGAAGTGACTCAAAGTCACCCAGCCCCCAAAGAAGGCCCTTCAGTGCTCTGCTCTCTAACCGGCCTGGGGGAGGGCCCTCTGTCTACAAACCCCTGAACTGAGTCACTCAGGGGCCAAGGGTTCCTCTTCTTTCTTTGCCCTTCCTCTGCCCTCACACCCACTTGCTCACTGGGCTGAGAAGAGCTGGAGACATGACCCAGGGCCTCCCTGGGAGTCAAGGCCAGTGATCTGTAGACCCATCTGGCCAAGGCCTGGGTCTGTGCTGGGAAGGGGAGGGTTAAGCCTTGAGCAGCCCTTCCTGGTTGGTGTTTAATTTGCACTTTCTAAAGGCCATCAGGAGCCTCAAGGAGCAAATGTTTTCTGAGTTAATGACACTGCAGCAGATTAAGGAGGAGCCCATCTCCCAGAGAGCATGAAAGAAAGGCCATCCATTACCCTGCACAGCCCAGGATGGCAGCTGGAATAACTTTCGCAGAGACCTGGGTGGAGAAGGGTTCTCTCTTCCCTGCCATCAGCAAATCCTGCCTGGTCCCTCTGACACTCACTCCAGGAGAGGACAGTCTGGAAAGACTTTGAGGCAAACTGGAGCTCTGCTCAGCACAAGAGACAGCTCCCAGTCATAGTGGACTACAAGTTGACAGCCATCTGCCTCTGTGGCCAGTACTACATTTTCCCTTTTTTTTTTTTTTTTTTCCTCTTCTCTGCCTTCTGTTTTTCTAGGCAATCAGTGATCTGCTTTCTCTCACTATAGATTAGTTTACATTTTCTAGAATTATATCTAACTAGAATTATAGAACATGCACTTTTTGTCTGGTTTCTTTCACTCAGAAATTATTTTTAGTTTTATCCATGTGGTGTGTATAAACAGTTTGTTCCTTTTTATTGCTGAATAGTAACCCATTACCTGGATATACCACAATTTGTTAATCCATTCACCTGGTGATGGACATCCGGGTTGTTTCCAGGTTTTTGACATTATAAATAAAGCTGCCATAAACATTTGTGTATGAGTCTTTTTTAATGTTCTAATTGCTTTTTATTTTTAGAATTTTATTTAATTTATTTTTATACAGCAGGTTCTTATTAGTTATCCATTTTATACATATTAGTGTATATATGTCAATCCCAATCTCCCTGCGTATGAGTCTTTGAGTGAACTTGTGTTTCCATTTCTCTTGGGTAAATACCTAGCGGTAGAATGGCCGAGTCACATGGCAGGTTGCATGCTTAACGTTTAAAGAAACTGCCAGACTACTCTTCACAGCGCTTTCCCTGCTCAGTGTGTGGGATCCGGGCGGTTCCTCATCCGCTTCAACATTCGGCGTCATCAGGCTCTAAGTTTCACCATTCTGATAGGTTTGCAGTGTTATCTCACTGTGGTTTAATTTACATTTTTCCTGGTAACTAAAGAAGTCAAGCATCTTGTCATGTACTTATTTGTCATCCATATCTGTTCAAGTCTTTTGCCCATTTAAAAAATCGGGTTATTTTCGAACTTATTTACAAAACAGAAAGAGACTCACAGATGCAGAAAACGAACTTGTGGTTACCAAAGGGGAAGGGGAAGGGGAATAAATTGGGAGTTTGGTATTAACATTTACACACTCCTATATATAAAATATCAACAAGGACCTACTGTATAGCACAGGAAACTATACTCAATATCTTGTAATAACTTATAATGGAAAAGAATCTGAAAAGGAATCTATCATCTATCTGTCTATCATCTATCTATCTATCTATCTATCTATCATCTATCTATCTACTTATCACTGAATCACTTTGCTGTATACCTGAAACTAACACAACTTTGTAAATCAACTATACTTCCATTAAAAAAAAATCCGGTTATTTTCTATTTATTGAGTTTTGAGAATTCCCTATATATTCTGGAAACAAGTCCTTTATCAGATATATGATTTTTAGATCTTTTCTCTTAGCCTGTTGCTTGTCTTTCAATATCTTTCAATCTCTTACCAGTGTCTTTTGAAGCTCAACGTGTTCTAGATTTAATGAGGCTGCCATTTCAAACTTACTGCTCATTACGATAATTATGCCATCTGCCACGGCGGGATCCTTTCATCCCCGTAGCTGCTTTGGAACAAGCCCTTCCCAGAGTGTCAAATCCCGTGTCACAAGACAGTCCCCTTATATCAACACGTGGCTTTATCCAGCTTTGTATCCTGCCCTCCTTGGTCCGGCACCTCTGGGATCCATCCCCAGCCCTGTTTTCCTGGGCCCTTGCAGCCAGGTCCTGCAGCTCCTTGAATGTATAATCAATCTCACACCTCCCCTGGCTGACCCAGTGCTTTGGCAGTTGGTTTATGCTTAGATTTAAGCCTGGTTGTGGCTCTGTTGGCCAAAGTGGGATGTAGGGGCAGATCCTGAAGAGGGCAAGTGTTCTCGTGGAAGGACCTCCTCATTTGAGGTCCCTGTACCATCCTCTGGCAAGGGAGCTTTTCTGCTCCAGCAAGGGGAGTGGGTCACTTTGCAGGCCTGAAGTTTCTGAAGAATCTGGGTTCTCAAGTCCCAACCATCCAGATATCCTCACCCTGAGTCTCAGGCACTTGTTCCTGTCCCATCGGGGCCCTGACTTGGGCACAGAAAACTTTCCTAGACAGAGAGTTCATCCTTCTTTGAAGTGTTGCACTCTTACAGTGACGACTTGTGTCCGGTCTCTGGCTGCAAGAGATGGGTGTCTCTCCGTGTGCCGCCAGGGAAGTTCTTGCATGAACATTTGCTTCGACTTGCTAGATTATTCATCTGAGTCTATAATTTTCAGTCTTCAGTGTATCAGAGCCATTTGACAAGGGTTCCCAATTCCAATTTCCTTAGAATTACTTTCCCTCCCATATTACTTAGGGCCTTGCACCAGCCAGTGCAGCCCCTCCACCTGGATCCCTTCCCTGTTCCCTGAGGGTGAATGCCTTAACCATGGCATTACCACCACATGTCAGGACTGTCTCCAGTTCTCTTACTACCAGTGATGGGGTCCTCACTGCCATCTCCACAAATTCATCTCAGAACCTGCTTCCTAGGACCATCCCTACTACCAATTAGCCGAGGCTGGGTTCCCTAGCCGCAGAGCCTGAAATGAGGATTCTTGAGAAAGTGGTTCACAGGGAGAGGGGGTGAGCAGGCTAGGACAAGGTAAGGAGCTAAGCAAAGATGTGATCCCCAGACCCAAGAAAGCTGGCTTTGGGAGGTTACCTGCTCAATATCGGAACAGCCCTGGGGACTGTGGGCTCTTGGTCTGGGCAAGTGTGTTGTCAGGCTTTTCCAGAGAAACAGAACCGGTAAGAGGTGTATCTGTATACAGAGAGTGATTTGTTACAAAGAATTGACTCATGCAATTATAGGAGCAGGTGAGTCAAAACCCTGCAGTGTGGGCCAGCAGTCTGGAGAGACCGGCTGCTGGAGAATTCCCTCTTGCTTGGAGAATTTCCTTCGGCTGATTGTATGAGGCCCGCCACATTATGGAGGGCAGTTTGCTTACTCAAAATTCACTGATTTAAACACAAATGTCACCCTAAAACATCCTCTAAGTTGACACATAAAATTAATCATTGCAGCAGGATGTGTGGGGCTGGGGTCTTAAAACCAGCAGAGGGGAAGCCCCGCCCAGCGCAAGGGGTAGAAGCTTGCCCAGGAGGACCTGGTGCCTGGCCATGGCAAGGGTGAGACAGGGGGCCACTGTCCAGGCCCAGCTACCTGGCTGGCAGGTGACAACAGGCAGACATCTCAGCAGGCTTTGGATCCCAGACGGAGGTCTGGGAGTAGAGGAACTGTGAGCAAGGGGGACAATAAGGGCCCCGGACACTAGTTAGGAGGGCTAATGTGCCCTTGGGAGAAGGCAGGTGTTGAGTGCCTGGAATGGGAGTCAGGTGAGGGGAGCACAGACCCAGAGCCACAGCTGTGAGATGATAAATGAGAACTGTTGTTTCTGTGGTTCAGGCATCTGAGCACAGGTCAGCTGCAGCCTCTGTTTAGGGTTTCAAAAGGCTGTGGTCTTATCAGAGGCTCAAAAGGGGAAATGTCTGCTTTTACCATTTGCCATTCTGCCCATCACAGCTCTGCCCTCCCTGAGTATCTCTCAGATCCTCCATTCTATCCATCCCACTGCTGCTGTTCTCGAGGGATCAGTGCTGAGTTTGGGTTCCTCCAAAACAGCAGCTGGTTTATGTGGGAGGTGATCCCAGGAGGCACAGTGAGGAGGGGACAGGGGAGGGAGGGAGGAAAGCCCTAAAGGCTGAATCAGATGTGGGCTCAGCCCTGCTGGGAACCCTCTGAGGAAGTGCCTCAGACTTGTCCCTCAGAGGGAAGCTGGGTATCTACCTATTTATCCACCCTGTCCCATCCCTCCCTGGGGTGTTAAATCCCTGGCACTTTGGGGCTGCCCTGTTCTTGGCCCAGGACACTAGAGAACCCCCAGGTGGAGAAGCAGAGAAAAGCAGGGCCTGAGGAGGGAGTGGTCAGCTCACTGGAAACCGCCCACCACTATGTTCATCTGTTGCTGGGGAGAGCGGGGAGAGCGGAGCTGGCCCTGGGGACATGGGGTGGGATAGCCAGGGCATCGAGACTCCCACCCAGGACTAACACCTTCCTGAGAAAGGACCTGACGCTGTTTACCCAGCTGAGCTCTTTTCATCACTGGCTCCTGTTATAAATAGTCAAACCCTATCTCCACTCCAACCAGCAAAGCAACCCCAGCTTCACGTTAAAGGCATAATTTGCTGCAAATTAAACTTAATGGGACTAGAGTAATTATGTTGACTTTAAAAACTACTTAGAGATAAGTACATGATTAGATATTTCAGAAAATAAACTTTCCCATTGTGTTTCCTGAAAGAAACTGGAGGAGAGGAGGCTGAGGTGGGTGGCAGAGAGATGATGCTGAATGAGGGGGGAGGGATGCCTCAGAAACCCATCTGAGGATGTTCTTAGACTCGCATGGGAAGTGGGTCCCAGGCCAGCCTCTGGGAGAGCAATTTGGCCAAACATATCCAAAGCTTTAAAAATATCTGTACTTATTGTTTTGATAAGTCCACAAATCAATCATAAGAAAATAATCAGATGGAGACAAAGATCTACGTGAAGAGTCAGTCATCTCAGCATCTTTTATAACAAACACATTTAGGTGGAACCATGTATATGCCTAACAATGGGGGATTAGCTATCTCAGGTATGGGACAAACACGTGAGGGAATGTCATGTAGCCTGTGAAAACCAGACAGTCCAAAAGTACTTCACTTGGGAAGATGCACATGAAATAGGAGTGAGAAGAAAAACAAGCAACATATAGATCTGGATATAAAGTATATTCTAAATATACCCAGAGAAAAAGAAACCCCAGGAGGAAGTGCGCACAAATACTAACAGTTTTTAATTAATTTTTAATGTAAAGGGAGAGCACAGTCCTGTGAGTTTCCTTTGTCTCAACACTCTGTTGCAACATTGCACCACTCCTGACACCCCATCGATGTGTGGGTTTTTCCCACATCAAGCAATTCTGCAACACCAGCTGGATCACCTACAATTTAACTCAATTCTGACACTGCCTACCTGGAGATATTGTCGGATCCTATAGGTTAAAGCCTCAGTCCCACAAAACTGCACCCCTCACCCACGCCAACCGCATGTTCAGGTTGTCACTTGTGCTCCTGACGACTGGCTATAAATTGGAGGTTGCAACGACCGCCTCCTGGGTTTGATTAATTTACCAGAGCAGCTCACAGAACTCAGGAAAACAACTGGTTTATTAGATCACTGGTGAACTGCAAAGGATATGAATTAAGCAGCCAGATGAAGAAGTACCTAGGGCGAGGTTTGAGGTTCCTTGGGGTCTCAAGCACAGAAATGTCTGTTCCTGTGGCGTTTAGGGTAGCCAGCCTCCCAGCACAGGGTTGAGTTCTTGTTCACCAGCCCAGAACCCTGTAGTTCAGGGATTTTTATGGAGGCTTCATTATGTAGAAATGATTAATTAAATTATTGGTCATTAGTGATCAAGTCAATCTCTAACCCTCTCCCCCCCCAGGAGGTTGGGGCTGGGGCTTAAAGTTCCAACTTTCTAATCACATGATTTGTTCCCCTGGCAACCAGCCCTCATCCTTAGGGGCTTTCCAAAAGTCACCTCATTAACATAAACTCAGGTGTGGTTGATAGGGCCTTGTTATGAATAACAAAAGACACTCATTTTACCTTTATATTCTGAAGCTATTTCAGGGACTAGGAGCAAAAGTAAATATTATAACAAAAGATTATGAAAAAATATTATAAAAAAGCCCCTATGGCATATATATGAAATTACAAGGGTTTTAGGAGCTCTGTGCCAGGAACAGTGGATGAAGACCAAATACATACATGTACATGTATATATAGATATACATGTATATGTATATATGTAAAATCAGAAAATCACACTGGATGATGAAATTAGGGGGGGTTTTGATTTTCTTTTCTATCTTTTGTTTAAAAATATTGTCTGCAATGAGAATTTACTGCTATGTTAGCGTGTTTAACTATTTTTACAGCAGATTTAAGTGAGAAGGGATTCTTTTCTCCTCCCCCTCAGGGGAATTCCTGGAGGAAATTCTGTTGTTGGAGCTCCAGTTTCAGGCTCTCTCTGTCTGTATTTAAATTTCCTGGTTGCTGGTTATGGGAGAGGTTGCTGGTCCTTGTCTACTCACAATCCAGTCTCCCCTTCTCCTTTAGTAGCAAGAGGCCAGTACTGTTGTGGGTGGCTTTGTGCCCCAAATCTTCCTTGCAGGTAGGGGTGGCAATGAAATATGAGCGGAGGTGGTGGATGCAGTTTCCAGGAAAGTACTTCGATGGGAGTTTATTCAGGAGGAAGGAGCCTCTTTCTCCTTCTGTCCTTTTTTTTTTTTTCTGCCTAGAATGCAGCTCTTATGGGCTGGAACTCCAGCAGTCATCATGTAACCATGAGGTAACCTTTAGGGTAAAGTTATCATTGTACTGAATTTGGGTTCTGCTAGCCTGATGCACAGCAAAGCCAATCAACTGACACTGAGTTGTGGTGAAGGAAAAGTATAGCATTTATTTGTAGGGTGCCAAGCAAGGAGAATAGGCAGCTCATGCTCAAAAGACCTGAACTCCCTGATGGCTTTCAGGCAAAGGTTTTTAAAGAGTATGAGGGAGAGGGTGTAGGATGCCTGATCAGCTCGTGAACCTTCTTCTGATTGGTTGGGAATCTCAGTCATCAACCTTCTGGTTCCAACCAGTTTGGGGTCTACATGCTTGTGGTCAGCATGTAGTCACCATCCTCCACTGGGTGGGGGTCATAGTTTCTGTAGGACAACTCACAGAGATGCATCAGGTTGTTATGTATATCCCTTCAGGAGGAGCTAGGAGTCCAGTGACTCTATTATCCTCATCCTTAACTGCTTCAGTCTGTTCTTTGGAAGGTTTAGGAGACTAAAAACTTTTTCTACAAATACGAAATGGGGGACATGGAGGGACTTTTGTACCCAGAACATGGGCAGCACAGTGTCAAGCCCTAGATGGGTCAAAACTTCCCTGTTCAGAGGATGAGTCTGGTGGCACAGGCGTCTCCAACTCACTCTAGTACTCCCAGGGAGGGAGAGTCAGCAGAGGGAGTGATGACGTCCACAGAGGGAGTGAGCTGCCTTGCAGAGCATTTTCTCGTCAAATCTTACTATTTGAAGAGAACCTGAGTGGTCTTCTAGTTCTATCCCCTGCTTGGTGCTTGGATTCCTTCCACAAAAACCACTGCCAAACAAAATATAATTTTGCCGTCAGTAACATTCTCATCAACCTTTTGTCATCCTCATCATCATCTTCATCATCATCACCATCCTCCTTCTTCTCATCATGACCATTATCATCCTCATCACTACCATCATATTCATCACCAGCATCATCATCACCAGCACTCTTCTCCTTCTTCTCATCACCATCACCATTACCATCAGCACCACCACCATCATCACCATCACCATCATCATCATCATCATCACCAGCACAGTCACCCTCATAATCACTGCCACCTATTGAGCACTCTGTGTCAGGCACAGTGCTGGGTACTTTATATTCTCTATTGAACAATCCAATAAGATGGGTATTGGTTCTAATTTACAGATGAGGAAGCTGAAATTTGAAAAGGTAAAGTGGCCTAAGGCAGCACAGATAATAATCAGAAAAAGGAAAATGATCTGAATTCAGATTTGTCTGGTTCCAAAAGCTGACCTCTGTCCACTCCACGCGGCAGCCCTGAGAGCTGACCTCTGCTGTGCTCCTCCAGCAGGGGGAGCATGCCCTTGCCAGAAAGCTGCTCCACCGTTGACAGCACTGACAGCTTTCCCATGGCCTCACCCATAGGTCCTGGTTCTGACATTTGAGGACTGCAGAATGGGCTCAACTCCTGGTCCATGTGATGGCCTTTCTGAAGTTACAGGTCAGCTCTTGGGTCCATCTGAGCCTCTTCCTTTTGAGGAGGAACATTCCATTCCTTCAATAATTCCTCTTGTGAATGACCACTTCTCATTGCCCCCTCCCACCCTGGTCCTTCTGGACTTTTGTTATCCCTGCTCCCTGGGCTTCCTGCTTCCATTCTCACCCCAGCAGAAATTTTTCTCCCCAGCAGCCATAGTGATCTTCTCAAAACAAATCAGATCACATCACTCTCCTGCTCAAAACTCTGCAGTGAATTCCTTCAACTCTAAAAGTAAAATCCAAACTCTGCCATGGCCTATCGACTCTAAATGATCTTCCTTCTGCTGACTCCTCGCACCTTATCTCCTAGCCCTCTTCCCCCACTTGCTGTGCTCCAGCTACACTGGCTCTCTACTGTCCTTGAGCACATCATGTTCATTCCCGCCCCAGGGCCTTTGCACCTGCTCCTCCCTTGACAATTATCACAAATCTCATTCCCTCACTTAATTCAGATCTCTGTTCATATATCACCTCCTCAGAGAGGCCTTCCTGACCAGCCTCTCTAATGCAGCTCCCTCATCTCTGGTCTCTTTCCATTTACTTTTTTCCCTTCATTTCAGAACTTACCACTTCCTAATATCTATTTATTTGGTTATTATCTGTTTCCCCTACTGGAAAGCAAGCTCCAGGAGAGCAGGGACTTTGTCCTTCTGCTTCACCTGTATATCTCCACTGTTTGGAAGGGAGCTTAGTACTTAGTCAGATTCTAATAAATACTTCTTAAATTAATTAATCAATGTGACCTTGATCGCATGCCCTTCTAAGCCTGGAGGCCCTGCCTTTAGGCAAAGTTCAGCTTATTCATGAGTTGAACAGGATTCTCTCCTCCCTTTTTTTAGACTCCATATCTCTATTTACATGGCCTAAAGAGTGGCAGGATGTGCACAGAAGTATTTTGGCTTTGGAGTCAGTTAGAATAAGGCTCAAATCTCAGCTCTGCCACTTCCTAGCTCTGTATTAATTAGCTTTTCTGAGCCTCAGTTTTCTCTTGTGTAAAATGTTATTAATACCAACCTTGTGAACTTGTGAGGAGAGAGAGAATGTGAGTACATAGTGTAGGGTAAGCATTTGAAAACTGGTAGCTATTACTGTTGTTATTATTTATTTTATTTTATTTTTTTTGCGATGCACGGGCCTCTCATCGTTGTGGCCTCTCCCGTTGCAGAGCACAGGCTCCGGACGCGCAGGCCCAGCGGCCATGGCTCACCGGCCCAGCCACTCCGCGGCATGTGGGATCTTCCCGGACCGGGGCACGAACCCGTGTCCCCTGCATCGGCAGGCGGACTCTCAACCACTGCGCCACCAGGGAAGCCCCATGTTGTTATTATTAAACTAACCAGGTTTGGGGCCTTCCATCTCATGGGAAAAGCCTTGGTTGGGACTGGGCTGGATGGGTGGGGTAGGGTGGATGGGGAGAGCAGATAAGGGACAGGTGACACGAGAGACATGTCACCTTGTGGACTCACACTGAGCTCCCTGCCGGTCTCATCTCCAGGCCTGTCTCCCACCTCTGTCCCTGAGCTGTTGATTTAGTTGGCGCTGCACAGTTAACTCACACGCGCCTATGAAATCCCATCGTGTGAGTCTCAATCTGTGGCTCTGGCCTGCAGGGTTTTCTTTCCCGCCCTCATCCAACGCACTTGCTTTTCTCTCAAGAGCCTGTCATCTGCAGAGCTGAAGAGCCTGCCTCCCCAGGGGGGTGATTGCTAGTGATGCTGTGGATCTGCGTGGACTGAAGGCTGCTGGGAGGCAGGGACTGCAGCTGACATTCTCCCATAAACCTGAGCCTGGTCCAGAGGGGCTTGCCAGGACCGAGGGCTGGTGGGAAGTGATGGCATCAATGAAATGAGCTGGGGGTTCGCACTGTCCCATAAATTCTTAATTCAGATGAAAGGATGTTGGATCCTAAAGTCACTAGAATAGGTTGAATCCTCTGGCCAATGGAGAAACTGAGGCACAGAGTGTCAGCTGGTGTGCAAACAGAATCAGTACCTCATAGAGCCAGTCTTCATTGAAGAAACTGAGGCCCAGGAAGAGGAAGTGTCTTACCCAGGGCCACACAGCAAGTCTGTGACAGAGCCAGGAGTGACTCGGGTCCCTGCCAGCCAGCCCACTCCTCCTCCCACTGCACCCCTTGAGGAAGCCTGGGGCTGGGAAAGAGCTGGGCTCAGGCCACTGGAATATCGTCCCCAGTAGGGCTGTGTTGCATCTCTGCTGCGTGTTTGTGGATGCAGCCCCTTCAGCACACCTGGCACCACGCAAGGCACGTGATCACAACCTCATCTGATCCTAATATGATTGTTCCCATTTTACAGGTGAGAAACTGAGGCCCAGAGAGGGCAGTTGACTCACGCAGAGCCTTGCAGCTCATGGGTGGGCACCCTATCAGCCCTGTCTCCTGCCTGATGGCTCTTTGCAGCACTGACCAGCCGCTGATAGGCCCACCTCCCACGTAAGGTCTAGGAAAGAGGGCTCTCTGCCTGTCTTGTTCATTTCAGTATCCCTGGTGCCCAGGGATAAATAAAAAATATATTTAAATAAATGAACGAATCTCTTGGGTTCCTGCCAACTCCATGACTGGGAAGATCTGAGACCCCGAGCCAGGCTCCCCGACAGTGACAGGCACTGACTCTGCTCCCCACTCCTGACCTTGTCCTGCTGGGTGGGTTGGCATCCGGCCTTCTCCCCATCAGTGTTCCAGCCCCAAGTCTCCTCCTGGTGTCCTGCCTTGCCCCACCTGTCCATGTCTCCCTCCCTCTCCTGATGCTTTTCTCCTAAAACCCCATTCCCAGACCTGACCCCAGCTTTCCTCCTGACCCAAGAGGCTAGCACAGGCTCCCAGAGCCTTGGCGCTTGTCTGGCTTCTTCTGGACTTGACCCTGATTTGTACCCTGACCATAGCTTGACTTGCCCTTTGTAATCTTGTAAGGGGCAGGGCAGAGAAATGAGGGACCTCTCGCTAATTCACCAGCTCCCCTTCCCCGGGACTTTCTGAAGGTGCCGATGCAGGCTGACTGACAGTCTCCTCGAGGTCAGGGCCGGCCAGACTCCAAAACTTAGGCCTGGGCACCCGATGGAGCTCCCTGCAGACTTGACCACCCCAAACAGACGCCAGCTGGCCCCTTCCTGACAAGTTCAGTGTGATCTGAGAGTCAGGGCTTCCTGGCTCCTGGGATTTCCCTTGGAAATCAGGGACCAAGGACCGCTGGAAGGGGCAGGGTTGTCCCAGCAGCTTCTCCACCCAGCACCAGGGAGCCCCAGCATGACCCTCCCCAGCTCAGAGAAGAGCAGGGCCCCCGTGTGCAGAGGGACACACTGAGGAGGAGCGCTGGCCTTGATGCCCAGAAAGGAGGAGCATTGGAGGGGAGGGGATCACCCCCACAGGCCCGGTTCCCAGGGAGATGGACAGAGGCACAGAGGGACACCCCCGCAGTCCTCAGCCCTGCTTCTTTAGTCCCTGGGATTTTCCCAGATGAGGTTGGGGGGTTTCTAGGGTGTGCTTTGCCCCCAGCCCTCACATCAGTCAGGGCCACAGGGATGTAAATGTTGGGGTCCCCACTGGTGGAGATAAGGAAGGGTGGGCAGTGGTTGGGTGGCAGGACAGCCAAGCTGTGTCCTTGTCATAGTTCTGGGGCAGCAGGACCACTTTGCTCTTCCATGTCCAGGGCTGGTGTGACTGAGTATCTCCCAGGAGCTGGGGGAGGAACGAGGCACGTGGGTCTCTTAACAGCCTCATGAGGGTCTCTTGGCCAGGGCTGTTAGCTTTGTCTCATGGATGGAGAAATCAAAGGCCAGAAAGAGAGGCCCTGGCCAAGCTTACACTGTGAGAGTGACTGACACAGGGCAGACACCCAGGCTGCCCCGCTCCCTTCTCCTGGGTCTGCTGCTCCCCTTCTGGAATCAGAGTTTCTCAAGGACCCTAGCGGTCATCTGGTCCAATGGCCCTTCATGGCTGGGTGGTGCTCAGCACTTCTCCCTGCGCAAGGTTGCCCAGGGCCTGGATGGAGCCCTGGAGACTGGAGGCAGCCTCCTTGCTTACCTTAGACAAGTTCCTGTATCTCTCAGCCTCAGTTTTATCCACCTATAAAATGGGATAATAATGTGCCTATGCCCTGAGACCATAGTGAGGGTTAAACACCACTAACTTTATTTTATGCATATGAAAACTGAGGCTAGGAGAGGCCATGTGAATTGCTGAAGGTCTCTCAAGGCAAGTCAGGATGCGACCCCAGATTTATCTAACTTCAAAGACTGTCCTTTTAACTGCTTTGTGGTGCCACGTCCTCTGCTGTCTAGAAGTCTGTCTTAGTACTGCAACCCGGCCCCTCCAGCTAAGATCACAGACAGGGCCTTCTTGCTTGGCACACAGGGGCCCCCAGAGCACTGAGAATTTCCCCAACACACACAGAGTACACAGCACATGCCCCCTGTACCTTCACAAACAGACACACACACACCGTGCACATACCTCTCACAGACACATTCACACGCAGGCAGGTACACACACATACACAGGCATGTACACACGCAAATGCTACCCTCACGCATGTGTCACACACATACACACACATGCACACACACCCAACCCTTGGAACTGACTCTCCACGACAGAGGAGTTATTGGGAGGGTCAGTGTCGGCGACTGGTACCTCCTTGTAGGGGGCTGGGCACCTGCTGGCAGGGATGGTGGTCTCTCCTTACAGGCAGGCCTCCAGGTTTGCAGAGTGGGTGAAGATGTGCAGTTCCTGGAACGGGAGGGGAGAATGGGAGGCTGGGGGAGGGGGCTGGAGCCTGAGGTTTCCCGGGAGGGCACAGGGGGTCATGAAGAGGATGGTATAAGCTCAAGGTTGGGGCAGGGGTGCTGCTCTGAGGTGGAGGCCAACTAGGACGATGGCGGGTTAGACGGGCCCTACTGCACCCAGCCTGCCCCCAGAGGTGGGAATGTTGATAACAGCAGGCGTGCTGACAGCTGCAGCCCACTGCGGCCCTGGTGCTTGCCGGTGCTTTACAGCCACTATCTCCTGTTTCCTTCATGACAGCCCTGTGGGAGGGGTGTGGAAGGAAGGAGCCACAGGAGGCCCTGGCGAGGGGTCCTGGCTGGACTGGGGCCGTGCACCTTACACTCCTGCTTGAAGCCGCAGCCCTCGGCCGTCTTCATCTGGTTGATGTGCTGCAAGAGGTCGGCCACACGCACCGCGGGATGCAGCTGCCCCGTGTGGTACGGGGAGCCCTTCCGGCCACACAGACGCCGCGGTGAGCCCCCCAGGAGGCTGCTGGCCTCAGTGACCCCACCACTGCGCTGGTCTCCTGTAGTCAGAGAAAGGGAAAGGGGTTTCTGATACACACGGGCCCCAGCCTGGGGAACCCCAGATGGACTCAGGGGGCCGAGGGAGGGAAGGGAGCACGGCCAGCGTGGAGGACGCCTGGGCTGTTTGCTGGAGCCAAGCAGCTGGCTGGGCCCACCCTGTGTGACCCTGGGTGGCCCCTTCCCTGCTGCATCTGTTTCCCCATCTATAAAATGAGGGGATTGGTTCATATGAACTCGCAGGGCCCTTCTGGTTCGGCCCTGCCTGCTGTGATCCTGTGGTCCCCTCACCCTCCTGGGCTCCCCTGCAGGGCCCACCCCTCTGTGACTTCACGTGCTGCCTGCAGGGGGAAGTGCTCAGCAGAGCCCATGACATCCCTCCTTCCTTCCCCTCTTCCAGGGAACAATCTGGAACATTGACAACTCCCAGCAATTACCCCCATTCAAAGACAAGCAAGTTCCGAAATTAGCTGCTGCTGCCACCCCTTCTGCAGATTAACGGGAAGCACCTGAATAGAGGCGTTTCTCCTGCATAAGCATTTCCATTGTCAGCCCGAGGTGGAGAGGTTCACAGTGCCCCACAGGCCCCGGGAAACTATCCCCTCTCTCCAGACCACCCCTCCCCGGCTCCCCTGGTCAGCATCTCAGTCCTGGGATTGAGAAACATCCCCCACCCCCACCCCCGCCTCTAAAAACAGTTGTCGCAAGTATTTTGCCCTGTTTTATAGTTGCTTACAGTGGGAGGGAAGCCCCGCCGTGACTCCATCATGGCCAGAAACTCCACTGAGGCTTGGAGAGAAGTGATTTGCCACAGGTAATATTCCCCAAAGTGTGTTTCAGAGAACACCAGTTGTGCAGGGTCATTAAGTGGTAGTCCATTTACAAAATAAACATTCAACTTTTTAAAATGAATCTGGAAAATTTTGGTTGAAACAAAATTAAATAGCTCTGTTCCCTGCAGGACATCTCAGGACTTGCAACAAACTAACATGCATTGTGACTCTCCAGGAGGAGAGCAGAGGTAGCAACACTTCCCCGATTTCTTTTTTTTTCCAAGGAGGTTTTTCTTGTTTGCTTATTTCACTAAACATCTTTAGATAAAAAGTGTAATGGGGTGATTAAGAGCAAGGACTCTGTTAAGACAGCCTGAGTTTGAATCCCAGTTATGCCACTAAGTGGCTGTGTATCCTTGGGGAAATTCCTAGCCCTTTCTGAACCTCAGTTTTCAAGCGCCAAATGAGGATAAAGTCACTACTATCCAATAGAGGTATTGTGATTATTAAGTGAGATGATGCATGAAAAATACCCAGTCCATTGTTGGCAACTGGTGAATGCCCACAGACAGCAGCTGTTGGTATTATTAGAATTTACTGTGAAGTCAGACACCCACTGAGTCCCAGAAAGCTGAGGGCAGCTTCTCAGAGGAAAGAAGGAGCCGACAAGAGTGGTGCTTGACCTCCTTTTTTTTTCTCAAATAGGTCTTTATTGGAGTATAATTGCTTCACAGTACTGTGTTAGTTTCTGTTGTACAACAAAGTGAATCAGCCATATGCATACATATATCCCCATATCCTCTCCCTCTTGAGCCTCCCTCCCACCCTCTCTATCCCACCCCTCTAGGTCCTCGCAAAGCACTGAGCTGATCTCTCTGTGCTATGCGGCTGCTTCCCACCAGCCAACTATTTTACATTCGGTAGTGTATATATGTGGATGCTACTCTCACTTCGTCCCAGCTCCCCCCTCCCCTCCCTGTGTTCTCAAGTCCATTCTCTACATCTGTGTCTTTATTCCTGTCCTGCCCCTAGGTTCATCAGAACCATTTTTTTTTTTTTAGATTCCATATATATGTGTTAGCATACGGGATTTGTTTTTCTCTTTCTGACTTACTTCACTCTGTATGACAGACTCTAGGTCCACCCACCTCACTACAAATAACTCAATTTCGTTTCTTTTTATGGCTGAGTAATATTCCATTGTATATATGTGCCACATCTCCTTTATCCATTCATCTGTCGATGGACACTTAGTTTGCTTCCATGACCTGGCTATTGCAAAAAGTGCTGCAATGAACATTGTGGTACATGTCTCTTTTTCATAATGATTTTCTCAGGGTATATGCCCAGTAGTGGAATTGCTGGGTCATATGGTAATTCTATTTTTAGTTCTTTAAGGAACCTACATACTGTTCTCCATAGTGGCTGTATTAATTTACATTCCCATCAACAGTGTAAGAGGGTTCCCTTTTCTCCCCACCCTCTCCAGCATTTGTTGTTCGTAGATTTTCTGATGATGCCCATTCTAACTGGTGTGAGGTGATACCTCATTGTAGTTTTGATTTGCATTTCTCTAATAATTAGTGATGTTGAGCAGCTTTTCATGTGCTTCTTGGCCATCTGTATGTCTTCTTTGGAGAAATGTTTATTTAGGTCTTCTGCCCATTTTTGGACTGGGTTGTTTGTTTTTTAATATTGAGCTGCATGAGCTGTTTATATATTTTAGAGATTAATCCTTTGTCTGTTGATTTGTTTGCAAATATTTTCTCCCATTCTGAGGGTTGTCTTTTCAGCTTGACCTGCCTTTAATCTGCCTTAGTGTAAGGATTTGGACCAGGACTTGAACTGTAGCTTTCGAGAGATGATTCTTAGAGGCAGCTGCAGCTAACACACATGCGGTCGGATTTCAAGAGAGAATTTTCTGCTGCTCGAGGAGCTCTCAGGAGCTCCGAAAGGGGGTACTGGGGACAAAGGATTACTCATGCTCTTTATGGAATCTGTGCTGACAACAGAGAACTCTCCAGGTGTAGGAGGAGGTATGAGAGGGCTCCGTGAAGGGCTGGCCGCCCTCAGGGGCTCAGAGAGCTGGGTGGGGGGGGGCACACACAGGAGGAGCTCCTGGCTGGCTGAGGACAAGCAAATAGCACCACCTGATCAGGGTGATAGCAGGGGCAGAACGAATCAGGGCAGCCTCCTGGCTGAGTAGAAGGACGACACAAGATGTTCTGTAAATACAGCTGGTGGGCGGGGACAGGGCAGTGAGTGATGCTCTCAGCCCTGTGTACCCTGAGCCCAGGAAGATGGGCTCTCCCCAGCCACACAGCGGGGAGGTGGCAGCACCAGGATTCACACCCAGGCCTGTCGGACTCTGGGGTTCTGTTGTCCATCAGTCTTCCCCTATTGTCCCTCTTCTGATAAAGAAACATTTATCAGGTGACTATGATAGAAACCCACTTACCTGGCAAACCGTCTGGGTGGAATCTATTGGCACCCAGCAGGATCAAGGATGGGGGGCCAGCAGGATGGATGGGGCCCAGCGGGATCTGGGGGTTTTTCCAGGCAATGCTTTGAAGTCAGTGGGGCTCAAATTTCAATAGAAAGGGAAGCTCCCATCACGTCCCCTCCCACCAGCCTGCCACAACTTGCCTTGATATGTTAAGTCGATTTCTTTTGAAATTAATAAAATTTTTATTTCAGAATAGATTTAGATTTGCAGAAAAGTTGCAAAGATAGTACAGAGAGTTCTCATATATTCCAGACCCAGTTTCTCCTATAATTCACATCTCATCTGAGTTTGCTATAAATAATGAATCAATATTGATACATTATTATTAACTAAAGTCTATGCCATTTTTGGATTTCCTTAGTTTTTACCTAATATCCTTTTTCTGTTCCAGGATCCCACACAGGACTTAGTGTCATGTCTCCTTAGGTTCCTCTTGGCTGTCACAGTTTCTTAGACTTTTCTTTTTTTGATGGGTTTAACAGTTTTGAGGATTATGGGTCAGATAATTTGTGGAATGTTTCTCAGTTGAGATTTTAAAAAATTGAGATGTAATTCACATGCCATAAAACGTACCCTTCTAAAGTATACAATTCAGTGGTTTTTTAGTATTTCACAAGGTTGTGCAACCATTATCACTATGTAATTCCAGAACATTTTCATCACCCCAGAAAGAAATCCAGTGGCCATTAGCAGTCACCCCCCAAACCCTCCTTCCCCCAACCCTCTGGCAACCACTGATTCATTTTCTGTTTCTATGGAGTTCTATGTTCTGGACATTTCACATAAAGTGGATCCTACAACATGTGGCCTTTTGTGACTGACTTCTTTCCCTTAGCATAATGTTTTTCAGGTTTATTCATGTTGTAGCATGGATCAGTACTTCATTTCTTTTGAAAAAAATTTAAAAATTAAAAAAAAATTGAAAAATTGTTAATTGTGGTTAAATACACATAACATAAAATTTACCATCTTTAACTTACTGTTTTTAAGTGTACTGTTCAAGAATGTTGAACAGTACATATATATGCATATTGTTATGCAACCAATTTCCAAAGCTTTTTAATCTGAAATTAGAGCCTCATTAAACAGCTCCCATCTTCCCCACCCTCCAGCTCCTAGCAACCACCCTTCTACTTTCTGTCTCTGTGAATTTAACTACTCTAGATGCTTCACATAAGTGGAATCATACGGTATTTGTCTTTCTGTTCCTGGCTTATTTCATTTAGAATAATGTCCTCAAGGTTCATCCATGTTGTAGCGTCGCTCAGAATTTCATTCCTTTTTGTGGCTGAATAATATTCCATGGCATGGATATACCACACTTTGCTTATCATTCATCTGTCAGTGGACCCTTGGGTTGCTTCCACCTCTTGGCTATCATGAATAATGCTGTTACATGGATGTACAAAGATTTCTTCAAGATCCTGCCTTCAATTCTTTTGGATCTATATCTAGAAGTGGAATTGCTGGATCACATGGTAATCTCATAAGAATATGAAAAATTCATATTTTTATTTTTTTGAGGAACTGCCATACTGCTTTTCACAGTGGCTGTACCATTTTGCATTCTCACCAACAGTGCAAAAGGGTTCCAACTTCTCCACATCCTCACCAAGACATATTTTCCATTAAAAAAAAAAAATAGTGGCCATCCTAATTAATGTAAGGTCTTCATTACTGTTTATGGAGAATAATATTCAATTGTATGAATGTATCACATTTTGTTTATCTATTCACTACTTGATGGACATTTTTGGGTTGTTTCTCTTTTTTGCTGTTATGAATAATGCTGATATGAACTTTTGTGTGTAAGATTTTTTTTTTTTTTTTGTGGTACGCGGGCCTCTCACTGTTGTGGCCTCTCCCGTTGTGGAGCACAGGCTCCGGATGTGCAGGCTCAGCGGCCATGGCTCATGGGCCCAGCCGCTCCGCAGCATGTGGGATCCTCCCAGACCGGGGCATGAACCCGCGTCCCCTGCATCAGCAGGCGGACTCTCAACCACTGCGCCACCAGGGAAGCCCCTGTGTGTAAGATTTTTGCTTGAATATATGTTTTCAAATTTCTCATTTAACTTTTTGAGGAACTGTCAAATTGTCTTCCAAAGCAGCTGGACCATTTTACATTCCCACAGTAATATGAGGGTTCCAGTTTCTCCACATCCTTACCAATACTTGTTAGTGTTCATTTTAAAAATTGTAACTATGCCAGTGGGTGAGGTGATATTTTATTGTGGTTTTGATTTGCATTTCTCCCATGGTTAATAATGTTAATTATATTTTCATGTGCTTATTGGCCACTTGTATATCTTCTTTGGAGAAATGTCTATACAAATCCTTTGCCCATTTAAATATTGAATTATTTGTCCTTTTATCGTTGCGTTGTGAGAGGTCTTCATATGTATTGGATACTAGGCCCTTATCAGATGTATGATTTGCAAATATTTTCCCCCATTCTGTGGGCTGTATTTTCATTTTCTCGCGAGTGTCCTTTGAATCACAAAAGCTTTTAATTTCAGTGAAGTAAAAATTAGTTGCTTGTGCTTTAGGTGTCATATTTAAGAAACCGTTGCCTAATCCAAGGTCCTAAAGATTTATACTGTTTTCCTCTGAGAATTTTATAGTTTTAGTTTTTGCTTTTGACATTTGGATCCATTGTGAGTTAGTTTTGCATGTGGGGTGAGGTCCAAATGCTTTCTTTTGCTTGTGGGTATCCAGTTGTCCCAGCATCGTTTGTTGAACCCCAACTGGTTTTGTATGGTTTTTTTTCTCATGGTTATAGTGGGGTTATGAGTGTTTGGGTGGAAAGTACCATTTGCATCCCGTGATATTAAGGGTACATGCTATCAGCGTGACTTATCAGTGATGATGTTAGCCAATCACCTGGCTAAGGTAGTATTTGTCAGGTTTTTCTACAAAAGTTACTCTTTTCCACTTTTCATACTGCACTTGTTGAAAGGAAGTCATGATGTGTAACCCACACTTAAGGAGGAGTTAGGTTCCATCTCCTTGAGTGCCGAGAATCTACCTAAATTATTTTGAATTCTTCTGCATGGGAGATTTGTCTAATCTCCTCCATTTATTAATTTATTTAATCATTTATTTAAATTACTGTGGACTCATGAATATTTATTTTCTACTTGGGGTTTTATAATCTGATACTACTTTATTTACTTTGTTGCTCAACTGTTTCTGGCTTTGGCCATTGGGGGCTTCTCCCCTGGGCTCCTGTGTTCCTTTGACATTTTCCCGTCATTGTATGTGTATGTGTTTCGTACTTCCTGTTTACTTTCTGGCACGACAAGCTACTCCAGGCTCCTCTAGTACACTTCCTGACTTAGTTCCTAGAATCAGCCATTTCCCCAAGGATTCTTCGTTCCTTTTGTTGGGAAAAGGTATTAGAATCCAAATCTTGATGCTATGTGTGTTCCCTCAGTCCATTAAAAAAAAACAACTTGCATGTTAAGAAAGTGTCAAAATGAACATGGCTTTAGGATATAAACCACAGGAGTTAGGTTCCTACTCCTTGGAGAAGAAAGGACAGAGGTGGAGACTGGGCCAGTGGGCGGTGAGTGGGGAACGGACATAGAAAGTACTAAGACCCCCTTCCAGCCTCCTGAGCACAGCTTGAACTTCCACCCGACCTTTGACCCTGCTCTGCACTCTGGATCAGTTTCAAATGAATGATTTTTCTCCTCATTTGTAGGCATATTTTTCTGCTTCTTTGAGCGTCTGGTATCTTTTGATTGGGTGCCAGACATTGTCTATTTCACCTGGCTGGAGGCCAGATGTTTTTGTGTTCCTATAAATATTCTTGCGCTTTGTTCTGGGATACGGTTAAGTTACTTGGAGACAGTTTGATCCTGCTGGGTCTTGTTTTTAATATTTGTTAGGTGGGACCAGGGCAGTGCCCAGTAGAGGGTTAATCATTCTTCACTCCTTTTATAACTCTGTGTCAGTCTGTGTCTACATCCTAAATTTTCCGAAAGCTTCTTCAGTACCAGGATAATACCTGTGTCTTCTCTGTATTTTAAGTGTGAGTACTGGTACCCAGTAGGAGCACAACAGATGCTTCAATGTTGGTTAGGGGTAATATAGAAATCATCTGATATGGTGAAGACCATGGAAGGGCTTGATTTTATTCACTCAGGAGGGTGGAGGAGGGTAGCCTGGAGGCCAGGAAGAAGGGGCAAAGGGGCCGGGGTGGGGCAACAGGGGCACAGCTCCATGACTGAAGTGCCAGACCAGACAAAGGGGAAAGGACTTAGGACGCATGCTCATACCGGAGCAGAGCCAGGTCTGAACCTGAGACTGACCACAAAGCCAGCCCTTGTAACCTCCACGCAGGAGGACGATGGAGGCAGGAGAGACAGAGCAGAGGAGGGAAGCTCAGAGACAGGGCCGTGGAGGAGGGGCTGACGCCAGGCCAGGCCGGGGTGGGGGCAGGGGCTCCCCAGGAGGGGCGGGGCTCTGAGGCAGGTACGCTACTTACGGGTAGTAGGAGTAGGCATAGTGGTCTCTCCTGGCAGCGTGCAAAGAGAACAGCACAGGTGGGCCACGGTCCTTCCCCAGGCCGGGCCCAGGGCAGCACCCCCAGCAGGGAGGGGCCTGGTGCTTTCCGTGCCGGGGACGGGGTTGGCCGGGAACCGACAGGTCAGAAGGGCCTTCGTTGACCCAAGGGCTGGCCGGGCTCAGTCTCTGAGGACCAGGACCCAAGGTCCCTTCTAGAACCTTCCCCAAGCCCACTGCTGGAGTGAGAAGGAGGTGGGGAAAGGGCCTGGAGGGAAGCAGAGCTTTCACACAGTCATACACACATGCGTTCACAAAGAGAAACGCACTGCACACTCACGTATGCAGACACACTCATCTGGATACACACGCTCATACATAGAAACACAATGACACACTCATGCACTTACAAACACAGATATTTACACACATGCAGACACTCGTACACACGTATTCAAACACACACACTGACACACACAGGTACATACACAAACACACGCTCACACACAGACGCCTGCGCTCACACACACGGACACCCCCACTCACACACTCAAGGTAACTGCCGCACTCTCCCCTGCAGACAGTCCCCCCTGCGGTCCCCGTGCCGCCCACCCCTGCAGGCCCCTCTGCCCCGGACGGGACAGCCCTCTGCACGCACCTGTGCCTGGGAGGGAACAAGTGGCCAGGGCAGGGGACACTGTGGCCTCGTCACCCACCCAGACTGCCCCTGGGTGTGGGGTCCATGAAAGGAGCCGGGTCACCCCCTCACGGGCACCCAGAGCACAGGGGGCTCAAGAGCCCTGACCTGACCGCCAGGTACCAGCAGTGAGGAGTGGGGGCAGGTCTGATTCCCAGCTCACAGGTGGGGAAGCCAGTCCCAGAGAGTCACGGTCTGCCTGGGGCTCTTGGGGGTCAGCGAGAGTCCAGAGCAGGCCCAGGACCCTGCCCTCAGAGCCAGCTCCCCCTGTGGCCCCGTCCAGGCCCCCTCCAGGTCGTCCACTCACCCGCCCCACGTCACCCATCATGGGGGAGGGAAGGGAAGGAGAGTGGAGGGGAAGACTGAGGCCCAGCCAGGGCAGGAGATTGGCTCGAGGTCACACAGCATGTCACCCACCCCAGGGACAGAGGGTGCCGTCCAGGGCCCTGAGCTGGTCACAGAGCGTGGGGTGGGTGGAGGAGGGCAGCATGTCATGTGGGCTGGGTGTGAGTTTGGAAATTAGGCAGACCTGGGTCAATCCTGGTTCCGCCTCTTGTTATAGACAAGCTATTTTGTAAACGATAAACCCAGATCCTGCTCCTCTTCCCTTGCCTAAAACCCCTCACTGGATTCCCGGGGAGTCTAGAATAAAACCCACACTCTGTCCTATGGCCTACGAGGCCCTCTGTCATCTGGCCCCTTCATCCCAAAGTATCACAAATCCCTAATTCTGGGGCTGCAAGGTGCGGGAACGCCTTAAGGCAGAAGCGCAGGGGACTCTGGGAGCGGATGACGAGGGCACTGGCAGTCCTCCCTTCCATCCCCTGGATCTATCCCTAGGTAAAATAGCTGAGGCTCCAAATGCCACCCCTGGGCCCTGGTTCTTGGTCCTGGGGCGCCCATGACAAGGGCTCTTTCAGAGGCCCAGGCAGAATGACTCAGAAGCTACAATACTGGATTTTGAGGTAAAGAAAAGAAAAGCTAGAAATGGGATGGAAGGGAATGACTTGTGCCCTTTCCCCTGGGTCACCAGGATGCTCTGAGATCCCCCGTGGCCTTGAGCCTGACATCCAGGTGCTGATGGCAGACTTGTGTCTTCTGGTCCCGACTTGTGTGTTTCTCTCTATTTTTATCACTTTACTGAATGGCCTTTTGCTGTGAGCTCCTCTAAATCTTCTGTGGACCAGAGCCGAGAGTAGATAATGAACGCTGACAAACTGAAATGCATCCTGTCACAGCCTTGGCAGGGCACACCCCGTACTGACAGCCTGTGCTCTGGGAGGTACAGAAACACCTTTGCGTGCTGTCCAGCTCTTTCTTCCGTGCTTTGAAGTTGCAGGGAATCGCCCCGGTGTCCTGGTCACCAGCCCATTCGTCGTCTGTCACTAGCCTGTTGTGAATACCAGCCCAGGCCCTGGCCCCCCCGTCCCAGCAGGAGATGATAATAATTGACATTAGCATGAGCAAAGCGCATCTTGATCTGGGATGATCCCCGTTATGCAGGTAAGGACAGGGAGCTCAGAGAGGGCAAGAGATGTGCCCAAGGTCACACAGCAAGGTCCTCTGGAGACTGGAACTCCCAGATCTTTCATTGACTGCTTGTCATGTGGCTTCCCCCACCAACGCCCTCTCTGGCCCTTACCATACCCCTGACTTCTGCTCATAGGCTCCCTGAGTGGTCAAAGAAAGGAGAAGTTTGTGTTTCCCACCTCCTCCCTTTCCTGGGTCACACCCAGTGTCACACCCATGCTGGCAAACACTTGACTGGTCACATACCCCCCAGTTCCCTCCCCACCCCCCATGCACACACCACGCCCATCTGCACGTACACCCCGACCTGTGCCCCCGACCCTACTCTCATACACACCTCTGCTCTCCCATGACCCTCCTGCTTCCAGCACTTTCTCCCCAGCAGAGGCAACCCCACGGTGCTATCAGGTCCCATAGGAGGCAAAGGTTCAGATGAGGAACCATGTTTTGGCCATTCCAGAGAGATCATCCTCTCTCGCCGGCTGCCCTAGCTTCTGGAAAGCCCATCCTCATGTCTCCCTGGGCAGGACCTTCCAGGAGAAAAGCTGGGAATAAGCATGACCTCCATCTCTATCCTGGTCTGAGTTGGGATGCTCTGGATGGGCCTGGCCAGTCCCCTCTCCTGGCTGGACATGCTCCAATGATGCCATGACACCCATGGCCTCAGAGGGGGAGGTGACCGTGGGCTTCCCGCCTGCCCAGGATCACAGAAGTCCTCAGACATTCTTAGCCCTGAGTGGGAGACTGTAGGAGGACAGGGTGAGCTGACCTGGGTGGGGGGCTCTGGGTCAGAGGAGGGGCCTCTTCCCTCATGCCTCTGAAGGGCTCACTGTGGGTCTGTGTCAATCTCAGCAGCACCATCAGTTCCATACCCTGGCCCCTCATTGATCCCAGAACTCCTGGTGTGGAGGGGTGATGTGAGGAGGGGGAGGATGCCATCACCTGGGACCCCTGTGAGGCTTGGTCCTTTCCCCAGAAGACCCCAACTCCATCTCAGTGTGGAAGGAACAGGGTCTGAGGGTAAGAAAGATGGAGCTGTGTGACTTTGGGCAAGTACCTTGACCTCTCTGTGCCTCAGTTTCTTTGTCTGTAAAACGGGATAATAATGCTGCCTCCCTGGTAGGGTTGTAAGCATCTCGCCTGTACTGCAGGTAACAGCCTGGCACACAGGAGGAGCTCCATCCATGTGGGCTGCTGGTATTGGGGCCAGGTTTGCCACCTGCAGCTCTCTGACCTTGAGGAAGTCATTTCCCCTCTCTGTGTCTCCAGCCCAGCCTGAAACGGGGTCCATTGTATAAAAGCACAGAGACACAGGTGGTGAAGATCAAATGGGAGTTTCAATGATTTAAAAAAAACCCAGGATGTCTGTGTACCGATCGGAATACACGGAACTCAGCAGAAGGTGCAGTGCAGATGGTTATTACTGCCTGGGCTCTGCTGCTTCCCCTCCCCACCCCGTCGGGTCTCTCCTCGGTGGTCTCCCAGCCCCTCCAGCTGCCTGCTAATGAGCCAGAGGCTTCAGTAATGAGGCTGCTTCACCATTTAATGCACTGGAACAGCCTTGGAGGGAGAGGGGACGGGGTGGGGGGAGGACAGGGCAGAGGGGGAGGCTGGCTCACCACGGCCTGGCAGCTCCAGAGTCTGCAGAGTCACTCTCCCCAGTCTAGAGCAATCAGTAGAGGGGAGTGAAGGGCACGCCCTACTCTTCTTGTGAAAGTCCCCTGCCCATGAAGTGAGGACCTGAATGTGAGCACAGCCTACGCCCAGCAGCTGCTCACTGGCCTCCCCAACTCTAGGCTCAACCCCCTCCCCATCTAATCCCTGTCTGCCCCAGAGTGAGTCTGAAAAACCCCTCAGGTGTCACGGTGTCCCTTCCTGGACCCCATGGGGCCTACAATGGCTCCCCCTGCTGCTTTCTGGGCCCGGGGCCAGGCCCGTCCTCCTCACCACCAGGCCTTTGCACATGCTGTTCCCTCCTCTGTCTCCACTGCCCCTCCTTGGGCTCCCGTGGTCCCCGAGCTTCTCCAGTCGGCTCTCCTCTGCGCTGCAAGTGACTGTTTATGCCTCCATCCTCCCATGGCACCGGAAGCCCCTTGGGATCTGTGTCTGGCTCAGTTACTGCTATCTCCCCACTGTGTAGGGGGAGGTCCCTGACACCTTAGCCAGCATTTATTGAGCGCTGACTGTGTGCTGGGGACCGTGCTCAGCCTTTACAGGCATATGTCAATTAACCTTCAAAGTCATCTTCAAGGACACAGGACAGCATCGGGTCTGGGAGCACAGGCTTGAAGGCCAGGCCTGCTGGACTTGAACCTGCCTCTGCATTTACTGGCTGGAGAAATCTTTATGGAGTTACATAAGCTTGCTGTGCCTCAGTTTCCTCAGGTAGGATGGGGTGAGTAGCGATGGCACCTGCCTCATGGAGTTGCTATGAGGATTTAAAGAGGAGTTCATATAATCTATATGGCTTAAAACAATGCCTGTCACAGAGTCAGCGCTGGCTGTTAGCATCGTCCCATTTTACAGATGAGGAAGCCAACAGAGGAGGAAAGTCACTTGCCCAAGATCTCAGCAACGAGACGGTAGAGTTAGAATGTGAATCCAAGAGCTACCTGACCCTAAAGTACTTTTAGTAACTAAGCCTCAGGACCTTTGCCTTCGTGAGTCTCAGTTTCCCCATCTGTAAGTTGAAGGGGCTGGAGTGCGTGGTGCCTGGGGTCCAAGTGCTAATACTCGCAGCCTCTATGATTCTCAGTGGAGATTTCAGACTCGGAGCAGCTTCAAAACCCATGCGCTCCTTTTGTACATTCAAACCAGGATCTTGGCCACAGCGCCTGGATGACGTACCAGATTTCTGGCAGGCAGTGGCTGGCAGGTTGGCCTGAAGTGAGGTGGGCTGGATTCAGCAGGTGAAGCTTTGGAGGAGGTGCTTCTGGGGGACCCCCAGTGTTGGAATGCAACGGGACAGAAAAGTTGGGCTCCAACTGGTACTTGCTACCACAAGTCACAGGCAGAAGGTTCAGGAACACCATTGGCTTCTGCAGGAGCCAGCTGACAGTATCCCCTTCAGAGCTGGAGCTGCCTGTGCAAACCCTGCTGGCTACAGAGGCCCTGGGATGGGGTGAAAGCCTTGAGCTGAGAGGGGTGGAAACCAGATTCTAATAGGGGGGCACCTACCATATGCCTGATGCTTTCCATACTCTGTTCCATTTTTATCCCTCACATCCCGCTGCAGATGGAAAGTTGTCCATTCCCAAATCCAACCACCCCGTAACTTCCTCTCTTCACCTAACTCAGGCCCCCCCCCAACCCCACCCCATCCCATCTCTCATCCAGTGTTTCAACAGCCTCTGCACTGGGAACCTGTTATGTTCCCACAGATCACAGTAGACAGAGGACATCTCCCTGAGACCCAAGTCAAATTATGTCCCCTTATTCCTCCACTGATCCTTTAATGACCTCTCCTCCCCCTTCTCCACTGGCCTACAGAGACCTGGATGATCTATTTCCTTAGGTCCTTCTGCAGCCATTGACCTCCTTGCTGCTCTGGGAGTACATCAAACTCATCCCCACCGCAAGGCTTTGTCACTGGGGAGCTCAGGGTTTCACCTGCATGGCTCTGTTGTTGAGTCTTTCTGGTCTTAGCCTAAAGGTCACCGCCTCGTAGAGGCCTTTTCTGAACTCCTGTCTAAAGGAGTCCCCCCCACCACCCAAGTCCCTGTGCTTTAGTGCATCTCTCCATTTCCTTTCCAGGCTCTGTTCTATGCACACAGGACACAGCAGTGAGCAGGACCTGTCTTTGTCCTTGGACCCTTGTGGGCTCTATTGAAGGTGGAAGGATGGGAATCGATATTAGTTGAAGACTCCCCCCACCCCACACATAAATATGCACATGCAATTGATGGTGCCACACAGGAAGCACATGGGTTGCCATGGAAACACGTAAGGGGGCTGACCTATTGTAGGGGTTTGGGAGGGCTTCTGTGTTCATATCTAAGAATGACAACACGTATATAAAGGACATCTTCCAAGATGGAGTAGCCCCAGGCCTCCCAGGTCTTCCCACTTACAACTAATAACCCTGGACATAACACAACAACAAGCATGGGAAGACTCTGAAAGACGGAAAGAAGAAGGTAGCCTGCCTTGGGAATCTCAGAGGAATGACGAGGTGGTTTCCTTATTGCCTCCCATGTATACCGACAGAGTGCTGCAGAAGCCTCCAACCCAGAACCACAAATAGACACAGACTAAAAAAGCTCCAAGAAAAAGCTGCCACTCTAGCCAATTACTGGGGAAAGGGTGGCTAATAGCAGAACAACTTCTTGTCAAAATCTGCCTTTACTCCAGTCAAAAAGCAACAGAAGAACTCTCTTCCCCCACCCCTCTGCATTTTCAGTGGGACAGAGCAGGAAGCTGAAGTCCCCCCTGCCCCACCCCCTTTGCAAGGAAGCGTAGATGCCCTAATTCCCCTGCCAGAGTAGTGTCAGATGGGTCTAGTCATGAGCTAAGCATCTGCTCCCACCTGGCAGCAATGAGACTTATGGTGATAGAAGGTGCAGCTATTCACACTCAATGCCCCCATCCATCATCCAGCTGGTATCAGTGGGACCCAGAGAAAAGAGTCTCCCCACCTGGCAACAATGAGGCAGAATGAGGGGGTGGTGGCAGGGCTAGTTGACACTCTGCTTCTCTTCTTCCCCTCCCTTGGTGTCAGCAGGACCCAATGGGAAGCTCAGCTCCTGCCTCCACCCTGCAGCAACAAAGCAGCATGAGTCAGCCCTCAGCTTTCCCATTCCTGGTGTCAGTAGGGCACTGGGAAGCTGAGCTTAATATCTGCATTCAGCAGCAACAAGAGGGTAGAGTGGGTGTCCAATTTCCAGGCATGCTGGGGGGAGCTGAGCATATACACCCATCTGGCCTCTTGCTATAACAGCTGCCAAAACAAACAAATGACCCCCCTCCACAAAACCCAAAAAGCCACACACACACAGACCAAAAGAAATAAAAGATTAAATAGAATCCAGAGTCTTATAATATACAAAATGTCCAGGATACAAAAACAAAACAAAACAAAACAAAAAACAACTCATCATACCAGGAACCAGGAAAGTCAAAACTTGAATGAGAAAGATAATCAACAGATGTCAACACTGAGATGAGTCAAATGTTGGAGTAATCTGACAAGGATTTAAAGCAGCCATCACAAAAATGATTCAATAAACAATTATGAATTCTCTGGAAACAAATGAAAAACATCTCAGCAAAGAAATCTAAGTTATAAAAAAGAACCAAATGGAAATTATAGTACTAAAATATACAATAACAAAAATAAAAAACTCAGTGAATGGCTTGACAGTAGAGTGAAGATGATAGAAGATAGAATCAGTGAACTTGAGGATGGATCAACAGACTTACCCAGTCTGAGCAACAGAGAGAAAATAGACTGAAACAAACAAACAAACAAACAGAGTTTCAGAGACCAGAGGGACAATAGCAAAAGAACTAACAATGATATCATTAGAGTCTCAGAAGGAGAGGAGAGAGAGTGGGACTAAAAATGTATTTGAAGAAATAATGGCTAAAACCTCCCCAATTTAATGAAATACACACACCTACAGATTCAAGAAGCTGAGCAAATTCCAAATAGGATAAACTCAGAGAAACTGATGCCAAGTCATTATAATTAAATGTTCAAAAACTAAAGACAATGAAAAAGTCTTGAAAGCATCCAGAATGAAACTACTTGTTACTTATAAGTTACATTAGTTTGAATGACAGTGGATATCTCTTTTGAAACTGTGGAGGCTCAGGTTAAGTGGTACAACAGTTTTTCAGGTACAGAGAGAAAAGAACTGTCAACCATGAATTCTATATCTGATGAAAATATCCTTCAAGAATTAGGGGAAAGTAAAGACATTTTCAGATGAAGAAAAGCTAAGAGAATTTATTGCTAGAAAATGTATCCTTAGAGAATGGATGAAAAGAAATTGTCTAAACAGAAAGAAAATGGTAGCAGAAGGAGGCTTGGAAATTCAAAAAGGAATGAAGACTGTCAGAGTGGATAGGGGTAAATAGAATATGCAATCTTTTCTCTCATGAGTTTTCTTACATATTTTGTGGTAGAGGCAAAATTTAAAAACCATCTACTGTGGTATTCAGTATCTCTAAGGGGAGTGTTTAAGTCTATGATACTTAAAAAGTGTGAAGGGTAAAGGGATCTCAATGGATGTAAGGTGTTAACACTTAACTCTTAGTGGTAAAACATCAATACCAGTAGAGTACAATAAGTTATGTACATATCTCATAATACTTAGAGCAAACACCAATAAAACTATGATAGACTCAAAACACTAAATAAATCAACATGGAATCCTAAAAATATGTTCAGGTAATGCACAGGAAGGTAGAAAGATAAAGAGGAATAGGAAACAAAGAAACCAAACAGAAAATAAAAAATAACATCATAGCCCTAAGCCCTAACATAGCACTAATTAAATGTAAATGGGCTAAATACACTAATTAAAAGGCAGAGATTGGCAGAGTAGACCAAAAACAAAATAAAATAAACAATTACCCCAAGAACACATGATCCAACAATATGCTATGTACAAGTAACTCACTTCAAATACAACAACATAGATGGGGTGAAATTATAAGAATGCAAAAAGATACACCATGAAAATATTGATTAAAGAAGTAGGGGCAGGTGATGGTATATGGTGGTTGGAACTGGCTGTGTGGCCTGTAGGCTGCAGGGCAGCCCTTGTTCCAAGGCCATGCACTATTCATCACCAATAATCTGGGCTGTGGCACTCTCATGGAGGCTGGGGACAATACATACCAGTCCTGGGAGATTTGTGCCTGGCCTTGACAGAAGTTTGACCCAAGGTGCTCATCAAGCACGTTTGTGGTGGCCTACAGCATGGGCCCCTTCATACAATGCTGATACCTTTGCCTGGACTACCTGCTCCCTGTGTCCAACTGCTGTGGCCTCCTAAACATCGTCAGGAAGGTCCTTGTCAACCAGTTGATGGTTTTCCCTGTGCTGGGTCTCTGGTACTTCTTGGAGGGCTGGATGCTGGCTGAGAGCTGCCAGGAGCTGTGGGACAAGTTCTGGGAATTCTTCAAGGCTGACTGGTATGTGAGGCCAGCTGAGCAGCTGGTGAATTTCTATTCATGGCTCCTACCTACCCCCAGTTCTGAGTCACCTACACCAACAGCCTGATACTGGGCTGGGACAGGTACCTCTCCTACCTGAAGTACCAGATCCTAGGCCTTGTGATGCTCCCAGGCTTTGTGGTCCTGTGTACCATGCAGACTGAACTGCCTCACCCCCCAACATGATGTCAGACAGGGCAAGGCTAACCCCCTCAGCTGACTATCCTCCTGGGAGGGAAGGGGAATGGGCTCCCATGGCAGGCCAGGCCAGGGTCCTGGGCTGAATCCTAGCCTCACCCAACTTCTGAGCATCTAGCTGGGCTGCCCCTTCGAAACCCTCTGCCTGGCCTCAGTTTCCTTACCTGGAACAAAACCATGAAGATGGACAGGCATCACCCAGCCCTTCTCACCAGGAGCCTCAGTGACTGGTGACTGAGATGTCACATCCTCAGCACTGGGTCCCAGCCAGTCAGCCAATTCCAACCCCCAAGTCTTCAACACTGCTGTGGGCAGGGCTCTGGTCTGAGCAGCTGCACTGAGCTCCCTCAAGCCCTGGGACTAGGGTAGGGACAACATCCATCCTCCAAAAGCAGTGTCCAGCCTGGAGTTGGTTCCCAGAATCTGGAACCTTAGGCAGGGTTTCATCTTTCTCTGGTCATGGACTATAGAGATTCCATTAAATTCTCTTGGTAATTAAAAAAAAAAACCCAGGAGTGGTCATATTAATATCAGATAATGTAGAATTCAGAGCAAAGAAAATTACTAGACAGAGAGGAAAGAGGGACATTACATAATGTTAAAAGAATCAACTCACCAAGAAGACATAACAATCCTAAACATATATGCACCAAATAATAGAGCCTCAAAATACATGAAGCAAAAACTGATAAAGTTGAAAGGAGAAACGGACAAATCCACCATTATAGCTGGTGACTTCAAAACCACAGTTTCAGCAATTGATACCACTAATATACAGAAAATCAGCAAAAATCTAGAGCAGAGCAAACAATCAAGAGGATCTAATTGACATATACAGAATGCTCCATCCAAAACACACATTAATTTTCAAAGGCCCATGGACCACTCTCCAAGATAGACTATATTCTGTGTCGTAAATAACAATAACCAAAATAAAAAAGTCAATGTATGTGTTCAATAGCTGAATGGAGGAGACAAAAGAGTCAGTCAGCTTGGAGACAGGGCAGTAGAAATTACCCAAACTGAATAACAAAGAAAAAATATACTTGGAGGAAAAAAACCCAGAGCCTCAAGGACCTATGGAACTATAACTAAAGATCTATCATTTGCATCATTAGAATCCCAGAGGAGAAGAGAAGTGTGGGTGGTGATCTGAAAAAGTAGTCCAAGAAATAATGGCTGAAAAATTCCAAAATTTGGCAAAAGACATAAACCTAGACATTCAAGAAGCTGAACGAATCTCAAATAAGAAAAACCAAAGAAATCCACACCAAGACACATTATAGTCAAACTTCTAAAAATTAAACAAAATATCTTGAAAGCGGAGAGAGAGAACTGATACCTTATCAATAGGGATAAATATTAGAACGACAGTTTAGTTTTCTTCAGGAACTGCAGAAGCTAGGAAGAAGTGGCAAATATATTTAAGTGCTGAAATAAAAGAACTGTCAACCTAGAATCCTATATTCAGTGAAAACATCCTTCATAAATGAAGAGGAAGCCATGACATTCTCAAATGAAGAGAGACTAAGATAATTTGTTGCCAGCAGTCCTACCCTAAAAGAATGGTTAAAAAATTCTCTAAATGGAAAGGAAACAACAAAAGAAGGAATCTTGGAATACCAAGAAGAAGAAAGAACACAGTAAGCAAAAATATGGGTAAATATAATAGACTTTTCCTCTTAAGTTTTCTAAATTGTTTTTGATGGTTGAAACAAGAATTATAACCCTATTTGAAATGGTTCAAAATGTATATAGAAGAAATAGTTAAGACATTTATGTTTTAAATGGGGGAGGGTAAAGGGAGGTAAGTTTTCTATATTTACTCAAACTGGTAAAATCATGCCACCAGGAGACTGTAATAAGTGATGTAGATATAATGTAACACCTAGAACAAATACTAAAGAAGCTATAAAAAGAGATATACTAAAAACACCATAGATAAATCAAAACTGAAGTCTAAAAATTGTTCAGGTAATGCACAGGAAAGCAGGAGACATAAACAAGGAATATTGGTCTGTAGTTTTCTTTTTGTGTTTTATCTTTGTTTTTGCTATCAGGGTAGCGAAACGGCTGTTTGAAAGTAACACAAGTTTCTTCCACTGAAAAAGTGAAGGAATAACAGGACCTACTTCAGAGGGATGACTGTGGGGCTTAAGGTAATGCATGTAAAACAAATGCATTGATGCTCAGCACATGTAGTATATAATTCAACTCCAATAAATGATCACTCTAATTTTTCCTTAATAACGCAGTCTTACTTCCCAGTTCAAGATCACCCTGGACTACAGTCTGAATCTACCCATTTTTTGTAGTTTTAAAATTTATGTTCCCAAATTGATCTGAAACAGCTATACATTTGATGCAATATATACACATAGATAGAAATTAGGATGATGGGGGAAACGAAATCCTATTAGTTAAATAAATTATGTCATCAGGTCTCCATTCCTGGCTGAGTCTCTGTCATGGAGGCCTCACATTCCTGCAGGCCCTTTCTTCTAGGTGGTCCCACAGCTGGGACCATGCTTATACCCTGCTGTCTCCAAGTCCACAGAAAGTCCCAGAATTCAGCCTCATTGGCTCAGGTTGGGTCACGTGCTCAATTCTGAACCAATAACTGTGGCCAGGCAGATACAGGACTCTGGTTGGCCAGGTTGATATGAGGGTGCAGTGATTTCTGCAGGACCCCCAAGGACTTAGAGGGCTGCCCAGAGGTTTCTCAAGGAAGATTAGGAAGCTGATATCAAAGGCAAGGCCTGGATGCTGCATGGGCAGACTCATGTTCAGAGTCAGAGTTGAGCCTTATATTTCTTTTCTCGGGCTGCCATAACAAAGTGGCCTGGGTGGCTTAAACATCAGAAATTCATTGTCTCACAGTTCCAAGAGGCTAGAAGTCCCAGATCAAGGTGTTGGCAAGGTTGTTTCCTTCAAGGGCTGTGAGGAAGCATCTGTTCCTCGCCTCTCTCCTCGCTTGTGGTGGGTTGCTGGCAATCTTCGGCATTCCTTGGTGTGAAGAAACATCAACCTGGTCTCTACCTTCATCTTCACACGTCCTTCTCCCTGCGTGCATGTCTGTGTCTAAATTTCTTGTTTTTATTAGGGCCTTAGTGATACTGAATTAGGGCCCACCCTAATGACCGCATTTTAACTTGTTACCTGTGTAAATACCCTATCTCCAAATGAGGTCACATTCTGAGTTACTTGGGGTTAGGACTTCAACATATGAATTCTTGGAGGACAATTCAACATGTGAATTTTTTTTTTTTAGCCGTGTCCTGCGACATGTGGGATCTTAGTTCTCTGACCAGGGATCGAACCCGCACCCCCTGAGGTGGACACGAGGAGTCTTAACCACTGGACCACCAGGGAATTCCCACAACACATGAATTTTTTCAACCCACAACAGGTATGGGGGCTGCCATGCAAGATTCTCTTTCCTGGGCCAGTGCACCCGTGCTCTAGTGGAGGTGAGTATTAACCTCAGCTGAAGGGAGCTGACTTCCAGCTCACCCTGAAAAAGCTGAGGTTACATTCTCCCCAGTTGGTGACCTCCAATTAATGACCAGTGGACACAGGTACAAAAGGCCCAGCTCATTGCTGGAGGGGCACCACGCTCCAGGGCTCCCTGTGGGCTCAGGCTGGGGCCAGACCTGAGCTGAGCCCTCAGCCTTGCCTGGCTCCTCTCCTTCCTCCCCTGTTTCCCTCGCCCCCCTCCTGAGAGCCCCCTCCACAAGCCACTTGCCCACAGGTCCCCATCCTACTCTGCTTCTAGGAACCCAGCCTACACTGGATCCCTGACTGGCACAGCCTCACCTACACGGCCACCCTCCTGAGGAACACATTCTTCCCTGAGAGGGGATGAGTGTAAAAGGACCATCTTGTCAGACTCGGAGAAAGAGAGGGGCTGGCATCTTGAGGTCTTTTTAACCCAAACTCCTGCTGCGAACTCATCCCAATTCTCCCCACGTCTGCTCCAGGGCCTCATTCCATCCACCCTCTCCATGTAATTCCCACGTTCTCTCCGATCCGGGTTTGATCAACAGAAGGTTATAAACAAGTCCCAGAAAAAAGGAAAATCAGCATCTCCTCAGGGCAGCCACTGTCTAATTGGCAAGTTGTTCTCTAGTCAATATTTTTGTTTTCTTGATTTTTATATAGATAAAGAATTAAGCTAATTAATATACACTTCTTTCCTTCTTCAAGTCTTGGGAACAACTTTGCCCCAAAGTGAATTGGTTATCAGATTTCAATAAAGGGTCTACCTTTGCAATTACAGTTCATTAGTAGATTTACAAGGGAGGGAAGATGGTTAACTCCCACTCAGAGGATGGCTTTGAATTTCAGTTGCGTGGGTATATCCTGGCTCAAAGGTCTGTGAAAAATGGGATGAAAATTCCAACACCTCATCTGTCCCAGTTGCAAATATAATTATGTGGGAGAAGACAGACATGGGGAGGGGACTTCTGTGCTAGGAGGAGGTGCCTCCCCCCTCTTCAGAGCTGCCTCATGGTTGGGAGGCTGGGTCACTGGAGCCTGACTGGCATCAGGTATGCTGGCCTGGCCCGACTGGCATCAGGTATGCAGGCCTGGGGAAGGGCTGCTCTGCTCATGCGGCTGCAATCTCTGGGGATTTGGGTCCGGGCAGCCTTGGTCCTCTACTGAGCTACCATTTCTTGGGTACCTACTGTATGCCGGAAGCTTTCCATGGGTTTTCTAACTTGACAGTGATCATTTGACAGGCCCATTTTACAGACGGGTGCGTGCAGGGCACTGGGCTACGAGTGAGGAGCAGGGAGGATTTTGAAGGTGTTCAGTGGAGACTCAGAGATGTGCAGGATTTGCTCAAGGCACTTGAGCTGGAAATGGAATTGGAAGCCGGGCCCATGACCTCCAAATTTCCTGCTATTTTCACTCCCTCTTTGCCTCCATCTAGCAGATCTTCAAGTGGGTGGGGGCCCTGGAACCTGCCGTCCAAGGAGACCCTGCTTCTGTCCAGGCCTGGGTGGGAGACCGGCTCTGGCCTCTGGCACACGAGACGCTGGATGAGTCCCTCCCCTTCTCTGAGGCATCCCGTCCCTCTGTGAGGGGGGGATTGGTGCTTCCTGTGTCCTCGGCTGTTTCTACTGCGGGCTTGCTGAGATGCTGCTGTGGAACGTGCCTTGGCCCGTGCTCAGCACACAGTAGGCATGTTTTCACTGTGACCGTCCCCGAAACTCCAGTGCCAGCATCAGCCCTTTCTAGCTGCCCCACTGGGAGAACATGACTGCAGATAAATTCATGCCCAGTTTGACCTCAACCCTGCTTCCCAGAAGGGTCCAACTCTGCCCTGTACCCACACCCAGCACCCAGCTGGGACTTGAACTCAGGCCTGTCTGCCCCACGTGGCCCCTGATGCTTCTCTTTCCCAGTGGAAAACCTTCCTTTTCCAACAAACTCTTTGGGGCCGTTGAATTGGGGTCCCTGCCCCCGCTGGTGCTACATCTGGACTTCCTTCAGTTCGACCACATCCCCTCTCATGGGCCCAGAGCAGACACCCCATCTCAGCACACTTTTCCCATCCCTGTAGCCCCAACTCCAGCCTGGAAGCTCTTCTGCCCATTCCCCACCCCACCATGTTTGCTGCAGCTGCTTGGGGATGTGGCTGCCTTTCTGGAAGGTTCTGCTCCCTTTTCTTGCTGTCAGATTTTCCTTTGTAGTTTCCTGTCTTCATTTCTGGCAGGACCCTTTGCACAGGAACAGAAGGCACCTCCAGGCTTCTCTCCCTGCGGTGGTGCAGAGCGGGGAATTCTGATCTCGGTGCCTGGGGCTTCCTTTGGGAGGAAGGAGGGGTGTGATGAGCGTCCCGCACGCATCTTATTCTAAAGGGCCGCTAAGGCCATCATGGCCTTTTGGTCCCTTCCCCCAGGGTCCTCCCTCCTGGGTCTTGTGGTCAGTGGGCCCCATCCAGCTGCCATGGTGTTTCCCTTTCCAAGACCCAGCCTGGGGCGGCAGATGAGGGTGGGGCCTCCCCAGGAGAAAGAAACGGCCGCTGCCCTGGGCCAGGCTGGGCTGGGAATGGCCAGGCCACGTCCAGTGCCCAGATGCCACCTTCTCCCCCTCCTCCCGGCCTCTCCAGCAGCAGCCTCGGGGTCTCCCAGGGAGTGGGGGTGTGAGAGGTGACTGCGGGTGCTGCATGGACAAACATTAGTATTTTATATCTTACCAGTCATGTATTTATTTTAATGGGTATCAGAAAAAATACTCACACGTAATTAATGCATTAAACCCTTGATTTCATGGACGTTATTGCTCAGGGTGAGGCAACTTGAAAAAGGGAGGTCATTTCAAGTCAATTTAAAGGGACTGATTGAATCAAAATCAATATCGGGCAGGTGGAGGGTGGAGGCGGCGAATGCACGGGAGGGTCAGAGAAGCTACTGCAGCTCGGAAGGCACTGAGGGGGCCCATGAGCCTGAGCGAGATCCCTGGGGTCCAGCCTGGCTCTGCCGGTGGTGGGACGGGGGACCTTGGGCAGCTCACTGCACTCGTGAGCCTCAGTTTCCTCCTCTGTAACGTGGGATGAGCAGTAGCAAGGGCTCGCGGGTCAGTGGCGGGGGTCGAAGCAGGTGAAGCGGGTGGAGGGCTGGCCCGGAGATGCGGCAGCAACGGATGGTGGTATTAGTATTAGTATTGGTGTCACCGTGAGCATCGGAGCTTATGCTGGGTGAGGTGACCCGGTGGCTTTCAGCCAGGAAGAGAGCTGTCACCCAATCTTCAGCACAACCCCAGGGGCGCAGCCCCAGGGGCGCCCTCCTCGCATTCACAGCTCTGGGCCAGGCCGCCCGGGTAGTTCGGCCGCCCGCCGGGGAAGTGATGGAGCCACTGGGAGCCACCATGTCTTTGATCGTAGACTGAGCTCAAGAGACCCACCTCACAGGGGTGTGGCTGCGAGGAGCAGCGAAACAGGCAGGTGGAGTTCCCGGAACAGCATGGCTTCATCCTGTGTGACATTTTGTCTTCTCGTCGGGTGAGGATCTGCTGGTCACGCAAGGGTAGTTTGGTGCAATCTGGGGGGTTCTGAACCAGCTCTGAGTGTTGGATGTGTTGTCCTTGACACGCTCATGTAGCCACCATCCATCATCCACCCAGCCTCTATTCATCCTCCATCCATCCATCCATTTATCATCCCCCTATCCAGCCATTCCCATCCATCTATCCATCCAACCATCCAGTCATCTGTCCACCACACTCATCCGTCATCCATCTATCCATCCATCCAGTAAATGGTGGTGGGGGCAGCAGAGCTAGGCCAGGGAGTTGGGATGTTATCCTGAGCATGGCATTGCTATGCAGGGTGTGAGCAGGGGAGGGACCCAAGCAGATTTGAGTCTGAAGGTCCCTCTGGCCTCTGTGTGGTTATGGACAGGGCTGAGGGTGGGAAGAAGCCAGTCACGTGGTGGTGGCTGCAGGCTGGAGGTGGCTACTGGCTGAACCAGCATGGAGGTCAGAGTGGCCTCAACAAGAGCAGTGTCACAGGGGCCGCATGGGGTCTGTGGTGGGCACAGGAGTGTGGCAGGGAGACAACCAGTGTGGACGACTGGTTCAGGAATTTAGGTTGTGAGGGGAAAGAGAGGGACACAGCTGGCAGGGACATGGGGTTCAGGTTTGTTTGCTGTTTGTTATAAGGAGAGAGAGACTTGAATATAACCAAATATGAATCAGGTGTGAGGGAAGGAGCCGATAGAGCTAGAGAGATATAAATATAGATAGATAGACAGACAGACAGACAGATAGACAAAGAAATTGAAGCTGCCCCTCCCTCTTCCCCTGGACAGATTGAGGAGGCGGGTGGGAGGGGCCTGACAGCAGGTCTGAGCCCAGGCAGAGGGCGGGGACCATCTCCATCTCCAGGAGAAGGAGGAGGAGGGCGGCGTGGGTGCCGGGGGCTTTGTATGTTTGGTGTCAGGCAATCTAGGGAGTTTCTGTTTTGAGGCTTGGGGTTTCTCTGGGCAGAGGAGTGAGCGCACCTGCTGAGAAGGACAGGGGAGGGGAAGGGGCTGGAACAGTCCCCTTGGTGATGAGGCCGTTGCGGGGGGCGGTGGGGGGGTGGGAACTGGGGGAGGCGCGGACTCCAGGAGTCCCTTGGACCTCGTGGGGCTGTGTGAGCTGTGCGTTTGTGGGTTTGGTCACGCGCTGGGCTCTGGGTTGAACTGACCCTGAACCACTGCTCAGCCCATCCGCCCTGCTATTTGCACCCGAGTCATCCAACCTGTGGTCCCTGTGTGCCAGGAAACCCTCTGTGAGAGGAAGGCCCTAAAGTACTGGGCCCAGGAGACGCACCAGCCTCCCAGCTGGTCCCCTCACTCCTGTCCTGCTGCTGGAAGGTGCTTTCTAATATGTGAATTTTCCTGCCGTGCCCCAGCTCAAGAACCTTCAGTGGCTCCTGACTGCCTGGGGGCTCAAGTTCAACCTTCTTGGCCTGGAATTCAAGGCTTCTCTGAGTCTGGCCCTGCCTCCTTTCAGGCTGTGTCTTCTCCCTGCTCCCCCATGACACACCCACCAGGTGCTGGACCTGGGATCCAGCCGCAGTGAGCTCTTCCTCACATAAGCCAGGCTCTTCTGTTCCTCCTTTCCTCTACGCGTGCCATGCCTCTGCCCAGAATGCCCTTCCTCCTCTGCTGAGGCTGGTGGTGACTTCGCCCCTCCCTCCTGTAGTGCTCCCTCGGGACTCCACCAGACCTCTACCTGTGGTCATTCTCATGGGGCTGGAAGGGCCTTCAGGCATCAGTGACAGTCTTATCACTCATAGTGTCTCCCTCCTGCACAAAGCAGTTCTAGGTTCATGCTGTAAGTCAGCAAGAGAACAACTGGACGGATGGATGGGTGGGTGGATGGATGTGTGGATGGATGAGTGGATAGATGGGTGGATGGATGAGTGGATGGCTGTGTGGATGGGTAGATGGATGGGTGGGTGTGTGGATGGATGGGTGGGTGGATGAGTGGATGGATGTGTGGATGGATGAGTGCATAGATGGTGGGTGGGTGGATGGATGAGTGGATGGATGGGTGGAGAGATGGATGGGTGGATGGGTGGATGGATGGATGGGTAGATGGGTAGATGGATGGACAGATGAATGGATTCACAAAGAGTTAGGAACCAGAGAGCTCCAGGAAAGGAGCCAGCAGAGAGCTCAGAGCCCAGCCTCAGATCCTGCCTCTGCTGATGTTTATTGACGGCCCACTGTGTGCCAGGCACACAGGTCTCATTCTAACCCTCATGCTATCCCCACAGTTAGAGTCATCACTCCCATTTTACAGATGAGGAAACTGAGGCTGAGGGAGGCCCAAGGCATGCATCTAGGAAGTGAGCAGACCACGGTTTGAGCTTCAGTTTCCCCACTCTCAGTCCAGGGCCCTTCCTGGAGCTTACACCTGCGGGCCTGACGCCTGTGCCTGATGGAGCCTGTCAGTGTTGGGTATTCCATGTCTGCTTTGAATGAGGCACAAGGAAAACCACCTGCTGTGGAGCCAGACAGGCCTGGGTGGGAATTCTGGCCCTGTCACTGAACGGCTGGTGAATTGGACATGTCATATCATTGTGGACACTCAGTTTTCTCACCTGAAAAACGGGGCTAATAACAGAGGCTCCCAGGGCTGTTGTGAGTGAGGATTACAGAAGACGAGTGTGTGAAGTGCCCGTCACAGGTGCGGGGTGGGGGCTCCGAACACAACCCCCCTCCGCCCCCCTCCCCCTTCTCTCCCAGGCCAGCCCCTCCCTCAGGCCCCCAGGCCCTGGGTTCTCTTCCCTCGGCCCTGACCCCAGCTGCCTGTGTCACCCCGGCTGTCTGTGCGGTTACTGTAGCCGCCACCTCAGCCCCGTGAGGTGGGAAACAGGCCAGAGGGTAATGGGGCTGCGTGGTTCTGATCTGTCCCATGATGCTCTGGCCTCACAGCATCTCTCGACATGGAGGCAGCCCGGTCTCTGGTCCTTGACCCAAAGGCCTGTCCTGCCTTGGCCTGGGGTGCGGGCTCCCCTCTGTTCACATCTGACCAGAGGGGCCCGGGCAGCAGCTGCCAGAGATGCTCCTGCCGTCTGGACCACAGAGAGCAGGTGGGTGGGTGCCCTCGCCGCCTGGCCCCGAGGGACTCCCCCTCCCTCACGCGCAGGCCTCTGCACCCAGGCTGCGGTCGATTTAACCCCAGCCGCCCCTGGTTCTCTCTTCCACGGCCAAGCTGCTGGGCTCTGGGCTCCGGGTTCCCTCTCTGCCACAGGTGCCCAGGACACCCACCTGCCCGCTGAGGTCGGGGTGGGTGGGAGGGGGCCGCCCTGGGACGGCCTGGAGGACCGACTGTGGACCCAGCCTCCAGAATTCCGGCCCCTCCCTACCTGTCTCCCATGTCTCCCTCTCTGGGATCCAGTTCCTTCCAGAGAAGCCAGAGTGAACCCGGCAGGACAGCCGGTGCTCAGAGCCCACTGAGAGCTCCCAGGTTAAACAGTGAACATAGGAGAAGAGCTCCGTGGAGCAGGCCGAGAGGACCAGGAAACACAAACAGAACTGAAATGAAAGTGGGCTCCTGGCTTCCTGTCCCCAGCTGCTTATACAGAGGAAGATACACCAGAAAATTCCACTCAGCAAAGGCTGTTCCTCAGAATTAACACAACAGGAAAACAAGGACAGAACAGCCAAGGGCTCATCTGGGGCACATCCATCAATGTTTGGTCACATGGGCTCTGCCCCTGGGGCTTCAGGACCCGTGTCACCCCCTCAGCATGGGGGGACCTGAGGGGGCGAGCCAGGTGAGGAGGGGGAGTGTGGAGATGAGGGCTCCCGGGGACCCCGCATGTTACTGCTGAGAGGAGCTCCCAGTGTCCTCGCCCTGCAGACGCTGAAACCGGGGAGGGGAGGGTCCGGGAACCTTCCTCCTCTCCCAGCCCAGGATTTTCAGATCTGTCAGCCCTTTTCATGGCATCTGCAATGCATGGGATCTTGGAATTAGAGCATCTCTCACAGACTCACAGATGCTTTCACACAGTCTTTGAATCCCAGAACCTGAGCATCTGGTCCCTTTCACAGAATCCTAGAATTCTAGACTCACAGGAGCATTCGAGGACTCATGGGCCCGAGAGCTGCAGAATTAAGGAAACTCTGGCGAAAACCTGGAGCCTCACTTACCAAACCCTTGGAATCACAGAATCAATCTGGAGGAACGTGGCATTGAAATAGACACCCTGCAGTCAGAATCTTAGCACAGGAAGCCGCCTTAGTCCAGCACCCCCTGGTAATGCAGGAAACACTCTCTTCATTGTCCTGTAATAACTTGAACTCTTGCAGGGATGGGGAGCTCACCACCAAACAGCAGAACCTGTCCCACTATTGGGCACATCAGGCTGCTGCTCCTGAACTTAAATCTGCTCCCACGTGACTCACCCACCCTTCCTGCCTGCGCCCCCCAGCCCCTTAGGAGAAGCTGAACATGAGGAAAAGTGAACTGGACACAAACACAGAGGCTTAACCTAGGCAAGTACAGCTGTATCCTCTTGGGGTCTGTCTCCCTCTGGGGCAGAGTTGGGCACCAGGACATGGGAATGGGCTGGGGCCACTTGGCTGTCCTCGACCCACAGAGTGAGCAAGAGAAGAATTCAGTCTGCTCCTCTCCTTGAGGAGGGACCAGTCAGGGATAGAGGCAGACAGACAGGGAACGACCATGAGGAAAGGATGCTCAGTAATGCTCCAGGAGACATGAAGGAAGGAGTGATGCCCTTCCCGGGGTCAGGAGGATGCCCAGAGCCAGGGGTGGTGGGCAAGACTGGTCTGTGGGTCGGCTGACCCAGTCAGAGTTATCCCAGCCCTGCCACTGACCACTGGGTGACTTTGAATAGGTTACTCAGTGTCTCAGAGCCTCGGTTTCTCCATCTGTAAAATGGGCTAATGCAGCCCACTCTGTGATCGGTGCCCAGGTGGCAGTGGACTCGCTGAAGGTGCTCACCTCTCGCGGCGCCCTTGGCACATGGCAGGAGGGTAAATTTGTTAGCTCCTCCCCACCCTCCATTCGTGCCTGGGTCTTGGGGGATGAGCAGGATTTCTGCACATGAAGAAGATGTGGAATGGCATTCCCGGGAGAGGGAACAGCCTGCGCAAAGACCTGGGAGCCACGGGCCTGTCAGGAGTACTTGGGGAACAGCACGTGTTCTTGGAGAGTTGGGGTTTGCGGAGGGGAAGCTGCAGGCATGGTCTGAGGGCACGGGGGCCCTGGATGCCCCTGTCCTGGAGGGTGGAATGAGGGCGCTGGGAGCCGTGGCAGGGGGAGGTGCCCACCTGCAAAGATGCCCCACCCTCCTTTCGTCCTCAGCCTGGGGACAGAGTGCAGCTGCCTGGCCTTCTTGGACCCCAACGCACGGCAGGGCCAGGAAAGCTGAACAAACTAAAACATGTCAGAAACAACCATCAGAAGAGACAAGAGCTCCCAGCCAACACCCAGCCCTAAGCACATGGAACGATTTGATGGTGAACCCAGCGCCGAACACTGGAGCAATTTAGAAAGATCTGGCAAGGTTTTATTCTGACATAAAGAGCTGGATTTTATTAAGTTTATAAAGGAGGCCAAGCCTCCTGGCGAGCCTGGCGGCCCACGGCAGATTTGGGGAAGCAGCCCGAGGCGTGTTGTGGGAGCCGAGTGTCTGGGCTGGGATTCAGTTCTGCCCCCATGAGCTGTGTGATGTGTGACAAGTTACCTAACCTCTCTGTGCTTCACATCTCACCCTCATGAGGTCAGGTTGAGGGTCGTGATAGTGATGGAGCTCCTCCATAGCGTGCCAGCCAGACTGAAGGAGACAGTGCGAGGAAGACCTCTGCTTCCCCCGCCCCAAGGCTTCCCTCTGTCTGCTCTCGGGGGTCCATCCAATCTTGCTCCCTCCTCCCTCCACTGTCTGCACAGGATCCATGCACCTAAGCAGTGAGGCATGGATTTACTCTTCCATCTGGTCATGTGCCCCTCTTCAGAGCATTTATTCATTGGTCCCTCCAGGCTGGTCCCTCCAGCCCATCTGGAGGGGTGCCTGCTGTCCCTCTGGGTTTCTGGGTGACCTGGGCCAGACCACCTGCCCTCGCTCTGCCCCAGGAAGTCCTTTCACCTCTGAGGAGGGTGTGCGAGCACCCACGTGCTCTGGGCCGGGAGAAGGTTCTGCCTCTAGGGCGTTTGCAGTGAACAGAGGCTGCCGTCATCCTGTTACTCACGTCCTATGGAAAGGCACAGACACCCCAAGGATAAAGATAGACCTGGCTTCCCGTCCCCTTCATTCCTCCTCTGACCCGGAGAGAGAGAGCTGGGGAGGGAGGTGGGGAGGGGCTCATGGGGCTGGTCTCAGATGAGGTGGGCTCTGCTGCCCCTGGAGGTGAAGAGGGGGATCACTTCAGAATCCATTCTGTGACTGCGCTCTGCGCACATCCTGCAGCCAAACACACAGTTGGCTGCACTAATTAATCAATGGTGTTTGTTTCTGTGTTTTTTGGGCCTGTACTTAAGGTTTCTGTACCAAGATGGAACCCAAAGCCTGGTGGGCGTCCACCTGGACTGGGCTGATTTATCTGCTCACCTTACCCATCGCGATCCTCCCGCGTTCCCAGGGAGCAGAGAATCCGGAGAGGAGCAGGGACCCGAGAGCCAGCAGACCTGGGTTCCAATCCCAGCCTCACTCTTAGTGCCCTGCGCCATCCTGGGCGAGTCTCTTCCTCTCAGTGTCGCGTGGCCCCCACCGTGCAGGGGGGATAACACTCCGGGCTGTGCGGGGCTCGGGGCCCAAGGAAGCAGGCGCTCAACACCCAGAGCTCACGGTATTGCGGTAGCAGCCGCCCAGCTCGGAGCTCCCACATCGCGCATTTCTGAGGCTTCGGGAGAAAAGTGCCTTCTCTCTGGGTTTGCAGCCCTGGAAGAGCGCGTGCTCCTTGGAAGGAGAGCTGTGATTTCCCTAATGAATGCCACCTGCTCCCTGATCGAGTCCTGACCTCCTCTTCCTGTCCTGTATCCTGTGCTTTATGAGTGACCTTTGCCAAATGCAGCCATTGCTTTTGGGGGGGGGGAATAAAAAGTTGAAATTTAAACAGCCTGGGAGATTTATTCTGTATAATGGATGTAAGGTGTGCAGACACCACACAAATTATGTTCAGAGCAGCAGGGCTGAGGTGGGCTGGAAGCTGGGCTGGGGCCTGGGAGGGAGGGGCGCGGCTGGGGGTGTTCGGAGGCTGCTGGATAAAGGATTCATTCGGAAGCTCTGAAATGGATGCAAATTACAGTTTGCTGCCTTTGCAGGGGATGGGGGTGGGGCTTACTGTGTGCGGTGCGGGGCACATTCTGAACCCCACCAGCCTCGCACTGCCCCCCCCACGCCCCATGGGCACTGCTGCTCCCACTTTTCTGCAGGGGAGTCTGGGGTCTGAGGGGTGAGCTGACTGGTCCCAGGTCACTCGGCTCACCAGTGGCAGCAGGGGATGAGAGCCCAGGCCTGGATGACCCCGGGGTCTCGGCTCTTTCCCTGGCCCCGTGGAGGAGGGACACGGTGACGTGTGCATTGGGGGAACTGGGACCCAGACATGAGTGGTGGGACTTGTCACTGACCCATGTTCCATTCAGCTGAGTGTTGAGCATTTCCTGTGATGCCCGGGCTCTGAGGAGGGTCCGAGAGAGGCAGGTCCTGGGCCCCTGGGAACGTGAACCTCATCGGGGGCCAACCTCCAAACAAGCAGCTGGGGAGAGAGGCTCAGGGGTTTCTTGGGGAACCCCAGGCCTCCCTGAAGAGCCGGCTCTGGGGACCACAGAGGACTAGCCGCATACAGACTGGGAAGGACGTTGGGGGAGGGGCGCCGCAGGGCAGAGCTGGGAGGCGGGAATCCAGGGGCAGATGTGTTTACTGAGCAAACCTTCATCGACCCAGCCAGGCCCCGCTTTCTCAGGTTCTGGGGACAGAGGGAGGACTCAGGATGACTCTCGCTTGAGTCGCTCACCACCTAGTTGGGGAGACAACCTGGGACACCGTTAATCACCCAAAGTGGAGAGGTGGGAATGCCATTGCTTCTTGGCTGTGTGGCCTCAGGCAAGTTGCGCACCTCTCTGAGCTCAGTTTCCTCATCTGTACAGCAGCGTTAATAATGATCCTGCCTCACAGGGTTGGGGTGAGGAGTAAGCGAGATGACACAGGTGACGGGTGAGCACTTGTTATGGGCTCAGGATATGTTCTCTACAAGCTGTTCTTATGGGCTCAGGACATGTCCTCTACCAGCTGTTCTGGGGCACAGTTGAAGGAGTGATTAGTCTGCCTGGAAGAGGCTTCACCACAGAGGTGAATTCTGGGCTTTGAAGGATGAATAAGAGTTCCTCAGAGGGAGGAGGGGAAAGGAGGGCGGGTCTAGCAGAAGCAAAGCCCTGGCAGGGTGGGAGTGGAGTTAGGGTATTGGGCAAACAGTGAAGACCCGCTTTGCCTGGAGTTTCCTGGGAGGGAGAGATGGGAGGGATGGCGGGTGGTGAGGCTGCCGAGTAGGGAGGCCTGGTGGCCTGAGGCAGCCGACAGCGGGAGCCACAGCAGGTCCTAGAGCAGCCATGCAGCTGATGTGGAGGATGGTGGTTCTGCTTGGTGACCCGTGATGTCAGGCAGGGGGAGGGGTGGAGCGGGAACAGAGTTTGTGCTTCAGGGCTCAAGAGGGAACCCCTGAACTGTAGTCCTGGCACCCAGGGCTCTGGGGAGGGTGGGAGGCCAGGGCCCGTGGAGGTGAACTCTCTTCTGTTGTCCAAGCCGCTCACTTCAGGAAACTGAGACTCAGAGAGGTCAAGTGAACCGCCCCGCCGCCAACCCCTGACACACAGCAGGCCTTGCTTTGGGACCCCAGGGGCTACCTTTGCTTTGGGGAAGGGGGAAAGACGGAGGAGAAGGAGGGGAAGCCCAGGGATGGGGGCACGGGTCTGGGGGGGGCCTTTGTCAACAGGACAGTGAATTTAAGGTGCTTCCTCCCCAGGGAGGGAATGAAAGCGGCTCAGCAAGGGAAGCCTGTGAACTAATTGTCCCCTCTTCCTCCTCCTGGCAGGATTAACCCCTGCTCACCCTCAGGCCCCAGAGCAGACAGCCCCTCCTTGGGGAGCCCCCTGACATCCCAGGCTGTTTGGGGTTTCCCTCTGCTTCCACACCACCTGTGCTTCCCCATCAGATCCCACTGCATCCTCATCGTCTGTCTCCCACGGGACTGGGGGACCAGCGGGGAGTGATGTATTTCTGTCTCCTTGGTTGGCACCCTGCCTGCCTCCATCAGCGCCTGGTTCTGCGCCTCACTAGTTGTGAGACCTTAGATGAGTCTCCTGACCACTCAAACCTTCAGTGTCCTCATCTGTAAAGGGGGTGAACTCACATCCCCCAGGATGGCTGTGGTATGAAACGAGCCGCGTGCGGAAAGCACGGTGCCGGGTGCACACGGCAGTGCGTGCTCCCCAGACACCAGCCCCCTCCCTCCCTCCCGCCTCACTTCTTTCCAGTCTCACCTCGGCCTCTGATGGGACCCAGGGCTCCTCTCCCCTGCACGGCTCCCCACCGCCTACCTCCTCCCTACCTTCAGGGCAAAGGTAATTAGAAACTTCCTCCAGGACTCACATTTCCTAAAATCCCATGCTTAATTAGCACATCCCACCAGCTGAAAAGTTATATAACAGAAACCCAGCTACTCTGCCCAGGCGAAGTGCATTGGTGCCTGGCTTTTCACTGCAGGACTGGCTACATCATTTGTGGGCCCAGTGAAAAATGAATGTTTGGGGTCCTTGTTCAGAAAGCTGGAAAAAATGCCATTAAGCACTGGAAAATATAAAGCTTTTTCCTTTCTGCTGCAGTCTTTCTCTCTCTTGTCATGGTGTTTTTTTATTTCCTAGTTAGTGTTGTTCTAAGTAAGGAAAAATTAGAATTTATTAGTGTGAACTTTACCGTTCATCTTCATTTTGTGCAATGCCAGTTTTGAATGCAAATAGAAGAGCATTTCATTCGTATAGGGAATCACTGAAATGACACAATTTGTATTTCAAAGCTCATTCCTGAGTGTGTATTTCATTCTTCCCAGAAGAGTGGAAACTACATAAAACCAGCTCCACAGCTTTTATTTTACTTCTTGGTATGCGTCCATGCTACCAACAGCCTCTACCTTTGGCTCACTGGTGAGGAAGGAAAGGCTGAAAGGAAAGGAACCAGGAGTTGTTTTATCTTTTCCTCACCTCCCGTCATAATTTTCAGTGGTTGGTTAGTGCAGGGAAGTAACACAAGTAAGAAAGAAAGGTTCTCTGACCATTTATGTTTCTTAGAATACCACCGAGTTCTTTCTGCGCTTGTAGAATGTCCTGGTTCAAATGAGAAGCCTGGCCTTTTGGGGCTGTCAGGACCCCCGTACTCAGCCGTAGACGTAACACTCTTGCCTTGTACTCACAGTGCGTCTTGCTGAGCTGCCCCACACAGGCGTCCCTGGAATTCTGAACTCGTGGGGGCATCGTGGACGTTATACGTGAACGGGCGGCAAAAAACAGAGGACACACGCATTGCATGTACCCTCTGCTCACACGTATGTACTCCACCATCCTGTCAGACTGCACTTACAAAACACAAGTTAAAGTTATGACGAATTTCAAGATAGTGGCAGCAGAGAATTTAATCAAACATGCTGGATCCTGGGTGTCTGCGTGCACCTGACGGTCTCCCCGACGGTGTTATTAAATATATTTCTGTTCTTCAGTCCCCAGCCCCATCCCTGAATCTGAGTCTGTTTTACTGAGATTTTTTTGCTTGGAATCCAGGGAGTGAATAAGCTCTATGTTCTAGCCGGTGGTTATGCAGCTATTAAATGTCAAAGCAAGAATTCGGACCCATCAACGGATGTGTTCATGTGACATTCTTATTGATTGAGGTCCTAGTTTGTGTTGGACCCTCTAATTCCCCAGATTTGGTAAAACCCAATGTTACCTAAGGGCATGGAAGGGACCCATCACACAGATGGGCACAGATGCTGGTCCCTGTCACCTCAGTGCTGGGCCACCCCGGCTTCCTATACTGCCATGATTTCACTGCAGCCCCAACAGGGTGGGAGGAGGGGGCATTAACCCACTTGACAGAGGAAGAAACTGAGGCTCAGAGATAAGGCCACCAGCTAGGGAGGGGCTGATGGGCTGGGCCCTGGACTGCAGGTCAGCCCTTAGGAGACAGGGTGAACCATGAGTGGGAGATGGGGAAGATGACCCGGCCTGGAACATGCAGGCTTCTCTGCCCTCAGCTCCCACCCCCTCCACCTCTGACCGTCATATCCCCTTCAGAAACTCATCTTTTGAGCACAGTCCAGGTTCTGATGTGGTCCTGCCACTTAGTAGGGGTGTCTTCATACCCATTTCTCAGAAGTGCTTTTCCACATGGCCACAGTCACCAAGTCTCACTGACACCATCTGCCGCCTCCTGGCGGGATCTGTCTTCTCTCCACCCCCCACTCCCCCCCGCACCCCCTCCCCCCCCCCCCGGCCCAATCCTTTCTCCCCAGGACTGGAACAGCTTCTCCTGGGGCTGCCTGTTTTGGCCTCATTTACTGATTCTCCCCAATGTGCCCTCCACTCTGGCCATGGGGATCTTCTCTCATCACCTTCTGGGACGGAGACTATTTTAACTACCACAGTGTGATGGCAGGTGGCAGGGAAAGAAAATTAGGAGGGGTTTACAACTGGAAACAGTCTTGCAAACTTGGCAGAAGTGACTAGATGCCCTTGTTCCCTCCCTCCTCCCTCCTCCTGCACCCATAACACCCAGCTGCCCTGGTGTGCTGGAGGTGGGGCAGACTGGCTCCAGCCCCCACATCGTGGAGTTTCCCTAATTCTTCCTAAAGGCTCACCCTCTTGTGCCTCAGCTTGGCAACCCTCGTTTCCTTTGAATTCTTGCTTTGCTTGATGGGGTATCCACTAATCCATGGGCTGGCCTCCCAGCGTCTCCCATGCTAAAGCTCTTTAAAAAAAACCTGCACCCTGGAATAATTCCTGTCTTCAAGAGAACAGGGAAATGTTAATCACTGCTAGTGCTTTATTTTTGTCTTCCTGGAAACCTTCGTCTCTGAGCTCTGTGATAAGGAATTAGGTCCTGATTAAAGGAAGGCAACACTTCTGAGATGGCATTTCCCTGTGCTCAGAGAGGGCAAGCAGCAAGGGAGGAGGAGGGAGAGAAAAAAGGAGAGAAAAAGAGAAAAAAAGAAACAAAAAGGCATAAAGAGAAAACAGATGTTAACTGTTTGGGAGATTGGAGCACAGGGTTTTGAGAGCACACAGCCAGTCCCTGGGTGACCCCTGAGTTGCGGGCCGTGGGCAACCATGGGTGAGACCAGTAAAACCTGCAGACTCAGGGTTTAGTTTTTATGCCTCTTATGCCTGCACACATTGTACTTGCCACACTGCTCGGCTGAGGCAAAAACATACTGATTTGTTAAAAGCGCTGTCAAGCTCTCCGTGTCCGGGGTACAAATCTGGGTAGGTGGAGTGCTTTGGGTTTCCGGGCAAATAGCCCCAGACCCTGTTCTCAGTGCTCCCTCCGCCCCCCTGCTGTTGCCAAGGCCTCTTTTTACCCCTGCCTGGACCCTTCAGATGGATTCCTGTGCAGGGTCTGGCTCAATGCAGCCCCATTTCCTGGACATTTTTTTCCCATGCTTCCTCTGGTCATGGGCTCCATTGCCTGAAGGTCAGTCCTGCCCTGTCCCTGCCAACTCCTGGCCCTGGAGGACAGAGCAGGTGGTATAGAGCCCAGGCTTTGGAGTCACACAGATTTGGGTTTGAATCCCAGTTCCCTCACTGGTTCAATTCTCTGAGCCTTGCTTTCTCATCTGTAACTCAGGGATCAAAATGGCTGTCCCACGACGTTGTTAAAATTATTGAGGAAGGTCATCCTAACAGCTACCTTTTGCTGAGGGGTGATACGTACCAGGTGCCGGGCTCGTCTCATCCTCTTCACAAGCCGACAAGGTATGTGTCATGCTTAGCACAGTGCCTGGCACATAGTAGATTCTCAACATGCATCGTTCCCACTCCCTAAGTATCAGCTCGAAGGGTCCCCTACTGAATTAATCGTAGAGGAACTTGTATGACTGAAGTTTAGTGGTCCTGTAGTGTTTATATCCAGCTCTCCAGTCCCCCACTTCAGACCCGCAGCAAATGTTGGTTCACTTTAAATTTTTGGAGAGTGTTAACCTTAGGAAATTGTGGTGTTGGACTTTTGAGTGCAAAAGACCTGAGGACCAGGTTCTGGAAACACTTGTCGCCAGCAGACCTACACTATGAGAAATGTTAAAGGGAGTCCTTCAGGCAGAAGGAAAATCATACCAGATGGAAATTGGGATCCACACAAAGAATGATGATCTTTGGAAATGGTAAATACGTGGGTAAATAATAAAAGACTTTTTTTCTTATTATTTAAATCTCTTTAAAAGATAATTGACTGGTTCTAAAGCAAAAGTAATGACAATGTTTTGCAGACTGCATAACACACATAGGGTAAAATATATGAGAAAAAATAGCACAGAGGCCAGAAAGGGAAAAAAGAAAGTACATTGCTGTAAGTTTCTCATACTATACATGATGTAGTGTGACATCGCTTGAAGACAGACTGATAAGTTGAATATGTATACTATAAACCCTAAAGCAAACCACTAGCGTGATGAGGAGATGGATCTAATACATCAAGAAATAAGATAAAATGGAATCACAAAAAAACTCAGTCCAAAAGAAGGCAGAAAAAGAGACAAGAGGGAACAAAGAACAGCTGGAAAAAATAGAAAACAAACAGCATAATAAGAGACTTAAACCTAACTGTATCAATAATCACATTAAATGTAAATGGTCTAATGACCTTGATCAAAAGGTAGAGATTGTCATATTGGATAAACAAGCGTGATTCAACCGTATGCTACCTACAAGAAGTACACTTATTTATTTAAGTTATTTACTTACTTTATTTTTTTGGCTATATTGGGTCTTCTTTGCAGCCCTCGGACTTCTCTCTAGTTGTGGCATGTGGGTTTTCTCTCTCTAGTTATTGCACGTGAGCTCTAGGGCACATGGGCTCTGTAATCGTGGCGCATGGGCTCCAGAGCACTTAGGCTCTGTAGTTTGTGGGCACACGGGCTCTCTTGTTGAGGCACACGAGCTCAGTAGTTGTGGCGTGTGGGCTTAGTTTCCCCGTGGCAAGTGGGATCTTAGTTCCCTGCGAGGTATTGAACCTGTGTTCCCTGCATTGGAAGGCGGATTCTTTATCACTGGACCACCAGGGACGTCCCAAGAAGTACACTTTATTTATTTATTTATTTATTTATACCCCCAAGTTAGCATTCCTGAAAAACGACAGGAAACCTCTGACATGTTCTGATACTTATCAGTTAGAAATTATTCCATAACAAAACTGTTCGGTTTGTGTTTCCTTTGACATGTGGCCTGTCTTCCAATTACGCTGGAGTTTAGCATTTCATTCTGGCTCTTTCGGGCATGTGCAGCATCTCTTGCTTACTGATCGCTAATGTCTCTACCCTGTTTGAGTATTGCCAGTCAGCACGTACAAAAAGGAAACCGTCAGACCTATGCAGTCAGCTCCACGTGTAGGTCCCACAGGACAGCAGTCTCCCTAGGGAAGGATGTGTGCTCGTTCATGTACCCTCCAGCAATGCCAGGCACTTTACAGTGAAAGTCCCTGGAGTAAGGCTGAGGGAGTCAAGAAGTACACTTTAAATATAAAGAAACTGATAGCTTAAAAGTAAAAGGGATGGGAAAATACATGCCATGCTAACACCAATCAAAATAAATCTGCAGTGGCCACAGTAACATTAAAAAAAGTAGATATCAGAGCATAGACTATACTAGGCGAAAAGAAGGACATTTCATGATGATAAAGTGGTCAATTCACCAAGAAAACTTAAGAATCCTAAGCTTTTATGTCCCTAATAACAGAGTTTCAAAATACATGAAGCAAAAACTAAAAGAACTGCAAGAAGGAATAGGCAAATCCACAATTATAGTCAGAGATTTTGATATCACTCTCTTAATAATTGATGAAACAAGTAGAAATGTTGTAAAGCTATAAAAGACTTGAATGACGCTATTAACTAGCTTTACCTAACTGATATTTGTAAAACACTCGACCCAACAACAGCAGAATATGCATTATTTTCAAGGGCACATTGAATATTTACCAAAACATATCTAATTCTGGGCCATAAAATAGTCTCAATGAATTTTAAAAGATTTAAGTTATGCAAAGTATGTTCTGACCACAATGGAACTAAATTAGAAACTAAAATCAGAAAGTTCCCTGAAAAACCCACCAAATATTTGGAAACTAAAAACATGTTTCTTTTTAAAAAGTTGATGTGTGATTGACATACAACATTGTATTAGTTTCAGGTGTACAGCATAATGATTTGATAGTTGTATATATTACAAAATGATCACCACAGTAAGTCTAGTTAACTTCTGTCATCATCATAGTTACAGAAATTTTTTCCTGTGATGAGAACTCTTAAGATCTACTTTCTTAGCAACTTTCAATATGCAACACAGTATTTAAGATTTTTTTTGATATGGACCATTTTTAAAGTCTTTATTGAGTTTGTTATAATATTGCTTCTGCTTTGTGTTTGGTTTTTTGGCTGTGAGGCATGTGGGATCTTAGCTCTTAGATCTTAGCATGTGGGATCTTAGCTGTGGCCTTTTCTCTTCCACTTAAAGAAGACCCTTTAACATTTCTTGCATAGGTTTATTAATGATGAACTCCTTTACCTTTTGCTTGTCTGGGAAACTTTCTCCTTCAATTCTGAATAATAACCTCGCCAGGTAGAGTATTCCAGGTTGTAAGTTTTTTCCTTTCAGCACTTCATCCTGTCTCTACCTTCTGGACTGTAAAATTTCTGCTGAAAAATCAGCTGATAATACAGAGGAAATGGGGGTTGTTTTGTATGTGATTAGTTGTTATTCTCTTGTTGCCTGGTGCTCCGTGTTTCTTCCCACATTATCATACCCCTCCCCAGTTTGAATTTATTATCCCCATTTTACAGATGAGGACACTGAGGCCTGAAGTCCCAACCTGGGAGCTGCTTCCCTCAGTTTCCTCCCTCACCCCTACCTCACTGGCTCAGAGTTTAGTCTCTCAGGTCAGAGGTCAGTGCCTGTCAGTGTCAGCCTAGGGGAACCCCTCTAGCATCACTGCTGCGCCCTGTCAGGCCCTCCCTCACCTATGGTCCTCCTTGGACCTGCCCAAGAGACCCCAGGTCTCCATGCCAGACCTATTAGCTCAGGAGTCAGAGGAAAGGTGCATGATGTGGGGGCTGAAATCTCAGCCATGGAAAAGGCCAGGTTTAGAGAAACGTAAGCTTGTCAAAAACAGTAACTAGAAAACCTCCTCTTGAGTTGATGAGCTGTTAGAAATCACCCGGTGTGTTCCCAGGGCAGGGGTGACTTAGCCAATCATACAAGGTTTCAAGGCTCACCCAGTGCCACACAGCATCTAACCGGGACTGGCACTCAGGACGCCAGGCCCCCAGAGGAGTTCCACAGAATGAGAGATGCCACCCCCGGCTTGGTCGGGCACGGGCACTGGGGCCAGAGGAGATCTGGCTTCAAATCTGTAAGCTCCTTTTACAAAGTGTGTCATAGTGTGTATGTCTCAACTGCTCTGAACCTCAGCTTTCTTTTCTGTAAAATTCTACTTCAGAGGGTGTTTTGAGGTTTAAATGAAAAAAATAAATGCATGTGGAGCTGGGCACATAGTAGGCAACCAAGGAACGATGATGTTATTATTATTTTAGTAGTAGTTGTTGTTTATCCTGATGGTGTTCATGGGCAGAGGACTTGCCTGTCCTGTCACTGCTGCATCCCTGGGGGCTGCACTGGCCGGGCACACAGTAGGTGCTCAATGCATGGGCCTGGAGCTCCTTAGCTTTCACCACACAGCTGAGCTAACTGATGTTTCCTCCTTTACAAAAGTGACCTGTGCCCTGCAGGTCAAAGACCCACAGAGCAGCTGTCCGCGTTTCTGTGGAGCCAATGCCCTGTCCATGCTGCCAGTTGCCTGGAGTCCCCTCTCCACAGTTGGATGGAGCCTCGCAGGACTTACCTGATGCCCCTTCATGCCAAAAGCAGCAGCAACAGAACCACGTGACTCTCAAAGAAGAATCCATTTTGCACTGGTCCCAATCTTTCTCCCTCTTCTCCCCTTTATTTCAGTGCCTGCAGCATCTTATTATTGACTCCAGCAGTTTAATGTGTTAGCTGGGCTCTGGCAAAGCCAGGGAGCCAAGGTCTCAGTGCCCTTTGCTTAAGTTTTTATCTGTACAATTTCATGTGGTCGGAGCCCTGGCCACAGGGAGCTGGAGAAATTTCATACCTACGTTAAATCACAGAGCATGTGCGAGCAGTATGAGAACACTTGTCACCCACATCCCAGCTCTTTCAGGGAGGGAAGATCTTAGCCCGTCTCACCATGCTTTAAGGACCTGGCTCATTTCATGTGCACTTTCCCACAATCACTTTTGTAGAATTGAAAGCAATTTTCTTGAGATGAGAGTGGAGATGGGCAGGCACATTTGCTAGAAGCTGGAGCCAGCAATGGCAGGCATGCTGGCCACAGGATCCCCACTTCAGGGTGATGCAAGGATATAGAGCCCAGCAGAAGGGACACATCACAGGCAGCTGCCGGGTTGGGGTTAATCCCTCGCCTCATCTTAATATTAATTAGTATGTCTTTCTTTTTTAATTTAGAGGATAATACACGCATACTGTAAACATTCACACAGTGTGAAAGTAAAAGAGAGGGACTTGGCTTCTGGTCGAGATGGAATAACAGGGATTGGAGTTTTTTCCTGCCTCCTAGAAGAACCAAAGAATGGGCAAAATATATAAAACAGCCATTTGCAAGATGCTAGATGTCAGGAAAGGAAGCATAGTAATCGCTGAGAGGCAGGAAACAACCAAGGTGAGCCCTATGATAGCACTAGCTTACTCCCTTGAGAGACTTTTCAGCTGGATGTAGTGCAGGGCAGGGGAACCCAGACAGAGCACAGTGCACTCCCTGATGTGAGGAGATGGAACTGAGGGTTTGGGGAGACTAATGTGGCGAGCGTTCACAAGACAGAGTACTGGAAAGGAAAGAGATATTGATACACAGAGATCTTTAAAGATCTGCAAAAGGGTCTCTTGAGTTTTCAACTAAGTTCTAATCAGGACAAAGATGTGAGGAATCTGCCTGTGGCTTGGGGGAAAAGATCACCCAGATAACAGTGCCACATACTTACACAGGGCTAGGAGTAGCATCTGCTCCCACCAGCCAAACTGGGAAACCTTATGACTGACATGACACTAAGTAGAATGGGGAATAGCTATCCCTGGATTGAACACTCCTCTGGGACTGTCTAACAAAGGTTAAGCAACGACTGAAAGGATCAAACTGTTTCAAAGTAACTTTGCATCCCAGAACAAAGCACAAAATTATGTATAAGAATACAAAAATGTCCAACACCCAAGAAGACAAAACTCACAATGTCTGGCACCCAATCAAAAATTACATGGCTTGTAAGCAAGCAGGAAAATAGGTCTCATAAGGAGGAGAAAAAGTCCAGTGAAACTGATCCGCAATTGACACAGACCAGTAAACATATAGAAGATTGGAACAATGCTATTGACTAACTTAATGAGTTGACATTTATAGACTATTCTACCCAACAAGAGCAGAAAACACATTCTTCTCAAGTATGGTGCAACATTCACCAAGATAGACTGTGTCTGGGGCCAAAAACAAACCTTAACTAATTCAAAAGAATATAAATTATACAAAGTATGTTCTCTGGCTAAAATGGAATTAAAGTAGAAATCAATAAAGATTTTTAGAAAATCTCCAAATATTTGGAAATTAAGCAACATACTTCTAAATAACCCATGGATTGAAGGAGCAGAAGTCTTATGGAAAATTAAAATTTATTTTGAACTAAATGAGAATGAAAATACATCATATCAAAATTGGTGGGATGCAGCTAAAGCAATGCTTAGGAGGGAAATTTATAGCACTGAATACATATATTAGAAAAGAAGAATGTTTTAAAAATAACCTTAAGAAATTAGAGAAAGAAGAATAAATTAAATCTAAGGCAAGCAGAAGGAAGAAAATAATAAAAATTGAAGGATAAATCAATGAAATAGAAAACAGGTAATTGAGAGGATGAATGAAACCAAAAGCTAGTTCTTGGAAAAGATAAATAAACTTGGTAAATTTCTAGTTAGGCCAGAGAGGGAGAGAGAGAATGCAAATCATCAATATCAGCAGTATTGAGCCTATAGACATTATAAGTGTAATAAGGAAATACTGTGAATAACTATGCAAATAAATTTGTTAGATGGAATGAGCCAATTCCTTTAACGACACAGACTACCAAAACTCTGTCAAGAAGAAATAGATAACTTGAACAACCCTATGTCTACTATAATATATATAGTAATAATAATAATAATCATATATGTAGTAGACATAGGGTTACATGTATATAAATGTAATTCACCACATTAACAAATTAAAAAATATCATTTTGATAGCAATGAACAATCAGAAACTTAAATTCATATCTCCTATTTACAATGGCATAAAAATATGAAATACTTAGGGCTGATCTAACAAAAGATTTGTAGAAATCTGACCATGTAATACTACTCAGCAGTAAAAAGCAATGAACTCTTGATACATTTATCAACATGGCTAAATCACCACATAATTATGCTAAGTGGGAGGAGGAGATAAAAAAGCACATATATGGTGTGAATTCATTTACATTAAATTCTAGGAAATGAAAACGAATCTATAGGGTCAGAAAGCAAACCAGCGCTTGCTTGGGGCTGGGGACCACGAAGGGTGGATTACAAAGGGGCATGAAGAAACTATTGGAGGTGATGGATATGTTCATTATCTTGATTACGGTGATAGTTTCATGCCAGTTTTACACTTTAAATACGTTCGGTTTATTGCATTTCAATTATACCTCAATAAAATTCTTTTTAAAGGAATAAAACACCATATTCCCTCCGCCCCAAATCCACTTTCTAGATGAAACACTGCAAATGACAACAACAACAACAAAATCATAAATTTGCTGTCTTGTCTTTGCTGTGACAAACGTTTTGGATACATTTTCTCAATCAATCCTCCATGAACAAGCTGGGTAAGCTGAGGTTCAGAGATGTGGAGTGACCCACCCAAGCCACTCTGTTAGTAACTCTGCAGAGATTTCAACCCAGGTCTGTACAATTCCAAAGCTCCACTCTTTATAATACGGCATACATTTTTATGTATATTCTAAGTCTTCTTTCTTTAACAAAGATGGGATCATCACAATACACACTGTTTTCAAGTTGCTTTTCCATTTGCGAACATCTCCCCACGTGGACCTGCTCCATTCTTTCCCAGCTGCCTGGTGTTCTGTTGCCATAGGCACCAGCATTTATTCAGTTAGTTCCCTATAAATGAGTATTTAGGTTGTTTTATATCTGCTATTATAACAATGTTGCAATAAGCTTATCCTGCCATTTTCCCCATTCACTTAAAATTATTTTTAATTACACAAGTGCTGTGCACAGACATTCTCATTGTTTCGTATTCAAGCCCTCAGATAAAGGAAAAGTGCCTCTGTCCTATCCTCCTCCATAATCACCTCCAGTTTTTTCAATCTCTTCCCCACAGACACTGTTATCAGCGTGGTATGTAATTCTTACAGACCCTTTGAATATGCATCTCTGTACATAAAAATGTACGCTGAGCTATGCCCGTTTGCTCTGAGTGTTTTTAAAAGCATTAGAGGTACCATACTATATGTATAGCTTTGTTATCTGGCTTTTCGGCATTTACAATAAATGACCTTTTTCCATGTCGGTACATACTGAGCTGCCTCCTTTTGCACAAGGCGTGGGTCATGTTCGATTGCCTGGATGTCCTCCCTCCCTGTCTTCCTTCCTAAATCATTCCCCTAAGGAGATTTAGGTTGTGTCTATTTTTCTTTCTATAAAAATGACTGCAACGATCCTCCTTGTTCATGCCTTACTGTGTGCATGTGGAAGTTTGTCTCTGGTATTGATACCTAGATGTGGATTGCTGGGTTGAAGGGTTTGCCTGGCTAGCTCTTGTCTGAGTTCCCAGGAGGCTGAGGAAGATGTGCGCTGCAGGTCCTGGGTGGGGCTGTTTGTGAAAAAGCAGCCAGCACTAGGCAAGAGAGGAGGGATCTTTCCTTTGCCCACTGGCTTGCTGTATGCAGCCAAGTTCTTGGCCAGCTCCTGATGACACAGAACTCTTGGCCATGTAGCCATTTGGGCAGAGTGATCAGAACCGCCCTGTGGGGCACCTGCAGGGCCAGCCCTATGCGCTCTGCCTCCCTCTCCTTCCTGGTACTGACTGGGCTTTGGATTGACTGACCCAGTCTGAGCAGTTATTTGAAGGATTTCAGTCTACTCTACTAGTGAGTCCTAGGGAAGGTCAGGAGGAGTTCAACAAATTGTTCCACCCACAGCTGCCTCTGAAACCTCTGCCAAGCCAGGATGGCTATGCAGGGCCCTGCCCTCCAGGAGTCTTGGCCAGTGGGGGAGATGCATTTGTACCAGCTGGCGGGGCTCTGATAGCTGCAGGGACACAGAAGAGGGGCTTCTGAGAGAGTCTGAAGTTAGCCAGGGAGGTTCCTGGCAGAGGGGAAGGCAGGGCTGAGTCTTAAAGGCTGAGGAGGAATTAACCAGATGGAACAGACTGAGAGTGCAAGTGCGTGAGGGGTGAGTAGAATGTTTAACTTTTTACAGCCCCCCCGACCCCTTTCCAGCAATAGCACCTCTTTCACTCTGTGAGAACTTCCATCAACCCGTGTGATTCTGAGAATCCTTAATTCCTTAACTGTACTTCATCTGGCCCAGTGTTGGACGTGTGACCCAGGCTTGGCCAATCAGAGTATTGTGCTCTGGACCCCATTGATGGCTCAGAGATGGGCCAATCAGAGCCTTCCCTGAGACTTTCTGCTGGAGCTAGTAGGAGAAACTCTTGTTTTGGGGATCCTGGAACTGAAAACAGCTGCTTGGGGCCACATTTCTTGTCCTCATGGGTCTGATGAGAGCAGGTGAGACCACTTTGCTGAATGAAGCAGAGACAAGAGAGTTGCAAGATGGTGGAGAAAGAATCCTTGGAGGTACCAAGACTGCAATTCCTGCAGCTCTACTTCTGTTTTGAGAGCTCCCCTGTCTGTTCCCCAGCCCTGGGGGCCTGTCAGGGAAGATTCCCAACCTCACAGAGGATGGGAAGGAGTAACCCTGCCACCACTCCACAGGTGCCAGAAGTAGACTTGCGACTTAGACCAGAGCAAGACCGTCTTTTACTCCACAGAGCAAACAGTAGGACCATTAGCAAAGTTGCATTGATTCCCCTGCCCCAAGTCCCACAGGGCAGAGTGGTGGACCCACGTGGATGTTACAGTGTAGTGGGTTGTGGTGAAGCGGAGAAACCCAGGGCTAAGGCTCCAGCACTTTTCGAGCATGAAGCAAACACTGTAATAGGCACTAAACAAGCCGGTCCCCTTCCTGCAAAGAGTGAGCAGCTAGAGTGGTGACTGCTGACAGGTACCACGGTCCCTCCTTGTCATGCAGATGGAGACCCATGTTTGGAGCCATTAGGTTATGGTGGCAGGGCTGCTGTGCCCAGTCCAGTGAAGGATCCCAGCAGTGATGCTGGCTGCCTGGGCTGTCAGGTCTGATTGGCCTCATTGTTCCATCGACTGTCATGTGAGCGTGGCATCCACACGGGTTTATAAAGGTCTCATTGGGCTGTGGCAATGACTTTGCAGAGTTCACGGCTCCACAGAAGGGTGTCTTTAATATATCAGCCAAGCATCACCTGTGTGCTGGACCAGATACCTAGGCCATTAGCCACAGCCCAAGAGTTGGTGAACATATAATGTATATATCAAATATAATGTCTATAATGTCTATATAAAATATAATGTCGTGTCCTTAGGAGTGTTGTCTGAGAAAAGGGCTTCCAGAGTTGCTAGGGCTGGACAGCTGGCTGAGCTGTCAGTAAACCAAGCCCAAACCCCCCAAGGGACTTCCTGGAACCAAAATTGGTATCTTCAAGTAGCCAAAAGCTGCTCGTGTGGGCGACTGAGAAGTACAATGGCCCCTAAAGGTGTGGTTATACCCTATTCAGCTTAGGGGACACACCTGTGGGGCCAGACTGGCTCCCTCTTGAATATTCCATTTCCATTTAATTAGCCAGTCTTGCCGTGTCTTTCCGACGCTGGGGTCAGCCCCTGAGTGGACTGAACCCACGATGGGAATATCAGGGTGCAGTCTTCCCTGGAGGTCCTGCATCGGGAGTTTAGTCTCCACAGCGCCCCCTAGCGGGCCAGAAGCTGTTTCTCAGATGGAGGGCAGCCAGGTAGCTAGCCAGGGAGGCAGGCATGTGCATCCCCAAGGAGCACCTGCAGGCGGGGACTACCTCCCCGTCGCCAGGGGCTCCAATCAGCAGCCAGACCTGAGTTAACAAGCGTCCTTGGGTTTGCAAGTCCCCAGGGTAGGGCTGCTGAGACACCCTGTCATGCTGCCTCTAGTACCACCTGCTCTCTTTGGGTCCCCAGATACTTCTGACAGATTTTCTGGTCAATTAACACATAAGGCTCAACAAGAGACCTAACGAGGCCCATGATGTCTCCAGCATCTCAACAGTCCAATTAGGTGCTGCGCTTCCTCTCTGGTAGATCAGGGGGTGGTGGGGTGGTGGCCTACTGAGAGGAACTTCTCCTTTCCTGACTCAGGGACTGATCTTCAAGCTACAGCCTGCATTGCTTCCAGAGTCTGACTTGGGCAGCTGGTCCCTCTAATCAAGTCTAAGCCATCTTTGTACAGATAAGAAACCCAAGACCCAGAGAGATCAGTAACTTGACTAAAGTTACACAGCAAATGAGGGGCAGGGCCAAGGTCCGTGAGATTCCGGAGTCTAGACCTTTCCCCTGTCCTGTGTGGCTGTCAGTCTTTCCCCACTAGAGGATCCTTCCCTGTCTGAGGTCCATCTGGTGCTTAATTTTGCTCCATCTGTGGCCTGGTCCCCATGACTTGCAGGTGTGGGTGGCTGCTGGGCCCTGGCTCTGTGTTCATACTTCCTACAGCGGCTGTTTGTCCATCAACACGGTCTGGGAAGGCCTGGGAGGCAGGTCCTGAGCCACATGGGCCAGATGTCTCCTCTGGAATTCAGTTCTGCATCTGGCCCCTTGAGATGCAGGAATGGATGTCTACACATCTCTCCCTGAGCCCTTTTGCTTCTCGCTGCTGCCAGCCCTGTGGCAGGCCAGACCCTGTCAGCGCTCACCTAGACCACTGCCTCCTCACTGCCTTTCCCCCACCCCAGTATCTCCAGGCTCTCCTGGATCCCCCTCTATGGATCTGACACCTTATCTATCCTCAATCATGTGGTTTCGGTGGGATTGGCCTGCTCAGCTTCAGGGTGGGCCCTGATTGGCTTGAGGCAGTTAGCCATTGGCCACAGTTGCTGGCTTGCCTGGGAACATAATCAAATCAGAACCAATGAGATGTAGAGAAGTTTGTTCCAGTTTCAGGGAAACAAATAGGTTTTTCCGTTCAGCTACCCAAAGGGACTCTCTCTTCCCCCTGAATGGTGTGATGTGGGGAGGTGAGACTTGGAGAATGTGGGTCACTGGAGATGAGAGTGTGAGGGGCGGGGATGGGGTAGGAAGGTAAGGGGGAAGGGGGCTACCATGGGTAGCCTGAGGATGAAATTGGTATCATAAAAGGCAGAGTAGGGAGATGGATGGAGCCTGGGTCTCTGTTGACATCATTTGAGCTGCTGGGTCAAGCCATACCTGAAGTCAATGTTGTAAGTCTGGGCCTCAGTAGGAAACAAAATTGAGCAATTTGAGGGAAGTTTAATAAGTGGACAATTTACAAGAGTGAAGGCAGTGTGGAGGGACACCACAAGAGATAGTTCAGCATATGCCAGGGTGAGTAACAGAGGGGCCATTATTACCCTTGGGCCTGAAAAGGGTGAGTGGGGAGTGAGCAGTTATCAGAACCTGGAGGCAGAGGGCTGTTTGGGGAGGGCTGCCCATAGACGCTGTGTGTGTTCACTGCCCCTGGTGGCCCTATGTGGGGAGAGAAGCAATGAATATCTTGGTCTCCCTGCCTCCAGCCTTCCTTTGGTGCTCCCCACTGGTTGACAAGTCAGAGGAACAGCAGTCCATACAGGTCATCCTTCTGGGGTACGGAGCAGGGTGGCGTGGATCTGGTTGGACAAATGGGAGATATTCAGTCTTACCTCTGACCGTCTTGGGTTATGTGAGCTTGTAGAGTCCCTTAACTGTTCAAGGCAGGGTGAGTGGGACTTTTACTGGCCACCCAGAGGACTAACTGGTACGTACACCAAACAGGGTCTCACATCCGTGCCTTTGCTTGTGCTTTTCCCTCAGCTTGGAATGCCATCCGTTGCCTCTGGAAATCTCTTCCTGACCTCTCCCAACCCCTCCCCTTTAAGTCCTGATCCAGAGGCTGAAGAGATGCAGGCAGCAGAGCACAATTAAAAGATGCCAGACAGACTGGAGTCCAACTCCTAGTTCCACCACTAACTGTGAGTCCTTGGGCAAGTACCTACCCTCTCTGAGCCTCAGTTTCCTTATTCATCATCTGTCAGATTCCATCCTATCCCCATGACCTTGACCCTGCACTTAGCCAAGTGTGCTGGGAACATTCCTGACCTACCTCGGCCTTCTAGTCTGCTGTCCTTGGGCAGGTCTCTCCTCCTCTCTAGGCCTCAGTTTCCCTATCTGTAAACCAAGGGTTTTATATTCAGTGGTTCTCAAGGCATCCGATCCCTACCCTATCCCTTCTGGATTTTCTTTGATTCCCTGACCCTCAGTTGCTCAGCTCAACAGACAAACAACCTGGTGGCGTTGTCTCAGCCGGCGGCGGGCAGGCTGCTGCGGAGCGGCCTGGCGGTGTTGAGAAGCCTGGCGTGTTCACCGTTTGTGTTTACTTTGGCAACTGTGTACTGCCTTCTCGATTTCCTGAGCAAACAGCCCCATTATTTGGAGTAATTTACTGGCATCGGCTTTGGTTGTGAGAACTGGAAGCTTCGAGATGCGCCCCCATTTCAGCCACCACACCCTGGATGCGCTTACGCAGCCGAGCCCTCCGAGAGGGGCTGAGGGCACCAAGGGCAGAGCACCTGCCTTCCCTGGTGTCCCGGGACTCAGGACCTTTTCGTCTTGTCCCTGGGGCTCCGCAGTCCCTCCAGCCTTTGTGGGGTCTCTTAAGTCTGCAGCCTGAGGCTCTGCTGCCCAGTGGTTGGAGCAGAGGCTCTGGAGTTCAGGTCCCAGCTCGGCTGCTTTATCACTGGATGACCTTGGGAAGTTCCTCTTCTCTGAGCCACAGTTTCCTCTTCTGTTTCCTCCTGAGGATTGAGAGAGTTCTCCTCCCTCCTCAAGCCATCTGCCCCCCCCATCCCTTTCCAAATGGTGATAGTAGGGGTGCCCTTGGTCTTGCTTGGCCTGTCCCCTCCCCTGGCCACTATGATTTAGTCTGAATTTTGTATCTGATCCGAGCGAGGCCGATCCTGGTCCCCAGGCGCACAGATCTTCAGGATTTAGGCAAGACTGGTTTGGATCCCTATTCCACCTGCTGTTGGTGGGAGACACCTGGGGTGGGGGCTGGGAGGAAGGCTCTCTCCCCCCACCACGGGCGGCTTCCAGTGGGGCGTAGGCATCTCCTTTCTCAACCTGCCCTAACCTCCCGCCATCTCCCAGCTTTTCTTTTTGCTTTTATCTCCCCCCCTTCCTTCCTCCTGGGATGCCTCCGGGAATGGATCTCCATTCAGCTGTATTACGGAGACCCATTCAGCACCCTCAGCCTGGCAGCCAAAGCCCCTCCAGACCCCACTGCCACCCACATCTCCCCAGGTGCTCAGCAGGGCTGCCTCTGTGTGTGTTCAAAACCGCCCCCCATGGCAGGAGACTGTGGGGCCGGGAATAGAAAGCAAATGTAGACATAACACCGGGGAGGGGAGTGTCTGGCTCCCTGACACTGCGGGCAGGACTGGCCAGACGACACGTGGGCCATGCAGAAAGAACATGTACCTCTTTCCTCTTGGGGATGCAGTGGTGAGCTGGACTTGCCTTGTCCTAAGCCCCCTGGGAGCCTTAGGTTTACCCTTGAGCCTCTCTCTTCACACAGAACACACAGTCTTCTCCCACTGACTCACCTAGAGCTTCCCCAGTGGGATAGGTCGTACAATAGGGCCACAGTTCCTCCATCTCCCTGTGCATGCACTTTTTTTTTCTGTTTTCAATAGCTTTTTCTTTCTTTTTTTTTTTTTTGAATTTTATTTTTTAATACAGCAGGTTCTTATTAGTCATCCATTTTATACATATTAGTGTATACACGTCAATCCCAATCTCCCAATTCATCACACCACCCCCCCTCCCCACCACTTTCCCCCGTTGGTGTCCATATGTTTGCTCTCTACATCTGTGTCTCTATTTCTGCCCTGCAAACCGGTTCATCTGTACCATTTTTCTAGGTTCCACAGATACTATGCGTGTACTTTTGCAGCATGACTTTGCCATTTGTTCTATCAAGAGATGGAGTCTCCTTTCCCACCCCTTGCATCTACACAGGCCTGTGGCTGGCTTTTACCCTAGAACTCAGCAGAAGAGATATTATACTCTTTCTGAGAGTAGGCCTCAGGGCGTAGCTGCCTCTGTTTTTACCCTCTTAGAATGTTGCTCTGAGACCGCCAGGTAAGGAAGCCGGCCTGGTCTGCTGGAGGATGAGTGGGCATGTGGAGAGCTGAGGCCCTCTGGCCAACATCAAACTACTAGGGGAGTGAAGGAGGCCAGATTGGACTTTCCAGGCCAGATGGAATGCAGCACAGGGGTAAGTCCAGGTGAAACTAGCAGAGATATCACCTAGCCAGCCACTGGTTTGTAAGAAACAATATCTTGCTGCTGTTTCGTTTCTGAGGTTTGGGGTGCCTTGTTACACAGCAAAGGCTACCCAACACACTCAGCATTGGTGGTCTTTCTCAGGATAAAAACACTAACTTCCTGAGAACTTTAAGGTAGAGCCTCAGAGTCAAACCACTTTGAACATTGTTTTGTCCCTAGGTTGGTAGTCTGATTATCCATTGTTATATAATAATTTCCACCCCGCTCCCACCCGAATTTAGTCATGTGAAATAACAACCAGAGTCTGTGAGTCAAGAATTCGGACGAGGTGCAGTGGGGGCGGTCTGATCCCCATTCCACAATGTCTGGGCCTCAGCAGGAAAGATTCAGATGGCTGGGAGTGACCTGAACAGCTGGGTGTTGAGAGCAACCAGAGAATCATTCACTCACGTGTCTGATGGTTGAGTCCGGATGGCTTTGAAGGCTGGGCTCAGCTGAGAATGTTGACCAAAGCCTTCCCCTGTGGCTTGGGCTTCCTCACATCATGGCAGCCTCGTGGGTGGTTGGGCTTCTCACATGGGAGCTTTTGGGATCTAGCCCTGGACGTCATATGGCTTCCACCATTCTTTGTTGATCAAAGGGTTGTGAGAGGAGACATCAAAGAATTTGCAATCTTGCTTTAAAATTGTCCCCATGGGTGACGGAGAATATTGCTGTTGCAGAAATCTGGTCAAAGATTATCCCCAAATTCCATCTATCTGGACCTGACCCACCCAAATCAATCAGTCAATTCACTCAGCAAACAAGCGTGGCCTGTTCCCTTCTGTTCTAGAACCCAAGAGGAGACTAGAACCCTAGCAGTACTCACAGGAATAGTGCCCCCATTTCTGTGAAGAGAGGACGGTCAGTTCTCTGCCTGCATGTGAAGGTTTTCTCTTCTCTGAAAACAGCCAGAGCAGCTTATGGGGATGAACCTCTTGGTTTAATTCAGAGCCAGCGTACTCTAAGGAAAAGCCTGGGTTTGGGACTCCATGTTCAAGGCAGCCAGAAAGCCTGGTCTCAGGGACTGAGGTGGGCCTGAGGGACCAGGCCATATTCCCCATCCTTAGCCTGACTCTCGGGGGAAGCCGGTGAGATCCCTGCCCTCTCTGAGCAGATCTTCTCCCCTTTGACAGAAAGACTTGTGGAGGGAATGGGCCTCTGAGTGGGAGGAGGGGGCGAGCTAAGCACAGAGCCCCACCCAGCTGAGGTTTCCCCACTGCTGTCTGCTCTCTGTGTCCCTGATGGGGCCTGGCTTGGTCGGTCCCCACTGTGCCCCCCGACCCTGGACAGAACCTGGGTCTGACTCCAGGGTGGCGCCTCTTCTGGGCATGTCCTTCCGGAGCCCCAGCCTAGCCCAGAATAGGCCTGTAGTTTGAGTGCGTTTACATTTAGGGTTGATTTAGCAAACAGGTTTCCAATTGATTTCCAGGGGGGAGGGGGATGGATTTATAGCTCCTAAAACAGGCTTGCAGCCTCGCCACAGATCTGCACCGGAGAGTGGGCAGGAAGTTATTGACGTGACCTCCGACCCCGGGGAGGGAAAGATAATGAGTTTATGACAAATCCATCTTCACAGGGTTTATCGCTGGCCCCTTAGAGCAACTCTGCAGAAGAGGAACAGGAAGCATAAACCCCAAGAAATGAGCTTCACCTGCTGCCTCCCCTTCGGGGCTCTCGGAGAACTGTCTCTGCCTTAAGCCCTCTGGCTTTGCAAAGGATTGAAGTCTGCAGAGTTTCCGGCAGACAAAGTTCGGAACTCGGGCGATCTCTGGAGCTCCAGGGGTGGCTGCCCAGCCTGCCCTCCCTACAGGCCCCAGCTGGTCCCTTGTCCCTGCAGCCCTCTCCCCTCAGCTGGGGCCTGTCGGTTGCCCTGCAGCCTGGGAACAAGGAAGGGAGGAGGAAACCGCCTTCCCTGCAGGTTTGGGAACAGGGAACCCTGGATCTGAATTCTGGGGAATTCTTCCCCTACTGGCTGTGGGACCTTGGGCCAGTTCCATGCGCATCCCAGACCTCTGTTCCCTCACCTGTGAAATGGGAGATGAGGAGACTTCCCTCCGAGGACAACTGTGGGTCGAGATGAGGCGTAAAGGGCACAGCCCTTGACACATGGTAGGTGGGATGCGGGTCCAGACACTATGGATCTGAGTTAGTGTTGGCTCTGACAGCCATCATCTGTGTGGTCCTGGACAAGTGCCTTAGCCTCTCTGAGCCTCAATTTGCTCATCTGTAAAATGGGGAGGATGATAAAGATCTCAGACATGATGGACAGATTTTACAGGCCAGGCACTGTCCTACATGCTTTACATGTATAGACCTTGTAACAATCCTACAAAGAGATAGCATTGTTAGCCCCAGTTTACAGGTGAGGAAACTGAAGGTCAAATGGGGGAAAGAACTTGCACAGGGGAGCTAGGAGGTGGTGGAGGCAGGCAGAGATTCTGGCCCCAGACTCACACTCTTAGCTCCAATTTGGGATTCTTTTTTTATTTTTTAATTAATTAATTTATTTATCTTTAAAAAATCAATTAATTAATTAATTGGCTATGTTGGGTCTTCGTTTCTGTGCGAGGGCTCTCTCTAGTTGCGGCGAGCGGGGGCCACTCTTCATCGCGGTGCGTGGGCCTCTCACTGTCGCGGCCTCTCTTATTGCAGAGCACAGGCTCCAGACGTGCAGGCTCAGTAGTTGTGGCTCACGGGCCCAGTTGCTCCGCGGCATGTGGGATTTTCCCAGACCAGGGCTTGAACCCGTGTCCCCTGCATTGGCAGGCAGATTCTTAACCACTGCACCACCAGGGAAGCCCCCTATTTATCTTTTTTTAAATTTTGGCTGCGTTGGGTCTTCACTGCTGCGCATGGGCTTTCTCTAGTTGTGGTGAGCAGGGGCTACACTTTGTTGCGGAGCACGGGCTCTAGGCACATGGGCTTCAGTAGTTGTGGCACGTGGGCTCAGTAGTTGTGGCTCGCGGGCTATAGAGCAGAGACTCAGTAGTTGTGGTACACGGGCTTAGTTGCTCCGCGGCATGTGAGATCTTCCCGGACCAGGGCATGAACCCATGTCCCCTGCATTGGCAGGCAGATTCTCAACCACTGCACCACCGGGGAAGTCCTTCCAATTTGGGATTCTGAGGGTCCACTAAGTCGAAGGGCATGGATGGGCTCTGCCAACTGAAAAGTGCTGTTGGACTGCCAGATGTGGTTACCTTCTACAGGAGAGAGAACTTGAATCTACCATCTGCCTTTGTGTTCTGTAATCTGTTAATCTCACATTCTGCTGTGACCACCTGATGTTTAGGGGGAAGATGGGCTGAGGCTAGAGTTGGGGTGACTGGGGTCTGGAGTAATCAGGGGAGGCTTCCTGGAAGAGGTAGACTGCACACTGAGGGTGGAGAGGTGGGCAGGACAGAACAACCTGTGGTCCAGAGAAGGTATTGGGGAGACGCAGCTCAGAGAGGATGGGACCAGGTCGAGGTCCAGCCCCAGGCCTCACTTTGGGATTCAGGTTGGGCTTCGGGAATCACTCATGTGCCTAGAAAATGCTCAGACCTGGCCATAGGCTCTGATGCTCCCTCAGTGGTTCATTATCACATTAGCTGGTTTCTGCCCCCTCTGTTAAGAAGTTGCACGTTTCCTCATAATTCAATGCCATTGTTTTATCAATTCAGTGTTTCCGACCCTATAATCAGGGAAAGAGTTGTGGCTTTTCTCCTCCATATTTTCTCAGTTCTATTGACTTGCCCTTCTTCATTATTCAGCTGGTATTTCTTTTCTCGAGAGTCCATTGATTTCCACATTGAAATATTTCTTGACACCCTTTCTAATGAGAATCCTGTTTCACGTGTCTTCAAATTAGGGTTAGGGTGTTTTCATTTTGGACCTATTTTGTTGTAAAAACAACATCAGTAACTCTCTGGGGACGTCTGTGCACCCCCCCCTTGTGGGGTCCTCACTGAAGACACATGAGCTGACATGTGAGCTGACATGTGGTAAGCCTGGGTTCCAGGCAGCGGCAGCTGCTCCACAAGCAGCAGCTGCTCCCCCTCGCTGGGCGTAGGGAGCATGCACACTTACCAGGGAGAGTCGGTAGTGCCCTAAAGAGTGTCTCCTTTCTTCCCTCATGTGTCACCATTGTAAGCCAGCATTCATTGAGCACTAATGTGTGCCAGGCCCTGTGCTAAGCCCTGGGCCCAGATAATGTTCTGAATGTGAATTAGTCATGACCCTCCCCTCCTGGCCCCTTCAGTGGCTTCTCGTTGACCCCAGGATCAAGTGCAGACTCCTCCCTGCGGCCAGCAGGCCTATGTGGTCCGGCCCTGTGCACCCCTCATCTCCCTCCCCTCTTCCTGCTCTGCTGTTTCTCCCCAAGGCCTTTCCTACCACAGGACCTTTGCACATGCAGTTCCTTCCACCTGGAATGCCTTTTCCTGTCCTCCCTTCACTTGGCTGGTCCCTCTCACCCTTGGGTCTCAGCTTAACTATGATTGGCCCACCCCAGCTGCAGACTTGCTTCCCCTCCCCCATGCCCTCTCCCCACCCCTGATTGTTCCCCTTGCCCCACTCAGCACTCTGTATTTCTTTTCTTGGGTGTTCACTGGTACCGACTGTCACCTGCACTAGTCTGTGAGCTCCAGGAGGGCAGGGGCTGCATCGGTCCTGCTCCCTGGATATTCACAGCGCCCAGCGCATGCCTGGCACAGACTCAGTGTCCAGGTGCTTCTTTGTTGAAGGGACGAGTTAACAGAGAGGAGCAAGGAGCCCAGATGCTCTCGGGTGATGTGCACATCATTATGGAATGTGTGTGTCTGGCCCAGGTCTGGGTAAGTCAGACCCTGGGGAGCTGGCCTCCCAGATACTGGCAGGACCCTCCAGACATGTGACTAGGGTGGCGTGGAGTGACCCGTCCCACAGAGACCAGCATCCATGGGGGCCTGGAGGCTGGGGGCAGACTTCTCAGGTGACCTGGTTCCAGCGGTGGCATCACTCTGGGGGGCCCGGGCTATGCTGTGGTAACCAGTGACTGTAACATCCCCAACTTGAGAGGAGGCCCCCCTCTCTGTGCTGATCTGCCCAGGGCAGGTGGCCGGCTCTGCTCCCCACAGCCGCTCTGGGCTAACGCGGCTTTACCTCCACGTGGGCTTTCTGAGATCACTGTGCAAACTGGGCGCTGGCAATTAAAGCTCCCTCCTGGGAGTGACAGACGCCGTAGCCTCTCACATCTCATTGGCCAGAGCAAGTCACAATTAGAGCAAGTCTAATTGTCCACCTAATGGTGTCTGGCTTTGCATTGTCAATACAGAGTAGGGTGTACTTTAGTCACTTGACCTCTCTGGACTGCACTTAAGAGCTTTGGAGCCTAAACTTAGGTGTCAACCCCTGTTCAGCCATTTACTAGTTGTAAGAACGGCTGCTGGTGTTTGCCCTACTTCAGATCAGGTCCTGAGCTGATCCTAGGGACACAAGGGTGGGCAGGACCAGGTCCCTTTCCTCATGAAGCTCACTCTGGTGGGGTGGGGACAACAGAGGAGGAAGGGGCCTCTGACCAAGTTGGACCTGTCAGGAAAATCTTCCCAGAACCCAGGGTCACAGTGTACTGTTGTGCAGGCTGTGCACTGTACAACTCACACATGTACCACAAATGTGGTGAATGGCACCCCCTAGAGTTGTGCAGGCAGGTAGCAGCCCTGCCAGAGGGCATGTCTGAGCTGAGTTTTGAAGGATGAAGAAACAGTGCAGAATCTTAGCAACAACACACATTCACTGAGTGCTTCCTCCATGCTAGGCACTGCCTGCACCATCTCATTCCATTCTGAGGCAGACTGTTATTCCCATGTCACGAAAGCGGACACTGGTGTCAGAGAGGTTGAGCAATTTGCCAAGGCTACACAGTAAGGAGCTGCAGAAATTTGAACCTGGGCTGGGCCAGGGAGGGACTCCTGCAGAGAAGGTGAAATCTGGCCTGTGGCCTGGACTATGGACTGTGTTGCGTGTGTGTGTGTGTGTGTGTGTGTGTGTGTGTGTGTATGTGTGTGTGAGAGAGAGAGAGAGAGAGAGCAGTACCTCAGTAATACTGCACAGCAGGAGACAGCTCAGACACGCTTTTTAGGCCCCGGTCCTAGAAGTTTCCTGAGGGACTCTTGGGCTGGCAGAGCCGCGGGCCCAGCTGGGGCTGGAGACTTTGGTGTTGGTCAGGGAGAGCCTGGTCTGGCAGCCTGTGAGTGGACACACACACGCACACACACACACACACCACATACATGCACACATGCACGCACTGAGCGGGGGGGTCTTTTCCCAGCTTCTCAGCCTGGTGCAATGTCCTATGGTTTTCCAAATGATGGGATGGAATCAGTGGCCAGGAAGCTGGAGGCTGCAGGAAGCCCCTTCTCTCCAAGACCCTCTCTGAGGGAGAGAAGGTGCTGGAAGGGAGGAGGTGTCTGATTCATGAGGCACCTTGGCCCAGGTTCATCAGCAGGCCTGTGGAGGAGGGCACAGTTCCCAGCAGGGGTCACTGGGGTTTCCTTTTGTCCTGGGCTGGGTCCAGTGTGATCTCTTCTTGCTCTTTTCTCCATCCTTCCGCCCCTCTGACGGCCTCTGAAGGCTTCAGGCTTCTCACACGGCAGGTGGAGCCTCCTGACTCCTGCCTGGGACGTTCCCTGGTGCCGGTGAGCAGGGCATCTGGGTTGGTGCTGGACTGCACGGCCACAGGGACCTGCTGAGAGGCCTCGGTTCCAAGCAGCAGTTTTCGTCTCAAGTCTGGCTTTTTTTTTTCTCTTAGTGGTTCTCCAATTTCAGGATCATTTTCTGTGTGTGTTTTTATTCTCTTGTCTTTCTTGTGCTTTCTCTCTGGATAATCTGAGGCTTGCAGGCTGCTAAGTACATGTACATTTCAATGAAATGCAACAGAATATAACTGAACATGTTTCTTTCATGTCTGAGCGCTGGATTAATCTCCCTGACACATCTCTGTTTCCTCTTTGCTCTCTTTGCTTCTTCTCTGAGATATTTCCTCCCCTCTGCAGAATCTCTGGGATTTGAATGGCTCTGTGGCCCCTGCTCAGTGCAGACACACACAAGATCTTGATTTTACAGCCTGTGTTCCCGTGATCCATAGGTCACCCCAGGACTGAGGAGAGGGAACTCCCAGAGTCTGTGTGGGCTTGGGAGGGGTTTCCGCTGTTGCTGGGGACAGTTGAGGAGCTGTGGGTGGGACTGGGAGGGTTTCCTGTGGATGCAGAGACTCTCTGACACACTCTTGCAGACACACTCTTGGTGGGTCCTTCTTTGTTGCTCTAGAACCGAGGCTGGATGTCTGTGATCATGACTTTCAGCCAAAGCAGCCATCGTGGGTCCTCAGTGAGTGAAGGGATCAGCAGGGAAGCCCCGGACACGACCGTGAGCTGTGTACTCAGCTTAGGAGGAGAGCGAGAGGCGTCGGATGGAGCTGAGCAGGGAGGTTCTACTGCCTTAGCTTACTCGCTGTGTGACCTTGGTGAGTGACCCAACCCCCCGATCCTCAGTTTCCCCGTCTGTACTATGGGCATATATCAGTACACTCTACAAAGGAGTTGTAGGGAGGATTAAATGAAACGATGTTTGTAATATGTCAACACGGTGCCTGGGACACAGCAGGTCCTGAATAAATGGAGGCTAGTAATGTTCATCCATCCATTCATTCATTCATTCACTCATTCATTCATTTGTCCAGCCCAGTTTGAGAGCCACTGTGTGCCGGGCTGTGTGCCAGGCATGAGGGAGAGAAGAATAAAACCTCCTGCCACCTCCAATAGGTCACAATCTAGTGGTGAGACTGAGACAAGCTCTGTAGGAGGGACATCTGCTGGGTTTTCTGGGAATGGAGGAGGGACAAGCACCAAAGGGAATCAGAGAAGGCCTCCTGGAAGAGGTGACACTTGAACTGAAGAATGTGGTAGATTAGGGACCAGGGTGTGGTCAGGGGGCCTGAGGCCCAGGGCCTGTGGGGATGAATGGAAGGAGGTTTGGCAGGGAAGGTGGGTTGAGCAGGCAGCGCTGGGAGCCACGGATGGTTCGGAAGCAGGGGAGGGATGTGGTCAGAGTGGCGGGTCCTCCCGAAGATGGGAGCCTTGAGCGGAGACCATGTTCCTCTGGGGAGACCATGTCCCTCCTGGCCCTCCTGCCTCTCTGGCCTCCATCTGGGGCTTCCCAGAGTGATTCTCATCCTCTGTCCCCCAACTCGGCCTCAGGGGCTCCTGGCTGGAGATGACATCTCCTGAGTCCCCGGCTGTGGCTTGGGGGCCCCTGGTCCTCCCTCCTATAGTCCTGTGTCTCTGTTCTGTTTTCCAGGCACCTCTGAACAGAGCGAACTCCACCGATTCTTCTCCCTCCATGCCTTCCTCCCACCAGTATTTACTGAGCACCTACGATGTGCCAGGCCCTGTTCTAGGGGCTATGGCAGTGAACGAAACAAGGACACTCCCTGGCCCTGAGCTCACAGCCCAGTGTGGGCACAGACGGTTCCCAAATAACCTGGAACCTGCCCTGTGACCAGTGTGCCCAGGACGAGGTTCCCAGGGCTCGGGAGCCTGCGCCAGGGTTTGACCTTGACTGGAATGTCAAGGAGGACTTCCCTGAGGAGGGGACACTTGCACTGAGATCTGAGGGGCGAGGACGGGAAACTCTGAGGAGATGGGGAGGAGGTGTGCTCCAGGCCGTGGGAACAGCGTGTGCAAAGGCCCTGTGGTGGTCGTGGTGGTGGTGAATTCAGGGCCTGAGTGGTGGTGCTTCAGGCTGGGTGGAGGTGTGATGGGAAAGGAGGAAGGAGGTAAGGCTGGAGGTGGGGAGTTGGACTGGGCCCTGCTGGACCAGGCAGGCCATGGGGAGCATCTCTGTCCTCCTGCTGAGAGCCCGTGGGGACTGCCAGAACTCAGGAGGCCTGAGTGGATTACTGTGGTGAATCGCTCATTGCAGTCTCTGGTCAGGAGAGGATGGTGGACAGGAGGCGGGAAAGAGGCTAAGAAAAGGTCCAGATGGGAGATGACGGGAGATGATGGGGTGGGAAGAGGCCATGGAGTTGGAGAGAGAGAATGATGGCAGCGGTCTAGGGAGATGAAACTGGAGGTGGGTTTGATGTGGGCTGCAGGGAGGGAGTGGGAGGGGTCAAGATGCCCCAGGGTTCCTGGTGGAGGGTGAAGCCTCCAGTGCAGTCAGGACCTGGGAGCCAGGTTTGGGGGAAGGTCGTGGTCACTGGGGTCACCCCTCTTTGGTCTTTCCCTTCCTCACCTTCTCGGTATAAGAAGTTTCCTCTTCCCTTTTTGTCCAGTGTCTTTTCCACCCCTCCCTATACAATTATGTGTTGCCCACTGATCGCACCTTCTAATGGCCCAGAGAGGGAGCTTGATTTCCCAAGAGCACACAGCAAGGTGGATGGGGATCCCAGAGCAGGGCTCTTCCCACCACGCTGTGCTGCCTGAACGTGACTGATGAGTGGCCAAGACCACTGCACCATCCCTGGAATCTGTACTGTAAACACATTTGGCCACATCAGGGGCCAAATGTGTTTACAGTATAGGTTCTTTTATTTCCTCTCTTTCATAGAGAAAGGAAGAAAACTGCTCCTGCAACGCTGGGGGCACCTCTCAGGACGTGGCCCTGGGCCGGCTGCGCCCTGCAGGGCCGGTGCCTGGAGGCTGCAGCAGCTCAGGGCTCCTTGCCGCATCCCCTCTGGTGCCCTGGGATTCTTGCCGCCCAGTCCAGGGGGTGGTGAGCTCCCCATCACTGGAGGGGTCCCCAGAGCCTGAGCAACACTTGGCAGGGAACTGAGGCATCAAACGCTGGCTCAGGGCGTGACTGGGACTTCATCCCTGCGCGTCTCCCCCACCCCGCCCTTCACGCGACCCCAGCACCGAGGTGGAGACGAAGAAGGCGGGAGGAGGAGCTGACGGCTCCCGTGGCGGAGGGTAGAGTTGGGTTTGGACCTTCAGGGTCCAGATCGATTCACCTCCCCCGCCTCCAGCTCCTCCCCCAATCCCCTCCCGAGGGTCAGGCTGTGTTTTCCTCATTTCACTGATGAGGAAACCGAGGCTCAGAGAGGTCAAATGAGGCAGAAGGAGTGGAGTTGGGATTTGCCTGGTCCTTTCCCCAAAGCGCGACTCCCTCCAAGAGGATAAAGGCTGCTCTAAAGTGAGCGCCACCTTGTGCCAGGCTCCTCCCTCGCCATGTCTCAGTCAGCCCGGAGGGCCTGCAAGGCAGCTACGGTTACCTTCACTTTCCAGGTGAGGAACATGCTGCTCAGGGAGGTTAAGTTACTTGCCTGAGGACACACAGCTGGTGAGCCGTGGAACTGGGATGCAGTCCCAGGTCTGTCACCCTCAGAGTCTCTGCCTGTAACCACTGCACTGCACTGCCCCTCCCCACAAGACGTGCTTCTTGAGGTCTAACCCAGTTCCTCCACCCTGACCGGCTATGGTAGAGTAAGAAACAGATTATAAACCTCCAGAGGGCAAGGGAGTTCTATTCGTCTTGATACGTCCATGGTAACTGATGAGTGAATGAATACAGAGTACAGTCACTCTGTATGTTGGCAGGGAGGTGGGCAGGCTGATAGGAGGAGGTGGCTGCCAGGTAACTGGTGAGGGGAGAGCACTCAGATCTCTCCAAGGGGAGGAGACGTTTGAGGGCATAATCTTAGAGGAGGCATTAAAATTGATCTTGGTGCAGCTAATACAAATCTATGTGTCAGGTCTGTAAATCGCCCATTTAATGGGCCTGGAGATGCCATGATGAGAAGGTGGGGGCAGGGCTCAGGCCCCACTTGGGACCCCCAGCGGCCAGGGAGATGCTGAATGTGCATGTATCATGGGTGGGGATGGGTGCTGATCTCAGCAGCCAGGATGGGGTCAGGGGGTCAATGTCCAGCTCCACATCCATCCTCTGGGAGAGAGACGGTGAGGGCGGGGGCATGGGCTCAAGGCCCTGGGGAAGCTCTGACGTGGAGAGACAGGTCGAGGCCCAGAGCCCGTTACTATTCAGGGCTCTCCTTGGCCACCTTTCCCTGGGCATCTGAGGTCGGGAGGGCAGAGCAGGGAGGCCCCCCACCACCCGTCTGCTGACTGCCCCCGCCCACAGGACCTTTTCCAGACACCATAAAATCAGACGTCAGTGGAAAGAAAATGACTTCTCAGTTTTGCCAAAAATCCAACTCTGAGTGAAACACAGTGATGTCAAGCGGTTAAGAAAGTTCTCATGGCGGGCTGTGTTTTGCTTCCTTCTTTGATCTTGTCTGCTCACAAAATGAATTCTGCCAACCCCCTTGAAGCCAACTGTCAAATTAAAGCATTTTAGGGGAGACAGATCTCTCACTCTGATGGCAAAATTCATTTGATTTGATTCTTTAATCCAGTTTCCCTGCAAAACCAGGAGCTGAAACTTTACAGCCTGTTCACCCTAAATGGTTTTCTTCACTTCTCCCGCCACCTCCTCTCCCAGTGCCCTGTCCTCCGTCTCTTACAAAATAATGCAGCAAAGAATTGCACCTGGTGTAATGATAGCCATTTGGTTTCTTGAAACAATTTTTTAGGGAGAAAATTGCAGAGCACAAAGCCTGTGTCTCCGGCTTGGGGAAGCAGGCGCTAGCTGTCAAAGGCTCCCGCAGCCCAGGGGAGTGGCTGCACGTGGGGTAGGGATTTTAGACCTGACGTCTGTGCCAGCAGGATGGAGAGGCAGGGGGACGCCTGGGAAGACAGCGGTGCCTCATTCCTGCTGGAGCAAAGGGACTGCTGCTTCTCCTCTAATCCCTGCTCTGCGCCCTGCCCCTCTTCCATCCCACATCTCTGTCCACCTTCCAGATCTTAATCCTGCATTTGGGCTCAGCACTTTCCAGTTTGCAAAGCATTTGCACATCCATTATGCTCACCCATTCACTCATTCCTTTATTCATCCATTCATTTGCTCATCATTTACCCTGTTCCACTACTTGTGGAGTTGGGTTGACTGTGTGTCATGCCCTATTTGCCCTTAGGGCAGGGAAGGTACAGAGTTCAGCAAGACACAACTTCTGCCCTCTCATAGGTCAAGAATTGGTGAGGGAGACGAAGTTGTAAACAAATAGCTGGGTGCTTGGCACATAGTGGGGTGCTGCCATCAGTTCAGATTTTCTGAGCAGCAACTAATAAAAAAATTCAACAACAGTAGCTCATGCCATTGAGATGTGATATGATCTCGCATAAACAGATGTCTGGAGGGGCTCCCAGGCTGGTCAGAAGCTCAGAGGTATCAGCAAACCCAGACACTTTCTCTCTCTTCTTCACCATCCTTGGCCGTCGTGGTCCAGGGTCTGATATGGGAGTCAGAGGTGTAGACGAGTAGCCCTGACTCTGCGTGTTGAAGGTTATGAGAGACATGGACTGGGCACATGGTAAGTGGTTCCATCGGTTGGGATGTGTTGGGTATCAAGTAACAGAAAATCCAACAACAGTGGCTCAAGTTATTGAGACATGTAATGATCGGGCATAAAGAGATGTCTGGAGGGAGGTAGTTCTGGGGTTGGTCAGACACTCAGTGATGCCAAGAAGCCAAGGTCTTTCCCTCTTTCCTGGTTATCATCCTTGACCATACTGGCCTTTTGCCTTGCTTGTTGCCTCTTGGTTGCATGATGGCTACTGCAGCCCCAAACATCATGTCTCACACTAAAACATTCAAGTTGAGACGAAGGGAGGGAGTGGAGTGAGGCAGAAAAAGTAATTCCCAGAAGTCCCTCTACCAGATTTCCCCTTATATCTCAATGGCCAGATCTGGGTCACACTCTCACCCCTAAAACAATGTCTGGAGAAGGGGGGTGGGCTGCCAGGCTTGGCTTCACCCCCGGGCTGGGGAGGCCCACCAGGTCTGAGCCTGCTGCTGCAGAACAGACCCAGGGCTCTGTGAGTGAGGAAGGAGGGGTGGGCTGCTGGGAGGGCAGCCACCAGTGTCTGCCACCTGCTCATCAGTGCTTGTGACTGAGTGTCCTGGTCAGCGTGGGGTCTGGGTGGTGGCCCAGCCTGGGCTCTGGGGGCAGAAAGCCCTGCTCTGAGCCCCTGCCCCTGCGGGCTGTGTGATTCCGGAGGTACTTGACCCGCCCGGGGCATAACCTCCCCCCTGTAGAGAGGGGGCCTGAACAACACCTGCCGCTTAGGGCGCTTGTGAAGGGGATGTGGAGTCATGGGAGCAGGCGCCTGGCCCAAGGGGGTGTCAGCAGCTGGGAACCATCGCAGCCATTATCTCCATCTGTGAAATGGGCCCGGGTGCCTCCTCTGTCTCAGTCCTGGGGTAACAACAGCCGGAGCATCATTTCACCCAAGTGAGCACTTCCTGCGTCTGCTGGGTGCCCTTCACTTGCACTCGCTCCCTTAATCCTCAGAGCCACCCCTCGAGGAGGGAGCTGCTTTCATCCCCATTTTACAGCTGAGGAAACTGAGGCTCAAGGGTGACACCAGGTGAGTGAGGGCAGCCGGGGCTCCAGCTCTGACCCCCTGCAGCACCCTGGGTGGAGCCACAGGCAGGTGCTCAGGTAACCCCTCCCCCTGCTGACTGTCACCTGGTCCAGGCTGGTGGCTGGGGCTGACCTCTCTCCTGACCCTTCTCTCTGTCCTCCCGGAGCTCCAGGACCCCAAGACCTGCCTGTGGTGTGGGGAGATTTGTCCACCTTCCCCGCTGCCCCTCCTCCCCAGGATGATGAATGGACACGTTCCATGTCCTGTGTGATGGGGACACATGAGCACTAAGCTGGGGTCCCTGTGTCTTGGTCGTGAATTGGCAACTTGCATCCTCGGGGAAAGAATGTACACTTATGAGAACATAAGCATATGCTAATGATGGATAATTACAACCCATACATATAGATTTATCAAAATATGCAAAACCATTCTGACAATTATACACCTATGGTACATCACATTTAATAACTGCACTTGAAGATCCTGGCCAGCACCGTGATGCAAACTTGGACACCAAGTGTGAAATGAAACTGCAGCCCAGCCCTGTGGGATGCCTTGGCTGTCTCCCCTGCCGGCCCGCCGCTCGGACCTGTGCCCATCCCCACCGTTTCCAGCCTTCCTGGTCCTCTCAGCTCCCAGAGAGACAGACCTTGTAGGGGATGGGTGTGGAAGAGACCCTGAAGACCGCCGAGAGTGAACGTCCCCTTTTCTAGGCGGGGAAACTGAGACTTCACCCATCACTCTCTCACCCAACAGTTTGCTGAGTGCCCACGACGTGCCGGGCTCTGTTCTGGGCACCGGGATTGAGCGGGTGTCCCTGTGGGGGGAGACACGACAGTGCCGGGTGGTAATGGGCCACGTGCAGAGAACTGAAGTGGTTGGTGGGGGTCCCACAAGAACTCGCTGAGCGGGTGACCTTGAGCGGAGAACTGAAGGAAGTGAGGGCGGAGCTGTTCTGGCCCTTGAGGGATAAAACGCGCACGGGCTTGGCCGGCGGGGGGCCGAGCTCACCCAGGGAGGGTGGCCCTCCACCCACTTGTGGCTTCTGCAAATGTGTATGGCTCTGGGTCACCGGCGGGGGCCCCATGCTGAGGGCGAAGGGAGCAGAGAGAAGCAAGGAAGGGTCCCTGTTCTCAGGGATGGAGGGGGATTTAGATAAATGCCGACAGTCCCTAGTGTGCAGGGCACCAAGCCGGGGGATGTCTCAGGAGATGAGAGAAGCAGAGGGTGGACCCGGACAGGCCTGAGCTCAGTCCTCACACCACACTTCCTTCTTCAGCTCCCAGAGCCTCTGTCTCCCTGTTTGTACAATGGGTGGGTGAGGGTGTGTGGGCATCAGGCTTGTTTTAAAGCCGGTGACTCTAATGGTCCTGGAACGAGACCCCTGGTCTGGGTGGTCTTCCAGACGCCCTTCCAGCCCTGAGTAAATAGATGATAGCTATTTAGATGGCAAGGGGGATAGAAAGGCCTGAATTTGGATCTCTTCTGAAGCTCTTTCCTTTAAGCCCCTGCCCCTCTCCGGCTGCCCTGGGTCATCCTCCCTGTTCTCAGGACAGCATCTGAATATAGACCCTTGGGGACCTCTCTTGAAGGGTTTTATATTATGATTCCGAACACCAATAGTGGAGAGTCATTCTCTGTTAATGGCCCCTGTGGTAGAGGGAGGCAGTGTGGCCTACTTGTTAGACCACAAGCTTTGGCCAACCCTGGTTTCTAGCCACTTGCTTGCTGTGGAACCTCAGGAAAATTACTTAACCTCTCTGAGCTCGGCCCCCTCATGTGTGAGTTGAAGATAATAAAAGCATCTGCCTTATGGGTGGGGCCAGACTTAGATGTGCTTACACATGTGACACTCTCAGTGACAGACTCTGTTAGTATTACTCCTGTGTTGTGTCATGGCTGGTGATCTCTTTGGCCCCAAGGCCCCCAGGCGGGCAGCTCCCCCTGCACCTGGAGGGTGCTGGCTCCACCTGGGCCTCTCACCATTGACGCAGTGAGAAGAGACTGGCCTTGGATCCTACAGACCTGGCTTCAGATTCAGTCTCCAGTGCTCACTCGCTGTGTGACTTGGACAAGTGGCTTAGCCTCTATGAGCCTCATCGCTTTTCCCCTCTGTGAAATGGGCACAATAACACTGCCCACATATGGTTATTGTGAGGATCTGAAGAGGCTGCCTCAGCGGGAGGCAGATTCCTGGGCTGACATGGCACTTCCAGGCAGCACTTGGAGGTGGGACTCTGGGCAAACCCAGGGCCTCTCTGTGCCTCGGATTCTCATCTGTAACACAGTGATTGTGACGGTCTCTGGTGGGAAGGATGTTGTGGAGACTCCACCCGCTAATGTGTGTTAAAAGCCTGGTACACGATGAGCCCCGAATGCATGTTCACTGGCATGGTTATCATTATTATGATGATGATCATTAATCAGCTTGCAGGTGGATGCCGCCATCTTGACAATGGGCATCAAGCCCAGCCCCGGCACAGGGTCTGGGCACAGTAGAGGCCGATGCTCGGTACAGCAGGAAGAGCAGGGACTGGGGAGCAGACTGCTGGGGTTCAAGGTCCAGCTCCAGCGCTTCTGAGCTGTGTGACCTTGGATGAGTCCCTAAACCTCTCTGTGCTTCAGTATCTTCAGCTTTAAAATGGGGGCATAGCAACAGTGCCTCCCTGATAGGACTGTTGAAACGATTAAGTGAACTAATGCACATGAAGGGCTGAGCACCAGGCCTGGCATAGAGTCAGCCCTTATTATTCCAGGCCCCGAGGGAGTGTTGGCATTGAGGGGCCTCTAGAGATCTCCCTTTCTGTGTGGAAAAGGGAACCCTCCTGCACTGTTGGTGGGAATGTAAATTGATGCAGCCACTATGGAAACAGTATGGAGGTTCCTTAAAAAACTAAAATAGAATTACCATATGACCCAGCAATCCCACTCCTGGGCATATACCCAGAGAAAACCATAATTCAAAAAGAGTCATGCATCCCAACGTTCATTGCAGCACTATTTACAATAGCCAGGACATGGAAGCAACTTAAATGTCCTTTGACAGATGCATGGATAAAGATGTGGTACATATATACAATGGAATATTACTCAGCCATAAAAAGGAACGAAACTGGGTCATTTGTAGAGACGTGGATGGACCTAGAGACTGTCATACAGAGTGAAATAAGTCAGAAAGAGAAAAACAAATATTGTATAATGTCGCTTATACACGGAATCTAGAGAAATGATACGGATGAACTTATTTGCAAAGCAGAAATAGAGACACAGACGTAGAGAACAAACATATGGACACCAAGGTGGGAAGGGGAGGGGTGGGATAGTTGGGAGATCGGGATTGACATATATACACTACTATGTATAAAATAGGTAACTAATGAGAACCTACTGTATAGCACAGGGAACTCTACTCAGTGCTCTGTGGTGACCTAAACGGGAAGGAAATCCAAAAAAGAGGGGATGTATGTATACATATAGCTGATTCACTTTACTGTACAGCAGAAACTAACACAACGTTGGAAAGCAACTATACTCTAATAAAAATTAATTAAAAAAAAAAAGATGCCCCTTTCTGCCACTGCTGCACTCAGAGATGAGACACCGAGGCCAAGAGACACTAAATTAAACATTTGAGAACAAGACAGTAGGTGACCTGCTAAGTTACGCAGGGCAGACAATTAGAGAACAGAACCATCTGTAATAAAGGGCTAATTGGGCCGGACAGCCGCTCGGTGCGCCCGGAGCCTGAGATGCAGCCTGAGATGGGGACAGCCTCGCCAGGGCCCAGCACTCTTGTTAATAACACTGACCTTTCCCCTTAAAGTAAGTGATGCCTACTTCCGGTGAAGCGTTTGGAGTGTAAAATGGTAAATATGAGGGTACGTAAATCACCTGATGCCGCATCTCCCAAAGATAGTGGCCGGTACATTATTGATATCTTTACTCTTCTGTTTGTCCGTGCACATTTTCATTTTTATGTGACTGTCAGGATAAGCTCAGATATGATGCAATAATGAACAACCCTCCAAAACAACCGAGGTCATCCTCGCTCCTGTCATGTGCCCACTGCAGTCAGCGGGGAGGGCTTTGCTCATCACCAGGGACCCTCACTGATGGAGGTGCCACTGTTTCAGGATGTCAGCATCTCCACGTGTGTCTCTCAACTGTGACAAGGAAGATTGGAATGTTGAGCTCTGACCCTTAGGCACTCCCTCCTGGAAGGGACACTCCCCACCTCCATTCATGTTTCCTTGGCCAAAGCAAGTCTCATGGGCATGAAGACTTGACATGAGGGTGATGGGGGCGTGCTACTCCCCCACTGTGAGGGCGGGCGGCTCAGGAGAACTGGGTCTTGGAGAACCCCAGCTGTGCCCTCCACTCTGCACACACCGATTTGGGTACTTCTTGCCTGACACTCGCCTCTGACCAGTTTTCCATCTCATATGTTCTTGGAACTAGTCCATTTGATTAATATGTCATAATTTATTTAACATCCTATTTATGTAGTTTAGATAGCTTCATTTTTTACTATTATGAGTAACACTGCGATTAATATTTTCATTCTTTAATCTTCCTCTAAGCTTCTGTTTTGTTGGAATAGCTTTCTATAAGAAAGGAGATGTTAGATAAAGTAGTATGAAGTTTTAAGAACTGATAATGCCTAATACATAGGGAGTGAATAATTTCCATTTGCTTGATTGTCACTTAACCCCAGAACTGAGATCGTCTCCCACTGTCCAGGCTCTCACCCTGGTCCTACACCATCATGCCTGGACCGGTGCAGTGGGCTTCTGCCTCGTCCCTGCCTCTGCCCTGGCCATGCTCCCGTCAATCTCCCCGCAGGAGCTGGGTGACCCTGTAAGACTCGGGGCAGGCCCGTCCCTGCTCTGCTGTACACCCCAGGGCTCCTGCCTCACGGGGGCACCGTCCACGCTGATAGTGGCCCTGGGCCCTGAGGTCTCATCCCCATCGCCTCTAAGCACAAAGCAGCCAGAGGCAGCTTTAGAAATACAACTTTAATATACTTCAGTGACTTACTGTGGCATTTAAGCTCAAGTCCTGAATTCCTGATGCAGCCGCCAAGGCCCAGGGAAGTCTGACTCTGTCCGCCTCTGATCCCCCCATTCAAGGTGGTCCAGGCACACTGGTCTTTCTCCTGCCACCCAAACGTCTGAGCCTTGGCACGTGTTGTTCCCTCTGCCTGGAACATCCTCACCAGGGAGGCCAGAGGGAATGACAGGACAGGGGACGTGGGCCGGTGTGGGACAAACCCCGCAGGTGCTACCGGATGCGGACAGGGTCTGCCTGCTCTGCTCGCAGCTGCCTGAACCATGAGGACAGAACCAGAGCCACAGCCCTCCGCAGACGAGGCCTGGCACCTGGACAGGTTGGCGGGTGGCGGTGGGTAGTCAGGTCACCTGCTTTCCTTACTGGGCAAGGCCATTGGAGCCACCAGGAATGTCTCTCACAGAAGCTCCGCTGGCCTAGCGAGGGGCGTCTCTGCCCTGGGGTCAGGGACGTCACTGCTCGTGCGTGCACTGGCCGTGACGCGGGCTGGGCAGCTCGCCTCTTGGGCAGAACGAGGCTCTGATGCTCTGTTCTACTCACTCTTCGGCAACCAGGTCTGTGAGGGGCCTGGGACAATGCAGAGGTTGTCCGGGTTACCTGTTACCAGTAGGACCCTCATCCAGGGCGGGAGAAGGCAGAGGGCAGGGGCGGGGCAGGGCGAGCCTCCTGGTCCTGCTCAGGCCTCTCCTCTCTCACGTGCCTCACTGCTCACTCCTGGCATCTCAGGGACACGTGGAGGGAGCCGGGGGCTTCGCAGCAGCGGAGGAAAAAGTTCTTACCAGATTCCCAGATGTCCATCAAATTGGAATGAAAGTTGTGATAGTTATCTATGTGAAAACGCTACTCTGAAAATAAAAATAAAAGCAAGAAAGGCCATCTACCCTCTTTCCGGAGAGAAACATTGTGGGAGCTGCCAGTGTCCAGGGGCAGGAGGGCGGAGCAGGGAAGTGGGCGGCCCAGGGTCAGATATCTGACCTCAGTCTCTCCCACCTGCATGGCCCACACCTGCATCTCTGCCCCCAGCCTGTATGGAAGATTCTTCCGAACACATCTGTTTTTATGCTAAACCATCCCTGAGTTTTCCACTGGTGTCAGCCCCATGTTCCTGGGAGGGAGTGGTGAGGGCTGAGGGCCATGGGGCTGGATGGAGAAAAGGAAGGAAAAAAACTCCCATCACAGGAGATGGCGAGGCTGGCCTATTAGTGCATGAATGGAACTAACCCTTAGTTAAGAAATGATTTGTTGAAATAACAGGCTCCCCATCTTCTTCCTGTGATCACTGCATGCTCCCTGACCACCTGTCTTCTCTCCGCACTCCCTCCCCCTCAGGATGCTCTATTATTTTTTCCTTCCTTTTGCTTAACTATAAGACAACACTTTTTGCCACATCATTTTCATCAAAATCTTCCAGGGAGAAGCACAGCAGAGCCGACTGTGTAGCCCTTTTTGCAGGAACCAAAGAAACCATTTTACAAATTGCACAAAATTATTAGAAATTAGAACGGCATTTATGTCAATTACAGCTGGGGATGGAGAGAAAGGTGGTCTGTGTGGAGGTGGGGTTGGGGTGCATTACGCTCTCCTCAGTAATGGGGGGGCAGCGTGGGAAGTGGAGATAGCACTGGACTGGGAGTCCCGGGGGCCTGGAGTCAGACCCCCGTGGGCTCCATCCAGAACCTCTGTATGTGTAGACGGGTGTGCAGATATGCTCAGCACACACATGGACATACACGGAGACACAGATACACACAGGCAGAGACAGACGCAGATACACGTGGACACAGGCACGTATTCCCCCCCGGATACACATACACACATCCCCCACGCACACACTCACCCATTCACGTGACACACAGAGGTGTTCGTTTGGCCAAGGTCAGAGGCAGGGGAAGGTGAGCCCCCAAGGCAGAGGGGAGGGGGGGCTGTGAGTGTCATTCCCATCCCCCATGCTCCACCCAACTCCCCTTAGGAGGGAGAGGATGAAGAGGGTGCAGTGGGTGGCAACCCTCACCCTCTCAGGAGTCAGGAATGGATTCTGCTCCCAGCTCTGATGAGCCCCCTACCCTGAGCCCCCTTCCTCGGGCTCCCGGCCCCACCACTGCCAGGCAGAGACACCTCCTGCTCTGGCTCCTTGCCCAGCCGAGGAAAGAGCTCTACTTGCGTGATGACAAGCAACACACACAATACAGGTCAACCTGGTGACACTTACAGATCCGAGAGGCTGAGGGTTCTCAGGGCACCGGCGGGCCAGCAGCCAAGGCAGGATGAGACACACCAGTCAGGTCCGTCTCTGCTGGCCCTTGACCTGAGGGTGTGTGGTTTCAAGGGAGGAGGGAGGTGATTCTGGCAATGAGAGGAGAGGAGCAGGGAAACCAGCTGTAGAGAGAAGGATGAACAGGTGCCCAGAGAGAAGCTGAGATGGGGTGGGGTGGGCAGTGGGCCTCTGTCTAGGGTCCCAGCGGGGTCCCAGCGGGGGCTGCAAGCCCTGGTTTCAGGCTCTAGCGAGGCAGGGTCTTCCATGAGACGCTCCCCCCCACCCCAAGCCTGGTACTCACACAATTTCCTCTTGCCTAAGCTAGACTGGTTTTTGCAAAGAGCCCTAATTTGGACACCAAGAAGACCTATTTATTTTTAAAACTGCTTTAAAAAAAGCACCATGTCCAGCAATGAATGTCTCCCGCTCACAGAGGCCTCGTCAAACATGAGGAACGAGGCTTTTGCAAACCTGTATGAAAATTAAATCCACAATCTGGGCACACACTTGCTTGACAAGTGATAATTAACTGCTGACAATATAAGTTCAGTTTGGATGCAAATGTGTTTTTCATTAAAAAGTAATCAAAGAAGATCTGTGAATGGCCAATAAGCACAAGAAAAGATGCTCAACGTTGCTAGTCATCAAGGAAATGCAAATTAAAGCCACAACAAGAGGGCATTACACACCTACTAGAGTGGCTAAAGTTAAAAAGACTGAAAATAACAAGTATTGGTGAGGATGTGGAAGAACGGAGCCCTTATGCATTGCTAGTGGGAATACGAAATGTTACAGTGACAATGGAGAACAGGCTGGTGGTTTCTTAAAAACTTGACTGCATCTACCCCACAATCCAGCTGTTCCACTCCATTTACCCAGAACTCTGGGCTTGGCTGTGGGAACTCAGCTTTTCCGCTGGAAAGCTTTGCAGAAGAGATGTTGAGTGTCCACTGCCCTTTGCTGGGATGGGGCTCTGCCAAGAAACGGCACTGGGATTATGCGTCCCTAGATCTTTGACCCACAGACCTGGCGGCAGTCCTGGCTCAGACAATCCATCTCTTGCTGAGGGACCAGCATCCTCCTCTGATCATGCCCAGGCCTGAATGTGCCCAAATCCAGCGGGTGGGGCCTTGGTGCTCAAGAGAGGAGATGGCCATCTCATCTCTGCAGCCCCTTCCACACTCTAGGTTCTGCAGGTGTCATACCCTATCTCCCCATTTCACAGAGGAGGAAACTGAGGCTCAGAGACTTGGAGTCACTTATTCAAGGCCGCACAGGTGAAGAGTGGCAAAACAGGGAGAGATGTGAACTCTGACCTGCCTGACTCCCAAGTCTGTGGCCCTCACCCCACCTACCTGCCTTTCCTGTGATCTGCTCAACTCCTCTGTGCCTCAGTTTTCTCATGTGTAAAATGGGAATGACAGTGGTACTGAGCCTCATGAGCTTGTCATGAGGATTAAATAAGTTAACACATAGAACAGTGCTTGGTACATGGAAATCTCTCAATCCACGTGAGTGATAATACTTATTATTAATTAATTCAGATAATTAAAAATATCATGGCGCCATCTTCATTCCTTCCCCCAGTGGGACAAGTTGGCTCTTCCCCCTTAATCATCTCTGTATCCCCCTGGGAATTTCATCCTGATTTCCCTTACCCACTTAAGAGGGAAACCAGAAAGGGACCCTGTGACCTAGAGGTCAGGGCTAACATTGTTTCCTGGCCTGTGAAGGGGCAGACTCCTCTGAGCTGAGAATCCAAGATCCCTGTACCACTGAAAGAGCCAAACTCTCCAGTCACTCAGTTACTGAAGAATCTACGCTAACCACGTGAAAGGGAATTTTAAATGCCCATGTCCGATTGTGTAGAAGGAAACTTGACTTCATTTCAAAGGGGCCACCTCTGTCTATTTCTCTTCTCTCTTAGGAGCAATCTGTCATGAGCAAGGACAATTTGAAAATGTAGCAAACTTAAGAAGAGGAGCCTGGTCCCCCTCTTGGACAGTCCTTCTCCAACTCTCCCTCACTCTGGAAGGAGGCAGAAGTTCTAGAATCACGGATACAGACTGGAGACACAGCATTCAATCCACACGACAGACGGCAGGGGTGGTATCCAGGTCATTGTTAGGGAGTCAGCTCCTCCAGGCACTCATGAGGGACTCCACAGTTGTCCGTCCCCCATCCTCCATCCCCAATGCTGACCTCTCATCAATACCTGGGCCGGGTCAGGGTCAGTGTGGGGACACGGAGACACGTTAACCCTCATGCACTTTGATCAGAGCAGAGCCCCGGCCCCACATCAGAGCCCGTTGATACTCCGTGTACAATCACACCGGTTTCCATACGTACTAGAGGCAGTGCACAGGGAGTGGGGGAGTGGCCAAGACGGGTCCAGGGAAGGAGTGACACCTGGGAGAGCATCAGTGATGGGGCCACCGTGAGGACGCGGTGAGTGGCCGCCTGCTCATAAAACCTCGTGGTTCTGAAAGGGACTGAAGTGGCTTCTCAAACCCACACTGCGCAGCAAGATTCATGTGTTCCTCTCGAGCGTTCGCTGAGCACCTACTGTGTGCAGGCCCTGCACTGGGAGCTGAGCGCGTGCTGAGGATCAGATGGGTCCCGCCCTCAGTCAGGTGGAGAGAAATGGAGACCCTATTACCCCTTGATGAGGATGCGCCTGAGCTGTGGGGAAACAGTTGGGGGGTGACTAACTCTGACCCTGACCTGGGTCTAGAGTGAGAGCTCCCCGATAACCTGGGGAGTTTGGGCATTTGGAGACCATCTTCACTTCTCAGGGGAGCTGACAGAGATGGCCCAGATGAAGGAGGGACTTGCCTCATGTCCTGGATCCAGGTTTCCCCAAACCTGAGCTCCGTTCCCAGCATCACCTGGCTTCGGGGGCTTATGGGACAATCATGGTGATGACGCAACCCCCTTCCTCATTCCCAGGCCACACAGCAAACTTTCCCACGCTGACAGTAATTATACTAACCAGAGTTTAACTTGCAAGGAGACAATGAAAATACGTTATTTAAATAGTGATTATTAAAATCATGCTGGGGGTTTGCTACATAATAGGTAATTATCTGGAACATAACTGGGAAAACAATGTAGTGAATGCTATTTAGCTCTTCCCACTGAAACCAGAGTTAATCCTGGGGAGCGAGCGGCGTACTCAGTGGCACCAGTGATATTTGCAATTATATTCTTATTACATCTCAATTGAGTGGAGATGCTTCCGCAAGGTTATTGATACTTCCCCTTCATATCCAGCCAGAACACGTCAAACCATTGTTCCATTTACACCTTTGTACAATTATGCATTTGCTTATTGTTTTTTATATGCACTCATTCACCTCTAGTACTAGTTTTATTTTTCATACATTTATTGCTTCTTTCATTCATTTATTCACACACTTATCCTGGGTTCATTTATTCCTTGCTATTCATTCCTCCTTCCATTGACTGTACTTTCATTCACTCTTTCTTCCCTTGTTTATTTATGTACCCAGTTCCTCACTCAGTCAACCAGCGACTTCTTCATTCCTTCACACTTTACTTCATTGGGTCATTCATTCTACCACTCGAGGATGTGCTCTTTCATTCATCACTTCATTCTTTCATTTATTTGTTATTCCCCGGTTCACTCATTTATTCAATGGTTCGTGTAGTTGTCCATCCCTTCATTCATTCATCATTTGACTGTGAACGGTTTGTTCATATGCAATGTGAGGGGTGCATCTGTCTGGTGTGACTGCAGCCATGCCACCTCTCTGGCATTTTCTAGGCATTTCAGTAGAATGGGCCTTGGGGCTTCTCTTTTTTTAAAGCCGACTTTTTATTATAGGATAATGTAATGTAAAATATACATAGAGCAAAGTACACAAATCGTAAGTGTGTGGCTAGAAGAATTTTCTGAAACTAAATATACTTGTAGGACAAGCATCAGGATAAGCAAGAGAATGTTACCAGTAGCCCAGCCTGTCTCTATCCCACCAAGCCTAGACTGGTACTCAGTACTGTGACGTCACACTGCATATTGCCTGTGCCTGGTCCAGAGCTTCGTACAAGCGGATTTGAACTATTTTGTGCTCTGACGGGCCTTGTTCCCACTTTGTTCAACATTATGTTTGTGTGGTTTATCCAAGTCTCTGCGTTGAGTTGTACATTGTTCGCTCGTGTTGATATATGATGCATGTACATTGTTTGAATATGCAGCTATTTATCTACCCATCTAACTCCAGGTGAAATTGAGTACTGTCCACTTTGGGACTACTATGAACAGTGCTGCTGTGGAATTCTTGTGTGTGTCTTTTGGGGAACACATGGATGAATTTCTGCTAGATGGACACCTCGGAGTGGAATTTCTGGATTTCATGGACTATTTCATGAACATATGCATAACAATCTACACATATACTGAGATGTACATATATATACACAGAGTATATGTACATATGACTATACGTATGTTCAGCCATAAAAGATACCATCACACAGTGTTCCAAAGTGGTTATTGCCGTTTGTATTCCCACCAGCAGTGTGTGAGGCCCATCCTTCCCCCACAGACATGCCCCTGAATCACTCGCTTTCCCCATGACCTCACCTCACCTCACCTCACCACACCTGGCCCAGGTGCTCAGTTCTCCTTCCCAGTCTTGCCCCTCCTTGGGGCTGCAGTGAAGGTCTTCCTCTTCCCTCATTCTGTTGTTGGTTCCTTCCAGCCCTGGTCCTGGGCACACGTTCTCAAGCCACTCTGGGTGAGTGGCTTGAGGCCAGGTCATCTGGACCTGGCCCAGCCTGGCTGCCTTTCCCACCCTAGGGACTTTGTTGGGGGATGAGGTACCCAGGCATCCTGACCTACCTCCTGGGGTAACTGGCCCATGGCTGAGGCCTTCTGCTGAGCACTGGGGGTCTTTGATAAACCAGGTGTAAGTCCTGCCCTTGTGCAGTTCACAGAGTAGTGTCTGAGATATTGCCTGGGTTTCTCTTGTTGTGAAAGATGGGTAGTCAGATTTGAGAGGAAGAAGTTGACAGAGGAAACTTCACAGGGAGAGAATCATAGAACTTGGCATATGATTTACTGGGGGTGGGGTGGGGGTGGTGATGTCATAGGCTAGAAAGTACCTGAACTTTAAAATGAGTTGGATCTGGGCTCAAATTCCAATGCCTTCACGTCTAGCTGTGCGACTGGAAGGTGATAGCACCAATTTTGGTGATTAGAACACGCGGAGGTACCATCAGTGCATCCAGGAGGAGGTGTCCAGTGGGCTGTGAGGAATCCAGAGACTGACGGCAAGGGCCCTGGAGTTGGAGCTGGAAGATCTGTTGAGTCTCACCTCTGTGACCCTCTCTAGGGACTGCAGTTGGCCAAACCCACTTTTCCTTCTGTTTCCTTCTCTGATTCTCCAGCAGTGTGACCTTGGGAAAGTCCCTTCACCTGTTTGTGTCTCAGGTGCCACAATCATGAAATGGGGATAAAAAGACCGGCCTCCTGGGACTATGCGGAAGATTGAGTGAGACGGTGGGGGTGAAGGGGTTAACAGACCCTGCCGCCTGATCCACCCTGGGTTGGTCATCACGTTCTCACGTTCTCTCGGAGGGTGGTGTTTCCCTCACTTTGGTTCTGTGCATCACCCTTCAGGATTCCACTTCCCTCCTTCTTTCCACTCCCTGCTCACTTACTTCCCTTTGTCTCAGTTTTTCTTTGACTTATTTTAAGTTTAGACTCAAAAAGATTGTGAGAGACCAACTGGCCCAACCCCTTGCTTTACACATTGGGGAAACTGAGGCCCGGAGAAGTAGAGCAACGGGCTCGAGTTCACCCAGCCAGCTGTGGTCCAGCTCCCAGCTCCACTCAGGATCAATGTCTTTGCTCAGTGTGGCTCCTACTCTATGTTCCAGGGAGATGTTCAACCTCGTCTGGGAATTTTCTGACTGATGTTCTCAGAAAGAACAAAAGCCAACAAGCACGAACGCTGCCTTTGAAAAGCTGGAAGCTAATTTGTCTTGGGGCCCTATTTTTTTTTTTCGACTCACCCAAAACCACGTTTTCTGATCTGAACTGGCTGTCAGCTTCACTCCAAAGCGAGCACGCTTGAGCTATTGCCTATGTGAACATAGCATGCTATTGATGTAGTTAAAAATGCCATTAAAAAGTTTATGACAAGTGAAGGGCTTTGATTTGGGGGAACTCAAGTTGCTTTCAAACTTTTACTTTAATTTTTAAGTCAGGGGACAGCAAATTATTTTAAAAGATTACCTTCACCTTAAAAACACCCCAGATGACGTTGCTTGAGCACATGTTGAATGTGTGAAATGTGAGTGTTTTATCACTTATCTAAGCCTTTCCCCGGTGATGGGAAGACCTAGGCCAGGGACTCCCTGCTGCACTGCATCATCAGCAATTTCTCTCTGCAGCCTGAGGGTTTGTTTCTTTAGTTCCCTCCAAGAGACCAGACGGAGCTACTAGACTCGGATGAAGACAGGCAGCGACAAGACTTGATTTCAGATTTATCAGCCCTTTCCATTTACTGATGATAATAGCTACCATCTCCAGAGGGCTTACAATGTGCCATGCACCGTGTTGGGTGCCTGTTTGTTTAGTTATTGTTCGTTATTCATGATCCTTACTGTAAACCTGGAAAATACGTTTATTTAAGCTCCCACCTTTATCACAGCTACATCTGCCTGGATTACAGTGGGAACTGTTCAACGTTCTCCCTGGTTCCATTTTTGCCTCTATGGTCTTGTCTCCATGGAGCAGAAGAATAGAGTCTTTGAAAGTGCCAGTGCAACCAGGTCCTTTCTGCTTACACCCTCCATGGCTCCCATCTTCTTCGGATTAAAGAGTCCTTCACGGGCACCCAAGTTGCCTGTGACCTCTCTCCCCCCCTCCCCTAACCCTCCCTCCCCACTCTGCCCCAGTCACGTGGGGGCCAACCCTCCTTGATGACCCTCGAGTATGCCAGGCACACTCCCACCTCCTGTCTCACAATTGTGGTTCCTGTGGCCTGGAGCATTTTCCCCAGGTACCCTCATGGGTGACACATTTTATGATCCAGTTGACCTTTAGGGATTAAGGTTACTGAGGGCTTAGATGATCTTTAGGATGCCAGTTATTATTAAGGGCAATGCTCCTGAAACTTTTCTCACAAAACCCTCTTACGGCAGGGGGTAGTGAATGCTCTCTGGACATCTGAGGGCATTGACAGAAATGAGCCACCATGGAAAGGAACATTTTGAGGACTGTGCACTGATCTTGAAAAAAGTCATGTTAATTTTCCCTGTATTCCATTATATATTTGTATTTTCTTGAATTAAAAAAAATCTTCCACTAAATCTTTGAGTAGTATTGACGCTCTAGGAAGGTTGGCTTATATTCCAAAAGGTGCTGTGCCTGGGACTCCACCAACTGGAGAAGCAGAGATCTGGGGGGAGAGAGGTAGGGTGAGGTCTCGGAGTAGGTAGAGTAAGCTGAAGATCCAGTTGGCTTAGAGGGCCTTTGAGAAGTAAAGAGCCATGTGGTTAAGAGCACGTATCTCCTATTTCACACCAATCAGCCAAGTATCTTTATCTCCAATTTCCTCATCTTTAAAATGCCACTGACATTGGGGATTACTTCACAGAGCTCTCGTGAAGGACCAATGGAATAATGAGTGCAGAGCAGCCAACACACAGTGACGTCATTGCTATTGTTAGCTATCATCATAGCAGGGCTGATGTTTAGGGTCTTCAGCCCAGGGACATGACTGAAATATTTTGGGTGGATTTCTGCAGCACTTGCAGAGGGAAGTAGACAGGGATGTTGTCTGGGGCCAGGAGCTGATCTTGGTTCCGGTTCCAGCTCTGCCACTAACTCACGGAGGGACCCTCGGTAGGACTTTTTCTCTCCCTGGACCTCAGTTTTCTCATCTATAAAATACGGAAGTTTGGATGGAACAATTGCCAAAACACTTCCAGCTAGAACATTCTCTGAATCTGGGAGTTGCTTTCTTGACCTGTTGAAAAACATTTCAACGTCTCATGAGGTGTCTGCTGAAGAAGCTTCTAAAAGATCTAACTAGTTTGGTGTTGACGAATATGGCCACATTTATTAGCCACTCATCAAGGATCTTCTGTATAGGAGAACAGAAGGGATAAGATACTTGGAGTACAAAAATTTGGTGGGCAATCAGCAGACTCACAAGCCTGTTGGGTGGTTTTCCCCACATGGGGACAGAATTAGGGCTGTGGACCTCAGAGATAGCACCTGCATTGTACCTCAAACCAGGCATCCTAGAAGCAGAGGATTGTGGCTCATGGAGGGAATTTATTTTGCCCAAGGGGATATAAAGCTGATCCAGGTCACTGGCCTTTTAGTCCAGTGACCATTTTACCAATTTACGTCACTACTCCAACACTCTTGGCATTTCTTCACCTGTAAAATGAAGAGAGAGATTGTCAAACTCTCTCTCCGAGATTCCTTCTCACTATATTAATTTACTGTTCCTTGAGTCATGAAAGACATACGGAAGCTGGGGTTAGAACCTAGGCCAGCATGGCCACTATCCAAGGTTCTAAAGGAGAGTGAGGGCCTGTCCCTACAACCAGGCCCCCACAGCCAAGGGGAGGAGGGCACAATTGGCTTCAGAACCTCATTCCATCCACCCTAGAATCATTATTTCTACTATCTCATGGCTCCCCCATGTGCCAGGCTCTTGGTGCCCTCCCCAACTAAGCCTTGGAAACCGTATATGACAGGGGCCTTTGGAGAGAAAACAGCAGTGGTGAATGGTATGTTAGCTTTGTTTTCTCACTGATGAGGCACTGAAACTCTGTCCTAGGTTTGGGTGGTCCAGAAAAAAGAACGCCAAAGCTAAGCTCTCTCCATCAGCCATGATACCATATGATGGGGGAGGGGCACTCTTAGATATACTAAAGGGCACATGCACAAGCTGTGGGCAGGTTATTATCTAAGACCTTAGATGGGCTGGCTGTCAAGACCCTGTAGGAGCAGCTACAGCCAACAGAGTGGGAGACCAGGGATGTGGAAAAGATGGGCCAGGAAGGCAGGAGATCCCATGGTCAGACTCACAACTTGGATCAGTTGGGCTGGAGAACTGCAGGAGGGAAGGTAGATTTGAGGAGGCCGGAAGGTAAAATCCTGGGAAGGGCCTGATGAAATCATCTCCTTCCAATTTAATTTTGCATTCACCGAGCACTCCCTGTGTTACACGTGTGGTTTCATTTAATTCGTTTTAGTGACACAATAAAGAATGCAGCATTATTGCCACTTTACAACTAAGTAAACGTAGCCTCAGAGTGGTGGAGGGACTTGCCCAAGCTCTCTCAGGCTGGGGAGGGGACAGAAGTGAGTTTGGAATAAACTCCGTCTGCCTGTAAAACCCTCATTCATTCCATAGCAAACACTCCCACCCTGACTCTGAACGCAATGGAAACAGGGCTGGACTTGTCCGGAGTGAGTGGGGAGGGTGGGTACAGCAAGTGTGCTGAGTCCCTTCCTGCCACCTGACTTTTGTGCAAACACAGCACATTGAACTGGTATGACTTGGAAGCCCGTTTCTGGGAGAAGCTGGCATCTTATGGCTGGCAGTGTCTCTAGGTGCCCTTGGGAAAAGGGATGTGGGAATATCCACTGGTCGATTAATCAAAGGAGGTTGGCCTTTGGGTCATACTTGGCCCTTAGGCCAGGAGTCATAAACACTGACTCACCCACCAGATGTATCTGGGACATTGAGTACTTTCTCTCTCTTGGTATCATGTGATTCCTTGAATACATAAGAGCCGTTTGTTGATCATCTACTGAACTCATTCAGCAAATGTCTATTGAGGTTCTGGGCACAGTGAACCCCACAAAGTGGGCGATGACGGAGACGGGCCAGCCGGAATCCCGCTGTGCGCACTGTGCTGGTGGCCTCTGTAGCCACGTGGGGGCTCCCCTTTCACACTCTGCCCCCTCCTGCTGCTCAATTTCAGATGCTACGTCCCCCTCCCCCCGCATCATTTGCTGGTCCTTGGTCTTAGAGCTGGGGCTGGGGATGGGAGGAGGGAAACAGCAGGCACATGGAAGACAAATCACAGAGCCAAGTGGGGATCTTCCTCCTGTTTCTTACTCTAAGAAATGACAAGTTTAATGCAAATTAACTCAAGCTCAGTTCATACCTGAAGAAGAAAAAGGAGCTGGTTAGACTCAAATTCTTGGTCAGCTTTTCAAGCCTGGTATTAATCTATTCATCAGCTTCGTTCACCAGGAGAAAACATGCTTCTTCAGGAGTTTTCTAACTGAAAATAATGCCTCATTAAGTTAAACATATTAACCTGAGAACGGTATTGATGTCAGAGAGACTAATGAATGTCATTATAGGGAATGCACAGTAGTCCTCGAGGGACCCAACCAGCCATTAGAAACTCTCTGCAAATGCACTCAGCTATTGTCCCAAGGATGTGGAATCTCGAGGGAGGGAGGGAGGGAGATGGGAAAGGAGCTGGTGTGGAGCTGCGGTCATCCCAGGGAGCGGTGCCCTGATGAATCCCGGCATCTTTGAATGCTGTGAGGGGCACATGGCCAAAGGAGGCACCAAGTGTAAAGTGACTCATTGTTGGGTCCAAAGGGAGGGACACTGGGTTTAGCTTCTAGAACAGGAGGGAAGGCAGAAGGCTCAGAGTTCAGACATCAGAACACTGGATCCTGGTCCCAGGTCTCCTCATCACAGTGGACGAAATTTCATTCCAGCCCATCTTTTCTGAGCCAAGCGCTGTGCTGGGCATATTCACATGCATTATATTCATGCAACCCTCACAGGATCCTAGGGAAACTGAGGCTCAGAGGAGTTAAGGGGCTTTCCCAAGGTCACCAGTGAGTGGGTGGGAGATCTGAGACCGAGATCCAGCCCGGCTGACCCTGGTGGAGGCTTCCTCTTCCAACCCACCCGGCCTCTCCCTCCTGATGGTCTGTCTTCAAAGCCCTTCAGACTCCTCCAGGACCCTGTAATTCCTTCATTACAGCTGTGCGGGACTCCTCTGGTCTGGAGCTGGTGTACCCCCTCGCAGAGGCAGTCCCGCTGTTCATGGAGGGGTGTGAGTTCCGATCACTATGGGCACCTGCTCTCTCACAAGGTAAGCTCTGACAGTTCTGGCTGAGTGTTGTGGCTGCAACTTAATTGCACATTGGGCTACTTTATATGCTGAATGGAACAAATTCTGGGTGAAATGCTATGCTTAACTCCACTGTAATTATTTCTGCAATTATTTATTTAATTTTCATATCTCCTGTAAGTCCTTTGGTGGCAGGTTCTATCACTATCTTCGTCATTTTCTATTCTTTGGTGCCTGGCGCATACAGTAGGCACATTTTAAGTATCTGCTGGGTGGTTGAATAAAGGATGCACTGAAAGGGGGATGTGAGTTCTAGCAGCTCAGTTTCTTTAGGCAGGGTGAAATACCTGTGGAATCTTAGGAACAAAGATAATGGTGAAGAGGCGACTGAGAAGAACCAAGGCACTAGAGGAAACACTGCAAAGCTATTGAGTCCCACAGCTCTGCAGTGAGAGAGATGTGGTGTATCAGTTAGCTAATACTGCATAACAAACCACCCGGAAACTTACTGGCTTAAGATATAAGCATTTATTTAGCTCAGGAGTGTGTACATAAACTGGGTGCTTCTGCTGATGGAGTGGGTCTGCTTGATCTTGGTTGGGTTCACTCATGCACCTGCAGTCAGCTGTGGACTGGCTCAGGGCGGGGGCAGTCCCTGGTTTAGCATGGCCTCAGCTGGGATGGCTCATTTCTCTTTCATGTGGCCTCATCTGACAGTGGGCCTGTTCCTATCTTCGTGGTGAAGATAAAGGTACAAAAGAGGGAGTGAAAGCGCACAAAGTTGTTTTGAGACATGGGTTGGCGGATTGACCACATATTCTTATTTTCCATATTCTTGATGCTCTGTGTTAGAGGCTAGTTCTCTCCAGGAAGGGCTAGTTAGTTCCTAGAGATAGCAAGTGACTCTCCTGTGAGAACGCCTTTGATGTACAAACCTACCAATCCAGAGCCTCCAGCCCTGACCACCCCTATCTAACTCTCACATACCAAGTCAATATTCTTGCTGCTCTAAATCACCCCAAGCTAGGTGCTGGCAACCAGGGACCACCCCTATAGCCCAGAGCTGCCCAAATTACTCAGATTATCTAATCCTAAGCTTACTCAGCATTCCTACCTTGCCTTGCTTATTCCTTCCCACAAAAGCCCTGAAAAAAGCTCTGGGCCATGCCTTCCCTTCTTCCCCTTCCGCTTCCTGACCCACCTTTGTGCTTCCCCATGTGGCTCTGCGTGTTGTGCTGTGCCTCATTTTTCTAGGGATCTATGCGTTTAAACTTCCTCCTTTATAACATGTCTTCACGTCTTACCATACCTGGTTAAAAAAAACCCTGAGTATATTTTTAAAACTTGAAGTATAGTTGATTTACAATATTGTGTTAGTTTCAGGTGCACAGCAAAGAGATTCAGTTATATATATATATATATTTTTAGATTATTTTTCTTTATAAGTTATTATAATATATTGAATGTAGTTCCCTGTGCTATACAGTCGATCCTTGTTGCTTATCTATTTTATGTATAGTAGTTTGTGTTTGTTAATCCCACACTCCTAATTTATCCCTTCCCCCTCCCTTTCCCCTTTGGTAACCATAAGTTTGCTTTCTATGCCTGTGAGTCTGTTTCTGTTTTGTATAGAGATTCATTTGTATTATTTTACTAGCCAACAGGCACATGAAAAGATGCTCAACACTGGGTACATTTTGACACAACTGGTACAGCAAAGCAGGGTGGTTTGACACTAGGTGGAGATGCTATGTCTTCAGACTGCCCTCTGCTTACTAACCGGACCCCACAGACAGCGGCCACTGCCCTGAGAGGCACAGCCAGGTGTCGGGGCGCGTGCTGCTTGATGGTGACAGCATTGTGCTGTTTCTGTCAGGTGGCGCCATGATTTCCCAACCGCAGATTGTGGAGCTCGAAAAGCTGAGTCCTCCCGGAGCTGTTGGTGGTCTAGAGTTTCAGGTGTTCAGGACAGAGCATCCGGGGGTGTGGAGGTGATTAGCTACTTCCGTTTCCCCAAGAGACCCCTCTGCAGCGGACAAGGAGTGACCACACTTCTGGTGCTGTGGGACAAGTCTGACCAGCTGATTGGGCAGGACCTACAAGCCTTGGGGCCATCTGAGTCATTTCGATGAACGTGCCTAGTACCTGGGACGTTATATACTCAAGGTGACGGTCACCACCTCCCCTTTCCCCTGGGAGCTTCGCGGAGTCACATTTGCGCCTGTTCTGTAGAGCAGTCGGGAAGTGCGCCACCTGAACCTTTGCCACGTGTCGAGGGTCCCATTTGCGAGGTCAGTGCGAGTTTCTCCTCCTCCTCTGGGGAGCGTGATGCCCTGCAATCCTTGTGGTTCAGGCTGCAAGCTTCTCTGCTGTCATCTGCTTCCTGCTGTTGCGATTTGTTTCCCCACCCAGTGGGATATAAAAGGGCCCCTCCCTGGACACCAGAGGCTCAATGTTTAATAAAAGAGGGGAAAGGAGGGCTTCCCTGGAGGCGCAGTGGTTGAGAGTCCGCCTGCCGGTGCAGGGGACACGGGTTCATGCCCCGGTCCGGGAGGATCCCACATGCCGCGGAGCTCCTGGGCCCGTGAGCCATGGCCGCTGAGCCTGTGCGTCCGGAGCCTGTGCTCCGCAATGGGAGAGGCCACGACAGTGAGAGGCCCGCGTACCGCAAAACAAACAAACAAAAAACAAAAAAAAAGAGGGGAAAGGAAAGGAACATCCCAGTCCTGGTTCCCTTCAGACCCCTCACTCCCCGAGGATATGGTTCAATTAACAAAAAAAAGTAAAACATCTAATCAATGTGCAAGGGCTCTCTGAAGTACTGCGTGTCAGTACCAGGGAATTCCACACTCAAAAGAAAAAAACTTGAAAAAGAAAGCTGATAGCACTGGTGCTCTCTCAGATGTAAACCCCAGCCCCCCTGAGCTTGAGTGGGATGCCCTAGAAAGGGAGGCCACCGCTCACAGCAGAGGCCACTGGGGACCACTCAGAGTCCAGCTAGTAAGCACCCTAAGGGAAAAGGAAAAAAAGAAAACTATGGTCAAAGACAGACATGAAAAAAAAAAAGGAAAAAAAGTTACTCACCTAGAGATACAAGCCAGAGCCCATACCCCACTCTTCTTCTTTATCAAACTCTCACATACCATGCCAATACTTCCCCTGCCCTAAATGACCCCAGAGCCAGTTACCAGGCACCTCGGGGTGACTCCAATAGTCCATAGTCTGCAAAAATTATTCCAACTGTCCAATCCGAAGGTTACTCAGCATACCTACCTTGCCCCACCCATTCCTTCTCACAAAAACCCTAATAAAGACTCTGGGCCATGTTCTCCCTTACTCTCCTTCTGCCTCCTAACCCACCCTAGTGCTTCCCCAGATGGCCCTGTGCAGTGTGCTCTGCTCTTCTAGGGATCTGTGAGGATAAACTTCTTCCTTAATGACAATCATTTCTGTGTCTGCGTGTCTTACCATACCTGATTTAAAAAAAACAACAGCCCTTTACAATGTTGTGTTAGTTTCTGCTGTACAATGAAGTGAATCAGCTATATGTATACATATGTCCCCTCCCTCTTGGACCTCCCTCCTCCCACCCCCCCATCCCACCCATCTGTGTCATCACAGAGCAGCGAGTTGTACTCCCTGTGCTATACAACAGGTTCCAACTAGCTATCTATTTTACCCATGGTAGTGTATTTATGTCAAACCTAATTTCCTAATTCATCCCACCCTCCCCTTCCCCCTCTGTGTCCACACATCTATCCTCTAATTGTACTCAAAAAAGGATAACCAACAAGGACCTACTGTGTAGCACAGGGAACTCTGCTCAATATTATGTAACAACTTAAAATGGGAAAAGGATTTGAAAAAGAATAGGTACGTGTATATGTATAATGGAATCACTTTGCTGTACACCTGAAACTAACACACATATAGTTAACCCACTATATTCCAGTATAAAATAAAAAGTTTAAAAAAACACAAAAAGACAACAACCCTGGGCATATTCTAGAACAGCTGGGAACTGGCATGTCACTTCTACCACATTCTATGGGCCAAAGCAAGTCACAGGGCCATCCCAGATTCAAGAGCTGGGGAAAAAGACCTCATCTCTTGATGGGAAGAGAAGCAAAGTCATATTTCAAAGGTCAGGAGACAGATGCAGACAGAGAAGAAGTATGGTGGCCACTTTCCAATCAGTTTTTACACATGTTTTAACATTTCATTATTTGCCATTTATATTTCTTATGAAAATTCTCAGCAAACCAGGAATAAAAAGGAACTTTTGCAAACTGTCATAGAGAACCTGTGAAAGCCAACAGCTAACATACTTAATGGTGAAAGAGTGAATATTCTACCCCTAAGATCAGGAACAAGAGAAGGATGTCCTTTTTCAAAATCTGCTCTGTTCAACACTGTACTTAAGGGTCTAGCCAGTACAATGAGGTGTGAAAAAGAAATGAAATGCATCCACACAGGAAGGGAATAAGTAAAACTTTAGTTGCAGACAACGTGATCAGCTACATAGAAAACCCAAAGGAATCTAAGTTATTAGAACTAATAAATGAGCTTAGCAAGGTTGCAGGATGCAAGATCAATATAGAAAAATCAACTGTATATTTACTAGTAATGAACAATTAGAGATTGAAATAAAAAATACCATTTACAACAGCATCAAAAATTTTTACATGCTCAGGGATAACTGTGAAAAAAGATGTATGAGACCTATACACTCTGGACTAAAAAAAAGCATTGGTGTGAGAAATTAAACAGGATCCAAATATATGAAGAGACATATACCGTTCAAGGTGAGGGGACCTAATATTGATGCGTCAGTTCTCTTGGTCAACTCAATCCAATTGAAAGCCCAACAAGCATTTGTTTTTTTTAGAAATGTACAAGCTGTTTTTAAAATTCATAGGGAAATGAAAAAGACCTAGAATAGTCAAAACACTGTGAAAAAGGATATATTTGGAGGATTAACGCTACTTAACTTCAAAACTTATAAGGCTCAAGGAATCAAAACAGTGTCATATTGACATATTTGTCAGAAAGATCAATAGAGCAAGATAGAGGGTCCAGAAAGAGACCCATAGATATATGCACAACTGAATTTTGCCAAAGGTGAAAAGGAAATTCAATAGAGAAATTGTTTTTTCATCAAATGGTCCTGGCACTATTGGATGTCCCTATGCAAAAAAGTGAGCTTCAGTTCATACCTTACATCACACAAAAACTTAATTTAAAATTGATTACAGATCTAAATATAAATCCTAAAATGATATAACTTCTAGAAGAAAACAGAGGAAAAAATCTTTGTGACCTTGGGTTAGGCAAGCTTTCTTAGATGATACCAAGAGCATGATCTGTAAAAGAAAACACTGATAAACTGAAGTTAATGAAAGTTAAAAAAAACATTTACTCTTTGAAAGATAGAGAATTAAAATACAAGCCATGGACTGGGAGAAAATATTTGCAAAGCATATATCTGATAAAAGATTTATATCCAGAGTGTGTAAAGAACCCTCAAAACAAACAACCAGTAAACAGTAGACAAAGGAGTTGAGCACGTAATCAAAGAAGATCTGTGAATGGCAAATAAATAACACATGAAAAGATGCCAAACATCACTAGTGATTAGGAAAGCACGAATTAGAACCACAGTGAAATGCCTCTATAGACCTGGGGTATCACAATGGCTAAAATTTAAAAAATGGACCATATCAAGTTTTGCCCAGGGTATGGAAGAACTGGAATGCTCGTACATTGCTGGTGGGAATATAAAATCATACAGCCAATTTGGAGAACAGTTCGATAGTTTCTTACAAAGTTAAACACCTACCATATGATCTAGCTCTTCCACTCCCAGTTATTCACCAAAGGGGAACATGAAAGTCATAGCAACTTTAAATATAATAGCCTCAAACTAGAAACAACCCAAATGTCCATTGACAGGTCAATGGATGGACAAATTCAGCATATTTATATAATGTGATACTACTTAGCAATAAAATAACTATCGATACATGCAACATGAGTGGATCTCAAAATAATTACACTGATGCCAGCTATAAAGGATCACATTGCTGTATGATTCTATTTACATAAAATTCTAGAAAATGCCAACTCATTGATAGTGACAGAAAGCGGATCCATGGCTGTCCAGGGATGGGGGCGAGGGAGAGCAGAGACGGACAGGAGAGAGGGATTATAAGGGAGCACATGGAGATTTTGGGGGGTGATGGGTACTTTGATTATCTTGATTGCAGTGATGGTTTCAAGGATGTATATAAAAAAACTTACTGGGCTTCCCTGGTGGCGCAGTGGTTGAGAGTCCGCCTGCCAATGCAGGGGACACGGGTTCGCGCCCTGGTCCGGGAAGATCCCACATGCCGCGGAGCGGCTGGGCCCGTGAGCCATGGCCGCTGAGCCTGCGCGTCCCGAGCCTGTGCTCCGCAACGGGAGAGGCCACAACAGTGAGAGGCACGCGTACCGGAAAAAAAAAAAAAAAAAACACCTTACCAAATTGTATGTTTTAAATGCATGCAGTTTATGTCAATTATATTATACTTCACTAAAGTATTACGAGACTAAACTGAAGTAACACATGTAGAACACTAAAAGGGTCAGGCACAGTTTCCCAGTGGCTGGAAGCTGATGTCATTAAGTTTTTTTTTTGGTTTATGTTTTATTTTTTTAAACATCTTTATTGTGTCATGGGCTTGGGGGTGGGGAGGATAAGGTGGATGTGGTGCAGACTTAGAAAGAGGGGTTTGGCCACCAGGACAGGAGATACCGCGAATGGAGGCTTTTCTGTGAGCCCACGACACCCCCGTCCCAGGGAGAAGGGGGCCTCAGTCTGTGCTTTCCTCTGAGGATTGTTGTGGGGAGGGCGGTGGGGGGTAGGCAAGGTAGCCCTAGAGGAGGAGTTAGGTACATGGGGATCCCCCAACTCCCTGCTGTGTGACCTTGGGCAAGTCGCCTTCCCTCTCTGGGCCTCAGTTTCCTCATCTGTAGATGGGGGACAGTGATTTAAACAGCTCTTCCCTCACAGGGGGGTTGAGGACATGAGCCCTAAAAGCCATACAAATGGACACCCAGGAGTAGAGGGGCAGTGAGGGCAGTGGTCAGGGGCCAGGGGTGGAGTCGCCACAGGTCTGGGATTTAGATCCAAGCTGTGACCTTGGGAAGTTCCGTCCCTTAACTTCTCAGTGTCAGTTTCTTCAGCTGTAAAACAGGTTAACACAGTCCCTCCCTTGGAGAGTGGTGGTAGGAATTAATGAGGTGGTGCACACACAGCCTGGCGCACAGTAAGCCCCCAACCGACCGTGGGCGGTGTCACTGGTGTTCTAAAGGGACGTGAATCGGAGGCACATTCAGGCTCCTGGTCTCCGTCGACCCTGACTCTGACTTCTTATGTCTACAGAGCCTGGTCTCACTCTGCTTTGCTCTCTCTGCTTAGGGCACCCATACAATTTTTTCCTCCATTTCTTGGGAATGGCCCAGGGAAGGGAGGATGTGTTGTTGGTGTCTGGCGTTGGCACTACATTTCCCCAAAGAAGCCTTGTTATCATGGTTAGTAGTGGTAGAAGCCATTAGGACTTTTGGTCCAACCCCAGTCTATAACAGAGTTTTAGGGAAAATTATATTTTGAACTTCAAAAACACTTTAGAAACATAACATTCCTAAATTCTTGGAGAAGAATGAATATCTGTCTTGCACCCCTGCCTGGCAGGCATGGTCTAAGTTCTTTGCATATGTTAATTTACTTAATTTTCACAATGATGCAATGAGATTGGTGGTATTCGTCTTATTTATTTATTTTTTTCTGGCAGATAATTTATTTTGAAAATTAACCTTTTTGTGGGGGGAGGTAATTGAAGAGCCCTGTGAAGTTATAAGAAATAATACAGAGGTCTTTCCCTGTTCCTCCCCACTAAGCATAACTGTCGTTGCTGGAAATGACAAGAGGACCAAAGGAGCACTCTGTAAAGTGGACAGAGGAAGGCAGACGGGTTAAGGGCCCCAGGACTGGAGGAACAACACGGCGGCAGGATGTCTTAGATCCCACCCACCCACAGAAGAAGGAGACCCAGGCCCAGTTTCTCTATTAGCCCCAACCTGGCCACAGAAGGCAACCCAGGTAAGCTCCTTCCTCACTGGATCTAACGGGAGCCCTGCCCACACAATCAGGTGACACTGGCCAGATGGATCCTACCACAGCCCCCAGCTGGGCAAGCATTCATCATCCTGTGGGGGAATTGATATTTAGCTGAATTTTAAAAAAAGAAAGGAATGAGAGAGATCTTGTGTACCCTTTGTCCAGTTTCCCCCAATGGTAACATCCTCTAAAACTGCAGGACTATATCACAATCAGGAGATTGACATTGATACAACCCACCCACCTTACTCAGATTTCCCCAGTTTTCACTTGTACTCATTCATGAGTATGTGTGTTTACGTGGTACGGCCGGGGGTGGGGCCTCCTCTGCCCATTCTGACCCACTGTGGCCACACCAAAATGGTGGCCCCTACCTGCCCTGAGCTACCCCTCTTCCAGCCGGCTGCCACAGTTTAATGACTCTGTCTCCATGTTCCAAACTGAGATTCCCGAGAGGGGAGATCTGCTAACCTGGCCAGTGTGGACCAGGCGTCCACCTCAATACTGTTCATCAGCTGAGGGTCGCTGGTGGTATGGGAGTGGGAGAGGAACTTTGGGGCTGTGGGCTGAGCAGGGAGGAGTGGGTCAGGAGAAAATAATCAGTATTTCTAAAATGATGGGAGTTATGGTCCTTATTTTTCAGATAAGGAAATTGAAGCTCAGAGAGGTACAGTGAGTTGCTAAAGATAGCACAGCTAGCAAGCTGGGTAATCGCGATTTATACCTGAGGTTCAGCTGCAATCCAGACCGCAACCCTCAACACCTCTTGCTTTTCCGTCTCTTCCTCCCATCTGCTCCTCTCACCTGCCGCTTCCTGCTGGGCCAAGCAGAGCAGGAAACAGGGAAAAATGACTCCCCTGAGGTGAGAGATAATGGGGGCAGCTCCTGGGGCCGGTGAGGGTGAAAGTCCTGTCGCTCGCTGCCCCCTCAGCACCTGGGGCATCTGCAGACTTCCCCAGAGCCCTGCACCTGACACCGAGGTTGCCCCTGCTCTCCTTCCAGAGCGGGCCTGAGGAAGTCAGTGCACCTGACTGTCATGCTCAATTATTCATGCCAGTAAGAGTTTAATTAAAATTTCACGACAGTCATCATGTTTCACCCAAACAGCTGATGATGGCCTTGGATTTTTGCCTGAGTCCAGCGGTCCCACAGCAGAGATCTTCATCCGAAGCCTTTCAACCCTCACAAATCAGTTCTGACAACAAGCCCTCTTGTGATTGTCGCAAAGTCCAAAGTGGGGCAGATGCAGCACCCTGGTGACTGTGGTTGAAGAAGGCCCTCGCCGGAGCAGGGCTGTGGGGTCTGCTGGCCACTTGGTCCTGGCCTCTGGTTCCAGGAGACAGTCTCTGACATTTACCCAGCGAGATCCATGGGATGATTCCAGGTAAACAGTGGCCAAGGATTTAAGAAGGGAGACTGCAGAGCGGGTTGTACCTGGAGGTTACAGAAAACCACATCCCTGCAGGGGCAGTGGGAGGGAGGGAATGTGTGTGCAACCCCTTCAGGGTGTCTTAGGGTTAGGCAGGTGACCTTGGGGCAGGTCCTCAGTTTCCCCACTTGGCAGGTGGAGCTGATGAACCCTCCTCCACAGGGCACTTGCGGGGGTCACAGGAGGGGCTGTGGGAAGCTCTGAGCACGCTGCCTGCACACAGTAGCTGCTCAGATAAGTGGCTGTTGACTTGAATTGGGTGCCAGATGACTTGCTGAGCTGGGTGAGAGGTGATGGGGAGCCCTGGACTCCAGCCCTCCCCATCCCACCGCTGATGGTCTGCAGAGGCTCTGGGCACCACTGGGCAGTGGGAGAGTGGGTCTACATGGAGGCCGACCAGACGTGGAGACTCAGGGATGCGGGCAATAGACTTTCCTGCTCAAAGAGACAGCAGCACTTCGGAGGCAGCCCCAGCCATGGCTGATAGGAGGCCGGACAGCATTTAGAGAAACTGGGGCAGGTTAGAGATGGCCAGCAAGGTCAGCCCAGGCCTTCCAGCAACAAAACAGAGCAAGGGTGTGTCCTGCAGGCAGGCGGAGTTCTACCCGCTGTGGGGCCCGGGAGCCGGTGGTGAGGGGAGATCCTGACTCGGGGTGAAGAAGGGCATGCATAAGATCTGAGAAGAGGGGCAGCGCCTGAGCCCAGAGCTCAGCTCAGGCCCTGGGAATGAGTGCAGCAGACCCTGCGGTACCCATCCATATCCCCTCTGCACCCACCGACGCGGGGACCGCTGATGGAATAACTGGGGGTGTTCAGTGTAGTGTAGGCTCCGGGAGATAGCAAGGATTCTATGAGAGGGGCTGCTTAGGACCTGGGGAGGAAACAGATCTCATCCTGGGAAGAAGCCATGGCAGAGTGAAAGGAGCAACTGGACTCAGAACAGCGAGATCTGGGTTCTGGGCCCAACTCAGTCTCCAGATCCCTGTGTGACCCGAGGCAAGTCCCATGACCTCTCTGCACATCTGCAGAACAAGGCGCTTCTAAGAGCCCTCCCAGAGCCTTGACTCTAAAGAGTTCTATGTGAATGCTCCCGTCCAACCCCCACCTTAAATACGACCCGTGGCTTCCCAGCTCAAACCCGCCTCCTGCCAGAAGGCCAGTCAGCACCAGGAACCCACAGGGTGAGTCAGCAGCCCTCACGGTCGCTGCGTGACACAGGTCTGGCAGTGACAAGGCTGCTCGGTTCATTAAAATCTGGGGATAATGTGCCCTCGCCCTTGGAGATGCCATTACGGGGTGGTTTCTGCAGCTTCCTCCTTGGGAGGGAAGAGAATGGGGAGAAGGGGCAGCGGGAGATGAACCTGACTCACACCCCGGGGGAGAGGCTGACACGGCAAAGTTTTGTGCTGGTCTCAGCTTGGAGACTTAGATGCGGGAGGGGAGGCAGCCATTAGGCTCTTTCATCTCCTGTGACAGGAACCTCAGTGCGTAAACCTGGCTTGAGCTCAGAAGGGATTTATTGGTTTTATGCCACTGACAAGCTCAGGGATGGACCTTTAGCTCCACCTTGTTGCAGGGGCTCAAAGGATGCCGCCAGGATGTTCCCCATCTTTTAGCATCTCTCCCCCATGCAAGGCCATGCTCAGATCTCGCTTCTTGGAGGCCAGATGGGTTTCCATCCAGACTGGAGTCCAGCAGAGAAGAGAGAGCTTCCTCAACAACTAATCAAAAGTCCTGGGCCGATTCCCATTGGCTCCAAGGGTCACACACCTACCCCTGAACTGATCTGGGTCAGTGGGAAGGAATGTGGTGATTGGCTTAATCCAATCAAGAAAGATCCTGCAATCTGGAGGTGGGGTTGATCCAGCCTAAGCCTGGGATGGGCTGAGAGTAGGGGAGGGGGAAATTCTGGGGGAAATTACAGCTTTACTAGTAAAAGGGTGACAGGATACTGGATGGCAACAGCCTACAGATATGCTCCACTGGGTTAGGGTAGAGGGCAAGAATAGCTAATGTATAAAATCAAGAGGAATAGTGGGAGAAAAGTCTAATATCCTTGAAGCATGGCTGATCTTAATTCATCTTCCCGATAGTCTAATTAGAGTGTAAGTACTATTATCCTAAATCCAGAATCCTATATTTTAGTGTTGGAAGGATCTTCAAAAGCACCTGGTCTGACATCCTTATGTTTAGAGATGAGGCAACAGACCCAGAAACGTTAAGTGACTCCCTCAGGGTCACATGGTTCATTAGTAGAAGACTCAGGTCTTCCCAGACAGGTCGGTCCAGCCGGTGTCCATTTGCTCAGAGGTGCTGCTGAATTACAGTGAACGCTGTGCAAGGCAAGCCTGGCTCTCACGCAAACCAGGCAGGGCAGTCTACATGGGCTAGAGTCCATCCTGCCTTGGGTGAGTGGAAAAACAGGTCCCTCATCACCTCCCTGCCCCCACCCTCCCAGCATGGGCTGGTGTCTCAGTAGATACACCCAGCTGCGCCCTGCTGGAGACTCTCTCAGAGGATCCTGGGGCTCTTCACGTTTCACACTCCTGATCGGTAGCTGACCCCAACCTCTGCCACCTGACCATGCCTCCCTGCAGGTTTGTGAAAGCAGAAAAATTAACTCCGAGTATGAAAAATGGTGAGACTCTTCATGGTCATCTAACCCAAACCCTGCATTTTATAGGAGGCAAACTGAGGCCCAGAAGAGGGGGGGCATTCCAGTGCAGGCAGAGCGATCCATGTAGAAGGGCTCCCGGCTCCCAGTCTGATGCTCTCCCACCACCCCACTGGCCTTGCTGGTTGCATGAGCCCTGAGCCGCCCTTCTTGTGGCCTCTGATGGGACTACCAACCAGCCACATATTTACACACGGACAACCTCTCTCCCTTAAACAGTATCACACTTTGCAAGGTGTGTTAAACATGAAACAAATGAGGGTCAGAAAGCAGTTGGGGGTTGTCCAAGGTCAGCTGCCCAGCAGTCAGAGGTCAGGGCCGCCCCCTGTGTCTCAGGACAGAAGCCTTTAAAGAGTTTGTGTCACTTACCCTCCTTGATCCCTGCAAGGCTGGAGTCCCTGTAACTGTTTCCCTGGTTATAGATGAAATAATGGGGCTCAGAGGGGCCCAGCCCTCTGGGCTCCCTCACACAGCTGGTCAGTGGTGAAGGGGGGGTGGGCCAGCGTGCCTGGAGTCCAGTCTGGTACCCTGTCACCCTGCACACTGTCACTTGTACAGTTGGGACTGGCCTTCCTGACAGTAACTGGAACCTGATCAGTGGAGCTCTAGACAAGTCAGGGGTTATTTTTCTCACTCAGTGAGGCGGGATTCACTCAGTGAATCATTGGGGTGGGAGGTGGTGAAAGCCCAGCAGCTCCAAGATACCATCTGGCCAGCTTCCTCCTGTATCTCCCCTCAGTGTCCTCAGGGTGTGCGGACGCCCTTGGGGTCACAGCGTGGCTGCTCCACCTGGGCCTCCTTTCAGGCTGGGCAGCCAGCGGTCCTCTGGGAGAAGCCAGAGGCCCCTGCCCTTCCAGGGAATTTCCCAGAATGCCCCACAGCCACCTCTGCCCCGTCTCATTGGCTGGAGCTGTGTCACGTGACAGCCTGCAGAAAGATGGGAAATGTAATGTTTTTAAGTAGGGGAAATTGTTGTCCTGGACAAAATAGGGGTCGTGTCAGGAGGAAAGAAGAGGAGGGTGACTATTGGTGGGCAGCCTGCCGTCTCTGCCCCAACATTTACAATCTCATTTTCATGTTTGCTACCTCCCTGGATCCACACAAGCATGTTTGTTGTGATCAGGCAGTGAGAGGCTGAGCCACTTGCCCGGGACCCCACAGGAGTGGCCTGAGGAACCAGGCTAGCGCCCGGCTCCCTGCAGCTCCCCAGATCTGCCCTCCTGCCCCGCGTTGTCTGCTCTCTCCTCTCTTGCCATCCCAGTTCTCCGCTTCTCCAGCTCCCCAGACCAGATGGGGTCAGCACATTCCTGCAGGCTGAAGATACAGACCAATTGTTTATCACTTACGGTTCTGACACAGACATACTTTCAGGCTGAACTACCTTAAGCAAGTCTGCTATGGAAAGTCCAAACTCAGACCAATCCCCTGGTGTTAACACTCCCTCTCTCACATCCTGCTGGTGGGATATTCACTGGGGTAACCTTAGCGGAAGACAGCTGGGCAGTGTCTATCAAAATTCAAAATGCACATGTCCTTTGTCTCAGCAATTTAACTTCTAGGAGTTGATCATTCTGAAGTACGCTAGAGTACAAAGCTATGTAAGGATCTTCACTACAATGTTATTTGTAATAGCAGAGCTGGAGAAATCTAAACGTCTATCAGTAGGAGGTTGGTTCCTTAAATCACGGCACATCCATGCCATTGAGTATGGAGCAGCCATTAAAATGATTGAATTTGGCCTCTATGATCTGACTTGGGAGAATGTCCATGATGTGTTTTTGTTTTGTTTTGTTTTGTTTTTTTGCTGTACGCGGGCCTCTCACTGTTGTGGCCTCTCCTGCTGCAGAGCACAGGCTCCGGACACGCAGGCTCAGCGGCCATAGCTCACGGGCCCAGCCGCTCCGCGGCATGTGGGATCTTCCTGGACCGGGGCACGGACCCGTGTCCCCTGCATCGGCAGGCGGACTCTCAACCACTGCGCAACCAGGGAAGCCCCATGATGTGTTTTTGAATAAAGAAAGTAGACTGATGAAAAAGACAAATAGCATTATAAAGATTCTAATAATCTTGGTTTGTATACAGATAAGTGAGTATCTGGAAGGATATGTGCCTGTGTGAGAGACTCTCAGGAAAATTCCTCATGCATTGAGGCCCTCTCATTACATGAACTCTATGTGCCTTATCCAAGCCATTTGTGCTGAGATCCCTTCCCTTTTTGCCTACATCAGTAATGTTCCCATCTCTTCTGGATCATTCCAATTAGTGTACAAACACACCATTAATTCTCTAATCCCCCCCAAATAAAAACAAGTCAATATCCAACCTCTTCTGCTACTTTTGTTTCCCTTTACAATAAAACAAAAGTCACGATTATTACTATCTTTAATTCCCCTCCTCCCAGTTTCTTTTCACTGCACTCGAATTGGATTTCGTCCCTTCATACTCCACCATAACTGCCCTTGTCAAGGTCATCAATTACCTATGCACCGATAAATCCAATGGTCAACTTTCAATGACATTTGACCTATCAGTATTTGGAATAGTTGCTCATGGCTCTCAAACCTTCCCTCCTCTCCGCTCTGGGATCCCACCCTCTCTTGGTTTTCTCTGCTTCCCTGGTTACTCCTCCTCCATCTCCTTTGCTCGTTCTTTCTTGGCGTCTCAACCTGTAACCCTTGAGTTATTCTAGAGTTCTGCCGTTGGTTCTCTTCTCCTTATCCTCCCTCACCCCCTTGGGGACTTCACCAGACTTGTGGCCTTTACATGCCATTCATATGCTGATGGCTCTGAAATGTACATCTCAACCTGGACCTCTCCCTGAGCTTTAGGCTTATACATCCAGGTGTCTATTCATTCCTCCCTCCCTCCCTTCCTGGCCTCCTGCCTCCCTTCTTCCCTTTCTTTCTTCCTACCTACCTCCTTCTTCTCCCTCTCTTTCTTTCTACCAAAAAATCATATATTACCTCTATAATTTGTGCACACAAGCTCATGCGTGTGTGTGAAACACCCTTACAAGCAAGAACTATTTTCAATAGAAAGCAATTCCACGCTTTACAAAAAAGATTTCCAGAGCCTTCCTTGAAATGCTACACTCTCCAGAGAGCTACAGAAAATGATTTTGATTTATAAACCCGTTTCTTTTATGCTCCAATGCACCCCTGAAAAACCTTCTCAATTTCTGTTTCAAGTTCTGTCCAATTCAACCAGTATTTTCCCATGTTCTTACTAAGAGCTGGGTGCTGTGCTTGGCACTGTGGGGGGACAGAGATCAATAAGATCCATGTTCCAAGGGAACCTGACACTGTCAACTCTCTTACAGAGAAGGCTTTTAAGAAGAACTTACCTGGGTAGCTGATGCCACAGGAAATGTAACAAAACCCTAAGCACATAAGCAGATTGAACTGACAGCCCAGAATGAATAAATGCCCCTGGTTTCTGACAAAAATTCTTTCCTTGATTGGACTCTAGCCTGGTTCCTCTGAACCCTCCTTTTGACTAAGCCTAACCTTAGCTCTAAAGAACTGAACAAAACACTAACAGTTTCTAACAGCTCAAGGCCACATCCCTAGGATGTCCTTAGCCCCTCTTAAAGAGCCTGCCTGACAAAGCTCAAGGATGCCCAAAGAAGTTTTGTTTGTTCCAGCCAACACCTGAAGATATGGCTGCTGTCTCCCAACCTTCATGGGAGGGCAGGAGCCTAACTCAATGAGTGCCACTTAGCAAACCCAGATGGGTTTTACGTGGACCAACCTTCCTTCTCACTCTTTGTAATTTTTCACTTTCCTGACTCTGCTCAAGACCCTGCCATTGCCTCTCTTCCTGATCATTCTCCCTTTAAAGCACCCAATCACCTCTGCACAGATTGGGGTAGAGCTCAGCTCTTTCCCTTAGTGTCAGTAGTTATTGAATAAATTCTGTTTTCACTGCTGTAACTAATGTCTGGCTGTGTTTATTCTCAACATCTCTCAGGCTGGTGGGGTAGCTGGAAGGGGCATAACTATACACAGAAGTGTAGCTGGGGGATGGCAGGGGGAGTAGCTGCCAAAGTCACCTAGATTTTCTCCTATGTTTTCTTCTAGAAATTTTATAGTTTGCATTTTACATTTAGGTCTATGATCAATTTTGTGTTAATTTTTGTGAAAGATGTTAAGGTCTGTGCCTGGGTTCATTTGTTTTTGCAAATAGTTATACAATTATTCCAGCACCATTTGTTGCAAACACTATTATTTTTCCATTGACTTGCCACGCCCTTTTGTAAAAAATCAGTTGACTATTTTTATGTGGGTCTATTTTGGGGCTCTCTATTCTGTTCCACTGATCTAAGTGTCTAACTTTCATTGTCTTGAAAACTGTAGCTTTATAGTTAATCTTGAAATTGGATAATGTGAGTCTTCTAACTTTGTTCTTTTTCAGTATTATGTTTCCACATAAATCAGCTTGTTGATATCTACCAAATAACTTACTGGGATTTTGACTGGTATTGCATTGAGTCTATATGTCAAGTTGAAAAGAATTGATGTCTTAACAATATTGAACCTCAGTTCATAAATATGGACTGTCTCTTCTACTTAGACCTGCAAAAATTTATTTTATCTGTGTTTTTTAGTATATAGATCCTGAACATATTTTGTTATATACATATACCTAAGTTCTTTGGGTTTTTGGTGCTATTGTAAGTGGTATTTAAAAAATTCAAATTCCATTTGTTCATTGCTGGTATGTAGAAAAGCAATAGACTTTTGTATATTAACCTTGTATCCTGTGGCCTTGCTATACTTATTTTAGGTTTTTTTTTTGAGAATTTTGGTGATTTTCTATAAAAAACCATGCCAACTATGAATGAAGACAGTGATATATACGCTTTTAATTTTTTTTTCATGTCTCATTGCACTAGCTAGGATTTCCAGTATGATGTTGAATAGGAGTGATAAGAAAGAAGATATCCTTACTTTATTCTTGATCTTAATCTCACCATTAAGTATTGATATGATGTTGGCTGTAGGTTTTTTGTAGATGTTCTTTATTGTGTTGAAGAAGTTTTCCTCTATTCCTAGTTTGCTGAGAGGTTTCTGTTTTTTTTTTTTTTTTTGAATGATGATGAATAGGCATTAGATTTTGTTAAATGCTTTTACTGCATCAATTGATATGATTTTTCTTCTTTAGCCTTTTGCTATGGTGGATTACACTGACTGATTTTCAAATGTTGAACTATCCTTGCATTTTCAAATGTTAACAGTTCTTGACAATACAGAGTCTTCTAGCCCATAAACCTGGAATAAAATCTACTTGGTTGACATATTCATCCTTGTTATACGTTGTCAGATTTGATTCGCTAATACTTTCTTGATAATTTTTGTGTCTGTTCGTAAGAGATATTGATCTTTACTTTTCTTTTGTTATAATGTCTTTTTTTTTAGGTATTGTGATACTATTGACTTCATAGGATGAATTAAGATGTGTTCCCTCTGTTTCTATTTTTTGGAAAAGATTGTAGAGAATTGGTAATATTTCTTCCTTAAATGTTTGGTAGAATTCACCAGCAAAACCATCTGGGCCTGTTGTTTGCTTTTTTTGGAAGACTTTAAAAGAATTATTGATTTGATTTCTTTAATAGCTGAAGGGCTATGCAGGTTATCTATTTGCCTTTCTGTGAGTGTTGGTAGTTTGTGTCTTTCAAGGAGCTGGTCTATTTCAGCTAAGTTATCAAATTTGTGTGCATAAAGTTGTTCCCTTAGTATCTTTTTGATGTCCATGGGATCAGTACTGATGACCGTTTTTTCATTTCTGATATTGGTAATTTGTACATTCTCTCCTGTTTTCTTGTTCAGCCTGGCTAGAGAAGAGAAAAAGCTCCTTAAATGATGAAACCATAAACTTCAAGGTCAGGTTTTACTAGTTTTTTGTAGATTTTTTTGCTCTCTGGCACATGAAATGTTTCAGGAACATAATAATTGCATAATGTATTGAGTTGTTATATCTCAAAATGACAGAAGTTTTGAATACTACAACCCCCTGATCTTAAGAAGTTTAGAATTTTAACTTTCAGCAAGTCATTAACAATTAACTCAGCATCTACTATGTGGCAGGCACTGTGCTGGGCCCTGGGATACAATGGTGAGCAAATTAGACATGTTTCCTATCTTCAGGGTGACTGGTCTAACATGAATCATGATATCACAAATAAATAAAAAGTTGCTACTGTGGTAAATTATATAGGGAGAAAGGGTCTATGATACCAATTCATAGAGGAATTTGACCAAGCTCAGGAAATCAAGGAAGGCTTCCCCAAGGAAGAGACAATGGAGCTGAGGTCTCAAGATTGAGTAGAAGGTACCTAGGCAGAAAGTGAAATGTGTTTCTGGTAGGGGTGACAGCACATGCAGGGGCCCTGAGGTGGGAAGGACTACATCAATATTAAGTCTTGAAAGAAGGCCAGTGTATTTGGGGAGGACATAAGGCATGGAAGAGTGTTGGGAACTGATGCTGGAGAGGGCAAGACCTGGCCAGGATGGAGTTGGGCCTTTATTCTAAGAGTTGTGGGAGTTGTTCCTGCTAAGACTGGTCCAAAACACTAAGACCACTCTCCAGCTCCCTCTTCTTTTCTCAGAAGGAAATGGGAGTTGGCAGAGAACTGTGTTCATCACCTATTGTCTTCCTCATTTAGCCAGCTCTGTGGGGCATTCCCATGTAGTTGTTTCTTTTAAATAGTTTTATTGACATATAAGTTATAATAAAATTCACCCATTTTAAGAATATGATTCCGTGATTTTTAGTAAACTTCAAGAGTTGTGGAGAAAGTGGACATCCAACTTGTATTGGAACTTTCGTATCACATATGACAAAGGAACAATTTCAAAGTGGGTGATGTGGAGAGGGGCAAGACGATTTTTCAGCAGTGTGTCCAGTGCCCTACCGTGGAAAAGGGAGGCAAGCACAAGACTGGACCAAACCTCCATGCTCTATTTGGGCGAAAAACAGTTCAGGACCCTGGATTCTCTTACGCAGATGTCATCAAGAACAAAGGCATGGGGCTTCCCTGGTGGTGCAGTGGTTGAGAGTCCGCCTGCCGATGCAGGGGACGCGGGTTCGTGCCCCGGTCCGGGAGGATCCCACATGCCACGGAGTGGCTGAGCCCGTGAGCCGCGGCCTCTGGGCCTGCGCGTCCGGAGCCTGTGCTCCGCAACGGGAGAGGCCACAGCAGTAGGAGGCCCACATACCGCAAAAAAAAAAAAAAGAGAAATCTGTTGAGGTTCTGATTTAAACATTGCTAAAGTAAGCAGAATCGTGTGTGTCTCCTGCCTTTCCTGTGAAAATTGTAATTCAGAGTAAACAAACAGCTGAACAGAGGTTTCTTCCTTGTAGAAGAGTTACAACCAAAAAATAAAGAAGAAATTATCAAAAAAAAAGAACAAAGGTATCACTGGGGAGTATTTGGAGAATCCTAAGTAGTACATCCCTGGAACAAAAGTAATCTTCACTGGCATTAAGAAGGCAGAAAGCGTAGACTTAGTAACTTCTCTCAGAAAAGCTACTAATGAGTAATAGACGGCTACTGCCCTATTTATTACGGCACAGAAATGTCTATGACCTTTTTATGCATACCGTATCTAAACTGATCTCATATACCAGAATTCAGATGATGAATGGCTGCTAGAATATTTCTGTTGGACAGTCCTGATTTAAATAGGATTGGCTTGTGGCTAAACGATGATCAGCTTTTTGAGTTTTGATAGTAATTCTGGTTCAGCAAGGGCTGTCACTGTTTTCCCCTTCTAAAGATATGATTGAATTTGATTAGTAATGTTCAACTTTTCACAGAGATGGTGAATGCCATCTCAAAACCTATAGGAGTTTGGTTTTATAGGTAGATCTATACAACAGGTTATATTAACATATTTAAGTACTGAGGAGATTCCTTTATTGTTTCATAAAACAGAGCAAGACTCACCTGTGTGTTTCAAGTTGTGTTTACCAGCCTGTGAAGGCAAGGGTTGAAGATAAGCTGGCAATGTCTACTTTATCTTTTTGGTCTTAACTATGCCTATTTAATTAAAATTCCCTGTATCTAAAATGTTGCCTTTTATTTAATGAAAGGCATTTTAGTGTAGTTTATGTATAATATCAAAGAATGTCGAACACATACACACACACACAAACAAGAGTTGTGTAACCATCACCGAAATCCAGTTATTGAACATTTCTATCACCCCCAAAGTTCCCTTGTGTTTGCTTGCAGTTAATCCCCACCTTCCCCTCCCCTCCAAACACACATAATGTCCCAGGCATTTGAGGTCTGATTTCTGTCTCTGTAAGTTTGCCTTTTGTGGACTCTTCATATAAAGGGAATCTTACTGTATGTAGTCTTTTGCATCTGGCTTCTTTGCATAACATATTTGAGGTCATTCATGTGCAGTACGTGTCAGTAGTTCTTCCTTTTTATTGCTGAGTGGTATCCACTGGATGGATACCACATTTATGTATCCACTCAAATCTGATGGACGTTTGGGCTGTTCTGCATTTTGGTTGTCATGAATAATGCTGCTGTGAACGTCTGCATATGAATCTTTTTGTGAACATAGGTTTTTTATTTCTTTTAGGGAGATTCCTGGGAATGGAATTGCTGGGTATTATGGTAATTATACTATTTTACATTCCTACCTGCAGTATAAGAGAGTTTCTATTTCTCTACTTCTTTAACGACACTTGATGGTGTCCTTTTAAAAAATATAGTTATTCAAGTGGGTGTGAATTGGTATCTCACTGCTGGTTTTAGTTTGCATTTACCTAATGACTAATCTCATTAGTTGAATATGTTAAGTATGTTTTTTTGAGCTAATTAGCCATCCATATATTTTCTTTGGTGAAATGGCTACACAAGTCTTTAGCCTATTTTTAAATTGAGTTGTTTGTCTTCTTATTATTGAATTATAAGTGTTCTTGATATATTTTGGATACAATACCTTAATCAGTATGCGATTAACAAATATTTCCTCCCAGTCTGTGGGTTTGTCTTTTCATTTTCTTAATGGTGTCCTTTGAAACAAATTTTTAAAATTTTGATAAAGTAAATTTGCTGATTTTTTTTTCTTTTGTGGATCTTCTTTTTGGTCTCTTCCAAAAGGGGAAAAATTCTTCGCCTAACACACATCATGAAGATGTATTCCTTTGTTTTCTTCTGGGAGTTTTATCTCTTATATTTAAGTCTTTAATCCATTTGGGGTTAATTTTTGTGTATGGAATGAAGTGAGGGTTTAAGTTCACGTGGGTAGCCAACTGCCCCAGCATCATTAGTTGACAGTTTTGAACAAATGGTCAAACATGCCTTGACAATTCAACAAGACATTGAATTGTCTTTGGATCTTAGTTAAAAAACAATTCACCATAAATTTAATGGCTTACTAGGGCTTCCCTGGTGGCGCAGTGGTTGAGAGTCCGCCTGCTGATGCGGGGGACACGGGTTCGTGCCCCGGTCCGGGAAGATCCCTCATGCCGTGGAGTGGCTGGGCCCGTGAGCCATGGCCGCTGAGCCTGCGCGTCCGGAGCCTGTGCTCCTCAACGGGAGAGGCCACAACAGTGAGAGGTCCGCGTACCGAAAAAAAAAAAATTTAATGACTTACTTTAGGACTCAGTTTCTTTTCTTTGATCAATATGCCTATCTTGCACCAATGCCACACTATCTTGATTACTATGGCTTTATAATATGTTTCAAGATCAGGTAGTATCAGTCCTCCAACTTCGTTCTTTTTCCAAATAGTTTGGTCTATTCTCTGTCCTTAGAATTTCCATATAAATTTTAGAGTCAGTTTGTCAATTTCTATAAAAAAGCTTGCTGAGATTTTTATAAGGATTGCATTTAATATGTAGATCCATTTGGGGAGAATTGCCAACTTGACAATATGGAGTCTTGTAGCCCATGAACATGAAATATCTCTCCATTTATTTAGACGTTCTTTAATTGATCTCAGCCATGTTTCATAGTGTTCAGTGCACAATCTTGCCCTTCATTTGTTAAATGTATTCCTAAGTATTTTCTTATTTATGATGTTATTGTGAATGGCCGTATGTTCATGTTTTATTTTTACCAGTCTGGCTGTTAATTCTTTCTCTCAGTTTCTTTTTCCTGGAAATGACCTCATTCTAAGACCGGGCAGAATCAGGAAATCAGGAGGGCTTCACTTTGGCATGTTCTGTGCCCCCAGCCTGCCTTCAGAAGACCCAGGTTTCCCCAAGCCCAGACACCAGCTGATTGCAGCTCAGAGTACAGTTAACCTTGGAGGCCCCAGATAGATGACAAGGCTGTCCTGTCAGACAAGAGAGTTTAGAAAGGTGGGAGCCACAGGGAGGGGATCTCGAGGGTGTGCCCTTCACAGGGGCCTTTGGGATGCAGCAGATCCCATATGTGGGTCCCAGGAACCATGAGCAGGGCTGCAGGCTGGGATGGTGGCCTGGGCGGGGAGAGGGGTGTGGTGTGGGAGGGCAGGGGGTGGGGTTGGCCACAGAAAAGGGCAGTGGCTGAGGCATGGGCAGCTCTGGGCAGTGGGAGGAGGACGCTGTCCTGACAGGACTGCTCACCCACGTGCACAAATGCCCACCCTGCGCCAGGCGCTGAGCTTGTGGGCTAGCCTGGAGCTGGGCTAGAGCTACTCAGAACCTTGGGGCGACATCAGGCCTGGAGCACAAGCAGGGGTGGGTGCCAGGATGGGGAGATAGGGCAGCCAGAGGGAGGACCTGAGAGGGGCTGAGGGGGAGCTCAATACCTGTCAGACCAGTGATGGGGATCAACTAGTGAGTGCCTACTGTGTGCTTCACACAATGCTATGCTTCTCATTTAACTCTATGAGGATGGAACTGTTATTGCCTTTATTTTACAGATGAGGAAACTGAGGCTCTGAGAGGTGACATAACTGTCTGCCAGGCACCAGCCTCTCTAGCCTCATCTCTCACCTCTGCTCCACCCCTTAAAGTTACAGCCCATCCTCCAGCCATTACAGACCGTGTGCTCCTCCTTGAACAGGCCAAATGCTTCCCAGCCTCTGAACTTCTGCACATGCTGTTCCCTCTGTCTGGTGTGCCCTTCCCACCATGACATCCCAACAAACTCCGCCCCCCCCCCCCCAGTTCAATGTCACTCTGTGAAGCTTGCCCGACCTCCCCAGGCAGATTCACACAAGCCCTGCTCGGAGCTCCCCCAGATCCCACACATCCCTGCAGCCAGCCCTTCCAACCGCACCAGACTCTCCTGCTCCTGTATTCCTCACCCAAGAGGCTTAGAGCTCCCGGAGGACCAGGGTATGGCTTATAAAGTGTTAAATAAGTGCTTCTGGGCGCCTGAATGAACGAATGAGTGATCAGGTGAGTGAAGGCTTTGGACCATGGAAAAGTGAAGAGACCCCGGCGGTCATGTCTTGTTCTCCTGAAGGGTTGACATCAAAGGTCACCAACCCCTCATTGACTCAAACAGGGGTTTCAGGGACTGGAAATGGCATGAGAAGGTCTGCAGTCCATGTCCCTGCCTCTAGGCTGCAAGCCAGTGTCTTTCTTATTTGATGGATGAATCAGAGAGGTCACCCTCCCTGTCCAGTGTCACAGGCAGCACCCTGCCAAGAGCCCTGATTTGCGACAGGCACATCCAGCATCCGCCACAGTCATCAGAGCGGCCTGGCAGCCCCAGGCATTGTGCGCTCAGCACCTGCCCAGCCCTGTGCGGTGGGAGCCGTGAGTATCATCTAATTCAGCTCTCACTGCACATCAGTGGGGTGTGTACTACACCCTCATTTTATCTATGTTTCGTTGTGCTTAGTTTTCTCCATACAAAAGGAATATATGCTCATCTTAAAAACTCTTTTTTTTTTTTTTTTTTTTTTTGCGGTACACGGGCCTCTCACTGTTGTGGCCTCTCCCATTGCGGAGCACAGGCTCCGGACACGCAGGCTCAGCGTCCATGGCTCACGGGCCCAGCCGCTCTGTGGCATGTGGGATCTTCCCGGACCGGGGCACGAACCCGTGTCCCCTGCATCGGCAGGCGGACTCCCAACCACTGCGCCACCAGGGAAGCCCTTAAAAACTCTTTTAAGCAATAAAGAAGATGAGAGCCCTCATCAGCACATGCTGTGATTCCCATTCCACAGATGAGGAAACTGAGGTGCTTTCTATACAACACCTTATTCCCCTATGATCACGCAGCTGGGCTCTCTGTCTGCCTGGTGTGACAGCGGCAGCTCAGTGACTCACGGGGAAACCACGGCCCTCCACGGCGGAGGGCTTGGGCAGTTGGCAACAACTGGCTCATTTGTAGTGATTTTTCTTCAGGGTTGGTGCTGGCAAATCGATATTCACTTGTGCCACCCATTATGGTGCCTGCCTCCCCACTCAGGGATGGCAGAGAAGAGCAATAATCTTGACAAAATGTAAACAGCATGGTTTCAAGTGAGCTGGAGAGGAGACTTTGTACATTAGGCTCCCAGGGAGTCCATAAACCTGAGGCTGATGAATTACCTGGGCAGGTGCCTCTGCCACCGGCATCCTCGCGGAGGACCAGAAAGTGGGATAATTACTTTTCTGACACTGGTTGTCTAGAGTGAGCGGGTCCATTTTTCTCTTTTATTACCATTGAATTTCAGGAAAGTGTCTGCTGAGTCCCCCAGCCCTGTCCCCCTTTTCTTAATGTTGGATTTATTTGATGACTCCACTAGGCCTGGTGGTGGGGGCCAGAGCGAGCCCTGCAGTGAGGAGGACACTCGGCCCCTGAGCCCGCCTGCCCGAGGCTTCCATCAGCGGGTGCGATGGGTGTGTGGCTGGACATCCGCCCATTCGTAACCATCGTCCCCATCAGTGGGGCTATAAATTTTCCTTCCTTCCCTTTCCCTTGCTCTGTGGGCTGACTGTGCCCAAGTCAAGGCGGCAGTAATGGGCTGAGGCAAAGGTTTTCTTAGCCTTGGGAGATGTGGTCTGAGCAGACACAGATAAAGCCGAAATCTGAGGTTCAGTTATTAAAGGAAGATGGGAGAACCTGCTGGGGGGCACTGGCAGGCCCGTCCCACTCAGGCACGTCGATGGGGGGTGTTTCTGGGAGTTGGGGTGGAGCTGGTAGTGGGAGAGGAAGGAGCTGGGTCCGTTCTGTCCTCTCCACCTTCTTTCCCTCCCCCAAGACCTGCTTTCCACTCCATGTTTCTCAAACTTGACACTGACGCGTAGTTCTTTTGTTGCCTTAATTTGGATCTCTCAAAGCGCCTTCTGGATCATCGCTTAGCTCTGGGATCCCTCAAACTAGGGAGACCCCCCTGAGCATTTGGATAATTAGGTAACGTTTCCATTGACAGAGCCTTATACAGCTATGGTAACCACTGCTGAAACTCCTTGTTTATTCACGCACTCACTCACTCACTCACTCACTCACTCAGCATTTACTGGCTACTTGCTCTGTGACAGGATCTGTGCTAGGGGTTGGGGATACAAGAGAGAGAAGAATCAGATATGGTTCCTGCCCTCCTGGAGCTTAGACTACAGTGGGAGCAGACAGTATAAAAAGTAAATCATCTATGTACAGTTAGAGCTCTAGTAAAGGGTCAGGGAAGGCTGTCTTGAGCAAGTGATGAACGCGAGTTTCTCAGGTAAGTGGGAAGAAAAAGTCATTCTAGGCAAAAAGAACAGCATGTGCAAAGGCTCTAGGGTAGGCAGGTTAGCAGATAAAGTGAGGGGAGCGGGGTAAGGTGGGGCTGGGGCAACATTGGCCCAGGCTGTCTCTCCAGTCAGGGCTGCAGGAAGCCTTTGGAGGCATTTGAACAGGGACGAGTGAGCCCTAGTCAGGCAGTCTCCTAAAACATCCTCCACTTCCGGAGAGAGCTGAGGCCACTGCGATTCTTTTGCTGTCTTCAACCAACTGTGTTCCCACACATCTGGATTCGCTTATGTCAGAGCCAGATTCACTGCCGTCTGTGGGGGAAAGAAAGAATCCAGAGCAGAACACTGGCTGCGGTGACGCCCCTGGTTCCCGCCGCTGGTGTTGAGTCGCAGACAGACCTTGCCTGCGAACGCGCTTTTCTTGGCGGCTGCAGTGACCATGTGCCTGGATGGAAATAGTCCCCATTAGCCCTTGTTGACCCCACTCTTGTCTAATAACCAAGTGTAAAGGCTTCTCTGGATTAAACTTGGCCCTTTGAGCCTCAGCATAAACAGGGAAAGATCAATCCTTTCAGGACACAGAGAGCCAAAGCACTTCCTATTTGGGGAAACCGCTCAACCCATTCCAGGAAGGCCTGAGTGGGTGATCTTGGGAGCAGCATTAACTCTGTCTCCCTTGCCTGTTCCCTTGTGTTCCCATGCTCTCTCGAATAGAGGGAAGGGGTGGGCTTACAGCTGGCTAGGGGCTTGGGTAGAAGTTTAGTCCACCTCACCTGTACCATGGCCTGTGGTCAGTGACCATGAATGATGTAATATTAATAGTTGGGGTAATGAGGGCATCACCATCTCCCCCTTCCAATTTTCCTACTGACTCTTAAAGTAGGAGCCGCTGCACTCTTATCCAAAAGCATTTGCCTCAGTTTCCACCTCTCACTTTCTCTTATTTAAGGGAGAAGCAGGGGCTTGTCTGCTGAGTGCATTCAATTGGCATTGTCATTCTGTAATCCACACAATTAGATTGAACCTATCTAACTGGACCAGCAATATTGGCCCAGTTGAGGACCATGGTGCAGGGAAATGCTCCCTATTTGTCACCAAAGTGGGTCCACTCCCAGGCTCTGCCCCTCACTAGCTGAGTCACCTTAGGTGACCTCAGCTCTCTGAGCATCACCTGTAAAGGGTGAGTGGGGTTGTCCAGAGCAAAATGTGCTTGGAGAGCTGTGAAAGGGAATGCAGACAGCAGGGGGCATTGGCGCAAGAGGTCAGAATTACCCCGGTGTCTCTGTCTCCTGGCTCTGTGTCTACTTCATTGATAATCACTTCTAACAGTCATGTCAGCCCTTTGCATTATCGTGAAACTTGTGTCTATAATATTGTTCAGACTCCAAATCAATAAAACCTCAATCAAAGTGGCTTGTATCATAACGACATACATTATTTCTCGTGAAAAGAATCCAGGGGTGGATGAGGTTACAGATTTGGTTGAACTGACAGCCCGAGGGCTATTCTAAGATTTTAGGAGAGTTCAGAAAGGGACACCAGCAAGGTTTCAGCAGGATCCAAGGGAGGGGAAAGGGGGCGAGTGAACTATTTCTCGAGCACTCATGTTGCAGGATCTTCTGCGTCGATGAGCCTCAGTCCCCATGTGCACAGTCGGACAGTAGCTGCCCCCACCTCACAGGTTGTCATGAGATTCCATGAGATGGTCCGAGTGAATCCGTTTGTGTGGCGCCTGGTAGGTGGTGAGCACTCAGTAAAGAGCTCTTGTCGCCGGCGCTGTTGCCGTGGTTGATGCTGTGTGAAGGCTGTCGGGTGGGTGATTCCGCTTGTTCTGTGTCGTCCCTGGATGTGGAGCTGGGACCTTCAAGAGGAACCACCAGGCGGCAGAGTTCAGCTCAGGAGAAGGGACCTTCTGATCAGGTGAGCTGCTCAGCACAGGGCAGCGGAGAGCGCCCCTCCCCAGAGGTCAGGCACAGCCAGGTCAGGCCTGGAGGGAGACCCTGTGGCAGGGACTCAGGCCACCCTGCCTCCAGTGCTTCTAGCTTGGGTTGGGGGCGTTCTGGGGGATAAACCAGTGATGGAGGCAGACAGCACAGTTACAGCTTCTGAGCACACACGAGACATGAAAATAGCCTCTCTGGGTTCAGCTGGACTCCTCGCCCAGCTGGCACCCTGTGGCTCCTGGCCTCAGGCCTCAGCAAAGCCACTGGGCCATAGGATCAATTCTCCCTTCGTTGACACAGCCCTTGCTGCCACTCAGTGCGCGGGGGGAGGGGGAGAGCCCAGTTTGCCCTGGACAGTGCTCTGCAAACCAGCCAGCTCTGGCCCTGTTGAATCCTGACCCTGTCTCTTCCAATCACTTAACCTCTCTGAGCCTCAGTCTCCCTTTCTGTAAAATGGGAACTAAATCCACTTCATACTTCTGTTGGGCCTTAAATGAGTTCACATATATGAAGCGAGTTCGTCAACAGGTGTGTTTTGAGTGACAACTATATGCCAGGCACTGAGGTAAACTCTCTAGGGACATAGAATGGGGACATAATGGTGGAGACCTCATAGGTTGCAGTGAGGTTTGGCTGAATCACTAGATGTAAAGCATTTAGCACGGTGTCTGCCCCCCAGGCCCAAAGGCACAGAGAGAGTGGCACTTAGGGCTTGGGGCAGTACTCCTTGGACATAGTTCCCCAGGGAAGTTTTTAAGAAACTGCAGATTCAGGCCCCCTAGCACCAGAGATGCTGATGCAGCAGCTGTGGATGGGGTCCAGGAACCTGCATCTTTAATGAGCTTCCCAGAGGAGGCTGATGAAGGGGTTCCTTAGTCTGGGGTATGGGAATCAGCACAACAGGGACGTAGAGATGAATGACGGGGCACAGGGGCTAGAGGGGCGATGCCCACTTGTAAAGAGCTTCAGTGCGAGGCTGAGCAAGCCACCAGCTCTGGAGCCAGGAGGCCTGGCTTCAAGCCCCAGCTCTACCACTCTCCTGCTGCGTGACTTGGGCATATCCCTCCGACCTCAGTTTCCTCATCTGCAAAATGGGGCCACTGTTTGCTATGAGGCTTAGATGGGCTGCCCTACATGAAGAAATAGCCCAGGGTGATTCCTGCAGGGCTGTGAGTCTCCTGTCCTCACCTTCTCCCAATCCACCTCTGAACGACCCCACAGACTTGCCACCATCTGTCCTGCACAGGGATGGTCAGCTCCTGAGAGGCAGGAGGGGGCTGCCCTCATCCCTGGGCCCTGAACCTCTGCCCAGGAGGAAGGAAAGCTGCCTGCCAGGTGGCAAGGTCAGGGGTGAGCACTGGGCCCTGGAGCCCCCCTCTGGCCCGGCTCCTGCAGGAAAGTGGTGAACCTGTAACTCATGCCTGTGCAGATGGAGTATCTGAATGCCTCCCGGGCTCCCGCGGCGTAGCTAAACCCAGAGCCTCTTCTTCCTCTGCACAGTACTTGCCCTGCCCATGGCCTTTGACCTTCTGACCCCGGAAGGAGGTTGGAGGCCATTGTGGCTGCTGGAGGTGGGTGGGGAGGGAGGAGTCCTTATGTGACCTCCCCAGGGTCACTCAGCAAGTCAGTGCCAGTGGGGCTCCCAGCTCCTTCCAGGCTCCCCATCGTCAGCGCCAGACCCTCTTCTCTGGGCTGTGTCCAGAGCAGACAAGCTTTACTGTGACCACAGTTACTGTTGGCATCTTTCCACGGGGGCTCCATGCTCTCTCATCTCCATTGTCTCAATTAGCATCAGGGCTGCTTTTATTAGGAGATCTCCTTTCAGGAGTGACATAAAACATTTCCTGAAAGGAAGTACAGTTTCCATTTTCTCCCCCTCTTACCCATCATAAGGCATTTCCATTTCAGTTGAGTCTGTTTTCTTTTTGTGCATCACATTTCAGAATCTGCAGCGTTAAAGACCAGCTGGGATGCCGTTTGGAGCGGTCCACTCCCAGCACCTTCCTGCTTCTCCTCCCCGCCCCTCAGTGGGCTGGTCTCCTCCTGATTGTTGCTCCCTTGGAAAGAAGGGCTTGAATCCACTTCTGTCTGCCTCAAAGCCTCTTAACAACCTACTCCACCCTCCTGCAGGCCCCCAGATGTAGATGATGATGGTGGTAAAAATGGTCCAGGTGTTGCAGATGAAGGGAGCTGATGATTGCTGTAAGCTGAATTGTGTTTCTCCAAAAAGATACATGCAAGTCCTACCCCCGATTCCTCAGAATGTAACCTTACTTGGAAACTGGATCTTGCCTGAGGTAATCAAGTTAAAATGAGATCGTTAGGGTGGGTCCTTGTCCAGTATGACTGGTGTCCTTATAAAAAGGAGAAATTTGGACACAGGGACAGACACAGGAGACCATGTCAGGAGGCACAGGGAGAAGATGGCCGTGAGCCAAGGAACGCCTGAGCCTGCGGAGGCCTCAGGACCAGGTCCTCCTCCAGAGCCTTCCGAGGCAGCACGGCCCTGCTGACACCTTGATACAGAGTTCTGGCTTCCAGAACTGTGAGAAGTAAATTTCTGTTGTTCTAAGCCACCCAGTTTGTTGTATCTTGTTACAGCAGCCCTAGTAAACTAATACAGAGATGATGACAAGGTGGCGATGCATGTGAGGCGCTGTGTAGAGACATTGCTGGGAAGGGGCTGCCTGGGACTACCTTTCCCAGCACCCCCTGCGTGTAGGTGGAGCCATAGGATCAGCTCTCACCAGTGGGTTGGAAGAAGTGATGTGATTGTCACTTCTGGCTGAGGTGATTAAGAAGCAGGTGTGTCTTCTCCACTCTCTCTTTCCCCTCTGCAAGTTGGAAGCAGAGCAATTTGAGGCCTTGGAGGAAGGCGGAGCCATGAGGTGGAAGGAGCCTGGGCCCTAAATCACCGCAGGGAGGAAAGCCGCCTGCTGGCTGGCAGTGTCAGAGCTCTGAGAACATGCGGCAGATTTAACCCAGAGGAGGTGATGCCTGTGCACGGGCTTGAAAAAGTAAGAGACCAGTGGGAAGGGACAAAGTGCACCAGGCAGAGGAGACAGCACGTGCAGAGGCCCAGGGGAGAGAAACTGAGCCCTGGGGACCTCCAGTAGTTTGTGTGGTTAGGGTATATCCTGTGATGGGGAGAGAGGAGACCCCAAGGCAGAAAGGTGAATGGGAGCTGGGTCCTGGGTAGGCTTGGTGTCATGTGGGGGACTTTGGGAAGCATGCTGAGTCCCTGCAGGGTGGCTATTGAATGCTTTTGAGCAGAAGGACCATGTGACCACATGGTCACACTCGTGCATTTGAAAGGGCCCTCTGGCTCCCAGCGTGGGCTGGATTGGAGAAGGAAAGATGGAAGGCGGCAAGACCGGGAGGGAGGCTGGCCCAGTGCACTGGGAGAAAGTGCAGGGGCAGAACTGAGGCAGAGGACATGGGAGTGGCTTTTAGGGGAATTCAGGATTTAGAGTCAACAGGCCTTGGTGATGGATTTCGAGGGAGGGTGAGGGAAAGGGAGGGATAAAGGATGGTGTGTAGGTTTCAGGCCTGGGGATGGTGGCGTCATCGCTGAGATATGGGGATCCAGGACTTGGACAGTGTCTCTGTTCTGGCCCTGGCCTCCGTTTTCCCAATTGCAGTCCTGTGTCCAGAATTACAGACGTAGGTGATGGATCAATAGCTGGATGAACTAGTCAAAGGGCACAGCAAGTGCAAATGCTCAGAGGCGGGAAGTTTATAGTGGGGGACAGTTTTACTTGTATAACATCTGTATCCTCCACAGGCAGGGGCAGTTGTGCCTGTCTTGTTCACTTCTGCACCCCTAACACCAACAGCCGGAGCCCAGGACATAGCAGATACTCAATTAATGGTCATGAATGAATGGAAAAATCAACAAACAAAGTGCTTCGATTCGGCTGCAGCCCAGAGGACTGGCCGGGACTCCTGGGACCGGGGAATGGAGATCTCGAGTGCCGGGTGGTTTATTTTTCATTCCTTTGATGATGGGTTTAGAGTTGCGGCAAGGCCTGAAAAGAAAGACAGCTGGGTCCAGCAGCACAGCTAAGTGGGCCATTTGGGAGCCGAGGAAAGGGATATCCCTGGTCTGATGGTCCTTATTGGTCTTAGCAAATCAGAGGCTCCCTGGTGTTCCCCAGTGGATGGCAATGAGGAGGAAGGCCAGTGCACTGCCACCCTCCACACTGGCCGCAGAGAAGAGTAACCTCTGCCCTCTCCAGAGCCCGGCTCTGCTCTCTGCTTCCCTCCATCCCTCAAATGGAAAAGCAGGTGATGGATGGTTTGTCTCCTTGCCTGTTTCCTTCTCTGACAAAGTCAGTTACCCTGTGAGGCATGGTTCCATCCATCTTACCTGGAGTCAACCAGCTTTTCTGCCAAATGCCCAGAACACAGCCCAATGGAGACAGGCTGTGTCCCTGACTCCCGCTGGATCCCCAGGGAATCCCTGGTCTTCCCTTTGGAAGGGGAACATTGTGACAGGGCCGCAGCTGAGGTGCCTTCATCCATCCTGAGCAGAGCTGGCTGAGCCGCCCTCCGTGTAGCCAGGCCTCTTCCTGTGGCCCAACAACGGGGAAGGTTTGCAGAGTCTGGCACTGGCTGCCTCCTTTGCGAGGCAAGGAGCACTGTGAAAGGACACCTACCCAGGCAGGCACACTTTCAGAGCCAGGCTGTATACCATCAACAAGGCCCCGCCCCAGGCTCGCAGGCACAAAGGCAAATGGCCAAGGGGAGATGAATGGGCATCTCAGAGCCCTCCCCCGCCCCGCCCCATTCCTCACTGCCCTGCCTGCATCAGGTCTTCACCGGCCCTGCCTGGACACCACCCAGTTCTCCCCCCTGCCCTGCCCCAGACCTACCGTCACCCAGTTGCCATGCGCTGTGTCTCAGGCACAGCCCTGACCATGCCAGCCCCCTCCCTGCTTAGCGACATTCCAGGATTCTTCCTCTCCTACCAAAGGAAGCCGCTCAACTTTGCAGGTGAGGCTGACCTTGACTGAGCCCATTAACAGTCCTGCAGGGAGGCTGTGCAGTGCAGTGGTTAAGAGCCCAACTCTGAAGCCAGGCTTCCCTGGTCAAAATCTTGGCGTGGCCATGGCCCTGAACGAGTTACTTAATTTCTTAACACCTCAGTTTCTTCATTTATAAACTGGAGATCATGATAATATGTATCTCATGCCGTTGTTATGAGGATAGATGAGTTAGTGTGTGTAGAGCCCTCACCACCTGCTCATTCTGGTGATCTGTTACTCCCCCTCCCCCCCTTCTTCTTCCTCCTCCCCCCCTTCTTCTTCCTCCTCCCTCCTCTCCCTGCCCCTTAGACTTGTTATCTAACTGCTCTAAGCCTCGGTTCATTCATCCTGCACGTGCAGATGGTAAAGCCAGCCCCACAGGCTTCTTAAATGGATTGAATGGATTGAATGTTCACGAGAAGGGCTTGCTGCACAGGGGGTGCCTAATAACTGCTGGTTGACACAATCGGTGCTGGGCTGACATAAGCCAGCTCTGCCTCCAGAGCTTCACCTCCAGAAGGGCAGGCAAGATCCCGGGGGAAACCTTATCCACCAGTTTTGCTCTGGGAAAGAGAACTGGAAACTTTTCTAATTCTAAAGAGTAAATGTCAGAGGCTTGGGAAGGATTTTGAGGTTCTGAAAATAAACGTCGGCAAGGAAGGGAAGGAGGGCAGGGGGAAAGAAAGGAGGGCATAGAGGTGAAGGAGGGCCAGGGTGAGAGGCAGAGAAGAGATGTCCAGACTGAGTGAGAGAGAGAGAGAGAGAGAGAGAGAGAAACCTCAGTGCCTGCCCCCAGATGCTGGGATACAGAGCTGAGAAAGCAGGTAGCTGCTGAAACAGACACTGGCATGCTTGGCGGATGGGTGCCACTGGGTAGAGTGGCTCTGTTCTGCCATCAGGTGAATTGAACAGGTCCAACAGTGGGTGTTTGACGTCAGCAGATATTTGTGGAGCAGGTGCAGAGCTGGGCTTTGGGAATAATAATACCCGTTCCACAGGGTTCGTGGGTGAATTTAGAAAATGAGTTAAAAGTGCCCGTCTCTGTGTCACACACAGTAGGACTGCAATAAATGATGTGCCTTTTCTCCTTCTTGTTCTATACCACGTTTTCTTTTCTTTGTCAGAACCCATCAAATTCTCCATGAGAAGTAGCCAGCTTTCCCCCTTAGACAAGTAAAAGTAGTTTGTGATTTTCTGTGAAAGGTGCTAGGTTGGTTGGTACTTTTATATGACAACGTAGTTTTGTCTTCTGCTCTTGCTGCTGTGAAGTTGGAATAGTGAAGGCATCTGAAACTCACCTTCTGGGGGTCCGGCTGCCCTTGTGCACAGAATTTCCCGCTGGGTTTTAGTGAGTGCCTATAGAGCTGTTGCCATCCAGGGCACACTGAACGGGCCTGTGTTGCCTGGCGGGCGGGGCCTTCTTCCCCTGTACGCTTCTGCAGTTCATGTGCTGATAAGGTGGTTTTCGCACATTCATAAGCATTTGGGTATCTTCTTCAGTCATTTATATTTCGGGGAAAATAAATTCTTTACGCTCTCGTAAAGTGACCGTTCTGCAGCCTCAGACACGCCCAGTGCATGTGAACAGGAGCTGGAAGAGGCCCTGCGCTAAGAATCAGTCCTGGATGCGCTGAGAGCTCGTTGTGCAGCTTTGGGAGAGTGGTTCCCTCTCTCTGGGTCTCGGCATCTCCTTCATCAACTCTGATACTTAGAGTCTGAATGTTCCGGGAGTGTGAGGGTCCAGGCAAAGGGGAACTCAAAGACTTTATTTATGAAACAAATATGGACCTACCCAGGCACAAGGCTGTGTCCCAAGGAAGAGGATCCATTTCTTGGCCTCAAAGAACAGATCTAGAGAGAGGAAATTCACTCATGAAATATTAAAACGTCACTGTAATGGACAGAATGGAAGCTACGGGGGCAGGGAGTTCCTTTTCTTTACTGCTGTTCCCTCCTCTGTGGGTCCCCTGGCCTCTGCCCCTGCATCCCTCCTGGAAAAGGGGGCGGGGCGCAGCACCTTTAATCCATAATCAATGTGCCAGGAGGGCAGGGACAGAACTGACTGTGTACGCAGCTCACATTACCCTGAAGAGCCCAGCCCAGCCCAGTCAATCAATGCACCTGCAACGCTGGTGACTTCCGCCTCCAATCAATAATGCTTACAAAGTTGGGCGGGAGGGATGTAATTTCTTTTTCCTTCCCCCACTTCCTTTCTGGAATAACCAACCATCTCTCTTGCAAATAAATGCCTCGTGCCCTGCAGGCCCCTCAGGCCCTGGGAGGCTGCAGAGAGGTTTCCTTTCAGTGGACCCCAGTGTCTCCAAGCCCTGGCCCAAGAGCTTCACATGTGGACTTGACTCTCTCCGCAGCATCCCCGTGCAGTAGCATTTCAGGGGGGCTGAGTCACTTATGTGAGAATGCACAGCCAGGAAGTGGCAGAGCCTGGAGCTAACAGATTAAAAATAATAACACGGAGCATTTATGGAGCCCCTCCAGTGCCTGGGGAGGTGGACTTGGAGAGGAGGGGCTCTCTGAGCTGGGTCCTGGAGATCCCTGAGCGCTGTTCACCAGGCAGGCATGAAGGGAGAGGGGGTTCCAGTTGGGTGAACAGCAGGGGCAAAGGCAGGGGAGGGGAGGGACCTGCAGGTGGGTCCCTGGGGCTGGAGGCAAAGGGCTGGCTGGGAGAGGATGCTGGAGAGGAGGCCTGGTCCTGCGGGGCCTTGGATGCCAAGCCAGGAAGCTTGGGCTCAGCAGTCAGAGAACTTGTGGATTTCAGAAAGTTCTTCCATGTGGTAGGCTGAACCTGGCCCCCTTCAGCCCCAATCTTTTGTTTTATTTTATTTATTTATTTTTAAAATTAAATTAAATTAAATTAAAAATTTTTAACATCTTTATTGGAGTATAATTGCTTTACAATTGTGTGTTAGTTTCTGCTTTATAACACAGTGAATCAGTTATACATATACATATGTTCCCATATCTCTTCCCTCTTTCGTCTCCCTCCTTCCCACCCTCCCTATCCCACCCCTCCAGGCCATCACAAAGCACCGAGCTGATCTCCCTGTGCTATGCGGCTGCTTCCCACTAGCTATCTATTTTACATTTGGTAGTGTATGTATGTCCATGCCACTCTCTTACTTTGTCCCAGCTTACCCTCTTTTGTTTTAGCTTTTCTCCTGAGCCCCATGGGACAGGATGTATTTGTGTGTCTCTCCGGGACAGCCAGAGACACCTGCAAGTGGCCTTGGCTCCGCCCACGGATGCCTCTCTTCTCAGGTTTAAAGACAGGGTGCTGCAACCCTTCCCATCCTCAGTCCTCATTATGCCTCTAGTCACCCTCCAGGTCATCGATAAAAATAGGTAAGATTTAATAATTGCAGTTCTACAAAACTGATGTCCGTGTGCTCTTGCTGTGAGCCAGCCCCTCTTCTCGCACTGTGCATGTCACCCCTCATGTCACCCTCACAGCATTCCCATGACCAAGGTTTGACGTCATTCCCATGTCCCAGGTCTGTGCTTTAACAGCGGTGCTGTATCACCGGCTGCCTCTTTTGTGGTACTCCTTATTCTCTGAACTTTTCTACTAAACCATTCCAACATGTAAAAAAAATAAATAAAATAACTATTTAAGAAGCTGGACTGTCACATCCTTCCTTGTTCCTGGCCTCTCTGAGCACAGAGGATGGCATCTATTCAGCTGTGACTCCCAGGTACTGAATGCTTCCCTGTGCTGGCCCTATACTAAGCCCTCTACAAAGATCTCCTCTAGTCCTCCTAACTCCCCCCAACCCCAAGAGGCCAGTTTAGTTATCTTTGTTTTCCAACTGAGAGCAATGTAACTCAGAGACGCAAAGGGACTTGTCCAAGGTCACACAGCTAGGCAGCGCCTGGCGTCAACAACTGACTCCAGAGCCCTTGTTCTGAACTCCTGAGCAGGGGGAGTTCTCTGAGTCTGACTTCTGTAAGGGGAAAACAGAGGAACAAGAACAAACTTGTCCTCGGTTCTGGTAGCCAGAAACCAGGAACCCAAAGCTCTATGTCACCTTCAGGCTGTTTTGAGGATGGATGGGCTGAGCTCCTGTGCTGGCTGCAGCCTGGGTGGCTGTTCTGCCCTGAATTACGGCCTCTGTGGTTAAAGGGCTCTGGTTTTGACTTGCCAACCCAGATGCTTTGTGTCAGTTAGGGCCACCTTTACCAGGACTCTGACAGTCTCCACAGTGGGGGTGGGGTGGGGGGGAAGGACTTGATCATCACTGTCCCTTCTTCTCAATGGTTAGACCAATGCTGCCCCCATCCCTGGCCCTACTGGAGCAGCATCAGAGGGGCAGCTTGTGCATGTAATTCAATAGCCAATCATGGAGGACACCTAGTTTGAGGCCTTGCCTGTGGGAGTACTGTATCAGTCAGCATAGGTGAGGCTTTAGTTAGTAACAAACAGTCCCCAGTGGCTTAAATATATATATATATATATATGTTACTGATATTTTATTTATTTGTTTCTTTATTAATTTATTTTGAAATTGAAGTATAGTTGATTTACAATATTGTGTTAGTTTCAGGTTACAACATAGTGATTCAGTATTTTTATAGATTATACTCCATTTAAAGTTATTACAAAATAATTGTTATATTTCCCTGTGCTGTTCAATATATCCCTGTTGCTTATTTAATTTACATATAGTAGAGTGTCTCTTAATCCCGTACCTCTATCTTTCCCCTCCCCGCTTCCCTCTCCCCACTGGTAACCACTAGTTATTCTCTATATCTGTGAATCTGTTTCTGTTTTGTTAGGTACAGTTGTTACACACATTTTGTTGTTTTATTTTTTTGGATTCCACATATAAAACCCCACATGTTTATTTCTTGCTAATCCTACCTGCCCGTTGTGAGTTGGGTGAGGTTGCTCTGCTCATCAGGGCCATTCACGGACCCCAGGTGACAAAGTAGCCATCAAGCCAGAGATGGAGAGAGTCCTGGTGGGTTTACACTAGCCATTAAATGCTCAGCAGGGGAATGACATGCATTACTTCATTCACACAACTCATTGACCAGAACAAGTCACATGGTCCCACTGGGCCACAGGGGACAGGAAGTTCAATACCATCGCACACCTGGAAGGGGGAGATGCGAAAATATTTGGCAGAAGGTATGACTACCCCAGGCACCAGGGGGTTGTGAAGGGTGGTGACTCTGCCCCCACCTCCCCCTTCATACCACCTCCCACCCTGCACACCACCCCAGGGGGCTTACAGCTTCGGCAGGGTGACTGTGCTGATTTTCCTCCCATTCAATCCCAGGGGTCTGTGGACGTAATTATCCCGAAAGTCTGAGATTCAGCAGGTAAATGAGCTGAGGGTGATCACAGAGCTTGGAAGTGACTGGGTTGGGACTGGAATCCAGGTTTGTCTGGCTCAAAGCCCAATCCTCTTCTCCCTGAACCGTGGTGCTCCTCAAAACGATCAGAAAATTGGCAGAGCAGTGGAGAGACTGGGATGAATGGTGGGGTGCAGACAGTGCCACAGGCCACCAAGAGCCTAAGAACCCGGGAGGGTCTGGAGGGGTCACATCCAGGTGGGTGAGGAAAATACAAGGTGCCGTGTGTGGGGCTGCGATGCTTACTTAGTAAGAGGCATCAATGACAGCCTCTGGATAGTGAACTGTTCCTTTGTGCCAGGCGCCCTGCCAATCGCTCTGCACCAATTCAATCACTGAATTCTCAGAGCAACCCCCTGATGAGGTACCATTGGATAGTACCAACGAATAAGGTACCATTTTACAGATGAGGAAAATGGAGGCTGGAAAAGTTGATGCCTGAGTTCACTCAGCTGGTCAGAAGCTGAGCTCTCTCTTGCCACTTGCACCCCTTTGCTCTTCCTTACGAGCCCCAGAGCCTGACAACCAAGCTTTGGGTTAAAAGAGCATGTACAGCTCCCAACCTGCTGACCACCTTCTCCTACCCCCTCACTCTGCCAAACCCAAGCCTGCCTTTAACAACTCCATTTCCCCAGAGAGGGACCCACTTCATTATGAAAGGCTCCCCTCCACAAAGACACAACACGGAGGCTGATGAAATTCACTTGGATTCAGCGTCACTTTGGAAATCGATTCGCTATGATTGCAAATCCAGTGTCTGTCAGCAGTTGCCTAATTTTAGCTGGATCTTTGCAGGCTTCTCACCAGGCTCATCCGCCCCTGTGGACTGACAGAGCCGTTCTGAGAGTATCATTGATCTTTTGACTAAAGTATCCTATGAAACACAAACCCGCTGTTACTCAGAGAGCTGTCTGCCGTGGTGGCACAGAAGAAACGCCCCCAGGTCAATGATAACCATAATTTCATTGTAAAACACGCCCTCTTGTACCGTGTCCCTCCCACCTCTTCCCCGCTTTGATCTTGGGCTCACAGCTCAGACCTGGAAAATCGATGCCTTTCACTGTTTCAACTTTGTCACAGAGCAATGGGGGGGTTGGGTGGGGAACCATCAATAGGGTGTTAAAGATATTTCCAGTTATGTGCAAGCTCCCTGTGATGAGGGCCCTTGGCAACTTGCAGTGAGTTAGCACCTATTTATTTGCAGGAGGGGAGTTGGTGGGAGGTTGAATCAGTGCTCCTGTTCTGGGGTATTCCACTCAGCTAAGTGACTGAGGAGGCGGCAGAGGTGGAGGGTTGCCAGAGGTTCTGGAGTCCCTGGAAGGCAGAAACCATAGTCCTTAAGTGTGGAAGTGGACAGAATAAGAAATGGGTGTCTTATCTTGCAACCTGTTGGCCAGGCAGTGGGGAGTTCCAGGAAAGGAGACAGGGAGAAAGGCATCTACCACTTCGGAGACAGGTGTTCTCTGGCAGGACCGGGTCATCAACTCCGATTTGGGGAAGATCCTGAGGGTCCAACGACCTCATCTTAGACGTGGGCCCCCTGAGACCTGGGGAAGGAAAGGCAGCCTGTTTCTCGATCCCCCTATAAGTCAGTGGCAGAAAGAGATTTTATGGATGGCAGGGGAAAGAACACAGTTTCCTTCAGCTGGCCCTGAGGGTGCCCAACGGTCTAGGCCAGGGATCTAGGCCACATCTGACCCACAGTCTGTTTTTGCAAATAAAGTTTTATTGGAACACGGCCCCACTCATCCTCTCCTGTACTGCCTAAGGCTGTGTTCATGCTCCACCGGCAGAGCTGACGCGCTGCATCGTCAGCCACAGTCCGCAATGAACCTACATCAGGAGGTCTGATCTGTTGTTTCCTAGATTCCGTTTACCTGCCTGCACGTGCCGTGTTTGCAGCCGGATACCTTGTAGGAGGTGACTCTGCAGCACTGGCCAAGAGGCAAAGCTGAGCGTGGGCAGGTGTGTGGAAGCGGCCTGGGCAGGGGAAATAGTGTAGGCAAAGGCACAGAAGTGTGGAAGGAAGCAAGAAGGAGCTCGAGGTGGATGGTGATGGTGGGGGCGGGGGATGGAAAAGTGGGGGCGGGGGATGGAAAAGTAGGGGCAGGCAATGAGTCTACAGACTTTGCCCAAGGCCAGACGTGTAATGCCAGGCTAAGGAGTTTGAAATCTATTCTGGAGACCAAAGAGTTTTGCGGCCTGCTTCCTCTGAGGTGGCTCAATGGTTGGGTTGCCGGATTTAGCAAGTAAAACTGTAAGACGGACTCTTCATTACATTTGAATGTCAGTTAAACAATGAATATTTTTTTAGTATGAGTATGACCTATACAATATTTAGGATATACCTATTCTGTTTTTAACTGTTTTTTATTCAGTTAATACATTTATTGAAATCCAGGTACTGGAGTTAGACTTTTAAAAATAATTTTCCCAGCCATCCCATGAGATACGTACTAGTAATAAATCCATTTTATAGATAACGTCTAAGACTTGGAGAAATTATCAGTGACACACAACATAAGCACTGCAGCTGGGAATCAATGTCAAGCCAGCTCAGGTCTTCAGAGCTCCTGTTCTTAATAACTCTCTGTTTTCCTACACAGAATGGTTCAATTAATTCTGCTTGAGATATACTTATCATAAAAAAGAAATCCATTGTTCATCTGGAATTCAAATGTAACTGGATGCCCTGTATTTTATCTGGCAGCCCTGCTTGGGGATGCAGCAGCGGGAGGGGAGGTTGAGAGTGGGAGCGGAGTGTTGGCAAAGTCATCCCAGGCCAAGGCTTGAGGGGCTCCTTCCTTCTCCCCAGGAGACTCCTCCCTTTACTTTTGCAGAAGACCACAACCTTTCACTGGCAACCTGCCTCACACGAGGTGAATATGGGAACTGGACTTCTGGAAGGCGGGCCTTGGCAAGGGCCCCAGTGGAGGCCTGAATCCTCCCTGTATCAGGAGCTCCCAGGGCGCCTTTGAGGATGTGGGAAGTGGGGGCAGGAAGGCAGGGGCCTGGAGGGAGAAGGGGGATGAGGTGTGGCTGCCAAGTGGGTCTGTTTACTCCCACTCGCTGCAGGTTACATTGAAATGGGATAAAATTATCCTCTAAGCCCCTTTATTTCCATTCAGTGCTTCTAGAAAAGACACATTTGACATGTAGGAGAAGGAAAAAAAGAAAGCGAGAGATATAATTTTCAGTTGAAACTGTAGGATGGAGAGATCTCAGTGAACTCAGCGTTTAGTGTGTCTTAATGTCTCCATACATGAGTCCAGGTGAGTGAGATGATAGAAAGTGTGCCAGGATCTCCCCCACGAGTCCCTGTCTTGGGGGGAGGGGCGTTGCAGGGGGAGGGGCTTGGCCTTCCTCACAAAGGTCTCCCCCAGTGATAGGCCGTGAGGCTCACTCCTTCCCTCTCCTCATGGGCAGCCTTGAAGTCCATGTAAAGGGGGCGCACCAGAGAGGGTCACTCATTTTAAATATGCATCGTTCCCTGGACCATGATCATTTCCTTAAGAGAAGTATCCAGGGGTGGACTTGTCAAGACAGATGCTTTTGAGGCACTTTGCCTGAATGCCTTGGGTCAAGCCTGGGCTCCACCATCTACTCGCTATGTGACGGTATGCAGACTACTTCCTCTCTCTGTGCCTACGTCTCCTCATCTGAAAAATGGGGATGATAACAGTACCCACCCCTCCTAGGGTTGTTGTAAAAAATTAAAGTGTTTACTACACTCTCCACTCAAGGAAACACTCAAGAAATTATAGCTACTACTATTGTTTTTTATTGTTATTCTTAGAGTGCCTCCAGAAATGCTGTGCTAATTTTAGTGACTGACAGCACCTCTCGAGTGTTTTAGACGTGGAAAGGGCAGGATGGAGAGAGCTGGCTTCTTTACCTGGGTCTTCATCTGACACATATAATCTTGCTGAACCCTTGTCCCTCTTTCTGAGTGTCAGTTCTTTCATCTGTTAAATTAGCCATGGTCTATGTGATCACTGAAATCCTATTCAGGTGATGAATTTGTGAATACAGATAGCTGGAAAACGAGGAACTTTCAAAAATAGGACAGATATGCCTTTTACAATCTTTCAAATGACTCAGGAAAACTTGTGGATGAAGTAGAGATAAACTCATGCCTGTATCATGATATATTCTGAGTTATTTGGGTCTGCTCTACTGCCTACATCCATTTGTTAGTTTAATAAGCGCTTATTGGAAAGCACCATGGGCAAGGTTAGGGTTTGGGGAAATGGAAACCCTTCAATCATTTATTCATCCACTCACTGAACACATGGTTATGGAGTCCCAGCTCTGTGACAATCACTGTTCTGGGCACTGGGAATACAACCATGAAAAAGATAGACAAGGGCTCCACCCTGCAGGAACTCACATTCTGGAAGGGGAAGCAGGTAAATATACAAGTATATCAATAAGTAGATTGACTTCAGACCATGATGAAGGCGATGCAGGTAGTAACTGAGGGTGATGTGCTTGAACAGGGGATGCTGTGGGACAGGAGGACGGAAATGCACGATCGGATGATCAGGGAGGGCTTCTTGAGGGAGACGATATTTGGACTCAGGACTTAACAATAAGAAGGATCCAGTCATGTGGAGATCAGGGGGCAGAGAGCTCCAGGCAGAGGGAACAGCATGTGTAAAGGGCTGGAGGTGCACACTAGCTGGCTATGTTCTAGGCCCTGAGGAAAGGCCAGTGTGGCCGGAGCAGAGTGAGGGAGGGGAGAGCAGTAGGAGATGAGGTCAGAGAAGCAGAAATAGAATTGCAAGGATTAAAAGTGTTTAACTCAGTCGCTGGCACACAGTAGGTCCTTTATAACCTTTCCCTACTTCTGAGAGCTCACCTGGCTACAGATAACATGAGTGGGAGGAGAGAGAGGAGACCCGTGAGAGAATCTTGAGGTCCTTTCCAAACCCAAGAATTTGTGACTAAGAGGCTTGAAAGCAATTTGCTAATTTGAGTAGGGTAAATACTCTCACTTCCAGTCCTTTTTATAATATTAAATGGCTTCACAAAATATATTTTGTTCCCTCCCTGGAATTGTGATCAGCTTGTGTTAGTGACATTTTCTTGTATTTTCAAAGACATGTCTAAATTTCCCCTTTAAAATGCAAAGGCTAATTCAAGACTCAGAATTCCTTTTTTTTTTTTGAGTTTTGGAAGTATCTGACAGTAGTCTAATATTAGTAAAACTGTAAGCTCCACAGAATTCCTTTTATGCACTTGGAAAATTCTCTTGTCTTGGCCCCTTGCCCTATGCTCCCCAGAAAGTCAGTCTCCCCGGGCCCTCCTGGATGTCCAGGGGCCCCCAGCTTGGCTCTGTGTTTCCCAAGGAGGTTCCTTTCAATGACTCACAGGACTGGAAGCAGAGCTAAAGGCTGAGGAGCCCAGCCCTTCATTTCACAGATGAGGAAACCAAGGTCAGAGAGAAGAGAATTCTCCAGGGTGTCTACTGGGAATATGATCTGGGACAAGGATATCTCCCACAAACCCCTTAACCCACAGCACATGGAGAGCAGCTGCCCTTCCCAGGTATGCAAAGGACCAGTTCTGCCAATAACTGCAATTAATTCATTAATTGATTCCTTCCAAAGACATCCACTGACGGCTACCACGTGCCCAATAATGAGCAAGAACGAGGAAAATAGAGGATAATAAGGTGAAATCTCTGTTCTCAAGTCGAGTTGGAGTGGGAGCAGAGGCATACCAACCAGAAAACATCACATCCTCCTCTTCATAGTCATTGTCGCCATTATGAGCATCATCACAGTTTTACAGGGGGTGGTGGGAATGGAGCAGTTTGTCAGGAGGCAGAACTGAAGGTTTAGCAGAGGAGGTGACACCTGAAACTTAAAGAAGTGAGTGTTTTCTGTGCAGGTGGTGGAAGGGAAGCAATCAGAGGCAGAGGGAACACACGGCCAAGGCATGGAGGTAAGGTGACAGAGAGTGTGGCATGAGGACCCTGCAAATATTCAGGTGAGTGCACAGTGCAGGTTGGGTGTGTCTGGAAGGGGCTGGACAGGTAGCCTGGGGCCAGATCATGAAAGGATTTGAGTACCTGGTCAAGTGCCCAGCAACACTCCCTCCTCTCTCCATCCTTCTGCTAACAGCCTTTCATTTCCTTCTTGTTTGCCCCTTCCCCACTCTCTGTGGTTCTGGACTGGTTGTCAATCAACCACCTCCCTCCCAACAAAGGAAGGAGCATGTGACTCAGAAGTGACCAATCACAGTACCCAACCCAAGTGGCTACTGTGATTGGTGCAGGGATAGGCACATGGCTCAAGCCAGGCCAATCAGAGCTCTTCTCTAGAGATTGATGAATGGTTGCTGGGCAGGGCAAGGTCTCTCTTTCCTCTGGGCCACGGTAAGCCTGGTGGTGTCTTTCCACCCTGTCCGCTCCATGCATCTGGCCATTTGGAAGAAAGGATGAGCTGGGCTTCTGACCTGCGTTATGCTGCATAAATGGCTCTTCTACCTGGGTCTGAGTGTGGAGCACGTGGTCATAATCACTAATTACCTGGTTGCATCCTTCCCTGAAGCAGCCCCCTCGCTGCGCCTACCCTCTCCTGGTGCCTCCAGCCTCTCTCCACCCCAGCCCTCTTGCCTTTCCTGACTCATCCTTAAGTAAAGGCTTTTCCTCACCTCTGCTGGAGTGCTCAGAAGCTCCGCTTTGCTGGGGGAACTGGGACGGACACCTTCACTGCTTGGCATTGTTCTCGGGAAGCCGAGGTACCTCTCAATTATGTATTAGGCAGACTTTCTCCATCAAAGGGCCTGAAATTCTGGGAAACTTTTCCCTCTGTTGCTTGCTGGGCCAGGCACAGGGTCTTACCAATTTAGCGAGCCCGGGAGAGAAATGAGAGTCTGCTGCTCCCCAAGGGGAGCCTGACTGGGTTGATCTAAAATAGAAGGGGGAAAAAATAAAATAAAATAGAAGGGGAGGGAGGTTGACCTGGTTCGGGGCCGGTTATTGGGGGCTGGCCTTGCGGGCTGCTCCCGAGGGTGCTGGGTGAGGGGCAGTGGGCGGTCCAGGTGCTGCTAGCGCTTCTGGGCCATAGAGCTGAGTGGAGAGGCTGTTTGGAGGAGGGTGGGAGTCCCTGCCCTCGCTGTGTCCATCTGTGTGAGGTCCCCATGCAAGAGAGCCTTGGTTACTGAGGCTCGGGTCTTGCCCACCAGCTCTGGTCTCTGGGAACCCCAGACACTCAAGATTATTTGAGTACGAGTCTATTAGCATTCAATGTTCATTCAACTAAAGTCTTTGCCCTTCTGGCTCATGGAGATTTAGAACCGGAAGGGAGCTTAGAAGCCACAGAGTGTATCCTCTTCAGAGGTGGTACTAGCTCGCTGATAAACATGTCCGAAGAGTCCCTTGTCTCAGGATAGCATCCCATCTCTTTGGCACAGATTTGAGGTCTGTCTCGTGCAGCCCTCAGGACACTTCCAGCCCCACTTCTGGCCACAATAAATGCTTCCCCAACATATTGTGAACCTGCACTGCTCTGGGCCTTTGCTCCTGTCTCCATGTCTGGGTTCTCTTCCTCTCTGCCACTTGGTGCCATTCTAAGCATCCGTCAAGAGTAGACCAGATGTCTTCTCCTCCCTAGAGCCTTCCCCTTCCTGCAGGCAGAACTAACCACTCTGTCCTCCATCCTCTCACTGACGTCTCATCTTGGATTCCCTTCTCAGAAAGACCTTCACGTGGGCTTCCCTGGTGGCGCAGTTGTTGGGAGTCCGCCTGCCAGTGCAGGGGACATGGGTTCATGCCCTGGTCCGGGAGGATTCCACATGCCGCAGAGTGGCTGGGCCCATGAGCCATGGCCGCTGAGCCTGCGCGTCCGGAGCATGTGCTCCGCAACGGGAGAGGCCACAGCGGTGAGAGGCCCGCGTACCGCAAAAAAAAAAAAAAGAAAGAAAGACCTTCACTGACCTGTCCATCTGATGGGCACAGTTCATTGTCCACGCCAGAGCGAGACTCTATAACGTCACCCTGTTTATCTTCTTCCAGCCTCTTCCCACCTGGGATACTCGAGGATGATGGTCTACCTGTTCCTTCCTGCCTCCCCACTCCAGACGTCAGATCCTGGGGGCAGGGACCTCGTCTGTTCGCTGCTGCACCCTCACCCCCATCTGGGCCGGCACACAGTAGGGCCTCAATAAGCCTGGTGGTGGCATGAGTGAACCTGACATTGGGCCTTTGTCTGGCATCCCAGGTTGTCTCCTTGAGGACAAACCTGTGTCCTAAAGTGTCCCAGCTCCTGTGCAGCACGAGGAAGAGGGGCTCAGAGCCCAGGGGGTGACTCTCTGCCGCATTTTGAGGGTTTGGAGAAGGAGCCTTAAGGCCAGTCAAGTGGCTAAGTCACGTCTTTTCAAATGGGGCAAACGCGGATTTACACAATAGCCTGTGACAAGCTCATCTTCAGGGGACGATCTGGCAGGAAACATTCCTTTTTCCAAAGGGTGCCTCAGCCCTGGGAGAAATAATGAGGGCTTTTTCAGGATTCTAATTGTTCCCGGTGCTGACAGGCTGCAGGGCCAGAGCTGCCGCCGCCGCCCAGCACTCACGCAGGCACCCAGCGTGTCTATTCCTGGGTCTCCAGGTGAGCACCCTGCTCCCAGGGGTGCCTGGGGGTCCAGGGTCCGTCCCTGTGGTTTCTGCTCCCTCCTGCTGACAGGCACGTGACCTCAGCGGGAAGAGGGCCTCCCTGGGAGCCCAGGACCTGGACACAGCGGGTCCTTACTCAGTGGGGCTGTCTTCTCCTGCCTGCAGCTCTAGGGGCCCAGCAGGGGAGGTTTCAGGGTCTCCTGAATGCCCCCGACAGGCTCCTGAGGCTGGGGGTGCAGTGGTTCAGGGCTTGGGCTGCGAGGCTCTTGCTAGGTAAAGAAATAGGGGCTCGCTTCCCTGGTGGCGCAGTGGTTGGGAGTCTGCCTGCCGTTGCAGGGGACACGGCTTCGTGCCCCGGTCCAGGAAGATCCCACACGCTGCGGAGCGGCTGGGCCCGTGAGCCGTGGCCGCTGAGCCTGCGCGTCCAGAGCCTGTGCTCCGCAACGGGAGAGGCCACAACAGTGAGAGGCCCGCGTACCGCAAAAAAACCAAAAAGAAATAATTGACCCCATATTGTCCAAGCTGAAAAGGGCCTTGGTGACCATCCACTCAATGCCTTGACGGTCCAGATGGGGGACGAAGGCAGACGTGGGGATGTCAAAGGGAGGATGGGGCAGGGGCTGCATTTTAGGAGCATCTTTAGTGCCAAGCTCTCCGCAGTAGGGACGGGGCTCACCCACATGGACCCCAGCTGAGGGCCAGGCACAGCACCAGGGTTACCTCACTCAGGGTTCACACCAGCCCTGTGATGCCGGTATTATCCCATTTCCCAGATGAGGTAAGTAAGGCTCACAGAGATTAAGTGACTTGCTCAGTGCCCCACAGCAAATCCCTCCTAAACACAAAACTGACCAGTTGGGAAAAGACACGTGACCTTCCTGGCTTTTGCACCAACCAGAGATCCCCCAACACTTCCACTTCCTGTCCTCCAGGGACGGAGCATAGAGGGAAAGATGCGGGTTAGGACCAGAGACCTTTGCTGGAGTCTGAGATGCATCTGGGTTCCGCTCATTAGGAGATGATGGAGGGTCAGTTGCATCACTGCCCTGCCCCATGCTGTCCCCCCTTCCCAAGACTGAAACAATTAGATGGAGAGAAAAAATGAGGCTTATGGCTGCTGGTTTAGTGCCTTAATGGTCCCTTGTCTAGACACAGGCTGCATGGAGCTGCAGGAATGTACGGGCTTCCTGACATCCCAGCTCAAGGCAGCTCTTCCTCAAGGCCCAGAGCAGCTCCTGGCTCCCACTGGTGCCCCCACTCCTGTCCTTCCTTCTTAAATCCTAGAGGGCTGGCCCCAGGGGGCACTCCCACACTGAGCTCCCCTGCCCCTGCCCCAGACTCAGCAGGGTCTTCGGTTCTACGCCCTCCAGTTCCCCTTCACTGGGGATTTCAAGACCCTGGACAAGGAGCTTGGGAGCCATGGGTTCAGTAGATGATGCAACTGGTCCTGTCTGGCCAGGGTCCTATCTCTAATGTGTCCACCTTGGACCAACTTCATTAAATCTTCCTGGACCCTAATGTGCCCCCCATCCATCCTTGCCTCCTCTTCTCATCCATTTCCACAGCAGCCAGGGGGGTGAGTCAGAATAAATCCAAAAGTCTAAAAGTCCGAAAGTCTAAAAGGTGAGTCAGAATAAGTCCATTCCCTCGCTAGTGGCTTCCGCATTGAACTTCACATAAAATCTGAACTCATCATGGAGAGTCAAGTATGGTCTTTTCAGGGAGCAAATGACAAATGAGGGAGGGTGATTGAAGGGAGTTTGATGGGGGAATGATTCACCAAGGTATAGACAGGATACAGGAAACCAACAAGGGATGGTGGGGCCCCTGGGATGAGCAACAGTGGGGAGCTGTGTCCATCTCAGTCCTGACGGGGCCAAAGGAGGGGTGGTTATCAGACTCCAGAGAGAGCTGCAGCCGTGGGAGAGGGGCTACCTGATGGAGCTGGGGCTACAGGAGAGAGATGCAGCCACTGTCAAACATGGCTTAGCGGGGAGAACTGCAAATAAACACCTGACCTCTCTCCTCCTCCCCCTGGTCTCCTCTGTTGCCTCCAGGACCCAAAAGAAGCTGGGGCCCAGGAGGGTGCAGGGCCCTGTTGGTGTCGCCCCTGCAGGTCAGTGTCCCAGGTACAGAGCAGGGGAGGAGGGTGAGGGTGAATCTGGAGGGCACACAGAGGACAGCAACACATGTGGCCCCTGAGACCCAACCAGATCTGCCCTGCCTGCCCCTCGGACCTCATCCTCTGCCCTCTGTCCCTCACTCACCCTGTTTCCACCACACTGACCTTTGTTCAGCTTCTCAAATACACGGAACTCACTCCTGCCTCAGGGCCTTTGCACTTGCTGTTCCCTCTCCCTGGGAGGCGCTCTTCTTCCTCATCCATTCATGGCATTGAAGTCTTGGCACAAATGTCACCTCCTCTGGGGACTCTCCATTCACTCACCCAACTTTGCCCCCATACCCTACCCAGCCATAATTTCTATTGCATTGCCCTGTTTTATTTGCATCATAGCCTCTATTGCTATCTGACATTTGCTCCTCTACTTCTTTGCCCAGCTGGAGCATCAGTGCCAAGAGACCAAGACCAGGTGTCTCTTGTCCCTTGCCATATCCTCAGCACCAAGGGCAGTGTCTGCATGTGTTACATGATTAATGAATGCTTGTTGAATGACTGTCAAATAACAAGGCAGGCGAGGACAGTGGGTAAGAGCACAAGCTTTGCAGTGACATGATCTGTGTTTGAAGCCCATCTCCACCACTTTCTCAGCTGTGTGACCCTGGTCAAGCTGCTCAGTCTCCCGGTGCCTCAGTTTTCTCATCTGTTCAATAGGAACAATAAGACACCATGCCTCATTGGGTTGTTGTAAGGATTAAGTGAGTACATGTGGCACCGACCTGGCCTGTAGTAGTACGTGGTGTGTGAGGATTTGCTCTTATCCTTATTGTTCTAGATTTCAGCATCTGAGCTGCTGCTTTGCTCCTTCTCCTGAGACCCCAGACCTTCCAGGGCTGAGACTCAGCCCCTCGTCCCATCCCAAAGATACCTTCAAGCTGTACAGGATTTCCGAGGAGAGCCTAAGCCTCCACCCCAGGTTCTGGCTACCCTCGCAGCCTCACATAAAGCCCTCCTGCTTCCCTTTCTGGGTAGCAGCCTGGCGGTCTTCCTTCAGCTCCTTAGACCAGCCCTGCCCCTCCCACCTCAGGAGAGGACTTCCATGCTGCTCCTCTGCCTGCCACACCCCTGCCTCTACTTACCTCACTGCATCCTTCAGTCTCCGATCAAATGTCACCTCCTTCAAGAAGGCTCCCCCAACCTCACCTGGGACCGTATCAAGCCCTGTCACCCGTCTCAGGCACCTGCCCTTCTCCTTGGCCCCAACCTCACCTGGGACCGTATCAAGTCCTGTCACCCATCTCAGGCTCCTGGCCTTCTCCTTGGCAACACTTGCCTGTGGGAATTAACTCTGTTATCAGCTAGTAAATGTTTTACCCTCCTCCCCCCACCAGGATATATACCCTGCGCTCAGGCTCTTCTGTGCCAGGCTTGGTGGGTGTTTGGGCAGCTTCTACCTGCCCTGGGCCTGGCCCTGCCTGGTTGTTGACCTGGCATCTGACCCTAGATTACCTCGTCTCTTTCACCCAAGGCTCATTCGTCTGCCTCCCCACCTCCTTCGCTCCTGTCCTGCCTCCCTCTCTCCCTCCCTTCATGCCTCCTTCCCTCCCTCCCCGCCTCCAAAGCAGTTACTGAGCTAATTGCTCATTCTAGGCTCTCTGCTGGGCCCTGGGGTTGTAAGACGCTGCTCCTGACCTCAGGGCTCCCAGCCTCCCAGAGGGGGTATACTCACCCCCTGTGTGCTGTGAGAGGGATGAGAAGGGGAGGCCCTATCCAGCCTGCCGGGGGCTAGGCTGGGTGCTCAGGGGAGTCTTTTGTCCCCTCAGCTGAATTTTGAAAGATCTTCTCGGGGGAAGTTGAGGAAACAGCACTCCAGGCAGAGGGAACAGCATGTGTGGCAATCCGGAGTATTTTGGCAACTTCAGCAGCAGACAAGTGGAGGGAAGGCTGGCAACAGGTGAAGCTGGAGACGTGGTGTGACAGATTGCAATGTGCTCACAAACCCCAACCTCCCCCACAGTGTGTGCCCTTTGCTATGCAGGGTTGACCAGGAGGTTGAACCTGTTTCTCTACCTTGAATCTGGGCCTGGCCCAATGACCTGCTTTGATCAAGATGACATTAATAACATAACACATGCAGGGACTTGAAAAATGCTGTGCAAGGGGCCAGCCCTTTCCTGCTGCTGGGAGACTTGTGACTGCCACTCCTGGGCAAGCTCAGGCTGGCTTTCTGGGGATGAGAGACTGTGTGGACAGATGCCCCAGGCATCTCAGCTGTTCCATTGGAGACCCATACAGTTGGCTGAGGCCATTTGGAACCATCAGCCCCAGTCAGGCCAGCCTGACCTGGAAGAGCTGCCTCGCTGACCAGCAGAGCCATTAGAAACGTTCACGATTGTGTTTTAAGCTCTAAGTTTTAGGATGATTTGTTATGCAGCAAACGCTAACTGATACACATGAGGAGTCAAATTGGGGAGGGGAGTTGCCTTCTGTGCTAGGTGGGGAGTCTGGACTTCATTACAGTGACTTTACTGCAAGCTCTGGAACCTGGTGGTCTGGGTTCAAATCCCACTCTGCCACTTCCCAGCTGTGGGACCTTGGGTAGGTCATTTCACCTCTCTGTGTCTCAGTTTTCTCATCTGCTAAATGGGGATGATGAGCAGTGACTGGAACATGGTAAGTGCTCAGGAAACATTGGCTGCTAGTTTGTTGACCTTACATAGTGGTTGCCGATTGCTATATCTGCAGACTCTGGCGCTCTGGCCTGCCTTAGCTCACTCAGACCCACAGGACCGGATGAGGTGGTGGGTGTGACCCTGAACCATTTGATGTATGTTGTTGCCAGTCCATACTGTGGGTCTCATGACCCCCAGCCAACTCAGGACCATCCAGATGTCCTGTGGGGGCAGAGTCTCCTCCATCTCTCATGGCTGAGACTCACCTGGTTTTCAAATAAACATGTGTAGCACTCACAGGGCTTCAGGAAGAGCATAATTCCACATGCACGTGAGGCAGGGACCATACTGTTATGTTGTTTCTCTAAATACCTGGAGGCCTTTGGGCAATGGCTGCATTTAAATGAAGGATCAGAGAAATTAGAGATGACACCCTTGTTTCTCTGACAGGCTGTTTGGCTTTATGAGAAGTTGGTAAACTATCAAGCCACCTCCAGTGCTGTGGTTGCCTAATCTGCTCTGAGACAGGGGCATGGAGACCCTTTGCCTCTGCTCCCCCCAGCCTCAGAGCATGGGATTTCCCAGGATGGTAGCGCTGAGAAAGGGGGCTTGAGGGTCAGTGAAGCAAAAGGGGTGGAGTTGAGTGACGTAGGAATCAGGCAGATGTGATTATTTCACTTCACCCTTATAATTTGACTATAAGGAAAATCCTATTATTTCCCCCATTTTACAGAAATGAGATAACTTATCCAAGGTCACTGGGCTAGTAGGTGATGATTGCAACGGTTCTGACCAGAGAGAACTGTTCTAGGCATTGTGCTAAGCCCATCTCCATCCGTGATCTGGTTTAACCCTCTCCATAGCCCTGTAAGGTGGCTATTACAACTCCCTGTTTATAAATGAAGAAACTGAAGCTCAGGGTCACAGAGCTCATAAGGACTCAGGGTTTGAACTTGTGTGTCTCTTGCCCTAAAGTTCATATTATGAGTGTTCCCCACATGTCTTTATTCTTCCTGAAGCCCACAGAGGAGAACAGCAGACCTGTTTTGGCAACAAGATTACAGCCTCATTCCTTGGAGGCCCACGGGAGGACCCCCTCCTAATCTGGGCTAATGAGTACAGGGGGTCTGGGACAGTCAGAAATGTCTTGGTTGAGTTCTCCAGAGCAGGAGCCCCAGTGGGGATTTCTAGCTGACACCTATGTGCGCTTAAGTGATGTGCATTTTTCTGAATTGCTGGTATGTGCAGACATCCTGAGACACCATGTTGAGTCCTGACTCTCGTCGTGAGAATAATATAAATAATAACAACAGTGACAGCTACTTTATGAAGTGCTTACTGTGAGAGGACGCACAGCATGGGGCATAGCTGTGCTTTCCATTGTCAGGGACCACCTAGAAAAATGGTGGCATTTCTCCAGCACCCTGGGAAGGAGACAATGTTGCTTCCTGAGTAAGAGCTACCAGCCATCAGACCCCTGGATAAGTGAAACACATGCATAACCCATTTGAGGCACCAGGGTCAGGAAGTGCTGGGTAGAGTGAAGAGGGCAGCCTATGGGACAGCCTGGCCAGGTAAGAATCCTGGCTGTACCATTTACCAGCTGAGTGGCCTTGGGGAGGTAACTCCACTTCTTGCCTCTCAGTTTTCTCATCTGTAAAATGGGGACAATGATGGTCCCTATATTATAGGTTGCTGTGAAGATAAAATGAGTTAATGCAAGGAAAGTGCTACGAACAGGGCCTGGCATCTATGAGTGCTCCGTAAATTACCAAGAATTCTTCTTCCAGCCAAGATGGAATAACAGGGGTCACACTTACCTGCTTACATAAAACAACTAAAAAACAGACCAAATATATGAAACAACAGTTTCCAAGACATTAGCCACCAAGCCACAAAGAATAATGATCCCTGAGAAATGGGAAATAGCTCTATAATTTCCTGAGCTTACTGCCTAAAGAGAAATCATAGGCCAGGTGTCAGAGAGGGGAAATCCAGGCAGAATTGGGTTGTCTTCCTGAGTTAAGGAGACTGAGCTGGAATTTTGGGAGAATGAGGCAGCTTGAGTTTGCAGGGCAGAGTACTGGAGGCGAGAGGACTTCACACAGAGACGACACCAAAGATTTGCAAGAGTCTGCTCAAATCTTGGTGTGTGGACGCCACCTGAGTCTGGGGGAACACAGCCAAAAGGATTGGAGGGAAAAATCCTGAAACTCAAACAGTTCCTACTCCACCGGAGTGGAAAACCAAATCAGTCATGGGGCAGAGTTTTCAGAAGGGTCTTGCTTCAGTGCTATGTGGGAAAATTGCTTCAGTGGGAAAATTGGCTCTAGGCTAAATGCTGCTGTGTTCATGTTTAATAAAGCTTAAAAGCAAGACTTGAAATATATGTGCCCATGTTACTTAACTGTGTCCCAGGACAAAGTTTAAGAGTATTTATAAGAATACACAAATATTAAGTACCCTGAAAGACAAAATTGATAATGACTAGCATTCAGTCAAAAATGTCCAGGCAAGCAAAGAAAATATGACCTATAATAAGTATAAAAATCAATCAATCAAAACTTAGAAATGAAACAAATGTATAATTAGCAGAAAAGAATGGTAAAACCAATGATTATAACATTATTTCATACGTACAGAAATATAGGAGAAAGATTGGAAGTGATAAGTAGAGCCATGGAAGATATACAAAAGACCAAAATTGAACTTCTAGAGATGAAAGTAACAATGTGTGAGATGAAAATGACACTAGATGGTTGTAATGGCATATTTGACATTGCAGAAAAAAAGTACTAACTTGATGACATAGAAATACAAAGTATCTAAAAGGAAACACATAGAGAAAAAGAATAATATAAAAGAGATAAACAGATTACCAGTGATCTGTGGGACCACTTCAAATTGCCTGTTATATGTGTAACTGGAGTCCCTAAAATTAAGGGCAGGTGTTCAGAAATACATTTGAGGAAATAATGGCCGATTTTCTCCCCATATTTGGTCACTACTTTGAATTTATAGGTCCAAGAAGCTCAACAAAATTCAAGCCCAAGGAACATGAAAAAATTATACCAAGGCATATTACAATGCAATTCATCAAAACCAGTGATAAGGAGAAATCTTCAAAGCAGCCAGAGGAAAGAGACACATTACTTACAGAGGAAGAAAGAAATGAGGACAGCTGATTTCTCATCAGAAACAATGTAAACCAGATGACAACGGAGCAAAATCTTTAAAGTACTGAAAAGGAAAAAACCAAAAGAACACAAAACAGTCATCCTAGAAGTCTATAGACAAGAAAAATATTTTTCACAAATAAAGGCAAATTAAAGATGTTTTCAGATACACAGATGTTGAAAGGCTTCATCCCTAGATGATATGCACTACAAGAAATGTTAAAGGTGGGCAGAAGGAAAAATAACAACAGGTAGAAATATGGATCCAACCATCTAGGCATAAAGAGCTCTGAAATTGAGAACTATGTGAGTAAATATAAAATACATTTTTTTCTCTATGTAAATATCTTTAAAGGATAATTGACTATTTACCATTTGTTATGTAGAAGTAAATGTACAACCACTTTAACACAAAGACTCGGAGAGGCTCTTGTAAGGTTCTTACACTAAATGTGAAGTGGTATAATAACACTTGAGAGTAGGCAGTGATAAGTTAAAAATGTATACTGTAAATCTTGAGGCAAAGACCAAAATAACAAAACAAGGAGTTATAACTAAGAAGCCAACAAAGGAGATTAAATGGAATCATAAAAACTACCCAATTAATCCAAAAGAAGGCAGAAAAAGAGGGAAAAGGGAACAAGGAACAGATGGAAGAAATAGAAAATAAGTAGCAAGATGGTACATCCAAAACCCAACCATACCAGTCATCACATTAAATAATATTCAACTAAAAGGCATAGATCATCATACTGGATACAAAAGCAAGACCCAGCTATAAGCAGCCTCTAAGAAACACATTTTAAATATAAAAAGACAGAATAGGTTAAAAGTAAGGGATGGAAAATTATATACCATGTAACACTAATCAAAAGAAAGCTAGAGTGGTGTTATCAATAGCAGATGAAGTAGACTTCAATGCAAACAATGTTGCCTGGGATAAAGACGGCCATTTCATGACAGAAGTGTCAATTCATCGGAGGACGCATCAATTATTAATGTTTACGAACATAATAACAGAGGTTCAAAATACACGAGGGAAAACTTATGAAACTTCAAGGAGAAATAAACAAACTTCAGTTGGCTAAAGATTGCAAAATACCCCTCTCTCTGTAACTGAGAGAACAAATAGGCAGAAAATTAGTCAGGACAGAGAAGACTTGAACAATGCCATCAACAAACTGAACCTAATTGGCATTTATAGAACATTCTACCCAGCAACAGCAGAACACACATTCTTTTGAAGGGCACACAAACACTAAGATAGACAAGATTCTGGGCTATGTACAACAAATCTCAAAAATTTTAAAAGGGTTCAAGTTATACAACATATGTTCTCTGACCACAATGGAATTAAATTAGAAATTGATAATAGAAAGGTATCTGGAAAATACCCAAATATTTGGAAACTAAGTAACACACTTCTAAATAATCCATAGTACAAAGAAGAAATGCAAGGGGAAATTATGAAGTATCTTTAAGTGAATGAAAATTGAAACACAACACAGACACATTTGTGAGGTGCTGCTAAGACAGAAATTAGAGGGAAATGGCACACAAAGGCTCAGAGCAGTTCTGTCTGTAATAGTTCCAAATCTGAGACAACCTAACAGCCCATTAACAGGGTCATCAAATGGATGAAAAAAATTCTATCCATGCAAGGGAAAACTACTCAAAAATAAAAAAGAATGAACTATTGATACACATGTATTGATACACTATTGCAACAACATGAATAAATCTGAAAATAATTATACTGAGTTAAAGAAGCCAGACAAAAAGATTACATGTGGTATGGTTCCACTTATAAAAAATTCTGAAAAATGCAAACCAATCTGTAGTGATAAAAGGCAGATGGATGGTTGCCTGAGGACAGAGGGGTGAGCATGGATTGTAGGTAAGGATTACAAAGGGGCACAAAGCAAAGTTTGGGCTGATGAATGTACTCATCATTTTGACTGTGGTGATGGTTTCACAGAGGTACACGTATGTCAAAACTTATCAAACTGTACACTTACATATGCAGTTTATCATATGCCAATTATCCCTCAGTAAGCCTATTAAAATTAAATCCTAGGTATGGTTAATATTTGGTCTCTGGCTTAGTACGAAGAACTTTTATACATTTGGGGTTTTGTTTTTATTTTTAAATACAGTATGAGGGAGATTCCAGTATAAGCCTCATTTCATGAGTAAGCATACTTTGGCATAGCGAAGTCCCACGTGCTACCTCACTCGGTGGGCAGGTGACAGAGTTGGCATCCTGTCTCAAGTCAATTTACCCCAGAAACAAGGCAGCTGAGATCTGGGAGGCAGATTCCAAATCCTTTTCATGTTACTATTATTGACCCAAATCACAGCGACATTTGCATGGAGCCTTGGAAAGTAATGAGATTTCCTGAGAAACTGTGTTGGGGCGGGGGTGAGAGTTGAGGCTGGGTGTTCTTGGAGGTGATGATTAAAACCCTGAGTCGTGCATCTGAAAGGAAGAGGAACAAACATCTGTTACCACGTGCCACGTGCCAGCCACTCCATGGTGGTGGAGAAAAGAGAGGTTTTATTGCTGTTTCACAGAGAGGTGAAGCCCACACAGGATCACAGAGCTGGTGCTCAACGGAGCCGGGATTCATTCCTAGTGCAGCTCTTCCAAGTCTACGTCCTTTGCACCCCTCCATCGCCCAGCTTCACCATGCTGTGTGACCCTGCCTGCCAGGCCCGCTACTCTCCTGAGCCCCCTTTCTAGTCCTGAGCTTTTCTGATCCCCGGAATTTGGCAGTAGGGGAGGGTCTCCATGGGAGGGCCGAAGGGCAGGGTGCTTCCAGCTGGAGGGACTGATGTGTGAAGAGGCAGTAACGGAAAATGAGCCGCCAGCTCTGCTCAGCGATCACGGATGTTGGACCTTAAGCAAATTCCTTAATTTCTTTGGGCCTCAGCTTCCTCCTCTGTAAAATGGGGCAAATCACAGCCGTCTCAGGTGATTCTTATGAGGCTCTGAGCTCCACGCAAATGACAGTACAGTCCCTCCAATGTCACTCGTCCCTTGTCTGGGCAGCATATCCTCTTCAGAGGCAAGACATTCAGAGGCCTCCCTCCTCTCCCTCTCCCCACTCCCTGATGAAACTTTCTTTAAGAACTACAGAAAAAAAGTTGTTTATCCCAGGGCTTTGGTGCTGGGAACACAGGCAGATGGTACCGGAATTAGCGGCTCAGCAGATACAGAAGGTTCTAAACACAATCAGCTCAAACCAGCCAGAACTTCTCCCCACCCAGCCAAGTGTGGGGAGCAGCACTGTGAGCCCTTTCCTGGGTCGTTGCTCCTCCCTCTGTGCCCTCCTGACCCAGGTATGGTGCCAGCCAGAGGCCCAGAGAGAGGACTCCGGGCCCAAGGGTCTCAGGAAGAGGAGAAAAGTGATGGGAGTTGTCAGTTGCCACCGCGGAGGGGCAGAGACAGCTGCTGCCCACCGGCTCACTCTCTCCTTCCACGTGCAGGGTGGGGGGTGACTGCCCAGCCTGGGATGACATTTCCCAGTTGCCCCTCCCTGTGTATCAAGATCCAGGTGGGGCCAGGTGACACTTCTGGCCAAAGGAATGTGGGTGGAAATGATATGGACCCCTCTGCGCTGAGCTGGTTAATCATCAGGTGACCTTCACCTCACTCACTCCCCTTCCCTGGTGATCCCAGAGGCCATGTGTGGAGATGACATCATCACAGATGGAAGGAGCCTGTATCCCTGCATCACTGCTCAGAGGAGGTGCCTCCCTTCAGGAGATCCTCAGACCAGCAACATTCACGTGGTCTTCACGTGGAAGAGAAATCAGCTCTTCCCGGGTGAAGCCACTGGTATTTGAGGTCTATTTGTTACAGCACCTCACCTGTACTGAGTGATAAAACCAGTCCCACTCCTCATCCAACCCTTCATCCAGCAGGTGCTTATAAGGCTCCTCTGGGTGCCAGGCTCTGTGCCAAGCACTCAGACATAGCTGTGAACAAGATAGACAGGTCCCTGCCCTCAAGGAGCTCTTGGGCAGTTTGGGAAACAGCCGAACAAAATGAGTAAATGAACCAAAAAAAAAAAAAAAATTACATGCTATGAAAAGTGCTGTGAAGGAAAAAAAACAAAGGATGCTGAAAAACAAATGCCAGGTTTGGGGAGGCCACTGGGGGACCTTGGGTGGGGGGCTGGGAAGGGAGTGAGGGATGGGGGAGCAGCAGGGTAGGAGGAGCTTCCTGCAGAGAGGACAGGTTGCTGATCAGGTGCCCCCAGCTTTCTGCAAATTACTTCACTTCATCCTCAAAACAACCTCAGCGGCTGGGGACTGTTATTGCCTGTTTTACAGAGGAGGGACTGTGGCCCCAGGGAGGTGGGGCGAAGGGGTCAAGTCACATACCCAGGAAGGGCCTGGCGGGGATCAACTTGCCTTCATGGATCAGGGAGGGGTCAGGGCCTGTGAGGAAGAGGAGCTGGTCGCCTGGCTTGGCTGAGTGCCAGGGTCCTATGGAATGACCTGGAGGTCCCTCTCACCCCCAGGGATATGACTCTAAGGGCTGCAGAAGGTGCCTTTGGTGGCAGAAATGCAACCCGGGGTCATGGGAAGAGCATGGGGGCAGGATCTGACCTGGACCCTCGTGGGCTAGCTGTGTGGCCTTGGGCAATGCACGTGACCTCTCTGAGCCTTGGTTTCCGCATGCCTGTGTGGGAGCAGTACCAACCCAAGGGGCTGGGGCAAGGACTGAGGGAGAGGAGGTGAGTCAGTGTCTTGGAATCCTCGGAACCCCGGCTGGTCTCTCTGCTGTTGACCTTCATCCCACAAATGTTTCCATGACTCAGACAGTGCACAGACCATGTGTCTGGGGCCCCATGTCCATCACTCTGATCCCTCCCAAGCTTGGGAAACAGGAGGATCATCCGCCAGATGGGAACTCGTCTGCGTTTACATGGCTGGTGAGGAGGGACTGCGCTCAGACCCCCTGCTCCTCCCTGGGCCCCAGTGCCAGGATCGCTCTTGGGCTCCTGGAATCTGGGGCGTGTCCAGCTCAGCACGAAACGTAAGAGATATAAGGACTGTTCTGCACCAGAAACTCTCAGATCTACGCGGGGCAGAGTAATTTGTTCCTGATTGAGCCAAATGTCGTAGGTCACCGTCGGACCATTTTTACTGTGGAATATTTTCCAATTTCCTCACTCCCACCACCTACTAATTTCCAGTTTCCTCTTCTGCCTCCAGTTCTACTCCCTACATCTGAAGCGAGGCCCTCACTACTCCCTTCTTTCTCTCCAGTATTCATGAGCTTGGGCTGTGCGTTCCTCACTGTTCCAGGCCCAGGGAAGCATCCTGGAGCTTCCTGTGTGGAGGGAAGATGACAGAAGGAGATGAAGACGTGACCCTGCCTGCCCTCCAGAGTCTGGCTCCTTAATGGGACCCTGGGGGGCAGCACAGGAACCCGCCTTGACAATGCAATGACTGCTGTCTCCCTGCAGGGTCTCCTTCTATTAGTGTACGTGTCCCCCTAAGACAGGTGGACCCCAGGAGGCAGGAATCTGTCTCCCCACAGCCAGGTGTCCCCTCAGAGCTCTGACTGAACTGGCATCAGTAACTGCTTGTCAAAGAAAGGCAGGCAGGAGGCAAAGGAGATTGGGATTTAAAAGAATCACTGACTCAGCTTTGGGGCCTGATCTGGAAAGCTGTGCAGAGAATGGATGTGTCTCCCCCCCATTCAGGCATCTGGCTCCCAAAATAGTTCCTGATTATCCGGCTCCACCTGCACACAGAGGAGAACACCCCACAGAGCAGCCGACGTGTGTTTTCATGCAGCGTGGCGGCGTTCGGCTTCTGCGCCCTCATTATAGGGAGATGGGCTGTCAACACGGGCTGCAGAGGAAGAACTTGAGGCCAATGGACTAATGTCCCCAGCTGTGGACAAAATGGGGGGATACTTACCTTCGCAGGCCGCTGATCCCATGGGGGAATTTGCAAGGGAAATCACAGGGCCTGTAGACAGGGCAATTCTAGTGCTGATGAGACATTTTGTGGAATTGTGTCTGGTGGGGCCTATTGTCTGACGGAATATGATCTAATGGCCTCATCAGAGCGCTTGTGAGACCGTCATCCTCTCAGAGCATATGGGCAAGGTCACTGCCATCCTCACTCCCATCCAGGAGCCCCTGGAACAGACACTAGGTAAACACTTCATTCCCAGAAGCTCCTGCTCCGCCCTGCCCACCACCGCTTACCTGGGGGCTGCCTCCAGCTCGGCCCAGGGTGCGGCTTCTCCTGCTCTGGGGAGACGTTCTGGGGCATCTGCTTGAGGAAGACCTTGAAGCTTCTCATGGAGAATTCCAGACCCAGAGGCCTAGAGATCTGGGAGCAGCAAACTGTGGGCTGCTTCTCCCTCCCTGAGTGCTCTTTTCCTCCAGTTTGTCCTTCAGGGCCCAGCTTGGGCTCCCCCTCCTCCAGGAAGCCCTCCCAGATGCTTCCAGCCCATGATGGCCTCTTCCCCTCCTAACTCTCTCTGGGGCAGTGTGGGGTGGAGGATGGAGCATGGACCTTAGTGGCAGAAGCCTGGGCTTTCGACCTGCTCTGCCATCTGAGCTCTGTGACCCTAAGCAACTCACTTAACTTCCCTGGGACTCTATCTTCTTTACTTAAAATGATGTATTTGAATTTATTCATTCATTCATTCATCCGAGCATCTGGTGCATGCTTGCATTCTCAGGTGATGGAAATTAAGGTATGGTTTCTGTTAAAACACAATGTCCAGTGGGAATGTCAGACATGTCGTACTGGCCACTGTGCACCCAGCTTTCCTCTCGGTGTTCTCTGCAGGGAGCCCAGCCCTTCTGGGCAACCTGGGGCCCAGCTGAGCGATGCACATCCAGGCAGCTGTTCCTTGCTAGAACGTGGGGGACCCTGGGTCCCAGCTCCTCCTGAAACTCTAGGCAACCTCTTGTCACCTAAGGAGCCCAGGACGCAGAGCTGAGTGGAGCTGATAATAATGTAGCAGTGATTTACTGTGCACTCACTACGCAGCAGTCTCTGAGCCGAATCTTATCCTGCTCCCTCCTCATAACAGCCCTGTCAGTTGGGCCATTTTGCAGTTGAAAAACCCCAGAGCCAGGGAAGGGATGTGGTTTGCCCAAGGGCACAAGGCTGGTAAGTGGCAGAGCCAGGATTTCAGCCCTGCCCCCTTCCATGGGCTCATTTACTCCACGTGGACTCCATGTGGATGTGTGCTGAGTTACTTCTGTTATCTGTTTATCCATCATCCACTGGCCAGGAGGGCAGGGTCCTGGTGCCCAGCCTGGCAGTTCTGAGCCCATTTCCAGTATGTCCTGGGGGTGCTGCTCCCACACAGAAACACTGGCCACTTCACTGAGCCCAGTTGTGCTTTGCAAGGGCTCAAGGAGCAGACACTGCCATGGGGAAGTCAGCTGAGTGTTCATCAAGCCTCCTTTATACACCCGTGATGGATGGTCCCAGCTAGGACCTCTGTACTTGAGAGGGTGGGGTAACACTCAGGGAAGTGGAGAGAGCTGAGGGGGCCAAGAAAGGAGAAATGGTCAAGTTCATTCACTTCTTTGTTCACTGCACTGTTTCCCCAGATGTGTGGGGATGAGCAACTACAGGTCAAGATTGGGACTCATTGAGTTATGATCAAACTCAACTCATACTGGCTTAGATAGAAAAGAAAATGTTTTTGCTCAGGGAAGTCTGGAGGCTGCCGGCTCCAGGCCTGCCTTGACCTGGGGGTTCCAACAGTTGCAACTGCTCTGTGCCAGGCAGTGCCCAGTGCTGGGGTTACAGCAGGGAGCAAAGCGGAAAATACCCTCTGCCTTCCCTGGGCTCTTGGTCAGTGTGATCAGGGTGTGCACACGGTCCTGTCTACACGTGTTCTCTCTCTCTTTCTGTGTCTCTGTCTAGCTCTCTCTTTTTTCTTCCTTTCCATCTTTCAGAGCTGCATTTGTCTGTGTTGGCTTCACTCTCAGGTAGGCCCTTCTCAAGATGTCCACCAACCACTTTGGTTCATCTTGACCAATTTAGGTACTGCTAAATTTTTCAGAAAAAGAAAAAATCCAAGGTCTATTTCTGATTGGATCACCTGGGGTCATGTGCCAATTCCGAGCCAATCACTATGGCTGGGGGGGGGAACGAATTACTGATTGGTCAGGCCTGAATCACATGTTCACCCTTGGAGTCAGGTGTGGGCTCAGCCCCAGCCAAACAACCGAGATAAAGAGTGGGGAAGTGTGGGGCGTGAGGGAAGGAGGATGATACACAAGTAAATCTGATTCCTGTCTCTTGCTTGGCCACTGGTCTGGGATGACCAAATTCAACTGGGCTATCGTGGGTCACTTTGAGGAATCTCCACAATCAGAAGGTGACAGTGTACCTGCAATTTAGCACCCCCTCTGGATCCTGACCCTCTGGGTCAGGTGACCCAGCAGACCTGGCCTCCTTCTGAGGGGGCGTGGGTGCACAGAGCTGCAACGATGCCGGCTGTCCACTGAGCACACCCTGACTCAAACTGCCTCCCTGGCTGTGTGACTCTGAGCGAGTTTCCCAACCTCTCTGAGCCTGTGTCCTCATCTCTAAATAGCAGGGAACGTTGTTTTGAGGGTTAGTGCCAATACCTGTGAATCGCCTGCTCTGGCACGTAGTAGGCACTAAATGAACAGAGCTGTATACAGGAGGTGCTCATGAAACGGCACCCATTGCTGTGCCCTCCAGTCTGGGACTTTGTGGGTAGGAAGGTGTGTTTTGCTGGCGGGTCAGCCTCCGCCATCTGACAGTGACCTCCTCAAGCACAGAACATGACTGAGCTTTCTCTCCATGCCCTGCACACGGCCGGTGCTCTGCGGTGACGTCTGCTGAGTCACTGGAAACTGACATCCCCAAGGATGGAAGGAAGGGGAGGGCACTTCGTACTCATTGTCCAACAGCCGCCGGGCCTTGAACCTCTCTCATTGTTCGTCTATTCACAGCATCACACGTCTCTGTGGGACACAAATTTCTTGGCAGCAGAGGGATTATTTAAAGGCCCCTTTAAAATAGCTGGACCTTGATGGAAACAGAGAGGTCGGGCCTGAGAGGTGCCTGAGAAGGGCGGGATCTGTTCCAAGCTTTTCAGAGATGCCTGCGTTATGCCTCATTCAGGATGTGAAGACGCTGTCTGACCTTGGCGGTGTGGTGGGGCAGCCTCGTGTTCACGGTGGGCAGGTGTTTGCGAGTGCTGCGGTGACTGGGGATGTGGGGAGCCTTGTCCACTTCCTGCTCTAATCTCATCATTTCTTAAAAGTTTGCTGAGAGCTGATAGCTAGGCTGCACATGGCAGATATGAGAGGAGGTGCCCTTTCAGCAGCAGCAAAAATAGACCTTACTGGTGGCTGCTGGATGAATCAGTCCAACCAGCATAGACACCTAGTGTGTGCCGGGCCCTGGGCTGGCCGCTTTACAAACAATGCTGAGAAAGAGGTTGGCGCGTGGCACACGTGAGCTGTTATTATTATTGTTGTGATTTCCCGCCCCCACCCCCATTTCCTACCACCCTTTTCTGTCATCAAAGGCCAGGGCCCCTCCTCCCTGACCCATCTCCTCCCCAGGCTCTTATACCAAGAAGGAGCTTCATTTCTTTTACTGGCTCAGTTAATCCTACACCCTACGTATTAGAGGAGGGGTCAAATTCTTACGTCCTGGCACATCTTCTTTGTTTAGCAGAATTTAATCACTCTGGGAACAAAAGTTTCCCTCTGTTGGGTCAGTGGCGACCAGCATGAGGTTAAGCCTTTTGGTTTCTGATTATGGTTCATGATTAGGCTGATGCTGTTTTCTCCTTTCTCACCTCCCTGATAGACACCGTCATCAATGGATCCTGTGTCGGGCTTCCCCGCTGGCGCAGTGGTTGAGAGTCCGCCTGCCGATGCAGGAGACACGGGTTTGTGCCCCGGTCCGGGAAGATCCCACATGCCGCGGAGCGGCTGGGCCCGTGAGCCATGGCCGCTGAGCCTGCGCGTCCGGAGCCTGTGCTCCGCAATGGGAGAGGCCACAACAGTGAGAGGCCCACGTACCGCAAAACAAAACAAAACAAAACAAATAGATCCTGTGTCATTTGTTTTCAAATACTTGGGTGAGACCTTCCAACACAGAATCAGAGATTCCTGGGCTGCTAGAGTGGAGAGGAACTAGGTAGATTAAATACCCTCACCATCCAGTTGGGAAACTGAGGCCCAGAGTGGAGATGTGACCTGTTCAAGGTCATGAAGTGAATTGGTGGCAGAACCAGGACTTGTTCTGACCCATGATTGGTGTCTCTCAGCTCTGCCTAATTCCACATGAATCCAAGGCCTGGGGCTGGCTGGGCCATAATTCCGAGCCTGGAACAGACTAGGGCAGGGCTGGAGAGGAGGCGTGGGCTTGGGTGGAGGGGGATGAAATTAAGCCATGGAGTAGACGCCTCACTCAGGGACCCCTTTGGCTTTGGAGGGAACATTGAATGACGGTTTCCCTGGTCCTGATCACAGCCAGCCTAATGTCACAGCAGATGAAATTGTAACAGGCTCTCCATAAAATGAGAAAAAAAGGCCAATGTCGTCTGTTGGCATAAAGTTGCCAACTGTTAACATCTCCCAAACCACTGTCTCTTGACCCCAGTATGGAATGCATTTAAAAATCGGTGTGACTTAGTAATGAGCTTCACAGACCTGGCTGGGCTTTCCTGAGAGTCAGTGCACAGTGCCGGGAGGCACCAGCATGTGTCTGCTCTATCCCTCTGACATTTGGGTCATAAATCATCTTGTTGCAGAAACAGCCTGAGGTTGGAGCCCTGCCCTCCTAACCCAGACAGGACAGTGAAGTCCCTGAGGGACATTCCAACAGCAGCAGGAACACCTTGTCCCTCCAGTTCCTGCCTCGTCAGTTTGCCTTGTCAATTTGCCTTTCTCTATTTCATTAAGGCTGTTTCTCACTCGTATACGACATTGCAGGTTCCTGGAGTAGCTGCTAGCGGCATAAGGAGGGTGAATCTCGCCGGTGTGTCTGGAGCTGCTGTTGGGGAAGGAGACAATGGGGCCATCACTCCTGGTTTTGGGTCTGGGTTTAGTGGCAAGTCGAGTGGCCATGTCACTGCTGGGAAGTCTGGACTGCCCCCCCCTCCCCATTTTCCACAAGAATTGCTCAAGACTGGGGTCATCTAGTCCTTGGGCCCCTCCCTTGAGTGGTTGCCCAGTATTCGGGATGAAGACTGGGACCCTGACGAGGGCCTTTCAGCCACGTGACATCCCTGTCGGTCACCCCTCTGCAGCTACTCCGGTCTCCTTTCACTTCCTCCAGCTTCTCCTAGCGTCACACTCCTTCTCACCTCTGGCCTTTCCACATGAACCTGCATTTTTTTCTCCATCCCCATTTCCTGTCCCCCGTGATGATGTAAAATCCCAGGCGCAGGGAACTCATCCGCTCCACTCTCCACTGGGCGCCCCATATAAGAGCAGTGCTGGTCAGAGTAAGCGCTAAATACACAAATGATAGAAAGTAGCCTTACTGAATTGTGAGGTTTTCCAAACAAACCTTTTGTTTGTTGAAAGTGTCAACTCCCTCGTCCGATAAATCAATGATTTACTGACAGTTTAAAAAAGCCATCCCGGGACTTCCCTGATGGCACAGTGGTTAAGAATCCGCCTGCCAATGCAGGGGACATGGGTTCGAGCCCTGGTCTGGGAAGATCCCACATGCCTCGGAGCAACTAAGCCTGTGAGCCACAAGTACTGAGCCCGTGTGCTGCAACTACTAAAGCCCGCACTCCTGGAGCCCGTGCTCCACAAGAGAAGCCACCGCAATGAGAAGCCTGCACACTGCAACGAAGAGTAGCCCCCGCTCACCGCAACTAGAGAAAGCCCGCGCGCAGCAACGAAGACCCAATGCAGCCAAAAATAAATAAATAAATAAGTTTATATATATATATGTTAAAAAAAGAGCCAACCTGTAATTTCTTTAAGCAACACAGTCACAGTACTTGAGTGTGGGAGACCCTCGGTAAGGAATTTAAGAGATGCAGGAGGAAATGGTTTCTAAGGGTTGGAGACTCACACACTCATGACCATGTAAATATCGAGCAAAATAAATCACTCTTCTTAGAGATGAAATGAAATAGCCTTGTGATCATGGAGTCACAGTGTGAGATCCCGGAGAGCCGGGGCAGAAAACAGACAAATGAAAATGGCTGATGCAGTCACCCCAGGGGCCTGTAGGCTTACAGTACAAACAGGTCATGGATCCAAAGTGAGACCAAGTCACTTTAGTAGAATAACATTAATGATTATTATTGTTATCATTCTTTTAACTAACTTTATTGAGTCACATACTCTGTGCCAGGCTAAGTAGCAAGTCATTCATAGACATTTATAGAGTTTAATCCAACACAACAAACTTATGGGGTAAGTACCATGAATATCCCCATTTTACAGGTGAGGGAACAGGTGCAGAGAGGTTGAGTCACCTGCGCAGGTCCCACAGGTGCAAGTGGTGCTGACCCAGGTCTCTTGCACCCCAGACCCCATGCTTCCAGCACCTGGGCGGCACCACCCTCAGAGCCTCAGTTTCCTCATCTGTACGGGCAGGGCTGGGGGATGAGAGGGGAGCATCCGGCCCTGCCAGCTCCTGGGCATGAGTGGGGATGGCATGTGGAAGGCCTTGGGAGTGCTGACCCAACATCCCCTATTCTTTGCCTCTGTGGCCAACTGTCCCTGACTGTGGAGCCTCCAGGGTGAGGACTCTGTTGTATCACGGCCTGTGATGAGAACAGTTAGCACGTGAGCATCTTTTCCTGCCAGCCTCTGATCTAGGCACTTCCTAACCACCAGCTGGGGTAGGGAGATGGGATAGGATTTGGCGAAGTGGGAGGCTGGGGCTGTGTTCCAGGTGAGCTAGCATGGCAGCCTGAAGCCAGCCTGGATGGAGACCCCTTGAGAGCATTTGAGGGACGATGTCCCTCTGGTGTCCCATGAGGCTGGTGTTTCCTTCACAGAGTTTCCCCTGTTCCAGGCTCGCCTCGCCTGGACCACAGAACCTTGGTCTGGTTCAGACTCACTCTTCACTCTGGCCAATTAATTTCATTTGGTCATCAATTTGTAAATGCTTGCTAATCAATAAGAACTAGGCAGTCATTAGCGAGTTTTAAAGTGAAGTGGTAAAAAGAATTCAAATGATGCCTGCCAGGGTACTGTATTAATATGGTCCTTAGTGGGACTCCTTCAAGTTTCTCAGCACTAAGTAGAAGGTAGGCTGTGGGGTTTTTGCAGTTAGTGTTTATCAACTTGAGAAACTTCCCCTCTCTTTCCAGTTTACTGAGAGTTTTTATCATGAAAGCGTGTTGGATTTTGTCAAAGGCTTTTTCTGCATCTATTCATACAGCCGTGTGACTTTTCTTTTTTAGTCTGTGGATGTGATGGATCGCATTAATTGATTTTTGAGTATTGAACCAGTCTTGCATACCTGGGATAAATCCCACTTGATCATGATGGAATAATTTTTATATTTTTTTGGATTTGGTTTACTAATATTTTGTTGAGGATTTTTACATCTATGATTATGAGAGATATTGTCCTCTGGTTTTGTTGTCTTGTAATGTCTTTTTCTGGTTTTGGTATTCGGGTGATGCTAGCCTCATAGGATGAGTTAGAAAAATAACCCTTCTGCTTCTATCCTCTGAAAGAGATTGTACAGAGTTGGGGTAACTTCTTTCTTAAAAGTTTGATAGCATTGACCGGTGAACCTGTCTGGGCCTGGTGCTTTCTCTTTTGGAAGGTTATTAATTATTCATTCAATGTCTTTAATAGACGTAGGCCTCTCAGATCATCCATTTCTTCTTGAGTTTTGACAGTTTGTGTCTTTCAAAGAATTGGTCCATTTGGTTATCAGATTTGTGGGCATAGAGTTGTTCATGATATTCCTCTGTTATCCTTTTGATCTCTATGAGATCTGTAGTGATGGTCCTGCTTTCATTTTTATATTAGTAATTTGTGACCTTTCTCTTCTTTTCTTAGCCTGGTAGAGGCTTATTGATTTTATTGATCTTTTCAAAGACCCAACTTTGGGTTCATTAATTTTCTCAGCTGACCTGCCTATTTTTTGAAATGAATTACCTAGTACCTAAATGTATCTCTTTTAAAATTTTATTTTTCCTTTATGTACTTTTTATTATCCTGGTGTGCCCATGTTCTAGGTGTTTGGGATTCAGCAGTGAAGAAAATGGACAAGATTCCCACCCACATGGAGTTTATGTTCTAGAACTGGGGAAAGTGGGTTGGGAGCGACAATAACCACAGACTTCAAAAATTTATTTTAGCCCTCAATTTCTTAGCAAGGCTCGCTGTGAAAAAAACATGTCAAAGCAATATAGTTCTGTTATTTTCTCTCCCCATCCCTCTCTTAAGCGTATCTCTTTTAAATCTCAAGTAATGTTCTTTTAATCAATTCACATTTAGTTAACTTGACTAAATGGCAATGGTTTGGTTTGTGACACAAAGGAGGTATGTCTCCTGGACTGGTGGCTGCAGGTAGGAGTGGCTGACACCCCTGAGGGGAGGGGGCACCTTCCAGCCTCTAAACAGGAGCGGCTTCTCCATAAACTCCACAAAATGACCTCAGCAGCCTGGAGCGGGGTTAGAGTTCCCATACTGCTACCTGCTACCGGGGCTTGGGGCCAGAGGAAAGTACAAAACTGTTGTGAGTGGGAGTTTTTATAAAATGGGGGTAGTTACACCAACATCATGGGGTTGGTCTTTCCTCTCGGAATGTGAGTCTTAGAACAGGGACCAAACTTGGTGAATGTTGCTGGACGAGCCGGGGGGAAGGGTGGTCCACGGAGGGGGCACAGCGTGAGCAAAGGCCTGGAGCCACTGACTGCATCTCACTGTCGCCTGGCTGTAACCTTGAGCAACCATCACAGCAGAAGAATGAGAGTCAGATCCCAGGGTGTCAGTGCTGACATGTGGCCAATTCTTGGGCACCCCGCTAGGAGGGGTGTTGGAAAATTTAAGTGTAGTGTTTTAAGTTCATCAGCTTTGGAGCCAGCTGCCTGATGGCAAATTCTGCCTCTGCCGTTTTTTTTTTTTTTTTTAACCGATGTGATGTTGAGCAAGTTACGTAATCTCTCTGTGTCTCAGTTTCCTCATCTGTGGAATGGGGATAATGACAGAACCCCCTCACCAGGCTGGGGTGGGGATTAAACTCTGGGAAGCCCTTTAAGCGGTGCCTGGCCCCCAGCAGAGTGTTGGTTGGGATTGATGCTCTATTTCTAATTCTTAGAACCAGCAGGTGAGTGGGGTGCTTGAGACCCTTGGTCCCCTTGAAGAAACTGAATCCCAAGGGGAAGAGATCACAGGGCTGAGCTGGTGAGCGCTGCCCCGTCTGCCTGACTTCGGAGCCCATCCGGGGTCCAGCACAGTGTCTGACCCATGGCGGGGGCTGCCTTACCCTCCCCGCAGTGGGGAGGTTCTTCTGGCACCAGCCCCTGGTGAGCCCAGACCCAGGGGTCCACACGGAGACCCCTCAGATCCTCGCAGGGAACGGCCCCATCTGCGCACACGGCCCAGACCCGCTGGGGCTGCCCTCCCTCCTCGTCCCACCTCGGCCCGAAGCCTCAGCACACAAACGGCTCTCTCAGTCACTTCCTGGGGAGACAGGGCCCTCCTCAGATAGTGCCAGAGGCCCAGTTACCAGCCCTTCCTTGTAATTAATATAAGAAAATCGTCTCTTTGAAATCCCTGCCTGGATTAACCACTGGCTGGAGGACTTAACTCATGTACACATGGAAAATCCCCACAAACGTGTCGCCTAATATTTATTCTGATGACTGGAACATGCAGATAAGGTGGTGCCCGATGCTTGAGCCGCAGAATAAATTTACATTCTCTAAGCCACGAAGAGCTGAACATGCATCCGCATTACGGGCCTGGCTGGGGCTCAGGAAGGGGAATAGCCAGCTTCTGAGCCATGGAAGGTTCTGACTGGTGTTCCTCCAGCAGCGAAGACTCACATGTGAGGATTCCAACACCTTAGAACCCGACAGTCCTTGACCCCCAGAACCTTAAATTCCCAGGCCTTAGAATCTTCAGTTAATAGAACCTTAAAACTACCAAGTATTGAGTCAGAATCACAGGGTTTTAGGATTCCAGGGGGATCTTAACCATCATCTTGCCCAGACACTCAGCCGGCGTTCTAGTCCCTTCCACAATGTGGTTCTGAGCAATGCGAGGGCATTTCCAGGCTTCCGATCGGACTCCAGCATCACGTCCTCCTGGAAGCCATCCCGAACTCCCCTGGCTGGTTCAGAGATCGGACTCCAGCGTCACGTCCTCCTGGAAGCCATCCCGAACTCCCCTGGCTGGTTCAGAGATCGGACTCCAACATCACGTCCTCCTGGAAGCCATCCTGAACTCCCCTGGCTGGTTCAGAGCTCCCACCACAGACCCTCATGGCTCCATCTGCTTTGACTCATGAGACCCATCCAAGGTGTTATTTTAAACTTGGTCACCATCCTCACTGTAAACCCTCAAGGATAGGGGAGAATCTGCTTTTGTTCATTCATGGATCTCCAGTACAGGGACTGGCACATAGGAGATGCTCAATGAATATATCCCACAGGGCTACACTGCACTCCCAGCTGCAAAGGATGCTGCCTGTAAGGCTGGATCAGTAGCAAACTTACTTCTGGGTAAAAGGGCATGGCTGGGCCCACCTTGGGGAGGGTGTGCAGATGACAGCTCTCAGGTGACACAGTCCGTCACCCGGTGTCTGTTTTCATCCACCAAAGAGCTTTGGGTTGAGACATGTGCTTGGGGGAGCAGACAGGACCAGGATCTGTCTGGGCATTCAGAGGAGCCATGTGACCCTGGGGGTCAGAGCCCTGGCTGTGGAGCCAGATGCCTGCACTTGTACCCTGGTTCTTCCACTCTCTAACTGAACAGGCTTGGAAAAGTTATTTGACCTGTTCTGTGCCTCAGCTTCCCCAACAGTAAAATGGGGATGCTGAGAGTTTTTATTTCATACTAAATAAGCTAATAGATGTAAAGCTTGTAGGTCAGTACCTGGTACACAGTAAATGCTCAGGAAGTGCTCAAGTCTTTGTATCACATGCCCATCCTCTGAGGAAGAGGCATTAAAGGATAACGTAAATAAAATGACCCAACAGGGCTTCCCTGGTGGCGCAGTGGTTGGGAGTCCGCCTGCCGGGCTTCCCTGGTGGCGCAGTGGTTGGGAGTCCTCCTGCCGATGCAGGGGACACGGTGCATCGGGGCAGGGTGCCCCGGTCCGGGAAGATCCCACATGCCGTGGAGCGGCTGGGCCCGTGAGCCATGGCCACTGAGCCTGTGCGTCTGGAGCCTGTGCTCCGCAACGGGAGAGGCCACAACAGTGAGAGGCCCGCGTACCGCGAAAAAAAAAAAAAAAAAAATAAAATAAAATAAATGTAAATAAATATAAATAAATAAATAAATAAAAATATAAATATAATATAAATATATTTATATAAATAAATATAAATAAATAAATATAAATAAAAAAATAAATATAAAAATAACACCAGCCTTTGGCCACTCAGTGTTGGCCTATGGAGACGGAGGCCATGCATGGGCGCAACGGCCCAGGCTCCACTTACCAAGGCTGGTCTAGCTACTGCTGCTGGCTCTTGAAACCAACCTGCTAGCGGCACGGACCATTGCTGAGCCCCCAAGAGGGCACCGTTCCTCAATGAAACCAAATGGCAATTTGGCCACATTGGGACCCTTGCATGTGGAAAGGCCCAGCAGATTGTTCTCACAGGAGCAGACCTACCTTCCTGGTGGGCATTGGCCTGTCCTGCCGGTGGGGCCTCATCTAGCACCACCATCTGAGGGCTATGGAGGAGGAGTGCAGAGTGCTGGAATGGTCTCCTGCAGGCCCAGCTAAAGTGCCACTGGGAGGAAATGCCCTGTGAGGATGGGGGTCCACCCTGCAGGATGCAGTGTTGCACGAAATCACAGTCTTTTTTAAGGGGAGGTGCCCCCAGTAAGAATACAAGGGTTTAGGAAACACCAGGTGTTTCCAGAAACCAACGTGGTCCCATTACCACCACTACTAGAGAACCACCAGGGGGCTTGGTGATTCCTGTCGCTGTAGCGCTGGGCTCCGCAGGGTTAGACGTCCTGCTCCCTAAAGGACCCACATGTGCCAGGAAACGCAGAGAGAGTCTCTGGTTTGTAGACTAAGGTGGCTGCCTGGGTGCTTTGGGCTCCTGGTATCCAGGGACTAGATTGCAAGAGGAGGGGTCACTGTCTTGATAAGGGTAATCGACTCAGATCAATTACCCTTGATCAGAGAGGGTAGGGCTGCTGCAATGCAAGGAGGGGAGGAGTAGGTGTGGAACCCAGTCGGTCCTACTGGGCACTTTGTGATGCTCTTCTGACAACCGTGACTGTGAACGGGCAGGTATAGCATCCTTACCTGAGAAGAGCCTGGTGGCCAGAAGCTCAGTCCCCTTGGGGAGGAGAGCCTGGCTACGTTAGCGCATAAGCCACCAGAGTGAGGGTCCGAGAAACCTGGAGTGGATAGATGAGGAAGGAGGTGATAAGGATCATTTGCAGCTGAGTCCCAGTGAGGGCTGAGGGCTCCATCGGTCTCACTGATCTCCTCCTGCTAAGTTGCCCCTCCGGAAGAGTGGGCCACCAGATAGTCCGAGAAGCTTTCCCTAAGGTTTCCCAGATGAAAAAATGGATCTGAAAGGCTCAAGGAGTGGACTGTGATGGACATGGAGAGACCCACTCAGATGCGCTGCTGGTTTATCCTTCCTATCCCTCTATTGTGCTCTTCACGTTAGGGACCTATCTGCTATCTCACACTTGAACTTGCAACTGGCACCTGTAGTTGACGTGGAGATGCTCTACCAAGGCAGGACTTGCTGTCCAGCTGCAGAGAATGCCTTTTACAGAGGGCCACCCTCTGTTAGCTCCTTCGGGTCTGCTTCCGCTGCAGAGAGCTTCCTTTCCCGGGAGCCCACCCTTGACGGCAGAGTGAGATGTAGGCGCCCTGCTGCTTCTGTCCAGTGCAGGTCAACTCTGACAGATGCTGCCCAAGCTACTCACTCCCCCACTCCAGACCAGGTGGTCGAGCATCGTCAGAGTTGCGTCACAGTTTGCTGTCCTTCCTTCCGGTCCTGCTTCCTTCCCTTCTTTTCAAAGTTATTGGTCCCTAATAAACATCTCATCCCTAACTTCATCTTGCTGTCTGCTTCTCCAGGATCCATGCTGTGACCAGGGGAAGCCAGTGACTTTGTACCAGTCACCCCTGAGTTTGAGCCCAGTGTCCATTACTTTTTAGCTGGATAGTAACTGGATGGCAGACAGCTTGTCTCTCTGTGCCTCAGTTTTCTCATCTATAAAATGGGGCTGATAACCCCACTGGCCTTGCAGGGATATGGAGAATGGATAGGAAAATGCTTTGTAAGGGAAAATACACACACACACACACACACACACACACACACACACACACAGAGTTAATTACAAATCTCTCTGCTTGCATCTATGCCTATGGTACAGACTGAGAGCTGCAAGAAGTGGGGCCTCACTGGATCTGAGATCCTGCTGGGAAAGAGGTCTGGGCAGTCTGACTCTGGTGACCAACACACTAGCATGTCCCCATTATGGCTGCCACTCCAAGTGGCATCAGTAGAGGTGATGGCAGGGCCGGGCAGGATGAGCTGGGCACTGGGGAGCTATCCCGTTCTCTCCTCCTCCTTCCAGGAAGCCTCACTCCCTGCTCAGGTTGCTGCACCACATTTCTGATCAACACATCTAGATCCATAAAAACAAGAGGTGGATGGGATAGCTGCACATTCAGGGGAGGGGAGGATAAAATCTGGGGTGGGGGACGCTCATGAGATTCCTCTTCAAGTGTGAGTGAGCAGACAGACCAAGATAGGTGACGTATTTTCCAAGAGCCCCAGACTAGGTGGGGAGAGATGCGGGCGACCCAGGCAGGGCAGGGGCACCAGAACTGATGCTTTAAAGAAAACATTTATCAAAAATCAGGGAGGAAACCATCCCCCCCTCCCTATTGGAGAAGCCCTTGAGTGATGCTTCCTGGATCCTCCTACCCCGGTGTTTGTCTTTCACTGGATGTGAAAGCAGCTCTCACGAGGGGAGGGCTGGGCCCTGAGACCTTCGCAAGGCTCTCCATCTCCACACCTCTCTCAGCTGTCAGCTCAGCCCATCAGGGAAACACACTGAGTAACGCGGAAGACTGGGGGGTTGAGGGGTGGGAAGGTGTGGCCAAGTAGAGAACAGGGTCCTGGAACAGCTCGGGGGCTAGTTAGGGTGGGCTCTGGGCCTCAGTTTATCAGGGCAGTCAGCAGAGCCTCCACAGTCTCCCGACACAGCACATGGATTCTCCAGGAGTTTGGGGCAATGGGGCAGTGGTCCAGACAGTATCTGGCCCTCTCTTCAGCTCCAGCAGTACTCAGTAGAGGCAGGAGTCTTCCAGACCAGAGTTCATATCCCAGCTTGGTCTCTCAGCTTTGTGACACTGGACATGTCGCTTAACCTCTCTGTACCTCATTTTCTACCACCTATGGAGTTAGAGCCTTTAGCACAGTACCTGGCATAGAGAAAGTACTCAAATAAAAGCTTTATTTAAATTGTTATTATCAGTATTATTACCTACCCTTTCTGTAAGCATGTACTATAGATTTTAATATACAATATAGTTTATGTAATTGAGATCTTACTATGTCTTACTTCTTTCTTATCACAGTATCATGAGTGCTTTCTTACATCATTAAAATTCCTCAAAAGCAACATATTAATTCCTTCATAATAGTCCCTCATCTAGAAGTGTCATTGTTTACTTTGTCACCCTTGGCTGGATGAAGAGGGCATCACGGCTTTTCTCTCGTATCCTCAGGCTGTAATAAACATCTATAGGCATAATCCTTGCTCAAATCCCTGACCACTTCCTAAGGACCAATTCCTGGAATCACTGTATCAGGGCACGACATTTCAAAAGCTCAAGATCTCTATTACTTAATTGCCTTCCAAAAAGACTTCCAGCAGTGCCTGAGAGTGCCTGTCTCACCACACATTTAAAAGCATTGATTTTTCTGTTTTTATTTAGTCTTTACTAATTTCATGGGCCTGAAATTATACTTCACTATCTTTTGGAGACACAGAGCCCTGGCCTATAGCCCCTGTTTCCCAGCAGGGCGATAATCAAATTAGATTCAGTGGCTTCCAGCAAACCTCATGACGAAAGGCAGCCTGTGACAGGGTAGCCCCGAGTGGGGAGTCGGGAGCTGGTTCCCCGTCTCAACTCTGCGCTCACTTGCTGTGTGACTTGGGTATATTACACGGCCCTCTCTGGGCCTTGGTTTATCGATCTGCTACTATTGCCTCCCAGCTAGTCTCCCTGCCTCCACTTTATCTAGGCCTTGAGCAGTGCCTGACACATAATATGTGCTCAACAAATATTTGTTAAAGACTGAACTGCCGGAGTGACCTTTATAAAGGAAAAATCTTGCCGCATCATTATGCTGCCTCTAGCCTGCTCACACTTCCTAACATTCTATTTACTTATTTGGTCTGCTCATGGATTTCTGCTTCTATTTAGGATGTGAAAAGACACAAGAGAGAATGTGAACAAAAAGGCACATAATCTACAAAATCATAACTTTTCTTGAGCCCATCAGGAAGCTGGGGCTGCAAGGTACCCGATGAACTGGAATCCGCAGGATGACGTGACGCACCAAGGAGAGACAGAACACGCAAACCGCTGCCCCTTCGGCAGCACCTCGGAGAGAGTGGTGGCTGCGGCGAAAGTAGGCACGAAACAACAGCTAACGTTTTAATGAATTCTTGGAGGCTGAAAGTGGACTGGCATGCCAGCTGAGCATTCCCGGGAGCCCCAGACACAAGGGGAGTGCACATTCACGGCGGTTTCCCATGGTGCTCAGGAAAAAGACTGGGGACAGGACTAGCAGTGGAGAGGGCCACCTCCCGATGGCACACAGATCTGAAAGCCCTCCCACTTCCCAGACCCTTCTCTCCTGTGAAGCGCAAGCCTTAAGCCACTTCAGTGGGGCAGGAACCCTTCTCACCCCCAGGGCCCAGGCAAAGACCTGGACGATGCCCAGGGTGGAGGCGGCCCAGGGTCCTGCGCACAGTGGCTGGTTATGATTCTTAGCAGCATGATCGGATGCCCCTGGGGCTGTTGGATTCCAGGCTGCCTCCTGTCCTCCATCCTCGGAGTTTTCCCAGAGTTACCACCCGTCCACACCCAGGACCAGAGGCAGCGTCAGGACCAGCATCAGAGAGAAAATGGATTTGACTGGAGCCCGCGCCCCCTCCGCTGCATCTACCCTCGCTCCCCTCCCCCAGCTTTTTGCCTCTACCAGGGCTTCCAGGATATGCTCCTGGGCTCCGACCACAGTCCAGTTGCATTGTCCTGGTCCAGGGAGGCCTGGTATCTTGGACCAGAGGACAGGTGGGCAGAGGCTCATCTGCCTGAGGAAATGGAGGCTAATGGGACAGGACGTCCTCCCCCCAGGGTCCCCATCAGAGTCCTTGCGCTCGGTGACACTGCTTCCGCTCGCTGGGCCTCCCCATTAGGGCGCAGCGTCAGGGTTTGCACGACTTCCCCGGCTCTGGACGCCCTGTGGTGGGTGATGATGTCGTTACAGACCAGGACACTGTCCCCAAAGAGGCCTGGGAGACGTCAGCGGCCTCTCGTCAGGGTGTCAAATCCAAGCCCAACCCCATGGACCCCAGGGGACCCTCAAGGAGGGGGGGGCCTGCGGGGGAACCTCAGACCGCAGGGGAGGCTGGGAAAGGGGAGAAGGAGAAGGTCAGTGGGCGGAAGCACGGGGGCCTGAGAGGCACAGTTGGCTTGTGGGCGGGGCCAGCCTGGGGCTGCAAATTAACTACAGTGTTTAATTAGAGTTTGGAAATGGGCTCAGAGCTTCCAGTCAGGTAAGCGTTGACCGGGAGGACCCAGCCTCAGTGTGATCCCTCTTCCTACAGAGAAGCACCCCCAGCTCTCCCCACCTCAGGGGCCTCTGCAGCCCGTCCCCTCGCCCCAGGGTCTCCCCTCCCCGTCTTCTCTGCAGCTCTGGGCACCAAGCACAGCCCTCAACACAGCAGTGCATCACCTGTGCACTTACCTGCTCCTGTCTCCCCTGCTGGATTGTGACCCAGAAGTGACAGGACCAGGACAGGGTTTCCTCCGTCACCACTGTGTTCCAGGTGCAGGGCGGGCTCACAGTGGGCCTTGGTACGTTTGGTGAATGAATGCGGACAGGAGTGACTTAATTTATCTTTAGGGGAGTGATGAAGAATAGGGGGCTTCTGAGGGCTTTTCTGGGATAGAAAGCCCCAGGGAGCAGCAGGCTGGGGGTGGGGGAGACAGTGAGCTCAGAGGCTTCTGGGCCAGGTCGGCAGGAGCGAGGCTTCTCCCTCCACCTTGAGAGCCTCTGGCATGGCCTCTCACCAGAGGGTACAATGGCTGCCTCTCCAACACCAATTTTCTAGCCACAGTTTGAGAAGTTCTTGTTTTCCCCTCATCTGGAGGCTGCTATAGAAGCAGACAAATCCACCAGATACCCAAGGATGGAAAGGCAAGGCAAGGAAGAAAACTAATTTTAATTTTATATATCTGGATCTAGAGCTAGAGTTTTTCATAATTGAAACATGGGAGAACATCATGATGGGCTTGGACCTGGACCAGCCTCCAGAGCAGCTGGCATGGCTTTTCCCTGGCTTCTTGTCTGCTAGCATCATCCTTTTCTCAGGCTTCCATTCTCCTTTGTTGTTTATAATTCTATCATCATTTATTGGGCTACAGCCCTAGACATACGGCTGGGAGCCTGTGCAGGGTGGTGGGTTGGCCATCTGCTGCTGGAAGTGGAGGTGATGCAGCCTCGGGTTGGGCTGCACTGAAGAAAGAGGAAGACAGGAGGGAAATACAGAGGACCAAGAGGTGCGGAGGGAAAACAGCCTCCGTCACCAGCCCTCACACCAGGTTGTTGCAGAGGTATGCTGAGAGCAATTCCTATTTCCTCATTGCTCTCTGAAATCACCTGGTGTTCTCATTAGAATCCCACACATGGGGGATGCAGGTTCTAGACCCTCTAACCTGCTATATGACCTTGGGCAAGGGCCACAACTTCCAGCCTCAGTTTCCCCATCTGAGCAATGGGATGATTGAGGTAGCTCAGTGGTTCTTACCCCAGCTGTAAAGATTTCCTCTTCCAGGCAAGATGGAGTGAACTTCCCGCCCGAAGTGACCAAAAACCACAGGATTATGAAACAATGGTTTGCAAGACACTGGACTTCAGGCAATGAAGGAGAGATGAGAAACAGATGCAGTGGGTCCTACAGTCACCCTGGTTTCCAGCCCTGAGTTTCCCGGCCATGGGACAAGGAGGAGGAACGTAAGTAGAGCCCAGGGAGGTCCCACTGTTGAGGAGTTGGAGCTGAGATTCCAGAAGACCAAGGTGGCTGGAATTCACAGGGCATAGTGCCTGAGAAGAGAGAGCTGCACAGAGAGAAGACTCCGGAGAGGACACAGAAGGGTCTTGCCTCAGGTGTGGGAAACTTTAGCCCTAGACTGAGAGCTGCTCTGGTCCCATCTAAGATATCTTAAAGAAGATCCTGAAGAATCACACTGTTTCCAAGTAACTTCACTGCATTACAGAATAAAGCTCAAAATATTTATAACAAAACAAAAACATCCAGCACCCAATAAGGTAAAATCCACAGTGACTGGCAAAGAAAGCTGGGGTGGCTATAGTAATAGCAGATAAGGTAGGTTGCAGAAAAACAATATTACCAGAGACAGAGGAAATGATATTGTGAGTTCATCAAGAGGACCTAAGAATCCTAAATGTTTATGTACCTAGTAACAATGCTTCAAAATACATAAAACAAAAAAATGATACAACTGCAAGGGGAAAGAGACAGATCCACAATGATAGTCAGAAATTTCAGCATGCCTTACTCGATAATTGATATAGCAAGTAGACAGAAATTCATAAAGGATATAGAGAACTTGAATAACATCATCAACCAACTTGATCTAGGTGATATGTATAGAACACTCCATCCTGCAACAGCAAAGTATACATTCTTTTCATGAGTATATCTAAATATGCCAGCATAGACCATATTCTGGGTCGTAAAACAAGTCTCAATACATTTGAAGGGTTCAAGTTGTACAGAGTTTGTTCTCTGACCACAACAGAAATAAACGAGAAATCAGTAATTTAACAGAAAGAGCTGTTTCAGTAACGGAAAGATCTCTGAAAAATCTCCAAAATATTTTGAAACTAAATAGCACACTTCTAAATAACCCATGTGTAAAAGAATCAACCAAAAGCGGAACTAGAAAGCATTTTTCATGGAAAGAAAATGAAAATACAACATCTCCAAATTTGTGGGATGCTGCGGAAGCAGTTCGTTGGGGAAATTTATAGTACTAAACGCTTGCATTAGGAAAGAAGAAGTGTCTCAAATCAGTGACCCCAACTTCCACTTAAAGAAACTAGAAATAGAAGAGCAAATTAGATCCAGTGCAGGTAACAGAGAGGAAATAATTATGAGTAGAAATCAGTGGAGAAAAGCAATAGAGAAAATCAATGAAACCAAAGCTGATTCTCTGAGAACATCAATAAAATTGATAAACCTCTGGTCACACTGATCAGGAAACAAAAAAGGGAAGACACAAATTACCAGTATCAGGAATGAGAGAGGTGACATTACAGATTCTACATAAATTATTTGAAATTTTTCTGCATGTGAGATCTTTTTCATATATATGTATGAATATGTATTCATTCATTCATATCAGTATGAACTAATGGATATATTTATTTTATCCTTTGGGTTATAATGCAATATTACTTTAGGTATTCTGTTGCTGAGATTGACCAAACTTTGGCCATTGAAAGTTCTTTCAGTTGGCTCTCGTTTTCCTTTGATTTTCACCCATCATTATGAGTTTTTCTTTTGTTTGTTTGTTTTTAGCACTTGCTTACTTTCTGGCCCTAAAAGATGTGTCCTGCTCATCTTGTATATTTCCTGCCCTAGTCCTAGAATCAGCCTTTTCTTCAAGGGGATCTGGTTCCTTTTATTGGAGAATGGTATGAGAAACCAAGATCTGGGTACTAGACATGCTTGTTGCTACTGGGATGTCATTGCCTCTAGGCTCTGTCAGCTCACAGAGAAAGGAAATAAAGCTCTGTGCACTAACCCATGCATATGCACTTAGGTATAAATATTTCTATATGTAAACCTCTGTGTCTATATTCAGCTAAACATGAGTTCATACTGGTATCGCCAACTCTAATCCATTACCACGTGGACCATTTTAGCCTCCTCCCCTTCTTTGTCTGGAACCTCCCACCCCAGCAGTGGGAGAACTGGCTCCCACCATCTACCATCCACAGGAACATTTATTCCCAGTGTACATGTATAGTGATTTCAGACTTGTTAACCCATCTGCCATGGAAAACAACTTTATCCAGTAGAGGACAGTGCTTACGTGCAGTTCCCGCTGCCTTTAGTCTTATAGACTCCACCCATTTTCAAGGTCACAGAGGTCAGCACCTTTTGTCTCCACCTGCCTCACTGAGGGGATCTCATACATTTGTGAGACAGTTAGATTCTTTTGTCACAGTCTGCATCCCACCCTGGACTCCCTGACCCCCTAAAGGATTTTTCAAAATCTGCGTACATTCATCCTTTCTACTGTTAAGTTCTGTGGATTCGGACAAATGCCTGGCATTGTTGGTCCGCCATTATAGTATCACACATAATAGCTTTATTGTCCTGAACAAAATCTTCTGTATAATACTTCGTCTCTTCAATTCTCCCTGTTCCCCAAAGCCCTTGCCACCACTGATCTGTTTACTGTGTCTATAATTTTGCCTTTTCCAGAATGTCACACAAATGCAGTATTTTCAAGTGACTATCTTCCTCTTAGCAACGGGCATTTAAGATTCATCCACCTTTGTGTAGCTTGACTGCTCATCCCTTTTGATCACTGAGTCATATTCCATTGTCTGGGTGTACCGCAGTGCGTTTATCCATTTACCTATAGAAGGACATCTTGGTTGCTTTCAGTTCTTGGCAATTATGAATAAAACTGCTATAAGCATTCACATGCAGGTTTTGTATATTCACACATTTTCAGATCAGTTGAGCGCATACCTGGGAGTGTGATTGTTGTTGGATTGTATGGTAAGGCTATGTTTAGCTTTCTTAGAAGCCGCCAAACTCTCTTCCGAAGTGGCTGCACCATTTTGTATTCACACCAGCAATGAGTGAAAGTTCCTATTGCTTTGCATCCTCTCCAGAGATTAGGATCGTCAGCAGTGGGATTTTTAAAAAAATCTAGATACCTGGGCCCCATTCCCAGAAATTCTGACTCCATCAGCCTGCGGTGGGGCCCAGGTCTCAGTATTGCTGAAAAGTTCCAGGAGATTCTGATGTGGAGTCAGGCTTGAGAACCAGGGAGTTACACCAACTGCCTCACTGTACAGATGGAGAAACTGAAGCCCCAAGGGCAGTAGTGCTGCAGTGGGGCTGATCTCTAAGGCCCTTCCAGCTGACAGTTTGGGAGGGGCTGTGTGATTCCTGGTTAAGAGCTGGGGCTCTGGAGTCCCAGTCCTGGGCTCGAATCCCGAGTCTGCCTCTCACCAGCTGTGTGACTTTGGGTGAAGGCCTGTACCTCTCTGAGCCACTCCTGCGTGAAATGAGGATGGTCCTAGGACCTGGTACACAGGCTGTGTGAGGACCTGTTGGGTCAATAAGTCCAGAGTGCTCACCCAGAGCTGGGCACACAGTGGGGCCGGGACACTGCCAGCGACTGATCCTGGGACTCTGGTCACGTGACTCCGCTGTGCCGAGGTCCCATCCAGGGAGGCCTGCTCCGCCCCTTCCTGGACCATCCCGGCTCTCCCTGCCCCGCCCTCCCACTCGCTGCTGTTCCCACTTTGTCTCCAGCCCTGGGGGCTGCGGTGGCTCCACCACCCCCTCCCTGCTCCCCCACCCCTCCCTTTTCTTCTCCCACTTAACAAACAGCTTCACTTAAAAAGCCATCTGGGAGGATGGATGGCGCAAAGGCACATTTTGTAGAATAAGTTTTCAGGGGGAAGAGCCAAGAAATTAAAGGCACAGCACTTCCGAGTCCAATCTGACTAGGCCGCATGCCTCTGACTGCTGGAGAATTGCGTTTCTGTATTATAATCCACCCCTCACCCCCAGGGCCCAGTGTTCTGGGCTCCGTCTTCACTTGTCTTTGAGACGTCCTGCTCCCAATGTCTCTGGCTGATTCCCTCCCTCAGGATGAACCCCCCTCTCTATCGCCAGGGAGGGGCGGCAGCTGGGGCTTCCCTAACCCGACTCCCCCCTCCTGTGTGATCGTCATCCCACCTCAGGCAGCTGCTCCCCTCCTTACAGGAGCCCCAGGTGAAGCTTATGTTCTTTTGTGGGGTCTTCCAGGGCAGATTTAGGAATAGCAGGAGAGATGTGTCCGTAGTTGGGATGGATAGGCAGCCCTGGGAAGGGGTAATGAGCTCCCCGTCACTGGAGGTGTGCACAGAGGAAGGGTGAGCACTCAGCAGAGAGGCCTCGCAGGAGGCAAACCAGCAGAGAGGTTGGGGGCACGGGCTTCAGGGGCCAAGAGATCTGGGCTGAGTCCCGGTCACGTTGATTGCAAGGTGTCTGACATTTAGCAATGACTTATACTCACTGAGCCTCAGTTTCTTCATCTGGGAAATCAGGCAAAAGAAGTTCCACGTCCCAGGGTTGTCATGGAGACAAAAGGACATAATGTGTGCGAAGCACTGAGCGTGGAGTGCGGCTTATCATTACAGAGTGGGAGGAGGCTGGGTTGTGAAACCCTGAGCAATCTAAGGTCCAGCTTGCTGCAGTTTTAGACTCTGAGCTCCAGTAATTCGATTATACGAAGATTATAAGATTTCCTAAGATCCTAAGGCTTTCGAATTTATGATTTTGTGACTCTCCTCATCTAAGTCTCCTCAGAAACCTAGGCTGTGTGATTCGCATTCTAAACCCGTCCCTCCACCAGCACGGCCGTCTCAGCCGTGGGCTGTCTGCTGCACAGGGAGCGTTTATCTCCGTTCCTCTTTCCACTTCAAATCTTCCATCTTTACCCCCCAGTGGCCCACTGCTACTTCTTTAGGGATGCCTTTTCTAATTCTAGCCTCATCCACTGAACCCTTTGTTCAAAGCACACCAGGCCCCTGCAGTGTGGCTGAATTGTGCCCTTCATCCCCGCCCCAGCACACTCTCCTGCACTTCCCGCCCTTCCCACCAAACCCCATCTTTGCCTATTGAAATCTTCCCTCACTTTCAAGGCCAGAGTCAAGGGCAGGCCTTCCATGAAACTTTTTTCACCTCCCAGTTGAAATGAACGTCCTTCACCTCTATGTTCTGTGCAGATTTTGCTCTGATCACTGTTACAGCAGCTGTCAGAGTCTGACTCATTTTGGGGGGGGGATGTCTGCCCTTCGCCCCATGGCAGACCCACCTCTGGTGTCCTTCCAAGACCCCTCCGTACTCCCCTAGAAAGGAAGACGTGCAGATCTGATTGGTCAGAGGCGAGACACTGGTTGGGCCACGCTCACTAGTGGGCAGGGTCAGTGCGTGGAAGGTGAGGCGCTGGACCAGCTCTCTCCTTCCACCCCTCAGCTCCCCTCCACGTGCCTCCAGGAGGGAGTCAGCTCTGCAGACCCAGCCACAGTGAAGCCAGGGCGGGTAACCCTGCTTCCCCGAATCACTCTCCTCTTTTCTCTCTCCCTGAGTGAGCTCGGCCATGCCTGTGGGCCCAGCCCTGTCCATGTGCTAACAGCCCCTGATCTCTATGTGCTGCCACCCCGCTGAGCCATGATCCACATCGAGGGTCTTTGATGCACCCGACCTGTCCAAGGCCAGGCCACACAGGGCTGAGCTGGACAGGCCACCCCTGCCTCCTTGACCTTTCCCTCTGGGGGTCCTGCAGCCTCCTGCCCCTCAAGAAATTTAAAACCAAACCCTTCCCCTTCCCCTCAAACCTGGTCCTCCCCACGGTTCCCATCTTGGTGTTGCCCCCGCAGCGCCCACTCACCCAAATCAGAAACAAGGGGCATCCCTGACTCTCCTGACACCTCAGGGACCATCAGGTCCTGCCAAGCTGAACTCCTTTAACTGCTGCAGTTCCCTCCCCACATCCACCATCCCTGCCCCATCTCAGGCCCTGAGCATCTCCATCCGGCCAGACATCGCTCCCCACCAGCCCCACCTGGTCCCTCAGCCACACCACGGCCCCTGCATTCCATCCCATGACCCTGAGATGTGAGCAGGGGTGTCCTGCCCTGGGGCCCCATGCTTTAGGGGCCCTGTTCCCGCCTCCTCCAGTTGTGCCTCTCCCCTCAGGGACTTGGGGGACAAGGGACAAGCTCCGGTCCCCCAACCCCAGAACTCCCTTCCTGATTGACCCGAACCTGCTTCCAGGGCTCGTGTGGCCTCCAGGGTCTGCCCCCCCGAGGGTGGCCCGCAGAGCCAGCACATGCCCCCTAAACCCCGAAGTGCAGCTGTGGGTGGGGAGGTGCGGACAGAGCCTGCGGGCTGGGGTGTCGCACACTGTGCATGAGACCGTGGAGCGGCCGAGCTGAGGGAGGGAAGGGAAGGTGCTGGTCCAGGCCGGGTCAGGGGTCAGGGGTCAGGGGCCAGCTGTCTCTGCTCCCTACATTCCTGGGCTCAGGAATTTGAGGAGGTAGGAGGAAAAACTTATTTGATTTGACAGTTCATTAGTTGCTTTATAACTCTTAGATATTTAGCCCACTGGTCTGGGGGCCTCACTGGTTCTTGTGCCCTGGGCTGCACATGTTGGGGGCGACCTGCACCCACACCCCGGCCACCAGACAGTGATCGTCCCAAACCCAGGACAGTCACGTTGATCTCTGCCTAACACCCTTCGTGGCTCCCGCAGGCCTTGGGACGGCGTCCCCATGCTGAGCCTGGCTCACAGGACTCTCAGTGCTGCGACCCTCCCCGCTGCTCCATCATCATCTCCCATCTGGGCACCAAAAACACACTCTGCAAAAACCCCGGACTCTGCACCAAATGCTGCCTGTTCCCCACCGCCCCAAACCAGCCCTCAAGCTTAGTGCATGGCAGGCTCAGGGCGCACAGGCCTCACTGCAGGCGGCGGTGGGCACGGAGGCAGGAGCTGGCCCGGCACTGGGTTGGGGGTGGTTTGGGGCTTATGTGCCCCGTGGGCAGTTGAGTCTTGGCTGTCACTTAGGAGGCCAGCAGGCCCTGACATGGCCAAGCTGGAGCCCGCCTGCCTGGGAGAATGTGGGAGACAGTGGAGGCCCTGAAAGGCTTTGAGGACTTTGCCTGTCACTTTGCCTGTTGGGAAAAAGGGTCCTCAAGAAGTCCATGCTGATGCCGGTGGACTGTCAGGGCCCTGCACCCTCAGGACCTCAGCTCTCCCATCCAGAGAAGGAGTGGGCTGAGCCCAAGGCCTCCAGGGGCCTTTACAAGCCCAATGTCCTGGCGTCCCCTCCTTCCACCCCCTGCCCCCGCAGCCTCAGTTTCCAGCCCCGCAGCCCCGGTCTCTGACCCCACAGGTGCTGAGCTCAGCTTTTGCTCTTCTCACCTCTGCTGGCAGGATCTGGGGGGCAGAGGAAGCTGTTCCAGGAGCCTGGGTGACCTGCCCTGGGCTTCTGAAGTGGGGAGGGGTCCCTTCTACCAGTGCAGTGGGAACCGGGAAGGAACTGAGGGCTGAGACCCGGCCTGGGCTCAGGTGATCAGGCTCTGGAGCCTGCAGCCTGGTTGAAGGCCTCTGCCTCAGGGCCTGCCTTTCCCAGCCACCTGTTTCCATGGCAACCAGAGCCCTCAGGCAGGAGCTGAGCCCCACCCCCACCCCTCCCCAGCCCACCCCACTCCTGCCCTTGGGGAGGGAATGTGCCCTTGTTATAGGTGAGCAGGTGGGAGGAGATGACTACAGCCAGGCCTGGGCGGATGTCACAGGCTGTGAAATCCATAACCAGGTGATGTGATTACAAATCCAGGCATCCTCTGCCCCCACTTGTTTTTGATACAAATCAGAGAGGTTTCAGGACAGGAAAACGGATCCTTGTGTTTTTCAGCCTGTGAGGCTCTTTGTTCCCTCTTACTGCTCAGTCCTCATCCTGTTCGTTATCCTTGGGCTCTGCCATGTGAGCCCGATGACCGGGGGCCCCTCCATTGCAGCCCACCTCCATCTGAACCCCTCTGTGCCCTGGAGACTGTTCTGCCATCGTGCTTCCTGGCTGGTCGCCAACATCGAGAACTTGGGCTTTTACCCTCAACCCCCCACCCCACACTCCTGCACCCCTTGCAGCCCTTTGGACACCATGACGTGTTCCTCTTCCTCCCATCCCCTTCTGGCCACGCCCCTGCTGCTGGTCCACACTGCGCTGGCCCAGCCCCCGCTCCCACTCCTGAGGGACCGCCCCATTTTTGTCCCCTGAGCAAGACGCACTCGCTCTTCACTTGGTAGATGTGTAGTGAGCCCCGCCCTGTGCCAGGAGCTGGGCTTATAGCGGAGAACAACAGCAGCGACCACAAGACTCTTTGGCCTTGGGAAGCTTCTCTTCTAATGGGGACGATGGACTGTAACTGTCTAGATCGAGCGTGTCTCACGTATAGTTTGGTGACGAGTGAAAAGGAGACAAATCAAGCAGCAAGGGGACATGGGACCGTCAGGGGCTTGCAGTTGAAGTGATGGTGGGTGAGGAAGAGCTCACTGAGAAGCTGACGTTTTCCCGAAGACTTGCGGCGGGGCGGGATGAAGGAGGGAGCCACGCGGATATTTGAGGACGAGCATTTCTAGCAGAGGGGATGATGGGAGCACAGGCCCTTCAGGTCACCACTTAAACATCTTAATTTGTTTTTTTGGCTGCACGGTGCAGCGTGTGGGATCTTAGTTCCCGGACTAGGGATTAAACCCATGCCCCCTGCAGTGGAAGTGCAGAGTCTTAACCACTGGACCACCAGGGAAGTCCCCAGGGCACCACTTAAATATCAGCTCTTGAGACTCCCATCTGAGTTAGTCCCCCTTATTATCCTCCCACACAGTCTCCTGTGCAGGGCATGCTTGGCCCCATCCCTGGGTGTGGTCACACATGGGTTAGGACTTTTACTCGAAGGCCATGTCCCTTCCTGACCGTGACCCTCAGGAGACCAGGTACCTGGTCCGACTCATTTACTGCTCACCCCTGCACCCGGTACCCACTTAGCACATGGTAGGTGCACAGCAAATCACCTGGATGAAATAGTACACTGTTAGAATGGGAAAGGAAATAAAACATAAAAAGGCTCATGTTCCTGGGCTTCCCTGGTGGTGCAGTGGTTGAGAGTCTGCCTGCCGATGCGGGGGACGCGGGTTCGTGCCCCGGTCCGGGAAGATCCCACATGCCGCGGAGCGGCTGGGCCCGTGAGCCATGGCCGCTGAGCCTGCGCGTCCAGAGCCTGTGCTCCGCAACGGGAGAGGCCACAACAGTGAGAGGCCTGCGTACCGCAAAAAAAAAAAAAAAAAAAAAAAGAAAAAAAAAGCTCTTGTTCCTTAGAGCAGAAACAGCCCAGAATGTTATTAATTGATTTTACCCGTGGGACGGGAAGGGTGGTTTGTGTTCTATGCTGCGCGACTCCATTTCATTTCATTTTATTTCTAGTCCTAGTCTTAATCCAAGTCCTAGTTCTTTTCTGTTTTATTCTATTTTAAAAAGCAAAAAACAACCGCCCCCCCCCACTGCATAATTGGAACTAGTAATTACAGCTCCCATCCCTGATTTGTGCCTCCATGACTCTGGTCCTGAAGAAAAGATCATTTCATATTTAATCAGTATTAGTTCTAGGATGCTCTCAGGGGACATGTTCACTTCAAGGCTGTGTAGTTTAATTCTCAGTGAGGCTTAATTAGATCAAGAAAAGAGCCTGGCCTCGGGGCAGGACTGTGGTGGTGGGGACCACGAACGCCCAGAAAGGCAGAACCCCGCCTGTCATCCCCCTGCCTGCATCTACCCTCCCGCCCATTCCTCGGGTCTTTCCAGCCCCTGCCTCAGGGGGAGAGCAGAGCCAGGCCTCCCTCCCACGCTGCGATGACTGACAAATCTCATATGGGAGGAAGGACAACAGTCGATGTTCAGGAAGGCAGTGGGCCACCCACCTACTGACTCATCCTCGGAAGCTTCCTGGAGCCTTTCTGGCTTGGCAGGTGGTAAGGGGGGCAAGCAGGGGCATCCACAATCAGCCCATCCTTTCCCTGGTGGGGACAGGATGTTCCCTTAACCAACTCACTTCTCCCTGTTAATTCTGCTCAATTCAACCTCTGTTATCACTGCCGTGGTTATCATCATATCATCATCTTAGCTACTGGGTCATGGAGGTTACTGGGTACCAGGCAATTTAAACACAAGATTGCAAGCCTTGAAGGAAAACCTGCAAGAGGGTATCATTATCTCTATTCCTCAGATGAGGAAATTGAGGCCCACCTCTAGTCAGCGGAGGAGCGTGCACTAGAGCGGAGGGCAGCAAGGTCTGAGTCCTGGCTTCAGAGCTCACCAGCTACGTGAGCCGTGGGCACGTTCCTAAGTCTCAGCGTCAGTTTCCTCCTCTCTCTCAGCTCCTTTGATTCCCACAACAATGCCACAAGCTGGCGGCTACACTGTGTCCATCTGCGCTGTGAAGTTGCAGACAGGAGGCTCAGGGGAGGGAAGAGCTTTGGCCGTTTTCGCACAGATCAGACTTGGTGGTGCTGGGGCCCAGCCTGGCTCTGGCTGGTGCCGTTCTCCCCTCTGCCACCCTGCCCCGGCTTCACCAGCTCAGTCTAGGGGAGCAAACTGCCCTCCGTAGGCTCCCTGGGCCAGACAGGTTTGCTCAGGGGGAAGGCACACTCTTCCTGTCAGACACAGAGCGTCAGACCATCCACACAAATGAACACATGTTATGTGCCGTGCTGGGTGCCGACGGATCCCCTCCAGACATGGGGGGGCCTGGATCCCCTCCTGACATGGGGGTGGAGCTTCTCCCCAGGCCCTCCCACCCCCTTCCCTCTTTCTCGCTCTGCCCAAGACACACAGAACAGGTGTGGCTTCACGAGTTCTAGGGCCAAACTGCCTGGGATGGAATCCTGGCTCTGCCGTGTATCCTGTGTGTGCTGCTTGACTGGTCTTTTCGTCTCTGAGCCTCAGCTGCTCATCTGTAAGGGAAGACAGTCAACAACGGTATCTGCCTCATTGAAGCGTGGAGGGGATGAACTAAATGGTGATGTATAAAGCGTTCAGACCAGGGTTTCCTGACTAGCGGCCACTCAGTACCGAACAGCGACTTCTTACTTTGGTTTGGCTTGGCTTCTGGGGTCTACTGTGGAGGGTAGATGAGGCCCCAAATCCTTGACCCCAGTGCACACAGGGGGGCTGTGAGGGATGTGGCCTTGCTGCTGGAGTCAGGTGTCCCCAGGTCCCTAGCCTGGCTCTACCATCACTCTTCGTGACCTTAGACAGGCTCAACCCTCTCTAGTTATGAATCTCGATGTTTCCGGGGAAAAGTTGGCATAGAGAGCTCATCTCCAGGCTCCCTGCCACCTCTAAGAGCCCAGTACACTGAGGTCAGCCTGAGCCCTCACCCACAGAGGCACCGGACCCCGGAAAGATGAAGGCCGCAGAAAAATCTACCCGGAAGAGAGGGAAGCTTGTCCCATTCACTGTGGCTGCTGCCCTATGTCATTCGTGGAGCACTTCCGCTGCGCTGTGCTGTGCTAAACACGATAAAGGCATTGCCTCATTCAAAACAATGCCGCGACGTAGGCACAATTAGTGTCCCCATTTTGAGGCTCCATGTCCAAGGTCATCTCATCCAGGAAGTGACATTGAGGCTAAGTTGTTGAACACTTTACGTGGGCGTTGTGCTAAGTCAGAACTCTCCGCGAGTTTTCTCATTTAATCCTCACAGGTACCCTGTGCCGTAAGCGTGGGCATTCTGGGTCCCATTTTACAGGTGAGGAAAAATGAGGCCCATGGGGAGTAAGCAAGGTCACACAGCTAGCAGACGGTGAAAGCAGACTCAAACCATGCTGCCTTGACCCCTAACTCCAAATACTTTCCACCAGGTTCCTCTGCTTCACTTGCGGTACGCAGGCCTCTCACTGCTGTGGCCTCTCCCGCTGTGGAGCACAGGCTCCGGATGCGCAGGCTCAGCGGCCATGGCTCATGGGCCCAGCCGCTCCGCGGCGTGTGGGATCCTCCCGGACCGGGGCACGAACCCGTGTCCCCTGCATCGGCAGGCGGACTCTCAACCACGGCGCCACCAGGGAAGCCCTGCTTCACTTGATTTAAACCCACTGATCCCATTAGGAGTGGGGCGGGGGGTGTCCCATTAGCGGCTCCACCATCATTTTACTTCTCTCTCAACTCTCCTTTCTCCTGCCCACTCATAAACTGTTCCAGGCTGTTACTGCTCTCCTTAAGTCACCCACTTGGCCGGTGACAATAGAAGAAACAGTCCTCTTCACTCCCGACGTGGGTTTCATCTCCTCCGGTTCAGTCCTCATCGTAGTTATCCCCAGGCTCTCCACTTCCCGCTCCGCCCCCCTCAGCCCCGCCCACACGGATTCCTGCAGCTGCTCTGGCAACGGTCACCAGGGATCTCTTGGTGGTGACATCCAAGGGGCACTTCTCAGTGCTTCCCTGGCTGGACCACCACCTGCTGGTGACCACTGTGGACCACACAGATCACCATTCAACTTTGTCAGCCACCACTGAACGCTGACCATCACTGACTACAGATGCCCAGGCTGACCGTCACTGCCGACCACTGTGGATTGCCTTTGACTGCCATTGGTCACTGCTGACTAACATCATCACTACTGACAATAGTCTACCTTCTTCTTCTTCTCCTCCTCCTTCTTCTTCTTCTTCTGAACTAGGTCGATTAAAACATTTTTTTATATTGGAATATAGTTGATTTATGATGTTGTATTAGTTTCAGGTGTACAGAAAAGTGATTCAGTTATATATTTACATTTTCAATTCTTTTTCGGAATATTGAGTAGACTTCCTTGTGCTATACAGTAGGTCCTTGTTGATTATCTATTTTATATCTAGTAGGGTGCATATGTTAACCCCGAACTCCTAATTTATTCCTCTCCCCTACATTTCCCCTTTGGTAACCATAAGTTTGTTTTCTATGTCTGTACCACCTGCTTCCTGATTCTCTGTCCCTCTCCCCTCTCTCCATGTCATTCTTTCTCTTTCTTAGTTCTCCTCCCACCTCTCTGACAGATCTCATACCACTCGGTTGGTCTCTCAACTCATCCTCACAGCACGCCCACTTTTATCATTGTGCAATGATTTGCCCTCCTTCACACTCTCCTGGGACAGTCTCACCCACACCATCAGCAGGTGGCATCAGCTACCACCTCCAATGCCGAGGACCCCAAACCTCCCTCCCCAGGGCAGTGGATGAAGGGTTGGGGCTGGCTCTGTCACTTACACTCTGTCCAAGGCTTGGCCTTGAACAGGGCAAGTCATTTCCCTGATCCTCAATTTCCTCACTTGTAAAAATGGGGAAATGATAACTTCCTCCCTCAAAGGACTGCTGTGCTGATTAAATAAGGTCACAGACGTGGACCTGACCAGTCAAAATCATGGCACACAGCAGGTGCCCAGCACATGCTCATGTCTTTTCTTCTTATGAGATTCTCCTGAGCTAAGAGTCTTTTTTTTTTTTTTTTTTTTGCGGTACGCGGGCCTCTCACTGCTGTGGCCACTCCCGTTGCGGAGCACAGGCTCTGGACACGCAGGCTCAGTGGCCATGGCTCACGGGCCCAGCCGCTCCGCGGTATGTGGGATCTTCCCGGACCGGGGCACAAACCCGTGTCCCCTGCATCGGCAGGCGGACTGTCAACAACTGCGCCACCAGGGAAGCCCCTGAGCTAAGAGTCTTTCATGGAACCTTTGGCCGATCACTCTGTGGGTCCCCCAGAGGAAGGAAGGGGCTTGTTTAGGTGGGGTGGTCAGGAAGGGTCTGGTAGGCTTGTGGACATTAGCTGGTGGGGGATGCGGAGAGGTGACAGTGGAGTATGTCACTCCCTTAGGGGTCAGAAAGGATCCTAATGACCTTAGTGACCATAATGTGACCTTGGGACTTCCAAATCCAGGTCTCACCAGCCCAGCTGCTGCTGGAATGTCCATCCCCCTGAGAGACTGGCATGGGAGACTGTCCAGAGTTGCCCCATCTGCTGCCACACTCTCCCCTCCACACCATCCTGACCGGCTGGGAGAGAGGATGAAGGACGTCTCCACTGGGAGAGGAGCATCAGAGAGCACACCTGTGCCAGCCCGCGCCCAGGCCTCTGCCTGAGATGTGATATGCAGAGACCAGCATGAGGGTGAGAAGCCAGTGCTCACTCCACACCCGGTTCACAGTGGGGCCTCAGGAACATTGCATTCTGGTAGTGTCTCCACGGGAAGAAGAAGTTTGGCCCCCTGGGAAAGGAATCTCTGTTCTCCAGGGCGGCAGGTAATGAGAGGTGGGGTCTGAGAAGGCCACCCCTGTGCTCTGAACTCACAAAATCCAGACATGCGCGCCTGCTGCTTTCTGCAGCCTTGCTCTGCTTCGCTTGCCGACTTTTCCCCAACAGGTTTACTGATCCTTCTGTGCCTGGCCCTGGGCTGAGCATGTGGCATCTGGAAATGACAAGTTGTGACACCTGCCTTGTCCAGTGGGGACTGCGACGAACAGATCATCGCCACATAGGCATGTGGTACTGCGCAGGGTCTGGAGGGGGCGCTGGTACTGCCTGGATGGGGAGGGGGATGGGAGGGGAGCATTTCTCCGTCAGACACCCAGCTCCATCCACGGTGCCAGGGCCTCAGAGCTCTGAAGGGTCTGTGGAAGTGTTTAAGGCCTGAAAAGAGTCATGGGATTTAAATACAAACAGAAAGTTGTAACATAAATGCAACAGGAAGCTGATGCGTGCTTAATTAAATGTCTATAAAATGTAACATTGTCAGAGAGTCATCTGCTGCTCTACCTGCCTTTTCCCCAGTTACATACACATGGATTTAACGTGGGATCTGATTACACTACCCGTGAACTGATGGAGCAAGTAGCTTCCAAAAGTAAGAAGATCTGGGGCTGAAAAGTTCTTAAAAGAACAATGGTTGGGGTAGGTGGGTGGGGAGTAGGGGCGGGGGTGGGGGAGAGTGGAGACTTCACAGAGGAGGGGGCATGTGGCTGGAAGGGTGAGAGGCGTTTAACCAGCAGAGAGAAGGGTGCTCCTGGGCAGGGGGAAGGGCATGCACACAGGAGCAGGCCTGGCAGAGCCTGGCGCCCCTGAGGAACAGGGACCATTCACAGCACCTGCGACATAAGGTGGGGTGGGGGCAGGGAGGAGAGGGGGCTGGGACACATGTGTTCTTTCCCCTCTTGAACCTCTGCATCCTTGCACTTTCTTCCCCATCATTCAATCCCAGAAAGGAAGAAAAGGGGAGTTGGATGGGGGGGGGTGGAATTCCAGACACATTGCAGCACCTCCACCAGGCCATCTGAGAGAAGGGGCTGAGCAGCTGCCCCTCCCCACACCGTGGCTGTGACGGCTTTGAGGAGGGGGTCTCCGGCACTAGAGGACAGCAGTGGGACAAAGGAGCGGGAAGTACCAGGGGACAGCAGGCTTGAGAGTCATCAAAGGAACCAGGACTATGTAGCAGGAGAAAGGTTGCTTCCTGGGGACGCGAGTATTTCTAGGCTGGATGGCCTCCTGCACAGGAGCTGGGTGGGCTGAGGGGTGGGGGCCTGCTTAACCTACATTACAGGGCAGAGTGAACTAGATTAATTGTAAGAGTATTAGTACAGCTCACGGTGTACCCATGCCTGGCACCGGGCTAAGCTCTCTGCTTGTAGCGACTCATTGAATCCTCATAGCAGCTCTGTCAGGTACAAACTATGATTATATATCTTTTAACAAAAAGGAAACCGAGGCACAGAGAGATGAAGTCAACACCCAAGACTTCGGCTGGTGAAAGGTGGAGCCAGGAGATGACCTTTGAGTTCCCTGCAGCTCCCAATTCTAAAATCCTAGGCTTCTGAGGTTTTTAAGATCTTGTGTTTTAATTCTAAAAATCTGTAATTTATAAATCTAAATCTATAATCTAAATCTATAATTTAAGGTGAATCTAAGGTGCTCTATTTCTAACATTCCATGATTCTCAGAGCCTTAGAGTCTATAATTTGATGCTACGTCTGAGGATCTAGGACTCTGTTGCTCTAAGATTCTCCATGTCTATTATTTTATAGGTGACACAGGGGGTTATTCAAAACCAAACCACATGTGGTAGGGAATTTCTTTTCTTTACTTCCTTTCAAAGAGAGAGGTCAATGCTACATTTCCAAAGGTTTGAGCTGTCTCCCCACCGCTAACCCTGGAGGTGGGCAGGGGAAGCCAAAACCTTTGCTATGTGGGGCCCATTAATCTTGGTGTCCCCAAGGCGGATGGCTAGAAACCAACGCATGGGGAAGAAAGTGACTCAGAAAGCAGAGAGGGGTCTTCAGGGGCATTTTCTAGAAGTGGGCCATCAGCACCCCCCCCTTCCCGCCTTTGCAGTGGGGGTGAGGGAGATCCTTGGAGGGGAGGGGCTGCAAGTTGTGTCCGAGGAGGTTAGTCCTAAGGAGGTGGTCCTCCCCAGGCCCCGCCCCCAGTCACTGGATTCCTCTACCCGGTCAGTTTGCCCTACGGTATGGGTCACTGTCTGAAATCATCTTCTTTAGTCATGTGTTCACGTTTATTGTTCGTCCATCCCTATTGAAATGCCAGCTTTCTGAGGGCAGAGACCAAGTCTGGGCAGGGCATGAAGTAGGTATTTGTTCTCAGAATGAGTCTGAATGGCACCATCAGACCAAGACAGAGACATCATCCTGGCCTCCTCACCTAATCAGCGGCTCAGTCCAGGTGGACTGTCTCCTAAACAGCTCTGGGATCCACTCCCTCTCCAGCCCCACACCCCTCTTTTCAGTGTCCTTGTTGAGGGCATAGGCTCTGGAACCAGGATGCTGGGGTCAGATCTGCCACTTACTAGCTGAATGACCTGGGGCAAGGGACAGTCTATCTGTGCCTGCTTCTCTCTACAAAATAGAGATGACAGTAATCATACCTACCTAGAGGTAGTGAAAGAAATGTCTGTCTACAGTGTTCAGAATGTGTCTGCCCAACTGGAAGCCCTCAGTCAGTGTCAGCTGTGGCTACTGGAGAATCATTATTACTATTATACCCTGTTTCCCTAATGCCTACTGAAGGAGGTCTCAAAAGCCCTTCCTGGTGTGGTCTCTCTTTCCAACCTAATCCCCCTCCCCCAGTCACAAAGACTTCCCTTCCTCCCATATTTTCTGGCCTCCCTGCCTTTGGACACACCGTTCCCCTGCCTGGAAGGCTCTCCCACCATCTTTCCCTGGCAAGCTCTTACCCTCCCTGGTGTGGCCCCTCCCTCCAATCCAATCCCCTCCCCCCAGCATCTTTTCAATTACACGGAACTCCCCTCCTCCTCCCGTATTTTCTGGCCTCCCTGCCTTTGGACATGCTGTCCCCCTGCCTGGAAGGCTCTCGCACCATCTCTCCCTGGCAAGCTCTTACCCTGCCTGCATGAATCAGCTCAGATGCCACCCCCTCGGTGAGGCCAGCTCAGAGGTCCTCTCGCCCACCTCTTCTGGAAGCCCCCTGGGTTGCCAGCACCTTCTCTGGGCTCCTGCAGTAATTGACACATTCCAGGTCCCACCTCCAATCACCCAGCACCAGCACCTTCTCTTACATTCCCCAGGGCAGGGACTCCCTCCGCTGTCTTTCCATCTCTGTGTCCCTGGTCCCAGAACCCCACTTGGCACAGTGTGGGTGTCCACGAGTGATTACTAAACAAACAAACCAAGTGCATAACGTCAGGTTCCCTTGGGTCCTGAGTGACTCACCCTGTCTGAGCCTCGGATGCCCCATCTGCAATATGGCTGTGAGAGCCCCTGTGGGGCCCTCCCTCCCAGGAGAGCAAAGAATGCTGGCATCCTTAGGCCGGCGGCACTCCAGGGCAGGGGCTGCGAAAGGGAAGGAATTCTGCTATTAAGCTCATCAATTCTAGCGTCTGGACTTTGGGGAGAAGAGCTTGCCTGGTAATTAGGGTTGTTAGGGGAGATACAGGCGGGGCTAGTATTGATGCCAGCGTCGACCTAGGGCAGCCACACCCGAGGCTGCGGGCGGCAGAGGCGGGCACTGGGACGGGGCTAGGTGGGCGGGAACCTCTGCCTCATCTGTGAGGCAGAGAAGGACCAGCGTCTTCCTCCTGGTGTGGGAGGCCCCGCGGCGGTCCCGGATCCGGCCTGAAGGTGGCGCTGCAGGCTCTCTCAAGGACAGCTCAGCCAGGGATGCAGCCCTGTGCCTGGAGGTGAGGAGGGTCTGGAGAGAACAGAGCGCGGGGATGGGGGGAAAGAGGGGCGGAGGAAGGAGGAAAGGCAGAGAGCGGGGAGAAGGGGGATATAAAGGACTGGAGGAGAGGACAGAGAGAGAGAAGCGGGGAGACAAGAGGAGGGAGGAGAGAAAATGCTAGGGCGGGAAGGGGAGCAGGAGGGGAGAAGGAGGCTTCTTCCCATCCCAGGGGCTTGGACGAGCTCGATACTCTTGGAATCCCCTTCCCCCAAATGCCTACAGAGGGGTCACTTCCTCCCTTACCCCCTCCGCCATCCCTGCATGGCTCCCAGGGCCCTCAGGGTGAAGCCCAGCCTGTGCAGCCCAGCCTCATCCTCTGTGGTCTGACCCTGGAGGACCCCTGCCCGTATTTCTCCACCTTCCCACCCCCCATTCCACCCTCACATCCCAGCCCCAGCCATGCAGCCCTGCCTGCCACTTCCAAGGGTCCCGGCTCTCCCTCTCTGCCAGACCTTTGCAGGTGCCGGGTTGCTGCTGCCAGTAACAACCTTCTCCCCCATTTACCCCGCCTGCTGGTTCCCCCAGATCTCAGCATGGGCACTGTCTCCTCCCAGGGGGCCTTTCTGACCCCTGTCCAGGGTTGGGGATCACCCCTGGGCTCCCCGTCCCATCCCACATCTCCCCCCATCTCAGCACTGACCACTCTGGGTTGTGAATGATTCATCCGTTTCCCCAGCCAGACTGGGAGCTCCCTGAGGACAGGGACACGGCCTTGGACCCCTCGGTGTCCCCTTCGTGGCCAGCCCAGGGGTGAACAGGCAAAGGTGGGCAACAGACCCTGCCTGTAGGATGAGTGAATGATCCGATGAAGGGCCGAGTGTGGGAGAAAAGGCAGAGAGAGACATGGAGGAGGAGGAAGAAAACAAAGCAGGGAAGAGATGGATTAGGAGAGAGAGCACTGAGGAGGGCACCCCAGCCCCCAGGTGTGAAGGACGCCCTCTAGCGTCCCCAGGGCCTCAGCACTGCCAGGAGGGGCTCTCCCTCCTGAGGTCAGCTAGCCACCTGGTTCTGGACGCCTCTGACCATCCGGCAGTTGCTCTTCATGTCAGAATCAGGGCCCCTTGAGTCACAGGTAGCAGAATCTGTACAGCTACCCAGCGAAAGGAGAGCTTCCTGTTCCGACCCCGTTCTGTAGCTTGGATGCTGTTTGGAGGGAGAGCAGGGGGTTTCAGGAAGGACCTGAGGACCAGGCTCTGCCCACGTGCCTTTCTGTTTCTCTCCTCACAGGGTTTGCCGTCTACTCTCAGCATCACCCACAACCCAGAACTTTACACAGCCTCGACCCAGTGACCCACACACATCTTTCAATCCCCCAAGTATGCGTGTGTATATCTATAAACACGTCCCCACTCCACACACATGTTTTATGAGACAAGAGGCCAAAATCTTAAGAATTTTACTGACTGGCATCTTAGAGCAACATGGAAGTTGGCGATACAGCTCAAATCCAGTTCTAGGCCATCTGGCTGCTCTGGGCCGATGCTGGCGTCAACACCAGCCTGGTCTTTGTCTCCTGTAACAACCTTAATTACCAGCAAAGCTCTTCTCTCCAAAGAGGTAAGGTGCTGGAACTACATCCTACTTATTTCAAGGCTCACATTAGACACCACCTCTTCTGGGAAGCCTCCCTTGATTGCCAAGCCCTGATTAAGTATCTCTTCTATGAATGTCCACAGTCTCCTTGCTTCCCCTATCATGGCACGCAGTTTGGTATTTGCTTGTCTGTCTCTTCTCACTGGACCATGGATTCCATGAGGTCAGGGACTGTGAATCATAGCTGAATCTTCAGGGTCTCTTCCAGGTGCTATGTGTTTAATCAGCATTTGTTGAATGAAGGAATAAGACTAGTGACTCCGATGTCCCCACCTACCTCTGAAGCTCTTTTTTGCTCCTACTCCAGCCTGGATCCCTGCTCTGACCCTCTGCTTTAAGTAATATGCATCTGTCCTCTGTCGCATCCTCTCACTTGCTGGGGAAGTCACAAAGGGGCCAGGAGATGTCAGAGTTACAGACTCACAAACTCCCAGCTCAGTCATTTTCTAGCTGTGTGGCTTTTAGGAAATTCATTTTGCCTCTTTGGGTCTCAGTCTTCTTTCATCTCTAAAAGAGATAGTTTGCAAGCAAAGGCAGAGAGATTTAATAAACTATTTAATAAACTCCCTGGCAGAGGCAGAAGGGAGTCTGTGCGGAGTAGGGCATAAAGGGGAGAGGAGCAGCAATTACAGCCGCCGAGCGACAGAAGCTGTCAGCAGGTGCCCACTGTGTAGAAAATGACATCTGGACCTCATTCCTCATGGCAGTGACATAGAGAGGGCCACAAGGTGGGGGTGGGGGGTGTTGCTGGGTTGCTGAGCCTGGGAAGGGGCCAAGGATAGGGCTTCTGGAGGAAAGACGGGTTCAGGGTCCTGTTGTCTGGCCCCAGGGAAGGGAGATTGTGAATGGAATTGAAGAAGGACCATTTCCTCTGCCGAGTAACTGATACTTTCTCAACCTGGTTTACATCAGCCCAGCGCAGCCTGGGGAGCCTGACCCTACTCTACTGAAAGTGGCACCTGAGGCCACTGCAAAGCATTCTGGGCAATGGGGGCAGGGACTGGCATTGACAACCTGTCCTCATCACTACACACCATCGATGCTACTTGTGGGACACTTGCTCCTGGCCAGATGCGGCGGGCAGATCATCTCTTCCTGCACACCTAGCCGGGCAGTGTTCGTTTGCTCATTTTACTGATGGGGGCCCCGAGGCTCACAGCCCCATGTTCTTCCCATCCCTCCACATTCCCAGATTCTGTTTCTTCCTCTGTCATGACCTAGCTGTGTCACCATGGGTGGGTCCCCTGCCTTCTCTGGGGTGAAAAGAAGGAGCCGTCAGGCCCCCTCTACTCCTGACATGGGTGGTACTTGTGCCACGAAAAACATTTAACAGGCTTTTTTCACTCCATCTGTAGGCAGCCAGCTAACTTGGCAAAGCTCATCTTCCATTCCCTTCTCTCACCATGATTTGCTGTTTGGGGTCCTTGGAGAAGCCCCCGAGTAAATATTAATAATGTGTCTTTGTGTACATTGGCTGAGCGAGAGAATGAGTCATTTCCTGCTTTCCTCCTGGGCTCAGAATCTTAAGTAAAAATATGCTGGTTCTTTGGGTAACTTTGATGGGCTTGGTGGACGGGGCTGAGGCGGTGCCAGGAAATAGCTCTCCCACTGGCTGCCTCGATGCCTGAAATTCTATCTCCCCAGAACTGTGCCTGGACTTCCTTATTAGCACAAAGAATCCTGAGACCAAAAGGCTTGGCTTTGGCACATCCCAACTTTGCCCCCCTGACTTTCGGGGGAAAAGGGGTCTGTGTTCTCTCCAGCAGCCTGGCCTGGACGCTTCCACATGGCAAGCTCATTCCATCGGCCCTGCTGTCTGATCTGTTCTTAGTGCCACAGTTTCTGCATGGAAGGAGATCATGAAATGTGGAAGGAAAACATAAATCACCCTCCAGGTTGCTGAGGGGACACAAAGCGAGGGAAGACAGGTGGAGACGACAAGCCAGTCTTCAAGCACTGGCTTGACACTTGCCATTTACAAAGGTATTTACACACCCACTGTTTCATTTGATCTTTATAACAAGCCTGAAAACGACAGAGAGCTGCCCCGATTGTACAGATGGGGAAACTGAGGCTTGTCGAGGGACCTGCCTAAGCCTCCATGACTAGTGAAAGAAGAGATGTTTGAGCCCAGGACCAATACCAAATCCCATTCTTCATCCTCATTGAGCTGCCAGACAAGAGTCAAATGAGGCAGGTCAGGGAGGGCATCCTCAGGGAGGGAACTTTTGAATAGTTTTGGAAGGAGAGAAGGAACAGGAATGGAACGGAGACAGGAAAGTCCAGGCATAGGACCTGGAGGGAGGCTCTGCAGATGTGGTCAGCTCATCATTGAGAACAACAGTTGGTTGCATTTACTTGAGCATCTACTATGTGTCTGGGCTTTGCAAGCACCTGAGCTGTGTCATCTTATTTGCTCCATAGATGGCCCTTGATGGGGGCACTATGACAGCTGGTCAGTGGTGGAGCCGGAACCCGGCCAGGGCTATCTGGACAGAACCCAAGGTCCCAACTGCCACACCCCAGATGGAGCTACTGCTACCAAAATCCTTCCCTCACTGTGTGCCTATGGCCAAGTCACTTAACCTCTCTGAGCCTCCATTACTTCATTTGTAAAATAGTGATGATAATATCTCTGAAACACGAGGAAGACATTTGTGATCATCACAATTCTTCGTGGGGAGAGTGAAGTGTTTGTCTGGAAGATGCCTATGTGGACCAAAAGCTGACATCTTTGAGGGCACAGAACCAGCTGGTATGAAGGTGACTGGAGGGATGCCAGTAAAAGTGCTGTGCAGAAAACAAGCCCAGCTTCCTGCTGAGAAGCGGGGGAGCAAGAGACAGAACAGGGCTGGCGAGGCAGTGAGTCTGCGTCCCTCCCTTCAACCCCACAAATCTCTAACACCAATACATTCAGAATGCTTGGTGTGGGTGGGTTTCAGGAAGAGAGAAGGGGCTGAGCTTTGCCCTGGGCACAGTCCAGGAAGAAAGACCTAGACAAGTGGACAGAGCTGGATCCAGACCTGGGACTGGGCAGTATCACAGGCCATTCATTGGACTTGGGTAGCTGGGCTTGAACCAGTGACACCCGGTTCCCCTGGGAACAGGAAGCCCCTGTTGGCATCTGAGTTACACCTACTGAGATCTCAACATCCCTCCAGACACCCTGGAGCACATATTTCTGGACTCCACCCACACCCCTGGGTGCTCGATCTTCCTCTGGATACCGTGTCATCTCCATGAGGCTAGCACAGCGAGCGAGCTTCTCCCATACTTAATTCAAAAGGGAAATAAAGACCCTGGTCTACCTCCAACCTGTCTCCTGATCTCTCTGCCCTCTTCCACTTGAACGAATTACCTGCATGGGCTGGTTCCCACTTCCCTTCCATTGCTTCTTACCCACTACAGTCTGGTCTGACTTGTCAAAGTTATAAATACCCTTCATAGCCTCACATCTTGTGAACATGGTCCTGTGCTTGTGGCCTTTGACTTCTCTGTGGCATTTGACCCAAGAGACCACTCCCTCCTTCTGGAAAAGGCATTTCACCTAGGCTTCTGGGACTCAGTCTCACTTGCCTGCTTTCCTTCCTACTCCACAGGCCAAGGACCAATGAGAAAAAATTCTAGAACTTTCTACAAGTCAAAGGTGTCTAAGGGTATAATAGGCTGCATACAGAGGGAGAGGCGGATAAGGAGGAAGAGGGATTGTGTGTATGTTGGACACCTACTATGTGCCAGGCTCCGTACAAGGCACTTAAGGTCCCATTGTCTTATGGGGTAAGAACTTTCATGCCCATATTACAGAATGCGAAATAGAGGCCCAGAATGTATAAAGGATGACCCAGAATCATCACATAATGGGTGAGAGAATGCTGGATATAAGGAATAATAATAATTGGTACCGTTTATCCAGCATCAGTGGGTGCTGGGCCTGGAGCCTTTTCTTTTTCTTTTTCTTTTTTTTAACATCTTTATTGGAGCCTGGAGCCTTTTCCCTGAGCTGAGCCGTCTGGTCCTCGCCACAGCCTGGGGAGAAGGGGGCTGCCGTTCGTATCAACATTTGAAAGGGAAGGAAGCTGTCCCCTGCGCCGGGGCTGGGAGGGGACTGACTTGAGGAGCTGGACGTGGAGTCTAGGTCTCTGAGTCCACATCTCTGGAGGGAACCCAGCACCAGGAGACGACCCCTTGACAGGGTCCCTGCTCAGCGGCCCAATCAGGACATCAGAGCCCAATGACAGGGAAGACCCCTTCCCACCCAGAGGATTCCCAGAGGCTGCCCCCCCCCCCCCGAGAGAGACACTGTTCCTGCACGTGCCTGATTGGCAGCTTCTACCTTTGCTCTCTGAATCAAGGTTCTCAGACTGCATCACAGTCCATTTCTGTAAAACAGTCATTTGTGCTGTGAAATCCACTCAGAGTAGCCAGGAGGGCAGGCCCAGAAGGACAGGCCAAGTGGGATCAACCTGGTGTTTTACTTGATGTAGACCCAGCTTGCCTGTGCCGGGGAAACGGAGCTGGGAATTATGGGGGGAGGGATCAGCTGGTGTGTATCGAGCACCTGTTCTTCACTGAATCATCTAATCTTCACTGAAACAACTCAGCGAGGGGGCACTCATTGTTGTCTGTTTGTTATAACAGAAGAGAAAACAAGTACAGAGAAGTTAAGCAACTTGTCCGAGTTCACAGAGCTGGTAAGGGGTGGACCACAGATGCAAGGCCAGGGCTCTGTGATGTCAACCCACACTCTTTCCAGTTCACTGAAAGGAAAGAAGGGACACTTTACTGGGAACATTCACTGAGCCCGTCCTAGGAGTCAGGGGCTTTGCTTTCATAACTCTGTTCTCATCTGATACACATACTGTGAGATCATTACTTCTATCTCCATTTTACAGATGAGAAAACTGAGGCCCAGAGAGGACACTTGATTACCTGGGGTCTCACATGCTGCAAACGGTAGAGCCGAGACCTTGAACCCAGGGTCAGCATTCCTTCACAACTTTTTGGGGAGAGAGGAAGACATTGGGAAAGGCTCTCCTCGTCAGATCAAGGTCATCCAGGTGGAGGCTGCTGTCTGTGCTGGGAAGGAGATGCTGGTGATGGGAAGACAGTGTTAGTATTCCTTGCAAGCTGGTGGCCTCCTTCCGGGAACCTGGCAGCTGAGGCCGCTCTTGAGTGTTTGCCTGCAGCATTGCTGATGCTGGCCGAGAGCACTGTGGGGACTGGGCTGGAAGCCCACAGCCCCTGTCTCCCCACAGGAGGGTGACAGGCAGCTACAGGGATGCCGAAGGTGTGTTGAAGGAGGTGCAGCATGTGACAGATGGAGAGGAAGCCCCAGGATGTAAAACAAGGTCTGGGTAGGAAATGGAGGGGAGATGAGGGGCCCATGTGGTCGGGGGCCAGCTGGCATGGAGGATGCTGGGAGCGTGCAGAGAACTATGGGCAAGTGGCCTCAAATGCCCAGCCAGGACAACTGACATGGAGACCTCTGGGTCTTGGTCCAGGACTCATGAGTGTTGATGTAAATGTGGCTCCTGGTAAATGTTTTCTAGAAGCAGCTTGGGACAGTGGCTGGGGGACTGGGTATGGAACCGGAACAGGCAAGGTGTGAGCCTGATTCTGATTCTAACCCACTGTGCAGCCTCAGGGAGCTCACTCAGCCTCTCTGAGCCTCAGTTTTCTTATTCAAGTAAAGGACGAGAGTGACAACCTAGGAGGGCCTGGGTGTGTGAGGGTTCAACAAGCCTGGATGGTCCAATGTTGTGTACTGCTCATCGTCTTTTGTGGTTCTAGAGACTTTAGGACTGTGGATCTATTGACATTTAAAAAAAATTATTAAATGTGGGAAATACAAATCCCACAGAAGTTACCGTCTTAACCTGTTTGAAGTGTCCAGCTCTGTGGCATTATGTTCATTCACCTTGTTGTGTAGCCATCACAATCATCTCATCCACCCCCAGAACTCTATTAATCTTGCAAACCCAAAACTCTGTACCCATTAAACAGAAACTCCCCATTCTCCTCCCACCCCAACCCCTGACAACCAGGGGTGCCTCACATAAGTGGGATCATATAGTGTTTGTCCTTTTGTGAATAGCTTATTTCACTTAGGGCAATATCTTTACAGTTCTTTCATATTGCAGCACGTGCCAAAATTTCCTTCCTTTTTGGGTTGAATAATACTCCATTGTATACAAAGGTACGCTACACTTTGTTTATCCATTCATCCATCAATGGGCCCTTGGGTTGCTCTCATCTTTGGGCTACTGTGAAGAGTGCTGCTATGAACATGGGTGTATGAAGAGATCGTCAAGATCTTGCTTTCAGTTATTTTGGGTATATACCTAGAAGTGGAATTGCTGGATCATATGTTAATTTAAATTTTTTGAGGAATCACCATACTGTTTTCCATAGCAGCTGCACCATTTTACATTGCTACTAACGTGCGTAAGTTTTCCGATTTCTTCGTATCCTCGCCAACATTTGTTATTTTCTTTTTTCTTTTCCCTTTTTTTGGATAGTAGCCATCCTAATAGCTTTCTCACTGTGGTTTTCACTTGCATTTCCCTAATGAGTAGTCATGTTGAGCATCTTTTCAAGTTCTTATTGGCCATTTGCATATCTTTAAAGAAACATCCATTTAAGCCCTTTGCCTATTTTGGAATCTGTTTCTGTTGAGCTGTAGGAGTTCTTTATATATTTTGGATATTAACCCCTTACTGGATATATGATTTGCAAATATTTCCTCCTATTCCATAGATTGCCTTTCACTCTGTTAATTGTATCTTTGATGCACAGAGATTAGAAAATTTGATGTATATTGCCAGGTTTTGAGGCCACTCAGAGGAGCAAAGTGGAAATAATCATGTTCCAGTGAATTCTGCCCAATACAGAGCCCCACAACCAATATCTCACCAGTCCTTCCATTAATGGTTCTGCTGTTGGGAAAGGACTAGATTTCCACGGGAAAGAACTAGATTCCACATCCAATATCTCACCAGTCCTTCCATTAATGGTTCTGCTGTTGGGAAAGGACTAGATTCCCCCCTGCTCGTGTAGCGTCATTGTGCTTCAGAGAACAGTGCTGGCTGTGGCTTCAGACTTCAGACTGACCTGGGACAAATTTGGGCAGGCCACAGTTCACCTGAGTTCCAGGTTGCTCATCTGAAATATAGAAATAGCTCTCACTTTGCAGGGGCTGATGTATGTGTGAAAATTCAAGATCTGGCCCTCATGGGCCTTTCAATTTGTGTTTGCAGTCTTCCACGGGACAGAAGCTTTGGGGGCACCTGCGAGAACGTGGCCACTTCCTTGACATCATCTTCAAGAGGTCAAGGGCTTTCTTTCCACACTCCCACCCACTTCCCTCAATGGCCTGAGACAGCCTGGGGTTTATCCAGACCGTCCATGTGGTTTCTCCCGTGAGGGTCAAGGAGACTGACACTTGTGTTGTGCTCAGCTTCTCTGGAGCTTCCCCCTCCACATCTCCCAAATTTTAGTCTCTTGGATTTGAGAAACAAATCTGTGTTCCCCCCCGCTCCACATTTCATGATTTGGATCCCCTACAGCTCTCAGCTAAGAACGTTCACTAAATAAGCATTGATGACACAGTGATGGGGACAAAGGTTTGTGCATCAAATCCTGGGGAGGCATAGGAGGGTGGGTCATGAGAGCATCTCTGGCCAAAACAGAAAAGGGAGCCAGGGAGGTCTGGGCCGCAGGATCTGCCTTCACCATCACCGTCACCATCATCACCATCACTGTCACCATCATAATCATGGTTACCATCACCTCCGTTGTAATATAGAGTTTGACACAATTTTTTATGTTGACCACTGACAACATTCAGGCCACATTCTCCCTATTCCCCTTTCCATCCTTATCTGGACAAAATGATTAGAAGGCCCATGCTCCCTTCCCTGGCACTGGCAAGAACTTCAAAGCAAGCAAACCACGTCCCATGCACAGGAACACTTACCCTGGCCGCCTCATCTCTAACCACAATAAAAACCAGAGCCCCTTCCTTTGCTCAAACCAAATGGACAGCTTGAGTGCATGCACTGCTCTCTTCAGAAGGCCTCATTATGTGAGTAATAAATCTTTTCTTACCTCCTGGTGTGTGTGTGTGTGTGTGTGTGTGTGTGTGTGTGTGTGTGTGTGTGTGTGTGTGTGTGTGTATGTGACATCATCAGATTCAGATTCAACGTCTAAACCACTTTTGTGTGTGTGTGTGTTTAATCCCACCTTCCACAGGGCAGTCATGAGGCAGGCAATGATCATCACCTCCATCACCATCACCACCATCATCATCACGACTCCATCACCATCATCGCCTCCATCACCATCACCACCAGCATCATCACGACTCCATCACCGTCATCACCTCCATCACCATCACCACCATCATCATCACGACTCCATCACCGTCATCACCTCCATCACCATCACCACCAGCATCGTCACGACTCCATCACCATCATCGCCTCCATCACCATCACCACCACCACCAGCATCTTCACTATGACTTAACTCAGTGGTTTGTGCTGAGCACAGCCCTTTACATGGATTATCTCATTTGATCCTCATGCAACCCCATGAAATTGTTGTTCACCTTTTAAAGATGAGAAAACTGAGTCTTGGAGAGAACAAGTCCCTGCCCAACTTCATATTGGGGGAGGGTTGGGCTTCACGCTCACCTTCTTAGCCTCTACGCTCTTTGGGTCCTTCATGGTGAGAAAGTTCTTCTCTGTGTCTAACCGTCCACTTTCCTGCTGCAGCCATATCTAGTTTTTCTTTCTGACTTCAGGGGAGTCCATGGGCAGAATCGAGCCAGGGGTTCCAGGGCTCCCCTTGGCGCTGCTTCCCCTTCATCTCTTCTCCTCCCACACTCTCCCCCGGGGGGCCTCTTTTGCTCCTGAGATTTCAATTATGAACTCCCTGTTGATAAGTCTCACACGACTCCCACCCCAAGGGGCTCTGCCTGCTGCCAGGCCCTCAAACAATGCTCACGTGGACACCTGCTCTGAGCTCTGGTGCTTTGCTGGTTTGTCAGTGATGGGTCCAACAGCCCTGCAAGGTGCACCTGACTCCCCTTACAGATGGGAAACTGGGGCCTAGAGAGGGAGACTAGAGTTGGGGCCACTCCTTTCTGGGCTCAGAGGCTGCACTGTCCCTGTGTCCACCATCATCCCACCCGCTGCCTCTGGGCTCTGTCCCCACGTGGACCACTGGTGTCACCGAGCACTGGCTCCAGGCACCCCTGGAAGTGCGCTCCGTGGGCTAAATTCCTCAGTCCTCACTGCATCCTCTGTGGTGGGGCCATCAGGACCTAGAGATGAGGTGTCACTGCACTGACCACCAGGTGCCACCTTGGTCACCTCACTCTGAAGCTTGCACTCCTAACCTTGAGCTTCAGTAGTACACCTACTGCATCCTCTGCCCAGGGCAGCCTCCACCTGCCCTACACCGTTTCCACTGGGAAAAATACACTATTGATTCAAGGGCCAAATCAAGTGCCGCTTGCTCTGGGAAACCTTCCCTGATCGTCCCTCCAGGAGCCTCCAGCCGGGGCGGAGTCCCGCTGTGAAACCATCAATCTCCTGCATCCTTAGGGTGCACCCACATGTCCTTCTCCCCTTCCATACAAGGTCCCCAGAGTGTGACCCATGGTGGCATCAATCAGCCCTGATGAAGGACTTGGTTATTTAATGGAAACTGCATTGCCCTGGGAGTCCAGGGTCAGTCAGGGGTCTATGGAACCTGGGGAGAGTAAACTCCAAGCTGCCTCCAGGCTGGATTGATGGCAGGGGGTGGGGGGATGTAGTGAATGATCTAATATCTCTTCCAAGTAGGGTTTGCAATTCTATTAATTCTGCAGTGATGCCCTGATACTCATGTGAGAAGAGATGCAGGGGAGAACACGGTATGAGGTGAGAGTGGGAGATGCGGCCGTGGAGGTAGCGGGGCCGGACGATGGAGGAGCTGAATGTTAGGCAGCAGCAGGCCCGGCAGGTGGCCTGAGAGCCTCTAGCCACCCTTGGTCTGTTAGAGCAGTGCCTGGCACATAGTAGGTTCTCAATAAATACTTTTTGGATGAGCAAATCAATATCCTTCCCAAAGTGAATCCAAATATAAATCATCATCATCATCATCATCGTCATTGGTGTGGGTATTCACTGTCTTCTAAATCTTTACCTGAAGAATAAATACAAACTATTTAGAAAACTACTATTTTTACCAATTGTGAAATGCAAGAGACACTCTCACCTCCCTGCCACCAGGTGCTGCCCCAGGTCCCTCTCATATGGTAGTTCTGGAGCTGCTCCAACTGCAGGGTAAGGGTTTGGATGTTATTTGGGAGGTAATGGTGACAAGAGCCATCAGGAAAACCGTTAAGCCAGGAGTGAGATGATGAGGTCTGCAAATAAGAAAACACCTCTGGAGACAGCCTGGAGTTTGGAGGCTGAGGCAGGAGACCTGTGCGGAGGCTGTTGGAACAGCTCGGAGAGATGCAGGGGGCCGCACTCTGGCAGGAGCAGCAGGCGTGGGGAGGGGGACTGGAGAGAGAGAGGACCTGAGCTCAGACGGGAGGAAGAGCGGCTGTACATCTCCTGACACACAGAGGAAAGGCTCGGAGGCTCCCCACGTGCCCGGAACTTGCTTCACATCACTGCCTCCACTCTTCCCAAAAGCCCCGGGAAGCAGGCACCCCCATAAGCCCACCTCACAGATGGGGAAACTGAGGCTCGGTGAGGTGCCAAACACTGTCAAGTTCAAGCAAAGTGGGGGCAGCCAAGCCAGGCTGGGCCATTTCTGGACCCGGGCATGCAAACTGTTGATCTACCCATCTGCACCCAGAGAATCTGGGAACGAGCGGTGACTCCCTGCCCTGCCCACCGGCCATGGAGAGCTCTGGTCAGACAGCTGTGGTGGGGTGAGCTGCTACATGGGAACAGCCAGTGGGACCAGGGAGCGGGCCCCTGTGGAGTCCTCGGGACCAGACCCTGGGCTCCCACTTGAGGTCTGCAGAGCCCTTTGTGCTGTTTCCTCCTCAGGGTCCTCACCGCAGCCCAAGTCACAGGGGTGGGGACACTGGGCTCAGCATGGTCATTCCAGTGACGGCCGGGGGCCGTGCCTCAGGACAGCTGATCAGGATAATGCCAGCCATGGGGAGAAGCCTTGGAGTCTCTCTCCTGCAGTGGATCCAGCTCCACAAGGAGTGACGTCCTCAGGATGAGAACGGTGCAGGCCCAGCAGGTGGCTTGCTGGGTGGATGGAGGATGTGTAGCCCAAGGAAGTCCTGGGTTCACATGGACCCACGGCTGTGGGTGAGTGTGGCACTCAGGATGGACCAGGTCACCGAGAGTGAGTGGAGCACCTGGCACCCGGCGGGCACTGGGTCTCAGTGGTGGGAGGGTGGATCCGTCCTACTTCGGTTCAGCGGGGCTGGTCCTCTTGGACTGCTCTGGACCCCTCGGAGGCAGGTGGGGTTTTCCAACGATCAGCTCTTCGATAACCATCCCTCCGCTTTCCGAAGGAGCTGGGGCTTTCTGTCCTGAGGGAGGCAAAGGGCGGACGCAGGTGGCTGGAGACTGGAGGGGCAGGAAAAATGGGAACAGCGCTTGCATCTATAAGAGAAGCAGGAGGGAAGCAGCAGTGTTTTTTTGTATGTGTTTGTTTATTGGAACTCAGATGGATTTCTGAGTCCTTGCCGAGACAGCTGGCATCAGGAAGCACATGGTAGAGTGAGGGCAGGGCTTCGTGGATGCAACTGCCCAGCTGTGGGAAGGATGGGGGGATGTGCCCCAGTGACCTCTAGGTCCAACTAGCCCCGCTCAGTTCCGGCAGCCCAGTGGGGACGGCCTGAGCCTCGTGCTGGAAGCAGACATTGACTGAGCGCCTGCTGTGCGCCAGGTCCTGTGGATGAAGCAGAAAACCGGGGAGGCCAGGCTCTGTCCTCATGGAGGGCACATGGCTAGCCATTCTCTGCTCCCTCCCACTGCCCATCCCACCGAGTGAACCCCACTCTGGCCTCCCTGCCTCTCCCTCCACTGAGAGAGTATTGACATTGGGGACAGTGCTGTGTCCTGGAAACAGCACAGGGTTGACAGAGCTGAGTTTCCATCCCAGCTCTGCTGTCAATGTGCTGTGTGACCCTAGGCAAGTTACTTCACCTCTCTGGACTTGAGTTCCCTCATCAATGAACTGAGATACACCTGCCTGTCCCCGACCTTGTGTTCCTTAAGCCTCCATTGCTAGCTGACCTCACTCCTCCCTCAGCCGGGAGCCGGGCAAGACATGACCAGTGGTCTTCCTCTCACCCTAAATTACAACCATCAGTTATAACAGAGGAAGTTAACCCTTAGGTGACTCTGGCATTTGGCAGAGCGAGAATCCCTTCTGTTTCCTGCCTGCAACTGGGAACGTTAGCTTTGTGGCTGCCAGATGACTGCAGGCTGGGGCGGAAGGCAGCCCCTGCAGAGAGACCGAGGCCTCCACTAACCTGACTGTTACTGACCCTTTCCAAGGGCTATGTCTGACCCTGGATTGGGGATCAAGTGCAGAGAGCCTGGATGGGAGCACTTAGGATGCAAACCATCCTGGAGAGGTCAGAAGAGGGGTGAACCAAGTTCTGGATGGAGGGACAGAGTGGAATAGGCTCCCAGCCCTGCCACCGTATAGCCACCTTCTAACAAGCCCAGGTCACCCAGAAGATGGGAGGTGGTGGAGTCTGCAGTCTCTGAGGGCTCTAGGAGGACACGCAGTGAAAGCGCACACTGGAAATCCTTGGAGGGAGCCCCACGGGCCTTGAAGTTCATCAAAGCCCTTTGACTTCCTTCCCATTACTCTGCACTGTGGGAAACAGAGAAAATAGTGCCTCTTCACTGGTAATTGTCAATATCACCATGAGGTGGCTGACGGTGTTGGAACATGAGCTGCCATGAACGAAGGCAGGCAAGGAGCTGGAAGACCAAACCCCGAGAAGGAGATTCCTGAGTCCTGGTTTCCAAGCCCTCTTGGTGTCCTCTGAGACCCAGGAATATGGATGCCAAGTAGAGGCAGTGAAAGAGCAGCCTGGGGATCTGCAGGGATGGAGACCGGGAGGGGCGGGTTCCTGCTTCTCTGCCTTCCCCTCCAGCCACTGGGCAGATGCTTAGTGTGCACCTGTCCTGTGCCAGGCACTGAGCCGGGGGCTGGGGATAGAGCTGTGAGTGAAACAGACCCTGTCCCTGCAGTTGTGAAAATGATTGTCCATGAGGGTCATGTCTCTGACACAACACAAAAGCGTGGAGAATTGCAGCTGGGATCAGGGCTCCAGATTCGGGGGTCATGGCATTATGGGGATGGATAATTAGGGTCGGAGGGTCAGCTGTCACTCATGGTTTTCTGCTGCATCCTTCCCCTCCATTACCACCACCAGCATCAGTATTATGACCATTATCACTTGTATTGTCCCTGTTATCATCATAATCATCACTATCTTCATCACCATCATTATCATCTGCACCATTACCATCATCACCAACGTAATTACCACCATCATCGCCATCATTACCGCCACCACCGTCAGTAGTACCACCATCACCATCACTATCACCAATACCATAAGCATATCATCATCATCATCATCATCACAGCTCCCCCACTGAGCCCTTGTTGGATCAGGTGTTGTGCTATGAAGTACTTCATGACAAGACCTCATGACCTGCCCTCCTCCAACACCCCCAAAGGCAGGTACTATTATTCTCCCCTTGCAGAGGAGGAAATGCAGTTCAGGGAGGTGAGATGGGGGCCCAGAGGTGGGCCCAGGCCCCCACGCTCCAGCACAGAGCTCTCTCCCCCAGGACCTCCCTCTGGGGGTGCACAGAGGTCGACCACCCAACAGCCCCACCTCAGGAGGACTGTTGGGGACGGCGACTCAGAGGAGCTGGGACACATTCCTCGGCGGGGGGAGGGGTGCGGGAGGGTGAACAAGGCCCCGGGCCGGGCCCTGTGAACGCAGCTCAGAGTCTCTGCCTCTATTGGGGCCCAGCCTCTGGCTTCACCTCTGTTTCCTTCCCTGTAACTACCCACCCGGTCTGACCCCTGCTGAGGCTCCCACCCCAACCTTCCCCCGACCTCCACTCAGATATGCCCCTGCAGCCACCGTCAGGGCCTTCTCCTCTGTCACCCCAGGCGACACCCCCATCCCAGACCCGGGACTTCACCGGGTGGCTCGCCAGAAGCCAAGCTCATCCCGCCCCTCAATGGGAGACTGGATGGCAGCCGTCTCCCCAGGCTCTCCCAGCCCAGCAAGTGTGGCCAGAGTGATGGGTGGGCCCCTTCTGACCCCATCAAGGGCGATGGCCCCATTAATAGAGGTCCTTGTTTGAACACTCTCTTGCTTCTCCCGCTGAATGGCTTCTTCTACTTTAAGGAGATAGAAATGGACATGGATGAGACAGGGCAGAGGAAATCGATAAGAAATAAAAGTTAACATGGGAGCAAATGTGTTGTTTCAATCACAGAAGGAATTGAGGAGGTGTCTGAGGACTGAGATGCGCCAGTGACACACCTAAGGGCCTGTGAGCCTGGGGGAGACTCAGCCTTGGGGGTGTGTTGGTCAGGGTGGGGATGAGTGTGAGTGTGGGTACGGGTGTGTGTGGGGGGATGGAGAGTGGGCTCAGGGGCTCTACCCACTGCCCACCGGGTCCAGGGTCTCCTCAGGAGCCCCTCACAAGCCGAGGCAGTGGTGGAAGGAACTGAATCAGAAGCCCATGTGTCCTCCAGCACCTGTCTCAATGTATTCATTCATCTGGTCAGTAGGCATTTATTGAACACCTGCTATATGCCAGGTCAGCATAGCACAATGGTTAAGAGTGTGAGCTCTGGGATCTGACTGCCTGGGCTCACATCTCATCTCTGCCATTTGCATGCTGTGTGTCCCAGGGCAAGTGACTCAGCCTCTCTGTGCCTCAGTTTTCTCATTTGCCCCCCACAAAAAAGTGATGTTAATATTAGTACTAATCTTACAGGAATGTGATAAGAATTGAGGGAGATGATTCATGCAAACTGTTTAGATCCATGTCTGCACATGGTGAGCTCTGATACATTTAACAATTTTTCCTATTGTACCAGGCCCTGCACTGAACAAAGCAGCCTCAGTCCCTCCCCTCATGAAACACACCTATGGGGTAGGGACCATGAACTTCATTTTAACCGATGAATAAATTGCATTTTGAGAAACTTGGACAGGATGGATAGGTTAACTGTCTTACCCAAGGTCACCCAGATAGTCAGTGTCAGAGAAGGGACTTGAGTCCAGGTCTGTTTGTATCAGTTATAACTGTGTTTAACTATAAGTAACAGAGACTTTGTCAAATAGCAGCTTGAAAAAACAGCGGCTTGTGTTTCTCACTGGAAAAGAGGTTCAGATGCAGGTGACCACAGGCCCTGGTTCAGCTGTTCATGATGCCACACAGGACTCAGGTTCTTTCTGCTCTGCCATCTTTAGTATATGTGGCTTCTTGTCCTTCAGTTGGTAGCCTCATGGTCATGAAATGACTGCTATAGCTCCAGCCAGACATCATGTCTGGATAGCAGGCAGGAGGAAGGTTTCAGGCAAAGAGCAAGAGAGTTGTAGCAACTGAGACTGTCTCTTTTATTTAGAAAAAGAAATCTTTCCTAGAAGCCTCATCTAAGAGGGATTTGCTTCTATTTCATTGGGTGGAAGATAGCAACTCCTAGACCAATTATTGGCCAAGGAGATGAGATCACCATAGCTGGTTTAGGCCAATCAAAACCATTCCTCAGAGGTGAGCTGGGAACACCCTCTCTGGTTACAAGGGATCCCTGCCACTGCTGTCCACAGCCTGAGCAGATGAGGGTATATTGGTGAGTGATGAATGGGGCCAGACACACAGTCTAACCGCGGGGACACGCTGCCAGCCTGACATTCTTTTTTTTTTTTTTTTTTGCGGTACGCGGGCCTCTCACTCTTGTGGCCTCTCCCATTGCGGAGCGCAGGCTCCGGACGCGCAGGCTCAGTGGCCATGGCTCACGGGCCCAGCCGCTCCACGGCATGTGGGATCTTCCCGGACCAGGGCATGAACCCATGTCCCCTGCATCGGTAGGCGGACTCTCAACCACTGCGCCACCAGGGAAGCCCCAGCCTGACATTCTTTACCCCTCAGTCAATGTGCAACGAAGCCCTGGGCTGGGCCAGGCCTGAAGCCAGGGGCTGGGGCTGCAGAATGATTTTGAGCTGTGCCTCTGCCCTCAGGTTGCTCCCAGTCGGATGGGGGAGGCAGATGGACAATTGGGTGGTTCCGTTCTGGGTGGTCAGTTGCATGAGGACCGGCACGTGGGGCTGTGGGAGCTCAGGGCAGGCAGGGCAGGCCTCCCTTGAGAAGGGCCATCGCTGCAGAGACCTGGAGGCCCCGGGGGAGGTGATCAGTGAAGGGGGGCTCTCAGGGCAGAGGGACCAGCTCGTGCAAAGGCCTGGGAGAGAGACACAAGTTAGCAGGGTGGCAAGTGGGTCTGTGTGGCCAGAGGCAGGTCGTGGGGGTTGACGAAGGATTGAGATGATGGAGGGGGCAGTGGGGGCTGGGTCCCAAGGGGCTTCAGGGGCCGTGAGAAAGGACTTGACCTTGACCCCGAGTGCAGTGGGAGCCCCGGGGGACAGGAAGCCCTGGAGAGATTTGGTAGGATGTGCATTTTAGAAAGATCATGCGGCTGTTGTCTGGAGGGTGGGCTGGGGAGGGGGAGGACATGAAGTGAACAGATTAGTAGTGGTTTTGTGCTAATACTTCATTAATTAAGTGTCCTAAATACTTTGAAACCTGGGCATTTAATGTAGATTTACAGGGACAGTTTAGGTTTATACGACCAGTTATCATGCATTAAGTATAGAAAATGCCAGTTGGTTCTCGTAGAAAACGTTCTTGAAGCGTAAAAAGAGACCTCTGTGAACTTGAATTTCCCTCGTGTGGAGGTTGAGCACTGACGGGATTGTGGGGCTGTCACTCCTCATCTCAGGTCTCCTCTTGGGGACCCTGGTGTCGCTTGCCCCCCACCCCTGGTGGTTATTTAATCAGATGCAGATGAGCTCCAGGAGGTGCAGAGTTGGTGCTGAAGATGCCACGGTGGGCGGGTCCGGAGAAGCCGGAGAGCAGAGTGCGCGGGGCAGCAGGGGCGGTGGAAGTGCCCAGGACGGGAGTCTGGAGCCCTGGGTTCTGGTCTGAGGCTTGGCACTGCCTGGCCTGTGACCTTGGGGTGCTCACCCCACCTCTGGGCACTTTAGACTCTAGAGCTCAGAACCAGGAAGGGCAGGGATGGTGGCCTGGACCCCTGCCGGCTCTGACATTTCGTGGGTCTTGTCCCACCTGTGTGAGGGGATGACCTCTTGGCTCCCATCTGCTGATGGCTGCGATAGCCGCAACTTCCCTGTCTGTTTTGCTCTGTAACACACACACCTCCTTAGGGCCCATCTCTCCTCAGAGAGCTATGTGGCTGTGAATTATTCTTAAGTGACACAGACAGTTTGGATTGGAAGGAGAGAAAGAAGCAGGGTCTGGCTCTTTGGTGATGTTTGGGGAATGAGTAAAGGGAGGAGTGAAGGGTGGGTGGGCGAGTCAGCCACGCCTGGGAGCTCTGGCAGCAGCAGGCAGGATCCCAGTCCCAAAGGAATGGAGGCAAGGACAGAGATATTGGGGAGACAGCAGCAGCCCTCTTCCCAGAGCTCGCGCCCAGGTGGGCAGGGCCCTGGGGGAGTAAGTAGGGCCACCAGTCCGTGTTGCGGGCGGGACCCAGGCAGTGGCCAGGCTGGCAGTTAGGGTCAGTCCGGGCCCCTTGGAGGGCAGCCTTCTCACTTTGTGTCGGCACCTGCACCAGGCAACTCAGGAGTTCTGCTGTGAGGCCCAGATGCCCGCAAGTCCAGGTGCAGGCAGAAAGCTCAGATATCAGGGCCCTGGAAAAGATGTTCATTCAATGATTCATTCATTCACTGTGGGCTCTGGGCCAGATGCTGTAGGCACTGGGACAGAGAACTGAGGAGACAGCCACGGTGTCCTTTCCAGGCGGGATCCAGGCAGAGGGTGATGAGCAGGGGAAGGGCGAAAGGAGAGAAGGGCTGACTTGAGGGTGCATGGGGTCTCTCGCTGGCCCTGCCAGCAGGAAAAGACCCAGGTCCCAGTTCCCAGCAGATCCTGTCCTGCTGGCACCTCCGGGTCCCTCCCACCCCCAGTTCCAGCTATAGAACATGAGACATCAGGGGCCTGGGCTCAGTCTCCAGGGCCAGGGAGCAGCCTGCCGCCCAGGTCACAGCCCGTGAGCCCGATATTCTGCAGCAGGGTAATTAGTTAATGAGTCATGTTGAGGGGCGTGCTGGCCCTGCCACCCCACTAGGCCAGCTCACCTGGAAACACACACGGTCAGCGTGCACACAGGCCTGACCACTAACCCAGCTCACCTGGAAACACACACGCTCAGTGTTCAGTCAGGCCTGACCACTGACCCAGCTCACCTGGAAACACACATGCTCAGTGTTCAGTCAGGCCTGACCACTAACCCGGAGAACACACAGGGTCAGCGTGCAGACAGGCCTGACCACTGACCCAGCTCACCTGGAGAACACACACAGTCAGCGTGCATACAGGCCTGACCACTGACCCAGCTCACCTGGAGAACACACACGCTCAGCGTGCACACAGGCCTGACCACTAACCCTGCTCACCTGGAGAACACACAGGGTCAGCGTGCACACAGGCCTGACCATCACATGGAACCAACCAGGCAGAGTCATGAGCCCCCCTGTGACAATGACAGAGGCAAATGGAGCATGAGAAAGAGCAAGCACAGGCTTGGGGGGCACACACCCTGGCTTAGCTACTCACTGTGTGATCCTGAGACAAGAATCTTCACCTTCCTGAGCCTCTGTTTCCCCATCTGTGACATGTGGGTAATAATTCACCTTCTCTCACAGGCTTGTTCTGAGGATGATACTGAACCGTTTACTCTGAGTTCATTCATGCTGTCTTGTTTTGTCTCATTCCCCTCCCCTTGCATAGAGAGGTGATCCTGGACCAGCCCTTTGCCTCTCTGAGCCTGTTTCCCCAGCTATAAAATGAAGGAGTTGAAAAGATAATCCCTGTGGTCCTGTCCCCTCTGTTTCTACATCAAGTGGGGAATTTGGTAACCAGTCAAACTGGGGGGCAGAGGTTTCCAGGGTCTTTAGGGCAAGGGAGCAGGTTGGGGGGTCATGACTGCAGGCTTCTGAATCTGTGAAGATGGAAGGTTGGTCTCACCCCATACTGGCTGTTGCCTTGGGCAAGGTACGTCCTTTCTCCGTGCCCTGATTTCCTCACCTAAGAATGAATCTATCTCAGGAAGTTGGTGTGAAGATCAGGGAGGTGATGTCTGTGACACCCTGAGAATGGCACCTGGCATATCGTAAGACTGGCTGTTGTTATTACATTCATGGTCTTCATTATCTGTCTCTGGCTCTACACTGATGTCCGAAGGGCGAGGACCAAGCATCTCCTTAGATCACTCAGGCCATGTACAGTGCCTGGCACTTTGTCAGTGTGTGAATCTGCTGTAATAAAATCATTAGCTGTTATTACTCATAACTGCCTCTTTCTCTTTTAATAGCATGTCGGCTCCATGTGTGCAGGGACCACATCTGTCCTATTCTGAGTGATTAGCACAGTGTTTGGCACAAGGTAGATGCTCAGTAAAAATTGTTAGGTGATTCAATGATGAGTTGTGTCCCCTCTGCAAAGGTAGAGGTGAGTCACAGGGGGTAGCAGAGGGCAGGCCAGTGTTGGAGGAGATGGCAAAAGCTTGGAAATTTTTAAAAATCTAAGTGATTCCTGTCTCAGGGCCTTTTGCTTAGAAAACTCTTCCCTTGGGTCAACTCAAACGCCACCTCCTCTGAGAGGCCTTCCCTGACTACCTCTCTAAGGCAGAGTAGACCCCACCCTTCCCCCACTACACAGACCACTTTTATCTTCTCCACAGCACTTCTCACCACTAAAGGATGCAAATTTCTTGTTTACCTGTTCACTTGCTGTTGCTCTCGGTGGAATGTAAGCTCCACAAGGGACTTTCTTACCCACTGGTGAATCTCCAGCACCTGGTGCAGTATTGGGTGCATAAATATCTGCTGACTAATTCCTAGGTTGGGCCTGAAGGTCTGTGATGCTTATGTCCCTTCCTTCCTGGGGCTCTAGTGGATCCTCTCCCACCTGTCACCTGGGGTTGCTCAGGGCTTAGAATTGGGGCAGAACTGAACCATGAATCAGGGACCCATTACTTCCCACTGACCACCCGCATCATCAACAACATCACCACCACCATCATCACCATCATCATCGCCACCATCATCACCATCATCATTGCCATGCAAGAGCCACCCTTGACCAAGCCCCGAGGGAAACACAGCCGTGAAGAGATTTGAACACATCTACTTGCTGGTCCTCACCATCACCCTATGAGGATGTTCTCCTATAACTGACTCCAATTTATAGATAAGGAAACTGAGGCTCAGAGAAACGTCTTCAAAGTTATGCACCCAGGTGGACAGGAATCCAGGGCTGTTGGATCCCAGAGCTCATAGTTTTAACCATACATGATGTCACCTCCTGTCTGTGTGACTGGAGTCAGACCTCAGCAGACTCTTGGACCCATCAACATCAGTGACCATCTTCTCCAACCCCATGGTCCACATGGGGAAACTGAGGCCAGAGAGGGGAAGGGACTTGCCCAAGGCCATGTTTTGAGCCAGGAGCAGAGCTGGGCTTGGAAACCAGTTCTCCTCTCTTGTCTCTCTTTCTTTCTTCCCCATACTGCTGCCCAGGACATGACCTCTGACCCCCTCAAATATTCCATTCATTCCATAAAGTCTGATGAACACGTATGCCCTGCACTGGGCTCTGTCCCATGAGAGGGTTCAAGGAGAGGCCAGACGAAGATTTTTCCCAAGGACCTTGGTATCCAGAGGTGACCACTCACACGGCTAATTAATCCTGGCTCCAGACCCACCGTGGAATGAGCTTTCACAGGGGAGCATTCAGCAAGTGGCAGGGAGGTCAGGAAGCCATGGTGGCTGGGTTAGACTCCAGGGCTCAGGCCCAAGCATCAGGGTCTCATCAGAAGCAGGTGGTAGAGCAGAGGCACGGCCACCCCTGAAACTTGAAACAGACCCAGGACCAATAAGCTCAGGGACTCGCAGGCCTGGAAGGCTCACCTTTGGAAGCGAACACACCACGTGGTATGCAGGAGGTCAGTCATCCAGGAGTGCATGGTGGCTCTGGACCGGGGCAGCAGGTGTCCAGGCCCCCTGGAGGTGGAAGCAGCTCCAGGACCTGTAGCCCAGCCCCCTGTGGCTGTGAGCCCCTGACTGTGCCCCTCAGATGGGGGATGGGGAACTGCCCTCTGCCAGGGTCTGCAGCCTCCCCCTGGGCTCGGGCAGAGAGGAGCAGCCAGTCTCACTTCTCAGTGGCCCAGGAGCCCCTGGCAGCTGACTGGTTCCAGGAACCAGGTGTCCCCTCCATGGACACACTCAGGCTTTCGGTTGAGCTTTGGAAGTGAACACAGCACATTGGAGTCCCAGCACCTCCTGTCACTAAGAAGTGTGCCCGGGCCCCTCAGCTAATCTCACTGACCCCCCAGGTCCCATTTGCCAAATGAGTTCGGGACACCTGCCTCCTAGGCTGCCCTGAGGATGAACAAGAAGATGCTGTCGCCTCCATCACAGAACCGTCATTTCTTGTGTTGATAATTCGTATCTTTCTCTGAACCCTCCACGCAAGGAAGATGCTATCACTGTCCCCTCTGCTGACGAGGACACCAAGGATCTGCCGGGTGAGGTGCACACCTCAAGTCCACAGCCATCAGTGGCCCAGCCAGGACACAGCCCAGCCTCCTGCAGCCCTGCTTGCATGTCCCCCTCCTGCTGCCATGTCCTGCAAAGACAAAATGCCTGTCGTTAAGAGACCTTGTTTTCAGCAGAGTGAATGCAGAGCTTTTGGACACACGTAGAACCAGGCAGGGCTCGGTCACACGCAGCTTTTTTGATGGTCCTTGTTTATGTACCCAGGCCAGGCAATTGGTTACATGTGTTGAGATGTTGCTTGATGTTGCTTGATGGTCCCTCTGTGAGGGGACAGATTGTGCTAACATATTGTTGGTGGGGGAGGAGAAGGAGAGAGATAAAGAGAGAGAGAAAGACAGAGAAAGACAGAGAGAGAGAGAGAGAGAGAGAGAGACAGAGAGAGAGAGAGAGAGGGAGAGGGACAGAGAGAGAGGGGATATGCACAGTTACGTGTCAGGACATCATGAATATTGAGATTAACTGCTTTTCGTGGTTCTAGGATGTCCAAGGGATTTTTGAAAAACAAGATCCCTCAGTAGAGAGAGGAGGGCACATGCAGGTGTGGAGTCTGCAGAGCACAGGGACTCCTGCAGAGCGTGTGGGCAGGGGGACCCTGTGCGGGCAGCAGGAATTATTGAGTCCAGGTGCAGAATGGCCGCGTGTGAGCAGAGGAGAAACATCTGTTCCTGGGAACCTGCTGCCCACACAGCAGTGTGGTCATGAAGGCCCTGGAGGCCAGGTCTGCACTGACAAGTGACCAGAGTAACTCAGCCCAGTGCAGAGGCACGAGCCCCAGCTCTTAAGGGGCTCACAGACTAATGCATGAGGCAGAGAAATAGACAAGCACAGAGCAGCGTGGTTAAGAGCCATCATGACACCGCCAGTGTTTATTGAACATTTACAACATGCCAGGCCCTGGGCTTTGTTATTTTCATGCAGGGCGGGCAGTCCTGCCCCAGGGCTACTGTGTCTGCACTGGGCTTGTGTTCTTGTCCCACTCTTGCTCCACCAAACTGGCCAGGGACTGATGTACCTGTCTGTTTTTCACTCATCTGTGCTGAACATGGAGCAGCTGCTGAAAAATCTGTGTGTCGGGGGGACTGGCACCTCCGCCGGGGCACAGGTGCCAACCTCAGCTATCACCAGCATCACCCATCCCTCCTTTGACCTTCCGTGACCTGCTCCCTCTCCCTCTAGGATAATTCCAGGGTCCTACCTTTCTCAAAATCTGCTTCCAACCCCAGCCCTGTCACTGGCTCAGTTCCCTATAGCCCCTTCAGTATTGGAGAAAGAGGCCATGGGGCACCCCTTCCCCCTTTCCTCAGTGACTTATCCTCACTCATCTCAGGGGCCCTCTGCTGATGTAAGACCAGACCCTGTACCTTCCACCGGATCCCGCCTCCTTCCATCGCTGCGGAAACTCTTGGCCATCTCCTCTCTTCCCATTTCCTGAGCTTCCCCAACCCACCACTTAAATTCCCTGTGTACAAGCTACTCAAACCTCTCCCATCCTTGGCCTGAAAGTAAACTCTTCTCTTCATAATCCCAAGTCCCTTGAGCCACTGCCTTCTCGCCTTACCAGCAGCTATTATCTAAAGGAATTATCTCAGTTCTCTTTTTCCATTTTTGTCTTCCCTGTTCCAACTGCCTGGATAAACCATTGCCCATGCCCACTTCAGCTGGCTAATGCCCACTGATTCTTCCAGACCCAGCTCAGATATCACCTTTTTGAAAACATTGCAGCAGATGCTGCTGCTAGCTCAGCCAGGTCCCCTTGGCCCATCCTGGGTTGTTCTGTGGCGTCGTCAGTTCCTGGCTTGCTGTCAGCCCCCCTCCTAAAACATCCACTGCTCTCTTCTTCTCAGAAGTGCGCTTTCTCCAGCACCTGGGAAGCTTGCTCATCAGTGATGCAGCGTCTAAGTGCAGGGGACTTAACACATCCCAGGAGCGGCTCTCACACTGTGGGGGCTGAGGGTCAGTGGATTAAAAAGCAGCCTCCCCAGCCACCAGGAGGACAGTTCTGAGGTGTCTCCATGCCGTTCCCCAGAAGTCCCCGGTGGGACTGAGCCCGGTGGTGCACAGAGGTACCCACTCATGGGTGCTCCCTTTGTTGGCTTTGCTCCCTTTCCTGCATCATTCTTTATAATCCCTGACTGTGCTCCCTGGAATTGCCTCCCAAATAAATGAGCAGAACCCATGTCCTTTTCTTGGGGTCTGTCTTGGGGGCACCCACTCTGAGATAGACGCCTGCCCCACTCGACCTCCAAGGAGACCTCTTCTTGCTCTCTGATGCCCACTAGGCATTTCTGTGGCCTGGGCCAGACTGTGAGCATCTTGGTTAAAAACGGGCTCTTATCATCTCTGTATCCCCATCACCGAGCACAAGGCCCTGGAAAATAGATGGTTATTAAATGTTTGTCAAGAGAGTGAGGAAGTGAATGATTGAACGGATATGTGAAATGTGAGTCTCAAAGTAATCTAAGCACCTTGGCCAGACCCAGAAGGCAAGTTACACCAACGCATCTGGTCCTCTCAAAGCTGACCTTCACCAACAGCAGAAGGTCTACTGTTGCACGCCCTGCCCAACGCAGAGACCTTTTACTCTGTTCACTAACCCTCCATCTTCCCTCCACAACACAACCTGCTCTGGAGAGCCCAAGGCGTTCTCCTGCCAGGAAAATTCTTCTGAGCATGGAGCCTCTCAGTGGGAGGTTCCAACTCCAGTTAAGTAAAAGTTAGAGGAATCCAGTGAAATGCCATTATAATCTGACTTAATTCAATGCCACCTCCCAGCAGATGTCACTTTGCAGGGATGGATTTATCTCAGCTGGACTTTGGGGCTTATCCAGAAGTTCACAGAAGGACCATCTATTTGCAGCCAACGGGAATGGCATTGAGGAATGACCATTTAAACAAGTCAGTTGATTTGGCTGGAATGGATCCATGGAGGTTTGCAGGAGGAGCAATTAAAATTGTCGTCGTGGAATCAAAGTGGCCGCCTCTAAGCCGACGTTGGCTGAAAAGCGTTTTTCAGCCTGTTATTCCCTGGGGAGGAAGGGATACTCTGAGCATATCCCCAGTGTCTGGGGCACTCAAATGCAGCATCCTTATCCCACAAACAATCGTTTTACAATGAGAAAAAAGGCTTAGAAGGGATAAGAGTGACCTAAGTTTCTACTGCATGTTGGTGGTGGAGTTTGGAATCTGTATCTGAATCTGGACAACTCCACCCCCTGATTTCTCTGGAGAGCAGGTGGGGTGGGAACCATGCTGAGATCCACGAAACATCCTGGGCTGGTTTGTGGAGTTAGAGACATTGGCCTAGGGAAGCTGGGTTCTTCCAGCTCCAAAAATCTATGACACTCTTGGTCTCAGTTTTCACATCTTTCAAGTGGGCACAATGCTCTACCTCCTAGGGTGCTGTGAGGATGAAATGAGGTCCCGAAGAAGCTCCTTGGTACAACTGTATGGAAGTAAACCCTGGAACATCACTTACCATCACTCACACACCTGCAGCGAGGTGGACTGAGGGTAGAGCTAGGTGCACATATGAGCTGCTACATAGAGTAAAGGAGAAACAAATGTATCACTCCCCTCTAGTCTGGTAGTTCTAAATTAAGAAGGGATCTCAGGGTGAGCTATACTCTCAGGTGGGTCTCTGAGGCCAGGTCCCCTCACTGTTTCTACCTGTGAGATGGAATTTCATATTCAGCTTTCTAGTCTAAGGGCCTTGGCAGTTTTGGGCTGTGAGCAAAGATCAAGGTGGGAGGGAAAGAGAGAAAGGAGAGGAGGATGAGGGGAAGAGGCAGAGGAGACGACAGGCTTCTTTCTCTGGTGCAAAATGTCAAAAGTGTGGGCTCTGGATATAGAGACACCTGGGACCAAAGGCTGGCTCCATCTCTCACTGGTTGAGTGAGTAGGGGAAACTTCCTCAGTTTTAATCCTCAGTTTTCACGTCTGTAAGTTGGGAATGAAAATGTCACCTCTCTCATAGCAAGGCACTTAGCACCACATTTAGTCCAGGGTAAGTTCTCAGTACTCGGTGGCCAGCAACGGCAGTGGCAAAGCAGGAGAAATTACTGCAAATCTACAAAGTGATGTGTCTTCAGGGGGAGGCTACAATGTCCATCCTGCTGACCATGAAGACAGGAAGACAAACAACTTCTTCTAGCAGATAAAACAGATAAATTTGCCTAGGTGGAGAGAGATGGGGACAGGCCCAGAGACCCAGGCCATACACACGAGGGAGTGCAGGTAACAACTTTTTAATTACGTTAATAAGAGCAGGAATTCTTTGCATCTACACAACAGCGATTATGTTAGTGTAGAGAATAGTTATGAATTCATGTGTTACTGGTGATTCTAATAATTATTATAATAAGAAGTTGAAGGAAAATTCCATTCTAATAGATCAGCGTCCCACATGAGCAAATGAGTATCATGTGGATAAACAGTGGGTAAGATGTTAATGAGATGGGAGAGGGGGTGAAGGGGCACTGGCCATGTGCAGACACCCTGGGCACTCACTGGGGTGGACATCAATATCAAATGAGGCACAGCAGGTGAAACAATATCCCCCAAAACCCAGGGTGGGTGAGTGGAGCCCAGATTCAAACCCAGCTATCTGAAGCTGAGGCTCTGACTCATTAAAACCGGCCAGCTCCATGTCTTCAGGTTGGACCTTCCCAGCCTCCCAGGCCCAGGAGATTGGGAGACAGAGCAACAGGGGACAAAGTGGTATGGATGGCTGGGGTGAGGGCACCGTCCCTGCAGTCCTGATGGGCATAACCAGGGACATGTCTGCAAGGCCAGAAAGCTAGAAATGCAAAAGCATATTTCCATATGAGTTATAATATCCTCAGGACATAGAGTGTCCTGGTTGGAAAAGCCTTTAGGGATCGTCTGGTGTAGCAGTCTTATTTTAAAGGTGAGGAAACTGATACTGGAGGGAGTGACTTGCTCAAGGTGACGAGGCAGTCCTGTGGTCTCAGAGAGGAACTAGACACCTGGGTTCCTGACCCCTCCCCAGTTCTTTCCCCACAGCAGCCTAATGACTTTTTCTACATGGTTGTAATTGTGTAGTGGTCTTGATAAAGTGCTGCTTCAATGCACTGGGTTGGGCTAGGTGAATTCTTTGTGACCCAGAGGTGGGGGTTTACTTTGATGCCATCACCTGAAAGTTACCGGGTCCCCCCTCTCCCCCGCACACTGATCTCCCTCAAGCTGGTTCCCCAAGAACCTTCTCCAGGAAGGCAGATTCTGTCCATGGTTCTGAACTGGGATCTGTCTATTTCAGCAAATGAGGGCTGGTCTTAAAGTCCTTCCCATCTCAGTCCTTCCCCTGACCTCTCCCCGCTTCACCACTGTCCAACTCAAAATAATGTTGCTGTTTGGGACCTCTGGCTCATATGATGGGGGTGCACCTCTTACCTCTGTTTGTCTCTCGCTACGACCTTCCTCCCCAAGAGCATCAGTGAGGGTTCCCAGGGCAACATGTTAAACGTTTGTTGCTATGGAGGCCTTTGCCACTCTCTAGTTAGTTCTTCTCTAGCATGGATCCAGGTCAACCCTTTGTGAATCAAGTGTGGGAGCTTTAATAATCTATTCTCAGGGAGGGGCAGAGATCAGAATTGATGCCCCAAGGGGTCTAGTCATGAGGGAAGAGAACCATATATATTGAGTTGAGTGCCAGGTGGTATAGTAGATGGTGTTCATATGTTATGCATGATTAAGCTCATTTCATTTCTGAAGGAACAGACTCAGAGGAGCTGGGTCACTCGCCTGAGATCACACAGCTCACACGTGCAGACAGTATACAAGTCTGTCCACTGCTTCCATTCCCTGAAAAGCTGGCCTGGGATTTGGCTGTGGAAGACACACACCCTGCTCCTTGGGGCTCAGCAACCCTGTTCTTCCTAGCTCCATGTGACCAGGTCACTGAGAAAGCAGCAGGAGCCCCAGCAAACAGAAGGAAGAGCTTACTCTGACATGTCCATATTCTTTCTTGGAATTTTGGAGACTACCGAGTTGGGAAGAAGATTCCTCTAGAGACTAAATCCTGCTCCAAGTCCAGCATCATCAAAACAGTCAAGGCAAATAGATGATACAGGTGATAGATGCCTTATTCTTGCCTACTAAAGCAGAGGTTTAGTCCTGATTTGACAACTTCTTGGCTGTCTGATCTCAGGAAAGTTACCTAACCTCTCTGATCCTCCTTGAAACAAGTCTGTGGAAGAGTAAATGAAGCACCAGCAAAGCTTAACCTCCCAGCCAACTTCTGGAACATTTTTTTTCCCCTCTCTCCAATCCATCCACTTCTTCATTTTAGTATGTGCTACATGAATGAGTAGGGACCCACTCCCTGGACATAGGTTCTCATCCAAGATGGGCCAGTAGAATCCTCCTGGGATTTGGGGGCTAGAAGTGAAAAAGGTAAGTCCCCTCTTGTCTTTTGTATTCTTGAGAGCTAATGGCAACCAGGTCCTGCAGGTGGCTGAGGTACAGAGAGCACTTATCTGCAGGGAGAAATCAAGGGAAAAAAAGCTTCCCTTAGACAGACACAGTGAGATGGATGAAGAAAGCACTTTCTGGGTTTGCTTCTATGCCAGCCCTTTCCTGGCATGCGTCTCAGCCCTAGATACCCAGTAGTCCTTCAACAGATCCTTACTTTTGCTTAGGTTCACCAGAGTTGGCTGCTGTTCCTTGAAACCCAAAAGGCTGAATGTAATAAATAGAAATGTTCTTTGTAAAGTGGAAGAACTGAAGACCCCAGTCCTAAGCAGGACATTTGACGCCTTTTGTCTCCCCCAACAACAGAAACAAAAATGGTGCAATGTCTCAGGCCTGCAATGCTCTTTCCTCCCCACCCTTTTCTGCTTTTGGCATTAACTTTTATCCAGACTCTTCTCCCACCTCTTAAAACTTCCTGCTTAACCCCTGATTATACTCCGATGCTGTTTCCTTAGGGTAGACTTCCAGGATTGCCCTGGCAGAGCGAATCCCAGTTCCCTGCCCATGAACCCCGCATGACAGATGCCATTCAGATATTTGACCTGGAGGCTCTGAGCCTCCAGCGCAGGGGAGAGAGCACCCTAGCTGCCTTAGGCCCTCGAGCAGGTGGAGGGCGCACATAGCGGTGCCAGCTTGGACGTGAGCTCACTCCCTAGTATGAGGCCCTATACTCTGCACCTCTGCCTCAGGTCCCCCATCCTCTGAATGCCTGGGCCCTTGGTCCCTGAGCCAAGCACTGAGGACAAACCTCATCACTTTTGGATCCTTTTCTCTCTCTTCCTCTTCTGGGTCACCAGGGATCTGATGGCCACTTACTGCCCAGGTTCTACTCTGAGTAGGTTCACCTCTTGTCCTCCATGAACCTGCCAGGCAAGAATCTTGGAGAACTGAGGCCAAGACAGACAGACAATTTCCCCCAGGTCCATTTCTGTCATCTCTGCCTTTTACTCCCTCTCCATCAACTCCTGGGGCACCACTGCCCTGAACGTGGCCAAGAAACTAGCTCAACTCCCAATTCCATGTACATGTGTTAATAAGTGGATGAATGAGTGACTGAGTGTTCAAACGGATCTTCCCCGTATTTTCACCCCCTAAAGTCACTTAATCCTCACCCCAGCATCCCAATCACCCTGAGTGTCTTGTCTCTTGCCTGTCTGAGACAGAAATCTGGCCCCACCCAAACCCACCCTCACCTCAAGCACCTCCCCTCCCTCCATGCTCCCACCGGTTCCCGGCTGTTCCTGGAACACGTCCTGCTGCTTCAGGCCTGACCTGCGTGCGAGCTGCTCCCTCTTCCTGGAATGCTCTTCTCCCTTCCTAACCCCTTCTCAGTCCGCTCTCCATGGTGCAGACAAAAGAACTTTAAAAGGGAACACTCTTGCACTGCTCATGGGAATGTGAATTGGTACAGCCACTATGGAGAACAGTATGGAGGTTCCTTAAAAAACTACAAATAGAACTACCATATGACCCAGCAATCCCACTACTGGGCATATACCCTGAGAAAACCATAATTCAAAAAGAGTCATGTACCAAAATGTTCATTGCAGCTCTATTTACAATAGCCAGGAGATGGAAACAACCTAAGTGTCCATCATGGGATGAACAGATAAAGAAGATGTGGCACATATATACAATGGAATATTACTCAGCCATAAAAAGAAATGAAATTGAGTTATTTGTAATGAGGTGGATAGACCCAGAGTCTGTCATACAGAGTGAAGTATGTCAGAAAGAGAAAGACAAATACCGTATGCTAACATATATATATGGAATTTAAGAAAAAAAATGTCATGAAGAACCTTGGAGTAAGACAGGAATAAAGACACAGACCTACTAGAGAATGGACTTGAGGATATGGGGAGGGGGAAGGGTGAGCTGTGACAAAGCGAGAGAGAGGCATGGACATATATACACTACCAAACATAAGGTAGATAGCTAGTGGGAAGCAGCCGCATAGCACAGGGAGATCAGCTCGGTGCTTTGTGACCACCTAGAGGGGTGGGATAGAGAGGGTGGGAGGGAGGGAGACGCAAGAGGGAAGAGATATGGGAACATATGTTTATGTATAACTGATTCACTTTGTTATAAAGCAGAAACCAACACACCATTGTAAAGCAATTATACTCCAATAAAGATGTAAAAAAAAATAATAATAACTTGAGCCCGGTGGCATTACAACCCAGCTTAAAGCTCTCCCACGGCGCCTACTGCCCTGGGATAAGCCACTAGACCATGGCACAGACCACGTGGTCCCTCCTGACCTGGTCATTTTCAATTTCCAGTCTTGTTCTAACCACACTGGTGGCCTTTTGTTACCAGGATGCCCCAAGCTCCTTCCTGCCTCAGGACATTTGCATAAGCATTTCCTGCCCCCAGGAAAGCTCTTCTCCTTATTTTTTGCTTTACTGGCTTCTTCTGACCCTTCTGGTGTCAGTTCAAATGGTTCCTCAGGGAGGTCTTTCCTGCAGTTCAGACCCCACTGTTCAATCTCACGTATTGTCCTGTTCATTCCCTTAACATGATACATCCCAGTTTCAATTTGTACATTCATTCATCTGAATGTCTAATTATCTCTGCTATCCCCTAGAATATAAGTTCAGTGAGGGCAGAGAGCATCTAGTTTTTCACACTGCATAGTACAAAGTAGTACCTAAGCAAACATATTGAATGAATGAATACAGAAAAGCACAAAGCAGAAGGTCCTCAGGGCCCCTGAGTGAGATGGACACATGGAAGCGCATTCCCAGGAGAGCCTGACAAGCATCTTCTCCCCCAACTGCTTGTTTTCTCTTTGTTGAGTGGGCAAGTCAGCAGAGATGCTGCCATCATGGCTGTACACTCAGGAATCCACATTCCATTTCAGGAATATATTTAATTCCACTCGATTCCACTCATCACTTCTCCCAGAAAGATCATAACATTTGACATTATTAGGGACCTGGAGATGCAAGTGTATCAATACACCAGTGAAATGTCAGGCAGAGCCCCGCTCCCTGCATGCCTTGAAAGGCTCCCATCCAATGGAAGGCCATTATGTCTTTTACATGTTGAGTAGGATGTGGGCTGAGGGAGGTAGGGAGACCCCCAGAGGCCCAAGATCAGTGAGAATCTTGAGGCACCATCAATGATAGCCCACCAGTCTCTTAATAGGAGCTCATGGCAGTGCTCAACACATGATTGGTCAAACAAATGAGTTCATCTGATTGGTTGAGCTAACTGGAAGCAGTTGATGAGTGGTTCTTCCTGTGACTCACTTGTGTGTTAATTACCTGTCTCCCCAGTCTTGGTATATTGTAAGGCATCCTCCTGTCTACTGTTTATTCATTCTGCCTGTAGCCCACAAGGAAGCATAGCAGAGACCACAGCCCTTGGGAGCATCTGGGGTATTTGGCTCTTCCAGGGCCCAATGGTACTGTGATGGGAGATCCAGTTCTGGACTCAAGTCCCTCCAGAATTGTTTTCTCTTCCCACTGACAAGTGGAGAGCCAGGGGAGCTGACTTGACAGTGTTTTCCACGAGGCCTGTCTCCTGAGCCCTTTGAACTGATCCACCAGCACAGGGGACCCCACTCTCAAATTCTGTGGGCTTAAGGGGGCTATAGTCATATCAGGAAATCCCTGTTCTCCCAGGGTTCTATGAACCAGAGTGTGCACTTGGTCCTGTAGAGGACCTCTGGGGTGTTCTTCCCAGCTCTGAGGATGGTATGATATCCAGGTCTGTTCTACCTGCCAGGCCATGTGTCAGGTTCTACAGTGGGAAAGACCCATGAGGCTGAACCAATCCATTAGAGGGAGGGAGACCACAGACCCCAAGCCAAAGCTATGAACAGAGGTCCATAGACAGGACCAGTACTGGACCATGGAGCCTCACTGATGGTATTGGCCATAAAAGAGGTAAAGGCTCAAGGAAGAGCTTCCAAAACAGAGCCCCCTCCTCCCACCACTGGCCTCCTCCTGAGTCCACCTAGACAGGTGAGAGGGTACAGGTGGGGCCTTTCCTGGCTTCCTGACAGCGCTGAGGCAGGGCTGACAGACCCAGCCAGACCTGCATCGCTACCCTGAGCATTATAGCTCGAAACAGAAGCCGTGAGCGCCAGTTAGGAGCAGGTATTTAAAGACAGATCTACAGCAAAACAATTCAACCTGTACTGTGAAACTGCCTGAGTTTACAAACTTGCACTTGGCAGTATTTCATGTTCCAAATGAGTATGATTTTAAAAGTCACAACTTCCAGGAGTTCACAAATTTCATAGATTCATCCTCCTTTGTAGATCTTTCTCAAGACAGAAGAATGAACAAGAGATATTGTCATTTAAAGAAAGAAGAAAAGGTAACAGCTTGTTTAGTGAGAACTGCTTTCTATATAATGTGTCTTAAAAGGATCGGCTGCATTTTTCAAATTGTCAATGATGAGCCTCTAGCTGATGAGGAGGGAATGGGGGAGGGTGTGTGCACCTTGAATTGTTCGTAGAGGCACAATGTGGGACCCCGACATGTCTGGGCTCCCATCATTAAGTGGAAAAGAAAACTGTTACCTATGATTCTCGCAGTGAATTGTCAGTCTTCATGTTCACAAGAGAATCAGTCTCCATAGACTGAGTTCAGGCCAGACACGTGACCCGCCCCACCTCCCCACCACATCAGAGCAGGACAGGGAAGCACAAAATGGCAGGGCAGCAAGAAAGGGACAGGCACGGACCCCATGTGGGATTCTGGAAAGGACACCCAGAGCAAATGATAGTGTGGGAATAACAGCCCTCCATTTTAGTGCTTCACTGTCTAAAAGACCCCTGCAGAACCCCCAACTCGGGGTGACACCCACTGCCTCTGATCCAGTGTGTCTGCTGGGCCAGTCCTGGGCCAGGTACTTTATGAGGATTATCTCACTGAATCCTCACTGCAACTTGGAGGGAGGTGCTGTTATTATCTCCATTTTGCAGATGAAGAACTGAGGCTCAGAGAAGGGGAGGCGCTTGCCCAGGGTCACACAGCCAGGAGGCAGTGGAGCAGGTCATACTCACGAAAGTGTGACTGTGGATGTGAAGGTTATAGGAGGTAGCTGGGATGGGTGTACAGGGTGATGTAAACCTCCATGAATCTGAATTATTATTCTTTTTTTTTTTTTTTTTTTTTTTTTTGCAGTACGCGGGCTTCTCACCGCTGTGGCCTCTCCCGTTGCGGAGCACAGGCTCCGGATGCGCAGGCTCAGCGGCCATGGCTCACGGGCCCAGCCGCTCCGTGGCATGTGGGATCTTCCCAGACCGGGGCACGAACCTGTGTCCCCTGCATCGGCAGGCGGACTCTCAACCACTGCGCCACCAGGGAAATCCTATTATTCTTTTTTAACTGCTCTAGTTTACATAACTTCCAGGAACATCCAGCTCCCACCAGATACTCTCCCTCCAGAGTTTTTGCTGATGCTAGAATCCAATCAGAATGGGATGATATCTCTCCTTTTTCTCAGCTGCAGGAAAGCAGGGCAAGGAGTTGAAATAAGTGTACAGGTGCGGCCAAGGTAAAAACAGCAGCTGAACAAAATTGTGTCTGAAGATCTGCACTTAGCTTCATTTTCAACCTGTGTCCCACAGTAAAATGAGGGTGCAAACTGTGTTCCTCCCCTTTCCCACCCCTCCTCCAGCTCCCCTCCACATGGAGGACTGGGAGCCTGGTGATCTGCGTCCTCACATTCCCTGCTTATTGGGCTGTGGAGAACAAATGGGAATGGAGTTCATTAGAAGTACCAGGACAGGACCCCAAATCCACTCTCTGGGTTGTTAAGAGATGACTGAGGTGGGCTGCCTTGGTTTCCCCAACGTGGTCCTCAAGAGACCAGAGAGAGAACAGCTCAGCGATATCTTGATTGGAATATGGTCTTGGTTTATTCAGCAATCAACTGTCCTCAGAGATGGTCTCAAAGGACCACCCTCAAATCCTCGGTTCTTAGCTCGGTTCCTCATGTACCTAGGAAGCAACAGGGTCACTCACTGCTGAGCAAATCCTGCTCCCAAGTCATCAAGGGATGTCACTAGAGGGAACCTCAGTCAGCCAGGTCTTGAGCTCTTCACCTATGAAGGTCAAGTCCAAGACAACTTGGAAAGGAACCTGGCCATTGCAGTAGGGCACCCCTGAAATTGAACACTGAGGGGGCTCCAGGATTCTGACACTGGAGGGCTTTGAGTGGGGGGTACATCTGGGGGGAAGCCAGGGCTCGCTCTTGTTATAGCAAGAATACCACTTTACCATAGATAATGCATCTATGGAAGACGGCAGGTGTGTGATGGAGAATATAGGATATGTTAAGTCCCCGAAAGTCACTTCTCCATGAATCAGTGTTGGAATCCTGACTCTACCTTGTCCTGGCTGTGAACCTCAGCTGTGTTCGTTCACTTCTTTGGTCCTGAATTTCATGGTCTGTAAAATGGGAGTAATGTTGCAGTGTTGTTGTGTGAATAAAATGTGATTAACATTTGTAGGGGCTCAGCAGAGGGCAGAGCCCATGGTGGCCAATGGCAGCCACACCTTGAGTCTATCTAGAGTCTTTGGGACAGGTGAAGGGAGAGTTTACCCGGAAGGGAGCCAACAGCAAGACTGCAAATATGTGCATCTCACAGGAAACACCTATCTTACTGGAAAATTACTGAGGGTGCTAATCTCTATAAAAACCCAATTTTAACATCTCCAAGGTGATGGCAATACACCACACCTGATGGGAGGAAAGGATGGGACTTCGAGAAGGCACAAGCTGCTGAGCAGGTCTTTATTTCCTGGTTTTTAACAGCTTCACTGAAGAACAATTGACTTATAATAAATGACTCGTTTACAGTGTACAAGTTGATAAGCTTTTTAAGACGCACTTTTATTGCGGTATAATTGATTTATCATAAGCTGCACATATAAAAAGCGTACAATTGGATAAGTTTGGACTGATTTATATACCTGTGAAATCATCACCACAATCAAGATAATGAATATAACCAACATTCCCCCAAATTTCCTCCTACTTCTCTGTAATCCCTCCTTTACACTACCTCCCCACCCACCATCCCCAGGCAACTTGCTTGCTGTTATTGTAGATAATATAGAATTGTATATGAATGGAACCATATAGAATGTTTTCCTTTTGGTCTGGTTTCTTTCAATCTGCATAATTATTCTGTGATTTATCCATATGGTAATATGTATTAATATTCCATTCTCTTTTTTTTCAAACATTTCAGCTCATTAAAAAACATGATTTTGATGATGTGCTATATATTTATTTTCATTAAGTTAAAAATACTTTCTAATTTCTCTTTTGATTTCTTCTCTGGCTTGTGGATTATTTAGAAGTGTGTCATTTGAGTTCCATATATTTGGAGATTTTCCAGAGATCTTTCTGCTATCGATTTCTAATTGAATTCCACTGTAGTCAGGAAACATACATTATATGACTTGATTCTTAAATATATCGAGACATTTTTATGATGTAAAATATAGCCTATATTGGTAAATATTCAATACACATTTGAAAATAATGTGTGTCCTGCTGTTGTGGGGTGGAGCGTTCTCTAAATGTCATTTAGGTCTCGTTGTTTGGTAGTGCTGTTCAAGTCTTCTATATCCTTGATTATTTTATGTTTACTTATTCTGTTAATTATTGAGTGAGGGATATTGAAATTTACAACTGTAATTGTGTATTTGTCTCTTTTCCTTAGATTTTTTGCTGGTATTTCTCTATTGTCTTTTAAAAATCTCTGGGGTCAGTAGTGATTTCTCCTCTTTCATTTTTGATTTTGGTAAATTGTTTTTTCTCTTTTTTTCTTGGTGAGATTGGCTAGATATATAAGTTGTATTGATTTTTTTAAGAGTCAGCTTTTGTTTTAAAAATTTTTCTCTATTGTTTTCCCATTTTCAATTTTATTGGTTTCTGCCCTATCTTTATCATTTCTTTTCTCCTGCTTATTTTGAGCTTAATTTGCTTAAGGTGTGAGCTTATGATACTAATTTTAGTCCTTTCATTTTTTCCTACTATATACATTGTTATGGACTGACCTGTATCCTCCTCAAATCCATATGTTGAGATTCTAACCCTCAATGGGCTATTTTTAGAGATAGGACCTTCAAGGGGGTTATTAAGTTTAAATGAAGTCACAAAGCTGAGACCTTTATCCAATAGCTGGTGTCCTTATAAGATTAGGAAGAGACACCAGGTGTGTGCATACACAGAGGAAAAGCATGTAAGGACAAAGAAAGAAGGTGGCCATCTGCAAGTCTGGAAGAAAGGGCTCACCAGAAACCAACTCTGTTCATATCTTGACCTTGAATTTCTAGCCTCCAGAACTGTGAGAAATAAATTTCTGTTGTTTACAACACCGAGTCTGTGGTCCTCTGTTATGGCAGCATGAGCAGACAAATATATGCATTTAATGCTAGGAATTTCCCTCTACATATGGCTCTATCCCTCAAATTTTGATATGTTGTATTTTTTATATTCTCTTCATTCAAAATAATTTTTTGCTATTTCCCTTAAGATTTCTTTTCTATTTATTGTTTAATTTTCAAATATTTGGTTATTTCCCATACATATATATTTTTGTGATTGATTTCTAGTTTAGTTCTGTTATTATTTGAGAATATAATTTGTATTATTACTATTCTTTTAAAGGTGCTCAGGTTTGTTTTATGGTCCAGAATATACTCTACACTGATGAACGTTCCATGTGCACTTGAGAATGTGTATTCTGCTATTGTTGGGTGGCCTATAAATATTGGGCAGGTCAAGTTGGTTCAGGTCACATATATCCTTACTGATTTTCTGCCTATTCAATCTATCAATTACAGAGAGAGTAGTGTTGACATTTCCACCTGTAATTGTGAATTTTAAAAATTTCTCCTTTCAGTTTTATCAGGTTTTCTTTCTTAAATATTTTGAAGTTCTGTTGTTAGGTGCATCCACATTTAAGATTTCTATGTCTTCTTAGAGAACTCTTCCACTTATCCTATGTAATGTCCTTCTTAATATCTGATGATATTTCTTGTTCTGAAGTAGATTTTATCTGACATTTATATAGCCACTCCAGCTTCCTTTTGTTAGTGTTTGCAAGGTGTATGTTTCTCCATCCTTTTACTTTTGACCACTTGACATTTTTATATTTAGAGAGAGGTTGTTGTAGACAATATATAGTTGAGTCTTGCTTTTTAATTTACCTAGAAAAATATCTGCCTGTTAATTGATTCTCTTAGTCCATTTATATTTATGGTTTGATATGGTTGATTTGAAATCTATCATCCTGTTAGCTACTTTCTAACTGCTACATTTATCTGTTTCTTTTTTCTGCCTTCTCTTAAGTTAATTGAGCATTTTTGTGATTCTATTTTATCTCTCCTATTTTCCTCTTTTCAAAAATTTTAGTGGTTCACAAAGTGTTTATAATTTATATTTTAATTAATATGAGTATACTTTAAAATAATATGTCACTTCATGAGTAATATAATGACCTGTCAACAGTATATTCCTGATTCCCATCTTTGTACCATTTTTGTCATATATTTCAGTTTCACACAGGATATAACCACAGGACACATTGTCACTATTTTTCTTTAGACATTTATCTTTTAGAGGAATTAAAAATAATGAAGAATTAATTTTATTTTATCTTCATTTATTTAATTTATACTTTTTCTTTTTGTAACTCTAAGTTTGCAATGATATAGGCCTTTGGCCTGAAGAACTTCCTTTAATAATTCTTAATCAGAGTAGGTCTGCCAGCAATAAATTTCTTTAGCTTTTTTTGTCTTGGAAAATATTTATTTCTCCATTGTTTCCAAGGACGTTTTCATTGGGTATAGAATTTGGTTGACACATTTTGTATATTTTATTTTCCCAACACTTTTAAGTTACCATTCCACTGTCTTCTTGTTTTCTGACAAGGAGTCTGCTGACATGCTTATCTTTGTTCCTCTGTATGCATGTCTTATTTCTTTGGCTCTCTTTAGGATTTTGTTTGTTTATGGTTTTCAGCAATTTGAGTTTGAATTTATTTTTGCATAGAGTTTTTGTTTTGTTTTATTTATATAGTCATTCATTTTTTTTGGATATTGACCCTGTTTGATATTCTCAGAGCTTCTTGAACCTGTAGGTTGATATCTGTCATTAATTTTAGAAAATTCTTAGACATTATTTTTTCAAATATTTCTCTTCTCTCTCTTTTGTCCTCCTGAGATTGCACTTACTTGTATATTATACTATTTTACATTGCCCAACAGTTCTTGGAAGTGTTACTGTTTTTCACATATCTTTCTTTTTGTTTTGTTTTGTTTTAGATAGGGTAATTCATTGATCTATCTATAAGTTCATTGATTCTTTCCTCTGATAGCTCAAGTCTACTGATGAGCCCATGGAAGGTATGTCTCATGTCTGTAACAGTGGTTTTTGCTTTTTAATATTACCATTTGTTTCTTTCTTAGCATTTCCTTCTCTGATGAAACTAATCATTTGATATTGCATGTTGTCAACCTTTTCATTAAAATCTTTAGTATATTAATCACAGTAATTTAAAATTCCCTGTCTGATAGTTCCAATATCTGTGTCATATCTAATTTGGTTTTGATAATTGCTTGTTATCTTTTTATCTTGCCTTTTCATATACCTTATGACTTTTTATTTAAAGCTGGACATGTTTTGTAGGATGACAGATACTGAGGTAAATATTTTTTATGCTTGGAAATATGCATACCTTTTCTTTGCTAGACCTCTAGTGTGGGAGTAGTGCTAATCTACTCAGCAGTTGAGTAGTCAGGCTGGGTTTGAGGTCTGTGGTTGCTATGTTTATCCTCAGTATACCACAGGCTTTAAATTCTTCTAGTGATACTTAAGGTTAAGATTTTGGCTGGTTTTCTGGCAGTTAGTTTCCAATGTCTGTTCCCCATCTCCCTGCCTTTGGATCTTTTCTTTGTGTTGTCCCCTGGAGATACCCTGACTCTTAAAGCTCTCCCAGACACAATCCATTTTTATTTTTACTCAGTGCTAGCCAGTGTGGGAGGAGTGTGGGAAAATATATTTCTTATGATGTGATTAATTTTCAGTCTTAGGCAAGTACCATTTCTCTAATGTAACAGTTTTTGTTTCTCTTTGCTCTGCAGATTAAGTCATATAGTTCGTAAGGCTGGGTGGTTTTGCAGTGGGAAGTACCCCTTCCCTTGCTAGCACCACATGGATGCTGCCTCAGGAACCTGCTTGATCTTCCCTGTGAGTTCCTGAAATTTGAGAAGAAAAAAAACCTAAACTAATTTTTTAAAAGTTTATCTGTTTATTTTTGTAGGCTTACATTCTTCCATCTGCCCCAGATATGTGAATGCTCAGGTTCTATTTCTTCTTGAAGACCCCTCTTTTCCAAAATTCAGGTTATCTGTTTGTACTGTGATATCAGTTCTCTGATAGGCCACAGAGAGTGAGACTCTCCACTCTCTGTGCCTCAGTTTCTTCATCTTCAAAAGAGCAAGTTCCTTCCAACTTCAAAGTTCTACCAATGAGAAATGGGTTTGCTGCCCTCAGGCTCTCTCTGATAGGAGAAGGTGCAAGAAGGAATAAGGACCAGGGGTTAGGGACCCCCAGTGAGGTTCTAAGCAATGTCTTCCAGGGAGAACCTCTGAGCCTCCTGCCCTCCCTGTGGGGCCTAGGTGAGAACAGAAGGGTTAATGCCTGAGATGCTCTGATCAAGCTGCTGGAGCCTGTATCCTCACCCATAATTAATTCAGTTTGGTAAAGTGGTATTTACACTGGAAATTTAATTATCATCTATGATGGTAAGGGAATTGAAAAATAAATGGAAAGTGTCAGACAATGCATTAGGGTGAGTGATGGAGTGGAAGCAGGGGCCACCCACACAGCCTCCCAATTGGGTGATTTTCAGACTCACACAATTAATCAGGTTACTGGTTCCATTATTTCAGGTTAAGATTCAGGGATGACAGGGTGAGAGGGGTGGGCACAAGGAGGTCTGGGCAAGGTTAGGAGAAGAGAGATTCCAGTGTGGAGGTGGAGGCAGCATTAGGTATCTTCCAGCCCCAGCCCTGAGTCACAGATGAGGTGATGGGCCCAGAGAGCGGCAGAGGCATATTCATGGTGACACAGGAGGGAGGAGAAAGCTCTTGGCCTTGGCAACTCTGTCTCAGGACCCAGACACCTCCCCCACTCTGCCCCTCTACCTCAGAGATGTTGGTGGTGGTACCCATCTATGAAAGGAGCCACCTCAGTGATGCTGATGGTCTCCATCAGGACAATGTGAGTTTGTGTCTATAAGTTTTCAGAGTCTTGAGTTATCTTCAGTGGTATCAAGTCTCATTCCAGGGAGCCCCTGATACTAGTGAGAACTGAGATTCTTTCATCAGACTGCATATTTTTAAAGGCATGCCATTTCCCCATCTATATGAGGACTCCTGAAAATGGGCCTATTTCTCTCCTCAGATTCTGAGACCCTAAGGTAAGAATTGTGTGTCTCTCTTCAGACCCAGAGCTAATGAGCACTTAAGAGCCTGTGCATAATTATTCTCATTCACTTTTTCTCTCTGTCTTGATGTCTAGCAAGCCTGGAGTGAGAATAATGTGCATTAGGGCCCCAGGTGACTAGAAAGGTGTGGTAGCATGAGTAAAAAATAAGCCTTAGTGGTATTAAGCCACTGAGATTTGGGGCTGTTTGTTACCAAAAGGTAGATAGCCTAGGCTGACTGATACAAAGAACAGTGTCTGGGGTTGGAGATGTAAGTTTGGAAGTCATCAGGAATTGACAGAAAGCCACATTTGTTTCAGACTAGATGACCCTGGGAGAGAGAGTAGGGAGAGAAATTCCTTTTGCCTTTCTCTGTCTTTAACATGAATGAGCTCACTATCTTTTCCCCCAGAACTTACCTCCATCCTAACCTCTTCTCATACTCAACTCTGAGTCTTGGCCAACTCTGCTCTCTCCCTCTCCTGTCAGCTCAGATTCTCAGATCTCTGTACCAGTCCTTCTTCCCCACCCTATGGACATGGTCCCAGATATGTCAGTCTTATGTGGTGGCTGGGCACATGTGCTGTGGAACAGGTAGCACTGGATTCAGGCTTGGAGTCTCCCACTTATAAGTTGTGTGACTTCAGATGAGTAACTTCACCTCTCTGAGGCTTGGTTTCCTGGAAACAAAAGAGGAGCTACTCATAGAACTTATAGGGAGGTTATGATGGTGAAATAAGGTGAAGTATTTGAAGTGCTGATTACAGAGCTGGGCGCACCGTAAGTGCTCAATATATGGTCATGATGTTAGCACATTATTTTATGATCAGGCCTTGTGACGGTTAATTTTTGTGTCAACTCGAAGAGTGTTTTTGAATGAAATTCGCATTTAAATCAGTGAAATTTGAGTAAGCAGATTGCCCTCCGTCATGTGGGTGGGCCTCATCCAATCAGTTGAAGGCCTGAATAGAACAGAAAGACTGGCTTCCCTGAGCAAGGGGAGATTCTCCAGCAGGCTGCTCTCAGCTTCGTCTGCATCCTGGGTCTCTGCCTGCTGGCCCACACTACAGATTTGGACTTGCCAGTCTCCATAACCAATTCCTTATAATAATTCTACCTATATCTGTATATTTATATCTATGTCCTATTGGTTCTGTTTCTCTAGAGAACCCTGACTAATATGAATATTGGTACTGAGAGTGGTTCTAGAGGTACAGAATCTTAAGGATGAATTATTTTCTGAAATAATTCTAGGGTTTTTTGAACTGGCTCTCTAAATCTGACTATATTTAAAGAGACTAATGACTCTATTTCCAGTAGTAAAAAGAGCACTGAGAGTCCATGGTATGTCCTGGCAATAGAAATATGGAAAATATCACTATCGGATACTCCTAACCAAACACTTATAAGAAGCAAGGATCTGAGAACATGTATACAATACATTTAAATATTTTTGTCAAACTAGTGAATATAATGAGATTGGATTGTTGCTCCTAATGTCACTGGGCAAAGTGGGGGAAAAAAATGATGAGGTCAGGAATTCTAATTCCCAACTTAAACGAGGGAAAAGTGATCTGAAAGCCTCTATGTCTGCGCTGAAAGAGACGCTTATCTCCGGTAGCCACAGGACTGAGATTGTTAAAAACCAAACCCAGAACCACATCCTGCAAGTGGTTGATCTACAAGCAGATGGAATCCCCAGCCTCCCAGAGTATCTAGTGTTACAGTGAGAGCATTGATTGGGGAGGGATGGGATTCTGAAAATTGGAAAGGGGACATGTGGGAAGACCTTGATAAAGATGGGGATATTGAGCCCCTAAATTCTGACGAGCCTTCTTTGCCAGTAGCAGCAGCCTCTCCACCCCCAGGAGAAGCAGCCTCTGCATCCCCAGCTGAGAGGGTTAACTCTGCATTGCCACTGGGGAAACTGCAATGTCCTCCAATTGCTTTGCAAGACAGTACTGATTATTCTCAGTACCCCTCATTCTTCTTTGCTTCTAGACCTATAACTAGACTCAAGTCCCAGAAGCCCCCAAAGTGAAGTACAAAGTGTGACTCACGATAAGGTATGCTAGACGCCGACAGGACTACTTGAATTTTCTAATTTATAGAGACAGAAATCTGAGGAACATGTGTGGGAATGGCTATTAAGGGTGTGGGATAGTGACGGAAGGAACATAAAGTCGGGTCAGGCCAATTTCATTGATTGATATGGGCCCACTAAGCAAAGATTCTGCATTTAAAGTTACAGCTTGAGTTAGAAAGAGTTCCAACAGTTTTTTAGGTTTGTTGGCTGAAACATGGATCAAAAGGTGGCCCACAGCGAGTGAGAGAGAAACGCTGACCTGCCTTGGTTTAACGTAGAGGAAGGGATTCAAAGGCTTAGGGAGATTGGAATCTTAGAGTGGATTTGTCATTTAATGTTTACTCACCCACCCTGGGAAGGTCCAGAAGACATATCGGTCACCACAGATGAGAGAAATAAAGTTGTAAGGGGAGCCTCAGCACCCTTGAAGGGCTCTGTGATTGCTCTTCTCCGTAGGCCAGGACTTACAGTGGGAGTTGAGGTCACTGAATTGGGAAACTTAAATGCAATGGAAGTCATTGGGTCCTGGTGTGGCAGAGGCCATGTGGCAGCGCTCGACCGCCGAAGGCAAGGTGGTCGTGGTAATGGACACAGAGCCAAGGCAGCAATCAGAAAGGTCTGGCTCTCACAGACCATGGTGTTCCTAGAAGTGAAATACATGGAAAGCCTACTGAATTCTTACTTGATCTGTGTAAGCATAAAAGTTCTAGGTCAAGTGAGCAAAATTCTAATCTGAATCATAAAAACAGAGAGTCACGGCTCCTCAATCAATTCCCAGACTTCAGTTAGTTTACAAGGAGGCTGGGCGTCCTTGAGAAAGGACCCTGGTACACTGCCAAAATTTATACAGTTAAACTTCCTCCCAGCCTTCCCTAAAGGGGCTCTGGCCTTTTACCAGGGTAACAGTGTACTGCGGGGAAGGAAATAATCAGAACTTTTGGGGACTACTGGACACTGGCTCTGAACTGACACTAATTCCAGGAGACCCAAAATGTCACTGCGACCCTCCAGTCAGAGTTGGGGCTTATGGAGGTCGGGTGATTTATGGAATTTTAGCTCAGGACTAAACACAGTGGATCCTGTGTGTGCCTGAATCTCCCCAGTTCCGGAATGTATAACTGGAATAGACACACTCAGCAACTGGCAGAATCCCCACATTGATTCTCTGACTCGTGGAATGAGGGCTATTATGATGTGAAAGACCAAGCAGATACTACTGGAACTTTCTCTACCTAGAAAAATAGTAAACCCAAAGCAATACCACATTCCTAGAGGGGTTGCAGAGATTACTGCCACCGTCAGACTTGAAAGATGCAGCGGTGGTGATCCCACCACATCCCCGTGCAACTCTCCTACTTGGCCTGTGAAGAAGACAGATGGATTTTGGAGAATGACAGTGGAGTATCATCAGCTTAATCGGGGATGACTCCAATTGCGGTTGCTGTACCAGATGTCCTTTTATGACTTGAGCAAATTAACATATTCCCCAGTACCTGGAATGCAGCTATCGATCTGGCAAATGCTTCTTAAAAATCACACCTGTCAATATGGATCACCAGAAACAATTTGCTTTCAGCTGGCAAGGCCTGCCAGACCCCTTCACTGTCCTACCTCAGGGGTATATGGACTCTCCAGCCCATGTGATCATTTAGTTCTCAGGAATCTTGATCTTCCTCCCACAAGATATCACACTGTTCTCTTTGCTACACTGGTGACATTATATTGCTTGGATCTAGTGAGCAAGAATTAGCAACTACTCTAGACTTATTGTTAAGACATTTATATGCCAGGGGGTGGGAAATAAATTCAACAAAAATTCAGGAGGCTTCCATTTCAGTGAAATTTCTAGAGTTCCAGGGATGTGGGGCATGTTGAGGTATCCCTTCTAAGGTGAAGGATAAGATATTGCATATGCCCCTTCCCACAACGTAAAAAGAGGCATGATGCCTAGTGGGCTTTTTGGATATTGGAGGCAACATATTCCTCATTTTGGGTGTGTTACTCTGACTTATTTATCAAGTGATCTGAAAAGCTGAAAGTTTTGGACTCATAACAAGAGAAGGCTCTGCAACAGTTCCAGGTTGCTGTGCAAATGGTGCTGACATTTGGGTCCAGCTGATCCAATGGGTCATGAAGTGTCAGTGGCAGATAGGGATGTTGTGTGGAGCCTGCAAAAGGCCCTTATAGGGGAACTGTAGTGCAGGCCCTTAGGGTTCTGGAGCAAAACCTTGCCATCTTCTTGGGATAAATACTCTCCTTTTGAGAAGCAGCCTTTGGCCCACCACTAGGCCTTGGTAGAGACTAAACGCTTAAGCATGGGCCACCAAATTATCATCTGACCTGAGCTGCCCATCATGGATGAGGGATTATCTGACCACCAAGCCATAATATTGGACATGCGTAGCAACACTCCACAGTCAAACTGAAGTGTGGTCAGGCCAGACTGGCCTTGAAGGCAAAATTAAGGTACATGAAGATGTGGCCCAGATGCCATGGTCCCCACTCCTGCTACACTGCCTTCTCTCTCCTAGCCTGCACTTATAGCCTTATGGAGAGTTCCCTATAATCAGCAACAGAGGAAGAGAAGACTCGGGCCTGGTTTACAGGTTACAGGTTCTGCATAATATATAGGCACCACCTGAATGGACATTGAGCACTACAGCCCCTTCTGGGTCATCCCTGAAGGACAGAAGTGAAGGGAAATCCTCCCAGTGGGCAGAAATGGCCAGCCATACAATCATTTACCAATTTATGCGTTGTGGCCGATGGTTTGGCTGGATGGTCAGCTACTTGGAAGGAAAATTGATGACAAGGAAGTCTGGGGAAGAGGTGTGTAGATGGACCTCTCTAAATGGGCAGAAAATGCAAAGATATTTGTGTCCCATGTGAATGCCCACCAAAGGCTGACTTCAGCAGAGGAGGATTTTAATAATCAAGTGGGTAGGATAATCTACTGGGTGGATACCAGTCAGCCTCTTTCCCCAGGCATTCCTGACATCATCCAATGGGCTCATGAATAAAGTGGCCATGGTGGCAGGGACGGAGGCTATGCCTGGGCTGAACAACATGGACTTCCACTCACCATGGTCAACCTGGCTATGGCTACTGCTTAACCTAATCTGCCAGCAGTAGAGGCCCTTCCCCGGGGTGATCCTCCAGCTGCCTGCTGGTGGGTTGATGACACTGGACCACTTCCATTATGAAAGAAGCAGTTTTGGGGCCTTACCAGAATAGACACTTACTCTATACTAATTTGCCTTCCTTACATGCAATGCTTCTGTCAAAACTACCATCCATGACTGTACAAAATGCCTGTCTACTGTCATGGTATTCAGTACAACATTGCTTCGGATCAAGGAATTTCACAGCAAAAGAAGTGTGGCAATGGGCCCATGCTCATGGAATTCACTGATCTTACCATATTCCCCACCATCCTGAAGCACTTGGTTTAATAGAACGGTAGAATGGCCTTTTGAAGACTCAGTTACAGGGCCAGCTAGGTGACAATACCTTGCAGGCCTGGGGCAAGGTTCTCTGGGAGGCTGTGTTTGCTCTGAATCAGTGTTCCATATATGGTGCTATTTTTTCCCAAAGCCAGATTTATAGGTCCAGGAATCAAGGGGCGGCAACGGGAGTGGCACCACTCACTATCATCCCTACTGACCCACTAGCAAGTTTTTGCTTTTGGTTGTAAACAGAATAGTTGTATCCTGTTAGGAGGAATTACTACCTTGTTAATGTCTTTATTTCAAGATTAAGTATGTTTTACAGAGATGTGTATGGTTCTCTTCCTCTGTCAGCTGAATTCTTATATTCACAGAATATAAGTCAACCTTATGCCTGACTGGCTTGGAGGTCTTAGTGCCGGGGGAGGAAAGCTTCCACTGGGAGACATGACAACAATTCTATTGAGCTGAAAGTTAATACTGCTACCTGGCCACTTCGAGTTCCTTATGACTGAATCAACAGGCAATGAAGGGAGTTACTGTGCTAGCTGGGGTGATTGATCCTGACTAGCGAGGGGGAAATTGGACTGCTACTCCACAAAGGAGGTAAGGAAGAGTGTGTCTGGAATACAGGAGAACCCCTCAGGTGTCTCTTAGCATTATCATGCCCTGTGATTAAAGCCAGCGGAAAACCTCAACAACACAATCCAGGCAGGACTATAAATGGCTAAGACTTTCAGGAATGAAGGCTTGTGTGATCCCACAAGGTAAGGAACTATGACTATCTGAGGCGTTTGCTGAAGGCAAGGGAAACATGGAATGGGTGGTGAAGGAAGGTAGTTATGCGTAGCAGCTGTGACAACACAACCTGTTTTAGAAATGAGGACTGTAATTATCATGAGTGTTTCCTCATTTTGTTTTGAATACGTTTATGTGTGTGCGTATAATTTTTGTTTTCTCCCCTCTCTTATCTCTCTACCATGTAACATAAGATATATTGACATTGTGTTGTAGTATTTAAATAGTATTAACTTTACATCATATTATTTAAGTTACATCATGTTTAAGAGTAAATGTCATCCAAGAAATCTGTATCCTTTTCTGGGGAAAGGATTAGTGTGTAATCAGTTGTACACAGGATAGCTGTGTACTGATTGGGTTAGGGAGAATTATGATCATGTTATTGACTTTGTTTTGAGAATAACTATGAGTTTAAGGAGATATGTATAGGTGCAAATTTGATGAGGGGTAGTTTTGTGATGGTTAAGTTTGTATGTCAACTTGGAAGTTGTTTCTGGATGAGATTAATATTTAAATTGATGAACCTTGAATAAGCAGATTGCTCTCCATAATGTGGGTGGGCCTTACCCAAACAGTTGAAGGCCTGAATAGAAGAAAAAGACATTTCTCCCTGAGCAAGGAGGAATTCTCTGGCAGACTGCCTTTACACTTTATTTACACCCTTAGCTGTCCTGGTCTTGAGCCTGCTGTCACACCCTGTAGAGTTGACTTGTTGATCTCCATAATCACATGAGCCAGTTCCCTATAATAAATCTCCTTCTCTCTATATGCACATCCTATTGACTCTGTTTCTTTGGAGAACTCTAATACAGTCCTCCTCACCATGTCCGTAGGTCACTGCTCCAGCCTCCCCATGAGTCTCCCTGCCTCTAGGCTCAAGCTCCAATCCTTTCCCATGCTCCTTCAGAGACAGCTTCCTAGAGCTCACCCTGGTCATGCCATACTCCTGCTCAAGAACTATCCATGGCTCCCTGTTGCCAACATAATAATGTACAACGGTCTCACCGTGGCATTTAGGGCTTCTGTTTTAGCTACAAATTTCTTTCCCTACCCTCTCTTCTCCCCAGCAGGAAACTCTTAAATGAATCCTTTGAAAATCCCCTCCCTGGATGGCCTAAAGAGTTCTGACCTGGGAGTTAGAATTTCTGAGTTTTATCTCCAGCTCTGCCAATAGTCGGTAGTGTGACTTTGGTTCTCTCCCTTACCCTCTTTGTGCTTTAGTTTCCACATCACTAAAATGGTGATTTGAACTTGGTCATTATATTATACCCTCTTTTAATGCAAACACGAGCTGCTGGGCCACTGGGCGCAGAGATGTTGCAGATAGAGGCCACAGGGGCCCCATAGCCTTCTGAGTAATTATAGTTCGGGGTGGTGGGATCTGATCAGGCCAGGTCTGGATGGAAATTAGACTGAAAGTTACTCCTCATTTCCATGGTTGTCTGGGGAGGGGAGGCAGGGCTCCAACCACTGGGTTGAGAGACCTGTGGAGGGGCTGGGGTCATGAGCAGTGCTCTGGCCCAGAAAGAGGCCAGGGAGTGACAGGGACAGTGGCCTTCACTGAGCTCGTCCTATGAGCCAAGCCCTGGATAAAGTGCCTGTGTCCTCTATCTCATCGGCATGTGCTCTGTAAGCGTTCACTCTCGTCACCAGCTCTAATGCTCATTGTCACTGTCATCTTGTGCACTGGCTCCCTCACTGAGTGCTCACCTCGCACTGGGCCCTGTGCTAACTGGGCTCAGAACTCTGGTGGGAATGAGTGGGAAGAGTCAAGACTGGGGCCAAGGACCCCAGAGAGGTCCACAGTCTCCTGAAGGGATGTTTTGATTCTGCTCAGAAACCCAGAAACAGCCCCTGCACTGTTATGGGGGCAGCATCCAGAGGACCAGGGTTCCAGAGTCAGACCCTCCAGAACCTGAGACCCAGGGCTGACTCTGGGCATATCCCAGCAGCCCCTCTGTCTCCTGAACCTCAGTCTTCTCACCTGTAAAATGAGAGTGGCGGTCCCTCCCTCACCTGGTTGTATGGGTTAAATAATGTGACCAAAGCCCCTGCACAGTGCCTGACACGTAGTGGGTCCTCCCCAGGGGATAGCTGTGGTTACCTGGAACAATATCTTGGCCCCATGAGGGATGGAGTTCGGTCAGGTGTGAACTTGAGAGCCTGAGTGCTGGACTCAATACCTGCCTGGTTGACACCAGGCTGTGACTTAAAGAAACAACCTAAGCTTTATGTACCTCAGTTTCCTCATCTATAAAATAGGATAATGATAGTATCTCTCTCATAGGGTCATTCTGTGGATTAAATGAGATAATGCACATAAAGTGCTTAGAACAGACCTGGGCTCACAGAAAGCCTTAACAAAGGTGGATTCTTCTTATGTTTGCTATTGTTGTTGCAATGGTCACAGTCCAGCCTTTACCTGAATGGCCCCTCCAGACCTGCACAGGCCTTTTGTCCTATATGGTCTAATAAAGATCTCATGGTTTCCTCTGGGGTCTGCCCTGCCCTTCTTCTGCTCCAAATCCCGACCCACTACCTCTCTCTCTCTCTCTTTCACACACACCCCCCACTCCCCCAGCCCTGTGATTCAGGGGGCCCAGGACCATCTCCGGTTCATCCCTTTTGACAAAGTTCAGGAAGCCTCTCCCTGTCCGTGGTGGGGCCCCGCCCTCAGGAGTGTGGGCATCACACAGGGGTTTGTGGGTCCACATTCCTCCTCTAACCCCTCCCCAAACTGCCCCATCTGTTCATGGAACTTACTTTATAACATCCCATTTTGCAGCCGAATTAAGGAAGGGGGGCTTGCGATTGTTACCCTCCGCTCTGCGCCAGGTTCTCTGCAGGACCCTTCACTTCTTTCATTGAAGGATGATTATTGCAAAATAGAGGCCTGAAGGCAGACCCACCCACAGACAGTGGGATTTTTGCCTACACAGTGGGTTTTATTTTCTTGTTTGTTTTGAACTAGATGGTAAAAATTTAAAAATCTGAAGATTTCACATAAAACATCAGAGGGGCTGACATACAGCGCCTGCATCGCCCCTGGCAACAGTCCCTGGAGCTGAGATGCAGCAGCCCCTGTAGGGGGACCCTAGCTCTCCATGGTCCCCACTAGCTTATCTCTGTCTTCTGCATTCCCTGCTTGGCCCCTGGCATTATTTGAGTTTGTGACCCCGCTGCAGAGACCCAGCCTGTCCTCTGAACAGATGGGTAAACTAAACCCAAGGAGGAATAGCGTGCCATGTGTCCACTCCACCCTGATTGTTACCTATTGGAGGGGAGGGTCATTTGTTTTATTCACTGCTGTATCCCCAAAACCTAGGGCAATGCCTGGCATGTAGTAGGTGCTCTGTAAGTCTTTGCTGTGTGTTAGAATTTCTGAATGTCACTCTGCAAATTTTAGGCAGAGCCAGGGTGACACCAATTCCAGCCCAGTGCTTTTGCCCTCAGACTCTAAGATCCCAAGGCAGACCCTCCCTCCCCATGTATGTGTGTGGCTCCCTTGCCCCCAGGTGTCCCTCATACACGTACACATACTCAATGCCTCAACTCAGATGCTTTTAAAGCCCAACCCAATTTAACCCTGGAGAAGAAGGTGAGCCTTCTGCAGACACCACCACTTACCACTATGATTTTTTACTTTTAGGACCATTTTTCAGCATTAATAAAATAAAATGTGGAACTCCTATCTGATACGGACTGTCCTTTTTTTTTTTTTTTTTTTTTTGCTGTATGCGGGTCTCTCACTGTTGTGGCCTCTCCCGCTGAGGAGCACAGGCTCCAGAAGCGCAGGCTTAGCGGCCATGGCTCACGGGCCTAGCCGCTCCGCGGCATGTGGGATCTTCCCGGACCAGGGCACAAACCCGTGTCACCTGCATCGGCAGGCCGACTCTCAACCACTGTGCCACCAGGGAAGCCCCGGACTGTCCTTTTAAACTACAGGCAGGAAAGAGCTACAGGCTCTGGTGTGGGCAGACCTGGGTTCAAACTCTGAATCCACAGCATCCTGGCTACGTGACCTTGGATACACCACTTTTCTGTGCCTCAGTTTTCTCATGCATAAAGTGGGGTTGATAATGACACCTGACTCATCTAGCTGTTGTGAAGGTTAAATGAGGTGATCCAGGTACATCACACAGTTCAGTGCCCAGCTCAAAATGGCTGATGCTATTATTATCACTAACACTGCTCATCTATGATTCAGTGAGGAAAGGTGTAATGGACAAATGCTCATTGCAGTGCTTTCCCATGATGCTTTTCAAAGAATTTTTCTCTTAATCACAGTAGCACACACGTATAATAAAATGGTGGTCCTAGTGCGCCAAGCCAATTATCTTGTCTACACGCTGTGCATGGTAGAGATGAATTTGGGGACCTCCTTGCAAAAACCACCCCCAGGAGTTTTGGATCCTGGTCAAAGCCAATGGGGTTTTTGCCATTCACAGTTATGGGGATGCTGAAGTAATAAGAGTTATGACTGCACTCAACCTAGCCCTCCCTCCCCGCATCACAAACAGAGCTCAGACCCTTCCCTGAGTCAGAACAAGGCTCTTCTCCCCTTACTCACCCCTAAACTCCATGCACTAGTAGCTGAGATCTGTGGTTCTCTTTCTTCCTGATGAATATATAATCACCTCCTAGGATGGGTAGAGACGATGGTTATAATAAAATAGGTTCACTACATCCCTCTACACGGAGCCACTTAATGAACATGCCACCAACGGCACTAAGGCTTCTGAGCCAAATGCAAATGAAGCCTGTTCTAGGGTATCATTTAATTAGCTGGGGGAGTTGAGGAGGGGGAAGAGGGGAGAGTATGAGATACAAACAGAAAAATGGGAGATAGTGAGGGCAGAGGGAGAGAGAAGGCAGGAAGGAGGGGAGAGGGTGAGGGAAGGACAGAGGTAGTGAGCGAGAAAGGGGGCAAGAGGAGAGAGAGGGGCCGCTCCTACGGAAAACAGCATTGGGCAGCCTCATTCTTCCCATTGGAGAAGTGAGGACACCCAGTCCTGCTCTGTGCATCATGATGGGTGCTGGGGATACCACAACGGACCAGACAGACAGCATCTTGCCTCTGTGAGTTCATAATCTGGTGGAGGAGGCAGGCATTGAGCAAGTCATCACATCGATAATACATGCAAGTACAAGTAAGCTGTGTGATTATGGTATGAGTTTTGCATGGTTATTGTAAGAAGGTGGACAGGGACTTCCCTGGGGGTGCAGTGGTTAAGAATTCCCCTGCCAATGCAGAGGACACGGGTTCGAGCTCTGGTCTGGGGAGATCCTATATGCCGCGGAGCAACTAAGCCCGTGCGCCACAACTACTGAGCCTATGCTCTAGAGCCTGCGAGCCACAACTACTGAGCCCATGTGCCACAACTACTGAAGTCCATGCACCTAGAGCCCGTGCTCCGCAACAAGTGAAGCCACCACAATGAGAAGCCCATGCACCGCAATGAAGAGTAGCCCCTGCTTGCCGTAACTAGAGAAAGCCTGCGCACAGCAATGAAGACCCAATGCAGCCAAAAGTAAAATAAATAAATTTAAAAAAAAGAAGGTGGACAGACTTCTTTTTTTTTTAAATGAATATTTAGATCTATGAATCAGCAGATTACTTCAGTTCTTCGTGATCTTTTAAAAGTTAAAATTTTTTTAAAAATTTTTTGCTGTGTTGGATCTTTGTTTCTGTGTGAGGGCTTTCTCTAGTTGTGGCAAGCGGGGGCCACTCTTCATCGCAGTGCACGGGCCTCTCCCTATCACAGCCTCTCGTTGCGGAGCACAGGCTCCAGACGCGCAGGCTCAGTAGTTGTGGCTCACGGGCCCAGTTGCTCCACGGCACATGGGATCCTCCCAGACCAGGGCCCGAACCCATGTCCCCTGCATTAGCAGGCAGATTCTCAACCACTGCGCCACCAGGGAAGCCCTGGACAGACTTCTTAGAGGGTGAGGTCTGAACAGTGCCTGCCTGGGTTTGAACACATGTCCTGGCTATGAGAACTTGAGGAAGTTGCTTAACCGTCCTAGCCCTCAGATCCTCTTCTAGAAAATTGAGATCATAAAATAACTACCTATTAGGGTTGTTATGAGAACTGAATCTGTTAATACATGTAAAATACTCAGAATAGTGTTTGGTATATAGTAAGTGCTCAATAAATGTTAACTCTTAATATATTAAGAACTAAAATGAGAAAGAAAAATACTGAAGGGTCCTAGTTGAGATCAGTACCTCAGAGAGGTCTTCCCTGAGTAAGTGTCATATAAACTGAAATCTGAAGGGATGAGTGGAAATCAGCCAAGGGAACGGAGAAGAGAAGCCATGGGTATCTACTTTTTTCTTTTACCTGCCCAGCATCCTTTATCTCTTTCTCAGTTAACACACCCTAATTTTCTTTTGGGAAACAATTTCCTCCTTCACTTTCAGTCCACATAGTAGGGCTAGCCTCAAGATCTTGCTTCAGAGTGGACACACCACGCAGGCGTGGTTGGTTAACTGTAAATTTTGCTCCTGGTCACTCCTGGTTCAGAGGTGGGCAGATGATCTAAGCTGGACCAATAAGAGAAAATACCAGGGACTTTTGCTTAAATTATCAGCAAAGAAGTGTGATAAGCCTGGGTGATATAAGTCTGGAGCTACTAGTGGCCATCTTCCACCTGAGAATGAATGTAATACAAAAGAAAATTCAGGTAAGAGATTGAAAGGAAGGTCCTGACAGTATCATTTGACTCCCTGGATCCAGCCATACCCAAATTGGACTTTTCAGGTGAAGGAGCCAGTTAAACAGTCCCGCTTCCTGTCTATATTATTTTATTTAAATCATATTGGGTTCCTGTCTCTTATAACTGAAAGAATCCTATGTGACAAGGAACATTCCTATCAAAAGGAAGGGTATATGATATGGCCCAGGGGAAGAATCAAAGCCTATGAAAGAATGCCAATATAGCTGAAGCTTGGTGAGCAAGAAGAAAGTGGTGACTGTCGGTGTATTAAAGTTCAGAGGGTCCACAGACCCGGGGATCGAACCCGCCTCCCCTGCACTGTAAGGAAGATTATTTACCAATGGACCACCAGGGAAGTCCCAATAATAAACTTTTAAAACATTTACCATGTGTCAATCTCTATGTTAAGTTTTTTATTCCCATCGTTTCATTTAATCTTCATCACAACCCTATAGGTAAGTATTCTTACTGTCTTCATTTGCCGGACACAGCAATCAAAGCATAGAGAGGTTAAGAAATGAGACACAGTTCATACAACTGGTAAGTAATAGATGAAGAATTTGAATACATGTAGCCTGACTCCAGAGTCTGTGCCTTCATTTCTGATTACAAAGTACAGTCTGCAAGAGCAAATTTCCTTTAGCAGCCAGATAATTCCACCCAAAGACAGAAGCTAGTGAGTGGCTCCTGAATGCGGAAGGGGAAAGCCTTCCATTGGCCTACAGAGCTCTCCGTGGTGCTGAAACACGACCTCACGTAACTCCTTCATCTCAGTACTTGTCTTCCTCGAGCTTGCCCCTCCCTGATCCTGGCTACTTTGCTAACACCTCTGTTCTATAACTTGACATTAGATCACTCCTTTTCCCATGAGCTGCCTCAGCTCATTCCTGGATCAACAGCACTCGTGCGAGGCCACATCTCCACCGGCCTTTTCTCCTAACCAAAGCTTTTCTCATCCCTGAGCTTAAAAGAAGAGAGGAGAAAAGAGCGTACCTGCTCCCAAGGAGCTACAGTCAATGTGGGGACATAAGACAGGCAAGGGAAATACTAGAGAAGGTCTAAATATCTTAGCACAGCGTACAAGGTCCTGCAGGATTTAATGGCATCTTTGGCCTCTTACATCAACCTGCAAGCCTGCAGTTCTCCGGACACAGGATGCAACTCTCACCTCCAGGACTACTCATGTGCTGTTCCATCTGACCTAAGGCTGGAGGGTACAGTTGAAACAAATGCTGTCACTGAGTCTGGGGGACAGGGGTTGGGCAGGGGCAACATCAGGGCCTTGTGAGCCTTGTTGAAGAATTTCGATTTTTCTTCTGAAAACCATAGAAAACTATTGACAAGTTTTAAGTGAGGAATTGACACAACTAGATGTGGATTTATGGGTACAAGGCTGGAGGCCAGGAGACTATCCAGGAGGCTATTGGAAAACTCAGGTGAGAGACAATGGTGGCTAAACAATGTTAGAGGAAGTCGCTTTCCATCATGTGCCCCTGTCCTATTTCCTTCCCAGTACCCATCACACTCTAAATTTCCTAGTTTTTTCCCCACTTGTTATTGCTTTTCTGTCTCTTTCAATGAAACGCCAGCAACAAGAAGCCAAGGACTTTGTCTGCCTCATTTACCACTGTATCCCTGACAGTGTCAGACACAGGGCAGGGGCTAAATGAATGTTTGTTGAGTGTAGGGAGGGCTGGAGTGGGGAGATTGGTGTTAGTGAATTCAGGATGTCTGGCATAGAGGACAAAGCTTAAGGTACAGAAATTGGTGAGGACCCTCACGGGTTGGGGCTGGAGCCATCACATTATGGGTCAGGGCTGATCCAGGCTTGGACGGTGAGCCTGCCCGTGGGCCCAAGTCACCCTAGCAGTGGTATGGGGGAAGAACAGCCTGCTGAGTCTACGTGGGCAGTGTCTGACTTGTTCTGATTGTGACCTACGTCCATAAGGATGCCCAGCTGAGTCCGAGCAGAGGGCCAGGCGCCAGTCCCTCCCAGAGTCTCTGAATTCCTTGGCTAGAGTTTAGGTTTCCTGGAATTGTCCTCCCTCTGCCATCCCTTTTATGATGTAAGGAACTGAGTGATTTCGGGCATGCAGTAAGAGAGAGAGATGAGTAAGTGGTCATCTGGGAGGACAACACATGGCTCCACTTACCAGGTTCGGGCTCCTCCCCCTCCCTGGACCCCGACCCACCAACATGACCCTGGGGATGGTGCGATCTTGATCCTGTGTCAAGGTGCCTCCTCTGGGAATCCTGGCCCCAGGTGCTGGGAAGCTGGGGCTGTCTCAGGCTATCTCCGCCCTGGAGGAGCTCCTGGTCTAGGGGAGTCGGGAGAAGGAAGGAGGACAAAGGTGGACCTGCCGCCACCACATCCCCCCACCAGCACTGGCACAGCTGCCAAGTGTTAAGAGGAGGGTAAGCCCAGAAGTTGTGGAGGTCCTGTGGAGGAGCCCCTAACCTCACCTGAGGGTGAGGAAAGGCTTCCTGGAGGAGTTACTACCTGAGCAGAGCCTTAAAATGTGAGCTGGAATTAGACAAGGGGCAGGTAGAGGAAAGGGAGCCCAGGGAGAAGGGCCAGCAAGGGGGAAAGGAGCTGGGTGCAGGAGGGGGTGCGGCAGGGAGCCCCAGTGCCTGGAGCCTGGGGATGCGGGCACGAAGTGAGGCTGAAGGTGAGAGCGGGGGCTTCGCCATGCTCATCCCAGAGCTTCCGCTGTGTGCTCAGGGACCAGACAATCCTCTCTGCCTCAGAGACCCCACCTGTGTGACTCAGGAGGCTGGAAAGCCTGATCGACCTCCTGATCCAGTGGAGTCCTGAGCCTGGGGTAAGCATGCTGTTCAGGCCAGTCCTTTGTCCCCCTGCTGCTCCATCCTGGAGGTCCAGGGCACTAGGATGGAGGAGGTCTGGGGTGGGAGAGCTGTCGGCAGGATGCCTGCCTCTCTGCGGCAATTTGTGGAAGAGGTTTCCAGAAAGGGCAGCTGCAGTTACCTTAGATGAACTGTGAGACTCCACTTGGCTTAAAGCCTTTGAAAGCACGATGTTGGTGGCGGGGGGACGGGGGTGGTGAAGATGGTGAGAGGGAGGGGACTGGAAGCCAGCAAGCCTGCCGCTGGAGTGCCTTAGTCAGCAGATGTCTACCACACGCCTGGCTCCTGCTGGGCTCTGGGCATCAGAGACAGGTGTGAGCCAGGGTGGCCATGGGGAGCTCACAGCTGAGGCACAATGGGGAGATGGGGAAACAGGTAAATGCTTTTATAGGGGAAACACAGGATTGTGAAGGAGGGACTCCTAACTTTATAGGGTGTGGGTGGGATGGGGAGAGTTGACCTCATGCAAATGACCTGGGTTCAAATCCCAGGTCCCAGCCTAGTGACCTTGGCCAGGTGCTTCGTGTCTCTGAAATTCAGTTTCCTCTTCTGTAAAATGGGGATAATAATGGTCCCCACAGGGGAGTTGTATTAAATGAGATAATCCTGCAACACTGATAGCCTGGAGCATACACACCAGTTCAGTACACACCAGCTGTTAGTGGCACCCACTGAGCAAACTGTAAGAAAGCTGGTGTCGGGCAGGGCCTGGGAAAGGGTGTTCTGGGAAGATGTACCAGCATGTACCAAGGCCTGCACACAGCCGGGTGTGTGGGAGGCGGGGGTGGTGAGAGATGGGGCTGAGGAGGTCTGCGTGCAATCCGTGTGAATGGCTGGGATTTTAGTCCTCAGAGCAGCGGGAGCCATGGAAGGTCTTTGAGAGGGGGCGTGGCACGTTCATCTAAGCTGTAGACTGTGCACTGGCGGTGGAGAAGGGGGCCGGGTCCAGGACAGTGGGGCAGCTGTACAGCATCTGGGGAGAGAAGATGGTGCCCTGGACTAGGTCGGGACAGTGCGGACAGGGGACAGAGGAGGGGAGAGACAGCAAGGTGGGCAGGGCAGGGCGTCCCCCTGGATGGGGCTCCAGGGAGGCGGCAGCCCAGGACGGCCCAGCTTTATGACTCTGCAAACAGATGGGGAGGTGGGTGCTCGGGCCAGGACCCGGGGATGGAGCAGTGTCTGGGGCCAGGGGCTCTCTGCCTCAGGCCCCTGCAGGTGACACTGCCCGGCCTGGGCCGTGGGGGGACAGGAATGAACAGACCCTTCAGCCACCCTCTGCCCAGCATGGCCGGTCCTGCCACCCTCAGAACCGCCCAGACCCCGTTCTTCCAGCCGGAAGCTCCCTGAGCCCCGCAGCTGGCGTGGTCCAGCCTGGCCCTGCAGGCCGCCTTCTGCGGCGCTCAGCTGCTGCGGAAGGTGACCTTGGGCCAGTCCTGCTGTGCTTCTGTCCTCCTCGCCACACCTCTTGGTAATGCAGGGAAAGCCCTGGGTCATCTCCTGGCAGAGAGAAAGTGTGCAGGAGGGTGAACCCCAGCACGGTCAGAACAGACCTAGGACCGCTGAAGCCCAGACCAGGAGACAGTTGGGAACAGGGGCAGCCAGAGACACAGAGGGACTCAGTGACAGAGCAAGTGACAAGGAGAGAGAAGCAGAGAGAGGGGCACCCAGCGCGAGGCCTTGGACCCAGTCCCACGCACGGCCCCTCCTCACCAGGCCAGACTTGTCGGGGGGCCGGGAGTCACCGGCCTGCAACGGCCCCCCTTCTCTGTAGTTCATATTCTCAGAGAAGAGAAATCAGTTTCCGTCCAATTAATCTAATTAGACGCAATCAAGTTGTGGAGATCTGTGCAGCAGGGCGAGCGGTTAGGAAAAATTACCTCCCCACAGAGAGTTTAGACCTAATTTTCAGTCCGTAAGCTGAAGACCAAATAAAGAGTGGGCTTTCTGCCCTCATACTACCCCCTCTCCCCACCTTACACCAGCTGGGGACCAGAGAGTTCCCTGAAAAGGGGGCACTGACTCAGACAGAGGGTCAGACTACAACCTGCACAGTGACTGTTGTATACAACTTAAGACAGCCGTGTCCTCACCCTAACACACACACACACACATGCACACGCGCACACACACACGCACGCACACACACACACACACACACATGCACACGCACACACATACCATCTCACAGGGATGCACTGTCAGGCAGGAGCCCTGGGTTAGTCCTGGCTCTGCCACTAGCTGGCTGTGTGAACCTTTGCCACTTTCTCTGGACCTCAGTTTCCCCACCTGCAGCAATAAGAGTTATAATTGACCTGGGGGATACGTTCTGGCTATCGCAGTTTGGAATTCGATTTTTTCTCTCTCAGCCTCTGCCTCCTTCTTTCAAATCCAGGCTGGCTGAGAACATAAAGTCTGGGAGGGGGCACCCAGGGGAGTTTATAAGGTGACGCTCCTCAGCAGGAAGTCCTCCATCAGCAAAGCAGGGACTCACTGCAGCCTCCCCACGTGGCCCCAGAGCTGAGTCCAGTGCTGGGAGGGCACTAGGGCTTCACTGTCCCCATGAGCAGACACGTCTGTGATGCACAGAGGCCGCCCCCCTCTCACGCTGGGCCGCGTCATTAGCAGCTCCAAGGGTGGGAGTTCCCAGCCGGCGCCAGTCCCGGGCCAGGCCTCACCCTCGCGGGCCGGCACCGCGGCACCACCTGCTCCTTGAATATTTCTCTGAGAATCGAGCTGGAGAGGGACCAGCACCCGGGAGGCAAGGGGAAAGAGCATCTGGAGGCCGAAGGCTGAAGATGGATTAATTTATGCCCTGAGGCTTCTCAGCTGGAGTGACGCCCTGGGGACATTTGGGGGAAGGGGGTGGACAGAGTCCCCAGGTGCAGGCACAGCCTGGAGTCAACAGAGGTGGGGAGCACGTCACTGAGGGTGACAGGGCCCTGGGTGTCCCTGAGGGGTGACATAAGAGTCCTGCCTTGCTGCCCCTGTCCCTCCCCCTCTCTGTACAGCTATGGCCGCCTGAGCCCCACTTGTGAGATCAGAAGGCTCCAGGCTCCAGGACCAATCCTGCTCCAGCTGAGGGGGTTTAAGGAGTTCCGGGGGCAGGTAAGGGGGCGGGGTTGGATCTGGAGTCTGGCCTGGTTTTGAGTCCCAGCCACGGACTCACCACCGGACCGCAGCGGCACCTCCCACCCATCTCTGGGCCTCGGGTTCCTCATCCTCCAATAGGGTGAGGGGCCTGCAGGGACCACACTCGGGCTCCCGCCAGCCACGAGGGTGGGGGGATCTGCAGGAGCTCAGTGGACGTTTGTTCCCGTCCCCTCTGTGACCCCGCAGTGCCAGACTCCAAGTCAACGCACAGTGAATATCAATTAACCTGGTGAGATGATGAAATGGGCTAATGTTTGTGTCTGGGCCTCACGGCACCAAAATCTAAAATGATGCTGGGAAACTGAACAACCAGGGAGCCAGCTGGGTGGAAGCATCGGGGGTTTGGCTGTCAGTCTTCAAGGAGAACTTCCTGGAAGAGGCAGGCCTTGGGCTGGGTAGGACTTGGATAGAGGAGGGAAGGCGTGCTAGGAGGGGGGGGACTGCACGTGCAAAAGCAGGGAGGTGGGAAGGGGAGGGTCAGGGTGAGCCCTCTCTCTCCTGTGTGCTCCTGCCAGTGGTGTGATGGGTAAGAGTTTGGGTTTTGGAATCAGACAGACCTGGATACAACTCGCTTTTGGTGTGACCTTGGACAAGGTCCCTTTACCACTCGGGGCCTCAGCGCTGTCAGCTGTGAAGTGGGGGTAATGACACCCTGTCCTCACAGGGTCGCTGTGAGGCTGGTGCCGTGTATTGTGTGTGTGTGTGTGTGTGTGTGTGTGTGTGCACGCGTGCGTGTTTAGGTGGGGGGATCCCAGCACAGTGTTGGGTTCCCAAGGTAACAGGGGCTCCCTCTTCTCTGTTAGCTCATCCAGGTCACCTGCTGTCCCCAGGGGTGGCCTCCTCACCTGGTCACATGTGACGTGTGGTCCCAGCAGGGAGCAGGGACCTGGGTGGGGGCATGCACACGTCACTCCTCTCAGGGAACCAGGTTGTGAAACACAGACCTTAGAACCTCAGAGCTTGGAGGCCCCTCCAGCCCCTGTGCCCTGTAGAAACCTGACACAGAGAGGTTAAGGGAGTGGCCCAAAGTCACCCAGCCCCCAAAGAAGGCCCCCTGGTGCTCTGCTCTCTAAATCAGCCTGGGGGGGGTCCTCTGTCTACAAACCCCTGAACTGAGTGACTCAGGGGTCAAGGGTTCCTCTTCTCTCTTCGTCCTCCCTCTGCCCTCTCATCCACCTGTTCCCTGGGCTGAAAAGTGCTGGAAATGGGATCTGGGGGCTCCTTGGGGGTTGGGGCCAGTGATCTGTAGACCTGACTGGCAGAGGCCTGGGTCTGTGCTGGGAAGGGGAGGGTTAAGCTTTGAGCAGCCCTTCCTGGTTGGTGTTTAACTTGCAGTTTCTAAAGGCCGTCAGGAGCCCCACAGAGCAATTCTGACTTAATGACACTGCAGCAGATTAAGGAGGAGCCCATCTTCCAGAGAGCATGAAAGAAAGGCCATCCATTACCCTGCACGGTCCAGGATGGCAGCTAGAATAACTTTCCCAGAGATCTGGGTGGAGAAGGAGTCCTCTCTTTCCTGCCATAAGCAATTTTTTCCTGGTCTCCCTGGCCCAGGACCTGGGAGAATGCAGGATACCAGGTACCAGGATGGGAGGACATTGAGATAGGCTGAGGCTCAGTTCAACATGAAAAATATCTTCCAGTCCTAGTGGACCACAAGATGACAATCATTGGCCTCATTGGGCTGTAGTATATTAAAGGTTGGCTTAGGTCGGGAAGCTGTCTCCTTTCTTAGTTAGCAAGGTGAGCCTCTGGGAGCCCAGCACAGATAACCCCATGTTAGAGTTATCTAAGCTTTCTCCTCCTCAGGTGTGTGTTCCAAAGGCCCAAGTGCTTAGAACATGCACTGTACTTGGGGGTGGGAGACAGGGATCCATGTCGTGCCTCTGGGACTTTGGAAAAGACCTTTCCTAACGAGGACCACAGCTGCCATTGGTTGAGCCTCTACTATACGTCCACCTGTGCCAGAAGCTTCCATCCAACCTCTCACTTAATCTTTACAACAGACAGCTGTCTTTGTGTCCATTCTATACACAAGAGGGCAGGCTCAGAGATATGGGAAAAGACACAGGTCCAGCTCACCCAGAGGCAGGATGGGATTCAAGGCCAGGTGTCTGCTGCCAAAGCTCATGCTCCCCTCTTGTATGATGTACGACCCCCGTGCCTCAGTTTTGTCATCTGTAAAATGGGAGCTCTATACTCTGTATACTTCACAGAGGGCTGGGTAGTGCTAGTGAAATGATGGATGAGAAATGCACCATGCATGTGGGAGGGGTGTTGGACACAAACATACACGTGCACACACACACATGCACGCACACATGCTCACATGTAGAAGTCTGACCACCCAGGATCCTGGTTACTAATTGATGACGATCCAGGAAAAAAGATCTCAAACTCGATGGGTTTTCTAAATCACAGAGCTTTAACTATTTACCTTCCATTCTCAGGTTACTTTAACACCTAAAATGGGAAACTTCCCTGATACTCAGCTTATGAGCATATCAGTTCCACAGTAGGGTCATCAGCCTTAACAATGCTTACATTTTTCACCAGCCATTCTACCATCAGAGAACGCAATGAAGGCTGGGTATCCAGGTTTACTAATAAGGATGATTATTGCAACGTTGAAGATGATAATCGACAATTGGAAACACCCAAGTGTCCAAGAGGGGACTAGATGGGTAAACTATGATGGAATATTATGCAACCAATAACAGTCATGGCTGTGAAGCATATTTGATAACACGGGAATAGAGCAGAGAAGCCACAGCTACCTATACAGCAAGCTCCCCCATAGAGGCATCTCTGCAGGTAAAATGACAAGTGACTTCGGGTTTCTTCTGTTTATTTTTCTGCACTGAATCAAAGTAGGTTACAAAAAGCAATCAATCAAATGCACCTCCAAGACTGGCCTTTGCAACTATACGACGTGGATTGTGGAGAATACCTGGTGTGCTCTGTGGCCTGGAGTCCTCCTCTTGCCCCTGTGTGTTCTAACCCCAGGACATCCCTAGAGACCTTTGCCTCGCACTCAGACCCAGCCTGCTCTCCTCTGCATTCTCCAGTCTCCTTTCCAGTGTTTTCCAGGCTCCACATGTTTCTTCTTGCTGGTGTCAGTGTTTCTGCTTCTAGCAGTCCCCCACCCCTCCTAACGTCCTGCCCCTGCCCCTCAGTGGGTGAGAAACCAGATCACAGGGCGTGTCTGCAGTAGGAGTCTCTGCTCTCTGGCTGAGAATGTGAAGGGAACACTTCTGATTCAAATAGCAGTAATTAATAATAATTACTCTTATTATTTGTGCTCTGGAACATGACCCCGGGGTTTGCATTTTGGTAGCTTCTGTGTGTTTTGAATTTGTTGTTTGGTTCCAGATTACCGAAGCTGCCAGATACCCAACTTTTGGATAAGTGCAATGTGTCTGAGTATAAGTATGCAGCTGTGGCAAAGACCTGTATATTCACTCATTCAACCAACTAGTAAAAATTCTGAGCCCCTACTCGGTGTCAAGCGTAGTTCTGGACACGGGGCACTGTGCTCAAAGTTGCGGGGAGACAATAAGTAAATAAACAGGTATGGGTAAGGGCTGTGAAGAAACCAATCAGAGTGATGGGTGAGAGAGCAATGGTGTGAGGGCAGGGTGGGAGGAGTGGCAAGGCTGGTTGGGGAGCCAGGGCTGGGGGGCGTGACCTGTGGGTAGAGGGAGGGCAAGCACTATGGAGCTGTGAGTGTGGTCACTTCCACCTGAATGGCAGCAGATTCCTCTTCCCTGAGAGCCCAGACCACACAGGGATCTCTGGGTGCAGCCAGGGGAACCCCAGAACAGAGATGGCCTCAATCTCAGGTCAGCCCCACTCAGAGGCCAGGGCAGGGCTGGCCAGCTGCCCTCTCCCTTCTAGACCCACTGATGCCTCTGCTCCCCCAGATCCCTACCCAGCCCCGAGATTCCACTGCCTGAGACTGTGTCTGTGTCTGGGTGGAGAATTGCACTGGCATCTGTATGTCTGCGAGTGCATGAATTTATGGTCTGTGTGCCTACGGCAGAGCCGTGTGCATGCACCTGTGTGTTTCTGCACCTGCTCCAATGTGTGGACATGCATGGACTTGCATGTGCGGCATGGGATCCTGAGCCTAGGTGTGTCTGAGTGTTCTTGATCACGTGTATGTGTGTTTGTGTGTGGCCGTGCACCCTCATCCATTTGTGTATCTTTCTGTGCTCACGCTTCCTTCCATGTGCCTGTGTTTCCATATCTGTCTGTTGTGAATATGTTTCTGAGTGTTCTATAGGCGGGTTCTCTGTGGCTGCAGAGCTGTTTCTTTCAGTACCCGTTTCTGGGTCTATAAACAGGTGTGTATTTGTGTGTCTGTTTATGTTTCTGTTCTATGTCTATTTCTGATGTCTGTGTTTATATTTTGTCACCAGTTTTTATCAATATGCATATCTATGTTTGTATCAATAGGTTTGGGTCTGGGGGTTTACCTGGGCCCAGGTGGTATTGTGCTTATGCCTGTGTGACTAGATGTTTCTGATCGTCTGTGTGTGAGTTGTCTGAGTATCCACGTCTGTCTCTGTGGCTCTGACCCTCTGTATGTGTCTGGGTGTCTGTCTGTATAGTGTTGGTTCGTGGATCTTTCTGTTGAACTCTTTCTCTCTCTGTTTCTGCGTTTCTCTCTGTGGGCATGTGCCTATATATTTCTTGGTCTGAATGTGGGTATGTATCCAGGTGCCCACTGTAGGTCTGTGTCTGCCACTCCCTCAGGCCAGTAAAGAAGCCCCTTTCCCCCATCTTGTGGCTTTGGAAGAGATGCTCACTGTGAGATAGGCAATGACAGGCTCAGGAGGGCTAAACTCTTGGGAGCTAAGCCCTGCACCTCCAGACAGTTCTTTGCTCTTGAACTAATTGGGTGAATAGAATGCTACATTCAACAACTGCAGATTACACATTATTTTTAAGTGCACGTGGAATGTTCACCAAGAGAGACCATGTGCTGGGCTATAAAACACATATCAATCAGTTTAAAAGAATTGAAATCATGCAGGGTATGTTTTTGTTGATTCCAGTGGAATTAAATTAGAAGTCAATGACAATAATGCATCTGGAAACCTCACACGTATTTGGAAATTAAACAACATATGTCTAAATAACCCGTGGGTCAATGAAGAAATCACAAGAAAGGTTAAAAAACATTTTGAATTGAATTATAATAAAACATTAACATTTCAAAACTTGTGGGATGTAACTAAAAGAGTCCCGAGAGTGAATTATAGAGGTTAAAAGTCTTGTATTAGAAAAGAAGAAAAGTTTAAAATCAATTATCTAAATGTCTTAAGAAGCTAGGAAAAGAAGAACAGAAGCCAATATAATAGAACACAGAGAAACAATTCAAAATACCAAAAAAGCCAGAAACCTATTCTCTAAAAAGATTAATAAAATGAATAAGTCCCTAGCTGGGAAAAAAAGAGGAGAAAGTAAAAGTTTTTAACATCAGCAGTGGTAAAGGAGGCATCACTAAGATAGTACAGTCCTTAAAATGGTAATAGGAGAATATTATAAATAACTTTATGCAAATAAATTCAACAACTTCAAAGAACTGGGAAAATTTCTTGAAAACACAACTTATCAAAACTAACAGAGGGGGATTTCCCTGGTGGTCCAGTGGTTAAGAATCTGACTTCCAAAGCAGGGGACGCGGGTTTGATCCCTGGTTGGGGAACTAGGGCACCACATGGCACAGGGCACCTAAGCCTGTGCACCACAAGTAGAGAGCCCACACGCTGCAACTACTGAGCCTGTGCACTCTGGAGCCTGTGTGCCACAGCTAAAGAGAAGCCCTTGTGTCGTAACTAGAGAAACCTGTGCACTGCAACGAAAAGACCCCCGCATGCTGCAACGAAGATCCTGCATGCCGCAACGAAGGTCCCACATGCCGCAACTAAGATCTGACACAGCCAAATAAATAAATGAATAAAAATTTTAAAAAATTGGTTCCAAATAATGAAAAGACAATTTGTAAAAAACAACAACAAAAACTAACAGGAGAAGAAACAGAAGCACTGAATAACCCTATGTCTATTAAAGAAATTGAATTTATAATAGAAAACTTTTTCGCAATGAAAGCTCCAGGCTTAAATGGCTTCACCTTTGAATTCTTGCTAACATTTAAGGGAAAAATAATACTAACCTTACACATACTCTTTCAGATAATAGAAAAAGCGGGAACACTTCCCAGATGGTTTTTATCAAGGTTAAAATAAAAAACTTGAAAAAAAACTTGAAAAAAACTTGATAAAAAACTTGAAAAGGATATTAGAAAAAAAAGAAAAATAAGAAACCAATTTAGCTCAATAATATTGATGTAAAAGTTAATAAATAGCAGCAAATTGAATCCAGAAATGTGTAAAAAGGATAATATATATATCATGACCAAGTGGAATTTGTCTCAGGAAAGCAAGGTTGGTTCAATATTTGAAAATCAATCAAGTGAATTTACCACATTAACAGAATAAAGGGGAAAAAAAGGATCACCTTGTTTTTTTTTTTTTGGCCGAGCAGCTTGTGGGATGATCACCGACCAGGGATTGAACTCAGGCTGTGGCAGCAAAAGCCCGGAATCTTAGCCACTAGGCTACCAGGGAACTCCCAAGGATCATCTTAATAGATGCTGAAAACGCACCTGAGAAAAGTCAACATCCCTTCATGAAAAAAAAAAAAAAACCTCAACAAACTAAGAATAGAAGGGAATTTCCTTAATCTTATAAAAGACAGCTATGAAAAATTTATTGCTAACATTATTCTTAGCAATTAAAGGCTAAATACATCACTCTTTTTTTTCGAAGTTTTGAATTTTAGTTTATTTTTTTATACAGCAGGTTCTTATTAGTTATCTATTTTATACATATTAGTGTATATAAGACTGAATACATCACTCTTATCAGGAAGTATTCAAGGATGTTCATTTAAATCACTTCTAATCGATATTTTACTGGAGGTTCTAGTCACTTTAATAAGGCAAGAAAGAAATAAAAGGCTTAAAGTTTGGAAATGATAAAGTAAAATGCTCGTTCAGAAACAACATAATTGTTTTTTTAAGAAATCCCAAGGAATCTACAAAAAACTAACTAGAATAATAACAGAATGTAGCATGGTTTCAAGTTATAATGAATGTACACAATTCAACTGATATAATAGCAATAAAAAATGGTTAAATGAAATTTTAAAAAAGCAATACCAAATATTGATAAAAATATTTAGGAATAATTTTTTTTAAATGTGCAAGACTCTGATGCTGAAATCTGTAAGATAGAGCAGAGATAAATTAGAGAAGATTTCCATAAATGGAAAGACATATCATGTTCATGGCTTGAGAGAATCAATACTATTAAAGATGCCAGTCCTCACAAACTTGATCCACAGATTCAATCCAAATATCCAGCTTTTAGAATAAGCTGGTTTTGAAAGGTATACAGAAATGTAAAAGACCTATAAAACACAAAAAACACTTCAAAAAAAGGATGATCGAACTTAGAGAACACACACTGCCTGATTTGAAAACTAACTGTAACGCCATTATGGCCAAGACAGAATCGGAATGGACAAGTAGATCAATGGAGTAGAACAGAGGCATCAGCAATAGACCCACACAAATAATTAATGTATTTTAGACAATAATTATAAAGTAATTCAATTGGAAAAAGAATAGTGTTTTCAATAAATGCTGCTGTACCAAATGGATATCCATATAGAGAAATAATAAATCCAGATCCCTACCTAACACCATACAGTACTTGAAAATTAATTTGAGATGGATCATAGACCTAAAGGTAAATGCTAACACTATAAACCTTATAAATTAAAAAAATGAATAATATATTTGAGACTTTGGGGTAGGAAAGATAGGATTCAAAAAAGCACTAACAAAAACAATGATGAAATGCACTTCATCAAAATTAAAACTTTTTGCTCTTCAAAAGATCCTGTTGAGAAAAATGAAAACACAGGTCACAGACTGGGAGGAAATAGTCACAACACATATATCTGACAAAGGATTTTTATGTAAAATATATAAAGAACTACAAATCAATGAAAACACAACTCAATAAAACATGGGTAAACTGCTTGAACAGCAACTTCACACAAAAAGAGATATGAATGGCCAATAAAATGCTAAATGTTATTAATTTTCAGGGATATGTAAATTGAAAATACCTTGAGATAGCAGTCAGGCTAAAATTAAAAGGTTTGACAATACCAAGCGTTGGTGAGGATGCAGGACAATAGAAATTCTCCTACCTTGCTCTGGGAGTGTAGACGGTACAGCTGTTTTGGAAAATAATTTAGCAGTTTCTTATGAAGTTAAATAAACAACTACCCTATAGCCTGACAACTTTGCTTCTAAAAGTCCTGAAAATTCTCATCCACAAATAGACTTCTACAAATATTTTCATAGCATCTTTATTTATAATAATCCAAACCTAACTCAGTTGTCCATCTTTGCGTGAATAGATAAACAAATTGTGGCACATGCATAAAATGGACATTTATGGAGTGTTGACAAAGAACAAACTATGAATAAAGATAGCAACATATACAAATCTCAAAAACTTTTGTGTTGCGTGAAAGCCAGAAAACTACACTATGGTTCCACCTATATGAAATTCTAGAACATGCAAAAGAAATCCACAGTGTTGGAAATTAGATCAATGGTTACCAGGGGCTGGGGAAAGAGGATTGGTTGCAATAGAAGAGAAGAGACATTATTGATGTAATGGGATGTGGCATATTTTAATGGGATGTTGGTACAAAATTTCTGTACCTATATAAACTAGGGAAAGGAGCACGCACCCACTCACTTGTAAATCAATCTAGGTGGAGCTGACACCTAGACTCCACCTGACGCTTTTTTCAGCCCATCACAGCCCCGCCCTCCCTGAGTATCTCTCAAATCTGGATTACTCTGTCCATCCGCTGCTGCTGTCATCGAGGGATCAGTGCTGAGTTTGGGTTCCTCCAAAACAGCAGCTGGTTTATGTGGGAGGTGATCCCAGGAGGCACAGTGAGGAGGGGGCAGGGGCGGGAGGGAGGAAAGCCCTAATGGCTGAATCAGACAGCGGGTCACACTGTGGGCTCAGCCCTGCTGGGCACCCTCTGAGGAAGTGTTAAGGCGTGCCTCAGACTTGTCCCTCAAAGGAAAGCTGGGTGATCTATTTATCACCCATCACTCCCTGGTTGAGAGGTGCCTCTGGGATGTTAAATCCCTGGCACTTTGGGCCTACCCTTCCCAGGGATGGTCAAGCCCCCAGGACACCAGAGAACCCCTGATTGGTGCAGCAGAGGGAAGCAGGGCCTGCAGAGGGAGTGGTCAGCACTCTGGGAACCAGCCAGCACAGGTGCAGGTGAGCCCAGAGCTGGTGAGGAGACTGAGTATCAGTAACGTCTGCTTCAGCCATTATCATCCCTGATGCCCCCTCGTGCCCTTCCTGTCCACCCACCAAGGCAGCAAGAATGGGCTTCCCAAAAGACAAACCTGACCACATCCAACTTCTGCCTACAACAGTTCAGTTGCAACTCTTGGCTTTGGGGGCATGGCATTCCAGACAGCGTGTGATTTGGCTGCTCTGACACCTTACCCCAGCTGACCTGTATAAGAGTTGCTTTTCAGCTCTTAAGACTTGCTGAAATTTGAACCTTGGCCTGCCCAGTGAACCAGATAGCCACTGCCCCTCCTCCCTCTCTCCCTCCCTCTTCCAGGGTGGTAGGCACCCCTGAAGACTGCCCCCAATGATCCTAGCCTCTTGGTATTCACTTCCCTTGAGCGCTGGCTGGACTTAGTGACTCAATTCTATGTTTACGATGACCTCGTGTGCTATGGATGGTGGAACAAACAAGAAGGGAGTCTAGAACATTGACAAAATTGTGCATGAAGCCACCATAGAAGCCCAGGAACTCTTATATTCAGAATTCTCTTAAATGAGAGAAACATACATCTTCAATTTTTTTAAGCCACTGTCTTAGAGATTCCCATCAGTATCTGAATTTATTGCTAACAGGTAACACTGAGGCAGGGTCAAAGATGGAAAAGATAAAGCAAAACCCCCAGTTTATACATGGAATCTTAATGGAGCAAGGGAGAAGATCTAAGTTACCTCATGACTCCAAGGATCTCTGACTACAACTCAGGCTGGATGGGTAGGTGTTTAGAGAATATGGAGCAGTAGGAAATGTCAGCCGAGGTGAGAATCTTGAACATTCCACACATGCCACCCCCGCAGGCTTTGCTTACCTTCAGCCTCTTCTCTGGCTCCTAGAGTTGCCCAGAGTGTGGGAGGCACATGGTCAAGTATGAACATCCAGGGAGGGAGTCAACCGATGCCAATAGATAGAGTGAGACCTGCCTGGTATAATTTTAAATGTGGAAAAGATCCTAGTGGTCTTGTAGTCCAACCATCTCTTTGATGCTTGAATTCCTTCAACAACCACCAACACACTATAAAATTATCATCACTAATAACATCCTCATCAGCATCATCACCATTTTCTTCACCTTTATCATCATCACTTTCATTGCAATCATCATCATCATCATCATCACCACCACCACTGACATCATTACCACCATTTACTGAGTACGAAGTGCTGGTTGCTTTACATACTTGGTTACACTAAATTTTCACAACAATGCAATGATATGATCCTGACTTACAGATAGGGGAACTGAGGCTGGCAAAGGTGAAGTGGCCCAAGGCAGCACAGATAATAGAAGAGGGAGTGTTTAATCCAACCCTCTTTTAGTCATAGAGGCTAATTGTCCACTACTTGGCAGCCCTGAAAGTTGATCTGTGCTTATACACCTCCACCAGCAAGCATGGTCCAACTTTGGTCAGAACTGACAGAAGGGTCTTTGTCTTTGCAAAGTGAAACCAGCTTCCTTGTTGGCCTCACTCACATTCCTTGTTCTTTGGGGCCCCCAGAATAGTACTAACTTCTGGTCCATATGACAACCCTTCCAAAGCTGGAGGGCAGCACTGTGTCCACCTGAGAATCTTTTTAGGATGAATGTCTTGTTCCTTCAACAGTTTCTGTGTGAGTGACCACCTCTCATGCCTTCCTATACCCCACCTCTCATGCCTTCCTATACCCCACCCACATCCAAGTCACTGCCATCTCTCACCTGGACTTATGCAATTCCTCCAACTAGTCTCCATGATTCTACCTGACCACACTCTCTACTAGAACTCTCATCTCTGGTCCCTTTCCAGTCCTCATTTTTCTTCATAGAACACATCACTACTTGATCTATATCTATATCTCATATATATTATATATACCTACATTATAATATTATAATATATATAATGTATATATAATATATATATACATACATTATATATATGATATTATTAGTCATCCAGGATATGTAAATTGAAAATATCATGAGATAGCAGTCATGGCTAAAATTAAAGACCCTGACAATACCAAGTGTTGATGAGGATGCAGGGTGACTGGAATTCTCATACATTGTTTCTGGGAGTGTTACAAAGTATACCTATTTTGGAAAACAGTTTGATAGTTTCTATATAACCAACCTATAGCCCAGCAACTTCACTTAGAAGTACCTACCAAAAAGTATTGAAAATTTTTATAGAGAGAGATTTAGACATATATATATATTTATATATACATACATATTTATATATACATTTACATAATATATTATGTAAATTATATATATATATATAAAATCTAACATTTCATGGATATAAACTCCATGAGAACAGGGACTTGTCGATCTTCTTCACCTCTCTGTCTCCAGCGCCTACAAGACAATCTAGAACGTAAGAGCAAACTAAGAAAACTAGCAAATTAATTTATTTACTCATGTGACCTTGTTTCCATGCCCTTTTTAGTCTGGAGGCACTTAGACAAAGTTCAGCTTATCTACAGCCCTCTAGGTTTGTTTCTCAGAAGGGTGCATAGGTCTCAGGCTCCCAGCTAAGCCAGACTCTCACCTCACTTCTTCTAGACTCCATGCCTCTATTAACATATCCAGGCAGTAAGGTACACAGAAGAGTGTTGGCTTCAGAGTCAGATAAACCAAAATTCAAATCTCAGCTCTCCACTTACTATCTCTGTGACTTTTAGCTTTCTGAGCTTCAGTTTTCTCTTGCTAATAATGCCAACCTTGAAAGTGTGTTGGGAGGATAAACCTCGTGTGAGTACCCAATACACAGTAAACACTCGATTTCTATGGGTTCACATTGAGTTCCCTGTCAGCTCCTATCAAAGCCTGTCTCTCTCCTCTGTACCTAAGCCATTGATTTGCCTTTCTCATCTCAGCTCAGAAATTTGCACTGCATGCTAAACTCACATTTACATATGGAATCCCTCCCTGTGAGTCTCCTTCAGCAGCTCTAGCCTATGGGGACCTTCTTCCTACCCCAGTTCTTCTACCCAAAGTGCTTTCTCTTCCTCCAAGACCCTGTCATCTGAAATCTGAAGCAAAGCTCACACTTATAATGCTGAGGGCCCCCCCCCCCCGCCCTGCACCCGCCTTGACTACAGTTTTCCAGAGTGGCAGGAGCTGTAGTTGACATTCAGTAGACGCTCTCCCAGAGCTGAAGAGAGCCCAGCACAGAGGACTCGCCAGGATGATGGGCTGGTGGAAAGTGATGGCGTCAATGGAGGAGCTGGGGGGTTGACAGCTCAGGGAGTGTCAGGGCTGGCCAAGGATGAGCCCCTATCATCCTAGCCTGAGGCATTGCCATCACGTGGACCTGGACCAAATGGCAGCCCTGCCGTTTACAGCCAGCTGATGACTTAGGGCGAGTCCCCTCCCATCTCTGAGGCTCCGGTCTCCTCCTCTGTCCAGTGGAGATGATACCTCCCACGCCCTCTCCATTGCTGCAGGCAATGGAGACTGTGCATATGGATGTGCTGTGGAGGGGATGGCACACTCACCATCTGCAAGGCAGGTGATGTCACAGGTCAGGTTGGGGTGGCCTTGAGGTCACGCTGCTGTGTGGAGCTGTGGGTAAGAGTGTGGGCTCTGGAGTAGACCTAGGTTTGAATCCTGGCTCTCCTACCTCCTGCTGTGTGACAGAGGCAAGTTGCTCACCCTCTCTGAGCCTCCCCTTTCCCCCTCGGTGTCATCATTTCCCTGTCAGAGTGTTGTTGGGAGGATCACTTTATGACTTCAGCTTGCCAGCTCTGCCAGAGGCTCCGTCGCTGTCAGCTGCCCCCTGAGAGCACGTCCCTGATGGGGCAGCCTGGGCAAGGAGCCAGAGAGCAGAAGAGGCAGCAGGGACATGCCCAGGTGCACACGTGTGCACGGAGCCCCAGGGGTGCCCACCTTCTTTACAGAGAGGTGGCGGCTCTGGGGCCTGGCTGGTGCTGACTAGCAGACAGGTACCCCCAGGCCTGGTCACACTGAACTCTGCAGAGCCGGGACAGGCATTTGCTCCCTGAGCAGGAAGGACATGTTGACTCGGTGGAACAAGTGCTGGGCAACCCTCCCCCTCCTTCCAGTTTCCGGCAGCTTCTCTGCAGAGGTCACAGCCCCCATCACCCTGCCCAACCCACCCAGGACACGGGCCCAGGACTCACTCAGCACTGCCAGGATGACCTGCACACTCGGCGGTTTCCTATATGGGGACAGATCTGACCAGACCCTCCGCACTCTTGCCTGGCCCGTGTCTGTGACACATGAGTGAGCCGTCAAGGGAGGCTTAGAGGTCAACCAGATGGGGGAGGGGTCAATCAGAAATGAACAGAATCATTTCCTAATCGAGTTGGAAGATCTTTTAACCAAATTGTTGTAGAGGCAGTCAGTTTTATTGAAGTATAACTTACATAAAATAAAGCTCTTTTAAAGTAAATGGTTCAATGAATTCGGCCAAATGTATAGAGTCCTATAGCCACCACCTCAGTCAAGATGTAGAATATTCCCATCATCCTATGAAATTCCCTCACCTCCCTTTGAAGTGCATCTTCTCCTCTCATCTCCAGCCCTTGGAAATCACTGGCTTGATTTCTGTCTCTATAGTTTTGCTTTCTCCAGAATAACGTATCAATGTATATAGCCTTTGGTGTCTGGTCTCTTCCACTTAGTGTAATGCTTTTGAGATCCATCCATGATGTTCTGCGTATCAGCAGTTCATTCCTTTTTATGGCTGGCTGGTATCCTGTTGTACGGATGTACCATGTTTTGTTTATTCATTTGTCAGTCTATGACTGTTATGAATGGAGCTGTTATGAAATTCACATACAAGTCTGTGTGTAGACACATTTTTTTCCCTTGGTAAATGTCTAGGAGCAGAATTACTGGGTTGTATGGAAAAATGTGTGCTAAACTGTGTAAGAGACTGCCAGTTTTTCAAAGCAGCTGTCCCATTTTGCACACCCACTAGCAATGAATAACATTTCTGGTGGCTCTGGATCTTCCCCTGATATTGCAGTCTCCTTCATTTTGGCCATTCTAGTGGGTATGTAATAGTGTCTCATTGTGGTTATAACTTGCATTTCCCCAATGGCTAATAATGTTAAGGATCCTTTAGGTGCTTATTTGCCATCTGTATGTCTTTTTCAGTGAAGTGTCTGTTCAAGACTTTTGCCCATTGTTCATTGATGTTTACTTTCTTATTATCTAGTTGTAACAGTTTTATATATATATGAGTTTTTATATATTATGCAAGACTTTTATATATTTTATCAGATGCTTGATTTGGAAACAGCTTCTCCTAGTGTGTGGCTTTCATTTCCTTGAGTATGTCTTTCAAATAGCCAATATTTAAAAATTGTGACAATGTTCAATTTTTTTTCCTTTTAAGGTTTGTGTGTTTTTGTCCTAAGAAATATTTACCTGACTCAAGGTTACAAAGATTTCTCCTACATTTTCTTCTAGAAATTTTATAGTTTTAACGCATGTTTAGGTCTGTGATTTATTTAGAGTCAATTTGTGTGTGTGTGTGGTGAATGAAGTGGAATGGATATAGGTGTTTTTTTTTTTTTTTCCACATGGCTATCCAATTGCTCCAGCAACGTTTGTTGAAATGACTATTCTTTCTCTTTGAATTACGTTGTCATCTCTGTTGAAAATCAGTTGGCCTGTATGTGTGGATCTATTTCTGAACCCTATTCTGCTCCATTGACCTCTATGTCTAATATACCAACACCCACTGTTAGCACTTGCTATAGGTTTATAGTAAGTCTTAAAATCGGGTAGTAAGAGTCCAACTTTTTAAATTAATTAATTAATTATTTTTTTTGAGGTACACGGGCCTCTCACTGTTGTGGCCTCTCCTGTTGCGGAGCACAGGCTCCGGACGCGCAGGCTCAGCGGCCATAGCTCACGGGCCCAGCCGCTCCACGGCATGTGGGATCTTCCCGGACCGGGGCACGAACCCGCGTCCCCTGCATCGGCAGGCGGACTCTCAACCACTGTGCCACCAGGGAAGCCCCAAGAGCCCAACTTTATTCTTCTCTTTCAAAATGGTTTTGGCTCTTCTGGATCCTCTGCTCTTTCATATGAATTTTAAAACCAGTTTGTCAATTTCATTAAAAATCCTCCTGGGATTTTGATTTGTGTTGCATTGAATCTATAGATCAATTCTGGAAGGATTGTCATCTTAACAATACTGAATCTTCCCACCCATGAACATGATATATCTTTTTATTTACTTAGGTCTTTTAAAACTTTTCTTAACAATGTGACAATCCTTTTCTTTTATTTGGGGTGTTGGACTAATTACAATTTTTAAAAACAGATTTATTCAGGCACAGTTTGTATGTAGAAAAACTCACCTTTTTATTTTACCATTTTATGAATTTTGGCAAGTGCACATAGCTGTGAAACCACTACCATCATCAATATATAGAACCATTTATCACTCTAAAAAGCTCCCTTATGTTCTTTTGTAGCCAACCTCCTTCCCTTACCCTCAGCCCCTGACAACCACTAATCTTTTCTCTATTCCCCTAATTTTGCCTTGTCCAGAATTAGAGCATTTACATTTCGTGGAATTACTTAAATGGTTAAATTTAAACATGCCATCTCGCTTTTTGTTTTCTTTTTGTTATATCTGTTCTTTGTTGTTTCTCTTTTCCTGTCTTCTTTTGGATCAATTGATTATTAGAAATACCTCTTTTATTTTTACAGTGGTTGCTCTAGCATTTACAATACCCATCTTTAGCTTATCATAGTGCACCTTTGTATAATATACTTCTTAACCTGTAGGGTAATAATATAATGGGGTACATATATCTTTTCAAATTAGTGCCTTTGTTTTCTTCAGAAGACAGAAGTAGAATTGCTGGGTCATATGGTAGTTCTATTTTTAACTTTTTGAGGAACCTCTATACTGTTTTCCATAGCGGTTGTATCGATTTACATTCCCATAAACAGTGCATGAGGGTTCCCTTTTCTCCACATCTTTGCCAGCTCTTGTTATTTGTTGTCTTTTTGAGGATGGCCTTTTGACAGGTGTGAGGTGATATCTCATTGTGGTTTTGATTTGCATTTCCCTGCTGATTACTGACGTTGAGCAAGTTTTCATGTGTCTGTTGGCCATCTGTAGTCTTCTTTGGAAAAATGTTTATGGCATGTAATTCATTTTATACATTGTTGGATTTGATTTCTAATATTTTTTGAGGATTTTTGTGGCTATGTTCATGAGAGATATTACCTGTAGTTTTCCTTTCTTGTAATGTCTTTATCTGTATTTGATATTAGAATAATTTTGGCCTCATCATGGTATTTTTATTTTGTATTTAATGTCATACTAAGTGAAGAAAAAATTAAGATATTTCATTATTAGCATAAATTTTACTGTTCACGTTTATATTGTATAATGCTAATTTGTATAATGTAAATATAGGAACATCTAACTCATATGTAGGATCTTTGAAATTACACAATTTGTATTTTGTAGCTCATCATAAACATGTATTTCATTCTTACCAGAACGGTGGAAGCACTACACAAAGCTAACTGAGCTGTGCTTATTTTATTCTTATTAGGCACACATTCTACCAAAACTCTCTGCATTCAGCTTGTTGATGAGAAGGAAGGGCTGAAAAGCAAAGGAATCCCCTACTTTCCCTTTGCTTCTGTGCCATCATTTTCAGCATAACTGGTTGTCTAATGCAAAGAAGTAACACAAGTGAAAAAGGATGTCTAGGATTCCTTGGTCATTCATGTTTCTTAGAAGGCCATGACTTTCTTTCTGCCTTTGAATCAAGTTCTGGTTCCATTGTGTGTTGGTTAACTTTACGTGTCAACTTGACTGGGCTAAGGGATGCCCAGATAGCTGGTAAAGCGTTGCTTCTGGGTGTGTCTGTGAGGGTGTTTCTGGAAGACATCAGCATTTGAATCAGTAGACTGAGTAGAGATGATCCACCCTCACCAGTGTGGGCTGGCATCATACAATCCAGGGAGGGCCCAGATAGGACAAGAAGGTGGGGGAAGGGCAAATTCTCTCTTCTTGAGCTGAGACCCATCTTCTGCTGCCCGTGAACATAGGAGTTCCTGGTTCTCAGGCCTGGGACTCCAGGACTTACACCCGTGCCCCCACTCCTCCCTACCCCCGTTCTTAGGCCTTCAGACTCAGCTGGAATTATACCACCAGCTTTCCAGCTTGCAGACAGCGTATCATGGTATATTTCAGCTTCAGTATTGTGTGAACTGATTCCCATGATAAATCTTCTTTTGTAGATCTATATATCCTATTGGTTCTGTTTCTCTAGTGACTCCTAATACCCAATGAAAAGCATGGTTTTCTTGGAGCTGTCAGTGCCCCCACCTAGTCACAGATGTAACATACTTACTTTGTACTGATGTTAAAAATTGTAATAAAATATACAAAAGATAAAATTTATCGTTTCAACCATTGTTAAGTGTACAGTTCACTGACATTAAATACATTTACATTTGTTGTGTAACCATCATCACCACCCGTCTCCAGAACTTCCATCTTCCCAGACTAAAACTTCATCCCCATTAAACAACAACTCCCAATTCTCCTCTCACTCAGGCCTTGGAAACTACCATTCTACTTTATTTATTTATTTATTTTGCGGTACGCGGGCCTCTCACTGCTGTGGCCTCTCTCATTGCGGAGCACAGGCTCCGGACGCGCAGGCTCAGCGACCATGGCTCACGGGCCCAGCTGCTCTGCGGCATGTGGGATCCTCCCGGACCGGGACGTGAACCTGCGTCCCCTGCATTGGCAGGTGGACTCTCCACCACTGCGCCACCAGGGAAGCCCTACCATTCTACTTTCTGTCTCTACGTATTTGATTCTTCCAAGACCCTCATATAAGTGGAATCATACAGTATTTGTCCTTTTGTGATCGGTTTATTTCACTTAGCATAATGTCTAAGCTTCATCCATATTGTAGCATGTGTCAGAGTTTCCTTCCTTTTAAAGCCTGAATAATATTCTAATATGTTATATATCACATTCTGTTCATTCATTCATCTGTTGATGGACACTTGTGTTGCTCCCGCCTTCTGACTATTGTGAATAATGCTGCTATGAACATGGATATACAGGCATACCGGAGACATTGCAGGCTTGGTTCCAGACCACTGCAATAAAGTGAATATCACAATAAAGTGGGTCACACAAACTTTTTGGTTTCCCAGTGCATATAAAAGTTATGCTTACATTATACTGTAGTCTATTAAGTATGCAACAGCATTATGTCAGAAAAAACCCAATGTACATACCTTAATTAAAAATACTTTATTGCTAAAATATGCTAACCATCATCTGAGCCTTCAGTGAGTTGTAGTAATAACATCAAAGATCACGGTCACAATAACAAATACAGTAATAATGAAAAATCTTGAAATATTGAGAGAATTACCAAATACATGTGACACAGAGACACAAAGTGAGCAAATGCTGTTGGAAAAATGTTGCAAGTAGACTTGCTCGATGCAGGGTTGTGAAAAATGCAGTATCTGTGAAGTGCAGTAAAACAAGGTATGCCTGTACAAACATCTGTTCAAGTCCCCACTTTGGATTCCTTTGAGTCTATACTCAGAAGTGAACTTGCAGGATCACATGGTAATTCTATTTTTAATTTTTTTGAGGAACTGCCATACTGTTTTCTACGGTGGCTGCACCATTTTACTTTCATACCAGTAATGTACAAGGGTTCCACATCCTCACCAACACTTCTTATATTCTGCTTTTTAAAATTAATTTTTATTGGAGTATAGTTGCTTTACATTGTTGTGTTAGTTTCTGCTTAGAGCAAAGTGAATCTTCTATACATATACATATATCCCCTCTTTTTTGGATTTCCTTCCCATTTAGGTCACCACAGAGCACTGAGCAGAGTTCCCTGTGCTATACAGTAGGTTCTCATTAGTTATCTATTTTATACATAGTAGTGTATATATGTCAATCCCAATCTCCCAGTTCATCCCACCCTTCCTTCCTCCCCTGGTATCCATACGTCTGTTCTCTACGCCTGTGTCTGTATTTCTGCATTGCAAATAAGTTCATCTGTATCATAAAATTAATTTTTTAATAATAGCCATCCTAGTGGGTGTGAAGTGGTAGCTTGTACTCCTCTGCGTGTGGCTGAACTCCTGCCCACACATCGTGGGTCCCTTGGTGTTCTGTGCTTAGAGGGCATCATGGCCACTTTATGCAAATGGGGTGATAAGGATCACTGGCACATATAAGCATGGATCTCCCCAGCTCACTTGCAGCCTCCGTTGTCACTTCGGACTTCACTTACAAAACGCAAGTTCCAAGATAAAATTATGAAGAATTTCAAAACAGTGATAACAAGGTACTAAACCAGCTATGAGTCCCTTCTGGGCATGGGGCCCTGTGTCATGGCAAATGTCAGAGAATACACCTTGCTTCTGCTGCTGGGAGGGAAAAATGTGGAGGCGAAGGCTGGACAGCAGGTGGTAAATGGAGAAAGGAGATACAGGTGCTGAGGCTCGGTTCCAGTCTCCTAAATCCCTGGCTTTTCCAGTTGCCATACCTTTGCCCATGCTCTGTATCCTGCTTACAGTGCCTTTACCCCTAATTATGAGTCAAATCCTGCCGATCTTAGTTCAAATCCTATTTCACTAGGGAAGCCTTTCTTGACCACCCTGGCATCCCTTCTCAGAACTCTGATAGCGTTAATTGTTCATACCACCCATGTGGCAAAGAGCCTGATCTTGCCTCCCCAAATACAGTCATGTCTCTCCAACTAGATGCTGAGGCTGCTGGGAGCAAAGCCTGTGTCTCTTGCTTCTTTGTTTTTTTAATTTTTTTATACAGCTCTCCTGCTTCTTTGAACACCTCACCAAGACTCACGGCGAGACTGCCCCTCACCACCTTCCTCACCTGAGAATCTGGCCCAGTCTCCAGCCCAGTCAGATCTCTCCATGTCTTTCACACTTGCCCACTTTCACGCTCTTGGATTGGCTATTTTACAGCTGTACTGTCTTTCCTTCCTGTAAATGTGTGTCCAAATCTTACCCCATTCTTCAAAGCCTAGTGTGGTATAGTAGGAATGGCATGTGTTTTCAACTTAGAAATACTGAGTTCTAAACCCTGACTCTGTCACTCTTTGGATATGTGGCCTGGGCAAGTAACTCCCTTTCCTCAAGCCTTTTTTTCCCCCTCATGTAAAATGAGGGGTGGATAATAACCATTGTGAAGGGCTGCTGAAATAGTTTATGGGGGGTATTAAAAAATAACAGCACATTAGATTGAATTAGTGTATGCCAATAAACTTGAAACTTAGATTAAATGGATATCTTCTTAGAAAAGTATAACTGACTTAAAGTGACTAAAAAGAAACAGAATGTCTGCATACTCTTACGCTAATTTAAATAAATTATATTATAAACTTAAAATCATTCCTATAAGAAAAATGCTAGGCCTGGATTGTTTTACAGATGATTTCCACCAAACTTTCAAGGAATATATCATTCCAAAATTCCAGAAATTGGGAAAAAGGGGACAGTTCCTAATAAATTTTCTGAGACTACTATACTACTGATTCCAAATATCAGGCAAGGGTATTATAAGAAAGATTACAGTTCATATACTTCTCATGATCATAACTGTGAAAGTTATAAACACTATTAAGTTACTGAAAAAATAATCATGTATTATAACTGAGTTGAGTTATCCCAGGAATATAAGGATCAACTAACATTAGAAAAATCTGTAAATGATTTTTGCCATATTAACAGATTAATCTCAATATATGCTCCAGGAAATTTAACACTCAGCAACAAAATAATGCTTAGCAAACTAGAAATGGAAGGGAACTTTTTAAACCTGTTAAAATGTGTCTATCAAGAACATACAGCATATGTTGAAATGTAGAAGAATTTTCTTTAAAGTCAGGAGAACAAGAAAAGATGGCTCCTATCACCACTTCCACTCAATTTTGTTTTGGAGATTTCAATCTCTCAACCAGAGCCAGTGCAACAAGACAAGAAAATGAAATGAAAGGCTAATGAATAAGAAAAAGAAGAAACAAATTTCCATTATTCTAAGCTTCTTTGACTCTACTCATAGAAAATCCAAAAGAATCTACAGGCAAATTATTAAAATTAATGAGACTCAAACAAAGAATATAGATATAAGGTCAACATAGAAACATCATTTGTATTTCTATTTACCAGGAACACTTAGAAATCCTAGTGTAAATATACCCCTTACAATAGCAATAAAAAATATAAGAGACACAAGAATATGCCTAACAATAAAAAGTTCAGGAAATTTCTGGAGAAAATTATTGAAAGATACTCAATACCTAAATGTAAAGAGATATATCATATTCATAGATGAGAAGACTCAACGTTGTGAGGAGACGACAACTCTCCTTAAATAGTTCTACAGATTTAATAAAATTCCAATCAAAATTCCAAGGCATATTTCAAGGAACTTGACAAGCCAATTATAAAATTCATAAGAAAACTAATAAGGGGAAAAATAGCCTAGAAACACCTGAGGAACAAGGCAGGGGACTTGCATTTCAGATATGAAACTTATAAAGCCACACTGATTAGTACTAACATATTGGAAGAGAACAGAGTGTCCACAGACAGACCCACATGCATAAGGAAAGTCAACATATGATGAAATTGTCCTTGTAGACCTGGGATCATCTATGCTACAACAACTGGTGATCCATATAGGAGAAGAAAATCAAACCCCATCTCAGAACACTACAAAAATCAATTTCAGATGGATAAAGATTTGAATGTGAAATGCAAGGCTTTAAATATTTTAGAAGAAAGTAAGGACTATTTTTATGACCTTGGGTAGGGAAGGATTTCCTTACCAAAGCACTGAAAGTGCAAACCAAAAAAGGAAAGCATAGAAAAATTTGTCTAAAGAACAATAAAGACCTTCTGTTCATCCAAGACTACAAGTAAAGTGAAGAGACAAGTCTCAAATGGGGAGGAGACATTCGCAGCATGGAATCAATAAATGGCTATTATCCTAAATGAATAAAGGATTCCTAAAAATCATCAGGATGGCAACAAACAGTAGAAAATTAGATAAAAGGCACAAATAGGCATTTCACAGAAGAAATCCGAAGGCCAACAATCATTTGAAAATATGTTTAGTTTCATTAGTAATCGGGGAAATGAAAATTATGAAACAGAGTCACCATTTCACTCCTACTATTCTGGCAAAAATTTAGAAGCCTGACAAATTCGGGTCTGGATGTAAAGCAATGGAAACTCTGACACATCGCTGCTGGGAGTGGAAACAACCACAGTCATTTTTGAAAACAATTTGGCACTGCTTTGTAAAGTTGAACAAATACACACCCCACAAGTCAGCAATTCCCCTTCCAGAATGCACCCCAGAGAATCTGCTGCGCAGGTCCATCAGGAGATTCAGGCGAGAATGTTCACAGCAGCCTCATTTAGAAGAACAAGCAAACAAAAAACTAGAAAAAACCAAACGGAAAGTAGAAATAACTCATATCCATGGAGAGAGGATGGCTACATAAAGTGTGATGTATTCCTAGGATGAAATACCATACCTCAGCAAAATGAAGGAACCACGGTGCACACATCTACATGGACATATCTAGAAACAACACTGGGCAAAAAATTCAAGGCACCGAAAAACTCATACGTAATGAGGTCATTTTTATAAAGATTACAGAGGCACAACTAAATGATGCCTTGCTTGGTGGTATAGACATATGTGGTCGAACTACAAAGAAAACTGGACAGGATAAACCCAAAATGCAGGACAGTGGTCACCTCTGGGAGACAGTAGGAGGCTCACCCAGGGGCTTCCATTCTCTTGGAAACCTTCTACGTCCTAAGTTCCGAATCACAGCAGTTTATTGTTATGCTTCATAATTTACACATTTGTTATATAGAATTTTTTATACAAATAAATACAAATAAAATACTACATCATGAAAAGAAGAGAGTTAGTGAAGCTCCTAGCTCTTAGCTCAGGGCCCAGCACGTACACGCAATGCCTGTGCTGCTTTTCCTGGGGGCAGGCTGGACACCAAGGGATTTACATGCACAGTCTCAGTTTGTTTTCCCAGCAGCCCTATGATTTCTACCACATTCTACAGAGGAGGAAGCAGACACTCAGAGAGGGTAAGCGATTTGCCCTGGGCCACACAGCTAAGAGGATCTGAGAGACAACTCCAAGCATGTGTGGCTCCAGATCAGTCCCTCTCGGCCCCTGGATCCCCTGCCTCTCACACAGCAGGTACTCAGTAAATGGTGAGCCCGTTCCAATGTCCTCTGTTCATACGGCAGCACCTTGCATCTCCTCTTTGATAACCGTCACATTTGATCTTGCATTCCTCTTACCTTTGTAGAGTCCCTTGCAAGCTCCTCCAGTGCACAGTACAGATCACCAGCTGTGCCTTCTCTGTGTTCCCAGGGCCGGTGCTGGTACCCAGCAGGATGCTTAGTACTGTTGGTTCGGGGTGTTACAGAATCATCTGATGTGGGGCTCTGGGCTGTTGGCTCAGAAGTCTGGGGGAGGAGTGCCTGGGGGCCACGAGAAAGGGCTGGGCACTCACCCCAGGGGCTGTAGCCATGGCCGTCCATGAAGGAGAGGCCCAGCTGCTCATCCTCCTGCAAGGTGCTCTGGTCCATGAAGCTCCGGTCCACGGCACTCATCATGTGGGTCTTCTCCTGGCAGTACTTGATCGTGGCCTTGTTCACTGGCTTTCTGCAGAGGGGGTAGACTAGAGATGTGGGTGATCATCTGGGCAGGACAGCAGCCAGAGGTGGATGGGGAGACCTGGCAGTCAGGGGGCCTTGAAGCCAGGAGCCAGCCTAGAAGCATCTCTAGATGCTGAGGGGGCTCTGCCTCCATCCTTTGCTCACCAGACCCAGTGAGATGCTGCCTCCCCCAAGAGGGGCTGGGCAGGGTCCCTGTCCTGGGGACCTCTGCTGACAGCAAGGGATGGAACACCAGTGGCCTCAGGCTGGGACCCCATGCAGCAAATGGGGATACAGTTCACTTTGGGCTTGCTTTCGTGTCAGAGCAGATAGCCACCCTCACCGCACCCCAAACTAGGACTAGGGCTGCCCCAGCTCCAGGGCCAGGATGCCCCCTTCTCCATCCTCCTTTCTCCTTGACTGCTCCAGAGACTTACAAGCTGAAATATTTTTATCCAGTGGTGGGGAAGGGCTGCATGAGGCCATCCTCACTCCTCCCTCATGACCGGAGGTCTGGCCATGGGCAGGGCCTGAGCTCCCACCTTGCCCATGCCCACTTCCCTGTAGAGGCCTGGTTGCATTAGCAGACACAAAGGACTTGGAACAGAAACCCACGTGGGGCCCCCCTCACATCAGCTCCCACCAGCCCATCCAGCCACCGGCAGCAGCAGAGAGAGAAGGCGAGAGGCCCCGGCCCCTCCCGAGAGGGCAGAGCTTCTGGAGAGCCCCTGGGCAGGGGCCATACAGCCCAGGCCTGCAGCCCAGCTTTACAGATGAGGATGGCCGTTTGTGGCCCCAGGGAACTTGGAGGAAAGTGGGAGGGAGGACGGGGTGGGGAGGCAAGGACCACAGCTCCAAGACCGAGGGGCTGCGCAGCGGGCAAAGGGAAAGGACTTGGGACCTGCGCTGAGACTGGAGAAGAGCCAGGGCCCAATCACAGGGAAGGCTCGGGACGAGAGAGCCGTTCACCTCTAGGTCCTACAGCGTGCAGGGTGTGGGGCAGACCTGAGAGAGGACTTCCGGGTCACGTGGGCTCAGGGACACTGGTCATCCATGGAGATGAAGAGGCCAGTGCAGGGATCCCCCAGACAAACAGGAAAACTCCACTCAGCCCCTCCTGGCTCAAGAGCTGCCTGGGGCCCAAGGGGGACAGGATGACCTCTGGGTGCCCCTCCTGCCAGGACCTCGACGTCCTTCTTGTGCTAAGATGGCTCTGTGTCCACGCTGGGGACCAGTGCTGCCGTGCACTGCAGTGGGTGCGGCCTTCCCAGTCTGGACAAGAGATGGCTCAGCAGGCCCAGGCTTCCAGCTCCCAGCCCCACCCGCGGGCTCTGGGCATCACCCTCACTGTGGCCCAGGGCAGAGCCAAAGACCCCTTTGGGGGCAGGTGAGAAGAAGCCTCTGTGGCTGTGACCTTGACCATCAACATAAGAGAGAAGGTGGAGGAGGAAGGGAGGTGAGGAGGGAGAAGGGGCAAGAGGACTGACAGAGGAGGAGGAGAGTAAAGGGACAATGACAAGGGGAGAGAGAGATGGAAGGAGACAGAGGGAGGGAGGGACAGGTCAGACACCAGCAACCACAGGGAAGACAGATAGAGGACAGCCCGTCAAGCTGGCTGAACAATGGTGTCCAAGGAGGGCCTGTCACCATGGATATCGGCCTAGAAGGTCTGCAGGGGTGTACCCCAGGGCTCTGGTCCCACCCAGGCCTCCTGGTCCACTTGGAAGAAGAACCTGAAACACCAACCAACCAGCTCCACAGACACAGCCAGGAGGGACACCTCGCACTGAGGCCTCCAGCCCTTCTCAGGGTGAGATCAAGCAGATGCCACGTAACATGGACATTTGGAAAAGTTCTGCATTTAGGTTCAAAATTAGCTGCAAAACAGAGAGGGAGGGCGAGCTGCCTTGTCAGCAGCTCCTGGAAAAGCCGAGCTGGAGACTCCACGTGAGTTGACGGGGGTGTGGTTGCTGGAAAAGCCAGTGTGACAGTGGGTGACTTCGATGCAAGAAGAGGGTCCAGGGAGGAGGTGAGAGACCACCATCCTCTGGGCTGGCCCTGGGCCACCTGAGCCTGCTGTGCAAGGCAGGGACAAGCACAGGTAAGGGGAATGTTCTGGAAGGCTTGCAGGGTCAGCGATCAGAGGCAGGAAACAGAGCAGCATGGATAGACCATGGAGTCCGACGGGACTTGGGTTATAACCCCAGGTCTGCCTGTCCTGTGACCTCTGAGGAGTCCCTTAACCTCCCTGAGCCTCAGTTTCCTCATCAGTAAAATGGGGTGATCACAGTGCCTCTTCTCAGGGTTATTGTGCGGATTCTGCGTGAAGAACTGAGCACCAGCGCTCTTTGCTGGGTTGGGTGGCAGTCTTCCTCTCCCCCTGCCCCCACTTGGCAAATCCTGTCTCCTTGAGGGTAGATTTCTAAGATGCCAAATACTACCAAATACCCCCCAACATCTGAGCCCTCCCTTACAGCCGTCTCTATCTGCCCCTCACTGCCCCCCACTACTGCGCTGAGAATCAACTCCCAGGACCTCTGCAGGCAGGACCACTCCTGAGAGAAGGACAGAGACGTGCCACTTAGGCCCACCTACTGTGTGCCAGCCGTGGTGAGGCCCTTCTCATCGCGGGCCGTGAGGCGGACGGGCTTTGCTGTCGGGCCTGGGTTCGATCAGGCCCTACCACTTATCAGCTGAGTGACATGGGTAAGTCACTTAATGATAGTTTCCTCATCTGTGTAAAGGGACTCAGACCTGCTCTGTGGGTCAGGATCCAAGAAGGAAAAATTCTTTGATGTATCGCGAGTGCTGAATAGTACCTGGTACACAGTAGGTGCTTAATGATTACTGTTCTAATGGGTGATATGTGTAGAGCTCCTGGCATAGAGTAATTGCTCAAAAAATTACGGTTTTAGATGTTTTATTTTGAGAAGTTGTGCAGAGAGAAGGGCGGGGAAAAATCAAGCCTAGTGCCCTCGACAGGCCCCCCTTCCCCTGTTACGCCCCCCAGCTGCCACATTCCCAGGATCTCTCCTGCCTGTGCCTGGCCTCAGGCACAGTCAGTTCTCTCTCCTTCCCCTGGATCCTGCTTATCTGCTTCTGGCAGCCCTGAGTCCCTGTGCCAACTGGCCAGGTGGCGACCAGCCTGGCAGCAGCTGAGCAGAGCCCAGGCGGGATGAGGGTGGAGCAGGCTCTGCCTCTGGCTCCCTGGGTCCCAGGGACCTGACTCCCAGGTCCATGCCCCTTCTGGGCCTCAGCATCTCCATCCCTCAATTAAGGGACTTGGACCACAAAGTCCTGGGACTGCTTGGTGGGGAATGCGGTGGGGTGGGGAGGGAGAGCAGAGGGGTCTCAGAAGCTCCCACCTGCTCCAAGCCGAGGCTCAGCCTTCAGTAACTCCATGTACTGTGCTCCAACAGAATGGTTTAAAGTAATTTTCCCCCTGTATTTTTGAAGATAATTTGTTTGTTAGACTAGATGCCCTGAACTACCTTGGAGTGGTCACTTTTTGGGATCTGAGTCTCTACAATTCTCAGTTCTAACAGTCTTAGAATCCCAAGTCCTGGGTTTATGAAACTCCAAGATTCCATGATTCTAAGTTCTGGATTCTAAGATGTACTGAGATTCATGCTGCCCACTGTAAAGTGCACTAAGAGACTCATCCCTTGCAAACACCCTTTCAACTGGAGCAGCTTCCCTACTGAGCTCTTTCCCTGGACAGTGGCACCCGGCATCCACCAGCAGCCAGGCCTTTCCATTTGCAGGGTCCTGTCTTCCCACCACAAGGTTTATTCACAGGCCCAATGCTCAGGCTGGAACTGACCCTCAGGAGAGGGAGGGGCTGGTGGCCAGCAAGACCCCCTCTCACAACACACTCGTCCACAGCAAGCTGCCCTGCTTGTCCCCAGCCACCGTGTCACTATGGCCACCAGGCCTCCACGGCCACCGTGTCTCTATGGCCACCAGGCCTCCACGGCCACCTGGAGGGGGGCCAGGGTACCAGCCCCACTTACCCCTTGCAGATGATGACCGTGATGGTACCAGAAGGAGGATGAGGATGAAAACATTCCTGCCCCTCCCTACACAGACGCCCGGGATCAGCTCCGTGTCCTCTGAGTGCCAGGGACACCTCCCAGCCTCCGGATCTGCATGCGGAGTCTGCACGTGGTCGGAGAGGACCCAGTGGGGCCCAGAGTCAGAGGTGACGGGACCCACCCAACCTGCCTATTAAGATGTGAGTCCCTGGCCTTCTGAGCTGTACAGGACAGGCCGTTTTCCCTGTGCACGCGGACATCTGTCCCTTGTCCCCAGCACGTCTTTCAGTCAGGCCTATCTCCTCACCATCCCCTTATTTTACCATCTAAGCTGAGACTTTGCTTATACTGTTCCCCTGCCAGGAATATCTCCCCTCTCCTCCCTACCTTTCCGAACTCCCCCATTGTCCAGTGGGTGGGGGAAGGAGAGGACACTTTGTCCGCCAGTGTCACCATCTTTACCTCCTGGGAGGTAATGGGTTATGCATCTATTCAACATCTCAAGGCTGGGGGAGCAAGCACACTGAGCACACTCTTGGCCTGGGGCCAGGGGTGGTCCCCCTCGTCCTGCCTGCTCTGCTCGGGTTTTATGTTTCTCAACCCCCTGTGGGAAAGGGGGTGCTAGACACACAGAACCCAGAGACAGCATCTGGCCGCCATCACCCTGTGGTCCAACCACAATGGGTCCCCCTCCACAGCCTTGCTCCAGGCCCCTGCCAAGATCCCTTCTATGTCCATCCCCAGGGAGGCATTGGTGGGCCCTGCTGCCCAGCAGGAGAAGGAACCCTTGATGAGGACAGCATGTGGGACCAGCAAGGAAACCCTGCCAGGCCACCATCCTCTGCTCCCGCAGCCCTGGGTCCTCAGAGGCTGCCTCCTTAGCCCGAGTGTCATGCTCTTACCTTGAAGGACTAAAGGGACCCAGTGGGGGAGGCCTTGTGGGGCTTACCTTTCCTGACGAGTAGGACGCAGATCTGTCAGGTCTCCGGAAGGCACAGATGGGGATCTCAGAACTGCTCCCTGAATGCCCCTCCCCAGCCCCACTCCCTGCAGGGCGGGAAGCTCAGGGGAGGACTCCTGGGCAGGGGGTCTCTCCTGCGACTCATTCCCTCCTCACCAGTTAATGAGATGGAAGCTTCCAAAATGAGGCTGCTTCACCATTTAATGTACTGGGACAGTCTCAGAGGGAGGGGGATAAAACGGGAGACGATATGGATGCGGGATGAGGTAGTGTCTGACACCCCACAGCCTGGCGGCTCCAGGGTCTGTCTACAGGACTGCCCCCAGAGTGGAGGGTTCAGGAAGAGAACAGAGGAGGGCTCCCCCCACATCCCTGCAGCTCTCTCTGGGGGAGCCCCTGTGCTCATGCGATGTAGGGGGTGGAGAGCTGACTGTGCGCCCAGCCCCCAACCTGGCTGCTTCCCGCTGGCCTGCCCCACGATGCCAAGCTGGTCCTCCTCAGTCTAGTCCTGCACTTCCCCAAACTGCCCTTCCTGAACCTTGCCTGGTCGCCTGCTTCCTTGCTTAGCTCCTGCTGAATGGCTCCCCCTGCTGCTTTCTGGGCCCGGGGCCAGGCCCGTCCTCCTCACCACCAGGCCTTTGCACATGCTGTTCCCTCCTCTGTCTCCACTGCCCCTCCTTGGGCTCCCGTGGCCCCCGAGCTTCTCCAGTCGGCTCTCCTCTGCGCTGCAGGTGACTGTTTACGCCTCCATCCTCCCATGGCACTGGAAGTCCCTTAGGGAGCTGTGTCTGGCTCAGTCACCACTGTCTCCCCACGGTGCAGGGCAGTGCCTGACCCTCAGCCAGCATTTACTGAGCGCTGACTGTGTGCCGGGACTGTGCTCAGCCTTTATAGGCATGTATCAATTAACCTCCGAGGGCATCTTCAAGGACGTACTGGAGACAGGACAGCATCAGGGCGGGGAGCATAGGCTAGAAGGCCAGGCCTGCTGGATTTGACCCTGCCTCTGCATTTACTGGCTGGGTGACCTTTATGGAGTTACATTAGCTCTCTGTGCCTTAGTTTCCCCTGGTAAAATGGAACGAGTAATGACAGCAGCTGCCTCATGGGGTGTTTCTAAGGGTTGAATGAGTGAATATATGTGTGTACATGTTTACACACACACACATTTAATGTAGTGTGTGACATATACTAAGAGCTATGTAATGTAAACTATTAGCATTATCCTCACTGGCAGATGAGAAAGGCTTCCTTTTCCCTTCATCTCTGCCATCTCCTGCACCGTCAAACCTAAGTAGACTCAGGGAGCTCAAATAAATGCTTGTTTACTACAGGCTTGGGTGCCAGCTGAGGGATATACAAGTTTGCTATATATATATCAGTTGTATTTCTATGTGCTAGCAACCCAAAATTGGCAAGTGAAAGAAAAATACTATTTACTATTATAACAAAACCTAAAAATAAATACAAAGAGAGTCAACCAAAAAAATGTACAAGACTTCCTATGAAAATTGCAATAAAAATGGTCAAAATGCTCCAAGAGACAGTTCACAATGGGTTCATGATGACCAAAAAGCACAGGAAAAGATGGACAATGTTACTAGTTATCAGGCAAATGTGAAATAAAACCACAAAAGATACTTCCACTGAAATGGCTAAAATTTCTAAGACTAAGTGTTGGCTAGGGTGTGGGGACACGGGGACCCCCGCCCACTGCTGGTGGGAGTGTGGGCTGGTACCACTGCTTTGGAAAGCAATTTAATAGCTTCTTATAAAGTTCAGCATATAACTAATCTATGACTTGGTGGTTTCACCCTGGCTATTTTCCCTAGAAAAATAAAATCATACGTCCTCAAAAGTCTATGATAAAGATATGTGTGGCACCTTTATTTGTATTAGCCAAAATTGGAAAACCACTCAAACGCCCATTTCTTTCAGGTTTCTCCTGACACACTCCCTCATTAAACCGCTTGCACAAGAATCAGCATCTCTGACCACACCCATCTCTGAATCCATCACTGTGCTGGGAAACGCAGGTCTAGGGCTGTGTCCACTCCTGAATCTGGGTAGGGGAGTGATTTCTTCAAGAACAGTGAAAGTGAGAAGCCTGAGCTGCTGTTCCCCAGGAAGAGGACAATGGGTGGGTAGCACTGTCGTGTGTCACTGATGGGTAGGGTCAGAGTTGGTGGGGGAAGAGTGAAGATGCCCTTCTCAGGTCAGTCGTCCATCTGCGATGAGTGTGGGCTACTAACAGCTCACTTTGTGCCCTCACGCCCACGCCTGCCCTATGCAGTTCCCTCTGCCCACATTCCTCCCTGCATGGGGGGATGAATTCTACCTCTCCAGGCCCTGAGGAAGGAGCAGGCATCATCTCAGGATCCCTCTCCAACTCAAATTCCTGCCATTAACTCATCTCAATTCTCCCCACATCTGCTCCAGGTACTTAGGAGACCCAGCTTGCAAATCTCTTTCAGCTCTTGGCTTGATTAACAGAAGCTTATAAACAAACCCCAGAAAGAAGAAAAAGCAGCATTTCCCCAGGCAGCCAGAGTCTACTGGCGAATGTCACATTGCTATGCAACCAAGTTGTATTTCTTTTATTTTTGTGTAGATAAACAGAGCAAAGCTAATTAACATTATTTTCTGTCCATCTTTAGGTCTTGGATTACGTTGGGGGTCTTTTTGCCGCACGATGAACTGGTTACCAGGTTTCAGGAAGGGTTTAATCTTTGCAGTTACAGTTCATTAATAGATTTACAAGTGATGGAAGATGGTGAGGTCTGTCTAAGAGGACTGTTTTGCTTTCCTCATTTAATTACACAGTTATCTCCTGGACCAAAGCTCTTTGTAAAACAGGGAGAAAAAAGGCCTACCACCCCATCTGTTCCAGATAGGAAAACAATTAATACAGGAGGAGACAGGTGTTGCTCAGAGGGGTCCTACCAGCTGAGGTGCTTCACCCCGTCTTCAGAGATACCTCTTGGCTTGGAGGCTCGGCCACAGAAGCTCGACTGGCATCAGGTGGATTGACCTGGGGGAAGGGCTGCTCTGTTCAGTGCGATGCAATCTCTGGGGATTTGGGTCCGGGCAGCCTTGGTCCTCTATTGCAGGGGTCTCCAACCTCCGGGCCAAGGACCAGTTCGTGGCCTGTTAGGAAGTGGGCCGCACAGCAGGTGAGCGGCAGGCAAGCAAGCGAAGCATCATCTGTATTTACAGCCGCTCCCCATCGCTCGCATTACCGCCTGAGCTCCGCCTCCCGTCAGATCAGCGGCGGCATTAGATTCTCATAGGAGCGTGAGTCCTACTGTGAACTGCGCATGCGAGGGATCTAGCTTTCATGCTCCTTGACAGGCTGCAAATACAGATTATCACTAGCAGGGAGGCTTGACTGCAGAGACCATAATAAGTTGATTGCTTGCAGACTTGTATCAAAACCCTATCAGTGAGTGGCAAGTGAAAAAAAGCTCTGGGCTTCCACTGATTCTGCATTACGGTGAGTTGTATAATTATTTCATTATATATTACAATGTAATAATAATAGAAATAAAGTGCGCAGAAAATGTAATGCACTTGAATCATCCCAAAACCATCCTCCCCCCACCGGTCCGTGGAAAAATTGTCTTCCACGAAACCGGTCCCTGGTGCCAAAACGTTTGGAGACCGCGGCTCTATTGAGCTACTGTTGCTTGGGCACCATGTGCTGGGGTCTTTACATAGATTTTCTAACTTAAACTTCACAGTGCTTATTTCACAGACCCGTTTTGTAGACAGGAACTAAGCCAGGCAGATGTGTACAGGGACTGATGAGGTGCAGAGAGTGTGGGTGATGGACGTTTTATAGGTGTTAAAGGAGACTCAGACGCAGGCAGGATTTACCCAGAGCACCCGAGTTGGAGCTGGAATTGGAAGCCAGGCCTGTTGTCTCTAAGTTTCTGCTATTTCTACTCCCTCTTTGCTGTCATCCAGTGAACTTGACTCAGTTTCCCCAACTGTGAAATGGGCCCCAGAGACAGGACAGGATGAGCATTACACCTGAAACTAACACAACACTGTAAATCAACTATACTCCATTAAAAAAGAAAAAGATGAGTGCGAAGGACGTCTTAGGCTTTGGGGTGGTGTATTTTTGAGGAAGGTGGGCTTGGAATGGCAGATGTGGGGCTGGAATGGAGGGATCTGACACCAGGGGGCTCTGTGGTCTGGGAACCACTGGGACCTCCAGTTCCGGGATCTGAGCAGGGCTCAGACCTGGTCAGAGAGAGCTGGTCTCAGCCCTGTTATTAGAGCCACATCAGTAGCGTCTGATTCCTTTAACCTCCTCCAAAACCTCCCAAGGGGGGCAGTGACTTCTCTCATGGGGCAAACCCAGCAAAAGAAAACTGTACCTTCAGAGAAGACTGCACCCCTTCTCCAGCCAGGCCGCCCTTGGATCCCTCACCCTAAGGTGTCTGTATGAGGTCCCCAGTTGGGCTGCTCTTCCATCTCCTGGCCTCGAGCTGAAATTCAAATTTCAGTGTTCACATCTGACCAGAGGGGCCCGGGCAGCAGCTGCCAGAGATGCTCCTGCCGTCTGGACCACAGAGAGCAGGTGGGTGGGTGCCCTCGCCGCCTGGCCCCGAGGGACTCCCCCTCCCTCACGCGCAGGCCTCTGCACCCAGCTGCGGTAGATTTAACCCCAGCCGCCCCTGGTTCTCTCTTCCACGGCCAAGTCTGCTGGGCTCTGGGCTCCGGGTTCCCTCTCTGCCGCAGGTGCCCAGGATACCCACCTGCCCGCTGAGGTCGGGGTGGGTGGGAGGGGCCACCCTGGGATATCCTGGAGGACCGACTGTGGACCCAGCCTCCAGAATTCCGGCTCCTCCCTGCCTGTCTCCCATGTCTCCCTCCCTGGGATCCAGTTACTTCCAGAGAAGCCAGAGTGAACCCGACAGGACAGCCGGTGCTCAGAGCCCACTGAGAGCTCCCAGGTTAAACAGTGAACATAGGAGAAGAGCTCCCTGGAGCAGGCCGAGAGGACCAGGAAACACAAACAGAACTGAAATGAAAGTGGGCTCCTGGGTCTCACTCCTTCTCCTGCATTTTTCTGAAAGAGCCACACCAGAAAATTTCCACTGGCATCCAAGGCTGCACCCGGCATCTTCCTTGTAATTAATATCCCAAGGGAGAAACGTGTGTGGCTGGGAGCCCATCTGCTGAGGGGCTGGCTTCCTGGGTCCTGTCACCTGGGGCTTCAGGGCCTGTTTAGCCCACTCAGCCAATGGGGAGGGCTCAGGAGTCCCTGGGGCCAGATTAACCTCTGTTATTACAACACAGAAGGCTGCCAAGTAGCTCTGCCAGGCAGAGCGAGGGTTGTCCATGCTGGCTGCCCTGGGCCTGCGGGGTGGAGAGAGCCAGGGGAGATAAGCCGGGAGGCGCCCCAGCCTGTTTGGGCGGATGGTCCCAGGGAGTTTTGGGGAGAAGAATCCAAAAGGCAGTTTACAGACATGTTAACTACTGAGGCTTTCCTGGGAGGGGCTCACCTCCCAGGTTAACCTGGCACCAGGCCCATGTGGAGCTGGGGAGGGGTGAGGCTTCTGGGATGCCTGGTTCACCCCTAGGGCCCTGGATCCCTGCCGGGGGAAGATTGGGGTGAGCCAGATTATGACAGGTAAGGAGAGGGGTAGAGTGTGGAGTCAGGGACTCCCGTGACCCCACGTTAGTGCTGAGGGTAGCCTGCGGGTCATCGGCCCAGGGTCCTCCCCTTAGCAGATGCTGGAATGTGAGAGGGGAGGGTCTTGGGAACTTCCTTCTCTCACAGCCAAGTATTTTCAGATCTGTGAGTCCCTTTCATGGCATCTGTGATGCACAGGGTCTTGGAATGAGAGCATCTTTCAGAGACTCAAAGCTACCTTAATGGAGCCTTTGACTCGCAGAATCGTATGCCTCTCACAAAATCCTCGAATTATAAGATCGCAGATGCATTCATAGAATCCCAGGCCCCAAGAATCTTTGAATTAAGGAATTGCTCAGAGAGACTTGCAACCACATTCACAGCATGCTTGGCTCTTAGAAAGAAAGGAATGATTCAGTTGAAACAGACATTCTGGAACCAGAATCTTAGCACGGGAAGAGAGCTTAGGCCAGCCCCCCGTGGCAATGCAGGAAGCCCTCCCTTCACTGTCCTGTGAGTAATAGCTCAAACTTTTATAGGGACGGGGAGCTCACCTCCTGTCAACGGAACCGGTTCCACGGTTGGACAGATCCTCCCGTCCGTCCCTCAGGCCCAGAGCACCCCGTCGTCCTGGTAGTGCAGGGTGTGTGGGGGGGTCACTCCCTATCGTGGAGTCTCCCTGATCCTTCCTCAAGGCTCACCCTTCTGTGTCTCAGCTTGACAGCCCTCCTTTCCTCTGACCCTGCTTTGCTTGCTAATCCCTGGGCTGGGCTGGCCTTCCCGAAGTCTCCCATGCTAAAGCTCTTTAAAAAGAAATGCACACCCTGGAAAAATTCCTGTTTTCCAGAGAGCTGGGCAATGTTAATTACAACCAGCCCCTTCATTGTCTCTTTTGAAAACCTCCACCTTGCAGCATTTCAATAAAGGAATTAAATCCTAATTAATAAAAGACAATGCTGTTCTGAATTTGTGTTTTCCTGTTCTCAGAGATTTTAACTAGCAAGGGAGGATGAGAGGGAGGGGAGGGGGGAGAGGGAGGGGGAGAGAGAAAACAAGAGAGAACAGCCATTCAGTTGAGGGAGGGACACACAGGGCTTTGAGAACACTGCCAGGCTTTGGGGGCTCCCTGACGGGACAGCAGGTGAGCGTGGGTGAGACGAATAAAACCCACAGAATGGGATATTCGTTTCTAGACCTCTGATACCTGAACATTCCACTCTTCATGTTGTGATGGAAAGTTGATTTGTTCAAAGAAAATAAAACATGCTGCAGGTCTCCATGTCCTGGGTACAAATCTGCATAGCGAGGGCGTCTGTGTTTCTGTGGACCAGCCACTGTGATGCCAGCTGGAGACGCTGATAGCTCCAGGGCTGGGGGTAGGATGGTGGCGGCCGAGGCTGGAAGGCTCAGGGTCTCGGGATCACATTGGGCCAGGTTTCCTTCTTGACCCGAGACCTTGATTCCGTGTCGGCCAGCCTAACTGGGGTAGGCGCTGGCATCTGGATGGCAGGGGGCTGGCGTGGGGGGTCCTTGGGGGAAAGGGCGCTCCTGGCTGGGTGGCCATGGCCTCTGACTGTCTGGATCTCACCGGCTGTGGATGGGATGGCGGCTGTCACAGGCAGACCTGGTCTTGCCAGCTCCGGTGCCTCCCGCTTTCAAGGGCCCTGTGGTCTCTTGCAAACCTCCACCTGAGAGCCCACTGTGAGTCTCAGGTGGCTCAAAACCAACCCCTCCAATAGCCGTGGAGGAGGGGAGGTCAGGAACCACGAGTCCAGGAAATCAGACAGGTCACCTCCGTGGTTATCAAAATCACCAAGGATTAGGACAGGAGGCAGTTTGGAGAAGGGATAGCAAGGCAGGAGCTCAGCTCTTCCAGGAAGAAGCAGGGGTGGCCTGGGTCTGCGGTGGCTGCAACATGAAGAGCAGTGGGGGTGTGGTTCTGTGTCCATTGCCCTGTGTGAGGACTCTCTGTGCCCTGGGAGGACAGTGCGGCCAGGGTACGGGGGTAGAACCTGGACGCTGGAATCAGACAGACCTGGATCCCAACTCCTCCGAATACCAGCTGTGGGATGTTAGGCCAGTCATTTACCTCATTTGAGCCTCAGTTTCCTAATCTGTAAAATGGGGTAACTCTAGTACTTACCTCATAGGGTGACTGTGAGGATTAAAGGAGTTGAATTTGTAAGGTGGTTAAAACAGTGCCCCATGCGATTACCCATCTGGGTCTTGGCTTTCTCAGATGGGGATGATGATGGAGAACTCACACAGTTGTTATAAGACTTGAGTGAGCTCATGAGGGGAGAGGTGGCAGAGGGTCATGGTGAGTTATGCAAGGGCCTGGAGCCAGGCTGCCTGGGTTCACTTGCTGACTCCACCAGATGCTGGCTGTGACCTTGAGTAAGTTACAGAACCACTCTAAACATCAGTTTCCTCAACCATAAAATACAATGCCACTAGTACCCACCCCGTGGGGTGGCTGTAAAGATTAAGTGAGTGGATTTGGTAAGGCAGACAAAGCAGTGTTTGGTCCATGCTCACTACATTTTAGCATCATTGACAGAAAATGCCTGGGGGTGTCCCGAGCACATAGGAGGCTCTCAGCAAAAGTGGATTCCTTATGGCCAGCCAGCTGGTCTCTGTTCTAAACAGCTCACATGAAGTAACTCATTTAATCCTATTAACAACCCTTTGAGGTCCATTGCATTAGCATCCCTATTAGACAGATGGGGAAACTGAGGCACAGAGAGAGCTAGGTGACTTGCCAGAAGACATGGAAGTGGTAAGTGTCAGAGCCAGGGTTGAACCGGACAATCTGGCTGTAGAGTCCAGGCCCTCAAAGGCCACACGAGCTGGGGTGAGACTGAGAATCTGCATTTCTAATGTGCCTCCAGGTGATGCTGATGCTGCTGGCCTGGGAATCCCACTTTGATTGGCGCTGGTCTCCAGGAGGCGCGTTTGTTGAGCACCCACCCTGTGACAGGCCCTGCTGTTGCTACAAGGACCACACTCGGTACTTCACTCTCCACCTCAGCTTCCACCTCTGTAAAATGGGTTTGTTGTGAGGCTTCAGTGGGAGGTGCTCTGGAGCCGCAGGCAGCAAGTGCTCAGTGACTGTGACTGTGTTAGCTGGTGTCGCCAGGGGTCCAGGCAGGCGCTGGGGCTCCCAGCTGTGTTATCCCATCACCCCCATGTCAGCTCTGACAGGACACTGGATGGGCAGAGAGCTGAACGAGACCGTCCTCAGGTGCTCGGGGTCTTGCTGGGGGAGCTTGGCTTTGGGCTGGTCCTGTAGCCCCACGGGAGGTGGGTGGAAGGGCAGGGAGGGCATTTTCTGCTCTGAGAAAAGTCGTAGTCTGGAAACCCGCACACTGGATTCCTTCCCTCCTTCCTTGTCTCACTCCTCTGCTCCCCGCTGGGGCTGCCTGGAGTCCCTGCAAATAAACCACTGGCTCCCACATCCTGGTCTCCCACCTGCTTCTTTCGGAACCCAGCCCGGCACAGTGCTGAAGCACTAACTGTAGCCATGAACCCATCAGGTTCCTCCTCGGTCATGGTCACGACATCCTGGCCTTTTTCATGTCTATCCCCAAATCCATCTGTATCACGAGGCCTTTCTTGGGCCTTCAGTGCAAGGCGAACTTCCAGGGGTGGGCATCTGGCAGGTTCCAGACCCGAGGGGAGGGCTGGGTGGGCAATGACCTAGGGCACCATCCACTTCTTGTTTGGAGGTGATTCTGAACCTGTTGATGGGTGTAATTCGTTAAGTCATCTCTGGAACTCATTCTTCATCGGTGTGATTTTTCACTTATCTCTTGATAGAGATGTGTTTTTGCCTTGCAAAGTAACTAAGACAGAACTTCCAGGAGGTTAATGCTCCAGAGGTATCCCAGGAGGGTGTGTGACTGAGGCAGCAGGAACAAGGGACAGACCCTAGACAGGGAGGCAGGAGATCTGGGGCAGGCACTACTGACCAGCTGACCGGCTGTGTGGCCCTGGGCAGGCTGCTAGCTGTCTCTGAGTCTTCGTTTCACAGAACGTCAGCTCAGGAGGGCCTTATGGATAATACAGTCCAACTCGTCCTTCACACATGGGGAAGATGAGGCCCTGCGAGGGGAAGCGACTTGCATGGGTGTCTGAATGGAACAGAGCCTGCACCTCCTGGGTGCCCCCTGTGGCACCTGCTCCCCAGCTGGGTGACCTTGGGCAAGTTACCTGACTTCTCTTTGCCTCTGTTTCTTCATCTCAGGAAGTCAGTTCACAGAAAAGCAATTCATCAAATGGATGGGCTTCCTTCCCTTTCCAGCAGTCACTGGAAGTCCCAGTTTTTGCAGATTTATGTCCTGTTTCTTCGTAGCTACAGTCCTGCCTCTGTTTCCGCCACTCTGGTGAAACAGCTGCCTGGTTTCTAGGCCCAGACCGGGGCTAAGGTATCTGCCTGTCTCTGAGCATCTCACGGATCACTGGGCAAATGAATTTTTGGTAATTGGTCACTTGATGAATTGACTATTTACTAAATGGATTTTCAGCAAATTAACCCAGAATCGCTACTCCTTAGGACTGTTCAAAAGATTAAATGAGATAATGTACGAAAAACATTTAGCACAGGGCTGATACATAGTTGATACTCACTAAATGTTTCCATCACCACCACCATCATCATCATTATTATTGATGCTGTTGTGGTAGTGACAAAGTGCATGCTGGGCAAGTGAGGTGGTGAGACCCTAAACTTGGTGGATGGGGCAGTGGAGCGGGGAGGGAGGGGCTGCAGGAGCAGAGCGGGGCCTAGACACACATGTACTTCCCAGTTACTGTGGACAAAAAATATTCCCTTTCGGCTTAAGCTGGTTTAGGTGGCTGGCTTTGCTACCATTTTCAGTGAAAACATTCCACACGATTTTCCACGTTGCTGTCTTGGCCGGGCAGAGCTGTGGGCGCAAGGGAGTGACTGCCCTGGGCCAGGCGATGTGATGAATTTCCTCCCCCTCCCATCACCCATCACAGCCCTTCCAAGCTATCACCACCCCCATTTCAGAGTGAGGACGTGAGGATGCTGAGGCCCATGGAGAGGGAGGGACCTGCCCAAGACTCCAGACCGGGAGCTGGTCCAGCCACTCTCCTGCACCAGCTCTCTTCCCTCCCAGCTCAGCGTTCAGGTCCTTGGGCATCAGGGGACAGAGACTGAGGGGCACTGTCCAGTCACCTCTCTGGGCCAGTCTGTGGACCTGGTAGGAGTCAGGGCCTCCAAGCCCAGCTGATGAGACGGTTGGGGGTTGAAATCTGAGCATCAGAAAAGACCAGATTTAGATAGATGGAATTTTAATAACTTATAGTTAAAATTTTTCTCAAGTTGATGAGCTGCTAGAAATCTTGGAAAAAACCCAACCCATTACATTAAAGGGTTGTGCGCTCTTTGCTTCTAGAAGATGATTATCCTCTCTCTTCCCCCTGTGTCTGCTTCACCCCCTCAGAGGGAAGTCCCACCTTCTCTCTCTCTCTCTCTCTCTCTCTCTCTCTCTCTCTCTCATTTCTCCCCCCCTCCCCTCGCTCCTCCCCTAGAGCTGTAACCAGTAAGTTTCCAGTAGTGGGAGGCAGGCCCCAGGAAATCCAGGCTGGGACATCTTCCACCCTGGGTGATCAGGTCCAGTTAATAGTCAACCAAGGGCCCCGAGCAGCTATGCGTCAGCTTCCCCTTCCTCCACAGTCCCTGGCAATGGGGAGGAGGGAAGGACTCCTATTTCCTGCTGTCCCCAGAGCAGAGGGCTCCAGGAGTGGGGGCATCGCAAGATGTTTAGGAAGAGGAAGGAAGCTGAGGCTAGATCTGCAATCCCTTACTAAAGCAAAAAGATGTTTTTAAGAAGTTTAGGCCACAACTGTCACCACAGCTGGCAATGACGAGGTGCTGCTGGGTGGTGGGCACATTCCCCACATCACCTGCAGTGTCCCACCCACCCTTCCAGCTGCAGGCAGAAGGTGGACACTCACGGAGGCCAAGGGCAGCAGGGCCAGAATCAAACGCAGGTCTGTCCACCCCTGGCCCTGGCTCTTCCCACTGGGTGGGCGGCCTCTGAGGTTCCATCTCTCTTTCACTCACTCATCCACTCCTTCCTCCAGTCAACATGGCTGAAGACCACCAGGGCCCAGACCCTTGGGAAGCTTGGGGTCCAGCACAGGCCCCAGAGAAGATACAACATGGGCCTGGGGCCCAGAGGGGTGCAGAGCACTGATTGGCTTATGGGGAAACAGGAGGGTCAGGAGGCTTGGGCTGGATTAAGTCAAAGCTGGGAACTGATTACACAAATGGGGGCGGGGAAGGCAGCACAGAGACCTAAGAGGCAGGGAGAGGGCAGCAGGACCTGAGGAAGAAAGACTGCCAGACCCCTTTCCTCTCATCCCGGCTCCATGCCCTCCCTCTGCAGCCCAGCCTTTCCTCTTTCCTGTCCATGGGGCCCACAGGTGCCAGAGTATGTCTCCCATGGCTAGCCACCGGCAGGGACTGGCCAGGGTCTCTCAGGTCAAATCCAAGCCTGGTTGGTCTGGCCTGGGTCAGGTGTCAGCCCTGGTCCAATCAGCAGAGGCCGGGAGCCTGGTGCTTTCATCCCTGCAGGGCCCAGAGAGAAGGAAGGAATAAATGAAGGAATGCTAACAGGGAGCAGAAGTCTTAAAGCAGGAGGAAGTAACAACCCCTGGTTTTATGTTTTACTCAAGCAGCTGTTCGAAATATAATCATCACTAATAATAAAAATGAATATTCACTGCAGATGGTAAGTGCTGGGCCTGTGCTGAGGGCTTTACACCCATTTTCTCATTTGATCTCTAACCACAGCCTTGGAGGAGGTGAGGGTGCTCTCACGTCTTACAGGGGAGGACAGGAGACCCTCGGTGCAAAGCGCCCCAGGGCTGTGGCTGGTGAAGAGCGAAGCTGGGACCTGAGGCCCTGCTCGTGGGACTCCAGGTCCTTCTTAGAACCTAAGTGCACCAAGAGCAGGGACCTCTGTGTCTCGTTCAGTGCTCATCCCCAGTGCCTAGTGCAGTGCCAAGCACATAGGAGACGCCCAATGAATACTTGACCAATAAATGAGCGAATGTGAGACCCCTTCTGTTTCCCCAACATTTTCTCAAGGTGGGAGGCTTCTCACGCACCCCGTGCTTACCCAGGCCATGGCTCATGAGCCCAGTTTTCAAAGTAAAGTGCTCCTGGTTTGGAGAGGTCTAATGACTCACCTGGCGCTCCAATGGGCTCCACTGGGCTCCACTGGAACGTGAACTCGGGACCTGGGCTGCTAGAGGATTCCGTATGGTATGCATAGTGTAGACTCTGGGCACAGACAGACCTGGTCCAAGTCCTGATTCTGCCTTTCCACAGGTGAGTCATGGTGGGTGACTTGCTTAAGCCTCAGTGGGTCTCAGTTTCCTTTTCTGTAAAATGGGAATGATGATAGTCCCACTTACAGGGCAGCTGTGAGGTTTAAATGAGAAATGGATACAGAGCCGGGGTCCTCAACCTTGGTCCTATTGCCATTTGGTCCAGGTACTTCCTTGTTGTGGCGGCTGTCCTATAGGTTGTCCTATTATAGGATATGTAACAGCATCCCTGGCCTCTACTCACGATGCCAGTGAGCACAGAGGAGACGCAGAGAGCGCTAAGGACTGTGATTTACTATCATGATCGTGATGGTGTCTGTGGGCCGGGCCTGTCCGCTACTGCGTCCCTGGGACCCATGCTGGCCTGGCACACAGTAGGTGTTCAGAAGCCACTGCCAGCGGCTGGGGTCCCCTCTGTCCAGCTGGATGGACCTCCCTGAAGCCCCTCCTGCCAAAGGAACAGCAGCAGAACCCCGCGACTCTAAAGAAGGGACAATTTCATGGAATTCTCAGCCTCTCCCTTTCTCTCTTCTTCTCACTCTCACTCTCCACTGTGGTGTCAGCTGGGCTCCAGCAGAGCTGGAGGCAAAACGACAGGGAGTCAAAGTCTCGGTGCCCTTCGCTCCGGCTTTTATCTGCCTGATTTCACGCAGCCCGAGTCCTCGCTGCCGATCAGCTTGAGAAATGTCCAAACTATATTAAATCATAGGGCATGAGTGAGCAGTAAGAGAACACTTGTCACCCACCTCCAGCCTGTTCCCTGAGGTTCCCACGTCCCCAGTGTGGGGGGACTGTCTTGGCCCATCTCAGCTCCCCTGACTTCTTCATAATCACGCCTGTGGGACTTGAGGTGATTTTCCCGGAATGAGAGCTGGAGGAGGCTGGGTGTGCTCGTCCCCACGCAGCAGCCAGTGATGGCCAGTGCGCCAGCCAGGGAGCCCTCGGCCAGGGCGGTGCAGGGGTACAGAGCACACAACAGAAACCACTCATGGAAGACAGCTGACGGTTGGGTTATGTTCCCCCTTTCCACTTTTATTAATATATTTTAACAGCTTTATTGAGGTATAATGACATACAATAAACTTCCATTTTTAAAGTGTGCAATTTGATGAGTTTGACATAGGTATACACACATGAAACCATCCCCACCATCATGATAGTGAATAAATCCAAATCCTTCACTTTCCTTGTGCCCCCTTGGTCACCCCACCATCCTGCCCTCCCTACTGCCTCCTCTGCTGGTCTGCTTGCTGTCGCTATAGATTTGATTTCATTGTCTACAGTTTTGTATCAATGGAATCCTACCATATGTGTACTCAGCATAGCTATTTTGAGATTCATCTATGCTGCTGTATGTTTCAGTAGTTCATTTCTTTTTAATATTGAATGGTATTCCATTGTATGGATATACAACAATTTGTTGATTCCTTCTCCTGTTCATGGACATTTGAGTTGTTTCCAGTCCTTGGCTATTACAAATAAAACTGCTACGAACATTTGTGCACAAGGCTTTGTATAGATATATGCTTTCTTTGGGACAAATACTAAAGAGTGGGGCTTCCCTGGTGGCGCAGTGGTTGAGAATCTGCCTGCCAATGCAGGGGACACAGGTTCGAACACTGGTCCGGGAAGATCCCACATGCCGTGGAGCAACTAGGCCCGTGAGCCACAACTACTGAGCCTGCGCATCTGGAGCTTGTGCTCCGCAACAAGAGAGGCCACAACAGTGAGAGGCCCGCGCACCGCGATGAAGAGTGGCCCCCGCTTGCCGCAACTAGAGAAAGTCCTCGCACAGAAACGAAGACTCAGTGCAGCCAAAAATAAATAAATAAATAAGCTTTCATAAAAAAAAAAAACACAAAAAAAACTAAAGAGTGGAATGACTGGATCGTACGGTAGGTATATGTTTAAGTTTCTAAGAAATGAACATCCTGTTTTCCAAAGTGTATGGCATCAGCATGTAGATTTCAGTTGCTCCACATCCTCATCAGCACTTGGTATAGTGAGTCTTTCTACTTTTAGTCATTCTAATGGGTGTGTAGTGACCCATTATGGTGTTAATGTGCATTTCCCTGATGTCTAATGACATTGAACACTTTTTCATTTGCTTATTTGCCATCCTTATTTTTCTATTTTGGTGATGTTTCTGTTCAAATCTTTGGTCATTTTTTTAATTAAGTTATTGTTTTTATTATTAGTTTTCCAGAATTTTTATAGATTTTGAATACAAGTCCTTTATTAAGTATATAATTTGCAACTATTTTCTTCTGGTTTGTGACTTGTCTTTTTTTCGAAGAGCAGACCTTTTAAATGTTGATGAAGTCCAATTTGTTAATTTCTTCTTTTAAGGATGCACAGTTGGTGTCATATCTAAGAAATCTTTGCCTAAATAAAGGTGATAAATATTTTCTCTTAAGCTTTTTGTAGAACATTTTATAGATGTAGGTTTTGAATTTAGGTCTTGAATTTAGATATATAATAAATACTGAGCTAGTTTTTGTATATGGTGCGAGGTGTAAATTGAGTTTTTTTTTTTTTTGCACATGGACAGCCAGTTGTTAAAAAGACTATCCTCTTTCCACTGAATTGCCTTTGCACTTTTGTCAAAAATCAGTTGTTATATATATTTATATATATGGGTCTATTTCTAGACTTCTGTTCCACTGATCAGTTTATCTACCTTTACCAGCACCACACTATTTTAATTACTCTAGCCTTACAATAAATGTTGAAGTCAGGTAGTGTTAGTCCTACAATTTTTCTCTTCTTTTTGATCATTCTAGGTCCTTTGCATTTCCATATGATTTTTAGAATCAATTTACCGTTTTCTCTATAAAAAAAAGACTGTTAGGATTTTGCTTGTTGTTGCATTGAATCTATTCATTAGTTTGGGGAGAACTGACATTTTCCAACCAAGAATATGGAGTTTCTCTCCGTTTATTTAGGTCCTCTTCAATTTCTCTCCACAATGTTTTGGAGTTTTCAGAGCTCAAGTAGAACACAGCTTTTGTCAGATTTGTCCCTAAGTATTTCATATTTTTGATGCTGTCGTAAATAGTGTTTTAAAATTTTTATTTCTGATTTTCATTGCTACTATATAGAAACACAATTGATTTTCACATATAGATCTTTTATTTTACAACCTTTCTAAATTTACTTCTTTATTCCAGTAGCTTTTGTTGTAGATTTCATTAGATTTCTACATTGGCAATCATGACATCTATGAATAAAACCATTTTTGCTTCTTCCTTTCCAATTCCTTGCCTCTATTTCTTGTTCTTGCCCTTGGACATTGGCATTCCTTGTTTTCAGGCCTTTGGACTTAGATTAGAAGCTATATCATTCGTACCCTGGCTCTCAGGCCTTTGGGTTTGGACTGGAACTACATTACTGGCTTTCCTGGACCTCCAGCTTAAAGATGGCAAATTGTGGGCCTTCTTAGCCTCAGGAATTGCATGAGACAATCCCCCATAATAAATTTCTTTCTATATATCTATATATATTCTTTTAGTTTTGTTTCTCTAGAGAATCCTAACTAATACATATAAGTATATGATTAATTTTATAGGTACCTATCAAACCAGTTTTTAGTGTTAATCTACTATTTTGCATTCCCACCAGCAATGTACAAAAGTTCCAGTTGATCTGCTTCCTTGCTAGCAATTGGTATTTTATTTTAGCCATTCTAATAAGTATGTGTTGGTATCTCACTGTGGTTTTAATTTGTATACTTCTAATGGCTAATCATGTCAAACATCTTTCCATGTGCTTATTTGGCACTGTCTATGCTCTTTGGTAAAATCTCTCTCTCTCTATTTTTTTTTTTTTTTTGGCAGTACGTGGGCCTCTCACTGTTGTGGCCTCTCCCGTTGCGGAGCACAGGCTCCGGACGCGCAGGTTCAGCGGCCATGGCTCACGGGCCCAGCCGCTCCGCGGCATGCGGGATCTTCCTGGACCGGGGCACGAACCCGTGTCCCCTGCATCGGCAGGCGGACTCTCAACCACTGCGCCACCAGGGAAGCCCTCTCCATATATCTTTTGCCGACTTTCTAGTTGGATTTTTTTGCTGTTGAGTTTTGAGGGTTCTTTATATATTCCAGACATTAGTCCTTTGTTGGATATGCGGTTTGCAAATATTTTCTCCTACTCTGTAGATTTTCTTTTCATCCTCTTAGTGAAGTATTTTGAAGGGCAAAAGTTTTTATTTTGATGAAGTCCAATTTATCAATTTTTCCTTCTATAGATTGTGCTTTTGGTTTCAAGTCTGTGAACTCTTTGTCTAGCCCTAGATCTCAAAGCTTTTCTCCTATGTTGTTTTCTAAAAACTTTATAGTTCTACATTTTACATGTAAGCCCATGATCCAAAGTTGAGTTAATGTTTATATAAGGTGTGAAGCTTAGGATGAAGTATTATTTTTGCCTATGGAAGTTCAACTGCTCCAGCACCATTTGTTGAAAGGGCTGTTTTACTCCACTGAATTGCTTTTTTGTTTTTTAATAGATCTTTATTGGAGTATAACTGCTTCACAACATTGCACTAGCCTCTGTCGCACAACAAAGTGAATCAGCCACATGAACACATACGTTCCCATATCCCCTCCCTCTTGAGCCTCCCTCCCACCCTCCCTATCCCACCCCTCTAGGTCTTTGCAAAGCACCAAGATCTCCCTGTGCTATGCTGCTGCTTCCCACTAGCTAACTATTTTACATTTGGTAGTATATATATATGTCAATTCTACTCTCACTTCTTGCCAGCTTCCCCCTCCCCCCATGTCCTCAAGTCCATTCTCTATGTCTATGTCTTTATTCCTGTCCTGCCACTAGGTTCATCAGTATCATTTCTCTTTTTATTTAAGATTCCATATAGATGCGTTAGCATACGGTATTTGTTTTTCTCTTTCTGACTTACTTCACTCTGTATGACAGACTCTAGGTCCATCCACCTCACTACAAATAACTCAATTTCGTTTCTTTTTATGGCTGAGTAATATTCCATTGTATATATGTGCCACATCTTCTTTGTCCATTAGTCTGTTGATGGACATTTAGGTTGCTTCCATGTCCTGGCTATTGTAAATAGTGCTGCAATGAACATTGTGGTAGTTGCTTTTTTGATTGTCCAAAATCAGTTGGCATATTTCTGTGGATCTACTTCTGGGTCCTCTGCTCTGTTCCATTGATCTATATGTCTAACTCTCTGCCACTATCCTTGTCTTTATTTTAATTGGATTGTTTTCTTATTTTTGAGTTTTGAGTGTTCATTTTATGTTCTGCACACAAATTCTTTGTTGAATAAGTTGTTTGCAAATATTTTCTCCCACTCTGTAGCTTGTCTCTTCATTGTTTTGATAGTGTGTTTCCACAGAACAATAGTTTTAAATTTTGATGACCTCCAAGGTATCATTTGTTTTCTTTTATGGATTATGCTTTTGGTGTCATTTGTAAGAACTCTTCATCTAAATCCAGGTCATGGATATTTTATCCTAAAAATTTTATTTTTTTATGTTTTCTATATTTACCTATGATCTATATTTATTTTGAGTCAATCTTGTGTAAGGGATAAAGTTTATGTCAAGGTTCTTTTGGGGGGTAGATGCCTATGGATGACCAATTGTTACAGCACCATTTGTTAAAAAGACATCCTTTCTCCATTGAATTACTTTTGCATCTTTGTCAAATATCAAATGGTTGTATTGGTGTGAATCTACTTCTGGACTATCTATTCTGTTCTACTGATTTATATTTCTGTCTCTTTACCAAGTACCACATTGTCTTGATTACTGTAGCTTTATAGTAAATCTTAAAATTAAAGTGTGTGATGCCTCCAACTTTGTTCTCTCTTTTAAAAATTGTTTATCTATTCCAGTTCCTTTGCCCTATCAGATAAATTTTAGAATCAACTTCTCTATGTATACAAGAAAATTCTGCTTGAATTTTGACTGGCATAGTATTAAGTAAATATATAACTTTGGGGATACATAGACCTCTTACTGACTCTTCCGAGTCATGAACATGGTATGTCTTTTCATTTATTTAGGTCTTTTTTGGATTTCTTTCAACAGCATTTTGTGGTTTCCAGCATACAGGTACCATACATGTTTTATTAGATTTATACCTGGTATTGCATTTTTCTTGGGGCTATAGTAAATGATATTGTGTTTTCAAAGACATTTTTCACTGGATTTAGAATGGTAGATTTACCATGTGTGTGTATGTGGGTGTGTCACAATTATTTTTAAAGAAATTTTAAAAATAAGAAAAAATTTACATTTCTGGTACTCTTTCTTTTTTTAAGTTCATTAATTAATTAATTTTTGGCTGTACTGGGTCTTCGCTGCTGTGCGTGGGCTTTCTCTGGTTGCAGCAAATGGGGGCTACTCTTTGTTGCGGTGCACGCACTTCTTATTGTGGTGGCTTCTCTTGTTGTAGAGCAAGGGCTCTAGGTGCGAGGGCTTCAGTAGTTGTGGCACGTGGGCTCAGCAGTTGTGGCTTGCAGGCTCTAGAGCGCAGGCTCAGTAGTTGTGGTGCATGGGCTTAGTTGCTCCGCGGCATGTGGGATCTTCCTGGACCACGGCTCAAACCCATGTCCCCTGAATTGGCAGGTGGATTCTTAACCACTGCACCACCAGGGAAGTCCTCTGGTACTCTATGGCTTTGTGTAGAGCCATATTTTCATCTGGTATCATTTTTCTTCGGCCTGAAGGGCTACCTTTAATATTTCTTGTATTGAAGATCTTTACATGTCTGAAAAAGTTTTTATTTCACTTTCATTTTGAAAGACAGTTTTCACTGGTTATGGTATTGTAGGTTCAGAGATTTGCTTTCCTTTCAATACTTTAAGGATGTGGCCTCACTGTCTTCTTGCTTTCATTGTTTCTGAAGAGAAATCTGCTGTCATTGTTACCTTTGTTCCTTTGTACTTAAGGTTTCTTTTTTCTCTGTTGGCTTTTAACCTCTTCTCTTTATCACTGGCTTTAGGAAAATTGATTATGGTATGCCTTGGTATAGTTTTCTTGTGTTTGGCATCTGTTGAGATTCTTAGATCTCTGGGTTTAGAGATGGTATCAAATTTAGAGAAAATTCTGCCATGTTTTTCTTCAAATATTTTTCTACTCCCACTCCCTTTCTCTTTTTTTCCTTTAGGAACTTGAATTACATATACATCATCCTGCCTGAAGTTGTCCTGTAATTCATGGATGCTCTTTTCATTTCTGTAAAATTCTTTTTTTTCCCCTGTGCTTTATTTTGGATAGTTTCTATTGTTATGACTTCACATTCATCAATTTTTTCTTCTGCAATTTCAAATCTCTTAATCCCATCTGGATTTTCATCAGGCATTGTAATTGTCATCTCTAGAATTTGATCTAATTCTTTTAAAATTTTTCCATGTTTCTACATAGCATTTTGAACATAGGGAACACAGTGATAACAACAGTTTAAATGCCCTTGTCTGCAAATTCTAACATCTCTTTTGGTTCAGGGTTGGTTTTCTTTTTTCGCTTTTTTTTTAACGTCTTTATTGGAGTATAACTACTTTACAATGGTGTGTTAGTTTCTCCTGTATAGCAAAGTGAATCAGCTATACATATATCCCCACTTCTTCTCCCTCTTGCGTCTCCCTCCCACCCTCCCTATCCCACCCTCTAGGTGGACACAAAGCACTGAGATGATCTCCCTGTGCTATTCGGCTGCTTCCCACTAGCTATCTATTTTACGTTTGGTAGTGTATATATGTCTGTGTCACTCTCTCACTTCGTCCCAGCTTACTCTTCCCCCTCCCTGTGCCCTCAAGTCCATTCTCTACATCTGTGTCTTTATTCCTGTCCTGCCCCTAGGTTCTTCAGAACCATTTTTTTTTCTTTTTTTAGATTCCATATATATATGTGTTAACATATGGTATTTGTTTTTCTCTTTCTGACTTACTGCACTCTGTATGACAGTCTCTGTATGACACTCTGTATGACAGTCTACAAATAACTCAATTTCATTTCTTTTTATGGCTGAGTACTATTCCATTGTATATATGTGCTACATCTTCTTTATCCATTCATCTGTTGATGGACACTTAGGTTGCTTCCATGTCCTGGCTATTGTAAATAGAGCTGCAATAAACATTGTGGTACAAGACTCTTTTTGAATTATGGTTTTCTCATGGTATATGCCCAGTAGTGGGATTGCTGGGTCATATGGTAGTTCTATGTAGTTTTTTAAGGAACCTCCATACTGTTCTCCATAGTGGCTGTATCAACTTACATTCCCACCAACAGTGCAAGAGGGTTCCCTTTTCTCCACACCCTCTCCAGCATTTATTGTTTGTAGATGTTTTGAGGATGCCCATTCTGACTGCTGTGAGGTGATACCTCACTGTAGTTTTGATTTGCATTTCTCTAATAATTAGTGATGTTGAGCATCCTTTCATGTGTTTGTTGGCAATCTGTATGTCTTCTTTGGAGAAATGTCTATTTAGATCTTCTGCCCATTTTTTGATTGGGTTGTTTGTTTTTTTGATATTGAGCTGCATGAGCTGCTTGTATATTTTGGAGATTAATCCTTTGTCAGTTGCTTCGTTTGCAAATATTTTCTCCCTTTCTGAGGGTTGTCTTTTCATCTTGTTTATAGCTTCCTTTGCTGTGCAAAAGCTTTTAAGTTTCATTAAGTCCCATTTGTTTATTTTTGTTTTTATTTCCATTTCTCTAGGAGGTGGGTCAAAAAGGATCTTACTGTGATTTATGTCATAGAGTGTTCTGCCTATGTTTTCCTCTAAGAGTTTTATAGTGTCTGGCCTTACATTTAGGTCTTTAATCCATTTTGAGTTTATTTTTGTGTATGGTGTTAGGGAGTGTTCTAATTTCATTCTGTTACATGTAGCTGTCCAGTTTTCCCAGCATCACTTATTGAAGAGACTGTCTTTTCTCCACTGTATATCCTTGCCTCCTTTATCAAAGATGAGGTGACCATAAGTGCATAGGTTTATCTCTGGGCTTTCTATCCTGTTCCATTGATCTATATTTCTGTTTTTGTGCCAGTACCATACTGTCTTGATTATTGTAGTTTTGTAGTATAGTCTGAAGTCAGGGAGCCTGATTCCTCCAGTTCCTTCTTTCTTTCTCAAGATTGCCTTGGTTATTCGGGGTCTTTTGTGTTTCCATACAAATTGTTTAATTTTTTGTTCTAGTTCTGTGAAAAATGCCATTGGTAGTTTGATAAGGATTGCATTGAATCTGTAGATTGCTTTGAGTAGTATAGCCATTTTCACATTGTTGATTCTTCCAATCCAAAAACATGGTATATCTCTCCATCTGTTTGTATCACCTTTAATTTCTTTCATCAGTGTCATGGTTTTCTGCATACAAGTCTTTTGTCTCTTTAGGTAGGTTTATTCCTAGGTATTTTATTCTTTTTGTTGCAGTGGTAAATGGGAGTGTTTCTTTAGTTTCTCTTTCAGATTTTTCCAGGGTTGCTTTTAATTGACTGATTTTCTCCTCATTATGGTTCATATATTTCTACTCTGTATGTCTGCTAATCTTTAATTGGATATCATTCTCAATTTTGCCTTGTAAGATGGTTGATATTTTTGTATCCTTATAAATATTCTTGGGAATGACTTAAATTGCCTGAAAATGGTTTGATCCTTTTGGGTCCTGCTCTGAAGCATCATTAGTTGAGTCCAGAGCATCATTTAGCCTTGGACTAATTTCTCCCACTACTTAGGCAAGATTCTTCTGAGTACTCTACCCGATGCTCTGTGAGTCAGGATATGGGAATAGTGCTGTTCCCATCCAGTGTGAGCACTGGGCACTGTCCCCTCCAATCCTCTTGAATGGTTCTTTCCTCAGACTCAAGTATTCTCTTCACACATATATACTGGTTAGTACTCAGCTGAATACTCCAGGAGGACCCTCTGCAGATTCCCAGCATTCTCTCTGTGTAGCTCCCTCCTCCACAGTGCTCTGTCCTGTGAACTCTAGTTTTCTTGTTCTCCCTGGACTCACTGCTCATCATCTCTTCAATTCATTGTGTACACTGGCTCCTGGGTTCTGCCTCCCTGTATCCTGAAACTCTCTCATTGTTTTCACTGGAGCAACCACTGACTCACCTCATTCATTCCTGTCTCTTAGGAATCACTGTCTCTCATTGTCTGGAGTTCAGTGTCTTGAAAACTGTGGTTTCATATATTTTGTTTGTTTGGTTTATTGGTCAGTTATTTCCAGCATGAATGTAAGCCTGGACCCAGTTCCTCCATCCTGGCTAGACACAAAAGTCTGGCCATGGGTTTTCCCATGGCCATAAAAGGGCAGGGCAGACAACTCTTTCCTTTTCTAGGACTGAACAAAATGAATGTCTCAAATCTCCATTCATCTCTGGCCCAAGACCTGGGTTTGCCTTGTGGGAGAGAGTGCAACGTGGAGAACTTGCTCTTGCAAGGCTGTGCCCACCTGTGGGCCCTTTGCTGGAGTGCAGTTCTTCATTATCATTCTCGACACTGTGGATTTAGCAGTCCACCATCAATTTCCTAATAGTTTCTAGTGAAAAAGAGACATGAGCACTTTCAATGTACTTTTCAATTGTGAGACACATGCCACTTTTTAGAAATAATGAAGTATGAAAAAAAAATCTTTAAAAAAGTGCAGAATTAATAGCTAATGAGTTTGGAGTGTTGACTCCATGCCAGGCCCTGGCTTGGGGCTTTGCAGGCATTACCTCCTTTAATTCTCCCAAAGAGCCTGTGGGGTGGGCACTGGTATGATGCTCATTTGACAGATGATTAAACTGAGGCTCAGAGAGGTGGGGTTTCATGCCCAAGCTCACCCAGCTGATGAGTAGCAGAGTTGGGACTAAAACTCAGGCCTCTTTTGTTCCCCAAAGTCCAAGCTCTTAGACGCTGGGTTGTGTGGCCCCTTAATGCACACACAGGTGCAGAGCTGAGAGCCCCAGAGCAGAAGCAGGTGACCCTGGAGGAACCTTGCCTTCCTTTCTTCTTCCCACACCCTCTCTCCTGGCAAATACATGCTGGACTTGGTATCTATCCAGAACTGCCATCTCTCAGACTCATTATTTCCTCTGTTGAAGTGCATACCACGGCAGTTGACAGCCACCAGAATGGAGAGAATGCAAAGAAAACATGACTTACAAAACCAAAAATGATGTTTTAATGTTGCTCTCTTTTTCCTTTAGATGAAGCATGGTTCTCTAAAGCATAGTGTTTTTTTTTCTTCACTTCAAATAACATGTGTTGTTTTAAATTTATTTTATTTTATTGTTTTGGCCATGCCATGCAGCATGTGGGGTCTTAGTTCCCCAACCTGGGATTGAACCCATACCCCCTGCAGTGGAAGCACGAAGTCTTAACCACTGGACCGCCAGCGAAGTCCCCTAATATGTGTTGGGCTTTTTTGGGGGTTTTTTGTGGTACGCGGGCCTCTTACAGTTGTGGCCTCTCCCGTTGTGGAGCACAGGCTCCGGACTCACAGGCTCAGTGGCCATGGCTCACGGGCCCAGCCGCTCCGCGGCATGTGGGATCTTCCCAGACCGGGGCACGAACCCTGCATCAGCAGGCGGACTCTCAACCACTGCGCCACCAGGGAAGCCCTATGTGTTGTTTTTAATTGTGATTATTAGGAGACTTTATTAGGATCCTGGGATCGCCCCACCCCCTCCTGTGTCCCCTGGGCCATCAGTCAGGGCAGATGGGGGTCTCATGGGTCACGAGTGTTCCCTGCACTGGATCCATGGGTCACGAGTGTGCCCAGGAGAAGGTGGCACCCTCCACTTGCTGGGGTGGGGGCAGTCCAAGGAAACTAGAAGAGTCCTGGCCTTGAGGGGGATGCGGGCTGAGACCCTGGCGCTTCCTGTGTGCTGGGCCCTGTGCTGGGTCTTTACAAAGTCCAGTTTCCTAGTTCTTCTGCTCACTCTGTGGGGTGGGAACTATTATTACTGCTGCTTCACAGATGGGCAAACAGGTGCAACGTACTTGCTCAGGGTCACAAAGCTGCAATGAATGAGGCAGGAGATGGACCCCTGGCTGTGTGCAGCCATGGGCTCCTGCGAGAAAGGTGAAATCAGGCCTCAGCTACAGACCATCCTGTGATCAGGCCTCGGCTTCTTCACCTGTAAATTGGAGAGAATGATACTTCTCCAGGGGTGGCTGGATGGGGAAGACCAGCAGAGAGTCTCTGGGTGCTCCCTAGGGCCTTGGGGTTCCCATAAGGTAGGCCTCTGTTGTGCCCCCATTGGTCCTCTTGGGAAAAGTATGTGTGGCTTTTGCCAGAAACTGGAGAGGCTGGGCTAGCGGCCACACCCAGGCCGGGTTGGGCAGGGGATGGGTACCATGCACCCTCCCTCCCCTGAGACAGGGACAGTTCCTGACTCAGAGCTGGGCTGTGCGAAGTACTGAGCAGCATACCTGGCACACAGCAGGCGCTCCATAAGTGGTGACTACTGTTTGCCATTTGCAGAGGGCTTTAAATAAAAGCTTCACAAGAGATGTTTGTGCTCTGTCTGTTGCTGTTGCGGGCACCTAGGACCTGGCATGCAGTAGATGCTCAGTTAAATATTGGTTGAATGAATACACGAGGGGACGTCAGTGTGTTTTTACTGAGGCTGGACCCGGTGGGGCCCGGCTGCCAGACCTTCCAGCCCAGGGCTGTGTCTGGTTCACAACCGTGTCTCCAGAGCCTGCCTGGGAGCCTCGCTCCTGCTCTGGGCAGCTGAGGATGATTCACCGCTGATGCCAGGGTTAAAAGAGTGTGCTGAGCTGCCTGCCACTGTGCCCTGTTGCTGAGGTGCTGGTCCCCTGCACACACCCCCGTACACACTTTCTCTCTCTTGCGCGTGCACGCGCACACACACACACACATGCACGCGCGCGCAGCAGCTGGATGTTACACTAATGGCCCCTCCTGAGCTCCTTGCATCCCTCACGAGTTTCTGGCCTTAAGGGTGGGCAGAATCAGTGGCCAGGAAGCTGGAAGGTCTCCTTCCACCGAAGTCCTCTCCCTCTGATGCCTGAGAACCTTAGTGCCCATTTCTTAGAAAGTAGATGCTGTCCTGGGGGACCAGGCACCTTTAGGATTTCCAGGGTTTTTCCTGGGTGAAGTGTTGATGGTGGAGGGACAGAGCACAAGGGCTGGACTCCTGGGGGGAGACAGAAGTTGCTGGAAGGGAGATGGGAAGCACCAGAAACCCATCCTTCCCTCCCACACTGTGCCCAGTCTGGCTGCCCTGATTCATCAGATGCCATCTGGTACAGGTTCATTGAAGGGCTCTGCTGAGGAGATCACAACTCCTAGGGATGTCTCTAGGGTTTCTTTTTCCCTGCACTGGATCCCATGGGATCCCTTCTTGCTCTGTATTCCCCATATTCTTTAAGAGCATCTGGTTTAGGCATCTCATTTCTCCCCTGGGGAATGAGGCTCAGAGGGGCAGTGACCTACCCATAGTGACACAGCATGCTGGTGCCAGTTCAAGACAGCCTGGATCTTCTGACTCTGTCATGAGTCTTTCCCTGATGCTGGTGATCAGGACGATCTAGCCAAGGGCACCTGGTTCTGGGCTGTATGCTGTGGGGACCTGGTGTTAGTGCCGAGAGGATCTCAGTGCCAAGCGGCTGCTTTTGTCTCATGTCTGGTTTAATTACTTGGTCTTAGTGATTCTAATTTCAGGAGCACTTTTTTGGTGTGTTTTTATTCTCTCCTCTTTCATTGTGCTTTCTTTCTGGGTAATCCAAGGCTTGCAGGCAGCTAACTACGATGTGTACATTCAAATGAAATGCAATAAAACATAATTGAATGTATTTCTTTCATGTCTGAGCAGTGGATTAATCTCCCTGGCACATCCTATTTCCTCTGTGCTCCCTCTGCTTTCCATCTGAGTATTTCCCCCCCCTCCCCAGAATCTCTGGGATCTGAACAGCCCTGCGGCTTCTGCTCGTTGGAGATATACAAATGACCCTGACATTACAGCCTCAGTCTTCATGATAGATAGATGCTCTTCCTGGAGCAAGGGAGAGGGAGCTACAAGCTGTCAGGTCCACATGGGCCTGGAAAGGCTGCCAGCCTCGGGGGGCGGGGGAGAGGACAGGGGTCTCTGCTGACGATGAGCATTGAGTCTCCGTGGGCAGAACTGGCAGTCTCGTGGATGCACCTGTCACTTATGCCGGGGTCCCTAAGTGACACCCTCATGTCTGCACACGCGCTGGGAAAAGGCAGGTCCTGCTTTGTTGCTCTAGAACTGAAGCTGGATGATCGTGATCATGATTTTCAGCCAAAGCAGCCATCGTGGGTCCCCAGTGAGTGGAGAGATTGACCGGGATGTCTTGGGTGTGACCATGAACTGCAGGCTCAGCTCAGCCAGGAGACTGAGGCATCGGATGGGATTGAACAGGAAGGTTCTACTGCCTCAGCTTACTGGCTGTGTGACCTTGGTGAGTGACTTAACCCCCTGAGCCTCAATTTCCCTGTCTGTACTATGGGCATATATCAGTACACTGTACAAGGGGCTGTAGGGAGGAGTAAACGAAATGATGCTTGTAAAATGTCAGCATAGTGTCTGGGACACAGCAGGTCCTGAATTAATGGAGGCTAGTAATATTCATCCATCCATTTACTCATTCACTCATTCATTCATCCAGCCCACTTTGACATCTACTATGTGCCAGGCATCAGGGCAAGAAGAATAAAACCTCCTGTCACCTCCAATAGCTCACGATCTAGTGGTGAGACTGAAACAAGCTCTGTAAGAGGGACATCAGCTGGGTCTGGGAATGGAGGAGGGACAAGCAGCAAAGGGAATCAGAAAAGGCTTCCTGGAAGAGGTGACACTTGAGCTGAAGAGTGTGGTGGATTAGGGACCAGGGGGTTGGTCTGGGGGCCTGATGCCCAGGGCCTGTGGGGACAAATGGAGGGAGGTGAGGTGGGGAAGGTGGGTTGAGCAGGCAGCACTGGGAGCCATGGATGGTTCGGGAGCAGGGGAGGGATGTGGTCAGAGTGGCGGGTCCTCCCGCAGATGGGAGCCTTGAGCGGAGACCATGTTCCTCTGGGGAGACCGTGTCTGTCCTGGCCCTCCCGCCTCTCTGACCTCCATCTGGGGCTTCCCAGAGTGATTCTCATCCTCTGTCCCCTGATGCGGCCTCAGGGGCTCCTGGCTGGAGGTGACATCTCCTGAGTCCCCGGCTGTGGCTTGGGGGCCCCTGGTCCTCCCTCCTTTAGTCCTGTGTCTCTGTTCTGTTTTCCAGGCACCTTCTCTGAACAGAGAAAACTCCACCGATTCTTCTCCCTCCATGCCTTCCTCCCACCAGTATTTACTGAGCACCTACGAAGTGCCAGGCCCTGTTCTAGGGGCTACAGCAGTGAACAGAACAATGACACTCCCCAGCCCTGAGCTCACAGCCCAGTGGAGGCACAGACAGTCCCAAAATGACCTGGAACCTGCCCTGTGATCAATGTGCCCAGGATGAGGTTCCCAGGGCTCCGGAGCCTGTGTCAGGGTTTGACATTGGCAGGAAGGTCGAAGAGGGCTTCCCTGAGGAGGTCTGAGGGGTGAGGAGGGGAAACTCTGGGGAGATGGTGAGGAGGTATGCTCCAGGACATGGGAACAGCATATGCAAAGGCCCTGTGTTGGGGGAGAGGGGGTGATGAATTCAAGGCCTGAGTGGTGGTGCCTGAGGCTGGGTGGAGACTTGGTGCAGCTCATACAAGCCTACGTGTCAGCCTGTGACTCTCCTGTTTAATAGGCCTGGAGATGCCGAGGTGGGGAGGTGGGCGGCGCTGGGGCCCCACCTGGCACCACCATAGGACGGGATGATGTTGAAGCTGAATTTACCAGGGAAGGGGCCAGGACTAGGGTCACCGTCCAGCTCCAAAATCATCCTCCTGCTAGGGGACAGCCAGGGCAGGGTCTGCCCAGCTTGGAGCATTGCCAAGTTGCAAAGGAAGGTCAGGACCATTTGCTAAAGTACTACTTTTTTGCCTGTTACTTTCTCTCCATTTCTTTCCCCAACTCTCCAAGCTGCTGGTTCCCAGAACACTTGCTGTTCCTCAAACACACGTCACCCTTCATATAAGCTGTGTCCTCGGCCAGGAACCACCCACTGACCCACTCGCTCCACCATGAACCCAGGGGCTAATCCCACCTTCTCTCTGGGCCCAGATTCAATTACACCTCCTCCAGAAAGACTTCCAGGATGCCCCAACCCTCTCCTTCCTCTGAAGTCCTGTGTCCCCAGCCTAGATACCGCCTGTTTTTAGGCTCCAACCCATTTCCTGGCCAGGTATGGGCCTGACTTACTTCTACCTACCATGGCTCCATACAATGGAAAGTGAGGTCACCACAGGCCTCTGGACCCAGCTCAGGGCTGTGGTCCCAAGTATACCATGCTGGGCCAGTCCTGGGCAGGATCAGTGCCCACCCCTCACCCCTCCCCTGCTCCCCTGCCATGCCCCAAGATCCTGGCAGGCCTCACATGAGCCCTGGTGGGAATAACACAGGCATACACTGCTAGAGGAAAGATATTCATTCATTCACTCATTCATTCATTCATTCAACAAACTCTCATTGAGCACCTACAAACATGTAGGCCCCAAGGAAACAGTGATTAACACGAATAGACGAAGCCCCTGCCCTCATGGCACTCACACCAGGGACTCCTCCTGCCCTTGGAGGGAGGGGTGCAGACCTCACATGTGTGTGGCAGGCCCTCCCTCCCGGACAAAGGGCCGTGACTTTGGCCTCTAGACAGAATGAGGCCCCCAGGCCCCAGCTGACCCCAGCCCATCTCCTCCACAACCTCCCTGCTGGTGTCTTCCTGCAGTGGTCCAGGGCCTGTGGCCACCCCCAAACCTGGGCCCTGCTCTAAAGACACAGTTCCAGGCTTGACACAATCCCGGTGACAGCCGGTGTCTAGCGCCCGGCATGCTCGAGGGCTGCAGGTGGATGGTCCTGCTTATTCCTCAAGACCCCACAGGGTAGCAAAGCGGGGAGGGTGACAGGAGAACATGTGTGAAAGCACTGGGACTGCGTTGGTGCAAAGACACCCTCTACGAGGGAGACCCTGAGGCCCAGGGTGCTTGAGAGTCTTGCCCATATCACAGAGCGAACCATCGGAAGTGCTGGGACCTGGCCCAGCTCGGTCTGCCTCCTTGGTCCGGCTGTTTAGCCTTCGACTCTCCTGCCCACAGTGGATGTGGGGGTCAGCTGGCTTCAAGCTCAGGGGCCCCAGGGCTGAGCTCCATCCTTTACCAATGATGTGACCTTGGGCAAGTTGCTGGACCTCTTTTGGCCTCAGTTTCCTCCTCTGTAAAATGGGGATAACACTACTTCCCTCTCAAGATGCCTGGGAAATCACAGATCAACCCCTTGAAAGTCTCTGGAACTTTCTGGTCAAAGTCATTGAGAAACTAACCCACCTCCTTGCTTCTTCCTTTCCTTCCTCCCTCTCTTCCTTCCATGTGACAGAAAGGTAACAAGACCAAACCCTGCACACCTGTGTCTAGTGTGTCCCCCAGGCACACTTATAAGGGCCCCAACATGTGGGAAGGGTCACACCTGCTGTGTGACACACCATCACCCATGCCCGTGTCCACCCCACGCCAGCCTCTCAGAGCCCAGGGCAGCCCAGGCCTCTTCCCTGCTTGGAGCCTCCCAGAAGATTGAAAAACGAAGAAATGCTATGACAGAATCACAGACACTGGGATAGAACTCAAATATTTACATAGTGCAAATTAACACTGTCGTCAATAAATACATGATGCATTGTAACTGTGTGATTCACCAGACAACCACAGGATTTATGAAAAAGCACATTCCTGCCACATGAGAGGCAGAGTGAACGGGATCTGGGACACATGTTGGAGGCTGTTAGTGGGGCTTCACCTTCTTTCCGTCTGTCCCTATGGCCCTATTTTAGAGACAGCATCAGGAGATCATGCTGGAGGCCTTGAAGGATGTGAGGTATAGGGTCCTCCCCTGTGGGGCCCTGCACACACGTGTGCACACACATACACACGATGACACACGTGTGCCCATGCACACCCTTGGTGGGAGGCAAGGGATCTGACATGTGCAGACAGGCTGTTTTCAGAGATGGAGACACTGTGTCATTCTTGTCATTTCTGAAGACACAGAAAAATGAAGGTGTTTGGGTGGGGGAGGGAAGCTGCCATGGGGAATATCCCAGAGGCATTTCTGCAAACCGTGCCTTAGGAGGGGGGCCCAGGCCCTCTCCCATGGGTCTGCGAGGTGGGTCAGGAAGGGGGGAGACTAATTCTTGAGGTCCCACTGTGTGCCAGGCTGCGCACAGGTCTTGCATCTGTGATTCATGGAACCTGCAGCTCCCCATGGGGTAAATGGCATCAAGGTCATTGTCTCTTATGGATGAGGAAACTGAGTTAAGTGGCTAATGCTGGATCTTATATGTCCACTCTGGTAACCTCTTTAATGATGCTTTCAAAGGAGGAAAGATGTTTTTACTATTCCCCCTCCTGGTCCTCTACCTGACTCTGAGGGAAGCAGGAGGATAAGGGCTGTTCTGGGCTGGGGCTCTGGCCTCCACACCTTCACCCACCACATACTTGCTGATTACTGCCTCACTGGACCTTTCCAGGCACCAGGAGTGCAAAGGCATCAGTGGGAAAAAGGACAACAAAAAAAGGCTCATCAGTTTTGCCAAAAAAAAACCCCTCTCTGGATAACCCACAGTACGTCAAGCGCTTAACAGATAGAATGAGTCTTATATCATACCTTGATCTTATTTGCTGGATAAATAAATTGTATCAGACTTCTTGAAGCCAACTGTCAAAGTAAGGCATGTCGGGGGAGAAAGATCTCTTACTCTGATGGCAAAATTCATTTGATTTGATTCTTTAATCCAGTTTCCCTGCAAAACCCGGAGCTGAAACTTTACAGCCTGTTCACCCTAAATGGTTTTCCTCACTTCTCCCGCCACCTCCTCTCCCGGTGCCCTGTCCTCCTTCTCTTACAAAATAATGCGGCAAAGAATTGCCGCTGAAGTAATAACCATTTGGTTGCTTGCAACAATTTTTTTGGGGAAAATGACGGAGCACAAAGCCCATCTCTCTGGCTTGGGGAAGGAGGTGCTGGCTGTCAAAGGCTCCCTCAACCCAGGGAAGTGACTGCGTACAGGGTAGGTGGGATTTCCTGATGTCTGTGTCAGCAGGACGGAGAGGCAGGGGGAACATCTGGGAAGAAGACACAGCCTCATTTCCCTGAAGAATCTTTTCCTCAAATCCCTGCTCTCCACCCTGCACCTTCTTCCACCTCTCATCTCCATGTAACTTCCAGAACCTTACCTTGTATTTGTAAAGCACTTTCACATCCACTACATTCATTTAATCCTTAATTTACCCCTTCCCTCATTCAACCATGTTACTCAGCTCATGGCAATCGGGGCTCACTGTGGGGTTATGACCCATGTGGAGCTCTGGGGGTCAGATGCAACAAGGTAAACATTCACCTTCAGAAGTCCAGAGTCTGATATGGGAGAGAGACAGAGATGTAGACGAATAGCCCTGACTCTGTGTGTTGAAGGTTATGTGAGACATGGGCTGGGCACACAGTAGGTGCTTCCATCAGTTGGGATGTGTTGGGTATCAAGTAACAGAAAATGTAACAACAGTGGCTCAGTTTATTGAGATGTGAAATGATTGAGCACAAAAAGATGTCTGGAGGGAGGTAGTTCTGGAGTTCGTAGATACTCAGTGATGTCAAAAAACCAAGGTCTTTCCTTTTTCCTAGTTATCATCATTGACCATTCTTGCCTTTTTCCTTAGCTTATTGTCTCATGGTTGCAATATGGCTGCCACAGCTCCAAACATCATGTCTCACACGATAACATTCAAGTTGAGAAGAAGGGCGTGGAGTAAAGCAGAAAAAATGTTTCCCAGAAGCAATCCCTCCACCAGTAGATTTTCCTTTACGTCTCAGTGACCAACTCTGGGTCACACTCCAACCCCCGAAACAATCTCTGGAGAATGGGGTTGGGGTAACAGGCTTGGCGTCATTCCTGGGCTGGGGAGACCTATTACTACAGAACGAACCGAGGGCTCTGCAAGTGAAGAAAGGAGGGGTGGGCTGCTGGGTAGGCAGCCACGAGTGTCCGCCACCTTCTCATCAATGCTCTTGACTGAGTGTCCTGGTCAGTGTAGGGTCTGGGGTGGTGGCCCAGCCTGGGCCCTGGGGGCAGAAAACTCTGCTCCCTGCAGGCTGTGTGATCCAGGAGGTACTTGACCCACCTGAGGCACAGCTTCTCCCTGTGGAGAGGGGGCCAGAACAGCACCTGCTGAGTAGGGTGCTTGTGAAGGGGACGTGGGGTCGGATGTGCAGGCGCCTGGCCCAAAGGCATGTCAGCAGCCAGGAGCCATCGCAGCCATTAGCCCCATCTGTGAAATGGGCCCATGTGCCTTCTCTGTCTCAGTCCTGGGGTGACAACAGCAGGGGCATCAGTTCACACGAGTGAGCACTTCCTGCGTCTGCTGGGTGCCCTTCACTTGCACTTGCTCCCTTAATCCTCACAGCCACCCTGCAAGGAGGGAGCTGCTTTCATCCCCATTTTACAGCTGAGGAAACTGAGGCTCAAGGGTGACCCCAGGTGAGTGAGGGCAGCCAGGGCTCCAGCTCTGACCTCCTGCAGCGCCCTGGGTGGAGCCACAGGCAAGTGCTCAGGTAACCCCTCCCCCTCCGACTGTCACCTGGTCCAGGCTGGTGGCTGGGGCTGACCTCTCTCCTGACCCTGCTCTCTGTCCTTCCGGAGCTCCAGGACTCCAGGACCTGCCTGTGGTGTGGGGAGATTTGCCCACCGTCTCCGCTGCCCCTCGTCCCCAGGAGGATGAATGGACACATTCAGTGTCCTGGGTGATGGGGACATGACCATCAGGCTGGTGTCCCTGTGTCATGGTGGTGAATTGGCAACTTGCATTCTCTGAGAAACAATGTACTTATGCAGAACATAAGCATATGTTAATGACGGATAATTACAATCCATATTTATAGATTTATCAAAATATGCAAAACTATTCTGACAGTTATACACCTACAGCACATCACATTTAATAACTGCACACGAAGCTCCTGGCCAGCACCGTGATGCAAGCTCAGGCACCGAGTGTGAAATGCAAGTGCAGCCCAGCCCTGTGGGGGGCCTTGGCTGGCTCCCCTCTGTGAGCTGGAAGGAGCAGGGCCACATGGGGGGTGTCTCTTGTTCCTTCCTACCCCGAATCCCCTTTCTTCTGTTGAACTGTCCCACGACTCCAGTTGCTTCTCCTGGAGCCACTCACTGTGGCGTCCGCACCCTGGACCTCAGTGATTGGTAGAGGTGGGCACCTTGGGGGTCAAGCCCAGACAGAATTCTTCCGGGGAATTTACACTTAGGTGCAGACAGAGGCTGCTTCCTCTTCCTTTTGGGCTCAATAGATGGAGAGATGGCTGGGTCCTTCTCGCTTCCCACCCACCTAACCCCATTGCTCTTTAGAAGAGAGAAATGAGGCTGATTCATGGAGAGAATCAGAGATTCAACGCTGGAAAGAAGGGGGGCGGGGGGAGGGAGACGAGAGGGTGGGAGATCTGATACCCTCCCCATCCTGCAATCTTGCATTGCCCAGGGAGTTGAGCTAACACGTTCCTTCTTCTGCTTCAGTCTGAGCTGTGATTTGCAACCAAAATATCCCAGTAAATATACATATGCAGAACTGCGTTGATGGGGCACTTACTCGGTTGTAGATGCAGATGACTTTGTTTCAGCCCCGCTGTGGTGTGGGTGCTGTTATCATCGCTCTGTTTTACAGACAAGTAAACAGAAACAGAGAGCAGAGGCACTTGCCCCACGTCTCCATGGTTTCGAAGTGATGGAGCTGGGACCAGGCCCGAGCATCCCTATGCTGAAGGCCCGACGTGCACTGGGTGCTTAATAACAGCTGTTGGCTTGAACAGCCAGCGTGCAGCACAGCTGGGAGGCCCTGAGGTGGGGAAGTGGTCACAGAGATGGAGACACTAACCTCAGTCTGGATGGAAGAGGAGGGGCTCCTGACAAGAGGATGGGGAAGGGTATGTCTGGCAGAGGGCACAGCATGGTCGAAGGCTCAGAGGGTGCAGGCGTGTGGTGCTCTGGGGAGCTGAGTGACACTCTGTCCTTTAAAAAAGCACATTGCAGGTATGGATTTCTTTTTTTTTTTGTGGTACGCGGGCCTCTCACTGTTGTGGCCTCTCCCGTTGCAGAGCACAGGCTCCGGACGCGCAGGCTCAGCGGCCATGGCTCACGGGCCCAGCCGCTCTGCGGCATGTGGGATCTTCCCGGACCGGGGCACGAACCCGTGTCCCCTGCATTGGCAGGCGGCCTCTCCACCACTGCGCCACCAGGGAAGCCCTGGCTTTCTTACCCTTCATCCTGCTCCGCAGAGTGCAGGGGGGAGTCGGTGGCCCTCCTGAGGCAACAGGAGAGCACAGCTCAGAGAGGGATGCGGCTTGCTGAAGTCCCCGCATCCAGGAGAATCAGCGTCAGAATTCGAACCCAGGACTTTGGGTTCAAAGACCATGATCTGCCCTGAACTGGGACTCCTGCCCCCAGGCTCTATGAGTATTCAGGCCTCTGGTTGCCCAGGGCCTGCATCCAGTGCCCAGGGGCTCTGGGTGGGGCAGCCAGGGCAGGAGGGCAGGCTGTGTCCAGCCTCCACCTCAATCCTTCCAGACCGTGACCCTGGTCTGCCCTGCTGCCCCCCATCAGAGCACCGTCCTCCATCCTGGGGGCCCCAAGAGCCTGTGTGTCCCAGTTGGCCCTGAGTGAGTCTTCAGCTCTGCCCTCCTTCGTTCACTCATTCCTTCACCAGCGTGCAACGCCGGAGCCGTGCTCTCTGCCAGCTGTGCGGAGCCCCAGGGCTGGCAAGCTCTTGTGCAGGGCCAGGGACCAAAAGGTCCCATAATCACATCAAAATTGCAAATGGGATCGTGACTCTGAAGGGAACGTTCGGCACCTACCCAGGCCAGGTACTCAGGTGGCTTCTTCTGGAGGTCACGGATGTAGGCGGGTCTGGAGGGTGAGCTGGGGACTCAGGGGAGGGGCAGAGGGAACAGCACGCGTGAAGGCCTTGGGGACTTGGGGCGCCTGAGCCAGACAAGCTGTGTGAGGATGGAGAGGCTCCATGGTGGAGGGGTGGGGGAGGGGCAGACGGGCGGGCCTGGTGCACAGGCTCCAGAGGGAGGGTGGGAAATCCGGCTGCCCCAGGGAGGAGTGAGGGGGAGGCAGTAAAGGCCCCAACACCCGGCTCTGGGCAGAGACCCCTGTTTGGGGGGGCTGGGGTCCCAAAGAGTGAGGGGCAGGGCGGAGGTACAGCTCTGTCTCACTGGAGAGAGTTCTCAAATGTTGACCCGAGATGGTCTCAGGGTCCCGGGATGGGGTCCGCCGGCTGCCTGTCTAACGGGAGGTCCGAGGCTCAGGAACCGATGTCCCGAACAGCAGGCTCAGGTCTCCCGGCCCTGCCCTGTGCGGAGACGCTCAAATGCTACCTAACGCCTGCCAGAAAAGCTCTAGCGCCTTGTGCTGATGCCACGTAGGAGTTGCTGGCTGAACAGCGGACGAACATGGATGGGTGGATATAGAGCCGAAGGTGCCCCCAGAACCCCTGTGCCGGGCCTGCGCAGCTCTCTGCGGATTCACGGTCTTCCCGGAGGCTGGCGCTACCCCTGCCCCACCCCGACGTCACAGTAGTGAAATGGAGGCGCCCGGGCTCCTAGGGCGAGGATTTCAACTCCCATCTCTTCATCCGAGGCCATAGCAGCTGCTGTCTCGGCCTCTTAAGCTTCATCGTCTATGCATTGGTTCATCTATTCAAGAATATTTATTGTGCCCTGACTCCGGGTGGGGCAGCCAGGGCCCATTGCTGCTGCTGAGGATGCGCAGGGACAAACCTGACCGGCCCTGCTGGCGGGGGCCCGCGTGGAGGGTGCGCTAGAGGCCTCCGGTGATTCCAATGAGAAGTAAGAGGTCTGCAGGCTTCAGAAGAGCCCTTCTAGCCCTGACTTTATGTCTGTCTATCATCTATCTATCTACTCATCATCTATCTATCATCCATCATCCATCATCTATCTATATCTGCAGACACATCTCTCAGTTACGACGACGTGCACGGCATTGTGCTCTGCACTGTTCACCCATCACACCATTTAGGACCCACCGACTCTGTGAAGGAAGCCTCCAGCCTCCCTGCTTTCTAGACGCCGTGAATGAGGGGTCCCAGTGCTAATAAGCAGCAGAGGTGAGAGTAAATCCGGGTCTCTTCCCTAGCCCTCATCTCACACTGATTCCTCCTAGCAGTGCTCCAGAGACTGCCATGCTGTTTTTTTTTTTTTTGAATTTTGTTTTATTTATTTTTTATACAGCAGGTTCTTATCAGTTATCTGTTTCATACATATCAGCGCATATATGTCAATCTCCCCATTCATCCCACCACCTCCCCTTCTCTTTCCCCACTTTGTGTCCATACATTTGTTCTCTGCATCTGTGTCTCTATTTCTGCCTTGCAAACTGGTTCATCTGTACCATTTTTCTAGATTCCACATATATGCGTTAATATACGATATTTGTTTTCCTCTTTCTGACTTACTTCACTCTGTATGACAGTCTCTAGGTCCATCCACGTCTCTACAAATGACCCAATTTCATTCTTTTTTTATGGCTGAGTAATATTCCATTGTATATATGTACCACATCTTCTTTATCCATTTCATCTGTCGATGGGCACTTGGGTTGCTTCCATGACCTGGCTATTGCAAATAGTGCTGCAATGAACATTGCGGTGCATGCATCTTTTTGAATTACGGTTTTCTCTGGGTATATGCCCAGTAGTGGGATTGCTGGGTCATATGGCAATTCTATTTTTACTTTTCCAAGGAACCTCCATACTGTTCTCCATAGTGACTGTATCAATTTACATTCCCATCAACAGTGTCAGAGGGTTCTCTTTTCTTCACACCCTCTCCAGCATTTGTTGTTTGTAGATTTTCTGATGATGCCCATTCTAACTGGTGTGAGGTGATACCTCATTGTAGTTTTGATTTGCATTTCTCTAATAATTAGTGATGTTGAGCAGCTTTTCATGTTCTTCTTGGACATCTGTGTGTCTTCTTTGGAGAAACGTCTATTTAGGTCTTCTGCCCATTTTTGGATTGGGTTGCTTGTTTCTTTAATATTGACCTGCATGAGCTGTTTATATATTTTGGAGATTAATCCTTTTCCCATTGATTCATTTGCAAATATTTTCTCCCATTCTGAGGGTTCTCTTTTTGTCTTGTTTATGGTTTCCTTTGCTGTGCAAAAGCTTTTAAGTTTCATTCCGTCCCATTTGTTTATTTTTGCTTTTATTTCCATTACTCTAGGAGGTGGATCAGAAAAGATCTTGCTGTGATTTATGTCAAAGAGTGTTCTTCCTATGTTTTCCTCTAAGAGTTTTATAGCGTCCGGTCTTACATTTAGGTCTTGAATCCATTTTGAGTTTATTTTTGTGTATGGTGTTAGGGAGTGTTCTAATTTCATTCTTTTACATGTAGCTGTCCAGTTTTCCCAGCACCATTTATTGAAGAGACTGTCTTTTCTCCATTGTATATCCTTGCCTCTTTTGTCATAGATTAGTTGACCATGGGTGCGTGGGTTTATCTCTGGGCTTTCTGTCTTGTTCCATTGATCTATGTTTCTGTTTTCGTGCCAGTACCATATTGTCTTGATTACTGCAGCTTTGTAGTATAGTCTGAAGTCAGGGAGTCTGATTCCTCCAGCTCTGTTTTTTTCACACAAGACCGCTTTGGCTGTTTGGGGTCTTTTGTGTCTCCATACAAATTTTAAGATTTTTTGTTCTAGTTCTGTAAAAAATGCCATTGGTGATAGGAATTGCACTGAATCTGTAGATTGCTTTGGGTAGTATAGTCATTTTCACAATGTTGACTCTTCCAATCCAAGAACATGGTATATATCTCCATCTGTTGGTATCATCTTTAATTTCTTTCATCAGTGTCTTATACTTTTCTGCATACAGATCTTTTGCCTCTCTAGGTAGGTTTATTCCTAGGTATTTTATTCTTTTTGCTGCAATGGTAAATGGGAGTGTTTCCTTAATTTCTCTTTCAGACTTTTCATCATTAGTGTATAGGAATGCAAGAGATTTCTTTGCATTAATTTTGTATCCTGCAACTTAACCAAATTCATTGATGAGCTCTAGTAGTTTTCTGGTGGCATCTTTAAGATCCTCTATGTATAGTATCATGTCATCTCCAACAGTGACAGTTTTACTTCTTCTTTTCCAATTTGTATTCCTTTTATTTCTTTTTCTTCTCTGATTGCCGTGTCTAGGACTTCCAAAACTATGTTGAATAATAGTGGTGAGAGTGGACATCCTTGTCTTGTTCCTGATCTTAAAGGAAATGCTTTCAGTTTTTCACCATTGAGAATGATGTGTGCTGTGTGTTTGTTGTATATGGCCTTTATTATGTTGAGGTAGGTTCCCTCTAGGCCCACTTTCTGGAGAGTTTTTATCATAAATGGGTGTTGAATTTTGTCAAAAGCTTTTCCTGCATCTGTTGAGATGATCATGTGGTTTTTATTCTTCAATTTGTTAATGTGGTGTATCACATTGATTAATTTGCATATATTGAAGAATGCTTGCATCCCTGGGATAAATCCCACTTGATCATGGTGTATGATCCTTTTAATGTGTTGTTGGACTCTGTTTGCTAGCATTTTGTTGAGGATTTTTGCATCTATATTCATGAGTGATATTGGTCTGTAATTTTCTTTTTTTTTAGTATCTTTGTCTGGTTTTGGTATCAGGGTGATGGTGGCCCCATAGGGTGAGTTTGAGAGTGTTCCTTCCTCTGTAATTTTTTGGAAGAGTTTGAGAAGGATGAGTGTTATCTCTTTTCTAAACGTTTGATAGAATTCACCTGTGAAGCCATCTGGTCCTGGACTTTTGTTTGTTGGAAGATTTTTAATCACAGTTTCAATTTCATTACTTGTGATTGGTCTGTTCTTATTTTCTATTTTTTCCTGGTTCAGTCTTGGAAGGTTATACCTTTCTAGGAATTTGTCCATTTCTTCCAGGTGATCCATTTTATTGGCATAGAGTCGCTTGTAGTAGTCTGTTATGATGGTTTGTATTTCTGCGGTGGCCATTGTAACTTCTCCTTTTTTCATTTCTAATTTTATTGATTTGAGTCCTTTCCCTGTTTTTCTTGATAAGTCTGGATAAAGGTTTATGAATTTTGTTTACCTTCTCAAAGAACAAGCTTTTAGTTTTATTGATCTTTGCTATTGTTTTCTTAGTTTCTATTTCATTTATTTCTGCTCTGATCTTTACAATTTCTTTCCTTCTACTAACTTTGGGTTTTGTTTGTTCTTCTTTCTCTGGTTCCTTTAGGTGTAAGGTTAAATTGTTTATTTGAGATTTTTCTTGTTTCTTGAACCAATATCCACCATGCTGTTTCTAATGTCCTGTGATGCTAATGTCCTGAGGGTCCAGAAGTGTTCCATCAAACTGTCCTGTTCTGTATCCCTTAGATTATGATTGTGACATTTATCTTAAGCTCTGCATTGATAACCACCAATGATTTTAATCTTTCATTATCCAATTTTGCTTAACATGCTCTGATTCTAATCTGTGAGTGTAGCTTTCAGTGAAACTATGAAAAGACACTCTGTCCCCAGAACACACAGCCAGTCCCCCCAGCCTGAGCCCTCCTGCTTCCCTTCGAATCCCATCCAAACCATCTTCAGCTGCTCTCTTCTCCAGGGCCAACTTCAGACTTTCTGAGTTTATGGCTGTCACCTAATGTTATTAGCCATGACAGTGGTAATTAGAACAATTATTCTGGGCCATAAACTTCCACAGGATTTAGGACTGACCGTGAGTTCCTGGAGCTGAGGTGGCTACCAGCCACCCCGCTGTGCCCGACAGTCTCTGCCTGGTGGACAGGGCTAGCCACAGTCACAAACTGATGCTGCCCCTCTGGAGCAGTGCTGCCTGTGGCACCTGGGCCCCTACAGGGGCAAAGAACCCCATCTTGACATTGGGCATCAAGCCCTCGTCACAGTAAAGGCCAACACTCAATAGAGCAGGAAGAGCAGGGACTGAGGAGAAGACTGCTGCCGTTCAAGGCCCAACTCTGGTACTTCTGAGCTGTGTGACCTTGGATGAGTTTCTAAACCTCTCTGTGCTTCAGTATCTTCATCTGTAAAATGGGGGGATAGCAACAGTGCCTCCTTCATAGGATTGATAGACTATTAAGTGAACTCATGCACGTGAAGGGCTGAGCACCAGGCCTGGCACAGAGTCAGCTCATATTATTCCAGGCCCTGAGGGAGTGCTGGCATTGAGGGCCTCTAAAGGTCTCCCTTTCTGCCACCACTGCACTCAGAGATGAGAAACTGAGGCCAAGAGACACTAAATTAAACGTTTGAGAACAAGACAGTAGATGACCTGCTAAATTATGCAGGGAGGACAATTAGAGAACAGAACGATCTGTCATAAAGGACTAATTGGGTGGGACAGATGCTCGGTGCGCCCAGAGCCTGAGATGCAGCCTGGGATGGGGACGGCCTTGCCAGCGCCCAGCACTCTTGATAATAACATTGAGTTTTCTTTTAATATAACTCATACTTACTGTAAAACACTGAGAATGTGCAAAATGTATGTAAAGCACTGGCATCTCACCTCCAAAGACAGTAGCTGATGCTTTTCCTCATTCTTTTTAAATTTATATATAAGTACATATTTTCATAATTGATTTCCCATTGGTGTGACTGTGCTCTGATCACTTCCTATTCCCACCATCAGTGAGGGAGGGATCCTCCATCCTAAGCAGAATGAAATGGCTTAACCCACAACACCTGTCCCCGGACAGATGCACGGGACAGCAGTTTCTTAGTCACGTGTACTTGCAGCCTAGGGGAGGAGAATGCTGCCTGCCATGCGGGCCACACTAGGCTTGCACTTGGGAGCAGAGTGAACCAGCGTGGGCAGTGGGAGGCAGGCTTTGTAGTAGCAAGAGGGTGAGGTGCCTCCTGGTTCCTGAGGAGGATGTGATTGGTTTGATCGAATAACTCCACTCAGGCTGGCAGCTGAAGCCTATTAGGCGAGCACCTGGTGGAGCACGGCTGCTCCAGCTGATAGGGGAATGAACTGGATCTGGGGGGCTTTTCTGCTGGTGGGGGCATATCTGGCAGGAGCAGGGGAAGTCTGGGTGGGCCTTTGAGCTCCTCTGAAGGTCAAAGAGGTCGAGGCAACACATGAAAACTTAGGGCTTACAGACTGTCAGGATGAGCTGGGGTGTGCTCTGATAACCTCCTGCCCCTCCTGCAACAACAAAGCTTGTGTCACATGTCCACTGCGGTCAGTGGGGAGGGCTTTGCTCATCACACACCCCCAGGGATTCAGACTGATGGAAGCACCATGGTCTTAGGATGCTGGCATTCCCACATGTGCCTCCATGGCCACTTTAGGAGGGAGAAGGGATGGGAATTTGAACCCTGGGTGTGAAATGCTCCCTTCCGGAATCAATACTCCCCACCTCTATTCACCTCTATCCACATCTACTTGACTTGAAAGCCACGGGATGTGCTGTTCGCCTGGGGGAGGGGGCGGGGCCGAGGAGGACCGGGTGCTGATGAACCCCAGCTGTGTCCTCCACACGCTGCACATATGGATCTGGGTCTTTCTTACCTGTAGCTCTGATCTGACCAGTTTTCCATTTTATCATATATTTTTGGAAATACAGTTGACTCTTGAACAACATTGGTTTAAATTGTGCGGGTCCACTTATACATGGATAATTTTTTTTTTTTTTTTTTGTGGTACACTGGCCTCTCACTGTTGTGGCCTCTCCCGCTGTGGAGCACAGACTCTGGACGCGCAGGCTCAGCGGCCATGGCTCACAGGCCCAGCCGCTCCGCAGCATGTGGGATCCTCCTGGACTGGGGCACGAACCCGTGTCCCCTGCATCGGCAGGCGGACTCTCAACCACTGTGCCACCAGGGAAGCCCCATGGATAATTTTTGGTAGTAAATACTACAGTTCTCAGGGTCCATTGTTGGTTGAATCTGCAGATGCTGAGGAACCGAGGATACGGAGGCCCAGACTGGAAGTTATACATGGATTAACCACCACGTTGTTCAGGGCTCAGCTGTAGTTCATTTAATTAATGTCCCATAATTTATTTAACTAAACTCCCATTTAAACATTTTGGGTGATTCCAATTATTTAGCTCATAAATAAGACTGCTACAGAATTCATTCTTGAATCTTTCTCCTACAAGGAGATGTTGGGTGAAATACTATGAAGTTTTAAGAGTCAGTAATGCTTAATATTTCTGGAGAGACACCCTCAGCTCCTGTTAGCCCGGCCGTCACGCAACCCCACATCTGGGATCTTCTCCTGTCCCTCAGCCTCTCTCCCTGGTCCCTCACCATCACACCTGGTCCCTGCCTCTGCCCTGGCCCTGCTCCCCTCACTCTCCAGGCAGAACCGGGTGACCCTGTGAGACTCGGGGCGGGGCCGCCCCTGCTCTGCTCCGCCCCAGGGCTCCTGCCTCACAGGGACACAGTGCACGCTGACAGTGGCCCCGGGGCCTGCATCTCCCCTGTCCCCCCAGCCCGTCCCCCTCACTCACTTGCCTCCATCCTTCCTGGACCAGGAGCCCGGGGCCTGCTCCTCCTCGGGCCTGGCGCTTGCCCTTCCCTCCGGCTGGATCTTCTTCCCGTGTCTACGCGGCTCCCTCCCCGTCCTCCTTCAGGTCTTTGTGCCAGTGTCCCCTGCTTGACAGGCCTTCCCTGACCCCCCTGTTTACAAGTGTGGCCTCCAACACCCTCCACCCCCTCCCCGCTGCCTTTTACTCCTGGCTCTTACTGTTGGCTTCCACACTGCAGTTCACCGGTAACGCCGGGGTGTCTCCTCTTTCTAGAACCTGAGCTTCTCCCTGTTGCCGAGACAGGGCCCCCCAGGTGGCCTCTGGTGGACATTTGCTGAGGAAGTGAGCGCCCTGAGCGCTGGCTCTGCTCCCCGTGTAAGACGCTGTCCTCAATGATATGTTGTCCCTTATTTGTCACAGCAGCTCTATGGAGCAGCTCCTAGGGACACCCCTATTCTCCCAGAAGGTCACAGGCCTGGCTCAGGAACCGCCCGGCGTCACACAGATGCCGAGGGCTGGGGCCGGGGCTCCAGCTGGCTTGTCAGGATCCAGGGCTGGGCTCTGAGCACTCCCAACACGGCTCTGCTGTCCTGGGACATTCCAGAAAGAGCATGGATGCTGAGTAGTGTGTGAGGTGACCTCACCACGCCACTGCCAGCACTGAGGGTCTTGCTAAGTCCTGGGGAGAAATGGATCCCCAGTGAGATTCCATTTGCATCTCTTCTTCCCATTCTAGCTCTGAGATGCTCAGTATTGGGGTTGCACGAACCCCAGGAGACCAGGACACACCCTGACAGCTCTCCACCCTCGTTCTCCCCTCCCAGGTCGGCTCATCCAACCCCAATGGCTTCCTCATCACCAACCACCAGGGACCCCAGACCTCTGTGTCCTTATCCCAGGATGCAGCCGCTACACCCGGGGAGACCCAAAGCAGCGTTCCTGCAGGTGCACAGGCAGCTGGAGGGATGGTGCTGATGTCAGGGGAGCTCAGCCAGGTGAGCCTTCTTGGGAGCTGGGAAGAGGCGCCCCCTGGTGGTCAGGTTACGAGAAGGAGTCTCTTGCCCTGGGCTGACGTGGCACTGGCTACATTTGTAAACATTTTGTCTCCCAACACGTCTACCTCCCAAATATCACTGATATCATTGATACCAATATCCTATCAATATTTCTTCCCTACCCACCGCTTCTCCGCCACATCCAGGCGAGGCCTCCATCACTGCTGACCCTCACCCCTGCAGCAGCCTCCATCCTTGTCCTGCTGCTTCCACTCTCTCCCCTTCGACCATCCATTCTCCACACGGCCGCTAGAGGGAGCTTTAAAAGCATGATTTAGTACTCGGTGCTGGCTTCCTGTGGACTTGTCCCAAAGTCCCTCCATTCACTGGGCATTTACCAGCCACTGTGCAGGAAAGCAAACGGGCACTTATCGAGGAACTATTGTGTGCTGGTGACCTCAGTTTATCCTTTAAACAATCCCTTCTTACAGTCAAGGAAGTCAGGGCTCCTTACTCAGGGCTGAGGTCCCACAGCACCTGCTCTGGTTCTCTTGGCCACCCAGTGAGGGTCTGACCAGTGACACTTGTCATCCATACCTGTCTCCCCCGTACAGGAGGCTCCAACTCTGTTCATGGGACAGTATATTATTGTTACTGCTGCTGCTGCTGCTGTAATTGCCAAAACAACCACACCCCAGAGACAACAATGGCAACTACACTTCCTTGTGTAGCTGGCACTGTCACTATCTGCTCCTATAATGACCTTTGACACGTTGTAACTGTGCAAGGCAGGACTTGGCCCTGGAGACAGACATGCATCTTCAACGCTAAGGATTTTTCCAGGGTACGAGTTAGCTGGGTCTGGCCCATCACTTTGCTGGGCTCAGATACAGGGGTGCGTGATGTCCAAGAAAGGCAGGAGGGCCATGTCTGTAGGTGAATAAGAAGCTGAGAAAACCTGGCTGCAGAAGGAAGCATGAGACAGAAGAGCAGAGGAGCAAAGATGAAACCAGACCTCCAACATCCATTTATGAAGGACACTGAAAGGGACCTGTGATGCTGAGTGTAGGCTTAGGAGTTGCTTCCTGGGTCTTGAAGGTCTGAGTCCTCTGAGGACAGGCATGTCCATTTTCTGCTGACTGCTGACAAGAAGAGGGGGTGGACAGGGCTACCGGGTGTCCTTGTTCCAGGCTTGAGTCAGATCTAAGTTCATTAAGGTCTTGTAGGACCCCCAGGAGCCAGTCTCCTCCCCCTTCCCCCTTTTTCTTTTGCTTAAACTAGACAGTGTTTTCTGTTTCATACAAGGAGCACTGACACAATGCCAAGGAAACCTGCTTATTTTTAAAATCTGCATTGAAAAAAGCTTCATTTCTAACAATGAATGTCTCTCTTGGAGAGCCCTCATAAATAACAGAAAGGAATTTTTGCAAACCGTTATGAAAATTAAGCATGCAATCTGGGAACACACTTGTTTAACAAGTGATAATTAACTGCTGACAATATAATTTCAGCATGTTTATCATTACGAAGTAATCAAAGTGATCCTTGCACTGGGGAGTCCGGTCTCATCTACAGAGCTCAGCCCCTGTGGATGGATGCAGAATTACTGCTGAGCATCCGCTGCTCCCTACCAGCTGGGATTTGGACCCCAGGAGTGACATTAGTATTTCATAGCCCTGGGATTTCTGGGCTCCACAGACTCCTGGCAATTCCCAGAATGTGGCTGAGGCAGCCACTCTCTCACTAAGGGACTGCCCTCTCCTCGGGGTGTCCCCAGCCTTGAAGGTGCTTGGAACCAGAGCAGGGACTTGGCACCGACTGCAGCTTTGTGGGGGGGACTCTCATCTCTGCAGCCCCTGCCAGACCTTGGGTCCTGCAGGGGCCCTGGCCCATCCTGCATTGGACAGAGGAGGAAACTGAGGCTCAGAAAGGTGGTGTCACTTGCTCAAGGCTACACAGCTAGGTGAGGGGCAGATGGGGATGTGAACTCTGACCTGCCTGACCCCCCAAGTCTGTGCCACCCCACCCTACATCCAACTCTCTTTCTCTAGTGAACTCAACTGCTCTGTGCCTCAGTTTCCTCATCTGTATAACGAGGGTAATACTAGTACTCTCCTTAGGAGGGCTTTTGAGGATGAAATAAACTGATATATACACTACACACACACACACACACACACACACACACACACACACACAGCACTTAGCTTAGTGCCTGGCACAAAGTAAGCCCTCAATGCATGTTAGCTATAATGCTTATTAATTATTATTAATAATACTACTAATAATATCAATAGAATACTGCTATTAGTATCAATTAATCATACAAATAATATTATAATAATATCAACAGTATACTGATATACTAGGCAAACTTCTTTCCTTCAACCCATGGGTCAGTTGGCTCCAGCCCTTTAATCAGAGCTGTATCCCTACGGGACTCTGTCCAGACCTCCAACATCCATTTATGAAGGACACTGAAAGGGACCTGTGATGCTGAGTGTAGGCTTAGGAGTTGCTTCCTGGGTCTTGAAGGTCTGAGTCCTCTGAGGACAGGCATGTCCACTTTCTGCTGACTGCTGTCACAAAAGCCCCAGTTCTCTGACCCACACTCAGCTCTGGCCAAACAAGATATGTTGGAACATTTTTGTCCCCATTTCCATCCCCTGGGTCTAGGTGTCCCCAGAACTTACAGTCCCTCTCACCCTCCCCCATCACACCAGTTTCACAGAACCACCCACTGTCCCAGAACATTCCACACCTATACCATCTCCAGCCTTTGCATTTACTGGTTTCTCTGCATAAAAAGTCTTCCCTCACTTCCCACCTGGTGGAATGAATGTTCTGAGGACCAACTCAAACATTTCCTTCTTTTTTTTTTTTTTTTGTGGTATGCGGGCCTCTCACTGTTGTGGCCTCTCCCGTTGCGGAGCACAGGCTCCGGACGCGCAGGCTCAGCGGCCATGGCTCACGGGCCCTGCCGCTCCGCGGCATGTGGGATCTTCCTGGACCGGGGCACGAACCCGTGTCCCCTGCATTGGCAGGCGGACTCTCAACTGCTGCGCCACCAGGGAAGCCCAAACATTTCCTTCTTGATGACACCTTGAACGCAGATCTGGCTGCCCTGACTGAGCACAGAGTCCCGAGCGTCACTGTGTGCTCGGCTTGGCACACCTGCCCGTGTTGTCTCAGTCCTCAGGGCACCCTGCCAGGTGGGCTTTATTATCTCTATTTTCCAGCTGAGGCTCAGGGAAGAGAACTGACTTACCTAAATTAACACATCTAGAAAGCACCAGAGCCCACATGGAGACCCAGGTATTGATATAGCCCCAGGCGACCTCCTTTCCATGGTGGGCGCATATGAACCCAGATCATTTCTCCCCTAAAGGCAGCAGGGCGTGGTGCCCTGTGAGTTTGCACTCATATTTGTCACTGATCCAGGCCTCAGCTACAGAAGTTCTGGGCGCTGCCCAGGTGCATAGGCAAAGGAACAGACACACAAACACATCCATGTGGATACCGGCACGTTCCCAAAGATGTTAATGAACACATCTGCTGTACTCCAAATCTGTGTCTACATTCAGCCCCATTTGCTGAGTCCTGATTTATAAACCCACCTGCCTCCTGGGCCCCTGCTCCGGATACCACATGGGATCCTGAGACTCAGTCCAGATGGACCCACGGTGGGTGGGGCAGGGGACAGACCCATCTCAGAGACTCGCCTCTAACTCCTTCCCCTGAAAACCTTCCCTCTATGAACCCTAGAAACATTTGATCAAATATAGCAAAAAGGACAGGAACATCCCTAGGGAGTGGAGAGGGACTGACAACCAGGGTGGCAAGTGTATGAACTGGGGTAGCAGCTGCCATGCTGGGGGTGGGAGTGAGACTGTGAGTCTTGGGAACTTGAGGGCTCAGGCATAACATGCTCACAGGGCAAACAAGGCCTCGTGCCCATGGGAGCCCAGAATTTGGATATTTGGTCCTCATATAGAGCTGGGACATTTGAAGAGCTATACCCTCAGTGAAAGAGTATATTAGAAAAAAAATCCATTAGGAGGAAATTCCATTGCAGGGAAGCATGTCTGTCTCTGTCTGGACCCTGGGTAAAGTAACAACAAAAGGTTCTCTGGGGAATTTGTAAATAGACCTGCACCTCCCTTGGGCTGAGAGTTTTAATTTACCCCATAAGTTTGATTTCTGAACTTAGAAGCCAAGGAACTCATCCATAACTGGTGCCAGGCTGATGATACTTCTGGAGCATCTGAAGTAGCCAATCCAGAATAGTTCAGTGGGCCACACCCTTCACTCAGGCTGTCCAGGATTCTCATAGATAAGGCCCCAATGAAGAGGAGCTCAAAAACAAAATTCGAAGACGAGTGAAGAATGGACGTAATGCATGAGAAGTAGCAGACAAAAAAGAATAGGAAGAGAATCTAAAGAACCTCAGATAATAGAATGATTCCAAGGGAAACTCTAAAAGATAAGTATGTTTAAAATAAAGACATAAAAGAAAGAATCAAAATCATTCTGGGGGAGGGATGAATAGGTGGATCACAGAGGACTTTGGGGGCAATGAAAATATTTGTGTGCTGTTATAATAGTGAATACCTGTGATTATACGTTTGTCCAAACCCATAGAATGTACAACACTAAGAACCCTAATGTAAACTATGGAATTTGATGTTTATTATTTATCACTGTAGGTTCATCAAAGGTACCACTCTAGGAGGGGGTCATTGGCAACAAAAGAGGCTACACGTGTGGGGGGTGGAGCAGAGGGGATACAGGAAATATCTTTACTTTCCTCTCACTTTTGCTGTGAACCTAAAACTGGTCTTAAAAAATTAAGTCTTTAAAAAACCATAAGAATGGAACCAAATACTATGAAAAAAGGAGCAGGCATATTGGAAAAGAAAATTTTTCCCTAAAAATGAAATCTATAACCTTTGAAATGAAAGCTCAATGAATGAATAAAGTAGCAGATGAGGCAAAGCTAGGAAGAAAATAAGTAAACAGGAATGTAGACAAAAGGAAATTATCCAGAATATAGATCAGAAAAGTAAATTGGTGGACAATATAAAAGTGAGATTAAGAGATCTGGAATAATATGATCCATCATACATGAAATAGGGTTCTAGAATACAAGGAATGAAACAGGAAATAATCAAATCAATAAGAACCCAGAATTTTCCAGAATTTATGGAAAGATGATTTTCAGATTCAAGAAGCCCTATGAATCCTAAGAAGGCCTTGAAAAAAAGCTATGTTTATATCTAGACCTAGATCTACTTCTTGATCTACTGATACCTATATCTATACCTGTATCTACATCAACGGGAATTGATAAACTACAACTACAAACATAACGCTGAGAAGAAAGAAAAAAACAGACACAAATGAGATCATACTGTATAATCCCATTTATAAAAAGTTCTGAAACAGAAACGACTAATCTATAATGCTAGAACTGGTGGAATGGTAGTGAATGGAAGGGAGCCTGAGGGACCCCTGGATATACATTAAAAACAAGTTTATATTTTATAAAAGGCAACCAGAGAAAGAAAAGATTAGTTGAGAAAGACAGATAGACATCTGACTACTCCATGGTGACAATAGAGACCAGAAAACACTGGAATACTATTTTTGGTGCCAAGTGGAACAACTAACTACCAAAGGAGAATTTTAGTTCTAGGTAAACCATCATTCAAAATTGATAAAGAAAAAAAGATATTTCAGAGTAAAAACTGAGAAAATTTACCAGATCTTACTAAAAGAATGAATAAAGGATCATTTCAGAAAGAAAGACATTGAGCTTAAAAGGAAGGAATAGGATGAAAGCAGGAAAAGCATGTAGAAATATTTGTGTACTTGGGATAAATCTAATTGCTTATTGCCTATATGAAACAAGAGGAAAACTGACAACGATAATAGTAAGAACTAAGTTGGGAGAAGTAGAAAAAGAAGATGGAATCACAGCACTAGATAAAGCCAACATTAAGATAGGAGATTAGAGTTAAGGTATTTGATGATCTTGGTGTTGTTCAAAGGGAGGGCAGAGATGCTGATTAGCTTTAAGCTGTATCAAGTCTAAATAAGTACACATTTCATTTTAAGGTAATTAATAAATGGAGAGAAATAGGGTGCAGACTTTTGCAACCAATAGAAGCAGAAAGGTAACGAAGTATATTTGATCTATAAAATGGGCAGAAGAAAATGAGTCAAAAAGAAAACAGAGGAAGAAGCAAAGGAGAAAATCGGGGTGGATAGAAAGCACAGGAAAGATGAAGGGATCCGACTCTGCTAGCTGTCATCTTGTGATTTTAGTTAATGACTCCACTCTGCTGAGTCTTGTTTTTCTCACCAGCAAACTGGAGACCACGGCATGTTTTGTTAAGGGTTATGATCGCACATCCATCTAAGGGCTGCCAGGAGGATCAATGCAGTGAGCACCACAGGGGAGGAAGCTATCACTGTGATCATAGATGCTCTATGCCAGGCATGTCCCACGTATGTCCCGAGCACCATCTCCCTTCCCCTCACAACAGCCCCACAAGGCAGGTACCACCATCATCACCGCTTTGCTGGTGAGAACACAGGCTCGGTGGCGAGAAGCTTGCTGAGGTCACACAGCTGGGGAATGGCCGAGCCTGGACACACACTTGGGTCCTCTAACCCTGAAGTCACTTGTTGACCCAGACCGTGCAGCTGATGTCACCTCTCTGGGCCTCGGTTTCCTAATTTGTGCATTGGGGGCACGCAGGGTGGTTGTGAGGCTGGGCAGAGGAGAAGCACGTGAACCCTCAGCACATTCCCAGCACGGGTGGGTGACAGGTCAATAAGCGCTGTTATCGCCTGCGTCATACAAACAAGGGATCCGGGGCTGAGACAGCCCGGAGTTGGCACGACCTCCTGGTCTGATCTGACTCATTGGATCAGGGCCCCAGCTGGAGTGTGAGCCCCAGGATGGGGTCTGGGGGTCCTGGTTCCACAGACTTACATCAGGGCTGGTCTGGGCGTTGGGCGTGTGAGTGAATGGGTGAGTGAAGGAAGGAAGGGTCCTTGGTCCTTCTGCATGCATCCATTATTCCCATAAGAGTGTTCTTCACACCCAGAAGCCTCCCTAGCAGAAAGCAGCTCTGAGATGCCTCAAGGCTGCAGGACATGGGCAGGTGCTTCTTTAGGACAAACAAGGCTGTCTGACGTCGAGCTTGATTTTTCTTCTTCCCACTGATCACCACTTGACACGTACTACGACTTCATTCCTATGGCCTGTGCCCCCCAGCATAACGCCAGCTCCGTGGAGCAGGGAATTTGGTTCCTGCTGGGTCTCACCTGGCAGGTGTGTAGGAAGGTGACATCATTTGACCTTGAAGTGACATCACCTCTCTGAGCCTCGGTTTCCTCATCTGCAGGATGGGAGGATGGTGCCACCCTGCAGCAGTTGTAGGGATGCAACGAGACTCTGCCCAACCTGTCCTCAGTGCAGGGGACACAGGCAGGGGCAAGGGGCTTCCCTTCACCTCTTTGCAACCAGGGACCTTGCATAAGAAATGGAATTTTATGGACATTGCAGTGTGAGCGTCTTCTTTTTCCTTTGATGATAAAGCTTTCTGCAGTCGAGCTTTATTTTATCAGAAGAATAAGAGATTATCAAATTAGTTAAGCAGCCCAACAAGGAGATTTCCAAAGGGACAAAGGAAGGAAGCATCTCTCCAAAGACGACCTCTGCTTTATCTTTATTCTTCACTTAGTCGATCACAGCAACAACCATGGTTTGAATGTTTGCAGTGTCCCAGGTGCTGTGCTCTTGTACCCAAGTTCTTTCATTTATACTTGAGAGAGAGGCACCATCTCCCACTTAAGAAATTACAAGATGGGCTTTGGAAAGTGTGGTGAAACCTGCTTGAGGACGTGGCTGAGCTGAGACTCAAATCTGGCTCTGTCTGACTTTGAAGCCCCTGGTTCTTTGCTCCTTAAATATCCAGAAACATCCAGTCCTTTCATTATCAAATAATCTTCCCTAACAGGAGTCATGCATCGTGTGACAAGGATGTTTTAAATGTTCACGTTCAATTGTGTAGAAGGAAACTTGATCTCATTTCATAGGAGTCACTGCTGCCTATTTCTCCTTTGATTTTTATAACTTCTTCCTCTGTCTCCAAGGGCAATTTGTGATGATCAAGAACAAACTGAAGAATGTAGCAAATATAAGAGGATTCTCAGTTGCCTGTCTGGCCATCTGTTGTTCCCAAATCCAGAGGCGGCCTGGGGGTGTCCTTGACATCCTGGAAAGGTGAGCAGGGATCCCTTGGTCCAGTTCCCAGAGCACCTGCTAGGGCTGCCCCTGTGAGGCTAGACTTGCTGCGGGAGAGCAGGGGGCATGGAGGAGTCCGGCCAGAACAGCCCCGCCAGGCAGAGCCCATGGAGGTGACCGGCCGGATGGTCACTTGGTCTCTGTGCCCAACACCGTCAGCTGAGCTGGGAGACAGGTAGGTACTGGAACTGGTGGGGGTCCTACAGGTGACATACCCCAAGGTAACTTGTGGTCATGGATTACTTGGGCTGACCAAGGATCCCCTCCAGGTTCCTGATCCCCTGGACGAAGGTACCGCTCAGCTCAGCTGCATGGAACTCACTGCTGTGCCCTCCCCACCTGCTGCTTGTTCCTGATGGGAGGGTGTCCGCACTCCTTCCCACGGAGTTCAGGCCTTTGTGATCGGCTCGGCCTCCCTCTTCGGCTGGTCTTCTCCTCCTGACCCCGTGGCCAGTTCCATCAGGGCTGATTGGGGGAGGGGTTGGCTGTCACCCAAATGGTCAGGGGGGTCAGACGCAGACAAGGGGAAGAGGGACTGTCCATCACACCTGCAGGCAGGACCTCGTCAGGTGCGGTTTCCAACACCTTAGACAGAAAGAGACAGTTTGAGTGAGATGGACTCTTTAGGGAAGCAGAAGTCTGGAAGCAGGAAGAAATTCCAGAATCCCAGGTGCAAATACACAGCATTCAATCCACACGCTGGACAGCAGGGGCAGCATCCAGGTCACTGTCAGGGACCTGTATCCTCCATCCGGCTCTTCCACGCCATCCAGGTGCTCACGGGGAACTTCACAGGTCTCCCCCATCCCTGTGGGGGGTCAGACCCCATGCTGACCTCTCATCAATGCCGGTGCCGGGTCAGGGTTAGTGTGGGGACCGAGAGACACGTTAGCCCTCATGCACTTTGATCAGGGAAGAGCCCCAGCCCTGCATCAAAACTCATTGATTGTCACCCTGTGCACAATTACACCAGTTTCCATACTTTCAGGCCCACCAGGTACTAGAGGCAGCGCACAGGGAGTGGGGGAGAGGTTGAGACGGGCAGACGCAGGTGGAGTCCAGGGAAGGAGTGATACCTGGGATAGCGTCAGTGACGGGGCCACCGTGAGAAGCTCCGTGAGCACGTGGTGAGTGGCCGCCTGCTCATCACACCTCGTGGTTCTGAAAGGGACTGAAGTGGCTTCTCAAGCCCACACTGCACAGCAAGATCCTTGCGTTCTTTTCCCAGAGTTCACTGAGCCCCTACCGCGTGCAGGCCCTGTGCTGGGAGCTGAGCGCGCGCTGAGGACCAGATGGGTCCCGCCCTCAGTCAGGTGGGGGAGAAACGCAGGTCCAGAGGAGACCCCGTTACCCCTTGATGAGGATGCGCCTGAGCTGTGGGGAAACAGCTGGCGGGTGAGTGACTCTGACCCTGACCTGGGTCTGGAGTGAGAGCACACTGAATACCCAGGGAGTTTGGGCATTTGGAGACCATCTTCACTTCTCAGGGGAGCTGACCGGGGTGGCCCAGATGGGGGGAGGGACTTGCTTGACATCCTGGACCTGGGTCTCCCCAGACCTGAGCTCTGCCCCCAGAATCACCTGGCCTCGGGGTCTCAGGGGACAATCAAGGTGACAATGTCAACGCCCTTCCTCATTCCCAAGCCACATAGCAAACTTTCCCATGCAGACAATGATTACAACGCCAGAGGTTAATTTGTAAGGAGACGGTGAAAATGTGTTATGTAAATAGTGATTATTAAAATCCTGCTGGGGGTTTGCTCCATAATAGGTAATTATCTGTGACCTAATTGTGAAAACCATGTAGCCAATTCCATCTAGCTTTTCCCCCTTAACCCAGGGTTTATTCTGGGGAGTGGCCCAGTCCGTTGCATCATAGATATTTGCTTAAAAATGTTTCTATTAAATCCAAACTGAAGTCACTTTTGGAAATTTCTCTGAGAACATGCTGATTTTGACCTTGGCCCCAGGTGTCTGAGTGGAGATGCTGTCTCAGACTTGAGAGGTTTTTGCTGTACAAATTATTTCCCCCTCATGTGCAGCCGGAACATATCAAATCATTTATGCACTTAAACATTTATATAATTATTTGCTTATTGTTTCTTAGACTTTTATGTCCATTCATTCACTCGCTTCTTCAGTTATTTTTCATTCATTTATTGGTCTGTCACTGGTTTCTTCACATGCTTATTTATGTGTTACTTTATTCATTCATTCTACTCCCATGCGTGTCCTTTCATCCACTCGTCCTTCCTTCCATTGTCCATTTGGGCGCCCAGCTCCTCACACAGTCACCAGGGGTTTCTTCTTACGTCCTTTCTTTCCTTGGTTCATTCATTGTTTTCACTCCTGACTGTGTTCATTCATTCATCGCTTCGTGCATGCATTTATTCCATGATTCTTTGGTTCATTCATGTGTTTTCTAATAAATTCATTCATTCACACATCATTTGACAAAATTCACTACTCTATTACTGTACTCTATGTATTGGATGTCCCTGCCACCGCCATCCCCCCAGCATATTCACGGCATCTCAGTAGAAAGGGCCCTGTTATTATTATTATTATCGTAAAATGTAAAACACACACAGAGGAAAGCATACATATCATAAATCTATGGCTCAAAGAGCTCCCAGTAACTGAACACACCATTGGGATGAGCGCCCACCCTGGAACCTGTCTGTGCTCTTCTCTCTCTCTCAGTTGTCATCTTAGTTTTGGGTCCCGTGTTAGCAGAGTTTAAGGCTTCAGTGACTGCAATTAAGTTGGGAGGTGAAAAGAAACACTCGAGGGAGGAGCGGAAGTGAGCCAGGGAAGGGAAGCCCTCCAAAAAAGCCTGTGTTCAAACCAGGAGGCAGTGCTGCACACACGTGCACAAGAAAGTTCCCCCTGTCAGAACGGCTGGCTGCGTATTTACACACCAGCTACCTTGCCATTGGTCGCCATAGGTCCCAGCTACCTCGCCACTTGGTTGCCTTAGGTCGAAGGCTCTTCCCAGGGCTGGGGCATTAATGCTGAGACAAGCAAGTTCTGCCACACAGGGTACTGGGGTAGGATTTGGTGATCAAAAAACACCCCCTGGGGGCTTCCCTGGTGGCGCAGTGGTTGAAATTCTGCCTGTCAATGCAGGGGACACGGGTTCAAGCCCTGGTCTGGGAAGATCCCACATGCCGTGGAGCAACTAGGCCCGTGAGCCACAACTACTGAGCCTGCGCGTCTGGAGCCTGTGCTCCGCAACAAGAGAGGCCGCGATAGTGAGAGGCCCGCGCACCGTGATGAAGAGTGGCCCCCACTTGCTGCAACTAGAGAAAGCCCTCGCACAGAAACGAAGACCCAACACAGCAAAAAAAAAAAATTAAAATAAATAAATAACAAAAACACCCCCTGGGCAAAGAAACGCAGGGGCTGGTGGTTGGAAGTTGGTCCTGGACTGAAGTGGTAAAGGCAGGACTTTCAACGGTAGCCCATCAGCAGGGTCACCAGTCCCACCACCTCTCCACTCCCTGACTATTTACCATCCTCCGTCCCACCTTCACTTGGACTTATTGTCACGTTCGACTCAGAAGGATCCTTAGACACAGTCAGGCCTGAGGGCTCTATTTCATGCGTTGGGGAAACTGAGCCCAGAGAGCGGAAGCAAAAGGCTCCAGAACACTCGGTCAGCTGTGCGAGGACCCAAACCCCACCCACGCCTCTGCTCAGATTGGGGTGACCTCTGACCTCACTTCTGAATTCTCTGCCAGAAACATTCACCAAGAACAAAACCAGCAAACAGAAGCTGCTGCCTTTGAAAAGCCAGAGGCTGAGTTGCTCCGGGGGGCCGTCTTTGCTTTTTAGAACTCCTCCCCCAAACAGACACACTTAAAAGCCACATTTGCAGATGGAAGGTGCCCATCAGCCTCAAGCCAAAAGAAATGCATGTGATCACTTGCCCCTGTGAACAGAGCATGCGTGATGTAATTGCATCTCGTTAAAGTCCCATCTGGAGGATATATTATAGGAGGAGAGGGTTTGACCTGGGACAATTCAGTCACCATATATGCACTTCAGTGCCTACACTTACTTCATTTAAATTGAGAAAGAGAACATAGCCTTTAAAGGTTACCTTCCTTCAAGATGTTCTGGGTCTGTGCCGTGTGAGCACATGGGGAACGTGTGAAAGTTTGGTGTTTGTCACTTATCTAATCCCACTCTCTGGTCTTTCTCCACTGCGGCAAAGACCCAATTTTCTGCAACTCATCACCAGCAAATTCTCTCTGCAGCCTGAGTTCGCCATATTCATCTCTTTGAAGAGACTGGACATAGCTCCTGGGCCAGGGGACACGAGGCCAGGCAGCTGAGAGATTATGTTTCAGCTCTGTCATTTCCGTCATGGACTACTAATAATAGCTACCATCTCCTGAGGTCCTACTATGTGCCAGGAGTGGTGCTGGGGGCTTTGGACAAACATTCACTGCAACCCTGCAACGTGGAGGCTTATTTATGCTCCCACCATTGCCTCCTGCCTGGATTATGTCCAAGCTGCCCAACTGGCCTCTCTGATCCCACAGCTCTGCTTGCCTGTAGATCCCATCCCACCCCTGCCTATGGACACCACAAAAAGGGACGGTCTTGCTCTCAGAGTGAATTTTGGCCATTGAGCAAGCAGAATGGGTGCAGAGAGGGTGCTCAGCCCCTCTCTGTTTTCTGGTTTAGGAGGGGGGCAGGCAGTGAACTGGCATGGCCTGGCAGCCCTCAGCCTGGGAGGAAGGAAAGTGCATCGTGGCTGGCTCTAAGTGCCCATGGGGAGAGCGATGGGTCAGATCATCAAAGGAAACTGACCTTTGGGTCACCCTTGACCCTTGGGTCAGGAGTCATCTGGCTCAGCCACCAGACGTATCTGGGCACCTGCTCCCTCTTGAGGTCACATGATTCCTTGAATTACAGTAAGAGCTATCTGTGTTGAGCACCTACTGCAATCATGTGACAAATATCTACTGAGTGCCCACTAGGTGCTGTACACTGGGGCTACGGCAGTGAACTCCACAAAGCGGGCGATGACAGAGACGGGCCAGCCAGCTCCCGCTGTGCCCACTGTGCCGGTGGCCTCTGTAGCCACGTGGGGGCTCCCCTTTCACACTCTGGCCCGTCCTGCTGCTTGACTTCAGGCACTCCTCTCCTTCCCTCCTTTCACATCCTGGTCCTTGCTCTTTTCTCTCTTTGGAGCTGGGGCTGGGGGTCGGGGGGAGGGAAACAACAGGCACATGGAGGACAAATCACAGAGCCAAGTGGGGTCTTCTTCCTGTTTCTTCCCCTAAGAAATGGGCAGTTTTGCGCAAATTAATTTAAGCACAGCCCATCACTAAAGAAGAAAACAAAGCCGGTTAGATTCATTTTCTTGGTCAGCTTGTTCAAGCCTGGTATTAATCTATTCATCAGCTTAGTTCATCAGGAGAAATCACGCTTCTTCAGGAGTTTTCTAACTGAAAATAATGCCTCATTAAGTTAAACATATTAACCTGAGAACAGTACTGATGTCAGACAGACTAATGAATGTCATAGTGAATGCACAGTAGTCCTCGAGGGACCCAACCAGCCATTAGAAACTCTCTGCAAATGCACTCGGCTATTGTCCCAAGGATGTGGAATCTCGAGGGAGGGAGGGAGGGGGGAAAGGAGCTGGTGTGGAGCTGCGGTCATCCCGGGGAGCGGTGCCCTGATGAATCCCGGCATCTTTGAAAGCTGTGAGGGGCACATGGCCAAGGGAGGCACCATGTGTGTGACATGACTCATTGTTGGGTCCAAAGGGAGGGACGCTGGGATTAGCCTCTAGAACAGGAGGGAGGGCAGGAGGGTCAGAGTTCAGGCATCAGAACACTGGGTCCTGGTCCCAGGTCTCCTCATCACAGTGGACGAGGTTTGATTCCAGCTCATCTTTACTGAGCCGAGTGCTGTGTTGGGACTTTCACATGCATTGTATTCATGCAACCCTCAGAATCCCAGGGAAACTGAGGCTCAGAGGAGTCAAGGGGCTTGCCCAACTTAAGGTCATGAGTGAGTGGGAGGGAGAGCTGAGACTGAGATCTAGGTTGGGTGACCCTGCGGTAGGCTTCCTCTCCCAGCCCCCCACTCCCACCCCCAGCCTCACCCTCCTTGGTCTGTCTTCAAAGCCTCCTGACTCCATCCTCCAGGACCCTGTAATTCCTCAAGTAAAGCTGTGTGGAGAGGCTCTCTCTTCACTACCATACAATGATCACAGGGTTTAGGATAGACCCTGGCTTCCATGCGGCCCAGAAGCACACCCGCTGTGGCCCCCCAGGTTCTGGGTGAACTAAAGTTCCCAGCACATTGTGGATGCTAGGCAACGCTGCTCTGCCTGCTGTGAGCTGAGCTCCTGGTCCATCCAACTGCACTTGGGCTTTGGTGAAGGGCCAGGCGGGCGGGGGGCAGAGGAGCAGAGGTGCCCTTCCTGACGTGCAGCCCAACACCCATATCCCACACAGCTTCCCTTGGGGTCTGGCACACGGCTGGTTTCAAGGCAGAAGTGACCTCGCCACGGTCTTCCAAACTGGGCAGTTCACGTGTGAGTGGGGCAAATGAGCCCAGGGCACTGGAGAGAGTCCAGTCCCTAAGGCAGGGAGAGGGAAGAGTGGGAAGCGTCTGGAGACAGAGGCAGAGTCACGGGGAATGACACAGAGAAAGTCTGGGAGACAGCATGGAAGAGATGCCTGGGCCAGAGAAGGGTTCTGTATAAAGGGCCAGGTCAGCTGGTCCAAGGTGAGGTAAGACAGGGGAAAAGTAGAAATGTATATTTCCAACATTGATTTATGAAGTAATGGACACATGGAGGCACATGTTTTGGCCATCATGTTGGAGATCTCATTTGACTCTAAAAATAGAACTGTCCCTGAGAGGCAGTTGTTATTAGCCTCATGTGTCAGGTGAAGAAGCTGAGGCCCAGAGATGCTGAGTGCCTGGCCAGGGTCACAGAGCTCGAAAGAGCCTGGATCCACAGCGGGGACTGCCTGAGCCCAAGGGCCATGTCCTCCCCACTAGCCACGTTGCATCTCACATCAGCAGGTCCAGCTGGACAGCGTTTGTTTCCCCTGCAAAGTACAGACGTCTGGAAAATGTCTGCTTCTGGCCCCCTCCCTCCTCAGTTTGGCTCGTAGGCAGGATGAGTCTCATAGGCAGGTGATGTGAAGAGTAGCAACTGTTGCCAGTCTTGCCTGTGGAGAGGCAGGCCCTGCCACTGTGAGTCAGCACAAGCCCGAGGGACCTGGCATAGACCTGTGGGGACTCCTCTGATCCGGAGCTGGTGATTCCCCTTCGCCCAGCTGTTCAGGGAGGCGTGTGAGTTCCCCTCACCGTGGGCACTCGCTCTCACGTGGTGCATTTTTATTTCAGTCGACAAGTGTAATTCATTTAAGGCTCTCTGCTGGTTATTTCATGTCTCCAAAGCACGCTCTTCATGGAAAGATCAATTCCAAGGGAACACCTAGTTACTGAGGACTACAGCCCAGGACACAGTCTCTCAGAGAGCTCCGAGGAGCTGCTTGGAAGAGGCAGGGGGAGGTGAGCATACGTGTGATTTTGGAGAAGGGGTACATGCACTCACACACACATCTTGGTAGAGGGCTGCTGCTCGTCACAAGGCACACATATCTCAGCTAAAGATTTTAGTGCTTTTTTTTTTAAATAAATGCTTTATTTATTTATCTTTTCACAGAGGAAGCTTGGTGGTGGAAATGTAGCCATTTGCTGCTTTTATGACTAAGAGTTAAAGTTCAGGCTCTCTTTCTTATAGAATGTAACACATGTATCTGTAATTGTTATCAGAATTAAGCTTAGTCACTAAAAGAAGATTTGCTGTCTGAACTTTCTTCTGTATTTTTTTCACCTTCTACATCAGGCGCTGGGGCATCTGGCCTCTGAGGAAGGTCTGGGTCTAGTCCTTCCGATATCATTTTGTTTCTTATTACCATCACGGGAACACCCACTTGAGCCATTCTGAGATATCTGGCATATCTTACGTCCTTGGCTACAGTTAAGATATTTTCTGGTGTGACTTCACTTTCCCGTGGTCCAGAGTCTTGTAAACTGTTCTGTGATTGCTCTGAAGTGGTTTCAGAATGTGCTTCATTTTGATCCTAGTGACACGTATAGGAGATACTTCAAATGTGACATCGTCTAGCCCTGGGATAGATGACAACTTCGCATCTAAAATATTGAGAGTTGTTTCAATTTGCTGCGTACGAAGAGAAAGTTCTGCCAGTTTCTCCTCACAAACTGTAGAAAAGGGGTTGAGGAACTGTACAGTGTGCACCACAAATTGGTTTAGAAATGCCACCGTTCTTTCCTGTGGAATAGCTGGCACCTTGTTCAGGTCTATGCCTGACCCCATGAGGGGAAGCCCATCCTCATCCGCCTCCTCAGCGGGTGGGGGACCCAGGGCTCACCCACAAACCCCTCCCCGACCTGGCCTGCCTAACGTGGTAATAGCGTCCTAGTGCTTTTCTAAGTGTGGGAAGATGCAACAAATTGGGTTGTCTTTGGCTAGGGTTAGGTTGTCAATCAAGGGAGGGTGGGGTTTGGAGACAACTGTCCTCCTGCTGCCACCAAGCCACGGGATCTGCAGGGTCACCGCCACTCAGCCCGGCCCTCCCCTTGGGTGGAGGGAGGGCTTGGCTGGGGCGTCTGCGCTGTCGGTCACTGGCCTCCAGCTCTGCTCAGCATGGGCTCAGCCTTCTGGGCCGCTGTCCTGTTGGCGGAGTTGGGCATTTTGTGTTCTGGGAGGCGTGGCCTGGCTGTTCCTGCTCTCCTGGGGAGCCTGGGGGAGCTGAGGGCTCTGAAGCAGCAGGAGAGACCTGCCAATGAGACGAACGAGCAAGGCCAGAATCCCAGGGCTAGGTCCCTGAGGCACCTAACGGAGCCCAGGAGTGCCACAGTCGTGCAGACTGTCAGGAACTACAGGGACAGGGTCGGCTCAGATGTGGAGGCCTGGGGTTGGGAAAAGGCGGAGTCTTCAGGAAATGATCGAGCTGCCCCCACAGTTCAGGGTACAGAGCAGGCTGGGCGCTGCCGGGGCTCTCTGGGTCCAGGGGAGTGCAGGACACCGCCAGGGTCCAGGCTCTGTCACCGAGGGCTCTGCCTCTGCAGCTACCAAGACCTGGGTTTGAATCCCACCTCTGACACTGCGCACCTGTAGGATCCTGGGAAAATGACTTGACCTCTCCAAGACCTAGTTTCCTCATCTGTACAGTGGATTCTGGGTGCCTCCCGTTCCAAGTTCATTTTCTCCACGTGCAAATAGGAGGTGAGAAAGTGCAGGCCCTCGAGGCACAGGCTCACCTCCCTCACCTTCTGAGGGAGCTGGCAGGCGGAAACCCTCACATCTGACTCTCCAGGGGGCATGGAAGACCACTGGCCCTGGACTGGGAGTCAGGTGGCCTTGCTGGCCCCTCCACATGTGGCCCTGGGGCCTTGGGGGCCGTGCCCCTCCTCCTGCTGCCCCAAGGGCTCTGTGAGGGGAGAGGGACCCCGAAAGGAGTAAGGGGAATTGTGGCATCTTGGGGGAGAGGGAGACCTGGAGGTGGTCCAGGCCCCCCCTGATCTCACAGGAGAGGAAACACACACGTTCTCCTCACCCTCGGTTCGTCCCCAGCCCCAGGGGTGACTGAGGAGCTGAGTCCTGCTGGGTTTCCACTGGCCATTCAGACCCTTAACTCCTCCGTGTAACGGCCCCTGTTTTGCCTGTGGAAGCACCTGGTGCTGGGCTCCAGAAAAATGAGGAAAAAGGGAGGGTCCCCCAGGGACGTGCCCCACGTCCAAGTGCACACAAACCAGCCCGCTTCGCGGTTTGCCAAGCTCACCCCCTTCCTTCACCAGCTCTCACCAGCTTCCAGCCCTGTTAGGTGAGTTTCCCTGGCTGTTTCAGCCCCTCCCTCGCAGGGTTGCTGGAATCAGACTGGCCGCGCGGACATGGCAGGAGCCCCACCAGTCTCCTCTGCCTGAACCCCACATCCCTGCCCCTGGGCCTCAGGGCCAGATGGGTCTTTGTTGCACAGCTCAGCAAGCCCCGTCTGCTACCTTGCCCAGTGAAGGGAGGGCACGGGAGCAGGAAGGCAGGAGGATGGTTTCACAAAAACATTTTGTCATCCTACCACTTTTGAGGTGCCAGGGATACAGCAGCCAAAGGTCCAGGTCCTTGCTGAGCTTACAAGTAATTGACCTCACTTCTCTATCTTTTTGAGGGGAAAACTGAGTTCTGGAGAACGTAAGTATAACATTCCCACTTTATAGGTAAGGAGAGTAGATTCAGAGAGGTCAGGTGGCTGGATTTAAATCTTATACCTAGTGAGTGGCAGAGCGGGATGCAAAACATAGTGCGTCCCGAGCTGGAGCACTAGCCCCTGTGAGGAACTGCCCAGGGCCCAGCGCCTGTGGACACGGGGATGGGGATGCACCGTGTCGGGGTGTCGGGGGCTGTCCAGCCCTGGCAGAGGTTAATGGTGTGTTACTGCAGGGGCTCCCTTTACATCCAAGGGAGCCAGGACACCTTCAATCATCAGAAGCAGGTGTTCTGTGTTTGCCTCCTGGATGAAGTCTTCCTTGAAGGTAATAAGTAAAGTGGGTACATTAGGGAAGTGACAGCCCAGGGCTTGGGTGGGGGAGGATAAGGGGGGATGTGGTGCAGACCTAGAAAGAGGGGTTTGGCCACCAGGACAGGAGATACCGCGAATGGAGGCTTTTCTGTGGGCCCACGACACTCCCGCCCCAGGGAGAAGGGGGCCTCAGTCTGTGCTTTCCTCTGAGGATTGTTGTGGGGAGGGCGGTGGGGGGCAGGCAAGGCAGCCCTAGAGGAGGAGTCAGGCACACGGGGATCCCCCAACTCCCTGCTGTGTGACCTTGGGCAAGTTGCCTTCCCTCTCTGGTCCTCAGTTCCCACACCTGTAGATGGGGGACAGTGATCTGACCAGCCTCACCCTCATAGGGTGGTTGAGGCCATGAGCCTTAAAAGCTGCACAGATGGACAGCCAGGAGCAGAGGGGCAGTGAGGGCAGTGGTCGGGGGCCGGGGGTGGAGTCAGCCACAGGTCCTGGTTCATATCCAACCTGTGATCTCAGGCAAGTTCTTTCATAGGGGCCCAGCAATCTTGCCACTGAGCTCTTCGTCCAAAGCTTTTAGCCTCCATAAATCATTTTTAATAATGTACCACCTTGTAATTACTGCAAAGCCTCCAGAGGAATCAGATGCACTTTAGACATAATGAACTAATTATTGTCAGGTAAGTCACAATCGGGGAGCAGGGCTGGATTTCACAGAGTCTCTGCTGCTGGGCACCAGCCTGGGGACCATCTCTAACAGTGACTTAGTGGGAGCTCCAGGCTTATTCCAGGTAAACAACGGCCAGGATTTGGGAAGGGGACTGAGGCACGGGTTACACCTGGAGGTTACTGCAAACCACATCGCTGCAGATAAGGGCAGTGGGAGCGTGGGATGTGTGTGGGTCCCCTTCAAGGCTCCTTAGCGACAGGTGGGTGACCTTGGGGCTGAGACTTAACCTCTCAGAGCCTCCGTTTCCCCACCCAGAAGGTACAGCTGTTGAACACTCCTTCACAGGGAGGATGTGAGGGTCACAGGAAGCTCTCAGCATGGTGCCTGACACACAGCAGGAGCTCAGAGAAGCAAGTGGCTGTTGACTTGAGATGGTGCCCAGGCAACTTGCTGAGCTGCGGTAGGGAGCCTTAGCTTCCAGCCCTCACCTGTCCCATCCCTGGTCTTCTGAGGATGCTCTGGGCACCACTTGGCAGCAGGAGGGTGGGTCAACATTGAGATGGCCTGGATGTGGAACAGTGAGGATCTGGACAATGTGCTTCCACCAAGGTAGACAGGAAGGTGGCAGGTGATGGGAGACAGGACCTGACATTCTGGTGCCAAGTGAGAGATGGCTGGATGGACCAGGCCAGATGTCCAGCAATGGGTAGTATGCAGACAGGAGCAGTGCCGTCCATCAAGGAGGGCTGCTCTCTGGCTCTGAACAAGGCTCCAGGCTGTGGAATCTGGGGTGCTGCTGGTGCTCTACCCCTGTCCCCTGGGCACCCCTGTCTCAGACTTGCTGAGTCTCCTCCTTTAAGTATCCTTGCTGCTTCCTCTGAGGACTTCCTCTTGGCCAGCATACAGAGCAAGCTGGGGTGCTGGGGAGTTGATGCCTAGGACCAGCCCTCACCCAGTGAAGGTTGGGGTTGGATGTAAACCCTCCCATTTCCTTGCCCCTCCCCTCCAGTGGGGCAGCTCTGAGATGTGCTCTGCATCACCTTCCAGATTGCCCCGAAGCCGGGACTGAGGCCCTGCTGCCGCAGCAGTCACCTGCTCAATATGCAACTTTTACTGGCTTCCTTCCCTCCCCTGTCTCACTTCCCCAGTCGTCCTGATGCTTACCTGGACCACCTCCCCAATAAACCACTCACCCTCCAACCCTTATCGCAGGGTCTGCTCCTGGGGAAGCCAAGACAGGGGTAAAAGGGGAGGAGTGGCCCCACAGGAGCAAAGCTGTGACCCAAGTTGTGGTATGGGGACCTCGGTACCAGGCAAGGGTCCGAGGTGGGGATTTGGTCTCTGGAGTGAGGCAGGAGCCCATCACTCCTCCCCAAGGATGGTGATGATGAGGAGGTGAAAGTGGGAACAGCAGAAGGTGTTACAGGCACCTCCTCCATCAGGCACGGCTCACACGAATATTTATGGAACATGGCAGATCTCATTTCATCCTCCCTATAATGGAATGACTTTGGAACCACTTTTATCCTAAGTCTAGAATCCTATAGTTTTAGAGCCTAAAGTACCTTCACAATCCCTTGGTCTAGTGCCCAGATCTTGGTTTCTAATATGATTCTAAAATGAAGGGAACCACAGATCCTTAGAGGAATGGCTGATTCTAGGACTGAGAAAGGGAATATACAAGATGAGCCTGGGGCATCTTGTAAGAAAGTAAGGAAGTGCTCAAAAACAGAATGATGGGAGCATGGCAAAGGGACAAAGGAACCTGAAAGAGCCCCCAAAAGATGATACAATTTGAAAAACAAGATAAATGATACAACACTAAAACTCAAACCCAAAGTATAAAATAAATATCCATGAGCCCATACTGATATGAATAAATAAATGAATAAATAAATAGAAGAGGAGAGACAAATCTTCCTTACAGAAGAATTCCAAAGAATTTATACTCCCTGCTCCAAGAAATAGAATTTAACTCCCTAACCCTTGAATTTGGGCCATACTCAATGATTTGCTTGCAAAAAGTCAAGCATGGGAAGGGCAGGAGTGGGTGAATGGGGAGTAACTTGGCAAACATCACCTTAACCACATGACGGATGTTAACATCACAGTGATAAATCCTGTGGGTAGCATGTGTCCCCAGAAATGATGTGATGAGAAGGGCACTTCACCTCTGTGCAATTCTCCCCCAGTCTAGTCATGAAGAAAACATCAGGCCAACTCAAACTAAGGAGCATTCTGCAAAATGTTCCTCAAGACCGTCAAGGTCATACGGGACAGGAAAGGCTGAGAAACTGTCACAGGACAGAGCGGGGAGTAAGGAGATACAAGGACTAAATGTAATGTGGTTGCTGGATGGGCTTATGCAACAGAAAAAGGATATTAGAGGAAAAACTATTAAAGATAGAATAAAGTTGAGGTTACTTAACAGTGATGTGTCAATGTTAGTTTCCTAGTTTTGACAAATGAACCCTAGTTACTAAGACGTTAACGTCAAGGGAATGGGGTGAGCAGTACAAAGGGACTCCCTATACTCTTTTTGAAACTTTTCTGTGAATATAAATTCTTCTAAAAATAAAAAATGTATTAAAAAAACCCCCACTCCTGGTTTGATTCCCTCACTTTAATACGTGAACAAAGATCTTTCAGTGACTGTGAAGCTGGGGAGGTCCCGGCTGGGAGAAGGACGTCGGATTTCATTGTCCTCCCAGCCTTTCTACCCTCCTCCGAAGCCCTTCAATAAAATGGCTTGATCCATCCCCCACCAAAAAAAAATAATACGACCCGGAGAGGCTACCAGACTGCAGAAAGTTCTCATGCGGCATTAGTGGAAAAGTCAGGGATGGCCTTCCTGAGAGTAAAGGGAACCTGACCAGCAGAGGCGGAGACAAATCTGAGGCTTACTTTTCTCACCCAACGAGGTGTCTGGAAGGGGCTGGTGAAGGGCCAGCGGCTCCAAGATGCCATTGGCTCAGTCTCCTCCTTTATCTCCCCTCGATGTCCTCCACGCACTCGGGGGCCCCTGAGGTCGCATCGCGGTTGCTCACCAGGACCTCGGGGTGCCTTTTAGGATCAGAGGCAGCCTGTCCACGGAATTTCCCAGAATGCCCTCAGGAACCTCTGCTCCCATCTCATTGGTCGGAGCTGTGTCACATGACTACCGGCAGAAGGGGAAATGTGATGTTTTTAAGTAGGGGAAATTGTTGTCCCGGACAAAATAGGGGTCATGTTAGGAGGAAAGAAGAGGAGGGTGACTATTGGTGGGCAGCCTGCCGTCTCTGCCCCAACATTTACAATCTCGTTTTCATGTTTGCTACCTCCCTGGATCCACACAAGCATGTTTGTTGTGATCAGGCAGTGAGAGGCTGAGCCACTTGGCCGGGACCCCACAGGAGTGGCCTGAGGAGCCAGGCTAGCGCCCGGCTCCCTGCAGCTCCCCAGATCTGCCCTCCTGCCCCACGTTGCCTGCTCTCTCCTCTCTCACCATCCCAATTCTCTGCCTCTCCAGCTCCCCAGACCAGCTGGGGTTGGCACATTCTCACAGCCTGGAGAGGAGGGGTCAGCGGTTTATCACTTATGGTTCTGGCAACACTTTAAAGTTGAGACCCACTTTAAACAAGCCTGCTATTGACTTGTCACACTCCAGCACCGCTAGTGGGATGTTCTCTGCAGTAGTCTTTGTGGAGGACACTCGAGCAGCATCTATCACAATTCAAAAGGCACTTAGCTTTTGGTCCAATAATTTTACTTCTAGGAGTTAGTGATTCTGAAATGCTCAAGGATATGCATTTATGCAAGGAGGTTATCTACAACATTATTTGCAATAGCAAATAAAACATTGGAGACAACATAAAGGTCCATCAACAGGAGATTGGCTAAATAAATAATGATGCATCTGTGCTACTGAATACTAAGCAGTCATTAAAAAGATTGAGTTTGGTCTCTATGTACTAACATAGGAGAATCTCTATGATATAGTTTTGAACAAAGAAAACAAGTTTCTTGAAAAATATGAGGAGCATGATGCAAAGATACTCTATCTGTCTTGGTTTGGCACAGATAAGTATGTGGAAGGATGTGCAACTTTGTTGGAAGACCCTTGGGAAAATTCATCACAGGTCTGAAACTCACATGTCCCTTTCCAAAGCCATTTATGCATTAGATCTCATCCTTTCTCATCTGCTCAAGAACATCACCCCAGCAATTCTCTTCTTCCTTCTGCATTATCAAAGTTCCCCTCTCCACTGGATCACTCCCATCAGTGTGCAAACACGCCAGTATTTATTTCTACAGCCACAAAGAATAAAACACTCAATAAAATTAAAAAGAAAAACCACCTCTCCTGCTACAAACACATTTCTTTGCTTTATCTTTACGGTCAGACCACTTGAAAGCATTATTTATACACATCACTTCCTACTTCTCTCCTCCAATTTTCTCTTAACACACTCATATCAGGATTTCATCTCCACCTCTTCATCCAAAACTGCTCTTGTGAAAGTGACCAATGACCTCACACTGTCACATCCAGTGATCAGTTTTCAGCTGTCATCTTACTCCGTCTGTTACTCCCTCCTCCTTGAAACCCTCTCGCCCCTCTGTGCCCATCCTCTCCTGGTTTTCCTCCTACTTCCCTGGCTGGCTTTCTCCATCTCCTTTGCTGGTTTCTTCTTGGCTCCTCGACTCGTAAACTTGTGCTGTCCCTGGGTTTCATCTTTGGTCCGCTTCTCCTTATCCTCTCTCACTCTCCTGGGGGCCTCATCAGATTCATGTTCATTACAAGCCATTCATGTACTGGTGGATCCCAAATTTACATCTCAGCCTAGACCTCTTCCTGAATGCCAGGGTTATACATCCAACTGTCTATTCAACATCTCCACCTGGGAGCCCAACAGGTATCCAATGTCCTTCACACATCCCAGCTGACAGCCTGTTCTTCACCTGCCTCACTTCCCAACCTGCTGCTCCCACTGTCTCCCTCAGCTCAGTTAAGGCAACTCCATTCTCACAGTTTCTCAAGCCAGAAAGCTGGAGTCATGCTTGACCTATCACATCCCATACCACATCTATCAGCAAACATGCTGGCTGCTTTTCAAAACATTCGCAGAACTTGACCACTTCTCGACTCCACAGCTACCTCCCTGGTCCCCCATCCCAGTCACATCATCTCTGTCTTGAATTATCGCAATAGCTTCCTAACTGCCCTCCCTGTTTCCTTTTTCCTCTAAGAGTCAGCTCTTCATAAAAGGTCCTGTGTGATCCTAGTTAACTTGTCATAGCACGTCCATCATGTACTCAGAACATTTCAGTGACTCCATTTCAGTCAGGGAAGAAGCCAGGGTCCTTGCAATGGCTCACCCAGCCCTACATGAACTGAGCCCCTACCCCTACCCCAACCACCTTGCTGACCTTATTCCTACCTACTATCTCCCTGCTCCCTCTTCATGCAGTTGCAATTAGATTGTGGGTAGAACTGGAGTGGGTGTGGAAGAGTAACATCTGGGGACTGGCTAGCCATTTTGTTCCTTCCCCTTTTGTTGTCTCAAAGCTTCTCCATGTGGTCTCTTTTGGTGGATGAGTTTGAATTTCCTCATGATAAAGGCCTCAGGGCAGTCAGAATATTTATATGGCAGCTCAAGGCTCTAGCATGAATATTCCTAAGAACCAAGAGAAAGCTTTATTATCTTCTATGACCTTGCCTGGAAGTCACATAGTGTCACTTTTATATTCTATTGATTGACCAGACAGTAAGCTTACTCTAGGTTTAAGATAAAGTGGCATAGACCTTATTCTTCTGTTGAAGGAGTGTCAAAGAATTTGCAGACATGCTTTGAAACTGTCACAGATAATGTATATTGTTCTTAAACAAAGTCTTACAAGATTCTGAGTGACCTTCTTGTAGAAAGAGTACATGTCAGCACAGAGAGAAGAGGATATGAAATGATCGTCAATGTCTGTCTAAAATTCATTCTGTCTAAAGATTATGTTAAGACCTCTGATTCTGGCCAAGATGGAGTAGCCTCATTTCACCCAGGTATTCCCCCTGACAACTAAAATCTCTGGACATAATTCAACAAAAACTCAAAGGAACACTCTGGAAGGTGGAAAGAAGGAAGCAGACTTCCCAGGACCACAGGACTTTAGGAATAACATGGTGGTAAGTTCTTTGAGTTCTCTTATTGTGTCTCATATACCCTAGACAGAGTTCTGTAGATGCCTCCAACCTGGAACAATGAACAGGCACAGGCAAAAAAATAAATTCCAAGAAAATCCTATTTTTCCCTAGGCAAGTAACAGGGGTAAGGGTTGTCTAACATACAAGAAAAGTTGGGGGCCATACCACCTGATCTAACCGAACATCAATGGGAAAACAACGCCACATTCTTATGATATCAACAGGGCAAACAGAGAGATCTTCCACTTTCCCCACACACCTGAAAAGTGGGTGGTGGTGCTCTGATTTCCTCTTTGGTGGTGTCAGCAGCATCCAGGGGTGAGCAGAACTTCCGCCTCTATCTAGCATCAGTATGATTGAGTGAGGTAATGTGAGGCGGGATTAGTCAGCACTCCACTCACCAGCCACCTCACTCTGGTCTCAGCAGGGAACAATGGAGAGATGGACACACATTGGGCAGCAGCAAGGTTGAGCGAGGGAATGTGAGGCAGTGTTAGTCAGCTTTCTGATCTCCCCTACCTTTTCTTGTTTCCATGGGGCTCAGTGAAGAGCTGAGCTTCCACTCCCAGCTGGCAGCAGCAAGGCAGAATGAGGTGGGTTTGTGAGGCAAGATTATTTGCCACTCTAGTCTCCTTGCCCTGTGTCAATGAGGACAGAGTCGTGACTTCCAGCTTCTTACGTGTTGGATTGGAAATTGGAAGTCTCTGCAAGTTTTTTGTTAATGCTGTTTTGCTTTGTTTTAGATTTCTTGGGGTTTTTTATGTAGACAATCATATCATCCACAAGTAGGGACAGTTTTATTCCTTCCTTACCTGTTGGTATGATTTTCTTTATTTTTATTGCCTTATTGCACTGGCTAGAACTTCCAATACTATGTTGAATAAGGTGAGACCACACCTCCTTGCCTTGTTCCCAATCTTAAGGTGAAAGTATTGTCCTTCACCATCAAATACAGTGTTAGCTGTAGAGTTTGTTGTTTTTGTTGTTGTTTGGTAGATGCTTTTATTACACTGAAGAAATTCAGCACACTGTATTCCTAGTGTGCTGAATATTTTTTATCATGAATAGGCATTCAACTTTATCAAATGTTTACCCATCAATTTATACAATCATATAATTTTTTCTTCTTTAGCCTGATGATATGGTGGATTACACTGACTGATTTTTGAATATTGAACTAGACTTTCACACTTAGGATAGATATATCCTACATGGTCAAAGTTTATAATTGCTTATATACATTACTGGATTCAATTTTCTGATACCTTGTGGAGCATTTTTGTATCTAAGCTCATGAATGATTTTGGTCTATAATTTTCATTTTTGTACTGTCTTTGAGTGGTTTTGGTATCAAGGTAATTCTGGCCTCATAAAATGAGTCATGAAGTGCCCTCTCCTATTCTATTTTCTCAAAATGATTGTGTGAAATTGGTGTTAATTCTTTAATTATTTGACAGAATTCTTAAGAGAAACTATCTACTCCTGGGGATTTTCTTTTGGGGGAGTTTTAAATTATGAATTAAATTTCTTTAATTGTTATAGGACTATTCAGATTGTCTATTTCATCTTGGTTGAGTTTTGATAGTTTGTGGTTTTCACAAAATTGGTTAATTTCTTCTAATTGTAAGTTTATGTGCATGAAGTTGTTCATATTATTACCTTACTATAATTCTAGTGGCTGTAAGATATGTAATGACATCCCCCATTTCATTCCTGAAATTGATTATTTGTGTCCTCTGCTTATCTTTGTCAGTCTTTTTAGAGTTTTATTAATTTGTTAAATTTTCCCAAAGTACCAGCTTTTCATTTCATTGATTTTCTCTATTCTTTTCCTATTTTAAAATTAACTGATAGCTGTTGTCTACAAGAAACCTATTTTTTTTTTTTTTTTGCGATACACGGGCTTCTCACCATTGTGGCCTCTCCCGTTGCGGAGCACAGGCTCCGGACGCACAGGCTCAGCGGCCATGGCCCATGGGCCCAGCCGCTCCGTGGCATGTGGGATCCTCCCAGACTGGGGCACGAACCCGCGTGCCCTGCATCGGCAGGCGGACTCTCAACCACTGCACCAACAGGGAAGCCCAAGAAACCTATTTTTAAATATGAAGATTAAAAGTAAAGGGATGAAGAAAGATATACCATGCTGGCATTAATAATAATAAAAAAAAAGCCTGAGTAGCTATATTAATTTCAGATAGAGCAGACTTTAGTTCAAGGAAAGGTATCAGGGATAAAAGAAGACATTGCATAATATGAAGGAGTCAATTCTCCGAGATAACAGTTCTTAATGTGTATGCAGCTCATAACAGAGGATCAAGTTATGTGAAACAAAAAATGATGGAACTGCAAGAAGTAGATGAATCCACTGTTATAATTGGAGACTTCAACACTCCTCTGTCAAAATGGACATGTGCAACAGGCATAAAATCAGTAAGGACATAATTTAATTCAACTACACCACCAACTGGATATAATGCATATCTATAGACTACTTCATCCAACAACAGCAGAATACACACTTTTGTCAACCTCACATGAAACATTCACCAAAATAGACAACATTTGGGGCCATAATACATACCTTAATGCATTTAAAATAATAGAAATCATATAATGTCTGCTCTCAGGCCACAGTGGGATTAAACTAGAAATCAAGAGCAGAAATTTAGCTGGAAAATCTCCAAATACTTGAAGGTTAAACAAAATACTTTTAATAACACATGAGTCAAAGGAGAAAGCTTGAGGAATTAAACAATATTTTGAATTAAACAATATTTTGAATTAAATAAAAATGAAAATAGAACTTATACAGTGAAAGTATTGCTTAGAGGGAAATGTATAGCAATGAATGTGTATATTAGAAAAGAAGAAAAATCTATAATCAATCAAAGTTTCCACATTAAAAAAACTAGAAAAAGAAGAGGAAATAAAACCCAAAGGAAACAGAAGAAAGATAATTAAAATTAGAGCAGAATCAATGGAATTAAAAACAGGAAATCAATAGAGAAATCAATAAAACCAAAAGATGTTTCTTTGAAAAGATCAATAACATCAATAAGCTTCCAGCTAAGCTAACAAAGAAAAAAAGAGAGAAGACACAAATTACTAATGTGAGATATGAAAGAGGGGACATCACTAGAGATCCCATGGACATGAAAAAAAGATAATAAAGAAATACTATGAACAAGTCCATGCCCACAAATTTAATAACCTAGAAGAAATGGACCAATTCCTTGAAATACACAATCTGCCAAAGGTCACACAAGAAGAAACAGATGATCTTAATAGGCCTATATCTATTAAAGAAATTGAATCAATAATTAACAACCTTCCAAAACAGAAAGCACCAGGCCCAGACGGTTCCCTGGTGAAGTATACCAAACATTTAAGGAAAAAATTATATCAATTCTCTACAATCTCATTCAGAGAATACAAGCAGATGGAATACTTCCAAACCTATTCTATGAGGCCAGCATCACCCTAATACCAAAAGTAGACAAAGACATCACAAGAAAAGAAAACTACGCGCCAATATCTCTCATGAACATAGATGCAAAAATCCTCAACCAAATATAAGGAAATAGAATCCAACAATATGTAAAAAGAATTATACACCACAAGAAAGTAGGATTTATCCCAGGCATAAATCAAAAATTTATGTTTCACCATTCAAAAATCAATTAATGCACTCCATTACATCAACAGGCTAAAGAAGAAAACTCACATGATCATATCAATAGATGCAGAGACATCATTTGACAAAATGCAACACCCATTCATGATAAAAACTCTCAGTAAACTAGGAATAGAGGGGAAATTCTTCAATTTGATAAAGAATATCTATTAAAAAACCTAGTGCTAACATCATATTTACCAGTGAGAAACTTGAGGCTTTTCCACTGAGAAGTCAAGAATGTCTCCTCTCACCACTGCTTTTCAACGTTGTACTGGTAGTCTTACCTAATGGAGTAAGACAAGAAAATGAAATAAAAGGTATATGGATTTAGAAAAAAGAAATTAAAATGTTTATTTCACAGATGACTTGATTGTCAATGTAGAAAATCTAACAAATTGACAAAAAAATAAAAAACAAAAAAACCCAAAACAAACAAAAGAAAAACAAACAAACCCTCCTGGAACTAAGAAGTGATTACAGTATAGTAAGATTGCAAGATGCAAGATGAATACATAAAAATCAGTCACTTTCCTATGTACCAACAGTGAACTTATAGACTTTGAAATAAAAATCACAGTACCATTTACATTTACACCCCCAAAATGAAATACTTGGGTATAAATCTAATAAAATATATACTAGATCTGTATGAGGAAAACCAAAACTCTGATTAAAGAATTCAAAGAACTAAATAAATGGAGAGCTATTTCATGTTCATACATAGGAAGATTTAATACTGTTAAGATGTCAATTCTTTCCAACTTGATCTATAGATTCAATGCAAAACTAATCAAAATCTCAACAAGTTATTTTGTGGATATCGACCAATTTATTCTAAAGCCTATATGAAGAGTCAATAGACCCAGAATAGCTAACACAATATTGAAGGAGAACAACAAAGTTGGAGGATTGATGCTACCCAACATACTATAAAGCTACAGTCATCAAGACAATGTGCTATTGCTGAAAGAATAGACAAATAGATCAATGGAAGAGAATAGAGAACGCAGAAATATACCCCCATAAATACAGCTAACTGATCTTTGGCAAAGAAGCAAAGACAACACAATGAGGAAAGACAGTCTTTTCAATAAATTGTGACAGAACTAGACATACACATACAAAAAGATGAAAAATGAATGTAGACACAGATTTTCCACCTTTCACAAAAATAATCTCAAAATGGATCATAGACCTAAGTGTAAAATGCAAAACTATAAAATTCATAGGATATAACATAGGTGAAAATCTAGATGACCTTTTGTTTGGTGATGACTTTTTAGATATAACACCAAAGACAAAATTCATGAAAGAAAGAACTGATAAGCCAGTCTTCATTAAAAATTAAAAATCTCTGCTCTACAAAAGACACCGTCAAGAGAATGAAAAGACAAGCTACAGGCTTGGAGAAAATTGCAAAAGACACACCTGATAAAGTACTGTTATCCAAAACATACAAAGAATGCTTAAAACTCAACAATAAGAAAACAAACAACCCAATTTAAAAAATGGGCCAAAGACCTTAAGAGACACCTCACCAAAGAAAATATACAAATGCAAAACAAGTATATGAAAAGATGCTCCACACTGTATGTCATCAGGGAAATTAAATCAACAGTGAGGTACCACTGCACACCTTTTAGAATGGACAAAATCCAAAACACTGACAACAACAAATGCTGGTGAGAATGTAGATCAACAGTGACTCTCATTCACTGCTTGTGGCAATGCAAACTGGCACAGCCACTTTGGAAGACAGTTTGGCAGTATCTTACAAAAGAAAACATACTCTTACTATATATCCAACAATTGCATTCCATGGTATTTACCCAAAGTAGTTAAAAACTTACGTCCGCATAAAAACCTACACACGGTTGTTTATAGAAGCTTTATCCATCTTTGCCAAAACTTGTAAGCAACTGAGATGTCCTTCCATGAATGAGTGGACAAACTGTGGTATTACCATTCAGCACTAACATAAATGAGCTGTCCAGCCATGAAAAGGCATGGAGGAAACTTGAAGGCATATTACTGAGTGAAGGAAGTCAATGCGAAAGGCTACACACTATATGAATCCAACTATATGACATTTTGGAAAGAACAAAAGTGTGGAGACAGTAAAAAGATCAGTGGTTTCCAGGGTTGAGAGGGGACGGAGGGGTGAATAGGTGGAGCACAGAGGGTTTTAGAGCAGTGATACTATAATGGTGCATACATGCCATTGTACATTTGTCCAAACTCACAGAACATATAAGACCAAGAGTAAATAGTAATGTAAACTATGGACTCTGGGTGATAAGGATGTGTCTATGCAGGTTCATCAATTGTAAAAAAAATACACCACTCTGGTGGGGGACGTTGATAATGGGGAGACTATGAATATGGGGGGAGGGGGTATAAGGGAAATCTGTATACCTTCTGCTCAATTTTGCTGTGAACCTAAAACATCTCAAAAAAAAATAAAGTCTATTAAAAAAATTCTGTAACTGGAAAGTGAGTTCAGCAAGGTCACAGTATACAAGATCAACACACAAAACTCAATCACATTTCTCTCTACTAGTGACAAAAATGTGGAAACCAAAATTATAAACACAATGCGATCTACAGTTTCCCGAAAGAAAATCGAGTTCTCAGGTATCAACACAACAAAACCTGTGTATGATCCTGACAATTACAAAATGCTGACAGCAGAAACCAAAGAAGACCTAAATAAATGAAAAGACATACAATGTTCAGACTGGAAGATTCCACATAGCAAAGATGACAATTATCCCCAAATTGATCTATAGTTTTAATGCATTTCCTATCAAAATCTCAGGAAAGTCTTTTGTAGACATAGGCAAGCTTATTCTAAACTTTATATGGAAAAGGATAGGGAATAGAACAGCTAAAACATTTTTTAAAAAGAATAAAGTGGGAGGAATCATTCTACCTGATGTTAAGGCTTTCTATATACCTATAATAATCACAATAGCATGGTATTGGTGGACAGATAGACACAGACATCAGTGGAACAGAATAGAGACCCAGAAACAGACCCGTGAATATATATGCCCAGCTGATTTTTGACGAAGGTGCAGAAGTAATTCAATGGAGGAAAAATAGCTGTTTCAATGAATTTTGCTGGAACAATAGGCATCCATAAACCACATCTTACTGAAACCTCAAAATCAACTCAAAATGGATCACAGACTTCAATGTAAAACATAAAACTATAAAAGTTTCAGAAAGAAATATAGAAGAAAACCTTTGGGATCTAAGGCGAAGTGAAGAGCTCAATACAGTTAAAGCCAATTAAAAATGCACAAAAGACACTGAGAGACTGAATATATAACTGGACCATGGGCTGGCCATAGAGAAACACAAAACTTTGACCCGCAACCTGCAGCAACCTGCCCAGGAAACCAATCTCTTACCTACAATAAATAGCCCAGGAAGCCAGCCTGCTGTCAGTCAGACTTGCAGGAAGCCAGATTGCTATCTCTAGTGACCATCTAGTAGACTAAACAATAGCTTCTGTAATACATGGCCCCAAAGGGTTAGGACTTTGTTAGTAACTGACAGCTTCATCAATTTTTGTTTCTGCTTCCAACTTAGGACCGGCCAGAGAAAGCCAAATATGCCCCCCTACCCAATCACAGGGGATGCCCTGCTTCTAGTCAGCCTGTCTGCAGCTCTCCCAGGACAGCAGCCTCCAATAGGGTGTATCTGAACCCTTCCCTTTTTAACAGTATAAAGCTTTCCCACTCCTCTGCCTTCTTTTGAGTCTCTGCCAAAACGCAAGTGATGGTGGCTGACTCCCTTGCTTTGGTGAGCTCAGAATAAATAGCCTTTGCTTTCATCATTTGGTTGATCTTTGCTTATTTCCATAATGTGGACAGGCATTTCGCTGAAGAGGACATACAGATGGAAAATAAGCACAGGAAAAGATGTTCAGTATCATTAGCCATTAGGGAAATGTGAATTAAAACCACAGTGAACTATCACTACATGCCTGTCAGAGTGAATAAAATGAAAATTAATCACAACAGCAAATGCTTGTGAGGATGTGGAGAAATGGATTACCTCATACATTGATGGTGGGAATATAAAATGATACAGCCACTCTGGAAAAAAGTTTGGCAGTTTCTACAAAAGTAAATGGATCAATATATAACCTTGATTTACGGGTGTTTCTGTTTAACTACAACTTATTTAATAGATGCTGTTGATTCATTGAGTTCACAGCCAACAGTGCTATAAACCCATGCCTCAGGGGAACTTGTCTCACACACATATTTTCTCCGTAAGGCACATCACAGCCTTCTTGCACTTCAGCACTGTGCTTGGAGGCCGTTTTAAACAGCGAAATCACCAACAAAAAGCACAAAAATGCAAAAACCATGGCACTAAACAGGGCAAACACACTAGTTTACAAGCAAAGCAGAGCTTGCTTTGTTTGACTCAGCTGGCATCGGGTCACTCAGATTTTTCCCTGCTTTGTGCATGTACACGAATGACAGCAAAAGTACCTTAAGTATTGATTTGGAGTTACAAAAAAAGTTTAGCAAGCAGGCAAAATTTCAAATATGGAATCCATGAATAATTATGATCGACTCATTATATATAATGAGAGAGGGGTGTGTGTGTGTGTGTGTGTTGGAAGGATCCAGCTTCCTGAGTCAGGACTATTTACAGTTGAAAGAAATTCTGCACTTTACCCAAGTATTGGTCAAAGGCCTCCTTGAAAGCATTATACTCTCCAGGGGCCAAGAAAAGGATTTTAATTTACAAACAGTTGCTTTCCATGCTCTGATGCACCCCTTGAAAGCTTGTTCACTTCCTGTTTCACGTTCAATTCAACCAGAGATTTTCTAAGTTCCTACTAAGCGCCGGCACTGTTCTTGGCCTGAGAGGGGGCACAGGTGAGTAAAATAAGCTCTGTGTTCCAAGGGAAACTGGCACCGTCCACTCCCCCACAGAGGAGACTTTGAAAGAAGAACTTCTCAGAAGCTGAGCCCAGGGGCAATTTAGACCCAGCTCAATGTTCCCAAATCCGCCCAGAACCAGATGGCAGAGTCACGTCTGGTCTCACAGACTCATGGGCTGTCCAGGGGGGCTTGACTACATGCCAAGGGGGAGCTGGAGGGAGGAGGGGGGAACAGCTCTCCTGCCTCTCTCACCAAAACTGTGCATGTTACACAAAAGGGACATGTTATGAACGAATTTTTTAGGTTACACATTGATAAGATGGTCTCTGAAACTATGATTTAAAGAAAGTTCAAGGAAGCTTATGAAAGCAAGTCCTCCTCCTTCCAGAGGAGGCCGGCCAGGAGTGAGCAGGGCCCTTCCAGAGTCTTGGTTCCCCACCAACCAGGAATGGACCCTGTAATTCACCCCACTCTCAGGGTCACCCCCTAGTTTGGAATGTGCTAGTTGTCTTAACTGGGCAAAAAGAGAAGTGTGTTCTTGATGGAGGGAAGAGCATGTGCAAAGGCCCTGAGGTGGGAGGGAGCACAGACATTTTGAAGGCCTGCATGACTGAGGTGAAAAGATTTAGGGTCAGGGGTGGTGGAGCAGTTGAAGCTGGAGAGAGGAGGGGTCTGGTTAGGCTGGAGTTGCGTCTCATCCTTGGAGCAGCGGACCGTCGCTAAGCTGCTCTCTGTGAGAGCTGGGGGAGCCAAGAAAGCGGAGGCAGAGAACTTTCCCATCAGTTCTTGTCTTCTCATTTAGCTATCTGCATGGAGTACACCCAGATGGTTATGGTTTATTCCAATTTTCTGAAGTTTGGGGCCATCACAGAGGCCTGTCAACTGACCTCTTTGTTCTGAGACCGTACAGAGCCAGGGATCAGAAAGGCATGGATGCTGACACATCTTACACTTGGGACCTGCCTCCGTTCTCCATGTCGCTCCCTGCTCTGCTAGCAGGATGGGGCCGGCCTGGACCTGGGCCAGCAGGGGAATGGGGTCGTGGTGGGCTGGGGAGGAGAAGCTCAGGGCAGGACCAAGGCCCAGACACCTGCCTGTGGCAGCTCAGCGGTTAGTTAGGAGGCTCCAGGGAGGTGGGATTCAGGGGAGACACAGGTGTGCAGATGAAGGATCTGCATCACAGGAGTTATTAGGCAGCAGGATGGAGCTCAGGGGTGGAACCATGAGCAGAGCCCTGGGAGCCCTGGCAGGGAGGGTTGGAGCACAGAACAGGACAGAGGCTGAGGCCCAAGTCAGCGCTGGCCAGCAGGAGAGAGAATATGGTTCCAGCTGATGTCAGCCGCACACCTGCATCAAATGCTCCCCAGACCCCAGGCGCTGGGCCTGCATTGAATACTAGGCACACTAACAATAGTGAGCAACTATTGAGTGATTTCTGTATACCTGGCATGCTACTAGGCACTCACATATTTCATCTCATTTAACCTCGCGAGATATACTTGTTTAACAGAGAAGGTAAATGAGACTCAGAGAGGCCAAGTGACTTGCTTGAAGTCACACAGCATGTAGCACTGAGAGCTGGGATTTGAACTCTGGTCTGTTTGGCTCCAGAGCTCAAAGCCTGAACCACTAGCCTGTGCCTCCTTGGTGATAGGTGGGTAAGAGTGTCCCCAAGAGGCAGCAAGGGAGAGGACAGGGCAGAAGCTGGGAGGGTGCTTCTCCCTAGAGCATATGTCTGGCCTCCTTCCTGAGCGGCTGCCTCCTTGCCTAGCAGCCAGATCAGCATGGCCATGTCCAGAGGTCACAGTATAGTCACCACAGTCACCACAGCTGCCACACAGCAACAGTAGGGCCACATCAGCCATGGATAATCAAGGGCCCAGAGTAAACGCACCAGCGATAGGCTCGGGTCACAGACGGTCTCCTTGCCTTAGGACACAGCTCCCCCTGCTCTGTCCATGCCCCACGATCCTCCCTCCACCCGCCTCCCTGAGTTCACTGCTTGTCTTTTCTCTCACTGACCCTCTCCGGCCTCACTAGCCTCTGGCTGTTCCATAAGTGCATCTTGCCCCACTGCACCCAAGCCCGCTAAAGCTCATTGGTCTCTCCCCTTAGCAACCCCACCCCCAGGCCCTCTGCCTGGCTTGGCTCTAGCAACTTGCCACTTCTGCACACCAGCCTCCAGCCACCCCTCCCCCAATCCAAATGAGGTCCCTGAGTCTCACTGATCATTGTATCATTAGTTATTTTACATAGTTCATCAAACCCTATAATCATATATCAATTAGTGGCTATTTAACATCTGTGAGCCATGACCCAGCTGGACTGTTGATTGCCTAAGGAGAGGGCCGGAGCTGTGCTGATCTCTGCTGTGGCCCTGTGTCTAGCACAGAGCTAGGCGTATAGTAGCTATTCAATAGATAGTTGCTGAATGAATAACTGGGTTGTTATTCCCATTTTACCATAGAAACTCAGGTGTGAGAGGTAATGCCAGAGTCTGGATTTGACCTTGGGTCTGTCTGACTCCCTAACCAGTTCTCATGACCATGAGCTGTGTTCTGCCCATCACGCCACAAGTTTCAGGTAGAAATGACTTATTCAATCAAAAAAGTATGAATGTCAGTGATGTGCCAAGCCCTGTGGTAGATTATGGAAATTTAAAAAAAGGACTAAGGGCTTCCCTGGTGGTGCAGTGGTTGAGAGTCCGCCTGCCGATGCAGGGGACACGGGTTCATGCTCCGGTCCGGGAAGATCCCACATGCCGCGGAGCGGCTGGGCCCGTGAGCCATGGCTGCTGAGCCTGTGGGTCCGGAGCCTGTGCTCTGCAACAGGAGAGGCCACAACAGTGAGAGGCCCGCATACCAAAAAAAAAAAAAAAAAAACTAAGAAAGGACTAAGACACAATGTTTACCTTCAGGGAATGAGTCAGAGATGTGTATCAGGGTTATGGGAACCCTGAGGAGTAGGGGGAGGGGGTCACCTTACCTGGTGGTTGGGAGGAGGAAGGGGTCAGGAATTCATAAGGGCAGGGCCTTGGAAGATCAGTAGAATTTCTCCTACAGAGCAGAGAGCTGGGGTCCTGGCAGAGGGAACAGCAGGGACATTATCTAAGCCCACGTTGTAATTCACACATGGAAAGAAGTCCTGTAGGCATCTTTTATGGGAAAACAGGGAGAAGGGATCCCAGGCATCAGCCTCTCCAGCCGCATCTCTCACCTCTGCTCCACCCCTGAAACATGCACCCGATCCTCCAGCCATTCCAGACCATGTGCTCTTTCTTGAACAGGCCAAATGCTTCCCAGCCTCTGAGCCTCTGCACATGCTGTTCCCTCTGTCTGGTATGCCCTTCCCACCACGACATCCTGACAAACTCCCCCTCCCCCTTCTCAGTTCAGTGTCACTCTGTGAAGCTTGCCCGACCTCCCCAGGCAGATTCACACAAGCTCTGCTTGGAGCTCCCTCAGCCCCAACATGTTCCTGCAGCCGGCACCTCCCACTGCAACAGATTCACCTTCTTCTGTATGTTCCTCACCCACCAGGCTTAGACCTCCCAGAGGACCGAGCGACAACTTACAAAGTGCTAAATAAATGCTCCTGGGAGCCTGAATGACTGAATGAGTGAGCAGGTGAGTGAATCAGTGAGTGAGTGGAGGCATCAGGCCATAGAGAGGTGAAGGGACCCCTGCAGTCATCCCTGTCCTCCTGAAGGGTTAACATCAAATGTCACCAACCCTGCTGTGACTCACAAATGGATTTTTAGGACTGGAAATGGCATGAAAAGATCTTCAAGTCCATCCCTCTGCCTTTAGGCAGGGAAGCAGGGTCATTCTGATTCTTTAAAAAATAGCTTTATTGAGATATAAGTTACATAACATAAAATTCACTCTTTTAATGGATACACATCAGTGGTTTTTAGTATATTCCTAGAATTGTACAACCACCATTACAATTTAATTTCAGAATATTTTTATCACTCCCAAAAGAAACCCTGTTCCCATTAGCAGTCACTCCTTATCCCTTTCCTCAGCCCCTGAAACTACTAAAATCTACTTTATTTCTCTCTGGATTTGCCTATTCTACACATTTCACATAAACGGAACTGTCTTAGCTCGGGCTGGTATAACAAATACCATAGCCCAAGTGGCTTGAACACTAGAAATTTATTTCTCATAGTCCTGGAGGCTGGGAAGTCCAGGATCAGAGTACTAACACAGTTGGGTATTGGTTTTTCAGACAGTCACCTTCTGTCTGTGTCCTCACATGGCAGAGAGAAAAGAAAAATCATCTCCCTGTGTCTCTTCTTATAAGGGCACTAATCCTTTTCATGAGGGCTCCAACCTCATGACCTAATTACCACCCAGAGGCCCCACCTCCAAATACAATCATATTAGGAATTAAGCTTCAACATATGAATTAGGGGGGAAAACATTCAGTCTATAGCAGGAACCATACAATACAAGGTCTTTTTGTGACTGGCTCATTTTACATAGTTTTCAAAGTTAATTCATGTATCATGTGTCAGTACTTCATTTCTTTTTACTGTAGAATAATATTCCATTGTGTGAAGACACTATATTTTGCTTATACACTCATCAGTTGATGGATACCAAGGTGGTTTCCAGACTTTTACTATTATCAATAATGCTTCTATGAACATTTGTGTACATGTTTTTGTGTAGACACATGTTTCCATTTCTCTTGGGCATACACCAAGGAGTAGAATTGCTGGGTCATATGTTACTCAACGTTTAACTCTTTGAGGAACTATCAAACTATTTTTCAAAACAGCTGCACCATTTTAAATTCCCAGTAGCAATGTGTGAGGATTCCAGTTTATCTACATCCTTGCCAACACTCATTATTATCTATCTTTTTTTAATTTAATTTTATTTATGTTTTAATACAGCAGGTTCTTATTAGTCATCAATTTTATACACATCAATGTATACATGTCAATCCCAATCGCGCAATTCATCACACCACCATCCCCACCCCCCCACGGCTTTCCCCCTTGGTGTCCATATGTTTGTTCTCTGCATCTGTGTCTCAACTTCTGCCCTGCAAACCGGTTCATCTGTATCATTTTTCCAGGTTCCACATACATGCGTTAATATACGATATTTATTTTTCTCTTTCTGACTTACTTCATGCTGTATGACAGTCTCTAGATGCATCCACATCTCAACAAATGACCCAATTTCTTTCCTTTTTATGGCTGAGTAATATTCCATTGTATATATATACCACATCTTCTTTATCCATTCATCTGTCGATGGGCATTTAGGTTGCTTCCATGACCTGGCTATTGTAAATACAGCTGCAATGAACACTGGGGTGCATGTGTATTTTTGAATTATGGTTTTCTCTGGGTATATGCCAAGTAGTGGGATTGCTGGATCATATGGTAATTCTATTTTTAGTTTTTTAAGGAATCTCCATACTGTTCTCCGCAGTGGCTGTATCAGTTTACATTCCCACCAACAGTGCAAGAGGGTTCCCTTTTCTCCGCACACTCTCCAGCATTTGTTTTTTGTAGATTTTCTGATGATGCCCATTCTAACTGGTGTGAGGTGATACCTCATTGTAGTTTTGATTTGCATTTCTCTAATAATTAGTGATGTTGACCAGCTTTTCATGCGCTTCTTGGCCATCTGTATGTCTTCTTTGGAGAAATGTCCATTTAGGTCTTCTGCCCATTTTTGGATTGGGTTGTTTGTTTCTTTAATATTGAGCTGCATGAGCTGTTTATATCTTTTGGAGATTAACCATTTGTCCATTGATTCATTTGTAAATATTTTCTCCCATTCTTAGGGTTGTCTTTTCATCTTGTTTATGGTTTCCTTTGCTATGCACAAGCTTTTAAGTTTCATTAGGTCCCGTTTGTTTATTTTTGTTTTTACTTCCATTACTCTAGGAGGTGGATCAAAAAAGATCTTGCTGTGATTTATGTCAAAGGGTGTTTTTCCTATGTTTCCCTCGAAGAGTTTTATAGTGTCCAGTCTTACATTTAGGTCTCTAATCCTTTTTTTTTTTCTTGCAGTACGTGGGCCTCTCACTGTAGTGGCCTCTCCCGTTGCAGAGCACAGGCTCCAGACGCGCAGGCTCAGTGGCCATGACTCATGGGCCCAGCTGCTCCACAGCATGTGGGATCTTCCCAGACTGGGATACGAACCCATGTCCCCTGCATTGGCAGGCGGACTCTCAACCACTGTGCCACCAGGGAAGCCCTCTAATCCATTTTGAGTTCATTTTTGTGTATGGTGTTAGAGAGTGTTCTAATTTCATTCTTTTACATGTAGCTGTCCAGTTTTCCCAGCACCACTTATTGAAGAGACTGTCTTTTCTCCATTGTATATCCTTGTGTCCTTTGTCATAGATTAGTTGACCATAAGTGTGTGGGTTTATCTCTGGGCTTTCTATCTTGTTCCATTGATCTATGTTTCTGTTTTTCTGCCAGTACCATATTGTCTTGATTACTGTAGCTTTGTAGTATACTCTGATGTCAGGGAGTCTGATTACTCCAGCTCTGTTTGTTTCCCTCAAGACTGCTTTTGCTATTCAGGGTCTTTTGTGTCTCCATACAGATTTTAAGATTTTTTGTTATAGTTCTGGAAAAAATGCCATTGGTAATTTGATAGGGATTGCATTGAATCTGTAGATTGCTTTGGATAGTATAATCATTTTCACAACATTGATTCCTCCAATCCAAGTACATGGTATATCTCTCCATCTGTTGGTATCATCTTTAATTTCTTTCATCAGTGTCATAGTATTCTGCATACAGGTCTTTGGTCTCCCTAGTTAGGTTTATTCCTAGGTATTTTATTGTTTTTGCTGCAATGGTAAATGGGAGTGTTTCCTTCAGATTTTTCATCATTAGTGTATAGGAGTGCAAGAGATTTCTGTGCATTAATTTTGTATTCTGCAACGGTACCAAATTCATTGATTAGCTCTAATAGTTTTCTGGTGGCATTTTTAGGATTCTCTATGTATAGTATCATGTCATCTGCAAACAGTGACAGTTTTACTTCTTGTTTTCCAATTTGTATTCCTTTTATTTCTTTTTCTTCTCTGATTGCCATGGTTAGGACTTCCAAAACTATGTTGAATAATAGTGGTGAGAGTGAACATCCTTATCTTGTTCCTGATCTTAAAGGAAATGCTTTCAGTTTTTCACTATTGAGAATGATGTTTGCTGTGGGTTTGTCGTATATGGCCTTTATTATGTTGAGGTAGATTCCCTCTATACCCACTTTCTGGAGAGTTTTCATCATAAATAGGTGTTGAATTTTGTCAAAAGCTTTTTCTGCATCTACTGAGATGATCATATGGTTTTTATTCTTCAATTTGTTAATATGGTGTAGCACATTGATTGATTTGCGTATATTGAAGAATACTTGTATCTCTGGGATAAATCCCACTTGATCATGGTGTATGATCCTTTTAATGTGTTGTTGGATTCTGTTTGCTAGTATTTTGTTGAGGAATTTTGCATCTATATTCATCAGTGATATTGGTCTGTAATTTTCTTTTTTTTTAGTATCTTTGTCTGGTTTTGGTATCTGGGTGATGGTGGCCTCATAGAATGAGTTTGGGAGTCTTCCTTCCTCTGCAATTTTTTGGAAGAATTTGAGAAGGATGGGTGTTAGCTCTTCTCTAAATGTTTGATAGAATTCACCTGTGAAGCCATCTGGTCCTGGACTTTTGTTTGTTGGAAGATTTTTAGTCACAGTTTCAATTTCATTACTTGTGATTGGTCTGTTCATATTTTCTATTTCTTCCTGGTTCAGTCATGGAAGGTTATACCTTTCTAGGAATTTATCCATTTCTTCCATGTTGTCCATTTTATTGGCACAGAGTTGCTTGTAGTAGTCTCTTAGGATGCTTTGTATTTCTGCAGTGTCTGTTGTAACTTGTCCTTTTTCATTTCTAATTTTATTGATTTGAGTCCTCTCCCTCTTTTTCTTGATGAGTCTGGCTAATGGTTTATCAATTTTGTTTATCTTCTAAAAGAACCAGCTTTTAATTTTATTGATGTTTGCTATTGTTTTCTTTGTTTCTATTTCTTTTATTTCTGCTCTGATCTTTATGATTTCTTTCCTTCTGCTAACTTTGGGTTTTGTTTGTTCTTCTTTCTTTAGTTCCTTTAGGTGTAAGATTAAATTGTTTATTTGAGATTTTTCTTGTTTTTTGAGGTAGGCTTGCATAGCTATAAACTTCCCTCTTAGACCTGCTTTTGCTGCATCCCATAGGTTTTGGATCGTCGTGTTTTCATTGTCATTTGTCTCTAGGTATTTTGTGATTTCTTCAGTGATCTCTTGGTTATTTAGTAACGTATTGTTTAGCCTCCATGTGTTTGTGTTTTTTACGGTTTTTTTCCCCGTAATTCGTTTCTAATCTCATAACGTTGTGGTCGGAAAAGATGCTTGATATGATTTCAATTTTCTTAAATTTACTAAGGCTTGATTTGTGACCCAAGGTGTGATCTATCCTGGAGAATGTTCCATGTGCACTTGAGAAGAAAGTGTAATCTGCTGTTTTTGGATGGAATGTCCTATAAATATCAGTTAAATCTATCGGGTCTATTGTGTCATTTAAAACTTCTGTTTCCTTATTTATTTTCATTTTGGATGATCTTTCCATTGGTGTAAGTGAGGTGTTAAAGTCACCCACTATTAATTTGTTACTGTCAATTTCCTCTTTTATAGCTGTTAGCAGTTGCCTTATGTATTGATGTGCTCCTATGTTGGGTGCATATATATTTATAATTCTTATATCTTCTTCTTGGATTGATTCCTTGATCATTATGTAGTGTCCTTCCTTGTCTCTTGTAACGTTCTTTATTTTAAAGTCTATTTTATCTGATATGAGTATTGCTACTCCAGCTTTCTTTTGATTTCCATTTGCATGCAATATCTTTTTCCATCCCCTCACTTTCAGGCTGTCTGTGTCCCTAGGTCTGAAGTGGGTCTCTTGTAGACAGCATATAGATGGGTCTTGTTTTTGTATCCATTCAGCAAGTCTGTGTCTTTTGTTTGGAGCATTTAATCCATTCACGTTTAAGGTAATTATTGATATGTATGTTCCTATGACCATTTTATTAATTGTTTTGGGTTTGTTTTTGTAGTGCCTTTTCTTCTCTTGTGTTTCCCACTTAGAGAAGTTCCTTTAGCGTTTGTTATAGAGCTGGTCTGGTCGTGCTGAATTCTCTTAGCTTTTGCTTGTCTGTAAAGCTTTTGATTTCTCCATCAAATCTGAATAAGATCCTTGCCAGGTTGAGTAATCTTGGTTGTAGGTTCTTCCCTTTCATCACTTTAAGTGTATTATGCCACTCCCTTCTGGCTTGTAGAGTTTCTGCTGAGAAATCAGCTGTTAACCTTATGGGAGTTCTGTGTATATTATTTGTCATTTTTCCCTTGCTGCTTTTAATAATTTTTCTTTGTCTTTAATTTTTGCCAATTTGATTACTATGTGTCTCGATGCATTTCTCCTTGGGTTTATCCTGTATGGGACTCTCTGCGTTTCCTGGACTTGGGTGGCTATTTCCTTTCCCATGTTAGGGAAGTTTTCAACTATAATCTCTTCAAATATTTTCTTGGGTCCTTGCTCTCTCTCTTCTCCTTCTGGGACCCCTATAATGTGAATGTTGTTGCGTTTAATGTTGTCTCAGAGGTCTCTTAGGCTGTCTTAATTTCTTTTCATTCTTTTTTCTTTATTCTGTTCCGCAGCAGTGAATTCCACCATTCTGTCTTCCAGGTCACTTATCCGTTCTTCTGCCTCAGTTATTCTGCTATTGATTCCTTCTAGTGTAGTTTTCATTTCAGTTATTGTATTTTTCCTCTCTGTTTGTTTGTTCTTTAATTCTTCTAGGTCTTTGTTAAACATTTCTTGCATCTTCTTGATCTTTGCCTCCATTCTTTTTCCAAGGTCCTGGATCATCTTTACTATCATTATTCTGAATTCTTTTTCTGGAAGGTTGCCTATCTCCACTTCATTTAGTTGTCTTTCTGGGGTTTTATCTTGTTTCTTCATCTGGTACATAGTCCTCTGCCTTTTCATCTTGTCTATCTTTCTGTGAATGTGGGTTTTGTTCCACAGGCTGCAGGGTTGTAGCTCTTCTTGCTTCTGCTCTATCCATGTTTTTGATTATAACCATGTTTTTGATTTATTGGCTGTGAAGAGGCATGTCATTGTAGCTTTGATTTGCATTTCCTTAACGACTAATGATGCTGACCACCTTTTCATGTGATTATTGGCAATTTATAGATCTTGTTTGGAGAAATATCTATTTAAATTCTCTGTCCTTAAAAAAAAAATCAGCTTATTTGTCTTTTTGTTGTTGAGTTGCAAGTGTTCTTTATAGATTCTGAAACCAGTCTCTTATCAGATATATGACTTGCAGATATTTTCTCCCATTGTGTAGGTTGTCTTTTCACTTTCTTGGTGATGCCTTTGGAAGAACAAATTTTTTTAGTTTTGATCAAGTCAGTTTATCCATTTTTTCTTTTGTTATTTGTGTTTTTGATGTCATAATTAAGAAATAATTCACTAATCCAAGGTCACAAATATTTACTTCTATGTTTTTTTCTAAGGGTTTCATAATTTTGGCTCTTACATTTGGTCTGTGGTCCGTTTTGAGTTAAATTTTGTGCATGGAGTGAAGTGGGTGTCCAACTTCATTCATGTATTCATCTAGCTGTACCAGTATCATTTGTTGAAATGACTGTTCTTTTTCCATTGAATTATCTTGGCATCCTTCACCCTTGTTGAAAACAATTAGCCACATATATCTTACTTTTATTTGCAGATATTTTATTGTTTTTGGTGAAATTATAAATAGAATTGTTTACTGAATCATTTTCAGATTGTTCATTGCTAGTCTATAGAAATACAACTTATTTTTGTATATTTATTTTATATACTGCAATCTTGCTGAACTCATTTATGAGTTCTGATAGTTTTTTTCTGTTAATTCCTTAGGATTTTCTGTATTCAGGATCATGTCATCTGTGAAAGGAAATAATTTTACTTCTCTCTTTCCAGTATGGATGCCTTTTATTTCTTTCTCTTGCTTAACTCACCTGGCTAAAACCTCCAGGTTTGAATAGAAGTGGCCAGAGTGGAAATCCTCTTCTTGCTCTTGACGTTAAGAAAGAAGCATTCAACCTTTACCAATAAGTAGGGTGTGAGTGGGTTTTCCCATTATTGTTTCCTTTATTAGGTTTAGGAAGTTTTCTGACATTCTCATTTTAGAGATGAATTCACCAAGGCCAGAGAGGTTGACACACTTGCCCAACTCTCATGACAAGAACCTTGATTTCCAATGGCCACAACTATTATCAGCCATAATAATTAGAGGAGCCTGGCAGCTACAGGCATTGCTCACCCAGCATGTGCCTGGCCCTGCACTGTGGGCATTGAACCATCTCCTTTAACCCTCACTGCAACCCAATGAGGTACGTAATTTTGTTTATTCATATTTCTTAATTTTATTTATTTATAGTTCTATTGCATTTGATTTTCTCATCATAAAGGAAAATATATGCTTGTTTTAAAGATTTCAAATGTTAGAAAAATGTAAATACCAGAAAGTGACAGTCTCCATCATCCCATTCCTGTTATTCCCATTTTACAGATGAGGGAAGCAAGGCTTACTGTGCTTTCTACATGGCCAAGCCTTATTCCAAGCAAACACACAGCTAGATTCTCTGCTTACCTGATGTGATACCAACAACTCAGTGAGTTGCAAGGGAAACCAAGGCCGTGGGGAGGTCTCGGGCAGTTGAAAACAACTGGTTCACTTGAATGGACTGTTTTTCTGCTGGGTTAGTGCTGGCAAATCAATATTCAATTGTGCCACCTAGTATAGTAGCCCACCTCCCCACTCAGGGATGACAGAGAAAAACAGTCCTGATGAAATCTAAATAGAGGTTTCCCGAGAAACCTGGATGGAGACGTGTGCAGATGCTCTTGAGGGGTCCATTAATCTGAGGCTGATGAATTACCTGGGCAGGTGCCACCACCATCCTCGCTCAGGACAGGAGAGGTGTAATTACTTCTCTCATGGTAGTTATCCGGAGCGAGCTGGTCCATTTCTCTCCTTTATTACCATTGAATTTCAGGAAAGTGTCTGCTGATCCCTCACCCTTGTTCCCCATTTTCTAAATGTTGGATTTATTTGATGACTCCACTAGGCCTGGTGGTGGGGGCCAGAGCGAGCCCTGCAGTAAGAAGGACTTGGCCCTAGAGCTCACTTGCACAGACAATTCCTTCTTTCTCTTCTTTCTTTCTTTCTTTCTTTCTTTCTTTCTTTCTTTCTTTCTTTCTTTCTTTCTTTCTTTCTTTCTTTCTTTTTCTTTCTTTCCTTCTTCCTTCCTCCCTTCCTCCCTTCCTTCCTTCCTTCATTCCTTCCTTCCTTCTTTCCTTCCCCTCTCTCCCAGTGGGTGCAGCTGCCTCAGAGGAGGGAGAGTGTTTCCCATAAAGGGAAGAGGCAAGCAGAGGGTGGGCTATGCACTGGCAGGAAGTTGTATGGGCAGCTCAAGCTCTTGATGAAGTAGAGGCCTGGGGAGGGACTGGGTAATGTCTGATGTTCTTTCCAAGGCTAGGATTCTGGAATTCCATGCCCAAGAGATTGGAAATAGGCTAGTGGCTGGCAAAGCCTTCTCACCATGACCCACTTTAACTTCCTCTTCACAACCTTTGACATTTTCTGTTGTAGCCCAGAGCACCAGTAGGAATGAGACTTGAGACAATTTCCTATTCAAATGTTTCTGAGCCCCTAGCCTTATAGGGCCCTAAATCCCAGAATTAGACATCAATCTCTTCCAGATCAATTGCAAAAATGGTCCCAATTTCTCCCCCTTCCTGTATCCATATTCTTTACAGCTCCTCCTATCAAAGGGTGGAGTCTCTTTACTACCCCTTGACTTGCTCTGGCAAACAGAATGCATGGAAATAGTGACATGCCAGAGCCCATGTATCTTATGTATGTTCACCCTCTCTAGGAACCCTGCCTCTACTCTGAGAACAAGCCCAGGCTATCCTGTTGGAGGCTGAGAGACCACAGCACCCAGGTGTCCCAGCCAAACTCCAGCCAGCCTGAAGAAGTAGAGTCATTTAGCTGACTTGCCACTGACCTCAGAGACACAAAGGAACTAGGCCAGAATGGCCCAGCCTAAACTTTCAAACCCCAGATCTGTGAACTAAATAAAAGGTTGTTATTTTAAGTCACTTAATGTTGGGGTGGTGTGTTACACAGTATAGGTGACTGATACACAGGCTGTTTGCATAGGCTTACTTCAGAGACTTCAACTACCATGAAAAGCTGTCAGGTGCCTTGATCAGTGTATTATTAAGATAGGAAATGAGAACCAGATAATAGTGGCTTACACAGAAGAGAAGAATGTTTAATTCTCATGGAATAATCCTAGTGTCAGTGTCCTGAACTAATGTGTTAGGGACCTGGCCTCCCTCCAGCTTGTTGCTCTGCCACTCCAAAGCTATTTCCCCATCCACTGGTTAAATACAGCTCATCTCCATGGCCACACTCCAGCCAGAAAGAAGGGAAGATGCCTTTAGGGCACAGTCCAGAGGTTGTACATATATGTGTACACATGAACACATGTGCACACACATACCATCTACTCAAGGGCCATTGGAAGAACTTAGTCACATGACTACTTCTTGCTGCAGGGGAAGCTGGGAAACGTAACTGTTCTGGGCAGCCATATAAACACCTGGAATGGCATGTTCTGTTACCAAAAAAAGTAGAGAAGGATATGCTGGGAAGCGAGTGGTAGGCTCCACTAAATTGCAAAGTGTGTATTAGGGCAGTGTTTCTGGGAATTGGGTGGGACTGGCATTGAGGGGGAAGGAGATGGGTCTATTCTGCATCTCCATTTTCCCTCTTTCCCGGGGGGCCTTCTTTCTGCTTTCTCAACCTTGACACTGATGTGTCATTCTATTCTTGCCTTAATTTGGGTCTCCCAAAGTGCCCTCTGTAACACTCCTTAACTCTGGGAGCCCCAAGCTAGTGAGACCACTTGAACACACAGACAGTTTAGTTAGTGAGGGTGCCATATTCTCCTGATGGATCCTTAGCCATTTCCGATGACCACTGTGGAAACTCCTTGTATATTCACACGTTCACCCAATCTTTACTGGGCACCTGCTCTATGTTGACGTTATGCTGGGTAGTGGGATACAACAGTGAGTGGAAACAGATGTGGTCTGGATGAGCCAAAGACTAGACTACAGTGGGAGAGGGGCATTGTACCCCCAAATCATACACATATGTGGGAAACTGCAGCTTAGTGTGTCAAAGTAGAGGTGTGTGGGGTAGTGCATAGGGAGGTCTGAGGCTTGGCCAAAGAGGTGATATTTGAGCTGATCACTGGAAGTTAAGCAGGAGTTGTTTAGGTCAAAATGGGGTGGGGAGAGCCTTTCAGGTGCAGGAAACTGTGTATGCAAATGCCTTGGGGTAGAAGGTCAGCAAGTTCAGGAAGCAAGTGTGAGTGGATCAGATAATGTGAAGAAGGAGGTTGAGACGAGGCAGGGCAGAGGCTGGGATCAGGCTGGGAAGGGCCTAAAAGCCATGTTGGAAAGTTCCATTGCTCTAGTAGGGACACAAGAAGATTTTAAGGGATTTGAGTGGGGAAGTTTGGTCTCCACAATCAGGAAGCTCTCCTTGGACTTTCCTTTAAATGTAGACAGAGCTGAGCCACCCACTGAAGATGTGTCTGTGTCGTATGGGGCTTTGAGCCATCTATTCCCTGAGTGCTTGAATTTGGGAGGTTGTGGGTAGATTCAGAGCACCTGTGAGGTATGAGAAAGAAATCAGAGTAGGGCATGGGCTGCCACAGAGACCTCACATCTAACTCTCTGCCTGGAGCGGAGACATCTGATAGGCTGGCTGTTAAAGACTTTCCCTGGACCCCTGCTGTGTGTTTGCAGAGGATGGAGGTCATACCAATAGTCCTTATGACCTCTCTCTTGTCTCAGAACCAAATGTAAAATCTTCTCTGGATTAAATTTGACCCTATGAGCTTTGACTTCAAAAATAAGAAAAATCAATTCTTTCAGGAAGTAGAGTCAGAAGTATTTTCTCCATGGGGCATCTCCCAACCTCCTTCCAGTTTCTGGAAGGCCTGGAAAGGGTTCTCCCAGGAGCAGGGCACATACTCAACCCCTCTCACCTCCTACCTCACATTCCCTTCCCTGGTTGGGGTAAAGGGGAGCTGCAGGCTGTTGGGGGTTTGCACATGACTTTGGTAGACCTCATCTGTCCCAGGATCTGGTTTATAGGTCTGGGGTGAGGTGAACACTTCAGGGCCACCAGGTTTGGCCAGAAAGATCAGCTGAGGTAGGGACCAGGACCCTAGTCTGGAGCACTAGGGAACAAAGGCTTGATCTGCTGAAGGTGGTGTCAGGACAGCCAAGGGCTGGTGGCTTAGGCCACCGGGGTTGGGAGCTGGACCATGGGTCTGAGTAATGGACCCAGTGAAACAGCAATAAGACAGGACCCTCAGCCCATAGGCACAGTGAGGTTAAGTGACTTTCCGAAGGTTACACAGTAAGCCCCACGGCCAGAATTGAAATCCAAACTTGGAGCCCAGGGAGCAAAGAGTCTGCTTTCAATATCAAGAAAGTCCTCCCTTTTGGCTGTTCCAGCACAATGTTTCCCCTGAATCAGCTACAGTTACTGTTGACATCTTTCCACCTGGGAGCTCTGGGCTCTCTCATCTCCATTGTCCCAATTAGCATCAGGACTGTTTTCATTAGGTGATTTCCTGTTGGGAGAGATCCAAACATGTCTCTAAAGAATGCAGTTTCCGTTCTTTCCCTGCATTACCTGTCATAATGAATTCCCCTTTCAATGGAGTCTTTCCTTTGGATTTTGAATCAAACTTCAAAAGCTGCAACATAAAAGGCCAGCTGGAAAGGCCATATTTTGAGCTGATGCCCTTCTTCGTGGCCCTCCTGCTCCCTCCCCCTCCCCCAGTGGGCTGGTCTCCCCCATGAGAGCCACTCCCACCAAGTGAATGGTCACCGAGGGCCAGGCCCTGTGCTGACTACTGTCTAGGAGGGGCCACCTCACAGCCTCATGGCAGCCCTGTGAGGTGGGCATCAGGACCCCTATTTACAGATGCAGAGCCTTAGGCTCGGGGGGTGATGGGACCTGCCCAGTTTACACAAGCTGTTAAGGGACAGAGCCAGGCTTTGAACCTACACCTGCTTGGACTCTTAACTGCCCTCCACCTTTCTCCAGGAGCCCACAAGGATATGAGGAGGTGATGACAGTGGAAAATATGGCCGTGTTGTCCGTGGGAATGTGGGTAATGAGTGTGAGGGGCTGTGCAGAGTTGTGGCTGGGAAGGGGATGCCCTGGCAGGACCACATTTCCCAGACCGTCTTGCATGAAGGTGGGGCCACATGACCAGCTCATACCAGGGTAGTAGGACAAGTGAGGTAACACTTCTGGTCCAAGGTGATTAAGAAGCAAGTGTGCCTTCTCCACTCTCTGTTTCCCCTCTAGAAGCAGAGAAATCTGAGGCCTTGGTGGAGGGCGGAGCCAAGAGATGGAAGGAGCCTGGGCCCTGAATCACCGTGTGGAGGGAAGCCGCCTGCTGGCCGGTGGTGTCAGAGGCAATGGGAGCCTTTTGTGGGTTTGACTGGAGTCAAGGCAGGATGGGAAAAGGCAGCTGCGTCCTGCAGCCCCGTGAGACTGAGGAAAGGGATGCTGGTGGCCCATGGCCCTTGTTGGTCTTTGAGGATCAGGGCCTCCTGGGATTCCTGGGAACAGAATCCCTGGGGGACAGCAATGAGGAACCTTGATAGTGGACCTGCACCACCACATTCCAACCTGGCCGCAGAAATAATCTCCTATGTCCTCCCTGCAGCCAGGCCCTGCGCTTCCCTGACAAACAGGAGGAGATGGATGCCTTGCATGCCTGCCTTTCCTCTCTGGTAAGGTCCGTTATTCCATTGTTGACACCCTGTGAAGAGCAGCTCCACCCAGAAGGCACAGGGGCCAGCTGGCCTTTCTAGTCTGAGCCCAGAGGGAGCAGGCTGTGTCCCTGACACCTGTCAAACACGCAGGGAATCCCAGGCCTTACCCACACCCTTCCTGACTCCTCTTTGGAGGGAGGACACGGGTCAGCTAGGCCTCTAGTGCTGGGCTGTGGGACTTCAGCTGCTCTCAACCCCTTGGTCATTGGTGTGAGGCTGCTAGGATGCCCTCCCCAGAGCTGGGCTAGGTCCCGGAGGCTGATGGTGAGCAGAATGTGCAGGGCCAGGCCCTGGATGCCTTCTCCTGCCAGAAGTGAGGAGGATGGACTGGAAAGTGTTGCAAACCCAGAGGCACATTCAGAGCTGGGTTGTCAGTCATCCATGAACCTGCGGCTTATTCCACCAGCACAGGCCAATTGGCCGAGGGAATTTAAGTGAGCATCTCACATGGTCTGCCCCTCTCTTTCCCCACTGCTCTGCCAAGTCAGGCCCACCCCAGCTCCTGCCTGGACACTGTCCCTGTCCGCCAGACCTGCCCGCACACTGCCTCTGAGTGGGTTTCTAAAGCACAGCTCTGACAGTGTCACAGCCGCTATATTTGAGGGCTCCTCATTTGCTACTGGAGGAAGCCACTCAGCTTCCCAGGCCAGGCCACCAGGATCAGGCCTGTGACTGCCACGCAGGAGGGTGTGGCACTGCAGTGCTTAAGACCTAAACTCTAGGGTAGAGATGCAAATTAGGTCTCTGCCACCTACTACCAGCTGTGTGGCCCTGGGCATGTTACTTAACCTCTCTGAGCCTTAGTTTCCTCATCTATAAACTGGAAATCCTAATATCCACCCCCAAGTGTTGTTTCAAAGATAAATGAGATAGTACCTGTAGAAGGCTTACAACAGTGTCAGATGTGTGTCAGCTCTTCGTTTGTGCTGACTCTCGTGAATATATTTTTCTCTGGGTCTGATCAGCATTTTTCCTTTGAGATCAGGCCCTCCTCTCGCTCTTGCTCACCTTACCCTTGGGCTGACCACTCAGAGGAGCCCATGCATTTCTTTTTAAGCTCAGCCAGCCGGAGTTGGAGTTTCTGTCACTTGCAACCACACAGGTCAAGTCTGCCTCTGCAACCATCCTCATCCTCCCCTATTCCTGGAGCTGAACCCCCTACCTCAGCCTTACCAACTGGCCCTTCAAACATGCCTGGCATCTTCCTGCCTCTGTGCCTTTACTCTTGCTGTTGCCTCTGCCTGGATGCTACATCCCCTAAACTCTTGGTTCACCAAAATGCTGCACACCCTTCAATGCACCAGCACCCACGGGCCTTGGAGGCAGAGGACAGAAATGGACTCTGGTGTCAGAGAGCTGTGGTTTCATCCCCACCCCACTTCTCACTTGCCGGGTGACCTTAGACTTGTTATTTAACTGTTCCAAGCTTCGGTTCAATCATCCCTCACATGGAGCTGGTAATGCCAACCCCACAGCCTTCTTAAATAGATTGAATGTGATAGTTCATGAGAAGGGCTTGGTACACAGTGGGTGCCTAATAATTGCTGGTTGACACAATCGGTGCTGGGCTGACATAAGCCAGTTCTGCTCCAGCACTTCACCTCCAGAAGAGCAGGCAAGATCCCTGGGAAATCTCAGCCAACAGACTTGCTTTGAGAAAGAGAAATAGAAAATATTCTAATTCCAAAGAGTAAATGTCAGAGGCTTGGGAAGGATTCTGAGTTTCTGAAAATAAACATCGGCACAGAAGGGAAGGAGCGAAGAAGGGAGGGAGAGGGGGAGAGGCAGAGGTGAGGTGCCGACCCTGGGAGAGGCAGAGAGTGGGAGTGGGGGTGTGGCTGGGACACAAGGTGCTTCCCTGAGACCCTGGGGAGGGGTTTCAGACAACCTCTGGGCGTTCCTGGAGGAGGGGCAGAGGGCCTGCCACTGATGAGGGGACTCTGGTGTCACTGAGCACAGTCTGGGGATGATGAGTCACCTTCTTCAAATCTCTCATCAAACCTCGATGCTGCGAATCCAGCAGGGCTGCGGATGCCGTCTGCGGATGAGGATGTTGGAAACCCTGCAAAACCGCCAACACCGGGGCTTCCCTGGTGGCGCAGTTGTTGAGAGTCCGCCTGCCGATGCAGGGGACGCGGGTTCGTGCCCCGGTTCGGGAGGATCCCGCATGCCGCGGAGCAGCTGGGCCCATGAGCCATGGCCGCTGAGCCTGCGCATCCGGAGCCTGTGCTCTGAACGGGAGAAGCCACACGGTGAGAGGTCCGCGTACCGCAAAAAAATCAAAAAACAAAAACAAAAAACCTCCAACACCATCACCTGCCAATTGAAAGGTGGTTCCTCCTGACACCTCTACCTCTTCCTAGAAGCTTTCCCTGAACACCCCAATCTACATGGAGTTCACTGCTTCCTCTTCTTCATTGTATCTGCACCCTCCACAGGCTTCCCTTCTTGCTTATTTCACGTAAGTATCTAAATATAATTTATATTAGAACCCCCCTACCCTATAACAGGAAACTTCCTCAGGGCAGGGGCTGTGTCTGATTCAGTTCTGTGTCCCCAGCCCTCATCAAGGTTCATGTTGGTTTGTCCCTTACTTTGTTCTCAAATGCAACCAAACTGGACAGTTCCCCGCGAGTAAACCTCTGCTCTTCTCTGGGCCTCAGTTTCTCTTCCTGTAAAATGGTGCGGTAATACCCCTCACCTTGCCGGGGCTGTGAGGACACAGTGAGATGTGCGTGAGATGCCGGGTGCAGCGCCAGCACCCTGACAGGCAGGGCAGGCAGAGCGTCCGTCCACCTACCTCCACCCCAGGACATCTGCTGCCATTTCCTGGGACGCTGCTGAGACATCACTGGTCTAAGCTTTTCAGCAGCATTTTACCACTTTGTCCTCATAACCCACAGGCGGGCTGAGATGACGGTCCTGGTGATCCATTTGAAATGCAAACTTCTGTCCACCAGCTACTTAAAGCACCACAGAGGCCCCGCTGCTCCTAAAGCAAAGACCACCAACCTTGAGCTTGGCTTTCAAGACCCCAGGAGGCCAGCTCCTGCCCCGACCCCTCCAGCCCCACCCACACCAACCTGGGTGTGGAAACTGAGGCTCTGAGAGACAACAAGACTCCCCAAGGCCACCTGCCTGGAGACGGCAGAGCCGGATTCAAACCCAGGCCCGTTGGGGTCAGTCCCTGGGCTCCACCTGCCCCATAGACTGCCCAGAAACGCCGCCTCCAGGGAGTTCGTGCCCTGCCCACCCCACCACCACCCGGGCCTTGTCACAGCTGGAAGAGATGCTTCTTCCCCACGTCTGTGTTTCACAGTCACAGGCTGTCCAGCCCAGGGCGCTCACTGACCCGCGCTCCGCTTGCCTCCTGCCCTGGCCCTCCCCGCAGGCTCGGGCTCATCCTGATTTGCTTCCCCCAGCTTCACCACACCCATCCACGTAGACAGGAGCCCGTGGGAGGCACCGGAGGCTCTGATCTGTGTCAGCTGTGTTTGCCGAGGACACGGGAGCCTTTGAAGGAAGAGTGATTCATAACCACGTGGTTTGTGTCCGGCTCAAGCCTCGCGTGGATGTTCCCTTGGCACCTCATTAAAGAACGAATATGGCAGGTTTCAGAGGGTCTGAGGACAATGCAGTCGGTGTGTCTCCTCTGACCTTAGTGGGGCCTTTAGAAGCATCTCCATGCAGTCACACAGGTGCGGCTGAGCACCAGCAAACAAGGACAGCCATGCTGGTGTCACCAGTAGCGATTCAGCAGTGGTGGCCTGGGTGGATCACAGGGGCTGTGGGCACGCGGGGGCTCCCTGCCTTCCCTGATTCCTCCTGCAGCCCATCATGCAGCAACATCTCTGGGTGCTGTTTGGATCCTTCATTCAACAAGTATTGTTGAGCCAGGCTTGCCTCCCTCTTCCTATCTCCTTTATTCAGTTACTCAGGCTGTCAGGCCCTGAGCTGGGAGCATACAGGAACAGAAATAGGGTGTTTACCCTCAGGGGCTCACGGTATGATGGGGGAGGCAAGTGCCTAAGAGGACAAGCACAACACAGACTGGTTCTTGTCATGATGGGGGTAAAATTGGGTCTCTTTTTAGAGACACTGAAGCCAGGTCAGAGGCACTTGTGCTTGAGTTCTGGCTCTGCCACCGACGGGCTACGGGACTCTGGGCTAGTTACTTACCTCCCTGAGCCTCGGATTTGTCATCTCTACAACGGGATCCTGTTGGGACATTGGGAGGACTGAATTAAGTGCTTGGTCCAATGCCTGGCACACAGTAGGTGCTTATTAGACAGTAGCTTTTATTTATACATCCAGTGAGCAGGTATTAGGTGAGCATCTGCTATGTGCCAGGCCCTGAACTGAGAATTCAGTGGTGAAGAAAAGCCAGATGCAGTTCCTGTCTTTGGGGATTTTAGGGTCTTGATCAGGGGGCTGAATTAGAATCATAAACAGATCAGCACTGAAGGGAAGAGTGGAGTCCTAGGGGGCCTGTAAAGAGGGTCCTTCCTGGAAGATGGAAAGGGCAGAATGGATGCAGAGTCATTAGGGGTAAATGACAGGGCTGGACGTCAAGTTGGGTGCCAGAGGAAAGGAGATGTCAAGGATGGCGCCCAGGATCCTGGCTGGGTAACTGGGTGGGTGGATGGAGGTGTCATTCATGGGGAGCGAGGACTGGGGAGAAGCCAGGTTTCTAGGGCAGGGAGCTCATGAGCTTCGACTTGGGCATGTTGGGTTTGTGATGACATTGAGCCTATTTGCGCGATGAAGAGCTGGGGGCCTTAGGGGTCTTGCTCTGCCAACCCTGAGCTGAGAAGTCCTGAGGGATCCAGAGAAGAAAGGCTGGCTCTGTCCTCAGGGGCTCACACTGGGGTGCATGGGCCATCACAGGTGGAGGTTTTGTTGGGCACAGTTGATGGGGGTGCAGGGAGGAGGTGGGGTTGTCTCTGCAGGGGTCACCTCTGGGCTGAGTCTTAGAGGATGTGTAGATTCACCAACAGAGACGGGGAGAGTGAGTGGGCAGGGGAGAGGCCTGCAGAGGCTCAGGTGCACGGAGAGAGAGCCGCGCAGTCAGGGAACTGGGAGCATGCGGGTTGCTGTAGTGTTGGCAGCACAGGAGGCCAGGAGTCAGGGCAGGAGGGGCCTGGAATGCTGGGTACAGAGTTTGCATTTCAACCCATGGGCCACAGGGACTCAGCGTCCTTTCTTGTTTCAGCAGGAGCATGTGCTCGGGGCCACGCGTTTGGGAAGGTACCTGGGTGCAGGTGAAACAGGGAGGGAGACTGTGGCAGCAAAGACATCAGTTAGGAGGCCTCTGCAATGGTTTGGCTGCAGATGAGAGCCAGGTGGCAGCAGTGAAGATGGCAGGAAGTGGGTGGGTATGAGTGGCCTCAGGGGAGCTGAAAGGAGTTGGTGCCCGTGCAGGGCATGGCACTGATGACGATCAGTGGGCTCAGCAGTATGGAAAAGCTGGTAACACTGGCCGAGTGCTCTGGGAGCCACCAGCAGGGATGACAGGCAGGTCCCTGAAGGGTCACTCTGCACTGGATGAGTCACACCACATGAAGAGCACCTCACCCACCTGGGGACCACAGGTGATGGGGGTGGGGTGATTGGAGGTGATAGAAACAAACACGTGTTGTTTATGACAGGCTAGGCATTGTCATCAGGGCTTTACATGGACACATGTGATCATCTTCACAACAGTCCTGTGAGGTATGTGCCGCTATCACCCCATTTTACAGGTAAGACAGAGAGAGGTTTAGTAATGTGCCCAAGGTCATACAGCTAGTTAGTGGAAAAGCAAGGACTTGAACCCAGACAGTAGCTTCTGAGTCTGTGCTCTTAACCATCACTTTCCATGGGCTGTAGGAGACGACTACGCTGCGCCACCGCCTGGGAAGGGCTGCCACGACACAGGATAAGAGCACCAGCAAGTCAGGTAGTGGGCAATCACTTCTAGCTGTAGGGATCAGAGAAGGTTTCCAGGACGAGGCAGCACTTTAACTTGGTGTTAAGGAGTAGGGAGTGTTTGAAGAGCCGAGTGGTAACATGTCAATCACAGTGGTTATTACAAGCAACAGAACTAGTTCAGGATGATTTAAGCAGAAAAGGAGTTTATGAAATAGTTGGGGGTTGTTTGCAGAATCACTGAGAGAGTTGGAGAGTCAGGTTTGGGGGCTGTAGCACCAGGGGCAATGCCCCAAATCATCCCACTGGTGACAGCATCTCAGCCTCCTCCATGGAGCCCTGGACCCACAGCTTGTACCACCCTCACCACCACCACCAGATGCTTCAGGCTACAGCTGGACCACTGCTATCTCATTTCCCACAGATGATAGGGGGCATGTTCCAACCTCTGTCCCCACCATCACCAGAACAGACTCAACAAAGAGAACCACTTCCTATTGGGCTTTTTGCCCAAAGTGTAGACCGTGAGGTGGGGGATCTGATTGGAGGAGCCACATCACATGACCTGACCCAAGCTGCAAAGGAGGCTGGGAAAAAAACATGTCTGGCACTTTTGGGTCTATGTCCCGTGATGGCATATTCTCCAATCATAGGAAAAAATTTCACCAATAACATAAAAAGCACTTCGACAGGGCAATGGCCATGATTTCAGGTGACAAGTTTGGTGATTGGGACAATAAAGAGGAGGGAACAACAAAGGATGTATGTGGAGAACTCTTCGGGTGGAGCAGGAAGACGAGAACACAAGCTTCTGTCCAAACCTGCCTCTCAGATCCTATCCATCAAGTCCATTGAAAATTGGAGGAAGTTGGGACTGGGCAGCGTGTGTATGTGTGCCTCTGTGTGTTTGTGTGTCTGTGTATATGGTGTGTGTATACATAAGAATGGGGCTGACTTTGCCTTGCCCTATGCTGTTTCCTCCATGAATTCCGATGTCTGAGGTTGAATGACAGATGCTGAGATGCTGTCCATGATGCTGCAGCCTAATCATTCCTGCCTCGCTTTGATCTTGGTCAAGCCGTTTAACCTCTGAGTTTCCTCCTCTGTTAAGAGAAAGGCTGGGGCTTCCCTGGTGGTGCAGTGGTTGAGAATCTGCCTGCCAATGCAGGGGACACGGGTTCGATCCCTGGTCTGGGAAGATCCCACATGTGCCCGTGAGCCACAATTACTGAGCCTGCACGTCTGGAGCCTGTGCTCTGCAACAAGAGAGGCCGCGATAGTGAGAGGCCCGCGCACTGCGATGAAGAGTGGCCCCCACTTGCCGCAACTAGAGAAAACCCTTACACAGAAATGAAGACCCAACACAGCCATAAATAAATAAATAAATAAAATTTAAAAAAAAAAGAGAAAGGCTGGCTTTATGCTCCCTTTCACTCTAGGGTTCTATGGCTTTTTAATAAGAAAAACTCAAAAATATATTGATTATTATGTGCCAGGCATCCCATAAGCTCTTAGAAGCTTTATGTCATTTACTTATATATACATAAAACAGAAATAATCCTACTTCTGTTATTGCTGCCAGATGAGGAAACTGAGGCTCTCAGAGGTGAAATAACGTGCCCAAGGTCACACAGATCATTAACCGCAAAGCAGGCTCTCCCTGCTGTGCTGGACCACACATTCCCACCCTGCACTTGGGCAAATTCCAAGCCTGCCTTCAAATACTAGCTCCATTTCCCCAGAGAGGGAACCACTTCATTACAAAAGAAGAAACACTTCATTACAAAAGGCCCCTCTTCAAAAAGACAAAACAAGGAGACCAATTAAAGTCACTTGGATTCAGCATCACTTTGGAAATCGATGCGCTATGACTGTGAATCCAGCATCTGCCGGCAGCTGCCTAATTTTAGCTGGATCTTTGCAGGCTTCTCACCAGGCTCATCCGCCCCCGTGGACCAGCAGAGCGGTTCCCAGAGCATCACTGATTTTTTTAACTAAAGTGTCCTAATGAAATACAAATCTCCTCTTACTCAGAGAGCTGTCTGCCGTGGCGGCACAGAAGAAACACCACCAGGAGAACGATAATCACTATTTCACTGGAAAGCCACCCTCTTGCACTGTGGCCCCCACGCTTTTCCCTCCTTTTATCTTGGGCTCACAGCTCAGGCCTGGAAAACGGATACATTTTACTGTCAACTTTGTCACAGAGAGATGGGGGGAACAGCCATTCATAATGTGTGGAAGATGTTTTTAGTTATGTGCAAGCTCCCCGTGATGAGGGCCCTTGGCCTCTATTTATTTGCAGGACGGGGAGTTCGTGGGAGGGTTATTTAGTGCTCCTATCTGGGGGCACTCAGCCCAGCACCAGTGCAAGTGGCTAAGGAGATGACAGGGGAGAATCGGGGTCCCAGAGAATGCAAACGCTGTCCTCGGAGAGCAACAGCCTCTGTGCCACGGCACAGCAGGCAGGAAGAGCAAAGTGTGTGGTCTCACAGCCTCTCCCTGGACGGGAAGGCTTTCCAGGAAACCAGGGGGGAGAAAAGCACAGGGCCCTTCGGGGACAGGTGCCCCTCTGGCCAGCTGGACGTCACATCTAAGTGTCCAGCCCCTCATTCTACATAGGGCTCTGACCACCAGAGGGGGAAAGGTAACTTGCTCTAAGGTCACACAGCAAGTTGGTGACAGAAGGTGGCTACTGATGTCCTTCACGAGATGGTCAGCTTGGTGACACCAGTGTCCGGCAAGGATTAGTGAATAATCCTTGGTGATAAATGCAATGTAAACCTACACGCTGATGTAATCCATCCAGTGCAGACTCCAACCACGTGACCTGGCTTTAAGTACTATGGTAGCTCCACTGCCTACTGTGTGACCCTGGGCGAGTAACTGGACCTCTCTGAGACTTGGTTTCCTCAGCTGTGAGATGGGGTGATGCTGGTACCCACTTCCTGGGGGTGTTGGTAGGATATACTGAGAAAAAGCAAGTCCAGCATTTAGCACCGTGCTGGAAACACAGAAACCCACTAAAATAAGAATTTTTAACACTAGAACTATTTTTCACCATTAACCTATTTGCTGTATTCTGCGATGGCATCTATCAGAACACCACTGATTGAATAACAGCTTTTGAAGGGGGAAGAAAACAAAAGGAAAAATGAAATTAAATTTCTAGATCAATTGAAAGAAACATCTTTGTTCTGGAAAGTTTAAAATGGAGACCCCCACATTGAAGACATGCAAAACGAATATCAAAAGGCTGTGTCTAGATTTCAGATTCCTGGAAATGCCCCCAGGAACTGCCCAAGGACGGGGAGGAGGGGCAGCAGCGCTGTGCAGGGGAGCAGACCGGAGCTCTACTCTGCTGCCAGCTGGCAAGTGGCCTCAGCAAGTCCCTCGCTGGCCTCGGTTTCTTGCCTGATCAATGATCAGGTGGCATTAGACGATCCCTCCAGCTTCTAGCCCTGGACCTGGCAGCAAAGGAGGGAATTCCTCTGCCAGCCTCAGCTGCAAACTTGAAGGCTCTTGGGGGTGGGGTTTCTTGCCACATTTGGGGGCACCAGCCTCTCCTGGTGACCTGCACCATCCCTCAGGCCCATGAGCAAAGAGCTTGGAAGCAGAGACCACATCCTGATAGGACTCACCTCCCAGGGACAGTAGGCTCTGTGCTCCCAGGCCCCAACCCTGCGTGTTCTCTGGAGGCCTCTACTCACCTCTCGGGCCACCCCCTGCCATCCTAGACTTGCCCACAGGATTTCTGGAAGGCCGACCCTGCCTACTGAATCCCCCTACTTCAGGAGCTAGGAGGGTAGCCTTTGAGGGGGTGAGATGGAGAAGCGGGAGGGTAGGAGCCCGGAGGGAGAAGGGAGATGAGATGATGAACTCCGAGTGGTTGTGTTTACTCCCTTTTGCTCCAAGTTACCTTTAAAGAGATTACAATTCCACTCTAATCCCCTTTATCTCCATACAGTGCTTCTAAAAACGGAGCACCTTGACATTTTAAGAGGAAAAAAAATCAGGAAAAGATGAGATATGCAATATCCAGTGTAAACTGAGGATGGAGAAATTTCAATGAACTCATAGTCAAATCTCTTTAATGCCTTGAAAAATAAAACCATACAGAGTATTCCACGAGGAAAGCCCAGCTCTGAGGTAGAAAGAAGGCTGGTGGGGAAGGGGATGGGGGCAGGTGGGTCCTGCTGGAGCAGAGGTCTGAGATATGCAGTGAGGGTGGGTTCTGGGGAGCTGACACAAGAAATCTGGGGCCTGGGCTCCCCAGGAATCTGCACATGTTAATCCCTCACCTGCTTCCTAACTCTTTGCCAATTGGCTCCTGGGCCAGCTCTCCATGACAAGGTCTCATCAGCAAGTGTTCGCCTGGACATCTAACTCCTGACCTTGCCCCACTCCCAGCCTCTTTCTGGTCGCCCCTGACTTTGTGCTCACTGGTCCCCTTCCTTCCCTCCCCCAGCTTCTGTCCACTCTGTTTCTGCTGCTACATTCCATTCACTACTTCTTCTCTGAAGATGCCCCAAGCTGTGTTCCATAGTCCCTTCTCCTTGACCTACTAACAGATCTGGGGCTTAGAGACTCTAAAAAGAGACTTAGGAACATGTAGGTCAGGATTACGGGCAATGGGCACAGGAAGGAAGCAAAACCATGATAATGGCAACAGATAATGCTCGTTTTGATGGTTTTTTTTTTTTTTTTAAAATAATACAAAACCTTAGAGAGAGACCTAAGGCAAGCTCCCAGGGATCCAGTGCTGGACTCAAAGAACTATTACGTGTTACAGCTCCATATCCACTCACAACTCCAGCGCAATCATTCCTACATCATATATTCTGTGCTTGTGGCTACAATAGATGGTCTGACCAGACTGGCCAAACGCCTCAGACCACCTTAAAGCTGAGATGGGGAGCCTGCATCTCTCCTCTGTTCAGCACAGGATGGTCTTCAAATGCTCTTTCTTCAGTAGACCGGTTCCCCCCCTTTCCTCTGGCACGTGTCCCCTCTCACAGCTGGCCTCTCCCACTGTCCTGTGGTCCTGAATTCTTAGCTTATCCTTGACCCCAGCCTGTGGTTTGATGGACGCTGCACTGTTCATCCTGGAAGCAGCCTTTGCCTTGAGTTGTAATTTTGCTTGATGAGTGTACTTGCTGTTCTTCCAAGCCCCACCTGCCTGGGTATGGAAACCATCCCTGGACAAAGTCTTTGTATACCTGTGCTTGACCCACGGTACCAGTCATGTCCTCCTCTCCAGCCCCAAGAGGACAAAACCCCTTGTCATAAACGCTCATGACAAGATACTCAGTATTTGTCATCACTGGTGCTTTCCTTATAGACGTGATGGATGACTTCAGGCTGATGTAAGACTGGAGGCAGCACATTCAAGGAGAAAGAAGATGAACCGGGAAGCAGACACACCTGGTTTCAGATCCCAGTTTTACCATTTGCAGATCATGTGACCTTACCAAGTCACTCCCCACCCTTTGATCTCAGATTTCTCCATACAGTGACCTGACAGTGTAACTTCAAGGCCAAGCCCGGTGACTGACACGTGCCATATACAATACCATGGTCCACCTACCCCCATAGTACCTAGAGCTAACCTCTTTTTTAGAATTTCTCCTATTTTATTTTAATCATCTGTTTATTTGCCTGTAGTCCTCACAGGCTCAAGAACTCCTTGAGGACAGGAATCACATCTTGCTTGTATTCTTAGCCTCTAACCCAGTGTCTACTGTGCAACAGGTGTCAGTATATGTGGCAGATTTAGTGGAACACAGTGGGGTTCTCTGAATACTGCTTCACCCCAATCACTGGGGTTTCCTTCCCCAGCAGCACTGTGTAGTTATCCAACTTCCTTGGTCTGTCCTCCACATCTATCACCTTCTCTATATTCATTGTTTTCTTAGCGTCAGCAATGTGTTTTTTTGTACATCTTAGATTGATACATTTCATATGTGACTTTAAAGCTTCAGTTAATAGTTCAATAAAAAAGTTGTATATATAGTATATATATTGTAAATATATAGTATACAGTATACATAATGTATAGTATGGTATATATACAGTATAATATAGTATATATAGTATATATAGTGTATGTGTATGTGTGTGTATATACACACATCATTTTTTATGTAGCATGTAATTAATACTATGAACCATGATAGTGGAATGTCTTCTTTTGAACTTGTTGCCTTTTTTATTGCATTTTATGGTAGCAAACAGCTTTAGTAGATACCCTATTGCTAATTGGAAACAATGAGAATGATTTTATAAACTGTATTTTCTTGAAGTCTTTAAGACCTAAGGATTGTTTTTATCCTAATGAAACTCCAAGGATTGTCCAAAGAAAATAATATTGTCCGTTGAATATCTCAAGCAACTGCTTGAGAACCACTACCCCATAACTCAGTAGCTTCAGGCCTCCCGGGATGAGGCAGCGGTGTGAGGGGTTTCTTCTCTGCGTCCCTGGAAAATGCTTTCGTTACATGGCAGTGAACTCACTGCAGGCCGAGCAGGACTCCGTGATAGCCTTGTCCGTCCTGTTAGCCCAGTTGCTGGGACAGGCTGACCGCAGCTTGATAGGGTGCTCTTCCAAAGAGATCAATAAAAATAAATCATGATTCCTTTTGAAACATTGTCTAATAACTCCATTTGTTTAGCAGCCAAACTAAGGCATGGAAATTCCAGAACAACAGAAAAGGTCTGTGCAGGGCTTGTGCCACAGTTTCCTGGCTGCTGAGACAGTTTAACCTGTCCTGTAGCCTGTAAACCCTCTACCCAGGGCCTTTGGAGCTATGAAATACGTCGGCCAGGGGGTGAGGGACTGTAAGCAGAAAGTGTCTGTAAGTGAACAGGCTAATGAGGTTGAAGTGGGACCGGTCACCTCAGGCCAGGGTCCTGAGCATGGTCCACAGGCCACCACAGCCCCTGCTGCCCCTGTAACCCATCTTGACCGGCTGTGCAGACCCACTGGAAGTCACGCGGGTCCCAGGCAGCATGTGGCAGGGTGAGAAACACCTATGTTCACTTCTCCAAATTTGTTCTTTTCCATTATGATTGGAGTGATTTCCTGAAACTGATTTTCCGTGTCCTTCGTGGAATCTCCATTCATGCTTACTCACTTTTATTGATTTTCATGGCCTTCATCTCTGTAACATTTTCATTCATGCTTCCTTTTCTTTCTTGAGATACACCAGCTCATTTTCAACTCTCTCTTTTTATAACTCTCATCCGTAGCTTTTCTTTGAGCTCTTGGCTCCTTGAGTTTCTTATTTTGTTTTATGTTTAGTCAACCTGCTAGGCTATCTGAACTTCTCTTCTGGATCTTGAGTAATTCTTTTTATGAAGTAAGTTCTTCATCTACCTTTTGTTTATGTTCCTTTTTTCTCATTTCTTTTTCTTTAGTGAGGGGCTGTTTCTGTGTGCAAGTCCTTGCTGGTCCCTATCCATTTCTGAATGGAGTTGGCCAATTGTTCTGGGAGCAGGGTGATCCTCAGCTTCCATTTGGGTTTGTGATCTCAAACACCCTCCCCCCGGGATTCCCCGGTGGCACAGTGGTTGAGAGTCCGCCTGCCAATGCAGGGGACGTGGGTTCGTGTCCCGGTCCGGGAAGATCCCACATGCCGCGGAGCAGCTGGGCCCGTGAGCCATGGCTGCTGAGCCTGTGCGTCCGGAGCCTGTGCTCCACAACGGGAGAGGCCGCAACAGTGAGAGGCACGTGTACCACAAAAAAAACAAAAAACAAAAAAACAAAAAAAACACCCTCACCCCAAATGTGTCATTTCCTTTGTCAAAGGCAGGGGGTCGGTTTTCAGGGGACAAGAATTTAGAATGCCTCCGGGCAAAATACCAGTCAGTCATTCACAGACTCTGTGGGCTGTGAGCTGAGATCCACCTCACTCTCTTCACCTTGGTTGTGTCCAGGAGACCAGAGTCGACCCTGGCAATGGCTTGTCGGCCTGAGATCTGTCTCCTCAGCCCATCACCCCTGCCATGCTGAATCGGGGCAATGGTTAGATGGTCACACATTCACCCCAACTCACCCTGATCTAAAGGTCACTGCCGCAGCTTTCAAGGATGTTTTCATGTAGAACGTAGCCTTCACATCTCACTGAATGACAATTTCATCCTTCCAGTACTTGGAAGTCATCCCTGACTCCTGTATTTCTCTCACATCCCACCATGAATCCATCAGCAGATCCATCTTGTTGGCTCCCTTTCAACATGTGTCCAGAATTCTTCCCCTTCTTGCCACCTACCTTGCAACCACCTTGGTCTACGCCACCACTGTCTCTTGCTTAGAAAACTGTCAGAGCCTCCAAACTGGTCTCCCTCCTTCCTGCTTTGCCCCCACATTGATGCAGTGAGCAGGGTGGTCCTGCTAAATATGACATCTCATGTCATCCCTCTGCACCAAAGCCCTTTAACCTCTTGTCATTCCCCTGCATTACAGCTCTGCAAGGGCTCCCATCTCACTCAGGCCCATGAAGCCCCATCCACTCTGACCATCAGCATGTTTCTGCCCTCCTCTCCTACTTCCCCAACCCCTAGCTCCCTCCACCTCATCCACGTGGCCTCCTTGCTCTTCCCTGATGCTCCGGGAATGCCCCTGCGTGGCCTCACCATCAGCTGTTCCCCCTGCCCAGAAGGCATACCCTCATCTGCATGGCTAACTTCCTTACCTTTGAAAATCTTTCCTAAATGCACTTCCTCACCAGGTCTCCCTTGGCCACATTATTTCACACTTCATCTTGCCCTCACCCTGTGTATTCTCAACCCCCTTGACTTGGCTTTACTTTTTCTTTTTCCCTGGTGCTTATATGCCGTTTATTTCTTTATTCTGTTTGTTGGTGATCTGTCCCTCCCACTTAGAACACAAGCTCCATAAAGACGGGAAAATTATATTGACTACTGCAAGATCAGTAGGGCCTAGAACCGGGCCTGACACTCCGTAGGCCCTCATTAAATATTTGTGGGATGAATGAGGGAATGAATGAACGCATGAACGCAGAGATATCCGTGTCCTGCTCAAGGTCGGAGCCCATCTACAGAGTCCACCGTCACAGCTATTTCACAGTATTCCAGGCTCTCAGCAAAGTGAGGAAGTTGGTGCTGTAGCATTTCCTTGCCTGATAGAAGAGGGGGACCATCTTCTCCCACTTTTTTCACCCTTTATTGCTTTTGCAATGAGTTTCACCCACCATCATCAACCACACTGAAGTTCATTGTCCGGATAGCTCTGGACTATTGTAACCAGCCGAGAACCCCTCTTGTCACAGGGCCTAGGTCTGCTGGTGAGGACACTGGAGCTGGTCACCGGTACCACATGCTCCTGGCTGAGGGCCCCAGGGAGGAAGGGCAGCAGAATCAAGGCTGGCAGTGACCCCTGTCAGAAGATGCCACCTCCAACTTTAGTCCCAGCTTTAAGACATCAGCACGTCCACTGGTCAACTTTGCAAACTTTTTGTTCCTCCTGCAAACGATGGGACAAATCAGCCTAATGGACCTGCCTTATTTGCTGGTGCAGCAGGAGATGGAGTCTGTCGGCCACCTGCAGGCCCATTTCCAAGTAGGTCAGGCATCAAGCTGCCAGTCCGCGGCTGGTGTGAGCCCTGACTGATGGTGGTGGGTTTGCTCTTCTCCTGATCTCTCCGGGGCAGCCATGTCTCCCCTCCCTCGGGGCAGAATGAGCCTGTCTTCTCTGCAGCCACGCAGGCCTGGCTCTCTTCTTGAATCTTCATTCATGCTTCTTGGGGGATCCAGGCTCTTACCGAGGTGGGTACCTCATTAATTCTCCTGATTCTGAGTGATGTCGCAGGCTCTGTTACCCCACCATTGGCTCTCCCTCCTCTCTGCTGGGTGAAGATCTGGTTCCAGTTACATGTGATGGGCCCCCATAGAAAAGAGGAAGATGGGGGGCAGGCAAGGCCCTGGACCCCAAATGCAAGGAAGCAAGGTAAGAATCAAGCAGCCAGTCTACTCTGGACTGTGGTGTTATAGACACTCTGACACTCTGATACACTCAGGTTATCCTTAAGGCCTCTCCCCCAGGTCAGCCCATACAAGACATTCCTGGAATCTGTCTATTTCTCCTATCTGCATGGCCATCAGCCTGGTCCATGCATCACCGTCTCTCTCCTGGACAACCCAGCTGTGGTCCAACTGCCTCCCATTCTCTGTACAGCATCCAGGTGGTTAGATCCTTCCCGTCCCTCCCCTTCCCAACCCCCTCCAGTTAGAGGTGGGTTTACATGTGGATTTAGCTTCATAGCCTTCCATGCCCAGGCCCCTTCCTAGGTCCTGGGGTGGGGCAGCAATGTGGTTAAGGCACAGCCTAATTCAAGGATTAATTGGGGTTCATGGCTGCTCAAGAAGTTTTAAAAGCCCTGAAATCTCACGGCTCCTGTGTGAAACAACCTGATAGAGGTTTTCCCAAGTTTGACAACAATCGTAAAAATTTACAGGACAACTCATCAATAATGAATTGTGACGATGAAAATAAAACATTCAGAAACCATCAATAATAATAATAATAATAATTTCTGTCAAACTCTGCTAGAGGAAAGGTTAAATTATCTTTCTATCCTTTCTACAGAAAATGATATCACAAATTATCATCATAAAAGATGTCCTCTGGGGGCTTCCTTGGTGGCACAGTGGTTGAGAGTCCACCTGCCGATGCAGGGGACACGGGTTCGTGCCCCGGTCTGGGAAGATCCCACATGCCTCGGAGCGGCTGGGGGCCCGTGAGCCATGGCCTCTGAGCCTGCACGTCCGGAGCCTGTGCTCCGCAACGGGAGAGGCCACAACAGTGAGAGGCTCGCGTACCGGAAAAAAAAAAAAAAAAAAAAGTCCTCTGAGAAGATGCAGACCAAGAATATAAGGGGAAGAAGTACTCCGGAGGTATTTCAGGATGCTAATTCAAAAACATCCTGCTACTTTTTCTCAATTCTGTAATTTTGGGGGTAATTTTCAGCTTTTCAAAATCTGTGATTTATTGTAATTTCTTTTCTCCTTTGAAATGAATATTAAAGTATGATTCCTAATTCTGGGCTCTTTTAACAAGAAAACCCCAAATTTTCTGTTTCAGGTCCCACAAAACATGGATCAGCTGCCTTGAAGGCCTTCCTTCCTACTGCACTTGGAATAAAACTTAAACTCCTCCGCTAGGTCTGCAAGCCCTCCCGATCCCGCCCACTCTGTTCCCCCGTGACCCCTCCCCCGCACTCACCATGCTGCAGACGCACCTGCCTTCTCCTTGTTCCTCTAACTGCCCAGCTCTGTCCCACCTTGGTGATGTTGTGTTTGCTGTATCTCCTGCCTGGAACGTCTTCTCCCAATTTCCCCTTCTGGTTATTCAGGGCTCAGCTCAAGGCCACCTCCTCTGAGAAGCCCTCGGGGATAATCCTACTTAAAGTGGAGCCCCCCCTTCCGTAACCACCTTGTCTTGCCCCAGTCCCTGTTTTATCCTCCTTACTTGTCCACCTCACAATGCACATTTCTATCTCAACGGATAATGTCCCTTTTCAGTGACTGTCCCCTTCCCCCACCCTGGGAACAGGGCCATGTGAGCCCCAGGAGGGCAAGGGCATGTCTGTCCTAGCAATTGTGGCCTCAGGCACACAGAGCAGTCCCCGGCTCACAGTAAACACTCCACGGCTATTTGCAGAATTAATAGACTGCTGTTGGTAGTTTGAATGGACAACTTCATTCCAGAAAGCAATATGCCCCAGGGGCCTTAAAATGTGCAAACCATTGACCCATGATTCTCATTCCTAGAAATTACTCCCAAGGCAATTATCAGAAAGACACGCAAAATCGGAAGTGAACTACCAGTGAAAACCATGAGAATCAATCAGATCTGTGTTTTTGTCTTGGCTCCACCAAGTAATTAGCTGCCATGCGGCCTTGAGCAAGTTCCTATCATCTCTGAGCCCTGATTTCCTCATCTGTAAATGGGGACAGTCACAGTACCTCCAGGAAAGGGAAGCAGGAGGCTCACATACTGTCATGCATGGAAGATGCTTAGCGTAGAGCCAGGCGTGCAAAAAAAACTCAGTAAATGTCAACTATGACTGTTCTCCATGACGCTCATTACACTGTCATTTAGAAAGTAATAAAATCTTGAAAAGTGCTTCGCTATCTAACCGTGGTGGGGGACTACGCAGATCAGTGCCATCCAACTGAAGTGGAATGCAATGCAAACCACACATGTAAGCACACAATTAGTTTAAAATTTTCTAGTAGGCATGTTAAAAAAAGGTAAAAAGAAATGGGTGAAATTAATTTTAGTAATATATTTTGTTTGACCCAATCTATCCAAAGTATTATTTCAACATGTAATCAGTATAAAAATTATTAGTGAGCTATTTTACGTTCTTTATTTGGTACCAAGTCTTCAAAATCTGGTGTGTATTTTTCACTTACACCCATTTTAACTTAGGCCAGTCACCACCTATGCTCAGTTGCCACCTATGGCTGGGGCTGCCACGTTGGAGAACGTATGTCTAGATAATTTGCCACCCAACTTTAGAATATGGTACAATCATGGAAAGGCCTGTTTTAAAAATAATATTCAATCATGCAAGAAAAAGCTCACAAAATGAGATTAAGTGAAAAAGATAGTGTAAACCAAATAAAGTATGCTCCTACTTTGTTATATATAAAAAGATACTTGTGTTTATTTGAGTATGCATTTTGATGGGCATAGTGCAAGGGAATGCAGCAAAATCCTACCAGGGAACATCTGAGGAAGTGGAATTATAGCGATTTTAATTTTCCCCTTCATGCTTTTGCACTATAAGTGTGTGTTACTTTTAGAGCAGTGGAGGAATAATGTTATTTTTAAAGTTCAGCATCCCATGCCATGACCTGACCTCAGCAGGCTAATAGCTCTAACCTTTGTTTCTAAGGGTTAAATTCCTAGAGGTGGATTTCTAGGTGGGAGTTATGTGTACTTATGAAGTATCCTGTCTTGGAGTGTCATTTTCTCATCTGTCTGGTGGGAGGGATTTGAAATTGGTGACCTGCATGAGATTATCTTCCCTCTCCCAGGCTTCCTGTTGAGTCCAGCACCCCTGAACCAACATCAGCCAAAGTACCATGGTCACATCAGATCTTCTAGCAGAGGAGCAGGACCCTGAGAGGAACAAGAGATGGGAATGGCAAGATGTAAGTGTGTCACTGTGTGCAAAGAGCCAGAGAAATGGATCAAGGATTATGCACTCAGCACTCAGAAAGACAGGTCAGTGGGGCTACAAAGGTAGGAATACCAATCTATGAAAAAAGCGGTCCCAAGGGGATGCTGAGACCAACTCTGTACCTGGACCAAGTTCACAGCGAAGCGCCCTGGAGCTGTGACTCTGTCCCCCGCCCATGATTTCTTCCAGCAGAGAGACAATGTTTAGATCACCTGTAGCCTTCCTTACCTGCTCTCAGGTAGACCTTGTCTCAGGTCCCCGTGGTCAGTCCTGTGACTCTGCCACACTCCTGTTGACAGGTAGAAGGAAGAGCCTGGGGCCCAGTGCACACCTGGGAGCCTGGGCTCTAAGGAGGGCTCTGCTGTTGACCTGCCGGGTCTCCTGGGACATAGTTTCACCTCTCCGGGAGTGACAGAGACTCCCAGCTGTTCACCAAATATGTTTCTTCTTCCTGGGCACATGGCAAAGTTACATCTCCCAGCCTCCTCTGCAGGTAGGTGGGACCAAGTGACTTCCTTCCAGACAATAGAATGTGAGCAGCAGTGACACGTGCTACTTCCACAGTTGGCTCTTGAGAAACTCCCGTGAACTCCTCCCTCTTCCACCAGACTGATGCAAAGCCACAGGATGGAAGGGGCCTGGGCCCAGGATTGCCCCCTGGAGCGGATCACCCACCTGTCAGTGAGACCTAATTCTCCACCTTACAAGGGAGGGAAATCAACTTTTATCATGTTGGACCCTTCTACACTAGAGCTTGGATTTTAGAGCTGCTAACATTGTCTTCCGTAATACTCAGGGTTTTCTTTCCTCATCTAAACGGGAGAATGAAGAAGGGAATAAGCATTCGCTGAGGATCTGTTCCATGCAGGACCCCATGCTCCACATATGATGCACAATTGCCCTTTAACCCTACACAACAGGACCGTGACCTTAGATCTACTATCCCCATTTTTCCAGAGCAGGGAATGAGCTAGGATTCAAACTCTGGTCTTCCAGATCCAGATCCCATGGCTGGCACGGTTTCCGGTTCCAGATGACCAAACACTCCAGGATCCTATGTGTTCCTGAGTCCTGCCAGGTGAGCAGAGAGGTGAAGAGAGTACAGGCTGGAGTCTGACAGGCCAGGGTCCAGGCCTCCCAAATGGAGGAATCAGATAAGGGCTCAGTTTACCTGCACCTCAGTTTCTTCATCTGTCCAACGGGGTTGCAGTGAGAGGATAATATATTTTATTATCAAACATGGGGTTGTTTGAGGATGCTTTTCCTGATTATACTCAAGAAAAGCATTTTCTTCTTTACCTTCTTTGCTGAAGACCTTCAAAGCTCTGCTTTTCTGGGGGAATTGGGGCACCATCTCCATGATTCACTGTTACCCAGGAAGCCAAACTGTCTTTGATGTTTTGTTGACCTGACTGTTTTCTTCTAAGGGCCCCTAATAACTGCAGCACTGGTTTCTACCCATTTGATGAGATGAGCATCTGCCACCTCCCAAAAGGAAAAGCTGACTGTAAATCATCTAAAAGGGAAGGAAAAGGGTTTGATTTCATTTGGGACTGGTTTTGGGGGGGCTGGTCTTGGGGGGCTGCCCAATTTATGTGGGAATTCCCAGCAGAAGCTGGGTGCTGCTGGTGTCTCTGGTGGGTGAGGAGATCTGAGAGGGCAATGTCCCCAGGAGCATGATCCTATATCTTCTGTGTGAGGAGCCCCATGTGACGGAGCCTTGGTGACTAAGGCTCAGGTCTCCTCTACCAGCTCTGATCTCTGTGACCTGTCCCTAACTCGCCCCCACACTCCCTGGACTTCATGAACTTATTTGTGTAACTTCAATTCAAACAAGTCTGTTAACTTTCCCCAGTTAAAGTCAACATCCATTGCTGGCTTTGCTGATTCAGGGCATTTTAGAGCCAGGAGGAACTTTTGATTTTATAAGGTCTAACCTTTCAAAGACCGTAACTTGTTGACTGCTCAGACACTTCTGATGGGCACCCACCTTCTGTTTGGATAGATCCTGATCCCATTAGCACATATTAGTGGTCACATGCTGACCTGTTGACCCCCAGGGGGCTTCCAGCCTTGCCTCTAGCCTCTGCCCTGCCTGGACCCACAGTGCTAACCACAGTATAAATTGTCCCAATGCCTGAGACACCTCCCTAGTGCTGGACCTTTGCACCTATGTCTCCCATCCCCATCTTCTCTCCTACCTGGTGAAATTCTCAGCCCTCACCAAAGACTAGGTGAAGTGTCGCCTCCTCCTGGAAGTCTTCCCTGATTCTACCAGGAAGAACTAACTGTTCTGTCTTTCATGCTCCAAACACCTCTATCAGAAAATATGAAGACTTGACCTCTGTCATTTGTTTGCCATTCCTTCTCATAGAGATGGTGAGCCCTTTTAAGTTGGGGGCTCTCTGTTTCTCATTTTCATGTTCTTAGGATAAGTGTTCATAGGAAGGGAAGTAGAAAGGCCTAGCACATAGAAACATTGAGTAAGTGACTCACTGGGCAACTCACTTGTTCACTAAACTGAATAAGGAAAAAGAGGAAGATAATTTTGAAAGTAGAAACTTGTATCAAATGGGATCCTTTCAGTTTCTAATAACAGGAAACATAACACAAACTTCCTAAAACAAAGAGGGAGTTTAACTGGCTCACAGAACTAAAAAGTTCCAGGTAGGCAGGGCTTCAGGAGGGGTTTGATCATGGTGCCAAATTATTTTTTAAATTTTTTTACAGTATTCTCTGCTGTGGCTCTCTTCATATGTTGATTTTGGCTTCACACTGGCTTCATTCATGGTGACAAAGTGGCTACATCAGGTTTCAGTTTCATGTCCTGACACCAACCATTCAAAAAGATAGAGAGCATCCACGTTCCATAATTCTAGGCAAAACCTTTAAGGTTTGCACTGGTTTAAGTACAATCGCTATGGCAAAGTGCATGTGATTCCCGCGTGGCTTAGACCAATCATGCGAAGTGAATATGGTTCCTGCGTGGCTTAGACCAATCATTCTCATCCTGAGAAACCCTCAGTTTCTCAGGAGGGTCCGTCCCATCCAAACCACAAGGCTGTACGTAATGGTGTTTTTAAAAAACATGAATTTCAGTTTTCCTTCCATCCTTCCTTCAACTCACAAACAAATAATAGACAGCTATTAGAATACAGATTCTGTGCCACGTGTTGAAGAGACATATAAGATTAGGACAAGATTGTGACCTCAGGTGTTGACAATCCTACTCAAAGAGATTTTGAAAATTATCTTAAAGGCGATGAGGCACCACAAGGGAATTTTAAGCAGGCGAATGACTGTATATTAGTAATCTATTGCTGTCTAACAAGGACCTCAAAACTTAGCAGCTCAGAACAACCAATATTTATCATCTTGTAGTTCCTGTGGGTCAGGGGTTTGGGCACAGCCAAGCTGGAGGCCTCTAGCTCAAGATCTCCCACGTGGCTGCAATTGAGGCATCGGCCAGGGCTGCATACATCTCACAGCTGAGTGGGGGAGACTTGCTCCCAGCTCACTCCTGTGGCTCTGGGCAGGCCTCGGCAGGTTTGCTTCGAAGCTCACTCACATGCACCTCTCCACTGAGCTGCCTTACGACGTGGCAGCTGGCTACGCCCAAGTAACCCAAGAGAGAGCGAGGAAGAACCGTCCAAATCGAAAATTAGAAATAATTCCCATCTTTTCTGGCGTATTCTATCTGACAAAAGTGAAGCAATGAGTGTAGCCCACACTCAAGGGGAGTGCATTATCCAAAAGTGTGACTACCAGGAAGTGGGGATCACCGGTACCCTCTAAAAATCTGCCCACTGCAAGGACTTCCCAACAGCTCAGCATCTCAGAGCAATGACATGACATCAGCCTGCGACTTCCTAAGAACAGTAATTAATAAAGGAGAATTTAGGAGTGGGCAGGAGAAAAGCGTGTGGGACTGGATGGATTCATTCACTCATTCACTCAACAAACATTTACCGAGTGCCCATGTGGACAGGACTGTGCTGGGTGCTGGGATGCCTGCTGTGCCCCTCATGAGTATTAGTGTCCAGCAGGGAACAAAGTTGAACAAGACACTGACCTTGAATGTCACAGAAAAGGGCGAGAGTCAAGACTGTGAATAATATCCCCACACAGCCAAGCCAGTCAGGGAGGACCTCCTGGGGGAAGAGACATTTCAGCTGAGCCCTGAGGGATGAGGAGGAGAATCAGGGGAAGGGGAGGGCAGTGTAGGTCTCGGGTGAGCCCCCCTCCTCACCCCTTCTTCCCCTCTCCCTATATCTGTCTCTGCTCAAAGGTCCCCTTCTCAGAGAGGCTTTCCTTGTCCCCACAGTCCAAGGTTGTCACTGTCCATCCCCAGCCCCAGAGCCAGATGCTATAACGTCACCCTGTTCGCCTTCTTCTAGCGCCTCTTCCCACCTGGGACACTCGTGGATGATCGTCTACCTGTTCCTTCCTGCCTCCCCACTCCAGACGTCAGATCCTGGGGGCAGGGACCTCGTCTGTTCGCTGCTGCACCCTCACCCGCATCTGGACCGGCACATAGTAGGACCTCAACAAGCCAGTTGGCACGAGCGGACCTGATGCTGGGCCTTTATCCGGCATCCCAGGTTGTCTCCTTGAGGACCGACCCGCGTCCTGAAGTGTCCCAGGTCCTGAGCAGCGCGATCCCGTCCCCTCCCCTCCGGTTCTCCTGTGCAGCACGAGGAAGAGGGGCTCAGAGCCCAGGGGGTGACTTCACCAGCCTCGCCCTGTCATGCTTCATGGCTCCTCTCTGGGCTCCTAATCACAGCCGCATTTTGAGGGTTTGGAGAAGGAACCTTAAGGCTGGTCAAGTGGATAAATCACGTCTTTTCAAATGGACCAAACACGGATTTACACAATAGCCTGTGACAAACGCACTTTCAGGGGACGATTTGGCAGGAAATATTCCTTTTTCCAAAGGGTGCCTCGGCCCTGGGAGAAATAATGAGGGCTTTTTCAGGATTCAAATTGTTCCTGGTGTTGACAGGCTGCAGGATCAGAGCTGCTGCTGCCGCCGCCCAGCACTCACACAGGCACCCAGCGTGTCTATTCCTGGGTCTCCAGGTGAGCGCCCTGCTCCCAGGGGTGCCTGGGAGCCCAGGGTCCGTGCCCGTGGTTCCTGCTCCCTCCTGCCGACACAGTCCTTCTCAAGGTCCAGGGTCACTGTGACAGCTGCGGATCTCGACCTGTCAGCCACCCCAGGTCGCCCAGCACCTGCCTGGTGCTGCTGGGAAGAGAGAGCTGGAGCTGAGGTGTGAGACAGGCCTGGCTGCCCTGTGCCCTATCCCCACACCCATGGGGGAGGGGCAATAAAGCAATTGGAAGGATGGAGAGGATGAAGATTATGGGGTTCATTTAGGGTCTCGGGACCCAGTACTGTTGTCCCGCCTGACCTGGGCCCTGTGTCCACTACCTCCACCTTGGAATAAACCCCATCAGACTCTCCTGGACCCTGCAGTCACCCCCAGGGTGTACCCCATCCATTTCAGCCTCACTTTCCATCCTTCCCCATGGCAGGTAGGGAGATTGTAGCAAAATGCTGAATCAAAAATTAAGTCCTGCCCACATTTAAAACTTCTAGTATCTTAGAATGAAATCCAAACTGCTCATCTCGGAGTAAGAGTAAAAGTGCTGGCAGGAACGGATGGTTCCGAAGAGGGAGCGATCGCAGGGGGTTCGATGGATGGATGATGACCAAGGTGAGCGCAGGAGACAGGAAACCAGCAGGGGCTGGTGAGGCACCTGCAGGCGAGCGACAGTGGGGAGCTGCGTGCATCCCAGTCCAGAAGGGACCAAAGGAGGGGGCGCTTACCAGACCCCAGAGACAGCTGCAGCCACAGGAGAGGGGCCGTCCGATGGAGCTGGGGTCACAGGAGAGAGATGACGCCACTGCCAAGCGTGGTCAGTGGAAGGACCTGGGGAACCAACACCTGACCTCTCTCCTCCTGCCCCTGGCCTCCAGGACCCAACAGAAAACGGGTCCCCAGGAGGCAGCAGGGCCCTGTCGGTGCTGCCCCTGCAGGTCAGTCTCCCGGGCACAGAGCAGAGGAGGTGGGTGAGGGTGGGTCTAGGGGCACACAGGGGACAGCAGCACATGTGGCCCCCGAGGCCCAACCAGATCTGCCCTGCCTGCTCCTTGGGCCTTGTCTTCTGCCCTCTGCCCCTCACTCACCCTGTTTCCACCGCGCTGACCTTTGTTCAGCTTCTCAAGTACATTGAACTCCTTCCTGCCTCAGGGCCTTTGTGCCTCCTGTTTCCTTGGCCTAGGGGGCTCTTCCTCCTAACCCTTTCATGGCATTGAGGTCTCAGCACAAGTGTCACTTCCTCCCAGGGGCCATCTAACCACCCATCCAATCTTGTCCCCATGCTCCACCCCACGTGTCACTTTTCCTTGCTTTCCTCTCATCATAGCTCACATTGCTGACCTTTTCTGTTTATGTCTTTGACCAGGTTAGACCCTTAGCCTCCCCTCACTCCCCAGGGCAAGGACAGTGTTCTGACTATTCCCTGCAAGCCCTCAGTGCCGAGAGCACATGTAGCTGATTATTTAGTGTTTGTGGAATAACCCTCTGATTTCAAGGCAGTGAGTTAGAGCCCAGCCTCTGTTGTAGCACCATCTGATTATGGAGCCCATCTTCACAGAGCTGTATGACCCAGAGCGAACCACTCAGCCCCTGCAGGCCTCTTCCGTTAAATGGAGCAATAACTACCTGCCACATGGGGTTGCTGAGAGTGAAATGAGCAAAAGTACACGTTTCCATCCTGGCTCATGGCAGGCACTGAAGATGCATTTCCTATTGCCCTACTGTAGTTGATTTCGGGAGCACTGAGCCCTCAGGAACTGCTCCTGCTTTGCTCCCTGGTGGCTGAGTGCTGTGCTCTCCCCCTGAGCCCCAGACCCTCTAGGCAGACTCCTTCTCTGTTTAGCAGCCCAGGTGGTCATCTTCCTTCCACCCCTCAGACATACCCATCCCTCTCCCACCTCAGAATGGGACGCACTCACTTCCCTGCTCAGCACTTCCCCTCCTCTCTCCTCATCTACAAATGCCTTCTCAGCTCAAATATCACCTCCTCAGGGAAGCCTCCATGATTTCACCCAGGACCAGGTCAAGCCCTGTCATCATCTCAGGTGCTCTCCCCTCTCCATACCCTGCTGGGGTAATTCATTTTACTGTAATTGACTAAGAAATATTTCACTTCCCTGCCAGGGTCTGTGTATCTTTTTTTTTTTTTTTTTTAATATATTTATTTGGCTACACCGGGTCTTAGTTGTAGCATGCGGGATCTTTGTTGCCGCGTGTGGGATCTATTAGTTGCTGCATGCAGGATCTTTTAGTTGTGGCATGTGGGATCTAGTTCCCTGACCAGGGATTGAACCCAGGCCCCCTGCATTGGGAGCACGGAGTCTTAGCCACTGGACCACCAGGGAAATCCCAAGGGTCTGTGTATCTTGTTCCCTATTGTATTCTCAGTGCCTAATCATTTCCACATTCAATAAATACTGGAAATTTCCCCAAAGAGCTCCCCCCATGTCCCCAGTCCCTGACCCCAGCCAGGTGTATAGTTCAGATATGCTGGCAGGTCAGGCCCATCTATAATGCGGATGTCAGGGTCTCCGAGCAGCAGAGATGTCAGGAGACTCTTTGGCTTCAGACTCTTTGGCCTTCTCACAGCTGGGCTTGGGCCTGGCACTGCCTGCTCACTGGCCTGGCGTCCATCCCCTGGTTATCCTGACCTTTTCACCCAAGGCTCAGCCCCTCCTTTCCTCCCTGGAACATTTACTGAAGGACTCTTGACCTCCTTGGGGGCGGGCGGGGAATGACACACACAACTGGGTGATAAGTGCTGCAAGAAGGATGAGAAGGGATGCAGGGAAGAGCAGGGGAGGCCCTAACCAGTCTGCTGGGTCTCTGGGGCAATGGTCAGGGAAGGCTTCCCAGGGGAGGTGATCCCTGATCTGAGTTTTGAATATAAAAGAGGTGTCCAGGTGAAGTCAAGGGAGAGGTATTCCCTGTGGAGGAGCAGCATGTGTGGTGCGTGCAGGGGGTAAGAGAGAAGGTGGGTGCATTACAGAGCCACAGCAGCTGACTGGGGGAGAGGGCTAGAGAGAGGTGAAGCTTGAGAAGGGGTGTGGTGGGTAAATTCCCATAAATTCCTGCACCTCTGAACTCAGGCCCTCTTTTCTGTTGTTGCTGCTCCTGATTCCCTGCACCCAGAAGCTGGGTGTAGGGGCATCGGCACACACAGGCAGAGGCCTGAAAAGCCTTGTGCGTGTGGGCGAGTTCTGTCCTGCTACTGGGAATCCTGTGGTCACCACCATGTGGATAAGCCTGGGCTGGCCCCTCGGAGGAGAGACCACGTGGAGAGCGGTCCCAGCCATCAGAGTCTTCCCAGCTGTCCCAGCTGAGACCACGACAGATGAGTGAGGCCAGCATGAGAGACAATTCACCCCCAGTCAAGCCCCAGTCAAGCCTGTAGGGGACAGAAAGAACCATTCAACCAACCCACGGAATCATGAGAGATAATCAACGTTTGTTTTAAGCTGCTACCTTTTGGGATGGTTTGTTACGCAGTGAAAGCTAACTGATGCATGAGAGGATGGCTGGATTAGGCTGGGCCTTCTGTGTCTGGCTGGAGAGTCTGGGGTTTATCACTGTGGCTGCGAGAGTGGGCTCTAAGACACAGGTTCAAATCCCATCTGTGCCCTTCATCAGCCGTGGGACACACCAGGGTTTTCTGTGCCTCCATTTCCTGACATACTATGTGGAAACAATAATTCTTTGAAGGATATTAAGAGAATTGCATGTGTAAATAAATACAAAGTGCTGAGGATAGAACCAGGGAACGCTAGCTTCTTATCATCAAGCTCGTCCTATGACTTCCCATCCTAGAGTCCAAGCCACACTCACCCACTCAGCCTCCCAGTCTTGACTGATGTGACCCTGACCTGGGCTTTTGTCCCTGCCTGTAAGGTGGCCTGCCATCCCTGCATACCCAGGATTTTAGCCCAGGTTCTGATTTTAGCACTCAGAGTCCCAGGTCCCAGGAAACCCCCTCTGTAAAACCAGGTAAACTGGGAGGGTTGGTCACCTTACCTGCTGGGCAACTCCCAGAGTCTAAAGAAATTCCTGGTCCTGAGCCCTCAGCAGCCCGGGTCCATCCAGCTGTCCTCTGATGGCAGCCTCCTCCCTGTCATAACAGCTGAGATCCCTCTGGTTTGAAAATAAACATGGGCAACATGCCCAGGGTCCCAGGGGGAGCATAATTCCACATGCACACAAGACAGGAGCCATATTCTTGTGTTGTTTCTCTAAACATGCAGAGGCCTCAAGCATCAGAGAAATTAGAGATGACACCCGTGTTTCTACCACAGGCTGTTTGGCTTTATAAGAAGTTACTAAAGCGCAGAGCCCACTCCCGTCTGGAGGCCGCCTGGTCCGCTCTGAGTCAGGGGCATGGGGACCCTTTGTCTTTGCCCCCCTTTCACCCCCCCCCCAGCTCAGAGCATGGGGCTCACAGGGATGTGGGCCTGAGGGTGGCCTCCCCTGGGGACCTAAGAAAGGAGGATGTTGGGGGGAGTCAGTGCCCCTGCTGGGGGGCCCAGGTAAGTGATGTAGGAATCGGGGTGGGGGGTGTGATGACCTCCTTTTATCAAGTTGTCATAACTGATGCCTCCGTCTCTCATGCATTTGATCCTAATGGGGTCAGAGCCAGACATCTTGTGACCACGAGAAGGATGTCTCAGCCCTTGAAGGCGCAGGGGAGTCTTGGGCACAGCAGGCTGCAGGACCTCCTCTGGTCTGGATTAAAAGGCTCACACAGCGCCTGGGCCACTTCTCTAGTCGGGAGATCCATCAGGGACGTGTGGCTGAGTCCTGCATCCTCCCAGAAGGTGAGTGTTTCCCTGAATTGCCCGTGTAGATGTCCTGAGAGGCATGCAGCCCATGGCTGTGATCAGAATAACATCTCCAGCCACGCTAACAGCAAGGACCAATGATCGCCTTCCTTAAGTGCTGGCTGTAAGAGGACACACAGCCCAGAGCAGGGCTGTTCTTGGCAGCCTTAAAACTCCACCATCAGGGCCAGCCTGGAAAATGGCAGCCTTGGCCTGGCACCCTAGGGGACAACACCCTCCCTGTGCCAGAACTGTGAGCTGGGACATCTGGCTGCCCCAAGCCCTAGACCCGGGGGAGCAGTATCTCTGCCCGCGTGTGACCCATTCAGGACAACAGGGTCAGGAAGTGCTGGGTGGGGCAGCAGGGGTGTGTGTGCAGGCTACAGGGCAGCCTGGCTGGGCATGGGTCTTGGCCTGACAATTATTTACCAAGTGTGTGGCCTGGGGGAACTCACTCCATCTCTTGTCCTTCAGCTTCCTCATCTGTGAAATGGAAATAATGATGATCCCCACCGTCATGAGATGCTGTGAGGATAAAATGAGTTAACGCCAGTCATGCCTTCAGAGAAAAGGCTGGGAAGGAAAATAATGTGACAAACTCCTTCACACTGGCAGAGGGGGTGCAGTACTAAACCTCCCCTATTGGTGTGAAGAGTTGCAAGCACTGTGGCCTTTTTTTTTTTTTTCTTTCTCTCTGGCACTATCCTCCCTCTGGCCATAATTAATTATACAACTCCCACATGCGAAATATTCTCCCCTGCAGGGACGCCCCCCAAATCTCATCCAATTATAGCATAAATGAGGACGCCCTGGATCTCATGATCAAACCAGGTCTGTATGTGTCTGAGACTCTCTGAGGAAGACTCTCTTGATCAAAAGACCCAGAAGCTCAAATGACAGGTTATTTCACCTTCTCCCCTCTCCACACACCAATCAAAGAACTGTGAGGCACAGATGGGATAAATGTAATGAACCCTCCCATCAGAAGAGGGGAAGAAGAGAGTTCATGCAATCCTAACATCCTGGTGGGCAAATATTATCTGGTTCTGCAGAATCAGGGATGGTCCTGACTGCGCCCTGTCTGCCCCTGGGAGTGGTTTCCTAGGATACTGTTTTCCAAGGTGTTGACTTAGCATCAGGCTGCTGCCTTCAGACTCTGGGTTCTTCTTTTCAGTAAGAAGCAGCCTGTGTTTGCAGCCAAGTGTCTTTCTCAGCCCACTTCCTGCCCTCAGAGCGTCAGAGGCCCAGCTCCTTTGGTCCAAATTGGAATCCCTTTTGCTGGTACAACACACTCTTAACTTTTTGGGTTTTCCAAGCGTCCAATTACATCCTAGTCCATCCAACAAGAGGCCCACAAAAGACTGTCTTCAAGACACGCCTCTCTGTACAAAGCCTGCATCCTGCTTTGGGATCGTATCCTTGAGCTTCTTAGAAAATCTTTTCTCTAGCTGAGAGGGTCTTGGAGTTACTGCCTTAAATCTTCAGTCTTGAAAAATCTTACAGCCTCAGCCTAGAGTTAGTCTTCGGCAGCAGGTCTGGTTTCACCGAAAATTGTTTACATGTTGGGGAGACCGAGGATAAGAAACCGTTTCATTTTCCAATCCAGCAAGGCCTTGCAACTCTGTATTTTCTTGAACTTTGGCCTGCAAATGGGACAGTCTCACTTCAGCCCATCTCTGCCTCCACAAGCTTCATCACAGATGAGACGCCAACAGACGCTTTCACTGTTCTGCCTGGAAATCATTTCGCCAAGCTCTGAGGGTTTGTGAGAAACACCCGCCATCTCCTAAGTTACTGTCCGTCGTTCTGTGACTATATAACAAGGGCGGTCATGGCTCAAACCTGCTGCAGGCGTTTCCTCTCTGTCTTTCCCACCCCTCCTAACAATTTGCTGGCCATCTTTTCTAGATTAGGCTGCTTGCCACTTTCCTACACCTGCACGATGCCACTTCTGTTGCATTCTGTGGATCAAAGCGAGTGGCAAGACCAGGCCGGGGGGTATACACTCCACCTGCTAATGGGAGGGGCTGCCAACCATTGTGGCCAGCTTTGCCCTTTTTACACCCTGAGGAGTCCTTAGGCAACACTGTTTAGTGTACTTTTTTTTTGTTTTTTATTTTTACTTTTTTATTTTTGGCCATGGGGCGAAGCTTGAGGGATCTCAGTTCCCCAACCAGGGACTGAACCTGAGCCATGGCAGTGAAAGCCCGGAATCCTAACCACTAGGCCACCGGGGGACCCTCTAGTGTACTTTTTTTAATGTCTCAAACTTTGATTGTCATCAGTCTGTCTCTCATAGCTCCTGAGGCACTAGGTCCTTTGATGGTGGGGCCACCCCTGGCTGGAGGGCACTGAGCTGGCAGAGTCCTGGTCACCAGATCCCAGACCCCAGTCTCCCATTGCGTGGAGTGTCCTGCAGGAGAGTTGCTGATTCTCACTGAACCATCGCTGAGCAAACATTCTTTGAGTTCTTACCCAGAGCCAGTCAGCCTATTTGTCACAGGTGGAAAGAGAAACAAAATCGTGGTCCCTACCGGCTGAAGATTGACACACAAGGTGGTGGTTTCAATGCATTTGTAGTCTTAGGGACACAAAGGTATTTTTCCACCCAAGTTGGCTTTATTTTAATTTTTTAACATAACCAATATACTATTATTATACTTACCCAAATGAACTATAAATCCTTAATTCCATGAAATGTCCAGACAATATTCAATTTTTCCAAAGGTCTCATTATTTTTTTCCTTTTTCTCTTTGTTTTATAGTTTGTTTGACTCAGGATTCAAATAAAGTTGACACAGGGTGATTGGTTGATAAGCCCTTTATGTCTATTTTTTTTTTTTTTTTTTTGCAGTATGCGGGCCTCTCACTGCTGTGGCCTCTCCCATTGTGGAGCACAGGCTCCGGACGCGCAGGCTCAGTGGCTATGGCTCACGGGCCCAGCTGCTCCGCGGCATGTGGGATCTTCCTGGACGGGGACATGAACCCGCATCCCCTGCATTGGCAGGCGGACTCTCAACCACTGCGTCACCAGGGAAGCCCCCTTTATGTCTCTTTTCATCAATAGTTTCTCCTTCATGTGCTCTTCATTTTTCCCCCAATTTATTTGTCGCAGAAACTGCATCATTTATCTTGTAAGCCTCACAAGAACCTCTGAGGCAGCACCTGTGGGCCCATAATCCCTACCCTACCCGGGGCAGACCCCAGTGATCAAACCTGGAGATCTGTGCTCAGTGTCCAATGGTTTAAATATAGACTATAAATAACCTCATGTTAGTTTCAGTCAAGTTTTGCCATCAAATTAGTTTTGACACCAAAGTTAAGGGAAAAATCCAACTCTCTCTTCTGGGAACTTTGGGGATTTGAGAATTTTAAGTAAGGGATTATGTTATGGACTGAATGTTTGTGTCTCCCCCAAATTCATATGTTGAGGTCCTAACCCCCAATGTGATGGTATAAGGAGGTGGGGCCTTTGGGAGGGAATTAAGTTCAGGTGAGGTCATAAGGTAGAACCCCCATAATGGGATTAGTGCCCTTATAAGAAGAGGAACAGCAAGCAGAGCTCTCTCTCCTTGTTCACACAAAGAAGAGGTCATGTGCGTTCACAGCCAGAAGGTGGCCATCTGCAAGCCTGGTAGTGGGCCCTCACCAAGAATCTAATCTGCATGCACCTTGACCTCGGACTTCCCAGCCTCCAGAACTGTGAGAAATAAATATCTGGGATCTAAGCCATCCAGTCTATGGCATTTTGTTATAACAGCCGAGGTGACTAAGGCAGACTGTGAGCCTGAATCTTTGTGTAAGGTACAAGTGAGGAGACCAAGGCTCCAGGAGGGTAAGTAATTGTGTGAGGTCACCTTCAGCCAGGGGAAGAGCCGGGATGCACGCTCAAGCGGTCTGGTGCACGTTCGTGTTCCAAACCCCGTGCTGAAGAGTTCCCCTGCCACCCCACTAGGCCCGGGTGTAGACAGAGGGGGTTCTAATGGTGGCTCTGTCCCTCTCCAGCTGAGTGTGAGCTCAGCTGGTGCTTTGCGTATTGAACCCGACTTTCTCCATCTATTGATACAAGATAGGAGTCATGCCACCCACCCACAGTGCAGGAGAATGTTGTCAGGGAGGGTGGAAAGGGCTCCACCCTGTCACTTAGGGCTGGAGTATGTATGGGGTCCGCATCCCGGCCTCCCTCCTCTGCCTACCCCCTGCTCTGTCCTCAACCAGTGAGGCCTGACTTGCATGGGATGCCGTGGCCTGCAAGTCCAAGGACCATCCATCCTGCCCACTCCTTGGCCCCTCGGGGGCTAGAGGTGCTCACATAGGCATTGTGGGCTGCTCTTGGGGGAAGGGTCTGGGGTGAGGCCTGCACAGGATGTGAAGTGTTCTGGGGCATTTGGGATGGGAACTCCAGGAGCCTGGACAGACAAAGCATGGTATAGGAAGGGAGGTGCAGGCTCTGGGTGGGCACATCTTCTGGGCCCTGCGGAATCCCTATGTGCCTGTGGAGCTGTGGGCCAATCCTCCATGGCTGGAGCAGGGGCCAAAGTGGGACTCAGGGCAGGGGCCCCTTGCACCAGAGCTAAGGGTGGGCAGCCTTAGATGTCTGTCCCCTTCCCTCCCCCATCTCCAGCCACCCCAGCCTCGCTCAGCTCTGCCGGGCCTGTCTCAGCTCAGCACGGAGCACGGCTGTTGGCACTTTATCAGAACATCTAAATATGAGTTTTTCCTGCCTGTCAGCCCTTCATCTTCTCACTGCACTACTCCCTGAACATTTCATAGTGAGAGAACAGGGCAAGAAAAAGAGACACCCTGGCATTTATTGAGATAAATTGTGAGAGTCTGCAAGGTTGAATTGTTAAAAATGCAGCTTCCCCTGCTGCCAATGTCACGAATGCGACTGATAAGTCAGGTTTCTTTTATCTTCTCAAAGTGTCTCTGCACAGAGAGGGGGCTTCATCCCCGCCTCCTCTGACTCCCTGGTATTTGGAGTGCAGGGAAATCTCTCGCCCCTCATCCATCCTGAGATGGCAGCGATTCCACACAGACCAAACTCATAACTCTGTTCCCATTCTATTACAGGCAATGTGCTGGAACACTTGTGATTGACTTTTTTCTTGTTGCCTCTTGTGGGAAAGAGCGAAGGGAGTGACACTCGCAGAAAGACAATCACGTTGAGGCCTTGTGCCCCTTGGATCGCTGAGCTGTTACGGGAAACACCTCTCCAAAGTGTAGACGCCTCAAACAAGAAGAGCCAGTTTTGCCCGAGTCTGGGGATCTGCTGAGCCTAGCTGGCCCAGGACCACCTAGCTTGTCTGTGTACAGTCAGCGAGCAGTCAACGCAGGGGTGGTTTGCTGGTTTTGGGGGGCTGTCTCCTGAGCCTGGAGACTCTGCTGTGGGTGATGGACTGATGTGGCTCTGGTCCATGCGGCTGAGCCTGTCCTTCCTCAGTGGAAGTCACAGGATACAGAGGGAGAAGTAGGCCGTCTCTTGAAGTCTACGTGCGGAAGTGGCACGAAGCCGCTTTTGTACATTCTCTTGGCCAGACCAAGTCGTAAGGTTGGGCTGGATTTAAGGGATGGGAAAAAAGACTCCACATCTCAATGGGAGGAGATGTCAAGTCACATGGAATGTCACATTGCAGGGGGCCAGGATACAGAGAGGCAGGCATGGGGAATAATCACAGACAACTCTGAAAACAACCTACCTTGTTCCCACGATAGTATCAGATCCTTGAAGTCATCCTGTGAGGGAGGAGTTATTAATCCCATTTTTCAGATGAGGACACTGAGGCTGGGAGAATTTCCTTGGCTCATTCTTCTGTTCCTTCCCCTTTGATGGGGCACCTGACTGGCACTGGGGATGTGGTTGTGACTCAGAGTCAGCCCTGCACTGGGGAAGCCAAAGGCGGGAGGCAGACATGGAAACAAATGAGGACGATATGGGACGATTCCTGCTAATGGGGCTCAGGGACCAGGGGAAACGAACATCAGCTGGGGTTGGGGGAGAGTCTGAGAAGTTTTCCCAGAGGAAATTTTAAGCTGAGATCAAAGGAGCAGGAAGATTGAAGCTGGGCAAAGAGAGAGTAAAAGAGTGCTCCAGGCAGAGAGAACAGGAAGAGAAATCACGACAGTTCAGAGGACAGAAGCCAGATCACGTGGGCTTCCTAAGGCCACAGAAGAGCAGAGCCAGGATCGTAACCCAGGCTGAGCTGTTTTAAGTGTGGAACCCTCAGCACAGCCAGCAGTGGGTGGGTCAGCCTTTGTGGCAAACTGAGAAGACTGGAAAACCAGAGAGAATACGAGTGGTCAGGGAGTCTTCCTCTCCCATGCCTCCCTTTCCAGAGCTCAGAGGCCCTGTGAGAAGGTAGTGGCCTCCCAGATGGGAGGACTGGATCCCCCATCATTGCTGGGAAATGCAGCTACCCAGCAAGAACCAGGCACCTCTCCTTGGACTTTGCACAGAAGAGAAACCGTCTCTTACTGAGTGACTCCACCGGGAATTGGGGCTATTTGTTACTTCATCCATTTTGACTGATACAACCCAGTCGCACTCTTCATCCCGCCTTTCACCCAACTAGTATTTATCAGGCTCCTCTGGGTGCCAGTCTCTGTACTGAGCACCAGACACAGTGGTGAATGGGATCAGCAGGAGGTCTCAGAAGCAGTCGGGAAAACAGCCAGAAGAAAGATTAAATAAACAAATAAAATTGTCAACTAGGCTGGAGATCGTCATGAAGGAAATAGGGTGATAAGGCATCAAAGGCCAGATTTGGGGAGGCCGTGGGGGGCCTTGGGAAGTGCCTGAGGAGGGGGGAGCGGCTGGGTGGGAGGAGCTTCCCACAGAGGGAACAGCAGGTGCAGCCCCGCTATGCTGGCCCTGTGCCCCCAGCTTTATGCCAATTACTTCATTCCATTCTCACAGCAACCTCAGGGGGCTGGGGACTGTTAGTGCCTGTTTTACAGGAGAGAGACTGTGGCCCCAGGGAGGTGGAGTGGAGGGGCCAAGCCACACAACCAGGAAGGGCCTGGGCAGGATCAACCCGCCACCATGGATCAGGGAGGGGTCAGGGCCAGGGAGGAAGACAAGCTTGGTGGCCTGGCTTGGCTGAGTGCCAGGGTCCTGTGACATCGCCTGGGAGGCTCCTCTGACCCACAGAGATATGACCCCAAGGGCTGCAGAAGGCGTCTTTGGTGTCAGAAACACAACCCAGGGTCCTGGGAAGAGCATGGGGCTGGTATCTGACCTGGACCCTCCCAAGTTAGCTGTGTGACCTTGGGCAATGCACATGACCTCTCTGAGCCTGGTTTCCTCATGCCTATGGAGGAGCAGTACCAACCCAAGGGGCTGGGGCGAGGAGCGAGGGAGAGGAGGTGAGTCAGTGCCTCGGAACCCTTGGAGCCCCAGCTGTCTCTCTTCATCCCACAGATGGTTCCCAGGCTCCGACAGTGCACACGCCCTGTGTCCTGGGCCCCACGTGCATCACCCTGACCCCCACAAGCCTAGGACACAGGAGGATTGCCCGTTAGATGAATCCCACGGAAGCAGGGACCCTGTCTGTCCCCACTACTCTGTCCCTGCACACTCCAGGCGTCTAGTTAATACTTGGTGAATGAATGAAACATTCCTGCTTTATAGACAAGGAAGCTGACAGCTGGCCGTCAGGGCAGCCAAGGTTAATCCAGGTATGGAGAGCTCCAAATCCACCAGGATGCCTCAGCAAGGGACCCTCTGGTTGGCCTTGGGTGTGACACGCTGGGGAAAAAGCTGGGAGGTGGCTCCTGGGACAACGGGGCCAGCCCTGGCTCAGCCCTCACACTTAGATGGGCAGGGTGGGCCTCGAGGGGAGGAGGTCTCAGGAGATCACGGCCTTGTGCACAGGGCTGTGAGGAGGCCACGGCTGGGGTCCCTCTGCTTCCTGGGGCATCAGCCCAAACCCACTGCCTCGGCGGGATGGGACCAAACACTGGAACCCAGCCTCTTGTCAAGGCCTCTGCTCTTCTGCAGGCCGAGGGACTGGGATTACCTCTGCCTCTGACATCGCGGATGTAGCCAGCTTGGCGTGAAATGACCCTCATAAAAAATGTTTCACTGCAGAAAGCTCTTCTGAGATGCAAACTCTGACCGGTTCTCATATCCACCTGAGGCACAGAGCAATTTGTACTTGATTAAGCAAAATGTTACAGGTCAAAGTGTGACCATTTTAAATATTTCATCTTTTCTGCTTTTCTCACTTCTCACAACCCATTAATTTCCAATTTTCTCCTCTGCCTCCCGTCCTCACCCTGTGCTTATCCCACAAGTCCCTTTGTGTCTTCTTCCCTCCCCCTTTCCTCCCTCCCCCCTCCCTTCTTCCCTCCTTTCCTCCCTCCCTCCCCCCTCCCTTCTTCCCTCCTTTCCTCCCTCCCTCCCTCCCTCCCTCCTTTCCTTCCTTCCTTCCCTCCTTCCTTCCCTTCCCCCTCCCTTCTTCCCTCCTTTCCTCCCTCTCTCCCTCCCTCCCTCCCTCCTTCCCTCCCTCCCTCCCTCCCTCCCTCCTTTCCTTCCTTCCTTCCTTCCTTCCTTCCTTCCTTCCTTCCTTCCTTCCTTCCTTCCTTCCAGTACTGCCATCCTGCTGTGTGTCCTGCAGCAGCGTCACAGGACATTAAGATTTGACACTCCTCCCCTGTCCCCCTCCTGAGTCTCTCTTCCTAGGAGGGACTGCTGAGAGCCTGGCTCATAAATCAGCAGTGACAGACCACGGATGCTCGCAGGGTGCTGTGGAAGCACAAAGGAGGGGAGACTCATCCTGGGGACCAGGGGGGCTTCCTGGAGGAAAACACACCTGAGCTGAGTGTTAAGGCATGAATCAGATCAGTGTGACCATGGGAAGAAAGTAGACAGAGGCCAGGGCAGAGCATGTCCAGGGACTTATTTCAAGACTGTATTTGTTAAATGGATGAGTGAGTGGATGAATACATTTAACCCAAACTCTCCTTTATGGCATCACCACTTAAAACACTCCAAATGCCTCTACTGTTCTTAGGATGAAGACTCAGATCCTTAATGTGGAATTTGAGGCCACACACGGTCTGGTCTGTGCCTCCTTCTCCAGCCTCCCTCCCCCGCCAACTCCCTGTCCTTCAACCATGTAGGTCTTAGAGCTCTTTCTGGTCCCTGAGAGCCCTCCAGCCACAGTGTCTTTACACGTGCTGTTCCTGTGACAGGTAATTCCTGTTCATTCCTCAGACCCCAGCTCAGGCATCTTGTCCTCACAAAAGCATTTTCCGGTCTCCCTTGACCCTCCAGCCTAGTTTTATGCTCTCGAAGCCCCCCAAGAGCCTCTCCTTTGTAGCCCCATCACTATACCTTTAATTGTGTGATTATAGATTAATGTCTGTCTCCCCCCTCGACTCTGAGCTCCAGGGGGCAGGGACCATGCGGTTTTGCTTACTGACAATTCCCCTAATTCACTGGCTGTCACCTAACAGGTGCTCAAAAAACGTGTTGCATAAGTAAAGGAATATTGTCACTGCTGGGTTTCCTCCTATTGGCGCTTGTACCAAAACAGGCTGTCCACCAAGGGCTGGAACCTGTCTCACTTGTCCCCATAGCCTGGCATCTACTTCAGTGTCTGCACATAATTGGCATCAATAAACATCTGTCAAAGGAACGGAGGGAGGGTGGGCAGAAGGGAGAGGGGACTTGAGATTTAAAAGAATCGCTGACTCAGTGTCCAGGGTCTGGTCTGGAAAGCTGGCCTGTGAAAAGAACTGACATGTCTCCCCCTCCCTGATACACAGGCATATGGCTTCTCTACCTGCACACAGAGAATAACCCACAAAGATGAGCTGATGTGTTTTTCAGGCCGTGTGTGTGGTGTTTTGTTTCTGTGGGCTCACGATGGGGAAATGGGCTCTTAACGTGTGCTTCGGGGGCAGAAACTGGAAGGAAAACAATTGTGGACCTAATGGGGGGATTCTTACCTTCACAAGGTCTGTGGGCAATGAAGTTCTCAGGCTTATACGACACTTTTGGGGAATCGGGTCTGGTGTGGCTGCTTGGTTGATGGAATATGGTCTAAAGGCCTCATCAGAGCTCTTGTGAGACCGTTGTCGTCTCAGAGCAGACTGGCAAGGACACTGTCATCCTCACTCCCATTCAGTAGCACCTGGGAAAGAAACCAAGTGAAAGAATGTTCCCAGGAGCTCCTGCTCTGCCCTGCCCACCACCCCCTACCTGGGGGCCACCTCCATCTTGGCCTGGTATGCAGCTCCACCTCCTCTGGGGAGAGGTTCTGGGGCATCTGCTCAAGGAAGACCTTGTACCTTCTCACGGAGAATTCCAGACCCAGAGGCCTAGAGATTTGGGGGGAGCAAACTGGGGAGGCTTGTCCTCCCTCTCTGCATGATCTTCTTCTCCTCCAGTTTGTCCTTCAGGGCCCAGCTTGGGTTCCCCTCCTCCAGGAAGCCCTCCTAGATGCCTCCAGCCCACGCTGGCCTCTTCCTTTCCTAACTCCTCTCCCGTGCTCTGCAGGGCAGGGTGAGGTGGAGCAAGGATCATGGGCCTCAGCGGCAGAACGCTGGGATTTTGACCTGCTCTGCCATCCGAGCTCTGTGATCTTGGGCAAATTATTTGACTTCTCTGGGACTCCATCTCCTCCATGTAAAATGGGGGCCGTAAGAACAGGGACGATTGCCTGCCATTCCCTCTTTGTTTCTAGGTCAGCCTCCTTCATGGGGTGATGAGATTCTTAAGGGTGGCGACTGTACTTCCTGGGCCAAACTAATATGTTCTAATTCCAGAGAGCGGCCCACTTTCTCTTTCAATCTCACTCTTAGTAGTGCGCCAACAGTTGGTCTGAGATACCAGAAACGAAATGTGGTTTCGAAAGAATTAAAAATAGATCTCACTGGTGGTCCTTGGATTAATCAACCAAACCTCATGGGCACCCACTGGGCTTGCTGCTTACAGAGCCTGGAGAAGCAGGTGGGCACAGAGTAGGCTTACGATAATTCTTAGCTGTTATTCTGATGATGATTATGATGACGATTATGATGATGGTGGTGGTGGTGGTGGTGACAGTCTCCCTTCCCTGCTCCCTATTTCCACGTCCTCTCTCCTGTCATTAGGCGTCAGCACCCTCCTGGCTGGCCCATCTCCCCCAAGGCTCTGTCATGCAGGAGAGGTTTCTCTCCTTCTCGCTGGCTTAGTTAATCCTAAAACCCGCATCTCCAAGGAGGGCACCTGTGTTTGGCTCCAGGTTTCAGCCTGCTCTGCTCACACTGGGAGCCAGCGCCCCCCACCGCCAGGCCAGCGCTGACCAGTACGAGGCTGTGTGTTTCTGATTCTGGTCCTGGTGTTCACAGTTCATAAGCAGGCCAACGCCTGTTCTCCTTTCTCACCTCCTGTGGAGAGACTGTCTTTCCAGAACGTGTGCCATTTTCCCATGAAGACCTGAGCAAGGTCTCCCTGCTCAGAATCATCGATTGTTGGGCCAGCAAAGGAGGGAGGAACCGAGAGATCACTCAGTCCAACCCTTCCTGGTACAGTTGGGGAAACTGAGACCTAGAGTGGGGAACGTGACCTGCCCAGGGTCACTGATAGAACAGGGACCAGGACCTGCTTTCCTGACCCGTGGTTGATGCTCTTTCAGCTCTGCCTTTGCCACATGGATCCCAGGCTTGGGGCTGGAAGGGCCAGAATCCTAAGCCCGGCACAGATGAGGCGTGGACCTGCGTGGAGGGGGTGATATTAAACGCATGGAATAAATGCCTCACACTGGGTGCCTCAGGTTCTGGAGGGAACAGTGGCTGAGGGTCCCACAGACCTGACTGAGCCCGTGCACAGACCTGAACCTGATGGCAGGGCAGCCTGGGATGAAATTGTCACAGGCTCTCGGTGAAATGAGAAAAATCAGGTCAAGGTAGTCTGTGGGTATAAGGTTGGCATTTATTCTTTTTGGAAAGGCCTGTCTTTTACTATGAAACTGTGTCATTCTTACTTTTTTGAGAGAAGGAGAAAACATTCTTTTATGAAAGAATTGTGAGCCCATCTTTAGCTGCTTCTTTTGAAATGTCTTTGCCACCTGCAGGACACCTCCGAGATTTCAGCCCATAAATGTGTGTGATTATAAAGTTCTTCCAACTTATTTGACCATGTAATAAACCTTTGTTTCTGGAGCACCAGTTATCACTAGCCAGAACTAGTGTTCCCCTGAACCCAGTTTGGGATCTGTTCAAATGTTAAGACATCTAAGCTGCGGTGTGATTGAGTAGTGATCTCCCACGGCATTGGCTGGGCACAGTCTTAGGAGGCGCGAGTGTGTTTGCTCTACTCCCCTGCCCTCTGGATAATAAGTCATCCTGCCGGTGCCCATGCTGTTGGGGTCCTGCTCTCCTGATCTCTAACCATCTGATGCCCTATCGTGATAGGGCATCCCCGAGGCGCTTACCAATGCCAGGAGCAAAGCCACATCCCGGGAGATCCAGGGATCCTGGATTTGCCCCACGTAATTTGGACTATCTCTATGGTGTGAAGACTGCTTCTCATGCGTATGTGGCAAGGCAGGTCCTGGGAACAGGGGCTGGTTTCCAGAACTTCTGGAACCTGTGACTCTGTTTTTTCTGGAGCCCCTACCTGCATGTGGGACAGAGGGGACCTCTGAGGCCTGGGCCTCATGGCAGGTTTACTGATCATGCCATCGCCAGGGAGTCTGGGTCAGCCCCATTGTTTCCAACAAGAATTGTCCAAAGTCCTCCCAAGATCCTGTCTTTTGTCATCTCCCCTCAGTAGCCACCCCTGTCCTTGAGATGCAGAGCAGGCACCTGACTGGAGCCATCAAGGCCCTGTGTGGCTGGGGCCCGTCTCTCTAGCTTCGTCCTGGCCTGGTTCCCCTTGGTCGCCCCCCCGCAGCCACTCTGGTCTGCAGGCTCTTCCCTGTTCCCACTGTGCTCGGTCTCCCCTCCTGGTCTCTGCACACGCGGGTCCCCCGGCCTAATGTTCTTCCTTGCTCTCTCCACCCTCACACTTTAGCTAAATCTCGCTCACCCTCCAGGTCTCCCCATCAAATCAGCTTCTCTGAGACCCTTCCCTGGGCCACTCACTAGCCAGTCCCTTGCCATTTCCTTTCCCGGCAATCTGCCCCTCTCTTAACACGCTAACCACTAGCGTCGGTAAGTAACGAAGCCTGTAATCGTCTGCGGGAGGCGGGGGGCAGGGGTCCTCCCTGGGAGCTTGAGGAAGGGTGTAAGCCTCCCTACTGTGCCCTAACCTTCCAGAAAGTCATCAGCCTCATTGCTGTGGCCCTGCAGGAATTGGAGGGTTCTGGGGACAGGACCTGAGGTTTGGATAACTTGGGGCAGAGAAAAGACCAGTGGCTGCAGGGGACCAGACAGGAGCAAGATGGTTTTCAGGATCAAAGTGAGAGCTGAGTTTAGGAGCAGTGGGTGCTTGCAGGATGGACCTCCCACAGCTCAGGCTCTGGGTTGGGGCTCCATTATGGGCACATTAAAGGTTGGGTCTCCCCCAAAGCCTGGGGTCTGGGGGCAGGGGAGTTATGCCCAGTGTGTGCGCACAAGCTGCTCCCTTCTCCCTGCCCCTCCCTCCCTCCCTCGGCAGCCTTGTCCAGAAGAGCAGGAGTCAACTCTCCCTGCACTGAATCCACCTATAGCCCCACTGAGATATTCAGTCAGTGATGGAAACACTCGTGTTCATCAGAAACTTGGAAGTTGAAGCTGATGCTTCCGTTCCACTCTTCCAGGGCCTCAGGAAGCCTGGCAAGGTGGGACTCAGCTGCTAGATGAGCCCAGGCTCATTCCAGGAGGGAGTGACAGAGTGATACAAACACAACACCTTGGAGCTGTGATTGTATGTGCCCGCAAATCCTCAGTCACCCTGAGAAAGTGGACGTTCAGAGATGGAGCTAACGCAGGCCCGGGCCTGATCCTTTCTCTGCCTTAACTACTTAATCCACGGCAGGATCCTAAAAGGCATTGGTATCTGTCATGATGCCCATGTTGCATATGAGGAAACTGAGGTAAAGAGAGGCTGAGGGACTTACCCAAGGTCATTCAGCAAGTGAGAGGCAGACACGGAGCTTGAACCCGGGCGTGTCTCACCCAAGCCTTTGCTTGTGGTCACCCACTCGGCCGAGGAACACACTGCCCCAGGGTGGGGGGACGAGGCTCACCTGTCTCTAGGGCCTGATCCCTTTCTTTCCCCTCCACCTTGCTCTTTTCTACCTTCCTCTCCTCAGCCCTGCCTGGCTCTAACATCTGACCGTCCCCCAGGCCAGGCCACAGCCTCCCCTGTCTCTGAGTCTCTGTGAATGTAGGACAGGGGCCATCAGGAGGTTTGCAGGTCTGCAGGGCTGTCCTCTGCATCCAAGCAGCCCCGTTATTGTTCCCGGAAGGGACTAGATCAGGGGTGCAGGCCCGTGAGGAGCTTCCTTCCTGCAGCCAGGCAGCCCGGCCTCTGGCCCTTGCCAAATGCCTGGGTCTCTGTTCCTGATTCCTTGGGGGCTGCCGACAGGGGAGCAGCTCAGAGTCCCAGAGAGGTCTGGGGGTGAGAGGGGGGGGAAAGGGAAGACCCAGGGCAGAGAACTGCCTCATCTTGATGGGAACTGGCCAAAGGAGAAGGAAGAGAGGGTGAGAGAACCAGCATGGGCAAAGGCCCAGAGACTTAGAAGAGCAGAGTTCAAGGAAGCTCTGGAAATGAGACAGGATGGCCAGATCCAAGGGTGGGTGCGTGGAGGAAGATGGGGATGTAGGAGGCGGGATGCAGCGCAAAGGGTCTTGAAGGCCAGGGTGAGGCCATCCATCTGGGGAGACAGGGAGCCACGGCAGGTTTCTGGCCAGTTTGCCACATGAGGAGGAGGGTGAATCAGAGCCTGCGAGAATCTGGGGCCGCGGTGCAGGGGAGGGAGGACGGCGGCCTGAACCCGGCCAGGATAGACCTCCTGAGAGCATCTGAGGGACAACGGCCGCAGTGTCTGTGTGGCTGGTGCTCCCTTTACAGAGTTTTCCCTGTTCCAGGCTCACCTCATCGGGGCCGTGGAACCTTGGCCTGAGTCAAACTCACCCCTCACTGGGGCCAATTAATTCCAACTTGTCCTGAAGTTTTAATGGTTTGCTAATCGATACGAGCTGGGCCGCCGGCCACGGTGAGTCCCTAAGGGAAGGGTAAAGGAATTGACAGGCCGCCTGCCGGGTTTGTGTATTAATATGTTCCATGTGTATCGCCTGTTGTTTTGAGTTAATCAGTTGGTGGCTAAACATATCCTCGTAAACCTCAGGTAAGGCTCTAGTGATCTGTTCATAGTTAATTAACATGACTAAGCAACAGTGCTGTGGTTTGTGACAGAAGGAGGCATCTCAGGGCTGCGGGAAGGAGGGACAGACATGGATGAGAGGAGGGGGCACTGTACAGCCCCCAGAGGGAACCGCTGCTCCATCGCCCCACAGGGGGATCCTGGCAGCCTGGAAGGGGCTCAGAGTTCCCAGACTGCTACCTGCTACCGGGGCCTATGGCCTCAGGAAATGACAAACCTGGTGGGTAGGAGGTTTTCTAAAATGGGGCAATAATACCAACACCATGGGGTTGGTTTCCCCTCCCAGAATGTGAGCCTTAGGACAGGGGCCAGGCTCGACGGATGTTGCTGGAAGGAAGGGACAAGTGAACAGAGAGGGTGGCAGGTCCTGAGGACTGAAGCCCGCCCCGCAGCGCACTCTGTGCCATCCAGGAGGCTGCAGAGGGTGCAGGGGGGGGGGGGCTGTCCACAGAGCACGGGGCCTGCCTGGGCTTTGATGCATGGGTAGGAGTTTCCTGGATAAACAAGGGGGAAGCGTGTTCCAGGGAGAGGACGCAGCACGAGCAAAGGCCTGGGGGCATCAACTGCATCTTGCTGTTACCCAGCTACAACCTGAGCATCCGTCACAGCGGAGCGAGGGCCAGGCCCTCGGGTGCCAGGGCTGAAATTTAGCCAGTGTCTGGGCACCCAGCTAGGAGAGTTGCTGGCAAAACTTAAATATTTCTACACTTGTTCACAGGTTTTTAGAGCAACAGCCTGATGCTGAGCAAGTTACTTAACCTCCCTGTGCCTCAGTTTCCTCATCTGTGAAGTGGGGATAATGACAGCACCCGCCCCCTCACCAGGCTGGGGTGGAGATTAAACTATGTGAAGCCCTTTAAGCAGTACCTGGCCCCCAGCATGCATTATGAGACTGTCTGTTGGGATTGATGCTCTATTTCTAATTCTTAGAACCAGCAGGTGGGTGGGGTCATTGAGACCCTTGGTCCCCTTGAAGAAACTGAATCCCAACGGGCTTGAAGAGAGCACAGGGCTGAGCTGGTGAGCGCTGCCCCATCTGCCTGACTTTGGAGCCCATCTGGGGCCCAGCACAGTGTCTGACCCATGGCGGGGGCTGCCTTGCCCTCACCTCCCCACTGGGGAGGCTCCACTGGCACCAGCCCCGGGTGAGCCTGACCCAGGGGTTCACGTGGAGACCCCCAGATGCTTGCGGAGAAGGGCCCCATCTGCGCACCCAGTCCAGACCCGCTGGGGCTGCCCTCCCTCCTGCTTCGTCCCACCTTGGTCCCAAGCCTCTGCACACAAAGGCCCCCCTCAGTCCCTTCCTGGGGAGACAGGGCCCTCGTCCCTCTGCTGGGCTCGCTGCAGCCCAGTCACCAGCCCTGCCTTGCACTGAGTGCGGGAATGGCACCCTGTGTTAAAATCCGTGTCTGGACGAGTCCCTGGCTGGAGGAATTAACTCGTGAACACACAGAAAATCTCCACAGACTTGTCTTCTAATATTTATTCTGGAAACTGGAACATGCAGATAAGGCAACCGTCTGACGCTGGAACTGCAGAATACATTTGCATTCTCCACGCCACAAAGAGCTGCGTATACATCCACTTTGTGAGCCGGGGGAAAGCTCATGCCCACTGGATAAAAGATCCTGGCAGGTGCTTCTCCAGCGCAAAGGCCCCTCCACTGGAATCCCAGACTCTAAGGAACTGACTGACAGTCCTCAAATCCCAGAGTCTTCAATTCCCAGATCTTTACTTAATAGAATCTTAAGTATGAAAGCTTGAGTCAGAATCCTGGGATCCTAGATTCTCAAATCTTAAACTTTTTACTTTAATAGGCTCTTAAAACTAGAAAATAATGGGTCAGAATCATAGAATCTGAAACTCATGTCAGATCACAGAATTTTAGGATTTCCAGGACTGCAATCAGCACCTTGCTCAGATACCCAGCCCACAGGCAAGCTTGCTCCATGAGGTTCCAGCAAGTGGCCTCCTGGCCTCAGATCTTGTTCCAGTGTCACCTCCCCCAGGAAGCCCTCCATGACCAGATCAGAGCTCTTATTACAGGCTCTCATGGCTCCATCTGTGCTGCCTTGTTAGTCCTGCCACAGGTGCCATTTTACATTTATTTTCATGATTATATCATTGAGTTTGTCTCTCCCCATTTCCCAGCCTGTGAGCCCCGTGGGGGTGGGTCTGGTGTGCTTTGCTCATCGCTGACTCCTAGCACAGAGCTTGGCGCATAGATACTCAATCAATATCTGTCTAATGAATGACCAAATTCATGAGTGATTTGAATGGATGGATGGATGGTTGCCAAAGTCTATGCTCTTCGCACAAGTACACACAGAACTGTGTCCCACCCCCCAACACACACACATTTGCAAAATACCTGCCCCAAAAGGCTGGCCAGGAGGCCTGTGCTGTGTGGTCTCAGGCAGGCTGCTGAGCATCTCTGACCCTCGGTTTCCTCCTGTCAAACTGGAACATGACGCTCCCTTGGAAGATTGTTGTGAGGTTTGGAAGTGGTGATGTAAGTTGAGGGCCCGGTGTGGAACTGGCATAGAGTGGGCACTAAATACGCCAGTCTGCTTCATTTGGAGAAAGGACTTCTGCTCTCTCTTTGAGCTCAAACTTTTCTGGCTTCTAAATATGCAGTCGGACAGGAAGAGCAGTGAGTCCAGAAGCCGGAGGAGCCCTCCACTGACTCCCCTCTGCCCCTGCCTCACTGTGCAGCTTGGGTGAGCCACACTGCACCTCCCTGACCCTCAGTCTCCTCTTCTATAAGACAGAGAAAATTATACTTGCCCCTCAAGGAGAGCCAGGGGCCAGATTTACATGATGCCTTGAAGTCCTTCCAGGACCCAGTGTGTGAAACTCATGAGAGCCTGAGAAGTAAGGCTGGAGAGGATTGTGTTCACGCTGTGTGAGAGGCCCAGATTGATATGCAGAGAAAGTGCCCTATTTGGAAGTAAACACTTCATTACTGAGCAAGTTTTCGTAAAATTGATTGCATTGCCTGCTCTCTGCATTTTTAATTGCAAAATCAATTAACTTTTTGGCAAAGAGGAGGAAGACAGCTCAGATTGGCTTTGCAAACTCCGCCTTTTACAGTGGCCGCAGCAGGAAGCCAAGCACATGGCCAAGGAGGAGCTGGGAGGCCTCCGCATCCGCAGGGCGAGAAGATGCTCTGACATTCAGGGAGCCTGGGGTTGGGCAGACCTCTCAGAGCTGGCAGGGGGACCCTGGGGAGAGCCTCCTCCTGAACAGCCATGGACCAGCCAAAGGAGCAGACGGTCCCCAGTGGCGACCAGAAGTGGCCCAACATCAACTCCTTCTCCCCCCGGGACCCCTGGCTCTTTCCTCATCTGACTGTGTATATTTCTTTGAACAAATTCAGCTCCATGGAGGCATATCTGTCTTGTTCACTGCTGTCTCCCAGGGCTGGATCCTGGCAGGTAATCTGCATCAATATGCATGACAGATGAATAAAGGGGTGAAGGAAGGAATTTCAGCTCATTGGAAGGAGGAACTTCTGTAGTCAAGCTGTTCTTGGTGGGGGGCAGCCTTGGGAGGAGGGGACTTTGCTCTGTGATTGGGGGTGTTTTTTTTTTTTTGGCGGTATGCGGGCCTCTTACTGTTGTGTTGTGGCCTCTCCCGTTGCGGAGCGCAGGCTCCGGATGTGCAGGCTCAGCGGCCATGGCTCACGGGCTCAGCCATTCCGCGTCATGTGGGATCTTCCTGGACCGGGGCACGAACCCGTGTCCCCTGCATTGGCAGGTGGACTCCCAACCACTGCGCCACCAGGGAAGCCCTAATTGGGGGTGTTTTGAAGGAAGCTGGGAGACGCACTGAAGGAGATTAGATGGAAGAGACTCAGGCATTGACCTGGGGGGTCATGATTGTAGTGAGGACCCCTGCCCTCCCCACCTGTGACCCTGCTCCTTCTCCTTCAGCCAGAGATTCTGGACACCTCACTCTGTCTGAGGAGGCAGTGATTTTCTATTAGTTGAACCTGAGTTCAAGTCCGCCTGCCACCACCAACTAGCTGTAAACTCTGGGAGCAAATAGCTTGCCTCTCTGTCTCAGCTGTGTCATCTGTAAAATGGGACTAATAATTCCTTCAGCCTCTATGAGCTGTGGAGAAGGTACAGTAAAAAAGTGCTTTGTAAAGGATTACACACACACATACACACAGTTAAGTAAATTCTCCCAGCATCCTCCTGTGCCCCCTTGAATGCATGCGGTATGGGCTGCCTCAGATTCTGCTGGGAAAGAGCCTGGGCAGCCAGACTCTGATGGCCAAAGCACAGCACGGCCCGCATCAAAGCCTCCTGCCCAAGTCACCCAGGAGCAGGGAGTAGGAGGCAGAGGTGGATAGGAGGGGAGGGGGTGGGACAAGAGTTTCGTTCCCTCCTCTTTCCCACAAGCTCACTTGCCTGCTTGAACTGCTGCAACAGATTTCAGGTCAGAACACCTTGCTCCATCAGCACAAGCAGTGGACGAGAAGAGGCAGAGAGGATAAAGCCCAGGAAGCAGTTGGGGACCTGGGGACTCATCATGGGTCATCACCGGTGAGTCAGCCAGCAGACAGAGGGAGAGTTTCCCCAAGCGTCTCTGGCTGAGCGGGGAGAGGGGAGGTGGGGTGAATCGGAGGAGGCCCTGCATTCGAGGAGCCTTTGAGTAACAGTGCCTGCTGTTTGTTATTCTCAGGTGTTGGGTGAGATGTCAAGCGCTGCAGGCTGGTTTACCAGGCAGCCTCTCGGCCATCCATCCCTGGCTAAGCAGCTCCAGCTTTAGGGAGCCACACGGATGAACTCCGAGGACTCTTAATGGGGCAGATCCAAGCAAGTGGAGTCACCGGGGCTTCCTGTAGGAGGGGAACACTTCATGGGACCCACCAGTGCAGGTGGGGAGTTTTCTCCCCTCCCCAGACGGAGATGTGTGGAATCCCCAGGGGTCACGACAAGGGGTTTTTCAGGGAGGTAGTGACCTGTCCGTGCCTGCTCCCCTACCCAGCTCCCTCCCAGCAACTTGCACTAGAGATAAGAGCACAGGTTACAGAGTTTACAGACCTGAGCCCAAACTGCACCTCCACTATTTGCGTTGAACACTGAGACACTGCCTCAACCTTCTTATCTGCAAAATGGGGTTGTTGATGGTACCAACCTCATCTGCCACCACCACGTCCCTGTAAAGCTAGGTTCTCCTTTCCCAACCAGTCAAATAACCCTGAACCCTGAGGCTAATTGTCCTAGCCTCAGAGCTGCCCCAGCTCCCCCAGTTTAGCAAATATCCAGGGCTTGAGTCAGCCAGACGTAAGTTCAAATCCAGGCTCAGTGTCTTAGCTTCGTGACATTGGACATATCACTTAGCCTCTCTGTCCTCACTTTCCTCTCTGTAAAACGAAGTGAATAGCACCGCCAGGCAGGGATACTGGGAATAAAAGTGTGTGGTACAGTGGATACATGGCCAATGCTGGACCGCAAGGAGGCAGCTCCTCCCCCACCTTCTCCATCACCTACTCCTTCCTCTTCTCCTTCTCTCCTCTTCCTCCCCCTTCCTCCTCTTTCCTCTGCTCCTTCTTCTTCCCTCCCTCCTCCTCCCCAACCTTCTTGTCTTTCACTCTGCACATATTGAATTTTATGTAATTGGGATCATACAATTTATTCAGCTATTCAGGTTTTTTTTTTTTTATAAACTCACTATACATCATCAGCGTTTTCCCACATCACTGAAAATTCCTCAAAAGCATGATGTTAATAGCTTCGCAATTTACCTCATTTAGATGCACCATAATTTACCTCACCATCCTCGCCTGCCAGACTCTTTGGAGGGTTTCAGCCTTTCCTCTTATGCACATCAGGCTTTGACGAATATTCTGGGACCCATGAGCCGAGTCCCTGACCGCATCCTCAGGACAGATCCCTGCTACAGAATCACGGCATCCGGAGCAGCCCTTTCTCAGACTCGGGGTTTTGCTCATCCAATCATCTTCCTGAAAGTTGTCCTGACGGACACCCCCCCCCCACCGCCAGCAACTCACGAGGTGTCCATCTCAGCACCCACAGCTCTGGCCTGTGGCACCTGCTTTCCAAGGTACACAATCATCGAATCACATCCCTGGGTGTCTGGAAGCCTGACAACAAGGACAGAGGTAGCCTGGGGAGGGCAGCTCGGGCAGGGAGTCAGAGGAGCTGGTTCTGCCCCACCTGCCCTCACCTGCTGGGTGCATGGCCTGGCACCTCTCCTCCTCTGGGTCTCCGCCTACGCACCTGTTGCAATAACTCCCCAGCTGTTCTCCCTCACTCCAGCCCATCCAGTCAGTGCCCAGCACAGGAGTGCCCAGAACAGGGCCTGACACACAGTACGTGTTCGGCAAATATGTGTTGAACCCTGAACTACCAGAATATTCTTTAAATACACACACACACACACACACACACACACACACACACACGGCCTCATCATTCCTCCTTCTCCTTTGCTCCAGCTCCCTATCACTTACATTTCTTTCTCCTTGCTGCCTTGATCGACAAGACACTGCCTCAACCTTCTCATCTGTAAAATGGGATTGCTGGTGATACAACAGCATTTCAGTGAGGATAGTACAAGGTGGTAGTTAAGAAAGCCAGACCACTGGCTTTCAAAGTTATTCAATCTCTTTATGCCTCAGTTTCCCCTCAGTGAAGTTGGGATAGCCAAGCCCACCTGATAGAGTTACTGTAAGGATTAGCTAAAGTACCACAGGTCAGTGTTAGTACAGTACCTGCAGACAGAAGCACTGTGGGAGTGAGTGAGATGCTGCCTCCCATCTCCCGGTCACAGCCCTAAAGCTTACAGGCACGGAGCAGGGACTTTGCTCACCCATGCATGGTCTCCTCTCCTCCTGGGAAGAAGGGATCCGCCCTTCTGCCCCTTGGTGACTAGCTCTCTCTGGTGGGTGGGAAGCAGGTGACGTGTGGCACCCCCAGGCCAGAGCACTTCATTTCCAGCAGAGACCCTCTAGCTCTGTCTCCTTGCCCCAGGCATCACAGACCAGGTCTGTATTCTAACGGTGGAGCCATGGTGGCAGCCTGCATCATCGAATCTCTGCGTGGAAGACGGCTGCCCTGGAGAGCCAGCCGGACCTACGGTGCCCTTGTTGTGTGAAGCCAGTGAGATTTGGGGTAGTTTCTGCAGCCAGGCCTCGCTTTTCCTGGCCATACACAGGAGCCCCATTGGGATGTGAGTGTGGGATCGGTCCCTTGCAAGCGGTTCGAACTGGACAGCTCCTGTCCTGCCTGATGCGGCAGAAGACACTTGACTGCAACCTCCTGCTGTAGGAAATAGGGACAAAAGAGCTTAGATGTTCTGATTTTTCCAGAGAAGTCAGGAATGAGGATTCTTATGTCAAACCTGACAGCTTTTAAGTGTTGGTAATTAAACCAAGGTTTTAAAAAATGCTGAGTGAGCCAAACAGATGCTGCTTACAGTCCAGCTATGCCCAGAGGCCCCTGTCATGACTCAGGCCTACGTGACTGAATCTAACTGTGGCCTGGCATTCAAAGGTAATCATGGCCTGGCCTCTCCCACAGTTTCCAGACCCCAAACCTGAGTTCTGGGCCCACTTAGCCACAGACAGGTCACCTACCTGGGCCTCGGTCCAAGCTGCTCCCCAGGGCCAGTGTGGTACCATGGACAGGGCATGGCCTTTGATATCAAGTCTGTCTTGCAGCCCCAGATCACCACCCTGTGAGAGCTGACGACCTCTCTGAACGTCAGTTTCTTCTTCTGTAAAATGAGGGTGAACATGCCCACCTTACAAGGAGCCCTAAGAACAGTGTAAACACTGTTTCACAGGGCCTGGCCGAGAGTGGTGCTAGCTAAAGGTGACTCTCACCCTGCTCTCCCCACGAAGAGGGAACTTTCCACAGCTGCTCACTGAAGCCTCAGCCTCCTTCTGCCTCTCTCTCTCTCTCTCTCTCTCTCTCTCTCTCTCTCTCTTGACAGGGATCAGACCTGCACAGTGGTCTTACGGCTGTGCCAGCCCCCAGCTCCCTCCCCATGGGCCCCTCACAGGGCTTCGCAGTAATGCATCTCTTGCACATATAACCCCATCTCTGTGTATGCTTCTTGGAATATTCAGACTAACGCAAGTTAGGGGTTTGAAGAAAGAGGGAAACAGGTGAGAAGGGCTTTGGGACTGGCTCGCCGCCCACGCAGGGTAAAGCACACCATGCCAGTGGGAAGGCTGGGCACAGATAGTGTTGGGCTGAAAGTGGTTCCTCAATTGTTAAAGATTTTATCTGAGGTTAGCTGGGAAGATGCCCCAGGGGAGGAGCATCCTGCTGCAGGTGTGATGATTCAGGCGTTCAGAAGGTATCTGTGTATGGTGGGAGGTGGGGAGAGGGGGCAAAGGCAACTCCTACAGACGGCAGAGCTGGCCGGGCACTTCCTCCACCATCCGCCAAGGCAACTCAGACATTTTTCAGGGTTTTGAGAATTGAGCTGGTGAGTTGCATCCACACAAGCAGAGGGGTGTTGAGAGACTGGGGGGTCCTGACAAGTCCTCAAGCACTCAGCCTGAGAGCCAAAGGGCCTGCCTGCCGCTGGCTCACAGAGGCCCTTATCTCCTGCAGTGGAAGAGTGGACTGGGCAGACCACGGGTCTAAGTGTCAGCGTCACAGAGTTCTAGAGATGTTTAAATGCTGCTCGGCCCAGGCAGGTCTGTTATACAGAGGTCGGGGCCTTGATGGGAAAAGCCAGGAACTCTGAAACACGGGTCAAGGACATCTGAGGAGATTGACTCTGCAAGCCTTCCCAAACCCTCAGGGCTTGCAGGGACAGCCCATCCCCCCTTTCCAAGGAAGAGCCACAACTTCTTCTGGGCTGAAAGACGCCGCACAGGCCTCGCCCCTCAGGTAACAGGTGGCCCCCTCAGAAACTGGCCCACCTCTTCTTCTGGCTGCCAGGCTGATAAGTAGGATTTCAATCGCAGCAGAATCTAGTTGGGGAGATGCTGGGCCTGATAAAGGAGGAAGAGTGGGAAGAAGGACCTGACTTGCAGTCATCTCATTCAGGGCAGTGGATGGAGGGTATGCTGACCAAGGCAGCCAGGATATGCAGCTGAATGAACAGAATTCCTTGACTTGGGGACATCTGGGGGTACACAGGACTTAACAATCTAGCACAGACCCCGGTATGGCCTCGAAAAAGTGATGGCCGATTCTCAACGATGTGAAAACACCTGAGTTGCCGTGGCAGGTGGCAGAGGAAGGACTAAAGACACTGGGCAGAAGGGCAGGCTGGCGTGGAGTGTGTCCCACGGTGGAGGATGTACCGTTCACAGGGTCACCAGGAGGCTTGTGAGGGGGCCCCCGCATCACTAAGAAGTCCAGCGGTGGCTTGCCTCTCCTCTGGGATTGAGGAGCCCCTGAAGCGACAGAGGCTGACCAGAGGCACGTACTGCCGGAAGCAAGGAGGTGGCGCTTACCAAAGTGACCATCAAGGTCAGAGGGACTCCAAAGGGAGCTGTGGGTAGGTGTGGAGAGAGAGGCCAGCAGGCAGCCGCTTAACATTTATAACCAAATATAAGACAAGAATGGACGGCCACACCGTGCAATTCCCTCAGCGATATATAAGCAACAAACTATTGATATTTGTAACAACTTGGATGGGTTTCAAGGGCATTATGTCCAGTGACAAAAAAATAAGCCAATCCCCAAAGGGGCATGATTCCACTTACGTAACATTCTTAAAATGACAAAATTGTAGAACTGGAAAACAGATAAGCGGTTGCCAGGGGTTAGGAATAGCGGAGAAGTGGAGGAGGGTAGGTGTGACTACAGAGGATAGCAGGAGGGGGATCCTGGGGGTGATGGAGTGGCCCTGATCTTGATGGCAGTGTGGTTTCAAAATTCTCCAGATGTGATAAAATGGCATAGAACTATATATACAGATTGGACCAATGTCAGTTTCCTGATTTTGATATTGTACTATAGTTATGACGCTGTAACTATTGGGGGAAACTAGTTGAAGAGTACATGGAACCTCCCTGAACTATTTTTTGCGACTTCATGTGAATCTATAATAAATCTATAAAAAGTTTTAAAAAAAACAAGAATGGAGGAGGTGACTTAGAGCAGCCACCCCAATAAAATGTAACAATCATTTGCTCAGTTATCACACCTGAGCCAATTTTCAGATATGGACCCCACTGATGGGAGAGGTGGCCAGGTGCCTGGGAAGAAGGATCCTTGAACATCATGGCAGGTATATACCATCATGATTCTCCCCATCCTTCCTGAAAGGGACGATAGCTATTTATTCAAGTGACTGTATACTGAGGAAAGGAAATAACGATTTTAAGGACTATTGGGCATAAGGTCTGTGTTGACACTGGTGCCTGGCCACTCAGTGTCTCCATGACCCACTTCCTAGAGTGGGGGCCTGTGGGAACCAGGCGTTAAGTGGTGTTCTGGCTAAAGTATGCCTCACATTGGGCCCACCCAGGGGCCCTTTCCCCAGCCCCAGAGTGGATAATTAGAACTGATACATCTGAGAGCTGTGATAACCCCACCTTTGGATATCCCTGGACTGTGGGGTAAGAGCCAGCATAGTGAAGAAGGCCAAATACAAATCTTTGAAACCATCTCTCCTCTTCGTCAAGATTACTATCAAAAACAATGTCACATCTGGGCGGGGGGTGGAGGATGGTGAAGATGAGTGGCATCATTAAAAATCAGACATATACAGTATCCCTATCATGTCTCCATCTAGTCTGCAAGTGTGACCCCTGCAGAAACAGATGGATACTGGGAAATGGCCTCAGACTAGGCCCAACCAAGTAGCCCGGTTGATTGGAGGTGATGTGCTGGACGTGATATCATCGTTAGAACAGATTGAAGAGGCCTCAGGTGGATAGTATATGGCTGGATTTAGAGGATGTGTTCCTTTCCATTCCTATTAGAAAAGAGGATAGAGAACAGCTCACATCCACAGGACAGACGTCAATATTTGTTTACAGCTCTGCTACTCTGGGCTCTGCAACTTTGGAGGTCCTGGTCCCAAAAGAGGTATGCTCTTGCCAGGACACACAGCAAAGGTTCTGTTGAAGGGCAAGGTTCCAGCTGCTCTCAGGGCAATCTGGAGCCAGCAGGCAAAGAGGAGGAGTCACCATAGCCGCAAGGGAAGGTGGGGCGGGGGGGGGACACGTGGAACCCAGGTGACCCCTGGTAACCCCATAGTCACTGTGAATGGACATGTGTAGTCCTCCTGTCATGAGAAGGATTAGCAAGTGTTCAGTGATTCCACCCCTTATGCCCCAGGAATAAGGTTTGCTGTCCTACTAGGCATGAGGTGATAGCTGAGAGTTAGGGGACCTGAGAAAGCTTAGTGGAGGGCAGTGAGCAACAGTTACACCCTGAGATCAAATATATACATAGGAATTGGAGCTGTGCTTTGCATCAGAAATCTGAGTTTCCCTTCAGGAAGGAAAGTCCCTGGAAACCACAGAGGTGCTGTTTCCCAAACCTCCATGGAAGGCCATAGAAGTGCATGGCCTACCGGGTTGACAGTTGTGGCCGTGAAGAGGGACCTCTCAGGTCTCCAACTGCAGGAGCATCAGTGACCAAGGGCCCATCTGCTGCCGTCTGATGCCCACTGGAGAGAAAATGATTCCTGCAGCCCTTTAAGGCCCAGTTGGACAGGAGGGGCTGGGCCATCTTGGTGAAGGAGAAAGAGCTGGGAGGAAAACAAAGTGGCCACAAAATGCAGAGATGGGAATGGAATTCATCACAGGCTTGCTGAAAGCAAGGGCCATTTTTTCATCCAGTGACTTGCCCTGTGACCTTGTCCAAATTCCTGCCCCTTCAGGGCCTCAGTTTCTCCATCGGTAAATGGGTTAGTTCTTCAGTTTAAAGATTTGGGGGGGGGGGATGTATCTGAAGTACACAGATCAGGACGATGAGACTCAAAAAACCCCAGCAGTTATAATTGGGACTCTGGCCCATTGTGGGCCTGGCTGAACCTGGGGGTGTCCGTCCCAGAAAGCCCACTCCCCAGCCAGCAGCGCCACTGCTCCCACTGCATCTCCTCCCTCAGGGCCTGGGGGCTGCAGTGGCTCCACGGCTCCCCCACCCCTCCTTTTTCCTCTCCCACTTAACAAACAGCTTCACTTAAAAAGCCATCTGGGAGGGTGGATGGCGCAAAGGCACATTTTATAGAATAACTTTTCAGGGGGAAGAGCCAAGAAATTAAAGGCACAGCACTTCCGAGTCCAGTCTTATTAGGCCACATGCCTCCAACTGCTGGAGAATTGCGTTTCTGTATTATAATCCACCCCTCACCCCCAGGGCCCAGTGTTCTGGGCTCTGTCTTCACTTGTCTTTGAGACGTCCTGCTCCCAACGTCTCTGGCTGATTCCCTCCCTCAGGATGAACCCCCCTCTCTATCGCCAGGGAGGGGCTGCAGCTGGGGCTTCCTTAACATGAAACTCCCCCCTCCTGTGTGATCATCATCCCACCTCAGGCAGCTGCTTCCCTCCCTACAGGAGTCCCAGGTGAAGGCTATGTTCTGTTGTTCTCTTCAGGTACAGCAGGAGAGATATGTCCACAGTTGGGATGTTTGGGTAGCCCTGGGGAGAGATAATGAGCTCCCTGTCACTGGAGGTATGCACAGAGGAAGGGTGAGCACTCAGCAGGGAGGTCTCTCAAGAGACAAACCAGCAGAGAGGCTGAGGCATGAGCTTCGGAGTCCAAGAGATATGGGCTGGGTCTTGATTGTGTCGATTACAAGGTGTCTGACCTTCAGCAATGACTTATGCTCATGGAGCCTTTGTTTCTTCATCTGGAAAATCAGGCAAATAAGTTTCCACTTCCCAGAGTTGTCATGGGGACTAAATGACCTAATGTGTGCAAAGCACTGAGCACAGAGTGTGTATTATCATAACCAGCAGTGGGGTGGGGAGGGGGGAGGCTGGGATGTGACACCGTGGGATAGCTAAGATTCAAAGTTGCTGTAGTTATAAAAACCCAAGACTGGGCTTCCCTGGTGGCGCAGTGGTTGAGAGTCCGCCTGCTGATGCAGGGCACATGGGTTCGTGCCCCGGTCCAGGAAGATCCCGCATGCCGCAGAGCGGCTGGGCCCGTGAGCCATGGCCACTGAGCCTGCGCGTCCGGAGCCTGTGCCCCGCGACGGGAGAGGCCACAACAGTGAGAGGCCTGCGTACCGCAAAAAAAAAGAAACAAAAAACAACCCAAGACTGTGAGATCCAATAATTCAATTATCCTAAAATGATACGATTCCTTAAGACTCTCTGGCTTTTAGAAATTATGACTGTGTTACTCTACTTGCCTAAGGCTTACTAGTAACCGGAGGCTGTGCACTTCAAAGAATCACACTCTGAACCCGAGCCCCATCAGCAAGGCTCATCCCAGCCCCACGCTGTGCGATGGACAAGGAGTGCTTTCTTTGTTCCTCACTTGGCTTCAAATCTTCTGTCTTTGCTCTCACCAGCCTTTCTATTCTGCTGGGGCCCACTTTGATTAAATCCAGCCTTTGTTACTGGATCCTTGCTCCCAGACATACCAGACCCCTCCGCATTCCTGAACCCGCTGCACCTCGGCTCTTCCTTCCCCTCCCCGCCAAATGAACCCCATATCTGCCCATCGAAATCTCACCTTCAAGACCTAGGTTGCAAGTGGAACTTTCCTGAGGCTTAGTTCACCTTCCAATTGAAGACAATAATCAATGACCTGCTTGGTGTTTCCACTACACTTTGTTTAAATCATAATCACAGTCTGACTCATTATTATTGCTGGGGAGAAAACTTCTGACATTTGTCCCATGGCAGACTCACCTCTGGTGTCCTTCTGAGACCCCTCCATGCTCCCCAAGAAAGGAAGATGTGCAGATCTGATTGGTCAGAGGCAGGACACTGATTGGGCCATGCTCACTAGTGGGCAGGGTCAGCGCATGGAAGGTGATGGCATTGGACCAGCTCTCTCCTTCCGTCCCTCAGAGCCTAGAACCTGGAATTACCAGGTGGGAGCCAGAGCTGTGATGGGGGCTACCCAGGGAGCTCTGGAACCACAGGGCAGGAGGCAAGTCCAATGGGAGCTGGAATTAGTCGGGAGAGACAGCTGCTGCTGAGAATGGCTCTTGAAGCAGAGAGAGAGGGAGCAAAACGTCCTAGCTTCCACACCTCCGCTCCTCCGCTTCCTCAACACCTCCGCTCTTCCACACGTATCTCCTACAGCTTCACCCGCTCAGAAGGCCAGGGTGCCTAGGAAGGGTTGCCCGCTGAGATGCAGAGCAGCGAAGGGGCAAGAGCTGAATCCGAGAGCAAGGAGGCCAATGATGGGTCTCCAACACCTCTCTACCTGGGGCTCCCAAAGTGAGGGGTGGCAGGCACATCAGGTATTTATGTAGTTATGAATAAGATTTTTATACCTCAGGGTTCACTCAGAAGCAGAAATGGTCTAAGTACTAGAGGAAAACATGGGCTTTATTTATTCTGGGTTTGTTTATAATTTCAGAGGGGCTAGACATCATGCAATTGAGCTTGAAGGCTGTTTGCTGCGTCTCCACCTAGTGCCAAGCCTGAAGCTGTTGTACGTCAGTTGGACGAGAAGTCAGGGAGGAAAGCTGACTGTGGATGGGACTGACGACAAACAGACACCCCAAAGATAGACTAGAACCCACAAACTGGACACCTTGGAGGCCCCGTCTGTTCCAACCTTGCAGTCGCTGTACAATGTGCAGAGAAGCTGGCGCCCCCCATCTCAGGGTCCCGGGGGCACTTGGTCCAGGACTTGGGAAGATGCAGGAGGGAATGGGGGGATAGCTGGAGGAATTGCACCTGCAGGTGGTTCCCACACCCACACAGTGAGCCAACAGAGGGTAAAGCACGACTACTGCCTCTTTCCTGCCTCCAAACCACGGGTAGTCTCATGTAGCCAGTGCTAACTCGGAACCACGAGGGGAAGAGAACTGGGGAAGCGTGGTCCCTAATTAACCAAGTTGACACAGCATAAAGCCACTGCAGGATTGCTCTTTGAATTCCATCTGCAACTGCTCCTTTGGTTTCAGCTGCTCCCCTGAGGACCTGAGAGAGGAGAGGGATGGAGCGTGAGTTATGAAGTCAGATCCCGGCTTTCCTGGGACTGGGCTGCGGTACTGTGGAAACCAATAGTTCCCACTTGGGTCTCAGCATCTGAGTCATCTGAGGAGGAGCCCGGTGTCACTCAAGACTAATCAAAACCTGGTGGGGTTGGAGCGGGCATTGGTCAGTTTTAGGATCTCCCCAGGTGACTCCAGGGTACATCCAGGGTGGGAACCGGTGGTCTCAGGGCACACAGATCTCACCCAGGTCCCTTGACAGTTTCTAGTTTATCGGGGAGTCTGTGATCCTCTCATGCTGGGACATGAGGGAAGGTCGCATGTGGCGTGCTTATGGACTGCAAAGCTGTTTTAAGAAGGCAAAAGTAAATAGACGTCTCCGATGCTGCTACGTGTATTTTGCTATGATGAGAGATGGACCAGTGAGAAGTAAGGCCCGCTTGCGTGGGGCTCAGCTCTGGGGACAGGAGGAAAGCATCTTGAGAAGCCTGTGGGTGCTGGGTGAGAGGGTGGGGTGCAGCGGGAGGCCGCCTGTGGGGTCACGGGAGGCTTAGAGATCCCATGTGGTCCCTCAGGGCCCCCTAAACAGATCTCCAAAGTGGAGCCAAGGGCAGGCAGGTGTCCATGACCCGCCACAGCTGGCTCCCCCGTGGACACCAGGCCTGTCCCATCTGAGAGCTGAGGTCAGCAGAGCAGAAGGGGAGACACCGGGTCCGCAGCCCCGCTGTCCCCCGTGCCCGCAACACCCCACAAATGGGCCCTGCCTCCATGTCACGGGTGTGAGCTGGGCCCCCACTGGCACCCTGCACCCTCAGGACCTCAGCGCTCCCATCCAGAGAAGGAGCGGGCTGAGCCCAAGGCCTCCAGGGGCCTTTACAAGCCCAATGTCCTGGCGTCCCCTCCTTCCACCCCCTGCCCCCGCAGCCTCAGTTTCCAGTCCCGCAGCCGCGGTCTCTGACCCCACAGGTGCTGAGCTCAGCTTTTGCTCTTCTCACGTCTGCTGGCAGGATCTGGGGGGCAGAGGAAGCTGTTCCCGGAGCCTGGGTGACCTGCCCTGGGCTTCTGAAGTGGGGAGGGGTCCCTTCTACCTGTGCAGAGGGAACCGTGAAGGAACTGAGTGGGTCTGCCCTGGTCCAGCCATGGACTGTGGGTTCAGCTGAGACCCCACCTGGACTTAAGCGGACCCAGCTCTGGAGCCTGGATGAGAGCCTCTGACTCAGGGCCTGCCTTCCCCAGCTACCTGTTTCCATGGTGACCAGAGCCCTCTGGCTGGAGCTGGGCCCCACCCCTATCCCTCCCCAGCCCACCCCACCCCTGCCCCTAGGGCGGGAATGTGCCTTTACCCCAGGTGAGTGGTGGGAGGACATCACAGCTGGGCCTGGGTGGGTGTCACAGGCTGTGACGTACATGACCAGGTGATGAGGTGGCTAGAATCCAGGCATCCTCTGCTCCCACTTGCTTTTAATGCAGCTCAGGGAGGCTTTAGGACAGGGAGGCTGATGCTTCTGCTGTTTTCTCAGCCTGTGAAGCTGAATGAACTGTCCTCCAAGATGTCAAAGCAGGACTCCCGGGCAGGGCCTAGGTTCACACCTGTGCACCAGGGGCCCCGGAGCCGGGTGAGGTGGATGGGTCCTGGTGGGAGTCCTGGCACCTGGGGTGGCAGCTGGCAGAGGCCTGGTCCCCCCTGGGCTCAACCCACTTCAGTTCTGGGCTGACCCTGCCCTGGTGGCTGCCCACTGCTTCCTACTGATCCCTCCAAGAGGGTGGTGGGTCCCTGACAGTCCCAGGTGGGGCTCAGGCTTTGGAGGCAGCAGACACAGGTTTAAATCTGGGTTCTAGCCCCAGGCTTGCACAAGTCACTTCCCTTCCTTCCAGCCTCAGTTTTCTCATCTGTCAAGTGGGGAAGATTAGGCCAACCTAGCAGGGTGGCCATGAGGCCTTGGTGGGTACAGGACAATGCAGGACACAGGGACAGCATCATGAGGGACAGGACAGGGCACAGTCAGGGCACAGGATCTGGGACCAGATCCTGGGTCCCACCATGACCCCACCTCTCAGCAGATGAGGTGTCTCTGCCGCCTGGTGCTGTTGCTCTCTGCTGTGTGACCTTAGGCAGGTCGCTCCCCCTCTCTGTTCCCTTACTGTGAACAGGATCAGTGACCTCACCCATGTCTTGGGAGACTGAAGACAACAGGCAGGTTGAGTGCTGGACACTGATGAAGGGAGGTTATGCTGTGTCTGAGCCCCGATGGGGAGCCCTTCTTCGGAACACACTCAAGCCTGGGGCAGCGATGGGAACAGGAGGGTATGGTTTAGGGAGGTCGCAGGGTTAAATGCACATTATGGAAGTGTCAGAAAATACCCCAGGGGGTGCAGCCTCCCCACTACGCACCCCACCCCCAGTCTGAGAGCCAGGCAGACACGAGGTTCCTGTCCTGGGCCTGAGCTAGCGGTCCTGACCTGCTCTCAGTTCTTTTTCAGAAAGACACTCCGCCCTTGGGCACCAAACCTGGGAGGCACGGTGCCTGCAGTGACCAAGGAGGAGAGTCAGTGCATCTCAGGAGCGGCTGCCACTGATGGGGCTCCCGCAATGCACTGCGGCCCGTGCCAAGAGCTGCCCAGCATCACCCTTGGCACTCTCAGCATCCCTGTGTGCATGTGAGGAGCCAGGGCTCAGAGAGGGCCAGCGCTTCTCTCCAAGATGCATAGGAAGGGCAGAGGCAGGAACCACGTCACGTCTACCCCAAAGCTCAGCCCTTGAGGAAGAGCCTGTGTGTGCTGCTCCCATCACCGTCCTGGGCTCAGCCCCATCCTACCCCATGCCCTCCACACTGGCTGATGCTGAGGGAAGCGGGGAAGCTGCTCCCCAGCTCTCCTTAAGGCCACCCATCTTGAGTTCGCAGGGATCAGCTCTTGCAGGCAGCCCCACTCTGAGAGCAGCAAGGGCAGAAGGTCTGCTTTTGATGCCCTGTAGCGTCAGAGCAGGGTCTCCCCAAAAGCTGAGGAAAAGCGTACAGAAAGTAAAACACGCTGCAGCTCTTGGAGACTGAAAAGGTACCAGAAAGGAAGGTAAGAACCTGGGTTTGGGCCACTCCCTTCCTCAGGCCCTGGGGACAAGGAGAGCAGGGCCATCCTGCTGAGGACAGTTGGGCCCCCAGCCTGGGATATGAGAACGATCTGAGAAGCCCTCCTTGCTCCCACGTCTCTCATGTGTGACAGTGGGCACAGTTCCATGGAGGGATGGCAAGTGGGTCTGCCCTGGTCCAGCCATGGACTGTGGGCTCAGTTATGGACCCTGCGTGTGAAGCCTGTGACATGGTTTCCTAACATACTCAGCCTGGGGTTTCCCTCTTACTTGGTGGCTCTGCCAGGTCCACACGGCCCTACTCAGACGTGACCCGGCTCTGGGACTCACCCCTTAGTACATAATGAGTCAGACCTTCTGCCCTGGCTTGTCTCCCTTGACCAGCACTACTACATCTATCGTTCCTCTGCAGAGAAGTCCACAATCCGACTACCCACCATTCATTCCCGGCTTCGCTTTTCTAATTCACGCTCATCGTTTTAGTCGTCACTGTGTGTCTGTTACACTGTGTGAGCCTGGATGTCCGCAGGCCCCTGTGGCACAGCCCGTCTCTGAGCCACTCTGTCCCCTCCAGCCTGCTCTGTCTTCTCAATCAACCCCCAACATCAGCGATTGGGCATTTGCCCTGGGCTCTCCCACAGTCAAGCAGACACCGAGACCTCCTGAGGTCTCCACATCCCAGCCCCTCTGCCCCCTCCACTGCTGCTGCCCTGGTCCAGACCTGTCAACTCACGCTGCAGGGGCAGCACAGCCTCCTCTCTCCTCCTAGCCTCTAGTTTCCTTCAATGTGGACAGAAGATCATTCTAAATCAGACCCCTCTAATTCACTCCCACCTCAAAAGTCCTTCTTCCCTGAGGATAAAATCTGCCTTGTGGCACACTTTTAAAGCTGTTCATTCAGCAAATATTTACTGAATCAGTACTATGTCTGAGACTTCACTCTAGGTGCTGGTGATATAGCAGTGAACACAACAGATGGAAATCTCTGCCCCCATGGAACTTAATTTCTAACTGGGAAGACGGTAAAGAGGTGGGATGTACCAGGTGACAAACTCCTTCTCATTCTTCAAGTCTCAGGGCAAGAGTGGTCCTCCAGAGACCTTTTCCTGAACACTCCTGCACCTTCACCCACACAGGGACAGGGCTTTCTCTGTCCTCCCAAGTCTCCCTGTGCCTCCTCTGCCAAGCAGATCATTGCTGTTCCTCAGATTATCCCAGGTATGTTTCCACCCCAGGGCCTTTGCACTTGCTGTTCTTTCTGCCAGTAAGTCTCAGACATTCACATGGCTCATACTCTCACTTCCTTCATGTCTCTGCTCAAATATCACCTCTTCAGAGAGGTCCCCCAGGCTCTCCATCCCTTTCCACCCCTTCCGTGGCCTCTTCCTTCACAGCACATGCCACGACCTGCCAGAAGGTGACAGACTCCCTGTTGGTTTATCATCTGTCTCCCCAGCAGACCAGGGATTCCAATGGGGCAGCGATTTTTAAATCCTTTTTTGTTCACAGCTGTATTCCCAGTGCCTAAAACAGTGCCTGCACATAGTAGGTGATCAAAATGTTTGCTGAATGAAGAATGAACAATCATTAAATCGTGTTGATCACACTGAGTTGTAATCACCACTTTCCATGTTTGCTACCCCACACTGCCCCCAGACGCACAGACTCACGCATGGCCGTGCACTGTCAGGACCAGGTCAAGTCTGGGCTGTGTGTCAGCCCATCTCCCAGTGCAGGTCTCAGTACTTGACACACATGGGCAAGTGTTTGCTGCCTGAGTGAGGGGGCTGATAGATGGATGGAAAGTGGGACTCTGACAGGACAACAGTAAAACTAAGCCTTTCTGTGTGCATTTTTTTCTTTGAAAACTCTAGGAAGAGCAGAGTTCAGTCGTTTGATGGGAATTGTTCAGGTTTAAAAACTAGAACGCTTACAAACAAGTATAACAAATCAAATTGAGACAATAGACAGGGCCGTTCCTGGCCTGGGAGGAGAACATAATATCGAAGAAACATCTTGGGGGAGTGGGCAGGAGGCAGGTTTGCTTAATGGTGGCTTAATTCCTAGGGGAAGGTGGGTGAGGCGTGCAGAGAATTGAAGCCTGCAGTGGGCAGGAGCAGACAGGCCACTCCACGTTGGCTCTGGGCCTCCCCTCCCCTGCCTGGGAGAGCATGACAGGCAGGGAGCCGGAGCAGTAGGGGAGGCCAGGACCAGAAAGTGGGAGGACTGGGGGATCCCGGGAGAGAAACCTCAGCTTCCCCAAGACCTCCCTGCAGCCGGGTCCCCACCTCAGCCTCCCCTGGAGCCTTTGGGGGCAGCCAGGTGTCCTTCCCACCCGAGACCTCAGTCTGTAACTGAGGAGGATGGAGGATGAGAATGGTCTCCTCTGTCTGTATGGGTCCCTTCTCCCCTCACCCGCCCTCTCTCCCCTGGAGGCACACACTGCTGTCCTCTGATGGAGCTCTCATGGTGTCCCTGGCAGAGCTCTCTGGACACCCAGCTGCTGCCTACCCCTTTCTCTGAGCCACACACACCAGGTGCCACTCTGGCCTCATCCCCCAGCCTGACTGCCTCACCTACCTTCTCACTTAGGAAATGGCAGCTCTATCCCCAGTCTCCTCAGCCAGAAACCTGGGTGTCTTCACGACAAATCCCTCATCTCCACCCCCACCACCCCCAAGGTGGGGCGTTTCATCTTCCAAAACTCCTCCTGGACCCGCCCCTGTGTCCCTCCCCTCCGCCCTGCTCTGGTCCAAGCCACCATTGACTCCTGCCTGGACGGCCCCCTTCACCTCTTCACTGAGCCCCCTGCTCTCTTTCCATCCTCCACGGAGAAGCCAGAGGAGCTTCTTTAATCTCCGGACTGATCGGGCTCCTCCCTTACTTCAAACCCTTCAGTGCTGCTCGGGGGAACCTTGAGTAATCCCAGCCCTGCCAGCCAAGGCCGTGAGCCCTGCAGGGTCTGGCTGCTCCTTCCCCACCCCCTCATGCTCCCTCCTCATCACACTCTGCCCCAGTGCCCTTCCTTCGTCCCTCTGACACCCTCCTTCCCTCCCCAGGGCCTTTGCACATGCTGTTCCTTCTCCGTAGATCACTCTGCCCCCTGACTCTTCAGGTAACCAGCTCCTTCAGGTCTCAACTTAAATATCAGCTCCTGGGCTTCCCTGGTGGTGCAGTGGTTAAGAATCTTCCTGCTAATGCAGGGGACACGGGTTCGAGCCCTGGTCTGGGAGGATCCCACATGCCACGGAGCGACTAAGCCTGTGCGCCACAACTACTGAGCCTGCACATCTGGAGCCTGTGCTCCACAACAAGAGAGGCTGCGATAGTGAGAGGCCCGCGCACCGCAATGAAGAGTGGTCCCTGCTTGCCACAACTAGAGAAAGCCCTCGACAAACAAAGACGCAACACAGCAACAATAAATAAATTAATTAATAAACTCCTACCCCCAACATGTTCTTTAAAAAAGAAAAAAAGAAAAAAAAATCAGCTCCTAAGACCCCCATCTGAGTTAGTCCCCCTCAAGATCCTCCCACATTGCCTCCTCTACATGCCATGCTTGGCCCCATTCCAAGGTGTTGCACATCTGTCAAGACTTTTCCTTGAAAGGCCGCGTCGCCCTCTGGACTGTGAACCTCAAGAGGCCAGCACCTGGCCTGACTTATTTATTTCTCACCCCTGCCCCCAGTATCTATGACATATAGTAGGTGCTTAGGAAATGACCTAAGTGAACACTGGATCTATAAAAATGAGAAGGGAGTAAGGGATAAAAAGACCATGTCCCTTTAAATAGAGCAGAAATAACTGTGAGTGTCCTTAGTTGTTTTTGTTTGAAGGATGCTGGTTTCCATTTTATTTTATCTTTTAATAACTCACACAGCATAATCAGCTACTAATTACAGCTTCCGTCTCTGGCTTGTGCTTCCCTGACTTCTGCTCAGAAGGTGGAACGGTTTCATATTTAATCAGTATTTGAGCTGGAACGCTCTCAGGGGAGCTCATGTCGGGGTGTAGAGTTTAATTCTCAGTGCTGTTAAGGGAACATCCTAACAGCCTGGGCCTCACAGTGACAAGGATGAGGGGCCACACCCTGCTGGCCTCACGCCGGGTATCTCCCATCCCTGCCGGGTGGAACCCCAGCTGTCTCTCCCAGGGCTCCAGGCCTTTGCCAAACCAGCCCCAGGAGGCAGGAAGCTACTGATGGCCCAAGGAAGAATCAGCCACCCTCACTTGCAGGTCCACTCTGGGACTGTCTGGAAGGATCCAGATGGAGAGGGGAGCAGGAAGGATTGGAGTGACAGATTAGAGGCAATTCTAGACATTCAGTGGGGACAGGATCTTTCCTTAATCAACCACCATCTCGCTCTGGCTCTGTCTGCTCTCACCTGCTTGGTCGGCTCCCTCCTGCAGAGGGAGAGGGGTTGAGAAAGGACCTGACCCACTGGCCTGATTCAATCACACACATTTTCCCCTTTGGAGTATCATGGTCCCTCCTTTGTGGAATGTCATGTTCTCAATGCTCATTTGTTTGTGCGACTAGAGATTGAGCTCAGAATGTAGGCTCTAATTCTTCCTTCCCTGCCATGCCACAGTGCCCAGTGCAGAGCCGGTGTGTGTCAAATGAATGACCAAACAGAGAGCAGAGTGAGTACCAGGCAACAGGAAGAGGACTTTCTCGGATCAGATCAACACCAGTGTCTGCAGCAGGTTAAGGGGGGAATTGTTCAAACTCACCAGCTGAGACATTTCTCAAAGTGGCTTCTGGGAGAAGGGTCCTCAACCTCACTTGCTGAAATCAGGCACTAGCTCATGTTTAAGCTTCTTAAGTCTGTTCCACATTAGTAAGAGCAAATGACACAGGGTTTGGGACATGCAATATGTCATGTGAGAGCTGGGAAGAGCCAGGAGAACCCATCCTTCCAGCTTTGATCTCTGTAACTCTGTTATAGAGTTTCTCAGAAAAGCTGAGCGTGATGATAGGTAGCATTTATTGAGCACTTGCTGTGTGCCCAGTGCTGGGCCCTGGACCTCACACTTACTAACCCATTTTAGGCTTCACATTAGCCCTTTGAGGGAAGAAAGTGCTATTGTAGCATCCCCATTTTACAGAAGGGAAACCTGAGGTCCGGAGGCGCAGCCACTTGCCCAAAGCCTCACAGTTGGTGAATGTGGGTGAAGCTTGGGCTCCAGAGTGACTCCAACCTGGTTTAAACATCAGCCTGGTGACTCTGGGTCTCTATCTAAGCCTCACATCCCTCATCTGGAAATGGAGTAGGAGGGACGTGCGTTGGCAGGACTCTCCTGGAAACAGATGCAGATGGCATTTGGTAAGCGCTTAGCTCTGGTCCTGGCCAACAGTAGGTGCTCAATAGACGGTGGGGCCCATCCTCTTTCAAGCACAGACCTCACAGTGGTCCATGGAGATGATGAGGTCTCCCTGGCACCAGGTGGGAACCTTAATATTAGAGTGAGATGGACTCCTATATTGCTGAGCTCAAAGCCCCCATTGCAGAATAGAAGGCAGAGGCCCTGAATTGGGAACCAAGAGCTTGCTGTGGAGCAGAGACTGAAACCTCATCTTCTCATTTGTGGACCAAGGATCCTTTCCTACCCCATGGCTGGGAGTTCAAATGCTTCCTTTCAGTAATAATTTTTAGGTTATTCAAGGAAAGGACAAAAACCAGGACCCTGAATTGCCCCTGGGTACATGGGTCCACTGAGGGATGGGGCTGGAGGCTGAACCAGGTCAGGTGAAAGGCAGGGTGGTGGGAGGGGCAGGCAGGTCAGCGTGGCCCAGGCAGGTAGCAGGGGTTGGGAGTGACCATGAAAAGTGAAGATGGGGGAGGCAGCAGGAACTGGACCTCAGGAGACATGTGGAGGAATTTGGCCTGGACCTTGAGTGCAGTGGGGAGCTCTGGGGGACAGCAAGCCTTGGGAAGACTCAGCGGGATGTGCATTTTAGAAAGATCTCAGTGCTGCTCCGTGGAGCGCAGGCTGCAGCAGGAGGAAAGGCAGGGGCTGTTGCATTAATTCAGACCAGACAAGTGGTTCCATGGACTGTGGTGGGAACACCAGCTGGGATGGAGGGAGGGGCTGTGTTTGGAGGAAATGCTGGGGGCAGGCTGAAGAGAGAAGATTTCGTTATCATTAGACGTGGGGGTGAGGATGTGATAACCACCTGGGGGTGACTAGAGCGCCATTCATCTCTTAAAGTGGTCCAGTCTGGGGGCCAGAAGCCAGAGTCCAATCCAGCTGATTCTCGTCCTGAGGTGGCCACCCGAGGGCCCCAGCAAGCTGTCCTAACAAATGAGATGAACAATGGCCATGGAAGCCTGGAAACTGCCCGGGGTTCCCTGGGCTCTCCCTCTTCTTCCCACTCCCGCATGACAAAGAAAAATTCCTTTGAAAATGAAAGTTTGGCTTGAAGTAAACAGATTAGTAACGGTGATGTGCTAGCGCTTTATTAACTATGTGTTCTCAATCCATTTGAACCTAGGCCTTTAATTTAGATTTATAGGGATAATTTAGATTTATAAGACTAGTTATTATGCATTAAGTAGAGAAAATGTCAATTGGTTTTCATGGGCAATATTTAATGAAGTAGAAAAAGGAAAATATGTAAAATCTAATTGCCCCTGAGTTTCTTATTTTTGCCCCTGAGTTTCGCTTCAGAGCTGTCGGGAGGCTAGGAGTGGGGCGGGTACACCTCAGCTCACAAGGCATTCTCATTTCTCCTGGGTCATAATTCTGTCCTCCCCATGCTATTCATTTAAATAAGAACCAGACACCACACCATCACTGAGATGCACACCTGCCTGTGATGGAAGATGCCATCTGGGCCTGTGCCTATGCCAGCCTGAGAGTGTGTGATAAATGGGGAGCAGGGAGGCATGGTGGGAGGAGAACTGGATGGGGACTCCTGAGCCCTGGGCCCTAGTCCTGGCTCCAGTCCTGGCTCCAACACTGACTTCTTTGGGTAGATCCATGAACTGGGTGTGCTGGGACTGGGTGGCCTGATGTCCTTTCCAACTCTGAAGTTTGGAAACGTGGTCCCACCTCCAGATGGGAGGTAGTCACTCAGTTCCTGCCAGCTGTTGGGTGCCATGGCTGTGACTTCCCCAATGTCTCTCTCCTACACACCCAGCCCTGGAACCATGGCTTTTATGGACCTGAGGGGCCACACTGCATGGGCAGGTAGGCCGGTGGGCACTATGTCAGGCAGGGCTCCCTCCGAGTGGGATCAGGCTCAGACTAACAGGCAGTGTAGAAGGAAGACGAATGACAGCCATGAAGCCCAGGCTCTGGACTGGGTCCCACTGATGAGACAAGACACCTGGCTCCGAGGAGCTGGAGCAGGGAGCCGTGAAGGACGTCTGGAAGCTGTTAGTAAAAGAGGTTTTGGTGGTCATCCACTCCAACCCCCTGATTTTCCAGAGGGGCCCCTCACAAGGTCCCAGAGCCTGGCGGTGACAGGTGGAGAAAGCTGTGGTTTCTTGCCAGCCCTGCTGTCTGAAGGCAATATGGCAAGTCACTTGAGGGTGTGAGTTTTACTTCTCGCAGCCACTTCCCTCCCCGGGGTGTCTCCTGGGGCCCAGGACAGTCATGAAAATCAGTCCTTGACCCTTCCTTCTTTGGTCTCCAGGAACCAATTCTCCTGCTCTGTCCATTCCTCAGAATTCATGGACTTGAGCAGCCCAGCAGGTGTGGACTCAGGGAGCACCCAGCTGGGGTAGGAGGTCTGCCCTACAGGACTGTTTCTGTGACCGTAACAGCAATAGCCGTGGCCATTCTCTATACCCACTGAGAACCAAACACCTTAATACAGCAGCTCATCTAATCCTCCCCACAACTCTCAGAGGAGGGTATTGTGATCCCTGCCAGACTGATGAGGAAGGCTCAGAGAGGTTAAGTGCCTGTCCAACGTCACACAGCTAGAAAGAGGCAGGCCAGGGATGGACAACCAAAGATCTTCCTCCTGCCCCCAGCTGCCTTCCTAACCCATCTCCTGCTACTTGTCACATCCCCGTGCAATTCCTTCATTCTGCAGCCAGAGTGACCTCCCCAAACATCCCCTACTCCACAGTGTGCAGTGTCTCTCTGCTACCCCCACTTCTGGGTACTGAAGGCCCTTTCCAGTCTGGCTCTGACCCTTTCAGCTCTTCCTCAGCTCTCACTCCACACGAAACAACAAACCAACCATCCCAGACAAGCCATGGGGGTTCATAGATCTAGGCCTTTGTAGGATCTGTTTCTTCTGCCTGGAAACTGTTCCTTCCTACCAGAAGTGGTTCCCCCCTTCCTCTACCATCCAGCAGGACTCAGTACACGCCTCACATCCCTGCCTTACCCTCTGGATCAGGGATCTGCAAACATTTTCTGTAAAGGGCTAGACAGCAAATAACTTAGGCTTTACACCTTCTTGTCTCTGTTGCACCTTCTCAGCTCTGCCAGCCTGCTCCAAAAAATCTTCATTTATAGACACTGAAATATAAACTCCATATACTTTTCACGTGTTACAAAATATTCTTCTGTTGATTTCTTTTTTGGTCAATAATTTACAAATTTGAAACTGACTCTTAGCTGGTAGCCCATACAAAATGCAGACAGGCCTGATTTGGCTTGGAGATCACAGTTTTCTAATCCTCCTCTAAGTTGTGAGCTCCTATGGGCAGAAATTGTGTTCCATTCAGTTCTGTATCTCAGTGAGTCATGCTGAGTGAATGAATTAATTTGCTATCAATCTTCTGGAACACATCTGCTGAGCCCAGAGTCATCCTCCACTGCAGAGAAGCCTCCAGAAACAGAGTGGAAAAACAATGGCCTCCCTCCTCCTTCCACCTGCCCCTCTCCATTGACACCTCCCATTGGCTGATATAACAGGAAGGCTGCTAGCAAAGCATGCTGGGCAACGTATTTTCCTGGGTCCATCCCTACATTATGGAGTAGAGGAGGGGAGAGTGGGAATAGAGCTGACAGCAAACAGGAAGATATCCTGTTTGTCACTCCCTGACCACTTAGCATGCATGCTCACCTTTTCACCTGTGTCCATGAATAACAACGGTTTCCAAGAATAACTATGACAGCCTCGTACTTCCAACCAGTATGGTTAATCCTTATTTGTCCTTTCCCAGAGAGGAAAACACTAAGTTCCACCAGCCACCTTCTTTCAACTCTGAGAATTCTTCCAACTTAATCACAGTAGTATCACCTGGATATTCAGTTCACCAAAAAAAAAAAAAAAAAAAAAACCAAAAAAACCTACAATTATCTAAATCCGTATTAAATGTCTAGTATAAAATAGCAGAGAAAAAGAATGGGAAAACATAAATGGTGTCTTAATTCTTTGGGGCTGCTGGTAATAAAATGACCCTAGATGGGGTGACTTATAAACAACAGAAGTTTTTCATCACAGTTCTGGAGGCAGGAAAGTCCAAGATCAAGGCACCAGCAAATTCCGTGTCTGGTGAAGACCACTTCCTAGTTCATAGATGGCTGTCATGGTGTAAGGGGCACAGGGGCTCTTGGGTGTCTCTTTTACAAGGACCCTAATCTCCTTTATGAAGGTTCTATCTTCTTGGCCTAATCACCTCCCAAAGGCCCCTCCTCCTAATACCATCACATTGGGGATTAGGTTTCAACTCATGAATTTTGAGAGACACATTCAGTCTATAGCAAATCATTAATATATATAAATATCAAGCAAGAAAATAAAATATTCATAACTGCTACCATCATAACTGACCAATAGACTGTAGTTAATATTTATAGCAACGTTCTTCTCTGACCACCCTTTTCCCGTCCCTCTGGCTCTCGATGGTGCCCTGCTTGGTCAGTTCTATTTACCTCATGGGTAATTTAAACCTTTTGCCTAAAAGGTTGAATCTCTGGTTGGTCTGCCTTTACAGGATTGATATGTAGTCTTGAATTACATTTCACTACTGGAGACATCCAGAGAATCCCCTGAGTTTCAAATAGAGATGCCCCCGCCCCCTTTTGTGTAACTGTAGCCAGTTTGATCTTGACAGTCAGGACCAATTACACAGCGAGTTCAGAACCCTCTTCTTTGCCTGGTGGTTCAGGGGCATGAAGAGCCCAGGCTGACCGAGTAGGCTTCTTAGCTCCTAGTTCAAAGGAACCATTGCCGCATTCCCCAGTGAAAACATCTCTCCTTGGGAACTACTATATTTTAATCATCGGAGTTCAAATTGTGGGAACAGGAATCAAAAGTTTTGCGAGCTATTGTGTATAATAGTGAGAGGAAATACTCTCGCTTCTACCCTTGATCCTAGACACATGAATCCTGACCAAGGGAAGGACAGACCGTGCATCGGTACCCCAACCTGTAGGACTCCACGCAGAATTGGCAGGGTGCTCTTTCCTGGGTGGCCCTGTAATTGAGTCATCAGTGGACAATTCCACCATTCAATCAGTGTAGCTGCTTCACAGAGATACAAGGCATACTATGACTTTCACAGGCATGAGCCCCTTGCTCATACCTTGTTCTGGAAAATCAGTTTCTTAGAAGCAATGTTGTGTGGGACATTATGATAGTAAGTAAGATATTCTGTAGATCCATGGTTAGAGGAACTGACAGAAATATTAGGGTCTATTCCTTAAAGGTATATACCTGCCCCCTCTGATGGAAGGGATATAAAGTAACCAACCTGCCACTAAGTGGCTGGCTGGTCATCCCAGGAAATGTTGCCATATTAAGGGCTCAGTGTTAGACTCTGCAATTGAGAGATTGGGCGCTCATTAGTGATTATGGCTAGATTAGGCTTAGGTAAGAGAAAGCCCGTGCTGTTAAGCCCATGCATCTATCCTTGATGCTATAGCCATGGTACCTGAACATATTACAAGCATTTGAGAGTCTGGGGACACAGGCCAGCTCACATGCTCAGGGTGGTCATCTTTTCAACTGATTATTGGTGGCATCTTCTGCAGTGGTGCTCTTTGTACACTCTGCCATCTCAAGAGAACTCAGAGCCTATCTTTTCCCCAAACCTCCTTGTCGCCAGCACTTCCATCTTGTGATTTCCCTAATCTCCAGGTCATGTTTTAGACCCAACCCATGAATCAACGGAAATATTTGCCTCTGGGCATCTCTCCTCTCAAGCCAAGTGAACAAACAGAGGTGCTGCTTCAAGTTCTGTTTCCTGACAGAATGTCCCATCATCTCCGACTTTCAGGGACACTCCCGAATGGGGCTGTGTTGCTGAATTTCCATTTCCATTTCCACCGGTGCCAGCATAGCATGAAGAACCATGTGTAAACCAAGCCCAAGTGTTTTCTCACCTCATCTTGGGAACCTCCCTTGAGACCATCCACATGAGCTGAGGGAAAACTAACAATGAATCAGGAGTGCGTGCAGTGGGATGAGCCCCTTGCTTGTAAAACTTATTTGTGGCCTTGAAACTTTCTTGAGCTTAAACTTGCACAGACTCCTTCCACCTGATGATGGGTCTCTTCTGTATAAGGCCAGCCTTCTGACTTGTTCCTGACGGGCACTCAGATCTAATCACTTCTCCCATAGCTAGGTGTTCGGTCTCTATCGGGGCCCCAGAGCCAACCAGGAAATACTTTTCAAATAGGGAAAAATCTGCAGAAGAGGGCATGTTTATACTCCAAACGAGTAAGGCTCTTCACTGTGAATCCCCTACTAGCACTAGCCAGAGACTTGTTAAAGAATCCATGTTTGTCATATAAACTCTGGTGACCAACAGATCTCCTGGGTCAAAAGGTCCAGATGGCAAAGCATCTTCCACTGCAGCCTGGACCTGCTGCGGTTCATTTTCCTGCTCTGGGCTCCACTCAAAACAGGCAGTTTTACATGTTAAGTTATCAAGTAATTTTGATTGGAGGTAGGTGGTGCAAGGCAGAGAGACTTTTCTTTCATTACGGATGATATACCCCCCAGTTCCCCATACGACTGGACTCTAGGAACTTTACCAAGGTGACAAGCCACTGATTACTCACGGGGTTTATTTCCATTTCCCATCCATCTGACATGCATGCACCTTAGGAAGGCACTTATCATACCTTCTACTTCCTGATGAACACTTCCAATAAGCATGCTGCCAACAGTCTGATAAATCAGAGTGATGTTTCATGAGATACCAAAATGATCAAGGTGTCTCAGACTAGACTACGGCAGATCAAGAGAGCCGGGAAATACCGAAGACAAGCTAAGGTTTATTGACACGCCTTCCAGGTTAAAGTTAACCGCTGCTGGTGGTCATTGTAAATTACTATAGAGATGAAAGCTTCTGCCAGCTCAATAACTGTAAGCAGTGTCTGAAACGTTGTTTGTTTTCCACAGTGCCAGAGGTGGTGTTGATCTCAACAGAAGCTGCAATTGGATTCACTCCCTGATTCATTGTATGAATCAGGAGGAAAAGTTGAAGGTGAAAGAACCAAGAGGCCAGTAACTTCAGGAAGCTGCTACCACGCCTAGGAACGAGGTACTGTTAACAGAACTGGGGACCACATCTCCTGCTGTCTGTAGTGGGGTCTGTGATACTGCCGCTACTGCTGCAATCACTGACCCCACAGCTGCCAGAGCCACTCAACACAGAAAGAAGCCAGTGCGCACAGAAAAAAGCACCAAAGAAGCAGGAAAGTCTTCCTTTTGAATATGCCAGAAAAAAAGAGAGAAAGAACACCCAGTGGCACCCCCCCACCTTCCTTGCACCTTCCAATTTTCATCTGGCGCCTCCCTTTGATGACAGCAGGTAACTGCAAGCCGGGTGACAAGGGAGTCTGGTATATACAGGCTGTAGAGGTCCAGAGGACACAGGAGAGCAGGGATGGAGAGAAGGGAAACTTCAAATAGACGAATGATGTGCAAAGTTGGTTCATGGCTTGGATTTTTGTAAGAACAATAAATAAGCTTGAAAGCCAACTCTGTTACTTACTAGTTATGTGACCTTGGGCAGGCACTTAACCTGTCTGAGAATCAGTTTCCCCAGAAGTAAGCTGGGAGATAGTAACACTTCACAGGTTATCATATAAGGATTAAATGAGATAAGCTATGTGGAAGTGCCTAACATAGAGCCTGGCTTATAATATGTCCCATCATTTATTTATTGACCTTGAACCAGTGCCCAGCCTCTCCAGGGCTCTGTTTTCTCCTCTGTTAAATGAACAAGGTTGGACTAAAGACTCCCTAAGGTCCTTCCAGATTTGATGAGCTGTATGGCTATGAATCACCCCATAAATGAAATTTACCAGATTGGCCCTGGCAGGAGAGGTAGAAAGAGGATCTGGCTGCTGGGAAGGAGCCCAGGGGAAGAACCCAGGGACAGGAAGAGAGACTCCAATTGTGTCTGACTGTTTGGGGCTGTGTATTTTGCTGGAGAGTGTGTTCAAATGACAAACAGATCATACTGCAGTGCCCTTAATATATCTTCTAACTCTTGGCTAATGTTGCCTCTGGCAATAACAACTGGGGTCTCTATTCCCTTTGATACACTCACTCTCAGCACTGCTCAGACAACAGGAGACAGCCTGCCGCCGTGTGTTTGCACCCTGTAGAAAGGGAAGCAATGCAGCCTCACATTAAAGCCATCATAAAGATAAGGTTTGCAAACTCTGGAGCCTTCTGGGGGCCTGTGCATCTGAGCTTTGAGAGTGTTCCTGTCTGGGTTGGAATCATGAATTGAGGTCTGTTGAGGCCCAGAGCTAGGGGCTGGTTAAGAGCCTGATGGTTAGGAATTTGGGGCTTTTGAGTCAGACAGAGATGGATTTGAGGTTCTGCTTTGTTACCTGCTGACTAATGTCATTTATTCTCTGAGACTCAGCTTTCTTATTTGTTAAGCTGGAATAATAAAAGCTACTGTTTGTGTCTACTCAGTATCTCCTCTCTTTTTCTGGTAACTGTACCCCCTCCACCCTTTTTTCATCACCGCTACCTAGACCACACAATTCTGATAGGATTACCAGTCACAGCCCTCATCCTATCTACTCAGGTGGAGTGAAAGGACCAGGCTGGACCAATCACAGGATAGGTTCAAGGAGTGAGCAGGTGCTGATCTGATTCCTTTCCAGGATTATATATGTGGACGTTGAGGGTGAGCTCCCTCTTCCCTCCAGAGTCCCCAGGTGAGATGATGGGAGCTTGGAGCTATTGATGGTTGTGATTCTAACATCTCAAAACTCCACTGACCTGAATACAGTTCCTGAATACAGCTCTGCCGAAAGCTGTTCGTTCTCTTTTCCCACCTCTATGAGCCAGTCAGTTTCCCCTTTGGTGAAGCCACTTTGAGCTGGGTCTCTGTAATTTTCAACCAAAATAATTCTAATACGCTTACTTCTTCTTTGGTATGTTGTCAAGATGAAATGAGATCATTTCAGTAAAGGGTTTAAAACAGCTCCTAGTACATGCTCGGTAAACACTGGCTTTGCTATTGTTGTTCTTATAGTCATCTGTTTGTTTGTTTGTTTGTCTGTTTGTTTCCTCCATCTCTGGCCATTGAGTTCCTGTGACAAATGACCTTTGCACCTGCTGTTGCTTCTGCTGCAAACACTCTTCTCAGCTCTTCACCTGGCTCTTCCTATCAGGCAGGTCTCAGCATACATGTACTCTCCTCCAGGGGCTCTCCTTGAACACCCAAAATTGGCCTCCTCATTCCTCTCTGGGGCACTTCCTAGTATATTTCCCTCATTTTAGGTTTCACGGCTTATTCATTGGTGGCTTGTTCATTGAATGTGACTATGTCCCCAACAAGACTATGAGCTCCAAGAGGGCAGGAACCATGGGACTCCTGTCACCTCCTTGACCCCTGTGCTAAACACAATGACTGACATATGCTAGGCACTTGTATCAGTCAGCCATTGCTGTGTAACAAGCTACCCCCAAACTCAGTGTTTAGACAACAACAATGCACTCTCATTCATTTCTTACGGTATGGCTAGAGGTCAGCTAGTCTAGACAGGGCTTGGCCGGGTGAATATGCTTCAGGCTGCAGGTCTGGCTGGGTTTACCTCCTTGCTATGTACTGGGCATAGGGCCAGCACAGTGTTGATAAGCCAGGGATCATGGAAACTCCACAGCAATACCAGCCAATCTAAGCTGGACCACATCAGCCACTTGAACGTTCTGTGGACCTGACCCAGGCTGCCATCTGCACACCCACGCCGTCCAGTCTCAGTTTCCCCTGAGCCCTAACATCAACGGCCTCCCCAGGCACAGGGCTGGAACAGAGCAGGCCTGCAGAAAGCACTGCTGCGTGCTTATTTGCCTGTTGAGTTCTCATGCGGTGGGGTAGGGCGGGGTGGGCGGTGGGGGGGTGCTGAGTCAGCAGAAGATCAGGAGCTGAGAGGCCTTTTCCAGGACTGGGAGGCAGATCTAAGCTCTAAGCAGCTCTCTCCTGGTGTGGGAAGAGGGAGGCTGCCCGGGAATGGCACTTTCTCTCATTTCAAAGCGATCCCTGCTCTTTCTTCTGCTGCGCTTATTCTCTGAACGCATTTTCTTTTGAAGAGAGCTGGGGGCAGGGTCCTTTGCCTGATCCCCAGCAGCCGGAGACCCCTGCTGCTCCAGCCTCTTTCCCACAACAGCATCTGTCTGGCGCGCAGTCTCCTCTGAGCTCCCTCTGGCTCCTCGCATCCTGGCCTCTTTCCTCACCTCCTCCTCTTTCAGATCTATGTTGAGAACCATCTGGTGGCTGTGCAAAGATAAAGATTTTTCTGAGAACTTGCCAAAAAGAGGCACTGAAAACCCCTGCCTTTGATTCAATCAACTTCTCTCAGGGTGATTTGCAAAGATGGCTTGGCAGGAGCCCAGATGTGTCTGGATTCTAGGCCCCCTCATTTGCAGATGGAGAAACTGAGGAGGGGAAATCATGATAAATAACCACTATCATCTGAGTGTCTCTATTCAACTTCCAAAGATTCCTCCATCCATTAATGTCCAATACTTCCTGGGACCTATGAGGACCCTGTGAGGCTGGATGGACAGATCTCATTATCTTTCCAATTAATGGAGGCCCAGAGAGGGGGGCTAACTAGCCCAGAGGCAAAGCTAAAGTGACAGGCAGAGGATCAGCCCCCTAACAATCCCAGTCTTGCCCATGTTTCCCAGGGTCCAAGAGATGGAGAGCCTTCCTGTCTGCAGTCAGGGGACATTCTCTTTGTGGGAATCCCTTCTCTGCTGAGTCCCAGCCCTGGTCACTGTGAGGCATCGTCTGCTTTCTCCACCCCCAGATGAGTGTGGCACAACTCTGAGAAAACTGCACATTGTTGAGGTGGTTTTCTGCATGCAGTAGGGCCGCAGAAAGCACCACTGGATGAACCAGCGTCTGATGAATGTGCACATGGTGGCGGCAGCCCAAGTTTGCAGGATCCCAGGAGCTGAGAAAACCTTTTCATGAGAAATCAGATCTAAACCCTCCTCCGCCTGCCCTCTATCTCTGGAGTGGGAAGAGGAAGGCTGCCCAGGAGCATCATTTTCCGATCATCTGTAAACTGAGCAGCATCTGTTGGCACTAGCCTCACCCTCGTCTCTGTTCCTCCTTGCTCTGCGCCCCCTCCCCTTACCCAGGACTATCCCAGACCTCTGTGTGGCTCTTTGTCTGCTGCCAGTCACTGCCTCCTCCAATGACTGAGAAATGGAGGCTGAGGAATACAGCGCCTTTCTCCTTATCGGCTTGTTCCCACCCATCTCAGGGGAAGAGGTGCCCTGCCCTGGAGGAAGGCTGTCTGTACATGAACCCACCTCCGGCAGAGGTGTCTGCAAGGGCTTGTCTCTCCCGGCATCCAGCCTCTCTTCCTCTCTCTCTTTTCTTCAGACACTCCACCTTGGTGGCCCAAACCTTCTCTACATATGAGCAGCCCAAACCTCTCCCATTCTTGGCCTGAAAATAGATTCTCGAGCTCTCCTGGTCCTCAAGCTGCTTCTCTCCTTCCTATCAGCAGGAAGTGGGGTTTTTTGTTTGTTTGTTTTTGTTTTTGTTTTGCGGTACGCGGACCTCTCACTGCTGTGGCCTCTCCCATTGAGGAGCACAGGCTCCGGACACGCAGGCTTAGCGGCCATGGCTCATGGGTCCAGCCACTCCATGGCATGTGGGATCTTCCCGGACCGGGGCACGAACCCGTGTCCCCTGCATTGGCAGGCGGACTCTCAACCACTGCGCCACCAGGGAAGCCCTAGGAAGTGTTTTTTAAACAACATCCTGCCTTCTGTCTCATCTGACACCGCCCTGGCTGCCTGGATGAGACATGCCTCATGCCCGATTCAGCTGAAAACTCCTAGTCCTTCTTCAAGGTCCACTCGGATGTCACCTCTTCTAAAATGTTGCAGCAGATGCTGTCACCACTTCAGCCCCTGTCCCCTGGCCCATCCCGAGTCGTCCTGCAGCTGTGGGCGGGACACAGACAGCCTCCCGCCTCCAATGTCTAGTCCTCTCCTCCTCTCTGCCTGTGGGTTTTCTCCGGCACCACAAAGTCCAAATGCAGGGGCCTTCACACATCCTGGGAACACCCCTCGCACTGTGGGGATGAGGGTCGGTGGATAATGACCCCAGCCACCAAGAAGATGGTTCTGAGGTGTTTCCGCATGGTTCCTCAGAGGTCCCCAGAGGGTCCTATTCTTTTTTTTTTTTTTTTTTTTAGGGTTCTATTCTTGGACCCAGGGAAACATGGGCAAGACTGGAATTGTTAGGGGGCTGATCCTCTGCCTGTCACTTTAGCTTTGCCTCTGGGCTTGTTAGCCCCCCTCTCTGGGCCTCCCTTAATTGGAAAGATAATGAGATCTGTCCATCCAGCCTCACAGGGTCCTCATAGGTCCCAGGAAGTATTGGACATTAATGGATGGAGGAATCTTTGGAAGTTGAATAGAGACGCTCAGATGATAGTGGTTATTTATCATGATTTCTTCTCCTCAGTTTCTCCATCTGCAAATGAGGGGGCCTAGAATCCAGACACATCTGGGCTCCTGCCAAGCCATCTTTGCAAATCACCCTGAGAGAAGTTGATTGAATCAAAGGCAGGGGTTTTCAGTGCCTCTGCCAGAGCCCTGCCAGCTCACAGAGGTACCCACTCAGTGATGCTCCCTGTGTCGGCTTCACTCTCTTCCCTGTTTCATTCTTTACTCTCTCACTTGTGTGCCCTGAAATCACCTCCCAAATCAACACCAGAACCCAAGTGCTTGTCCTGGGTCTGGTTTGGGGTGCCCACCCTAAGACAGATGTCTTCCTCTCCTCCCCTCAGAGCATTTAACATCAGAGCATTAAATGCTGTGATGTCTTTTAAGACAAGTATCATAGCCTCTCTCCTGTGCAAGACCGAGAGTGTATCCCTGTCATACAACAAAGAGATGGTCAATATATGTTTCTTGAGTGAGTGAGAGCATAAGTGAATAAATGGGTGAATGAACAAACAGTAGTCTCTCTAGGGCATCTAAGCTGGGCGTCTACTGCAGACATCTATGCAAGCATGCCTGGCTCTGCCACAGTAAGCCTTCTCCCACCACACCCAAAGGACTGTCGAGTGCACAGCCCACCACCCTGAGGGCTTCACTGTGTTGTCCCATTCTGTCCCATTCCACCATCCATAACACAGTCAGGTCTATACAACCCAGACACCCTCCTGCTGGGAGAAGTCCTCAAACTCAGCAGGAAGTTCCAACTCCAGTCAAATAAAGGTTAAAGAACAGAGTGAAATTCTCTTATAATATAACATAATTCAATGCCACCTTCCAGGAAATGTCACTATGGAGAGAAGGCTTGTCCCAGCTGGACTCCAGGGCTCATTCAGAAACACCTGGCCAACTACTTGTTCACAGCTGATGAGAGCAGCCCTAGGAAATGATAATTTCGACACATCAATTTATTGAGCCCACATGCATGGGTCAGGATTTCCAGTAGGAGGAATTAAATCACTGTTGGAGAATTGAAATGCCTGCTGCCAAGCTGAGATCAGCTGAGTTGCAAAGACCACATCTGGCTTTGATGTCTTTGTCAGGGGGGTGCGGGCGGGGGAGCAAGATACTCTAAGCATATCCAGAATACCCTGGGGACTCAAACTCAGCACGCTGGTCAGGGAAAGAGCATTCTTCAGATAAGAAAACTGAGGCCATACACATTGAATCAATGACAGACCTGGGACTCTGAGCCTGAATCCAGACAGTTCCTGCCACACTCAGGGTTTTCTAAAAATCAGTCTGAGTGGGAATCATGCTGAAAAGGCAAACAAGTGAACAAATAAAACCCTGAACCTATTCACAGGCTGTGTTATTGATGGGGACTGAAAATCCAGAGCCCTAAGATCTGGTACTGGCTACCTTGCCAAGTCACTTTCCTTCTTGGTCTGTTTTCTCATGTGCACAAGGAGGTCGATGATTTCTAAGGTTTCTTTCAGTTCCAAAAGTATGCCACTTTGGCCTCAGTTTCCAGTCTTTCAAGTGGGCATAATATTCTACTTCCCAAAATGCTTGAGGATCATATGAGCTCCCAAAACTCCATAGCACAATTGTGTGAAATAAACCCTGACAGAAATAAACCCATACATCACAGATTGGTAGTGAAGTGCTGCTTGATGTAGAGTCAAGGGCACATCCGAGCTGCTGGCAGGAGCAAAGGGGAAATTGATATGTTAGTTCCCAGACAAGAAGCTCTAGAGCCAGGGGAGGAGTCTCAGGCTAGGCTATAGTGCTTGGAGTCCACAGAATGCTCCCTATGAAAAAGGATATCTTCTCTGTCACAGAAGGTTAGATGGAATCACAGATTTCAGGGTTTCTATCCAAGGCAGAAGTTCTGTGCTGTGGGCAAAGATCATGGGGGGATGAGGGGAAAGGAATGCAGAGGAGGTAGGGCAGGAAAGGGACAGGGCAGGCTCCCTTCTGTGGTGAAAAATGCTAAAACTATGGACTCTAGGATCAGAAACAACTGAAATCAAATGCTGGATCCATCACTCTTTAGTCAAATGATTGAGGGAAATTCACTCAACATTTCTAAACCTCAGTTTCCACATCCATAAAATGGGGAACAAGAATGGCAACTCTCTCATAGGGATGATGCTGAAAAAGTCCTTAGCACCATACCTGGCCCAGGTCATTTCTAGAAGGGGCAGCAATAGCAGCGGCAGTAGTTGCTACAAATCTACAAAGAGATGTGTTCTTTAAGGAGGGGATGCGGAACTGGCTGTGGCAACAGGAGGAGAAAAGCCTGTGTTTTTGGAGAGGAGCAGATGGGTTGGCCCAAGCTGAGGGAAACCTGGACAAGCACAGAGATCCAAACCATGCAAGTGAAGGAGTGCAGTGAACAACTTTTGATTATGTTAATGGCAGGAGGCATTATTCATATCAGTCTAACAGCAATTATATTAGTTGGAAGAACAGTCATGAATCCATGTTCTAATGGTGGCTATAATGAGTATTGTAATAAGAACCTGAAGGCAAATTTCATCTAGTAGATCAATCAAGAAGAGACTTAAATGGAGAATTACGAGTGAATCATTATCCCGTGTACAATTGCAAAGCAAGGGGTCCAAATATTCGAATGATGGGAGAGGGGAATTTACTGGCTCAGCTTGACTGTGAATGACTACTCTGTCAGGCAAATATCCAATATCATGTGAGGCTCAGAAAATGAAATGATGTTTCTAAAATTCCACAGAGGGTGGGTAGCCGTCCAGACCCAAACTCAGTTCTGTCTGATGCCAAAATTCCACCTACCTGTCAAAGTTGACCATATTTGAGCCTTTGTCCATGACTGTTCCTGACTTCCCTTGCCCAGTGGGACTAGGTACCAGAATGGCTCCGGGCAGAGGGATGTGGGCATCAAGGGTGAGAAGGGTGGTACCCTACAGTGCTGATGGGCTATAAATGCTATATAACCAGGAACTATGGCTTGCAAACCTAGAAGTCAGGATTATCTGTAAAAGGGGGGGAACCCACATATATTGTCATATGGAAGTTGTAAAGTCCTTATGGGGGTCATTACTAGAAGGCCCCTTAGAAATCATAAAGTGCAGCTCATCATTTTAAAGATTAAAAAACTGAGGTCCAGATGAGGAAGGTGATTTGCTCAAGGTCATGGCATGAGCAAGTGGCATGGCATGGCAAGGAGGCGGGGACTGGACCCATATTTTTCAGAACTTCCCTCTTTGCTTTCCCCATTATGGCTTGATGAAATTCTCTGGACATTTGTAAATATGTAGTGGTCTAGATAACATGCTGAGTAGATGCAATGAGTTGGACCAGATGAACGGCCATGACCTGGGCTTCCCACATGTCTTGCCACCATTAGCCAGAAGATACCAGGCTATCTATCCTTCCTGGGCAAGTACAATGCAAACATCCTCCAGCCCTTCTTCAATGCATCAGCCTCTGTCCATGGTACTGAAAGAGTATTAACATTTCAGTAGATGAGTTCTCAACAAAAGTTCCCTATTCTGTCCCCACTCTGGGAGGGGTGAATGTAGAATAGAGGAACTGAGTACTACTGAGGGCAGAGGGGTAAATATGTTTTAGTTAATTTAATTACATTATAATTTATAAGCCATAAAAATGGACACATATTAAATACATAGGTCAGTGACTTTTGACAAACCTATATACATATTGATTACACTATCCCAATCAAGATATGGAAAGTACCCCCATGATGGTTAGCCATCAATCTCTTTCTACCTCTCCTTATCCAGTACTGTAGGATATCACGGGTCAGAATAGACCCAAGGGATTGTGGAAACTGGGAAGGGAATGTGAAGATCAGAGAAGCCTTCTTAGGGAGAATGAACTTCAACCCGATGTGAGTAGGTGTTAGTCAAGCAAAGAGGTGGTGGAGAAGTGAACTTCAGGTCTGTATTTTTTGTTGATATACTTATGTGTCTAATTAATTTTATCTTTGTGGCTTTGAAGGAGAATACCTCTCTGGGATCACATCTCACTTAGATGAGCCATCCAAGCTCACAGCTTTGTCTATAAAAATAACAGCTAACCCTTCCTTCAAAAGACCATGCTTTTATTCTTCAGTGGTTACACCAGTGAGGAAAAGGGCAAAAGCAACTCCATCTACCCTCCACCTGGGGACAGAGGGGATTGAGTTGGTCTGCTGAAAATTTGAGTAAGTCATATATGTCACTATAGATCCTAAAAAGGCTTTTGGAAAAAGACCCAGAATGGTTTCTGAGAAATTTAGGAGAAGGGTTGTAGACACATAAGTACATATATGCATACACCAGAATATACACATAGAAGCACATTGACATGATTACTCATACAAAACTGTGTATTCACACATGGCCACACACACAGATGTACATATATATGTGCAACCTTCATTTCACACCAAGTGAATAAACAGGTGGAGCATTTCATAATGTGATCCAGCTCTTTCAACTCCATAAACTTAGCTCCACATAGGAGTAAACCATAGGAACTCAATAAAGTCATCAATTGTGAGTTTGGGCAGCCACTTCTGCTGAGGGTCCCTTACTTTATCTATAAAATAAAGGTGGTAGGGGAAGCGGGTCAGGACAGGGATTGGATTGGTTGATTCCCTAAGGTCTTCCCAGGTCTCACACTAAGGATTAAGACTTCCTTACTTGCCAAAAGAGGATAGTAACAGGATCTTCCTTGGTAAGTTGCTAGAGGTTTACATGTAAAATGTTAAGTGCAAGGTATGAGCAGTCTTTTTAATATTAGCCACTCTAACAGGTGAATTTTAATATCTCACTGTGGTTTTAATATGCATTTTCCTAATGACAATTGTTGAACTTATTTTCATGTGCTGATTTGCCATCTGCTTGGATGAGGTGTTTCAATTTTTTTTTCCCCTTCTAAAAACTGTGTGTTCTCTTACATTGAGGTTTGAGCATTGTTTATATATTATGGATTCATGTCTTTTATCATACATATTTGCAAATATTTTCTTTCAGTTTGTGGCTTAGCTTTTCATTCTCTTTAAAGGTATCTTTCAAAGAGGAGAATTTTTTATTTTAATGATGTCTGATTTATCAGTTTTTTCCTTTATAAGCTGTGTGTTTGATGTTATATCTAAGAAATCTTTGCCTAAGCAACATATTTTTTCCTATGCCTTCTTCTGAAGCTTTATAGTTTTAGGTTTTACATTTAATATGGATCAAAGTTGTTTGTTTATTTTGCATATGGATATCCAATTGTCCCAGAACCATTTGTTGGAAAAACTGTCACTTTTCAAGGGAATTGTCAAAAATCAAATGTCTGCATATGTATGGGTCTATTTCTGGACTCTCTTCTGTTCCGTTTATCTATATGTCATTCTTGATGCAAATATCACACTGTCTTGATTATTATAGCTTTATAATAGGCCTTGAAATTGGGTACTGTTAGTTCTCCAACTTTGTTTTTCTCTTGGAGAGTTGTTTTGAGTATTCTAGGTCTTTTGCATTTATATATAGATATTAGAATCAGTTTGTCAATATCTGCAAAAAAGATTGCTGGGTTTCTGATAGGGATTGCATTGAATCTATAGAATAGTTAGAGGGAAACGTGGTGTTTTGTAGTTTTCAGTGTATAGGACTTGCTCATCTTTTATCAGATCCATCCCTAAGAATCTCATATTTTCATGCTATTGTAAATGGTATTGTTTTTCTAATTTTTATTTCTGATTATTTGTTGCTAGTATGTAGAAATGCACCTGATACTTTCAGATTGATCTTATATCCTGCAACCTTGCTAAACTCACTTATTAAAAGATATTAAGTTCCAATATCTTTTCTGTATTATAAATCCTATCAGGTTTTCTACATTAATAATTGTGTTATATGTGAATAAACACAATTTTGTTTCTTTCCTTACTGAATGACTTAACTTTTTTTTTTTTTTTTTGTCTGATTCCACTGACCAGAACTCCTAGTACAATATTGAGTAGAAGTGGTAAGAGCAAACATCTGCCCTCTTCCCAATTTTAAGAAAGACAGGTTCTATAGGGCTTTGGTAGCTGCCCATTATTAGGTTGAGAAAGTTCACTCCTATTCCTACCCTACAGAGAATTTTTATCATGAATGAATGTTAGATTTTATCAAATGCTTTTTCTGTATCTTAAGATAATCATATAGCTTTTTTCTGTTTTTGAGTTTTCATTGTAATTTATCTTAATATGATGAATTACATTGACTTTCAAATGTTAAAGCAACGCTTCACTCCTGGCATCCGTCCCGTTTAGCCATAATGTAGTATCCTCTTCATACATTGCTGGATTTCACTTATTAAAATTTTGTTTAGAAAATTTACACTTAATTTCATAATAAATATTGGCTGTAGTTTTCTTGTTATGTTTTTACAGAGTTTTTGGCGTGAAAGAAACATTGACTACAAAGAATGAGTTGTAAAGTAGTCACTCACCTCCATTTTGGGGGAAAACTTTGTGTAGAATTGGTACCATTTCTTCCTTAAATGATCAGTAGAACTCACCAGTGAAGCCATCTGAAACTGGATTTTCCTTCTGGGAAAGATTTTTAACTTCAAAATCTATTTAATAGATTTACAGTTATTCATGTTATATATTTCTTCTTGAGTGAGCTTTGGTGGTTTATATCTTTCAAGCAATTCATCCATTTCTTCTAAGCTGTTAAATTTACTGGCATAAAGTTGTTCATATATTCCCTTATTATCCTTTCAATATCTGTAGAATCTGCATTAAGGTCACCTCTCCCATTTCTGATGTTTGTAATTTGTGTCTTTTTTTTTTTTTTTCCCCCTGTAGAGTCTGGCTAGAGGTTTATCAATTTTTCTGGTCTCTTCAAAGAACTAGCTCTTGTTTTATTGGTTTTCTGTTTTATTTTTTGGTTATTTATTTCATTAATTTCTACTCTGATCTTAATCATTTCCTTTCTTTTGTTTTCTCTGGGTTTCATTTGATCTTTTTTTCCTAATTCATAAGAGTGAACCTGAGATCATTGATTTGAGACCTTTCCTCTTTTCTATTATAAGCCATTAGTGCTACAATAAAGATCCTAATTACTGATTTAGTGGCATCACGAAAATTTCAATATGTTGTGTTTAATTTTCATTCAGTTCAAAATACTTTCTAATTCCACTGTTGATTTCTTCTGTGACCTATGGGCTATTTAGAAATGTATTATTTCATTTCCAAATAGTAATTTTCTAGAGATTTTTCACAGTTATTAATTTCTAATTCAATTCTACATTGTAGTCAGAGAGCATACTTGCATTGTTGAATCCTTTTACATTCATTGAGACATTTTAATGGTCTAGACTGTGATCTATCTTGGTAAATGATCCACGTGCATTTGAAAGAATGTATATTCTGCTGTTATGTCAAGTTGACTGATTGTGTTGTTCAAATCTTCTAAATTCTTACTGATTTTCTGTGTACTTTTCTATCAGTTTTGAAAGAGAAATATTGAAATCTTTTACTATAATTTTGAACTTATGTATCTCCCTTGTTGTTCCATCGGTTTTTGTTTCATGTATTTTGAAGTTCTATTAGTGTCATAAACATTTAGGATTGTATGTCCTCCTAATGAATTGACTTCTTTGTCATTATGAAATTACCTTCTCTATCCCTAGTACTAGTATTTTCTCTGAAATAAACTTTGATACAAATATAGCCACTTTAGCTTTCCTCTGATTGATGTTTACATGGTACATCTTTTTCCAACCTTTTACTTTTAACTTACATGCCTTTATATTTAAAGTGTTTTTTCTTGTGTAGATGGCATGCAGTCGTGTCTTTCTTTTTTATCCAATCGGAAGATCTCTACCTTTTAATTGACGTGTTTAGATTATTGACATGCTGGGTTATTGTGAGGATTAAGATGTTGGCAAAGGTAAGTATCAGTTAACTCTTCCCCCACCCCCACCCTCAGCCACCTCTATTGCACTTCTTTTCATCATTTCCAGTTGACTCCTCATCATAACCCCCTTCATGGCCCTTATTATAATTTATAATATAATATAACATAATATAATGCAATGTAATATAGTATATTACGTTTGTGTAATTCCATTTGTTACCGACTTCCCCAACTAGTAACAACAAATCCCAGGATTAAAAACACTAGCGAATGAATTAGTAAGTGAATGAGTGATGTCATGTCCTGTGATGATTCTTCTTAACCTTATAATCCTCTCAAGACCAATGTACCCCATCTCAGGCTCTCACTCTTTGTACTCCACTGCCTCCTACCTACCCTCAAGAGAGGAACCCTAGTCCTAGAAAGGCTGGAGACAGATCTGAGATTGCAAGTCCAGTCCTTGGACACCTGACCCACCTCCAGTGAGTCTCCCCACCCCAGCCTTCTCTGATCATGCCTGTGAATACAGACATGTGTCCTCCCTGTCCAAGCACTCTGAGGTGCAGTCCACACCACCAAAGCTGAGCAGTGGCTCTGGGCTGGCCCCCATTGGTTCACTCCATCCTTTGCATCTGTCCTCTGGCAGGGACCATTTGACAATTTTTCTCTCCCCTGCTCCCAACACACACACACACACACACACACACACACACACACACACACACACACACACACACACACACACACACACACACACACACACACACACACACACACACACACACACACACACCAATAAGCAGACTGAGGAGAAAGCCCCAGAGCTTGACTGCCCAGGTCAGCTGCAGCTAGAAAGTAAACGGCTGAGCTTTGGGGTGATTTTTCTTGCACTTCAGTCTAATTGCTGCTGTACTAGAAGTTCTGTGTGAGTTGACACCTCCCCCATGTGGTCTGCTGCCCTAGCATGGGGCTGAGGTCTCCATGAGACTCCTGGGATAGACAGAGGAACAGTAGCCAGTTAATGTCAGCATCACACATGGCCCTGACCTGGGCAGGTTAGAGCAGGAAGGTGTAGCTCCCACATTGATTGGTCAATAGCCTCATTGACACCGGTTCTATGCTAGGCTTGTCCTGGACTCTGGAACTGCAGGGTTGGCTTGACCATCACCTCTTCCCTTGGGGAGCTCAGTCTGGAAGCTGGGGGATGAATCACAAACAGAGGCCCAGAAAGGGGCGACGACTACACCAGTCAGGCAGCAAGCTGGGTTAGGATAGAATCCAGTCCCCTAACCAGGACTTACCATCCAGGTGCTAGGGCAGTGTAAGGGGTCAGGGGATGTTTTCTGAAGAAAGATCTTACTCCTAAGAACTTTGCTTGGAGACGAAATCAAAAGGAGAGAGACTTGACCACCCCCATCCCACCTCAGGTTCGGGCACCCCTGGCTGCTTCTTTTCCAGCTCTATCCAATTCTGTCCTCTAGAATTGCCCTGCCCCAATAAGGAACTTTTCGCTTGAAAGTAACAATAAATTGGCTAAACAACCGTGGAGATTTGCTGGCTCAGAAAACTGAGACCCAGAGATGTAGGCCCAGCCGGATTCCATTTCTCTGACGTTATCTCCTCCAGTGTTGCCTTCATCCCTGGCCACTCACAGCCTCACTCCCTGGAGCCAGAAGAAAAGTGTGGGTCCTTTGTGGGCTCTCTCTTGGAGGAGAGGAGAGGATCCTTTTCCCAGAAACCCCCCACCCCCTGCAAACATCTCACCTCCTCTCCTTGGCCTGAGTTGGGTCATGTGCCCTTCCCTGAACCAATCATGTGCCCTTCCCTGAACCAATCATGTACCAGCGGGATAGACGGGACTGATGGCTTAAACCAATCAGGCCCCACCTCTGGAGCTGAGTATGAGTTGGGACCTGGCAGTTTCCCAAAAGGCAGGGCTTGGTGGGTGGAGGTGAGATGGTAGCTGGGGAGGCAGCAAAGCACTGTGACAGACGCCACCACCTGAGATGGGTAATTCCGTCCAGTCAATGAGGAGCTCTCCCTGCCGCTCCAGCCCCATCTCCCATGTCTGCCTTGTGTCCAAGCCTGCTGAGAGGCATGGAGTCCCCCATCCCCCACCCCCAATTCATGACTCCATCCGTTCACCCTGGCTGTGCCCCCAGCTGGGATTCTCTTCTTCCATGACGTATTAGATTCCTAGTATGACCTTGAGCAACAGATAATTGGATCATGCCTATTGTGGATTCCCATGGCATCTTGTACCCACCACCATCACATCACATGCAAGACTGTTATGGTTAGGTTTCTGTGTCTGCCCTTACCCCAATAGATACACACACGCAGAACTTGTGAGTTCCTTGAAAGGATGGACTGAGTCTTAATTAATTTCTCTATTTCCAGCCTCTGACCGCTGCCTGGTTTAGAGAAGGGGCTCAGTAAATATTTGTTGAGTGAATGAAGATAAATTATTTTTGTTGAATACCTCTTGCTGTGTAGGCATTTGCATCTTTACAAAGGACAAAACTGCACACCAAAGGAATGATGCTCCAGTGATTGAATTTCAGGCATCACTGAGCTGGGCCTGGAAACTTCTTCTATTGTTTAGTGCCTGAGGGCGGAACAGGCTGTCACAGCAGGTGGAATCTTCCATTCATTGCTTTCCAGAGCAAAATTAGGAAAACAATCACATTGTCTCTTGAAAAATATGAATGTGTCATGGTTACAAATGTGTCTCCCTTTGGCTTTCTGGAAGAGGACACTTCTCTAGTCTTGTCAGGTTTCTCTGCGGAGGTTCCAGTCAACAGAACACTGCTTCCTGACATCCCTGTGGGTTGTGAGGGGGATTCCTAGGCTGACTGTAGTGTCATCTCAGCTCTCTGACCTCACAGCCTCCTGTCATCCCAGCCCTGGTCAGGTGGGAGGATCTGATGTTATCTGGGAGTTGAAGGAGCCTCTTTCTGCAGCTCAGACATTTCCATGTGAAGCCCCTTGGCCTGGATGCTTCTCCGGATCTGATCTGGGGCCCGTCCTCACCACTGGGCTCCTCCTTGGTCCTCTGGCTGACTCCATCCCTCACCCACGCCCCAGCTCTAAGTACTGACAGCCTCTCTGCCCTCAAGCCCTTCCCCTCCAGCCCGTCCTCCACTCTGCCCTGGAGTGACCCTCCACAGCACAAAATTGACTGGGTCCCTCCTGTTGGAAACCCATCTCAGGCTCTACAATGTCTTTGAGCCATGGTCCAAGCTCCTTGGCCCTGCACCTGCCACGCAGAGGAACGGACATTAGCCAGGTACACACCAAACAAACACCTGCCCCCGCTTTTGCATTTGCCTTTCCCTCTGCCTGGAAGCCCTTCCCTCACTGTCAGCCTGGCGAGCTCTTACTTGCTCCTCAAGACCCAACTCCAACACCCACTTCTCTGTGATTCTTACTGTAAAGCTTATCCTCCCCAACCCTATGTCTCTACCAATGAGCCTATTTCTGTCTCCACACATGGCCCCTCGTTACCAACCCCCTGGTCTTCCCTCCACTAAACTATGACTCTCCCTAGACCTAACTGTCTGTGTCCTCAGCATCTGAAAGCAGATGTGTCAATATGTGTTTTGAAGGGAATGGACCAATGAATAAATAAACAAGATCACTGCATCCAAACCCCTTCCTTACTACTGTTATAACAATAGCAGCAGCAATAACTGTATCTCATCTTTGGAGTTTCTACTACATGCCAGGCCCCACAGTTGGCTCCTTGTCCGCATCAACTGTGACAACTTCATAACCCCCTTGTGAGTTGGCACGTTTATTAGGTCCATTTTACAGATGAGGGACACTGGGCTCAGAGAGGTCAAGGTTCAGTCCAAAGTCACACTGCAAGAGAGTGAAGAAGTCCGGATTTGAACTCAGGGATGTTTGGCTCCAACTTCTTCATTTACTGAGGACCTACTATGTGCCAGGTGCTGTCCTGTGGTCTGAGGACACAGCAGGGAGCAGAACAGTCTGAGTCCCTGCCCTTGTGGAGCTCCTGTTGTAGTGTATAAGGTCGGGGTGGTGGTGGTGACAAACAAGACATATCTAAATAACGTCAGGGCGGATAAGTGTTATACAGAAAAATAAAGCAGGATCGGGGCAGAGAGTGATAAGCTGAGGTGGGTGATAATTTTGGGGACATCTGAGCATAGACCTGAATGAAATGAGGGGACAAGCCCTGGTTAGAGCAGAGGGAAGCGTGTTTCTGGCAGAGGGGACAGCAAGTGCAAAGGCCCTGAGGCCAGAATGGGCTTAGCTTGTTTGAGCAACAGTAGGAGGTCAGTGTGGCTGGAACTTGGTGAGTTGGGGAGGGAGCAAAGGGACAAGGTCTCAGGGCAGCCTGGAGGGTAGATTGGCACAAGGTGGGGAGCTTGCCTGGAGCTCCAGCTTTTCCTCTGAGTGTAAAGGGGAGCCAGGGAGGGCTGGGAACTGAGGGAGTTCAAAGGTCACCTCCAACCTCTGGGAGGACCATTGTCAAAGTGGGCAAGGCCAAGGGGAGGCTGGAAGCTGTTTGGGAGGCTGGTGCTCTGGACTACTCAGCCCCAGGTACTAGGACTGTTTTCCTGTCAGCCCCACTCAGCATCCTCCCTAGTCCTACTGCCTCACCAACCAGTATGCCCCGTATCCCTAAGCCCATCCTGTGGGCAAACTGTGTGTTCACTCTTTCCCTGAGCTGCTCATCCCGCTGAGTCTCTGAGCCTCCCCTGCCCTCTCACTGCCCAGTCCTGAGCTGAGCCCTCTGGCCACGGGTCACAGTTTTGCAACTGGGGAAACTGAGGCCCAGGACAGGGAAGGACCAGCTCAACGTCACAGAGAAAAGGGGTGGGAGGTGCCCCTTGCAGATTCCTCCTTCAGAGTCCCCTCAGGCTGCTGCTGCTGATTTAGGGGTATCAGTAATTCTCGGTATTGTTGTCTTGGTGGAGAAATGACAGCTGGCCCACCCCAGAGAAGTGGGAAAAGGGCAGTGGGGGAGGTGCAGGGAGGTTGCTCCCCCTGAGCTGTGAGGGCAGTTCATTAGTATGCTGTCAGTGTCTCGGCCTCTCGCCCTGATGCTCTTCCTTTTCGCCAGTGTATTAAGGAGCTTCTACCCATTCCTGGGCTCCACATACGGAGCAGCCTCGGTTACTCTGCCAAGTCTGGGGAAAATTCCAGATTCCAGCACCACAATCACCATTTATGAAATGAGGTTGCCCAAACGGTGCAGCCCCTCACCTGCACCATCTCCTACAGTTCTCACAACGACCGCATAAGAGAAGCAGTATAAGCACAGCCCCATTATACAGATGAGGCGACGGAGGCCCAGAGAGGTTGGGCCACCTGATCAACGCACCCAGCCAATGTGTGGGAGATGGGATTTGAACCGATGCCCATGGGGCTCCAGGGAGCGCCAACGCTAACCACCCACCATCCTCAGCCTCTGTCTCCTGGGCGCTGCCTGCCACTCGCCACCCTTGGGTAAGTCACTTTCCCTCCCTGGACCTTGGTTCTCATCTGAAAAATGGAAGTGACAAAGCCCTGGCCCTTCTGCCTCCCAGGGACATTGTGATGTCCCCTCACCAGTGGGGAGATGGATTCATGATGCCACAGGTGACAGCACTGAGGACTGATCCACACACAAGAGCGTGTCAGGCCCTCAGGGAAGCCCTATGGAGTGAGGGGTCTCAGCCCCATTTCCTGAAGAGGCAGATGAGGCTCAGAGAGGTTCAGGAGTTCACCCAAGGCCACACAGCTGAGAAGGACACAGCCAGAGCCATAACGCCCCAAATCCCCACCCTCATCTCAAGCACCTCCCCTCCCTCCATGCTCCCACCAGCTCCCGGCAGTTCCTGGAACACGTCCTGTTCCTTCAGGCCCGACCTGCCTGCGAGCTGCTCCCTCTTCCTGGAACGCTCTTCTCCCTTCCTAACCCTCCCCTAGTCCACTCTCCACAGTGCAGACAAAAGAACTTGAAAAAAAACGAGCCCGGTAGCATCAAAACCCAGCTTAAAGCTCTCTCACGGCCCCTACCACCCTGGAATAAGCCGCTAGACCTTGGCACGGCCCACATGGTCCCACCTGACCTGGTCCTTGTCAGTTTCCAGCCTCTTTCCAGACATGCTGGTGGCTCTGTTCCTAAGATGCCCCAAGCTCCTTCCTGCCTCAGGGCCTTTGCATAGGCAGTTCTGGCCATCAGGAAAGATCTTCCCTTTCCTTTTTACCTCTCCTGGACTCATTTTAAACTGAGTTTCTTAAGTGAGGCCTTCCCTGAGTCCCCACCCGAATAAGGTCCTTGTTCTTTTCCCTCATGTTGTCCCATTCTCTCCCTGCCTAACAAGCATACCAGTTTCAAATGATATGTTCATTCGTTTGATTATCTATTTATGTCTGCCCCTCCCCTGGACATAGGGAGAGTGGGAGCATCCTGTTGTATTTTTTGTGTCTAGAACATAATAGGCACCAAGTAAATATCTGATGACTGAGGGAATGACTAGGTAAACAAATTTGAAGGTCTTTATTATGACACAAATTATAATGGAAACAAATCAATAAATCAGACTTCATCAAAATTAACAACTTTACCACACAAAAGACACTTTCAAAAATGGAAAGGTGGACTATGAATTGAGAAGATATGTCCAACACATATAGCTGGTAAAAGATTCTTACCTAGAACATGTAGGGAGCTCCTAAAGCTTGACACTATAAAGTGAAACATCTCCATTTAAAAAATGAACAAAAAATTTGAAGAGATATTCTACTTAAAAAGATATAAGAGTAGCAAATAAGGGCATGAAAAGATTCTCCACGTCGGTAGTCATTAGGGAAGTAGAAATTATAGCTAAGTGCCCACTAGAAAGGCTAAAGCCCAAGTCTGACAATACCAAGGATGTGGAGGGACAGGATCTCTCATACACTGCTGGTGGGATGTAAAACTGTACAATCACTGTAGAAAACATTTGGACAGTTTCCTTAAAAGTCAGGCATACACCTGCCATATGACCTAGCCATTCCCCTCCTAGCTGTTTGCCTCAGATAAAAGGAAGCATTTACTTATGCAGTCATGTACATAAATGTGCATTACATCTTTATTTGTAACAGCCCCACGTGTCCACCAACAGGTGAATGGATAAAAAAATTGAGGTGTATCTTTACGGTGGAATATTACTCAGCCACTAAAAGGAGCAAAGTATTGACACTCACACACACACATGGACGAATTTCCAGATTATTATGCTGAGTGACTCCAGGATTCTATATATGATTCTAGAAAATGCACACTAGCCTATCATGAAGGAAAGCTGTTTGGTGGCTCCTGGAGGGTTGGGTGGGAGGCTGACAAAGGCCTATGAGGAAATTTGGGAGATAAATATGTTCATTATCTTGATTGTGGTGATGGTTTCATGGGTGTAGACATTTGCCCAAACTCTCCAGACTGAACAATTGCAATATGTGCAGATTAGTGTACAGCAATTTTAGTGCAATATAGCTGTTAAAAAATAGTCTAATACCCTCAGAGACCCTGAATGAGACTGACAGGTGGGGATAGGCTTCTTTTTCCCAGCCCGTGTGTGACCCATTGATGACCCTGTGGAGACGGTGGGGATGTCTCCTGAGTATGCCACTCAGGAACCTGACAAATATTTAACCCCACCTGATCCCACTCATCACTTCTCTTTCCTGCCATAACATTTTGACACCTCTGATGAACTTGATGACTCAAGTATATATCAAAGTGCCACTGAGATGCCAGACAGGACCCCACCTGTGTGCCTTGAGCTGGGGGTACCCACGGGAGACCATTTTGTTCTGAGCTTGTCAGAGAGGCTGTTCCCCAAGTGGGAGAGGTGGGGAACCCCTGGAGGTCATGGAGAATGTGGACCACCACCCATGCTATCCACCTATCTCTTAATAGGCACGCTTATCAATGCTCAGTGTGTGATTGGCTGAACAGATTCATCTGATTGGTCAGCTAACTGGAGGCAGCTGCTGATTGGTTCCTCCTATGATTCGCCTGCTGCAACTACAGACAGCTGTCTGATTGGTTGACTGTGATAAGTACCTTCATTCTTAACTCTAGGTTATTCCAAAGCATCCACCATCCTATTGTTTATTCATTCTGTCTGCAGCCCACGAGGCAGCCTAGTAGAGGTGCAGAGACCTGGACAATGCCTGGGGCATTTACCTATCCCAGGAGGCCTGGTGACTGTGCTGGGCAGTCTGGTCCTGGCCTCCGGGCCCTCCTTCTCTTCTCGCAGCTACGCAGAGAGCCCAAGGAGCTGAGGAGGCAGATTCTGGCTTTTCTGCTTCCCTTGCAAGGCCTGTTTCCCAGCCCTTTGACGGCTGCCCCATCCTTGCCAACAGTGTTTGGACAGAGTAGAACTGGTCTACCAGCTCAGGGGTCTCACTCTCACCCTCTGTGACTTAAGGGAAATGCAGTCACACCAGGAAGACCTTTGTTTCCTCCATATCACGTAGAGGACATCTGAGCATTTGACTTTCTAACACCCCCAGGCCCAGCCCCAGGGCTGCAGGTGACAGAATCCTCTTGTGAGGAGGAAAAAATTCTGTGATGCAGTTGGCCCTGCCCACATGGGGCACATGACCCGGCTTCAGCCAATCAGAGTGTTCCCTGAGATTGGACATGTGGACCCTTGGAGAGAGATGGTTGCTGTTTCCCTACGATCCCAAGCTGTAAGGACCATGGAGGCCTCAAGCGGCTACATCTTCCCCGCAGTAAGGAGAAAGCTTTCTTGAGAAGGAGGTCAGCACAGACTGAGGAAGAGAGAAGAAGATAGAGGAAGGAAGTAGAGCCCCAGGGAGATGGTTTGAGCCCCTGCCTCGACCAATCCCTGAAGTCAGTTCCACCTTGCTGTATTTTCCAGGTATGTAGATCGTTACACCTTTTCTTAGGAGTCTTTGTGTTCTGCCCCTAGCAAGAAAATGTTCTGCCTCAAACAAGCTGCAGTAAAGGGGCAGAACCAAACTCCAGAAGGGAAGTGAGGCCCGGAATGGAGAAGCAGAGAAGCCTCAGAGTTGAGATGCCAGAAAACGGGCTGTGTCACCAGGAAGGGTGGCCAGCTGTCAGTGAGGCTGGATACAGAGGCCCCGGCTGAGCCAGTCTATGAGGCCTGCACGAGCCCTGCTCCACGGGGCCTGAGGAACTGTCAGTTTGCACCTGCATCTGGCTATTTCACTTATACACGGCCCCTGACTGGCCCCTGTTGGCATGTGGTGTTGGGATCCTTGGTAAAATGTAATCGCAAGTTAGAACTCTAGAATCATAGAGCCACACAGTCCTAGAATCATAGTCTTAGACACTTAGACTTATAGGATCTTAGAATTCATTACTTCATTCAATAAATATTTTCCAAATGTCTGCTCTGTGCTGGGTGCTGAGCTGGGTGCTAGGGATGCAGGGCTGAACAAGACATGTACAGTTTCTACCCCCACAGATGGTCCATTCTAGAATCACAGAAACTCAGAGCTGAAGGGACTCAGGGGAGTTTCTTAGCTTCATCTTTTTATCTCCCTAGAGGAGGAAGTAAAGGCCAGGCTTGTGGAGGGACTGACCTGGGAGGGGAGGTCAGAAGGAGGGTGAACTTAGAAGATTATTTTGAACCCAGGAAGAAATCGGGATGCAGGAGAGAGCATGGCCCCTCATCCACTCCAAGGCTGTGGTCCCCACATCCTTCTCACTATCTGCCGCTGCCCCAGGAGTCTGCCCCAGTATGAGTTGCTACCCAAAGGCCACCATGGAGGGAGGGAGGAAGGAATAGGGTGAACCCTGCCAGAGGCTGCTGGGAACAGGCTTCCTGAGGCAATGAGAGGCTTGGCCGTCTGCCCACCCACCATGGCTGCGTCCTCCACCTCTGGGAAACTCACCGGTGGGCTCGAGGCCACCCAGGCTTGGACACTGATGGATCTCTGTGTGGGTCATGGAAGGAGACCTCAGGCCATGGATGTCTTGGGAGATCCCCACAGGGGGCCAAGCCCAGCCCCTGCTGCCCAGCCTGGTTCCTCCAGGAAAAGCCTCCCTGGGGTGATCCTGATGACTGAGTCCACCTCTGTCCAAGCCATTTTTCTTTAAACACCAGAGAGAAAGTTATCCCAGGTTCTATTTTTAAACCTTAATTACACAATCACTTCAACAAAATAAACTATGCGGCTTTTAATGTTTACCTTAGTTATAAGTGTGAGAGTTTATTTTTATAAAACAAAAGTGAATGGGCTCTTTCAGCCAAGTCAGCTTAAGGAACTGCAATTATGTTATGTGCCAAACTTATTTCTGTATATTTCATCTTGCAGAGTGGTTCATGCATACAGTTGAAAAAAATAGTGTAGAGAGACTGATAATGAAAAGTAGTGGTCTCTTGAACTTCTCACCCTGAGTTCTGCTTGTCAGAGGTAACCAGTTTTAACTTGTTTAGCTGTTTCTCCTACCAGTTTCCTCATAAAGCTAAATAACATGTTTGTACCACCATCTCCTGGCTTCCGGAGTGATTGAGGCTTTAGCTCATTCTACCAGCCGGTCTCCCCTTCTGCTAACATTATTATATTTTTAGTTCTTCTTTTGGTTACCTTGGAAACTTTAAGTAATGAACTCATACATGTCTTTCTGTAAAAATAATATTATAAGTTTTAAGGTAAAGGGGATTCATTCATTGGCCCATGGAACCAGAAAATACAGGGGAAGAACTCACTTCATTGGTGGCTGGATCTGGGGCTCTATCTCCTGCCTTCAATCTCCTATCTCTACTTTCTTGTGCTGACCTCATTCTCAAGCAGGCTTTTTGCACCCTGTGGGAACGATGGCTTAAGCCATTTGGCCTTTGCAATGAAAAGTTCTGCCTGAACACAACATAGTAAATCAACTATGCTCCAATAAAAATTAAAAAAAAAAGAAAGGTTCTGCCTAAAATAAACCACACTCAAGGGTCAAAACCATATTCCTAAAGGGAAGTGAGTCCTAGGACTGAGATGTGCAGCATGTTTTCCAAGACCAAACTCCTAACCACACAACCTTGTGACATGTTTTTATTACACTGTCACTTTGTGCCAGGCCCTGGGGACTACAATGTAAGCCATGACCAGTACAGTCTCTGCCCTTGTGGAGTTGACAGTCTAGTTTGGCAAACAGATACTAAAGAACATCATAAATTAATGTGAATTCACAACTGTAATAAATACTATAAGGGAGAGGGGTACAGTGCTATGAAGACATATAGATAGGGGGTTTGACCTTGTCACAGAAGGTCAGAGAGGGTACCCCTGAGAGGATGATGGGTAAGCTGGGATTAAAGAGTGAGGAGTATGTTGTGGAAAGGGGGGTCAAGAGAGAATTACAAGCACAAGGAGCCTGTGAAGAGGCCTGTGGCAAGAAGAAGAGTGTCACTCACAGGGGATGAAGATGCCCAAAGGTCTGGAGGGAGGGGGCTGTTATGTACCATCCCAGGATGGAAGGGTTCTGGCTGTGCAGTGTCTTTCAGGCCAACAGAGTGTGTCTTTTCTTTATCCCAAGAGAAGAGGAGCCATGGCAGTGCAGGGAGGGCCAGAGGAAGGAAAGAAAGTGACCAGTTATGTACTCTGAGATTTCTTTTCTGCCATGTTGGGAACACATTGCAGTTGAGAAGTAATGAAACCTGGGAGGCCTGCTAGGAGCAGCTGCTGCTGCACAGGCACCCAGGCTAAGTAAGAAGCTCTTGTGTGCACTGGCTGCATCTGCCCCCAGAGCCAGCAGACATGAACCACCCTCATTTGGAAGAATCCAAAATGTCTATAAAATAGCTTTAATAATGTCCAAGATATAGGGAATTCCTTGGCAGTCCAGTGGTTAGGACTCTGTGCTTTCACTGCAGAGGGGCCACGTTCAATCCCTGGGTGGGGAACTAAGTTCCCGCAAGTCATGTAGTGCGGTCAAAAATAAAAAAATAAAATGATGTCCAAGATAAAATCCAAAATTATTAGAAATATAGGGCTTCCCTGGTGGCACAGTGGTTGAGAGTCCGCCTGCTGATGCAGGGGACGTGGGTTCGTGCCCTGGTCTGGGAAGATCCCACATGCCGCAGAGCAGCTGGGCCCGGCAGCCACGGCCACTGAGCCTGCGCGTCCGGAGCCTGTGCTCCACAACGGGAGAGGTCACAACAGTGAGAGGCCTGCGTACTGCAAAAAAAAAAAAAAAAAAAAAAATTATTAGAAATATAAAAGTGTGAACTAAAATCAGGAAAAGGGCAGTCAGTGGAGAACAATCTCAGGATGATCCAAACATTAGACTTATCAGACACAGGGTAATGCAACTGCTAGAATTATGAAGGAGGTATTATAGTTAAACTCATGATGGTAAAGAAAAATATGTTCAGAATAATGAATGAAAAGATTTTAAAATTCCCAGCAGCTAAATAAAACTATAAAAATGAACCAATGGAAACTGTAGACTTAAAATATACAATATTAAAAAAAAAAAAACCAGTAGATGTGTTAACAGAAAAGTGAAGACAGAAGAAAGAACCAAGAAATTGAAGATACATCAATAGAAATTTCCAATCTAAAAGATATAGAAATTAAAATTAAAAAAAGAGTCTCAGTTATCTGTAGAATAATATCAAAAGAAAAACCTAACATATATGGAACTGCAGCCCTAGAAGAATGTGTGTGTATACAGACACATGTGTGAATGTGTGTGAAAGGTAGAAGAAACTACTTGAATAATATTGGCTGGAAATTCCTCACATTTGGTGAAAGACAAATATTTACAGATATATGAAGCTTAGCAAGCCCCAAGCAGAATGAATTCAAAGAAAATTACACCTAGGTGTATCATAGTCAAACTACTGAAACCCAGTTGAGAAAATTTTGAAAGCAGTTGGAGAAAATGACATATTACATGGAGAGAAACAACAATTTGATTGACTGCTGATTTCTACTGAGAAGCAATGGAGGTCATGTGACAATCAAATTGCATCTTTAAAGCATGGTCAATCCAGAATTCTATATCCAGCACAAATAGCACTCATAACCAAAAGTGAAATAGGAACATTTTTAGATAAAAGAAAACTAAGGGAATTTATAACCAGCAGAACTGAACTATAAGAAATACTAAAGAAAGTTCTTTAAGCTGAGAGAAAGTGGTGCCAGATGGAAATTTAAATATTCAAGAAAATATTGAAGAACAGCAGAAGTGAGAAATGTGTGAGTATAAGACTATTTTTTTCATTTTATTTTCTTAAAATACATCAGACTCTTTAAAGCAAAAAAATATCATATTGCATTGTGGAATTTATAATGTATGTAGATATAATATATATGACAACTATATCACAAAGGATAATGAGGGAAGGCACAAAATGGACTTACACAGATGCAAGGTTAAAAGTTACAGATGTGCTTTGTAATCTTTAGATCAATCATTTAAGAAATACAAGTAGGTATAGCTAAAATGCCAATAGATAAATAAAAGTGGAATTCAAAAAGATAGATTTAACTAATTCAAAAGAACACAGGAAAGGAGAGAAAGAGAAACAAACAACAAACCTAGAAGAGATGAACATAAAGCTGATAGTAAAATGCTGACCCTTGACCACCTCATAGCTACATTCAAGGTTAATACGCCGAACACTCTAATCAACAGAGTCCCTTTTCCTCTTTTCTTCCATTTTCTTTTTACAACCTTCCTAGGAGGTAGCCAAGGGCATGGTTCGGCCCCACGTTACTGATGAAAAAAATCCACGGCTCAGACAGAGGCAGTGACCTGCATGAGGTCACACGGGGTCACAGGTAGAGTCCAGGTGGGAAACTCAGTCTCCCACTGGCCTCCACTGGGCTTTGCTGTGCCCCATCCCCCAGCTCTGATATAAGGAGATTTAGGGGGTGGTCAGAGGCTTTGTGTTTCTACCCTGAACCTCTCCTCTGTTGAGACACAGCACTGACCTGCCATGTTCCAACTTGAATAACAAATAGAAAAGAATAAACCTCAGGCTGGAAAAGGGGATTAAACCTTGTTGAGGGGAGCTCAGAGTCCAGACAGGGGCAGATCATGAGAACAGGGACAGCTCCCTGAGAATGAGCTCCCAGCTCTGAAAGAACCTGCAGAGGAGACCATGGTAAAAAAACTAACAAGGATGATGGCAATCACAGAACACGGGGTGGCATAGGTTGGGGAGCACAGGCATCATTTATGTGTCTGAGTCTCCCTTCCTGAGGGGGAAGCAGCCCTGGGGGGTGCAGTGGGGATGCAGGGCCATGACTTGAACCTGAGCCTCTGGCCAGTGCCCTGTCCTCCCCACTTTCAGGGCAGGGGCTCAGAGGATGGTCAGGACCTGTCCTGGGGGCTGGAGAACTTGGACAGGTGTGTTGGTCTGTTTCCTTCCACACAGAACACCATGAGACGCTCTGGCTGGCTCGGGAGGTGGTGAGCCCCCTGTCTGTGAAGGGATCGAGCAGAGGCTGGGAGACCAGCCCCCGGGGCTTCTGGGATTGAGAGAGTTTGTCTAGGGAAGGGATCAGCAGGCCCTGGCTTCAGTCTCGGCTCTAACTTCCTGCTGGGTGATTTGGGGCAGGTCGTTTGGGGAGGGCTCAGATGGAGACGCCATGAGCACATGCTTTACCCATGCTCATGGTGGAGACCCAGGCATCTGGCAGGTGGCTGCTGACCAGCCAGAAACCCTCCCCCTCCAGAGATGCTGAGTGTGGCCCTTGAGCCCCCTGGAGATCCCTCACATTGACATAGGTGTGGACAGAGTGCCCAGTGCTAGATCCTCTGAGCTGGGTCCGCCTGCCCCAGGTGGACCCCTCAGTGGGGATCTGGGCTCAATAGGTTTTGTGTTGTGCTGGCTGATTCCAGTACAGAGGCCACACTTGGAGAAGCTCTGGGACTTTCTCTGCACCCCTGCCTAAGCAGCCCTCATTGTCTGCAAACTCCACGGGCTCAGCCAGCCTTGGGAGGGGCCTCCCAATGTCCCTGGCCCAAGCATTTCTGGGGGAGTGGCAGCCAAGATCATTCTGTGTGGAGGACACAGGGGCCCTGGGTTCCAGGATAAACAAACTGTCCTTAAACAGAGCTCTTGTGGGCCAAGGTCCCAGATTCCTGCTGAGTAGGCTCTTGGGAGCAGAGTGGAGGGGATGGCTATGAACACAGGCATGATGATAAACCTCATCCTTGTCACATCAGGTTCTCAGTTAATGCCTAGACCAATGTCCCTGCAGCCTCGAGATACTATGATTCTATGAATTTTGATATTTAGACCTTGATACTGATCAGAACTTGAGGGATCAGGGACAGTGCTCCCTTGGTGACTCTCATTTCCCTGATGGCTCCAGCAACCTCTGGACACTTCCACCCCTGCCATGGCAGAAACCCACCTGCAATAGAAGGGTCTCAGCTATGCCAACAAGTCTTCTTATCAGAGATGTGAACCCTGATTCCTCTTCACTGTGACTCTACCTCTGACGGCTGACCTGGGTCAGGAAGTGGGCTTCAGGCCACCTGGGCAGGCAATTCTGGGGTCCCAGGCACCAAAATGTGCCAAAAAGTGTCTGGAATTGTGAGGGTGCCAGGTAGCCTCCAGGTGGGCCCATCACCCCTTTGGCTCCAGAGATTCCTGATGCCATGGGGCGGGCATGGACAGAGCAGGGTCCTCTACATTGTCCATGGCACAGCCTCTTGCCCAGGCCTGAGGATGGTATGAAATCCAGCTCTGTTCCACCTGCCAGGCCGTCTGCTTGGTTCTGCAGTGGGAAGGACCTGAGGCTGGAGCAAGACATTAGGGAGAGCAAGACTCATAGACCCCATGCCAAGGCCACAGACAAATGTCCAGAGTCAGGGCCTGGAGCCCCAAAGTGGAGTCAGCCAGAGAAGGGGCCTGGGCTCAAGGGAGCTGTACAGGTGAGAAGTGCAGGTGGGACCTTACCTGGCTGCGTCACAGGGCCGAGGCAGGGTTGAGGGACCCACATTTGCTGCATCACTTTCTCTGATTTCTCAATTTGAAACTGAAGCCATGAGCACCAGTCAGAAGCAGGTAATTACAGACAGCTCTACAGCGAAGCAATTCAAGCCCCCACCTTCCTGGCCCCATGAAATTGCCTGGGGTTATACACATGCGGAGCCATATTTCACGCTGTAAATGAGTACGTTTTTAGGAGCCGCAACTTCCCAAGAGTTCATGAATTCCCTAGAATCATCACACTTTTGAGATCTTCCATGAGACAGAATAATGAGCAAGGGAAACTGTCAAGACTGTTTAAAAGAAAACAAAAGAAAGGAAAAAAGGAATAGCTCATACTGTGGAAATTCTGCTTTTTACATGAGGTGTCTAAAGAATTGGCTGCATTTTCCCAAATTGCTGGTGAGGAGAGAGTGAGGAGAGTGTGTGCAGTCTGAATTGTTCATAGTTGCCCCAAGAATGCTGTGCTCCAGCCATTAACCAGGTGGAGGAGAGTAACGATTTCAGTGGGATACTGACGGCAAATGGACAGTTTTGTGAGCACAGAGAATCCATCTCCAGAGATGAAGTTCAGGTCAGATTGGCCCTGCCAAAGCTGGACAGAGAGACAGGATATGGTCAGGGGGCAGAAGAGGGACAGCCAAGGATCCCATGGAAGATTCTGGAAAGAACACCTGAAGCAAATGATCATTGTGGGAACAACCTTCCTATGGGTCCAGGGCTTCACTAAGAGGCCCCTGCAGAGCCCTCAGCTCAAGGTGATGCCAGTTGCCTTTAATCGAGAGTGCCTTCTGTGCAGGCCCTGAGCCAGGCACATTACAAGTGTCATCTCATTGAGTCCTCACCTCGACTTGGAGGAAGATGCTATTATTATCCTTAATTTGCAAATGAGGAAACTGAAGCTCAGGAGGGCTTGCCCAAGGTCAGAGCCAGGAGGAAGTGAGTGGAGCAGGACACGAGTCCCAGAAGCATGATGGTGTTGTCCTGGCCTGGGGTGGGTGGAGAGGGGTCTCTGTTTATCAGGGACCTTCCATATGCCATGTTCTGGGTTGTGCCTGTTGCATATTTCAGGTTATATTACCCCCACTGCAATCTTTGGGGGTGCTATTACCCCTGCTAGAGACTAAATGTGTCTCCCTAAATTCATATGCTGAAACCTAGCATCCCTTGTGGCGGTATTAGGAGGTGGGGCCTTTGGAAGGTGCTTCAGTCATGAGGGTGGGGCCCTATGAATGAGATCAGTGCCCTTATAGAAGTGATCAGAGACCTTCCTCACCCCTTCCACCATGTGAGGTTATAGCTAGAAAGAACCTCTAGGAACCAGACACTGGATCTGCTGGTGCCTTGATCTTGCACTTCCCAACTCCAGAACTATGAGAAATAAATGTGGTTTATAAGCCATCCAGTCTATGATAATTTGTTATAACAGCAGACCTGGGAGGTCCAGGGAACTCCTGTACCTTTGAGCTGCTAGCACTGCCACCCCCCAGTCCATTCACACAGGGGGCACCTCATACCTGCCTCTTCCTACTTGCAATATTATTCTCCAAAGCCCGCAGCCCTGTTTGGAACTATCTGCCCCTCCCTCTCAGCTCTGAGTCACCCTCCCTTTCACTGCCACCACATCCCTCCAACCGAAGTCCTACCAGCTCCAACCCATCCCACCTTTGGTGCTGACTCAGCTCTGCCTTCTCTCTCATTCCAAGAAAATGACCTCTCCCTGCATGGACCCCAGAACACCCCTCCACCCAAACCTAAATCCAACCCTGACACCAGGCATCACAGAAAGATCCCATTGTGTTCAACTTAGTCTCCACAACTAAGGAAATTTAAAACCAGAACTCAGAACCCATATTGTAAGGTTCAGTCCTCAGGTTCTCAGCAACTGTGGGACATTTCATTTTTCTTCTCCCAAATCTGGCAACACAACTGGATCAGGGATCATTCATTTCACACAGATAGAAACCCAGATGTGTTACTGCTGCAGTTACATCTCAATGGCTCCTCTCCAGCCAGTTTCATCCCTCTTTTCCAGCTTCCAGCCTCCCACTGCTGTGGTCTATAGGTTCTCTCTTTCTTTGCATCCTTTATATTTTTGCACATTGCTTTGGTCCCAGCAAAGTAGGTCTCCAGCTTTGCAGAAAGTTCATACTCTCCAGCCCTCAAGGATGGCTATCCACCCTCCTTCAGCCTCCTCCAGCCTGAGACTAATTACGTTTTCCTGAACTCCAAGGGAAGATGGAATAGCGTGTTTTCTGTGAGAGAAAGTTCTCTCTCCATGATCCTCAGTGTGGCTCTCCATGAAAGGGGGCTCACTCACCATAAACACGCTCCCCATGTGGACTGATGGGCCAGGTCATGTGATAGCCATCATAATAACAGGGATGAGCCCTAACATTGCTGGGGCGGTTGCTGAACTGAGCTCTTTTCAGACGCTGCCTCTTTCCTCCAGCAGCTCTAGGTGGTGCGTGATGACTTCCTAATGTGACAACCTGGGCACAGCTTTGTTCCCAGAATTCCCTTCTACCCGCATTTCCCGTTAGGATGGGTACAAAGGAGGTACAACTCATGAGACTTGGCGGTACAGCAGGGGCAGCAGCTAAGATGCACCGCACACAAATTGCTGCTGATCTGCCGATTGTCAGCGGGAAGCAAGTTGAGCCTGAAATTTCTCTCCATTCCCCCAGATCTTCCTTCAGTTCTCTGACTCCTGGGTCAGGTGTGTGGTGGGTTCAGCCCGTCTTCATGGGCTTCCATCCCACTTGTGATCTTCCCTTACTGCCTGCCTGCCTGTGGACTTTGGGCTCCAGCCTCAAATGTGGAGACAGCCTTGCTTAGCCAGCTGCACTGCTACTGCAGAAGCTGGTTCCCTCTGATAAACCCCTTAGTAAACACACACCTACACACACACACGTATATCTAATTTGCTACTGGTTCTGCTTCTCTGGATGAACTCTGATACAAGGTGGAAACCATTAATATACCTGTTCTATGGATGAGGACACTGAGGTGTCCAATTCTAGTTTCAACAGGTCTCCAGATGGAGAGGAGTTTTGCCTCAGGGTGTATCATACCCAGAATCTCACCAGATAACTGACTTAGATGATTCAGATCCTGAGATTTGGGGCTTTTGAGCTGAGGAGATTTTTCACTCTGAGTTGATGCTATAAATGGATTGAGACTTTTGGGGATGTTGGGATGGGGTGAATGAGTTTTGCATGTAGAATAGACATGACTCTTTGGTGGCCCGAGGACAGACTGCGGTAGGCAGAATAAGGGCTGTCCAAAGATATTCACATTCTAATACCTGGAACCTGTAAATATGTTACCTTACATGTCAAAAAGAACTTTGCAGATGTCATTAAATTAGGGATCTTGGGATGGGGAGACGATCCAGGATTTTCGAGGTGGGCCCAACGTAATCACAAAAGTCCTTAAAAGTGAGAGAGAGAAAGGCAAGTGAGCTGGAAGAGATGTGGTGACAGCATCAGGTTGAATGATGCAGGGCCATGAGTGAAGGCAAGCGGACCACCTGTAGAAGATGGAAAAGGCAAGGAAACGATAAATGAAAAAGGAAAGGAAAGGAAGCTTCTCCTAGACTCTCCAGAAGGAACGGAACTCTACTCACCCATTTTAGACTTCTGATCTCCAGAACATTAAGATAATAAATTTGTTGGGTTTTTTTAAAGACTTTATTTTTTAAGAGGAGTTTTAGGCCTACAAAAAATTGGGAGGAAGGAAGAGAGATTTCTGATATATCCCCCACTACCACACATACCTAGCCTCCACCATTACTAGTATCACTCACCAGAATGGGACATTTGCCACCAAGGTTGGACCTAAGTTGACATCATAATTACCCAAAGTCCACAGTTTACTTTTAGGGTTCTCTCTTACATTGACAGTACAGTGGGGTTTATCAGAGGAGGAAGTAAATTACTTAGGTGTTCATTTACTGAGATTTGGGATGGTTTGTTACTGCAGCAAAAACCTAACCTAGGGCTTCCCTGGTGGCGCAGCAGTTGAGAGTCCGCCTGCCAATGCAGGGGACACGGGTTCGTGCCCCGGTCCAGGAAGATCCCAAATGCTACGGAGCGGCTGGGCCTGTGAGCCATGGCCGCTGATCCTGTGCGTCCGGAGCCTGTGCTCCGCAATGGGAGAGGCCACAACAGTGAGGGGCCCCCGTACCGCAAAAAAAAAAAAAAAAAAAACCTAACCTAAACAGATACCTTTGAGAATCTGATGAAATCTTTTCACTTTCTGCTCAGGAGAATGCCTACCTGCCTGTAAACATTACATTTGGGCTCCCCTGGGTGTCTGCTACCTGAGATCTCAAAACTGTTGGCTTAAACCCTGGCTAGTTTCACGCTTTATGACCTGATTTACAATAGAGGAAATAATATAATAGAGGTAATATAATAATATAATATAATATTATAATAATATTATATATAATATTATCTATAATATAATAATAGAGAGACCTTCCCTCCCATCGCAACTCCTCTTACCCGCACCCTCTTCCCTCCAGAGATGGCCTCTGAGCTCCATATTCCTTCCCCTCCTGGATGCAGAGGTATCCAGCACCCTGCTCCCACCCCACCTGGGATGGACCTAAACCCATCAACAGGATATAAAATCATTGTTACATTCACTCAAGCTTAAGGGGTTCAGGGAACTTTGGCATCCCTGAAGCTCGTCCAGGGACCTCCAATCAAGAACTTCAGCTCTCTAAGGTTCATGAAATCTCTCCAGGATCTCAGACCTGTCCAATGCAGGACACTGAGAAGAGCTCACAGTTAGACGGAGCCCAAGTTATGAAACCTCAGGTGCGCTGAGAACAACCCCCAAACTACCTCAGTGACACTGGAAGCCAACGCTTAGGCCTAGGCTCGGTGTGGTGGTCACAGAGGCACCCTGCCTGGACGCCAAGAAAAACTGGCCACCCACTGTGAGGACTGCAGGTGGCTGCGGTGCCTCTGGGTCCTGCCATAGTCCTCGAGGCCTGGCCCTGCTCTCCAGTGATGGAGCACAGCACAGATACTGGGGGCGGCCCTTCCTGCCCCATATGGGACTGCTGATGCCAGCCTTTACTCAGGTGCACCCCAGGGGGGTGATGGAAACTTGATTAGAACCTCATCAGAACCTGCCCCACCTAATTCTGATGTCTCCCTTTTATCTTTCACAGGTTTTACTCACAAATGAAACTCTCACCTTCCAGATTCCCTCTCAGTGTCTGCTTCCCAGAGAGCCAGGGCCAGACAAACATGACGTTCTCGGCCCCAAGGGCTTCTCTGAGCCTCAAAGTCATGACCTTGAACCTCCTTTCCGAGGCTCAGTTTCTAGGGCTTCAGCTGGTGGAAAAACATCAACACCTGAGGACCTCAGACTCCTTCTGCCTGGGTCTCTGCTTCCCGTGAAGCTCTGCTCTCCCCTGGCAAAGGGGAGCATCCTGGAGACACTCAGATGTAGATTCAAATGCTGGATCTGCCACTGGGCAGCTGTGCGAATTACTCTCTCTGTGTGTGTGTGTGTGTGTGTGTGTGTGTGTGTGTGTGTGTGTGCATGCACGCACCTCTTTGCATGAATGCCCCTACGTGTGCAGGTGTACCTCCTTCTCTAAGTGGGCATAAAGCCCACCTGGTATCTGTGTCTCTATCTGTCAATAAATCCATTAATTTTTCTCTCTCTGACTTGCTTACACCTCCCACCCCGTATTTGCTGCCGATGACAACATGGGGATATGGGACTCAGACCTGAGGGCTTCAAGTTCTGAGGAAGGAGAAGTCTGTTTTCAGCAGCAGGCAGCTCTCAGCTGATCCTTGGGGCAGGAACATGTTGCAAATCCCAGGGGGCTCTGAGTACCCCCCAGATTTCATTGAGCCCTAAGACCAGAGGCTGCTGTAAGGAAGGAGTGGCTGGCATCTCCCGCTGCTGACCACCCCTCCAGGAAGCCTCCCCAGGATGCAGACCCTGACTCAGCCTTGACTTTGGGGACTCCCAGGCAGGGCAGCAAACAGCCACCCACAGGTGCAAGTCACCCACCAAACAACGTCAAGAACCAAAGTGCCGCAAACATGGTCAGCGCAGGCTAGAGGTTAGGAAACTTGGCTCCACTGAGCAGCAAAGAAAACCAAAACTCAGAGATGGGAGTAACTCACATGGGGCCACAAGTTCACGCCACCAGTGAGTGGTAAAGTCTGGATTCACACCAGACCAGACTGGCCCTCAGCCCCTTTGCTTCCTCTCTACCCCATGACAGCTTTGAAATCAACTCTAGGTTTTTGATTTTTAAGACAACAATAATCCATGAAGGAAACTGGGGAGGTCCCTGCGGCACTAGCCAGGCAGGAGGAAGGAGGCCAGTCCCTACTTGTGGATGCACTGGTGACCAGTGCTGGAGTTGATGACCCACCTGAGGATGTACAACAAGGTGAGGGGCTGACCTCTGACTTCTCTGGGCTCAGCCAGAGTTTTCTCCAGCCTCCAGGAGAGTGACCCAAATGGAAGTTTCTCTTACACTGGCCACCTGCTTTATTAAAAGCACTAAATCTCTGAGCTTCCCTGTCAATGACCAGGGAGGGTCAGGAAAGCAACAGCAGAAGGTCTTGGGCAAGGGCTCGCCAAGCCCCGCAGTGGTAAACCTTCATCTTCTAACTTATTAATAACTCCTGCTGCCTGCATTTAGAGGCTCAGTGACTTTCCTGCTCAGTGTCACGGAGTCTTCAAGCTGCCTCTGGTCCAGCTCCATCTGGTGCAGAACCCACTTCTGTACTTGCAGATGAGCCCAGCACCCACTAGACATCCGTGCAGGTTGCCGCTTTGAGGCATGGGAGGGGAAGAGTGGGGAGGGTCTTAGGGTGGGGATGTGCAGGCTGTGTGGAGGGAGGGAAGACATTGCACTCCTTGACAGGCCCTGCTGTGGAGGCAGAGGCTCTGGGCGAGGGTCCTGGGTGGGCTTCCATTGCCCCAGTTCAAGGCCAGCTTCTCCTGTGACCAGCTGTGTGATCTTGGCTAAGATACTCAATCTCTCTGAGCCTTGCCTCATCTGTTAATGGAAGTCATGATAGTGCCTACTCCAAGGGATTGTTGTCAGGATGCAATGGGACAATGACTGGATAGTGTTTCACCTGACACTTAATAAATGCTCATCGTTGCTGTAAATGAGCTTCTGCTCCTAGCTCCACTCCTGTCTCACTTTCTCAACAACTCTGTGAGTAGATAGCAACACCCCAGCTGATAGACGAGGAATCCAAGGCTCTTTGGAGAGAAGGAAGTTTCCTAAGGCCACACACAACCTCATGGCAGAAGACAGAGATTCCAGCCCCAGGCCGACACTGTCTCACCTCAGAATCCTCAGTTTTCCTCCCATGCTGAGAAAGGCTGCTATCTCTCAGTAGTTCTCAGCATTTTCTTCTCCAGTGGCGTTTGACAAATGTCCCCTGAAGTCACACACCAGCAGGGGAACCTTGCAGTCAGGGCTCAGCTCCATCAGAGCAGGTGTACCTGCCCCAGCCCAGAAGGTAGCTGGGCTTGGATGAGGCCCAGGGGCTCTAGGTGGTTTGAGGAGCCTCCAAGGACACTGAGCAGAGACCTGGCCCCGGTCTGTCTCCCACATCTGTTCTTGAAACTTAACACGATTCCAGAGGATAGACTTTTGGGACAGGGAGAACTAGGGTCACTCTAGGCTCCAGATAAGTCTTCAGTGCAAAGGTCAGGAAGAAACCATGTCAGGGGAAGCCAACATGACCTTGCCTGTGTGTGGAGAATGATGTTATCACCAACTGCTAACTTCTGTAAAGGCCGTGCTCTGTTTGCCAGCTGCTGTCCTGAATGCTCAGCATCCACTATTCTGCTGTGACAGCCTGTTGAGATAGGCTCTACTTTTATACCCATTTAACAGATGAGGAAGTTGAGGCCTACCTTAGGTCTCAAACACATGAAACCTGAGATTGAAGCCCAGGACTGTCTTCCTGAAGCTGCTCTGTCACCTTCTCACCTTCTCATCCAACATAGAAGATGCCAATTTGAGATCTCTGGGGGTGAGGATCAGCAAATTGAACCTAGAGTCCCCTGAGAGGACACCTGTCTTCTGGTGAGCATTGTCTAAGTCTTAAAAATGGTTTTAGGTGGGTCCAGGAGGGTATGAAGAGGCCAGGGCTCTACCCCTCTCTAATCCCTTCCCCAGCCCCCAGGACCTCTTCTTCCATCTTTAAGGGGCAGGAGCTAAGCCCAGCACCTGAGGTGGCCTTTCCTGACAGCCCTGTGTGGCCCTACCATGCAGGTGCTGGTAGGAGGGCAGGGTCTGGAGCATGTGCCATTAGTGCTGGGCAGCCTAGCGGTTAAGACCACTGACATTAGGGTCACATGGAATGAAGTTTGAGCTCCATCTCTGCCACTCACTAGCTGTGTGTCCTTAAACAAATTATCTAAACTTTCTGTGCCCACCCTTCCTCACCTGTGAAATGGGACTGAGGATAGCTAGGTTTTAAGATTGTTTCAACTACTAAGTAATAACAAAGACAGCTGATATTATAAAACGTGTACTTTGTGCCAGGTACTATTCTGAATGCTTTAACCTGAACTAGTAAGTGCTGAAGCCTGGGTTGCAATGCAGGTAGGCTGGATCCAGAATCTGTGCTCTGAAAAGCTGGGCCAAAATGAATGTGAAGTCCTTAGAACAGGGCCTGGAATATCCTAAAACCAGGATTTCTCCATGTGTGCCCTTCACGCAAACTTGAGTCAGAGTCACCTCGGGCTGGGAAGAGGTGGGCAGAAGTAAGTGGGGGGTGCCTGTTTGAATTACAGATTCCACAGCCTTATCTGATACCCACTGAGTCAGAATTACTGGGGCCTGGGGATCAGCTTTTGAACAGACTTGTCTATCCTCCTTGACCAGATAAGCCCCCTGAAGAATTAGCATCAGGGACTTGGTGTGCCATGAAAGCAGCTATGAATTTATTTCACAAGTTTCAAGACTAAAGATCTAGAGCCCTATGTTCTGGAGCAAGCCCTGGCACGAGCAAGCCACAGTACCATGGGTCATTCCCTTGTCTCAGATTTCCCATATGTCTAACAGAGATCCTGGTCCCCATGCTGCCCACCTCATGGGACACATGTGAGCGTGATCGTGATGGTGACTGCAGAGATTGCCTGTGACAAAGCAGGCAGGCCCAGAGTCACACTGGCCCAAGATGAAATCCTACTGCTGACAGGGATGTCATTTTAATTTCCTTGTTGTTTCTTTTATTATATTTTAAAATTATTTTCTAAGCGGTTGCCTCAGGGATTACCATTAATGTTAATTTAAAACAATCTAGTTCAAATTAATGCCAGTTTAATTTCAAAAACATAAAAAAATCTTTGCTCCAATAAAGTCCTATTACCTCCTCCCATGCTCTTATTATGCAAATTATCGTCCTATGTTCTAAGCCCATCGGCACAGATTTATAATTATTGCCTTATGCGGTTGTCTTTTAAATCAAATATGAGAAGAAAATAATTACAAAAATTGCATTTCCACTGCCTTTTATCTTTACCTATGTAGCTACCATGGCAGTGCTCTTTATTTCTTCATGTGGATTCAAATTGTTATCCAGAGTCCTTTCATCTCAGCCTGAAGCACTGTTTTCAGTATTCCTTGCAGGGCAGCTCTGCTAGTGACAGATACTCAGATTTTTGCATATCTGGTAAGATCTTAATTTCTCCCTCCGTTTTGAAGAATGTTTTTCCTGGTTATAAATTTCTTGGTTGACAATTTTTCTTTAAGCACTTTGAATATGTCATCCCACTGCCTTTGGGCCTCCATGGTTGCTGATGAGAAGTCAGCTGTTAATATTATTGATAGTTCCTCATCTGTCATGGGTCATTTTTTTCTTGCTGCTTTCAAGATACTCTCTTTGTCTTCAGCCAGACTGTTGTCTAAATGACTATACTTTCTACATTCCTACCAGCAATATATAGGGGTTCCAATTTCTCCACATAACACTTACTATTATCTGACTTTTTATTCTAGTAAGTATGAAATGGTTTTCCTGATAACTAATGACATGGAGCATCTTTTCATGTGCTTATCGGTCATTTGTATATCTTCTTTGGAGAAATGTATATTCAAATCATTTGTCCATTTTTAACTGGATTGTTTGTCTTTTTTTGTTGCTGAGTTGTAAGAGTTTTAAAAATATAGTCTATCTTTATTAGGTATATGATACAGTCAAGTACATTTTTCCAGTCTATGACTTGCCTTTTCACTTTCTTGACAGTGGCGTCTGAAGAACGAAAGTTTTAAAAATGTTGTTAAAGTCAAATTTACCTTTATTTTTGTTTGTTTGTTACTCAGGCTTTAGGTGTCAAATCTTGGCATTTCTTGCCAAATCCAAGGTCATGCTGGTATACCCTTATGTTTTCTCCTAAGAGTTTTGTAGAGTCATCTCTTACACTTATGTCTGAACCATTTTGAGTTATTTTTGCACATAATATAAGGTAATGGTCCAGCTTCATTCTTTTGCATGTGGCTATCCAGTTGTTGCAGCACCATTTGTTGAAAAGACTATTATTTTCCCATTGATTTGTCTTGGCACCTTTGTTGAAATTCAATTGACCACAGAACCATGGGTTCATTTTTGGACTCTCAATTATAGTTCATTGATTATATGTCTGTCCTTATGCCAGTTCCATGTTGTCTTTATTACTGCTGCATTCTAGTATGTTTTGAAGTTTAAAAATGTGAATTATCCTACATTGTTTCTCTTTTCCAAAATTGTTTTGGCTGTTCTGGGTCACTCGCAGTGCCACATGTATTTTATTTATTTATTTATTTATTTTTAGTTTTTTAAACAACTTTATTGAGATATAATTCACATACCATACAGTTCACCTATTTAAAGTCTACAATTAAATGGTTCTCAGTATAATCACAGATATGGGCAACCACAGTCAATTTTAGAACACTTTCATCACCTCAGTAAGAAACCCCATATGCTTTAACTATCGCCCTCCTGCCCACCTATTCCATCCCCTCAACCCCACCCATTAGTGGGTGCCCTAATCACCCACTAATCTACTTTCTTTCTCTATAGATCTCCATATTCTTGACATTTCATATGAATGGAATTATACGAAGAGATGAAGAGATACACAACGTCACTAATAATTAGAGAAATGCAAATCAAAACTACAATGAGGTATTACCTCACACCGGTCAGACTGGCCATTATCAAAAAATCTAGAAACAATAAATGCTGGAAAGGGTGTGGTGAAAGGAACCCTCTTCCAGTGTTGGTGGGAATGTAAATTGATACAACCACTATGGAGAACAGTATGGAGGTTCCTTAAAAAACTAAAAATAGAACTACCATATGTCGCAGCAACTCCACTACTGGGCATATACCTTGAGAAAACCATAATTCAAGAAGATACAAGTACCATGATGTTCATTGTAGCACTATTTACAATATCCAGGACATGGAAGCAACCTAAATGTCCATCGACAGATGAATGGATAAAGAAGATGTGGCACAGATATAGAATGGAATATTACTCAGCCATAAAAAAGAATGAGAGTAAGTTATTTGTATGAGTGAGTTATTTGCATGAGGTGGATGGACCTAGAGTCTGTCATACAGAGTGAAGTAAGTCAGAAAGAGGAAAACAAATACCGTATGCTATTGAACATATATGGAATCTAAAAAAACGGTACTGATGAACCTAGTGGCAGTGCAGGAATAAAGACGCAGACACAGAGAACGGAATTGAGGACATGGGGCGGAAGGGGAAGCCACATATATTTTAGTAGCAGCTTGTCAATTTCTACAACGAAGTCATCTGAGATGCTAATAGGGATTGTATTGAATCTGCAGATCAATTTCAGGAGTATTGCCACCTTAACAATATTGCGTCTTCCAATCCATGAACATGGAATGTTTGTCCATTTATTTGCATCATCTTTAATTTGTTTCAGTAAAGTTTCATAGTTTTCAGAGCATAAGTTTTGCACTTCTTTGGTTAAATCTATTCCTAAATACTTTATTCTTTTTGATTCTATTGTAAATGTAATTTTTTTCTGAATTTCATTTTTGGTTTGTTCATTGCCAGTGCATAGAAATACAATCAATTTTTATATATTTATCTTGTATCTTTCAGTCTTGGTGAACTCATTTGTCCTAATAGGTTTTTAGTGGGTTTCATTTTTTATTAGTTTTAGTAAATTTAGAGGATGACTTAGGACTTTCTATACACAAAATCATGTCATCTGTAATTAAAAATAGTTTAACTTCTTCCTTTCCAATCTGGTTGCCTTTCATTTCTTTTTCTTGCCTAATTATCCTGGATAGAACCTCTAGTACAACATTGAATAGAAGGGGGTATGCCCACAGCCACCCTGGGCTGACCAGACCCAGCTGTTAAGTTCCACTTACTGCTGGCTAATTGTTCTGTTGTTTAAAAAAAAAAATGCTCTGGAGCACAAATTGCTTCACAGACAAATCTAATCAATCTTGGGCTCCTTTGAAGGGATAGTTTCAGAGGTCAGTGTTAGAGATTTATTCTGACCCCCGGAGGGTTCTTCTCACCTGTCTCTTTCCCTAGTTCTCTCTGGGAAAATAGCTGGCCATCAGTTTAACCTATATCTCCAATGAATCTATCAATCTCTTCCCAATTACATTTCTCTACAACTTTCACTAATTTTGACAATTACCTTACACTTGAACTTCTCCACATTCTGCTGCAAATAAAGTCAGCTCCTTTGGGGTGGGGGTAATTTGGTGCGCTCTATTCTATATCCAGCTACTCCCCTTGAGCAAAATCATCTCTCAGCCTCATCTCTGCTTCTGGGGTGGGGAAAATGGCATACTTCTCTCTGTATGACATCCCCATTTCAGGATCTGAGTGTTTAGTGGATGGGGCAATAGCAGCTCCAGATCTCTTGGACTTGCCTCTTTGTCAGAAACTCCCACCCCATGATGCAGGGCAAGGACAGTGAGGGTCCCATTATTCTCAGTGATGTTGCACTCAAGTAGAGCCCATGAGTGGGGGATGGGCAGAAGATGAGCACCTCCACCTCTTAGTCACACTTACCCTGAACTTAGCCTTGACAACAGGTAGCTGGGGGCAGGATTAGAAATACTGATATCCTACCCTTCCTGGGAAAATAGGTCTCTGGCTGGAAGAGGGATCCCTGTGTTCTCAGCTGTACCAATATTGAGTGCACTTTCCATCATGTAGAACTGGGTAGGGGTGGTAAGGATATGAGTCTTGGTTCAAATATCCCAGACTCTGCAGGTCTTATCAGTTTTTGTGGGGTTTCTTAAATAAATGCTTCTGTATTTGCTTTATGTCCATAGGACCATTTCTAAAGATTTTAAAGGTTTGGGTGGGGTTTATTTTGTTTTGGTTTTTAGTATTTTTCACCAGTTTCACAGAAAAACGGGTTTCTGGAGCTTTTCATGCTGTCATGCTAGAAGTGGAAAATTCTTATCATTATTTTTGACTTTTCCCCTCAAACATGCTCCTTTCCAGGTTCCCACTGAAAGATGCCATCATCCACCAAACAAGAGTGCTCAGTGTCGTTGTCCCTGGTTCTGTTCATCAAGTATCTCAGGACTTGACCTTTCTGGTCCTCTTGGTTAGGGCTTGTTGGGTAACTAGCTCTGACACACTCATTGTGAGTGGAAGCAGCATGATTCAGTTCTGGCCAGGGCACTTAAACACCAATGTGAGACACTCTCCCCTCTCTCCTCCCAAACCCCAAAGTTATTTTTTTCTTCTTACACAGTGAGAAGAAACTTTCTAAACAGTGGCTAATTCAAAAGCCTGGTTTCCTGAGTGAAGAACATATAAAGCAGGGCCATAGCTGGCCATTGATGGACATGTAGCCCAAGCAAGAAACTAGGTGTGGAGCGAAGCACTCCCTTACTCTATAGAATGAAATAATAGCATGACCACAAAACATTTATCTGTGCTTTGCATGGTTGTCTCCAGAGGCTTAGAAAAATCAATTCATTTGTCTGAATCCCTGGGAAGGAGGGGGTTGGAAAGTGAACCCAGGTATGACCCACAGCCCTTGTTCTCAACTGTCCCCTTCAATGACCACACCAGGCACTGGACCCTGCTGGCCTTGTCCCTGACCTCCTGGGGTGGCTGTCTTTGTGCTGACTGCTCTGACAGGCAGAAAGTGTTTCTTCCCTTTGAATTCTTATCTGCTTCCTGGAAGGTTCTAGCAACTGGCTCTTGTTTTGTCCTCTGGAGCCACACAGAGTGAGTCTAATTTTCTCAGAAACTGCAAAATAGATTTAATAAACTCCACTAAGGTGTGTAATCTCATAGACAGGATGCAAATGTTCTATCCTTTGGATTTTTTTTTCATAATTACTAGAACCATGAAAATTGCAGGGATTAGAGACTTGGCTGGAAACGAGGATGGATTGTATCGCCAAGAAAGTAAAAATGAACTGAAACTCCTGCACAATAAGGCCAGCTAGGATTTGCATTAAATTAGGAGGAAGGTCCAGGGCCATTAATTCCATGGGAACAAGCAATGACCTTCTGGGGTTTGTTTAGGATACTCAGAAGCAGGGAGATTTGAGGTCTTTCTTCAAAAAACAAATCCATTACTAACACCGTACTCAATGGTGAAATACTGAAAAAGCTTTTCCTCTAAGATGAGGGAAGTGAAAAAAAATGCCCACCTCTACCACTTCTGTTCAACATAGTACTGAATGTTCTAGTTGGAGCAGTCAGCTTGTTCGTAAAAATGAACAATCTGAAAAGGAAATTAAGAGAACAATTCCATTTACAATAGTACCACAAAGAATAAAATACTTAGGAAATAGGTTAACTGAAGAAGTGGAAGACTTGTACACTAAAAACTATGAAACATTGCTGAAAGAAATAAAAGAAGATGTAAGTAAACAAAAACATGTTTATGGATTTGAAGATGTATTATTATAAACTTAACATTAATATGTCAATGCTACTCAAAGCAATCTACAGATTAAATGCAATCCCAATGATTTTTTTTTGCAGAAATAGAAAAATCCATCCTGAAATTAATATAGAATCTCAAGGGATCCTGAACAGCCAAAAATATCTTGAAAAAGAACAAAGTTGGATGTCTTACACTTTCTGATGTCAAAACTTACTACAAAATATAGTAATCAAAACAGTGTGGTACTGGCATAAAGACAGACATATATACCAATTAAGTAGAGTACAGAGCCCCAAAATAAAGCTTTGATATGTGGTCCAGAGATTTTCAAAAAGAGTTCCAAGAGAATTCAGTGGGGAAAGAACAATCTTTTTAACTAATGGTATTGGGAAAACTGGATATCTACATGCAAAATAATAAAGATGGACCCTTATCTTAAAACATATACAAAAATTTACCCAAATTAGATTAAAAACCTAAATATAAGAGCTAAAACTATAAAATGTTTAGAAGAAAACATAGATGAAAACTTCATGACATTGGATTCAGCAATGATTGCTTTGATATGACACCAAAAGCACAGACAACAAAAGAAAAAAATAAATTAGAACACATCAAAAATTTTGTAAAAACTTTTGTGCATCAAAGGGCATTATCAACCAAGTAATAAGGCAACCCACAGAATGTAAGAAAATATTTGCAAATCATATCTGATAAGGGATTAACATCCAGATTATATAAAGAACTCCTAAAACTCAATGAAAACAACAACAATTTTAAAAGGGGCAAAGGACCTGAACAGACATTTCTCCAAAGAAGATATACCAATATCCAATAAGCACATGAAAAGATTCTCACAAATAATAAAAATTAGGGAAATACAAATCAAAACCACATAAGATACCACTTCACACTCATTAAGATGACTATAATCAAAACGATAGAAAATAACAAGAGTTGGTGAGGATGGAACACTTGGACACTGCTGGTGGGAATGTAAAATGGTGCAGCCACTGTAGAAAACAATATGGCAGTCCTCTAAAAAAACAAACACAGAATATAATCCAGCAATTCCACTTCTGGGTAGGTACCTCAAAGAACTAAAATTCGAGATTCAAAAGATATTTTTATACCAAGATTCATAACAGCATTATTCACAATAGCCAAAAGACGGAGACCACGCAAATGTTCATCAACAGATGAATGTATAAACAAAACGTGGTGTATACATACAATGAAATATTATTCAGCCTTAAAAAGTAGTGAAATTCTGATACATGCTATGACATGGATGAAGCTTGAAGACATTATGCTGTGTAAAATAAGCCAGACACAAAAGGACAAATATTGTATGATTCCACTTATATGAAGTATCCAGAATAGTCAAATTCTTAGAGACAGAAAGTAGAATAGTGGTTAGCAGGTGCTTGGGGAGAGGGAGAATGTGGAGTTATTGTTAAATTGGTACGGAGTTTCAGTGTGGAATGATGAAGTTCTGGAGATGGATAGTGGTGATGTGAATGTACTTAAGGCCATTAAACTTACACTTTGTGAGAGAGTGGTAGTGTATATTTGGACATATATACACTACCAAATGTAAAGTAGATAGCTAGTGGGAAGCAGTCGCGTAGCACAGGGAGATCAGCTTGGTGCTTTGTGACCACCTAGAGGGGTGGGATAGGGAGGGTGGGAGGGAGGGAGACGCAAGAGGGAAGAGATATGGGGATATATGTATATGTATAACTTTGACTTTGTTTTAAAGCAGAAACGAACACACCATTGTAAAGCAATCATACTCCAATAAGAATGTTAAAAAGGTAAATTTTATGTTATATATATTTTACAATTAAAATGTAAAATGCATACAGAAATTTGCATTTTAACAAATAAAACCCAGAACATCCCAAATTTACTAAATGTCTGCTGGAAGAATTCCTAGAGATCATCTAGGCCAATTTCACTTTCCAGGATAACATTCATCCACTACCACCATCTGTTTCCCCCTACTCCCCACCCCCAAGAGGAAGAGGCTTGCTCAGGGACAAGCAGCTGGTCCATGGGAACCCGGAACTAGAATATAGGCTTTCTGACACCTCCCAGTGACCTTCTCACTGCATCACTTAGTCTTGGCTCCCCTTCAGCTTAGATAATGAAAGTTACCAGACTGTCATCAGAGCAGTAGGGAACACCATGGTGGTAAAAGCAGAGGCTTCTCTTCATATACCTGTGTGGTCCACAAGAAACAGTGGGATATGTGTGATGGAGCAGGGCCTGAACATCCCAACCTCTCTTTTACTTCCCACTTCATATATGGCAGCACACAAATCACAGCTTCTCATCACATGCACATGGCAGACATTGTTAATCAATTATAGCACCTGCCCCACTGAGTCTGGACCCAACCTCACAACTGTATTCAATACTAGAGTTTACACATGGGGTGAAATCTGTCTCCCCCCATATTCATAAGCTTCATCAAGAGAAGAAGAATAAAAAAAAAAAGAGAAGAACAATACTTTTTTTCATTTCTTTCTAAAAGTACTATTGAATATCTGTTATGTGTCATGTGCTTGGTTAGGAACTTTACCAACATTACCTCATGTAATCCCCCAACCAACTAAATGATCTTATTTAACACATGGGAAAGCTGAGATTCAGAGTTGCAAAAATATTTGCCCAACTTTGCCCTTCTAGGCTTTCGCAGAACTGGAATTCAAACCCAGGGCTCTCTGACTGTACAACTATTCAGCATACCTGGAAAATCTCTAATACCAGGTAGGTAGACAAGTTTCATTTCACAAACCCATGCCAGTTGGTTGGTTTTGTTTTCCTGATATGTAGCCTTGAAAAGAAGATTGGGGCTGGGTTCAGGATCAGGAAGAAAGAGTGCTGTGATGGATTAGTGATGTCTGCCATGGGAATGCAGAGGCCTTGCATAGGCCAAAGCCAGTGTGTGAGAGAGTTATGGGTCACATGTCAGGATTTGTTTCTGAAGTGGGACAGGGTACATGTGAGTGCTGCCTGTTCTTGCCTGTGAGGGCCATGCAGTCTTACTCTACTCTCAGGCTCTGGGTCCCCCAGTTCTCTGCTCTGCTCTGCAAGGAAACCACCCTGCCACTTCCCTGGGTTGGCAATGGGATTGAAAAAGATAATGGAGGAGAAAGCACTTGATGCCTAAGTGAAAATGGTGGAGTAGACACATATTTACCTTCTTCTCTCAAAATCAACCTAAAACAACAACCACAAAAACAAAAATGAAAAATAGAGGGGGTGTCTTTTCATTGTGAATTATACCAGAAATCGGCTACAACTCCAACCACAAAATCTGAAACGTGCCAAGTTTTGTAAAATCTATCAAAACAAGTGAAGAGGGCTTCCCTGGTGGCGCAGTGGTTGAGAGTCCGCCTGCCGATGCAGGGCACATGGGTTCGTGTCCCGGTCCGGGAAGATCCCACATGCCGCGGAGCAGCTGGGCCCATGAGCCATGGCCGCTGAGCCTGCGCGTCCGGAGCCTGTGCCCCACAACGGGAGAGGCCACAACAGTGAGAGGCCCGCGTACCACAAAAAAATCAAAAAAAGAAAAGAAGCAAGGATGATGGCATGAGAGGGGCAGGGGCAGTGGCGTGCCAGAGCAGGCTCAAACCAGCTCACGGAACTGATGGTTAGATTTTCAGGAATTTCATCAGTCAGTTGTTAAACACAGCCACAATGAACAATTAAATTGTTTTAACTCATAATGAAACAGATTATATTAAAACCACAGTTAATAAACACGCAAAACCTATCAATCCCTAATTACAGTATAATATTGTACTATTGAATACACGTTTGAGGCTAGTTGCATCTCTGGTACAGAAACACTGTAGAATGGTGCACGCCTCTGTGTCTCTTCCAAACCTCCCGCTCATTAACATCTCATTGGTAGCTTGAAATTGAACATGGTGGGAGTATTCACACCACAGAGACTGGCCAGCACTACAAATCAGGGCTTTGTTTCCTGGAGAGCCAGTTGTGAATTATTTACCGGTACACCACTGAGTGTGGGAGAAGGCCAGAGCAAGGAGAGAAGGGACAGATTCCAGTGTGGAGGCAGAAGCAGCATTCCATGTCACCCAGCCCTCAGCCAAGGATGACATGGGCCCAGAAAGGCCCAGGAGCTGGTCCACCATGACACAGGAAGTCTCTGGCTGCCCACCTTCCAGGGTGGAGGGAGCCAGAGAGGGTCTGTGTCTCTGGAGGGGAGCCCCTGGCTCCCTGATGATGCCCTTCTGTCTCATGCCCAGAGTTCAGGGAGGGGGGTGCCCACCTATGAGAGGGGCCGCCTCACCCATGGTCTCTGTCGGGATGACGTAAGCTCATGTCTCTGTGAGTCTGCAGGGACTCAGGTTCCTGATCTCTCTCAGGGGGCCCCTGACTCCAGTGAGCACTAGAATTCCTCCATCAGACTGGAGGTTTGTAAAGGCAGGTCTGTTTTTCTGTCCAGACTAGGGGCTCCTAAGGGCAGGACCATGCCTCCCATATCATACTGGGGGGACAGGACTGCTTCTCTCTTCAGGTTTGGAGTTTTGAGGACTGTCTTACTCGGAGTCTCTGTGGGCATAACTGTGTCCCCTCTTCAGGTGAGGCTTTCTGTTCAAGCATACCCCACTGGACATCTTCCCTTGTTCTTTGTAAGACTGGGATCTGGGGTGGGTAGAGTCTGTCAAGCCAGCTCTGTCCAGTCCAGGGGGACCCTGAGGGGAAGATAAGGAGCTGGTCTGGAAGAGGGAAGGAGGAGGATGCTGACTCTCAAACCCCTTGGATACAGGGGAACATCTGTGCCAGAAGGACGAAAGGCCCAGAGATCCTGAGGACAGTCCCCCACTGTGTCTTCCATCCTGGGAAAGACCAGGCAGAGCTAGGACCAGCCCCAACCCTCTTGAAGCCCTCACTAATAACTAAGGAACAGAGACAGCTGGGCTTATCCACCTACTCATCCATCCATTCATTCATTCATTCAACAAGCATTTCTTGAGCACCTACTATGTGGCTGGCACCATGCAGAGCACAGGGGATGCAACAGGGCACAAAACAGACAAGGTCTCTATACCACAAAGCTTGCAACTTATGGGGGAGATTGATAATAAATACACCGATGAATGAATAAGCAAGATAACTTCCTACAGTATTAAATGCCATGAAGGAAATAAAGCAGGATGATGTGGGACAGAGTGCCTGGGGTGGGGGTCCTTTCTCCAGGGGTCTGGGAAGGCTCTCAAGGTTTAGGCTGAGATCTGTGGATAAGAAGGGCGTCCCAGGCATCAAGACAGTGAATACGATGACCTTGGCACCATCTAGGAGTTCTCCATAGGCCAGGGTGGCTGAGCTGTTGTGCACAAGAGGGTGTGGGGCAGGATAAGGTCGTGAGAGTGGCTGGAGAGAGCTGTCATTTCATGCACAACCTCGTGACCGTGGTGAGGACTCTGAAGTTTATTCTGGGAGCAGCAGGCGGAGTCAGACAGGTGAGGACAGCCTTGCAGCTGCTGGGCTGCTGGGCTCAGAAATGCTGCAGCAGAGGCCACAGGGGCCCCGCAAGGCTGAGCAATTAAACATCGAGGAGGTGGGGTCTTATCAGCACCGGGGCTGGAGTACAGATTAGACTGAAACTTGCTCTTTATTTCCAGAATTCAAGGTGGTGGCCTGGGGATGGGTGAGCACTGGGGAGGGTGGTGTGGTGGAGGTGCTGTTGCGGGAAGGGTGTCAGTGCACAGAGCTCAGGAGCAAGAGGCCAGCTTGGAGTGGGCAGGGAATGACAGGGACAGCAGCCTTCACTGAGCTCAGCCTATGAGCCAGGTCCTGAATAAAGCACCCACGTGTCCTCTAGCTCATCAGCACGTGCTCTGTAAGTATCCGCCCTCCTCGCTAGCTTTCATGATCACAATCACCATCGTCGTCCTCCAGCTCCTTCACTGAGCACTCACCTGGCGCCGGGCCCTCTGCTAACTGGGTCTGTGTCTGTAACAACGACCCTCATCACACATCTGCATCATGGCTGCTTCACCACCGTCCTCCCATGGGAAGTGGAAGCAAGGAGCTCAAGGTCATGCAGGGGGTGCTGAGGGTGTGATTCTGAGCCCAGCACGCTGTGCACAACCACTGCTCTGCACCCTCTCTGTAGACTCCACTGATACCCCCAGTGGGGGTCCAAGGCTAAGAGGAGGGGAGGTGACACTAGAAGCCCTGCAGTGGAATCTGTACCCTGATGGGGAGGGGGTGCCTGCTCTCCTCGTGTTCTCTCCACCACCCTGACATTTGGTGGGGCTCACAGGCTCACCCCAGGACCCCGAGTGAGGGGTCAGTGGAGGACCAGTGGGAGAGGAGTGGGCCCTGTTCCCCAACAGACCCAGGCTCATGCCACTGGGGCTTGCGGCTCTGGGCCAGTCATTCAACTTCTCAGAGCCTCAGTTTCTTCCTCTGTAAAATGGGGCAGCGGCAGCTTGTTGGGAGGCTGGGAACCGAGGCCAGCACAGGTGTTTAGCACATAGTAGGTGCTCAGGAATGGCTGTGCCTTCCCATCCCCCTTGGGGCTGAGGTTCCTGCAGGCTGGGGCCTGGGGGTCCCCTCCCTTAGAGAGTCCTAAGCTCCCTCTGAGAGCACTGGGGGCGGGAGAAGAGGCTAGACTGGTCTTGGCACACTGTACCTCACTCAGCACGGAGGCCCCCTGAGGCCTTGGGAGAGCTCCACCACTGCCCACCCAAACGCTAGAGGGAAGCTCCGAGGCTGGCTCAGAACAGATTCACGTGCCTGAGGTCCCAGCAGTCTTGTGGACCCTCCACAGTGAATTCCCACCTAACACAGGATGGTGCTGCTGGAGCCAGAGGAGGTCCATCTGAACAGGCCACTATCCACAAACTGCTTCTTGGGCCGAGGAGCCCACGATTCTCCACTGGGTCAGATGGGAAACGCTGTGCAGCCACAGCAAAAGCCTGCCTTGGGGACTGTGGCCCCCAATCAAGGTGAGCTCTTCCCCCTGCACTCCACAACCTGACCTCTCATCACCCACAGATCATGCCCTGTCTCCTGGGAGATCACCACACTGCCCCTCACTAGATAGCCACTGTGTGGGTTTTAGCCCAGAAGATCCTGAATCCCAGGGAATCCTTCAGACTTGGGCAAATTGGGAGGGTTGGTCACCTTAACCCCGCACCTTGCCACCCTTCAGTGGTGGGCGAATACTAATAACTAACTCTCCCAGAGCACCCACCTGAGTGCAGAGACCATCGCGCTTAATTCTCCTAATGGTCTTATGCAGGAGGAACAGTAACTGTGCCCACTTTGCAGGTGACAGAGAAGAGGTTTGAAGAGGAGAAATAAACAACCAGGAAGTGGGGGACCTACAGGCTTCCAGGGCCCCCCAGCTATCACCCCCAGGGCAGACCTGCACCCTATCACCCACCCCCAGGTACCCTCACACCATCATCTGTCCCCTATCCCCACTCCCACGTGCTGCCCCTGACCAGGTGCTGCCTGCCAGTCCTTGCACACGCATGCCAGCACATGCTCACACACTCACACTTGCTGGCTGCACTCTGCACGCACTCGGGCACTGGTCCCAGATGTGTCTCCACATCCACATTCACGCCCACCACCTTCCTACATGAAGCCCCCTCAGGGGCTTCCTCTCATAGCTCTTGTGCCAGGTGTGCTATGAAATTAGCATCACATTCAAAGGTGAGGTGAGAGATAGATAAAGTAGAGCAGAATCTCCTTTTAATTACCTGTAGAAGATCCCAATTTTTCAGATGATGATTATAAGAATTAAAAATTCTCTTATCAGGGGTAGAGAGGGAGTTTCTAGAAGGAAGGACAGGAAGGGAGGGAGGCAATGAGGGCTCTAAAACAACACCCAAAGAACCGCCTCTCCCTCCCCCAGTCCCTAGTAAATCCGCAGGAAGTTTTGGGGCTAGGAGTGTATGGGAGAATGGGAAGCTTGGAGAAGGGAGTCAAAGGATCACCCAAGAGCCTCTGGCTGGGCCTGAGGTGACAAAAGCAGCCAGTCAGGGCTCATCCTCCACCTGTGGACTGATGCTCCTCAGGGAAGCTGAATGTCTTCAGAGAAGGAGGTGACTTAGTCAAATCCTACTGAAAATCCTTAGACTCCCATCACAGGGGGTGTGCCACGTGTTTGCTCTGTAGCCCTCTTGGCCTGGGCTCTGCTGATGACCCAGCCGTGACTTTGGGTGTGTCACCCACGCACTCTGATTGCCGCGGCTCTTGGCCACCTGCAAACACCTTCCCCGCCAGCTCCTTGCTGCAGCCGCCCAGCAGCCCACCACGATGGAAGCACCGAGAGAGCAGAGGCCTCTCCACTGTCCATCTCCGTGTCCTCAGTGTCCAGACCAGGGCTTGGCACACAGGAAGCTCCCAAGAAATGTTTGTCTAAGGATGATGAGAGCATGTAAATAATCAGGACACATCCATGAGGTAGGCATTCGCGTCCGCATTTACCAGGGGAGGAGCCTGAGGCTCAGAGAGGTGAAGTGCTTGCCCCAAATCACACGGCTGGGGGAGGGGGCAGGGATTAGGAAGGGGAGGGTCAGTGGTAGGGCTGGGAGAGCAGCATGGATCTTGGGGAGAGACGGCCAGAGCGGTCCTGCATTTAGACAGCAAATCACATGTTTTACAAGGCTCCAGACATTCCTGGGGAAACTCAAGCCAGCCTCTGTGAGGCCCCAGTGATGGTGGCCTTGGGGGAAGAGGGAGGGAGGGAGGGAACAGCTTTATTTGCCTAAAGGCCCCACCTTGTCCAATCAGCTGGGCTCTCAGGGGCGGGAACATCAGGACCTGGCCAATCACCAGGAGGCTGGGAGCAGAGGCCAGTGGAGCAGAGCCAGGCCCCACCCAGGTCAGTGGCCAGGGCCTACACCCTGTGTTCAGGATGGACCCTCCCGACTGTCTTTTTGCTCCTTGACCTCCTTGAGGTCTCCCAATAGCCCAGCATCCAGGACAGGAATAATCACCTCTACTTTGCAGATGAGGCAACTGAGGCCAAGAGAGGCCAAGGGACTTGCCCAAGGTCACACAGCCAGTCAGCAGCAGCAGAGCTGACCCAGACTCTGACTCCCAGGCCATGGTGCTGAGTCCTGCCCCTCCGGCTTCCTCTCGGCTGCCGTGGCCCAGGGTCCTGCTGAGCACCCCTCCCTGGGCCTGTCCTCCATGACCATCAGCCACCTCTTCCCACCAAACAACCCCACCCAGAGCTTGGCTCAGAGTTGCTGCCCACTCCCAAGCCCCCTCTCCAGCCTCCATCCCTGAGCCTCAGACCCTTTGCTCCAGCTGCTGTTGGATACCCAGACACTGGAGTCAGAGACCCTGGAATGTCAGGGTTGTCAGAGGCCCCAGGAAGGGTCTGGACCTCCCCGAGGGCTGCAGGTGGGAACAGTGGTGGTCCCTCAGCACCACGCTGTGCCACTCCCCTCCATGAAGCCCCCCAGGGCCTGAATTGGGGTGCTGGTCTTCTCCCTGCATCCCTCCCCCTGCTTCCTGCCTCACTTACCCCCAGAAAATTCTGAAAATCCAGGTCTAAGGTGTGATTTACACACTTCCTGGGGAAGGAGGGCAGCGTCTACACCTGCAGTGACCAAGAGTCCTGGTGATTTACTCGGCCGGGAAATGCTTGCTTCTCCAAAGTGATGGTCTTGGCCACTCCTGGTTGAAGACTGAGACTTACTGAAGCTTCCCTCTCCCAGGGATTCACCTGATGGCTTTGGGGTGGGGGACAACAGAGGTGAAGGAGCCATGGGGACTCCCACACAGTGAGGAGCAAACCTAGACAGTGTAGTTAGAAAGAAGATAGACTTAGGGGTCACCAGGGGTCTGGGTGTGAATCCCTGCCTCACCACGGCCAAACTGTGTGACCTTGGGAGGGTCACTTAATCTCTCTGGGCCTCAATTTCCTCATCTGCAAAATGGGTATAATCACACAATGGGGTTGGTGACATCTGCCTCCAAAGATGATGAGGCTTAGATGAGGGGTTGTGTATAAATGCCTGGCACGTAGCAGGTGCTCAGGAAAGTTGAATTCTCCCCTGCAGCCCATCTGAGGTCTCCCTTTCCCTGCCAGATCACCTCCTCCAGGTCTCCCCCCCTAGCTTTCCTCTAAGTGCCCACTTGCATCCATCTCTGTCCTCGGGGAGAGCAGACCCTGTCAGTCTCTCAGGTTCCAGGTCCCTGTGGCTCAGGAAAGAAAAGGACGAGGTCCCACTAGCAGGATGGGCCCAGCTGCGTGCCAGGACGCCGGGCACAGATGGTTCACACGCCCAGGGATTGTTAGCAGTGCAGCTGCTTCCCTGCTGATGAGTTAACACATCTTGTCTATAAACAGTCCTTGGCAGAGTAAGGGGCCTCTGGGGCCCAAAGTTGTGCTGTGATCCAAGGGGTCAGCAGAACTCTTTAACCTGTCTGGGTTCTAATAAACCAAGGAGGGACTGGAGAGGTGGCTGGCCTAGTTAGCTCTGCAGACCCGGGTCCATTTAGACGCCGATGGGGAGGGAGTGGGAGTCTTCCACACTGGAGCCAGAGACCCCAGCCTGAATTCACATCCTCCTGAAGGTGTGTCCAGGCCCCTTAAAACTATGAGGGTGAGACTCTGAGTCTGAGGACAGCCCCTGCACTGTGGCAGCCAGCAGGGTATAGGGTCTGAAGGAGGGGGCTCTGGAATCAGGCCGACCAGGACCCAGAGGGACCACCAAGATCTGGGCTGTCCCTGACAAATCCCGGCCGCCCCCCTCTGTCTCTTGGGCTTTGGTCTTCTCACCATGTGGGCATCACACAGGGGCTTGAGGGCCACCTGTCCACGAGCTGCCCCATGTTTTCATGGAACTTGGACCCTGATAGCCAAGTAGGCCCCTTCATCGGGGTAGAGGGCTCATGACTCGTCCCTCCCACTAGGCACTGGGGTCTCTGCAGACCCTCTTGTCTGTCATGGAGGAACCATCTCTGAGAAATGGAGGCCTACAGACCAGACCCACAAAAATGGGTGGAGTTTTAGTAACATAATGTTTTTTGTCATTTCATCAATTTGCTAATATATAAAATCTGAGGACTTCATGCAAAAATCTGGAGTTCTGTTTTTTAGAAAAAATCAGAAGACAGACATTGTCCCAGCAAAAGGCAGCAGGAACCAAGACGTAGCCTGGGGTCTGCATGGTCCCTGCAGCCTGTGTGAGTCATTTGCAATGCCTGCTTGACCCCTGAAGACCCTTGAGTCTGTGCTGCTGTCCTGGACTCCCCAACCTAGCCTGCTTTGTATGGACGGGTAAACAGCACCCCCTCTGTCCACCTTACACTGGAATGCCACATACATGTGGGCAGGAACTGCTGTGTCCACTGCTGTATCCCCAGTGCCAGAAACAGTGCCTGGCATATAGTAGGTGCTCAGTTAACACTTGTTGAATTTATTGACTCAGTGAATCAGAGGCAGAACCATGGGTCAGACCCACATCTCCTGATTCACAAGCCAGGAGCCTCCTCAGCCCCAGTGGTTTATCCCTTGACTACCAGGCCCCACAACAGGGTTCCAACCCTCAAGTACCCCCTCCCCCATTCAAAGGTACATACTCAGCCTTTTTCTCATTCAGCTCAGATGCATTATAGCCCATTCCCAGTTAGCCCTGGAGAGGAAGGGGAGCCTTCTGCAGAAACATTCACTTATCATCATCTTTTTTGAGCACAAAGACTATCTTTAACATTTAAAGGAAGTGTGGGACACCACGTGCTATGAGCTCTCCATTTAAGTGGGACGTGGTGGAGAGCAGCGGTGAGGCCATAGTGTTGGGAAGACCTAAGATCAAATCCTCAATGCACCATGTTCCAGCTCTGTGTCTTTGGACACAACACTTAATTCTCTGAGCCTCAGTTTCCTCACCCATAAAATGGGGATAATACAGTACCTACCTCCAAGGGGTGTTGTAAGGATTAAATAAAATAATCCAAGGAAATCACTAAGCTCCATGCCCAGCACACAGTAGGTGTTCAAGAGATGGTGGCTGCTATATTTCTGCCCCAACCACCAGTATTAGATCCCAAAGACAGAGGAAATGCACAAGACAGAGGCCACCAGGAAGGCAGAAATGCTTCTCAATAACTTTCCCTCTCACTGTAATTGCAGTTGCACACATATAATACAAGGGAGCTGTACTATGTGTTGATTATTCCATCGACAGACAGTGCTTGGTATCCAGGTAAATTCAGGGGCCTCTTGTGATAGGCACCTCCAGGAGTTCTGGGGCTCCAAGTTAGGAACCTCGAAGATGGCTCTAGTCAAAGCCAGTGGGGATTCCTGCCATTCAGTTATGGTGGCAGTTTAGTAGCAGGGGCCACCTGGGCCCAGCCTCACCTCCCTTCCTACCCCACCCCTTCCAGCCAGAGCTCTGGGGTCCAGGCAGCTCAGGCCATTTCCTGAGGCTGAGAGAGAGCAGTCCTCCCCACTGGCCCCCATTCACCCCTCCAACCCCAGGCCCTTGCGGCTGAGCTCTGTGGCTCTCTTCCTTTCCAATGAATATATAATTGCCTCCCAGGATGGGCCGAGATGATGGCTGTAATAAAATCGCTTCATTACATCCCTCTACACAGAGCCGTTTAACGAACATGCAGCTTCAGGCCCTCCATGGCCCCTGAGCCAAACGCAAATGAAACACAGAGCACAGTATCCGTATCATTTAATTAGCTGGGGATGGGGGAAGATGGGGAGAAGGAGGTGATACCAGAGAGAGGCAGACGGACAGAAGTTGTGTGGGGGTGGGGTGAGAGGATGAGGGAGGGCGGGAAGGAGAGGAGAGGTGAAAAAGATGAGATTGTAAAATGATATCATTTGAGCCACTGGACTCAGCTGTGCCTGAAGCTATCAACCCTTGGACATTTTAGATGAATGAGCCAGGAGATGCCTCATTTTTGCTCTGTTTTGTTTAAACCTATTGGAGTCAGATTTATGTTCCTGGAACTGAAAGTGTCCTGAAAGATAAAACACATTGTTGGCAAAGGGAACGGCGTTTGGAAAGGCCCTAAGGATAAAGAATCACAGTCTATGCAAAAACCCCCAAATAACGCCTGTGAGTCTGAAGAGTGGTGAACGAGACAAGATGAGTGTCTGTGTATCAGGCAGAACCAGAGGAGCCTGGAAGCCTTATCAGAAGCTGGGCAAGGAGTGAGGACCAACGCGGGGGCTAAAAGACTTAATGTACTCCACCTCCGACAATAGGCATCCCCCACAGTCTTCCCCAATAGCCTCACTTCTCAGCATCCCCAGATCCCACTTGGTCCACTCTTGGAAAGTCCAGAATCAAAGATCCAGGGACAGTCAGCGCCAGAAGGGACTGTTGATATCCACTAGGGCAATGCACTCTTCTTTTGTATTGTCCAAGTCATACGTGAACACATTTTCATGTATGTATTGCATCCTCATGCATGTACAGGGTAAAAAGTCTAACCATATAGACAAAGGAAATATTCTCATGTTACATGAGGATAAGGGTGTCCTCTGACTCACCTGAGTTGCTGGGAGGGTGACAGGCAGTGCTGTATGTAAAGCTCGCAGCCCGTGCTGGCACACAGCAAGTGCCCCATGATGTTGGCTGGCTCTGGGATGCCCTCATAACACTGGGGGCTGTTGTCTGTTTCTCTGACTGCTCCTGCAATGATCTGGGAGTCCCAAAAGGGCAAGGACCAGGCCAATTTACAGCCTTTTCCCAGGATCCCAGACAGGCCCCGTGAGGAGTCAGGATGAGCAACATTTAATGAAAGAGGAGTTGGGGTGCAGACATGTCAGGTGACCCAGAGAGCGTCTCTGAGGGCAGAGGGTGGGCAGAGAAGTGGCCCCAGATCCACCCCCCACCCATCCCTTATACCCAGAAGGCAAAAGGCACCACCTAGTGGCCAGCAAACAGAATTTGTTCCCATGCTGTGGAAGATCAGTGCTGAACCCCTCTTGAGGAAAAGGAGGGTGAGGCCATTGCCTGGCTGCTGTCCAAGTCCAGCCTCTGTGCTGGGCTATTCACGTGGGTCCCTTGTCAGTGGAGACATGGCCCCTGGGGTCTCCAGAGCTGCCCCCAGGTGAGGACAGCGAGGTCCCAGGAGCAGGTGTCCCTCTGCACACACATGTCCCCTAGACTCAGTCATTCCTGCTGACCCCATGGGGTTCCCCTGCCCCTACTTTCTGCAGGATCTCCTGTGCTCTGCAGACCCCACAACTGCGTGTGCCCTCCTGTCTCTGCTGGAGTGAGAACAAGGGTCCTCTTAAAGGATCTAATTAATAGACATTCTAGGTTTTTTTCCATATATAATTGAATTTATTTTTTACTTATTTATTTTTGAGATATAGTTGTTTTACAATGTTGTGTTAGTTTCTACTGTACAGCGAAGTGGAGTCCCTTGTGCTATATAGCAGGTTCTTCTCAGTTATCTATTTTATACATATTATTGTATATATGTCAATCCCAATCTCCCAATTCATCCCCACCTCCTGCTTTTCCCCCTTGGTGTCCATACACTTGTTCTCTACATCTGTGTCTCTATTTCTGTTTTCACAACTATCTCCTTTCACGTTTGTCCTGCCCCTGAACTGTCAACATGTACAAACCCACTTCTCATCCACTCTCACGCCCGTTTTGCCTCTCTCACCAGGACGTGTCAGGGCAGTGTCCCCTCACAGAGGGATTGTGAAGCAATATTTCAGCACATGTGAACAGGTTGCTCTGGCCCTTAGGTCTCCATGCTGGGAGGAGGTGGTCATAAAAACCTGGGCTGTTCAGTGCTTGTCTAAAACCTCTGCACAGCACTCCATCAAAAACAAAGTCCCTTAAGTAACTGGCCATGTGTTGTATTTGAGTAGAGACCTGAGTGAGAGTGGGAGGGAAATTCACAGGTAGGGGAGATTCAGGGCTTATATAGACTTGGGTTTGTGACTCAGACATAAAACATACTGGCTGCATGACTTGGAGTGTGTCACTTAAACTTAACTGAGCCTCAGTTTCCTCATCTGCAGAGTGGGAACAATTATAGGATCTACCCTGCTTGGAAGGTTTAAAGTTCAAGTACATGGAAAAAAAATGCACATTTCCCTAGACTTCTGCTTCTATGCAAGATGAAGTAACAGGAACTGAATTACTTTCCTACCTGAAACAACTAAACAAAACACACAAAATATTTAAAACAATGCTTTTTAAGACATTTGACCTCATGCAGTCAAAGACAGTGATCCCTGAGAGATGGGAAACAAATGAAGTGAGCCCTGTGATTGCCCAGCTTACTGTCTTGAGAGAGTTTCCAAGACATGGTTCAGGATAGGGGGATCCAGATGGAGCCTGGAGGACTCTCTTGGTTGAAGAGATGGAGCTGAGAGTCTGGGAGAGCTCCCAAGACAGAGTACCAAAGAGGGGAGAGCTACACAGAGAGACCCCCAGAGATCTGTGAAGGATCCTCTTTGAATCTTTAGCTGAGTAATGACCAGCACATGCGTGTGGGAAAAGAACCATCTAAAAAGACTAGAATAGGAAATAATCCCTGTTGTTCACACAAGACTGGGGATAATATCTGTTCCAACCAGCCAGCTTGGAAAACATAATTAATAAGGAACTGAGTACAATACTCAGAAGGATCTTACCTCAGTATTGGGAAAAATTAGTCCTAAATTAAATGCTGCTCTGGTCTGTCTATCAAGTCTTAAAAGCAACAACCAAAAGGATAAAACTCTTTTTAAATAATTTAACTGCACCTCAGAACAAAACTCATGAATACAGAAAAACAAAAATATCCAGCATGCAACAAAGTCAAATCCACAATGTCTGATACCATCCAAAATTATCAGGAAGCCAAAGAGACAGGACAATATGACCTGTAATGAAGAGAAAAATCAATCAACCCAGAACTCTCAGACAACAGAATTAGCAGACAAGAACATCAAAACAATTATTATAACTTTATTCAATATTTTCAAAAAACTAGAGGAAAGATTTAGCATGATAAGTAGAAACATGGGAGATGAAAAAGATTCAAATAGAATGTCAAGAGATGAAAATTTAAAAGGGTAAGACTTTTAAAAAAATGCAGATGATGGGATTGATGGCAGATTATACACTGCAGAGGAAAAGATCTGTGAGCGTGAAGACACAGCAATAGAAACTATCCAAAATGAAACACAAAAGAAAGAAAATAATTTAAAAAGTTGAATAGAGCGTTCATAAACTGTGGGAAAACTTTAAGAGCCTAATATATGTGTAACCGGTGCCCCTGAAAGATAAGAAGCGTGGAAGTACAGAAAAAAAAATTAATGAAATTATGGCTAAAAAGTTTCTGAATCTGACAAAACTTATTAACCCATAGATGCAAGAAGCTCAGTAAACCACAAGCACAAGAAACATGAAGTATGACAAGGCACATCACAATCAAATTGATCAAAATTTGTGAAAAAGAGAAAACATTAAAAGCAGCAAGAGAGGAAAAAATTACGTTATGCATTGAGGAACAAAAATAAGAATGTGAGTGACAAAGATAAAAATGATAGCAAGTTTCTAATTAAAACAACGTAAAAGTGACATCAGTGAAAATGGCATAGTAAGGACTACTGAAAATTCTCTCTTCCATAAAACAATGGATAAAGTGGCAAAAATTCTCAGAATTGACTTTTTCAGAACTCTAGAAACTAACCAAACCAGGTTTGAAGCAATCCTGGGTGAATTTATTCAAAAAAAAATAGGTTGAATCTCAGTAAGAACAGTGAGCTTTCTAGCATTGTATCTTGCTGCAGTCCCATCCCACTCTGTCCAGCACGATGGTAACCTTGAAATCCAACATCCTAGAATCATGGTGAGAAGAGCAGACTGGCAACCATGGAAGGGGGCAGAACAAGGTTGGAGCAACTTCAAAGTCACATTTTTGGAAAACTGTCATTATTTGACCTGTCTGGCAGTTCTCTAGAAGATCCCGCTCATAAGGTTGTCTTTATTTTACCTCAGTCAAAACTTGCACAGTGCAAAGAGCCTTTCCCTGGGGAGCACTTGTTAAAAACAATTACAGACAATTGTTTAATTTTCATGATTGCCTGAGACAGTGGACAAGAGTTGGGGTTAGCAATAGACTAACCACAAGCTTAAAAGACAAAACTGGGGAGTAGGCTGTTCATACAGGCTTTGAAAAGCTCCAAAATATTCCCAGAAATCTAGGATGCCATGAGCATAGGTAAGGCTGTGTACATACTCAGGAAATACCTGAGAAGGCCCTAAGTCCTCACCTTTGGCTGACCTCGGGGCTTTGTGAAGGCTAAGGCAGAGTCATGAACTGGTTGAGGGTTGAAGGCATGCCCTAATCCCTACACAGAGCCCCTCAACAAAGACTGAGAAACTTACTGGTTCTAGGTTTTTAAGGCAGTTTCTGTCCAATCATTAGCTGACCACCAAGTTGTCTGAGCAGAGACTTCAATGACTACACATGACAAGGAATACAGACTTTATAGAAACATCACTAAACACAAACACACACACACACACACACACACACAATGACTAAAACAAACATCAGCACAACAAACTCTGAGAAGTGGAGAATCTGATTTCCAGAGTTGCCACATTATATCATTTAAAATGTCAATAAATTTTAAGACACACAAAAAGAGGAAAATATGGCTCATACATGCAGATTTGAGTTAGCAAAAGAAAGAATCAGTGAACTTAAAGATATATCAGTTGGGATTACCCGAGTCTGAGGAATGGAAAGATAAAAGAATAAAGAAAATTTATAGAGAATCAAACATCCATGGGACACCATGAAACATACTAACATATAGATAACAGGAGTCACAGAAGGAGAGAAGAACGAGAAAAGAGAAAGGGGAAGTTTTTTTTAAAGAAATAATGACCAAAACTTCCCAAATTTGATGAAAACCATCCATCTACACATCAAAGATGCTCAACAAAATCCAAGCAGATTAAGTTCAAAGATCTATACTTAAATACAGCATAGACAAACTGTCAAAAGACAAAGAGAGAATCTTGTAAACAAAGAAGGGGAAATGATCCATCATATACAAGGGAGTTTCATCAAGCTTACTTCTTCATCAAAAACTGTCGATGCCAGATGATGGCATGACACAAAGTGCTGAAAGAAAGTATGTTAATCAAGAATTCTATATCCAGAGAAAACTGTCCTTCAAAAATGAAAGAGAAACTTCACATTCCCAGGTAAACACAAATTGAGAGACTTTGTCCCCAGTCGAGCTGCCATATGAGAAATACTAAAGGGAATCCTTCAGGCTGAAATAAAAGGACAGGAGACAATAACTCAAATCTATGTAAAAAAATAAAGTGCTCTGGTTAGGTAACTATATAGATGGTACCGTCATGGAAATCTTGGACTCTCCCCTCTACATCTACTCTTACTTCTCTTACCTCAGCAGATACATCAAGCCTTAGATTTCTATTTCAGCTCTTATTTACATCCACTCCTCCAATTCCATTTCCATATCCACCATTCTTTTTTTTTTTTTTTTTTCGGTATGCGGGCCTCTCACTGTTGTGGCCTCTCCCATTGCGGAGCACAGGCTCCGGACACACAGGCTCAGCAGCCATGACTCACAGGCCCAGCCACTCAGCGGCATGTGGGATCTTCCTGGACCGGGGCATGAACCCGTGTCCCCTGCATCGGCAGGCGGACTCTCAACCACTGCGCCACCAGGGAAGCCCCATATCCACCATTCTTATTCATTCATTTACTATAAGTTGTATTTATACATCAAAATATGTAGCCACTTGAAAATTTGCAAGAAATAACATTTTGTTTCACAGAGACATCGTGAAATCCCAAGTCAAATTCAATATTAAGGTATATCTTGGTATCCTTTCACTCTGTATTAAATTTTAGCAACACTGGCCAATTCTTGTGGAAGTTATCATCGTACAAATATAAATACAAAATCTCAAAAAAATTATAAAAAAGAGGGCCTTTGAGCTGCTTATAAAGATAAACATACATTTTCCATATAATCCAGAAATCCCCTTTCTAAAAGTATACACAAGTGAATTGAAAATTTACATTCACACAGAAATCTGTACACAAATATTTACAGCTGTCATATTCATAATTGCTCCAAACTGTACCAAGATGTCTTTCAACAGGTGAATGGATAGACACATGGTGGTGCCTCCATTCGATGGAATACTACTTAGCTACAGAGACGAACCAGCTATTGATTCACACATACATGTGGGAATATTGACCTTTTAAACAAAAATAATAATTTAGTGTGGGGCTTATATGTATAAGTAAAATGCATGATAACACTAGCACAACCATAGGAGAAGAGCCTTACTTCTGTAAAGTTCTTAAACTAGTGAAATGTAGGTAAGGTTCTTAAACTATAGGTCATGTAGGTAAACTGTTAGGCTCGAGATCTATACAGTAAATGTTAAAGCAATCACTAAAATAACAAAACAAAGAGTTAAACAGCTAACAAGCCAACACAGAAGCCAGAGTAGAATCAGAAATGATAATCAATCCGAAAGAAGGCAAAGAAAAGGGAGCAGATACACAAAGAAAGAACAAATAGAAAACAAATAGGAAGATGGTAGATTTCAACCCTAAAACATCACTGCTATGACTGCCTTTCACCAGGGAAGGAAACCAAGGCACAGAGAAGGAAAAGAGCTTGTTAGGAGTTACAGAGCCAGGAAGGAGTAGGGCCAGCCTTTAATTCAGCCTGTGGACCTGTGCTCCTAACTTCACAAGGAATGTGCCCCCAGCCCTGAAGAGCCTGAAAACTTCTGTTCTCCAACCTTTCACCTCCTGACAGAATCCCCGATTGCTGTGGAAACAGAGCTGCCTGGGGCCACAGAGATTTTGTGTTCAATGCCTTCCTTTTATAACTGAGGAAACTGTGGCCCTGAAAGGCAAAGGGGCTTGTTCAAGGTCACGCTCTGAAGTAGAGACACATCTGGTATTGTGACCCAGCCACCCGGCCTGTCTCTCTTCCCTGCTTCCGGCTGCCAGGCTCCTCGTCCCTGTTCCCAGAGCCTTTCCTCCACCTCCCAAACTGCTGTGCAAACACCTGGCCCTCGATTTTCTCTCCCATCCCGGCAGACGTTAATTATAAGGGCTCATCATTGCATTTTCTTCATCTTGGAAATGCTCCCGGGTGTTTTCCAGGAGACATTTTTCTGGATTATTTTCCTCTGTATAAATTGGTTCAGTCATCCATCTCCCATAATCGAAAAACCCCAGGCTCCAGGTGTTGATGACTTCTTCCTTCTCAGAGGGCTCCTGGCCCGTGGGAGCTGGGAAGCCCACTAATGATCACTGGTGCAGACTGGGGAAACTGAAGCCTAGAGCGGGAGGGACTTACCTGAGCTCACACTGCAGGTAGGAGCTGAGGCAGAACCTGAACTCAGATCTCTAGGCTCCTGAACCCTGCTCTTTCACTGCAGCCTGTTTGTACCTGCTAAGCCTCAAGTATGACCTGGAGACCCAGTTTCCGGGTGGGAGGGGTTTCATGATGTCAAGGTCACCTTGTTTCTGTTCTTGAGCATGAGTCATCTGATTTCCCTTTAAAATAACTTAATAACACAAATGATTCACAATCTTTGTGAAAAATTCCACTGATACCCAAAGAAAAAGACTCTAAAGAGCTCTCTGAAGTAACACCATTAGCTTTGGGGGGAATATTCTTCTAACCCTCTCCAGCTGGTTTTTCTCCATAGCCCAGTTATCCTCCAGCCCCCTCTGTCCAGCTCTGAACCAGTGAGGATGACCCGTGTGTACCATATCAGGGCATCTTGCCGGCTGGCTTCTGTTGGGTTCAGCCAATGGGAAGCACTGCCAGTAGTTGAGGGATGGGAGGAGAGAAAGTTTGGGGTATTTCTTCCTGCTCCCTCCTGGATTGGACTCTCTGTCTGTAGCTCTTGAGCCCCTAGGGGCAGGGACCAGGCTAGTTCATGAGAAAGTTGCCCTCAGGGATTCTGAGCCAACTCTGGCTGTCAGCTGGGATATTTCCTGGGCTCTGCCTGCAACACAGACTGGCCTCCTGCTTACTCACTCAGTACCGGGGCCCTGCCCCAACTGGGTCACAGCTCTAGGAGTGGGGATTCTGAGGTCTCTCCAGTTCCTCTGTCCTCACCTCCACTTCCCTTAGGACTCTGCTTCCCATGGCCAAGCCTCAGAGAACAACTGACCTACCTGCCTATACTTCACTCATCCTCCCAACATTACTCAGCCCCAGGCTTGTACAAGGAGCGGGCAGTCATGGTGGGGAACAGGTGATGACAAAGATAGGGACTCCTTCACTCACCAGCTCTGCCCTGACTTGCCACCTCCCTTCTCCTCCCATGCAGGATGTCTTTCAGAACCTGGCATTGTGGAGCACATCTCCTCATTCTTCATCAGTTTCCCCCACTAGAACGTAAATGACAGGAGGGTAGAATTGGGTCTGACTTGCTCATTTTTGTATTCCTAGAGCCTAGAACAGTACCTCTAGATGTTTAATAAGAAGTACTCAATAAATATCTGTGTTATGTTATATGAATAAATAAATATGAAATATGAAGAAATGCAGAGCTTCCAGTCCAGAGGAGGATGTTGGAGGGAGACAGAAATGCTCAAGTAACTATGGTTACAAGGGTGTTTAAGGAGGCATCAAGGAGGAGGGGCCTGAGCAGGATGATGGACACAAAGGAGGAGGAAGTCCTGGGTCAGTGTTCTCGTGCTCACACACTCACGCGCAGCTCCATTCATCTGACGTTTCCTGAGCACTTTCTGTGCAGGCCCTGAGTAAGTGCTGGACACATCACACCCTGTACCTGCCCCAAGGAGCTCTCAGGAAGGAGACAGACACTCCCCAGGCATCTGAGATCAGGGTGATAATCACCAGGGTAAGACATGCAGTGACTTGGGCTGAAGTAAAAGCCAACATTGATTGAGCTACTAACTTCCCAGCTTGAATGGGGTCTTCAACACTTTCAACCAAAAGGATCAGGCTGCTTTAACCAAAGAGGGACTTCAGTAGTTTGTACGACTGGGACAGATAGTGGGGAACAGCTTCAGACATAGCGGAATCCAGGGGCTCCAATTGCATCTCTCATTCTCTCTATCTCCACACCTCTATTTTTCTTCTGACTGTGTGGGAGCATCTTTCTCTCTGCTATGGACTTATTCATGAGGCGGGAGGTGGGAGCGTGAAGCAGAGTTATAACCAATGGCAGCCCCAACTAGTGACTCCAGAGGGATAGCCACATATAAAGTCCTGGTCGAGGATTCTGATAGGCCTGCTTTTGGTCATGTGTTTCTTTGGACCAATCACTATTTCCTGGGGGAATGGAGTGCTATGATTGGCTCAGTCTAGGCGTGTATCTGTCTCTGAGGTGGGGGAGGGGGATAGGGTCACTGATTGATAATCCTACCAGAAAATCAGGGCCTGGGGAGTACAGAGGCTTAGTTTCCTGAAGGAAGGTGGTGGGATTGATGGGTGCTGAAAATTAAAGGTGGAAAGGGATGCTGCCTGGGCCAAAACAGTGCACCTGCCAGTTACAGAAGATATTTCTATTTCCCTTCTATAAATGAAGAAACTGAGTCACAGAGATCTTAAGTAACTGGCATAAATTAGAAGATGACAGAGTAGGATCCTGAACCCTTTGGGATTATAAATGCTCTTAACAACAAAGCTACAGAGCTTCCCAAGGACCCTGGCTCCTGCAGCATCTCCAGCACTCCTGAACCTGAGTTCCAACAGGTTTAGACTCCTAATTTCTGTCCAAACAGGAAGATCCTCAAAGCTCAGATATTCAGGCCCCAGAGCTTATGAATCTAATCTTCATGAAGGATTTAACTGGGGGCTCCCTTTCCTTCCGGACCACAGGGTGCAGAAAAACTTTGCTCCTGGCAATTTCTTGTCGACTAAGCAGTGCTGACAGAGGTCACATCAAAGAGAACAGAGACCAGGTTGGCGCTGCCAGGGGCACCATTAGCAGGGAGATACAGGGAGCATTAAGGCAGCTGAAGTGTGAGCCGTTTGATGTGTGAACATATTCTCCAGTGAAGTGCACCACTCAGAACATCCCGACTCAGCCAAAGCCTCCCCACGTCACCCCTTCCCTCCGTCCCTCCTGCCAGTCCCAGCCCGTCCATCTCATTTAAGGAGTGATTCACAGTCATACAGCTCACGGGGCTGGAGTGAGCCTGTAGTCTAACCCCATTCACTTGACAGAAGAGAAAATGGAGCCCAGAGAGGCCCAGGCACTTGCTCAAGGTCAAAGAGGAAGTTAGGGGTGAGGCTGACCGTGATAATATCAAGCCCCGTGGAGGGAGGGCATCTCTGTGCCAGGCCTTCACCTGGACACCTGCATACAAAGACTCATACAATGACTTTGTGGGGTGGACGTCATTATCCCCATTTTACTTAAATGATGTGCTCATGGGCACAGAGCTGAGTCTGAAACTCGACCAGCACCAAAGTCCAAGGTCTGAACCCCACTGTATGGGTCATTTTGTCACTTATCCCCTCGCTGTGTGCTCTCTGCTTCATTAACACCATTGTGTGACGCTGAAGCCCGCCTAACGCTGTTTCCCAGACCCCCTTGCCTCTGGTTAGCCTTGGACATTGGAAGGTGCTAGCGGAGAATGGAAAAGTAGGAGGGGTAGAAGCTGTTTGCATCCCGTCCCTGCTTCTGGAAGAGAATCTGGCTGCACAGGGGGCTGCCAGCTCCTCTGTTCTTTGATGAAACTGACAGCAGCAATGGTGGCCGTTGGTAGCTGCAGAGGGCTTGGGTGGCTCTGGCATCTGTAGGGTCAGTGGCAGCAGCAAGGCCCCCAGAGCCAGCAAGAAATGCAGTCCCCAGCTCGGAAGCACCTCCCCGTCCCTTTCTTTCCTCTAGCCCTAGATACCCTCATCTTCCTTTTTCACTCTTTCAGCCCTTTCAACACTCTATAATCAGCTCCCTGTGTTAAATCCCCTCTGTTTGCAATTCCTCATGGAATTTCTGTCTTTTTTTTTTTTTTTCTTAAATGAGCCCTGAATGATGCAGCATTTGCTATCAGCAGTGACAGCAGGAGACAAGCCCTCACTGACGGGTTTGGGGCTGGGCTGCCTGCCTGGATGAGCCTTGAGCACAGTGAAGGAGGACCTCACTGCCGGGGCAGAGCAGGCCCTTGGTACTTCACGGCGGGTGGGGCGGTCAGTCAGTGGAATCATCCCCTGTGGTTGCCAGGGATGAAGTGCCCACATAATAGTGGGCTTTGTCAGACCAGTGGCTGCTGTGCTGGCCTCGGAGGTGGTAATGACAACTGTTGTAAGGAATGAGGTGTGTAATGGCCACTCAGGACAGGACTGGAGAGTTTGCAGAAAGAAAATGACAAGCATGGAGTTTTAACTCTCCGTGCAAAGCATGGCCAGAAAACCAGTGATCTATGATTGTCCTAAGGAAGCTTTTATGCTTTACAGCCGTAAGTCAGATGCAAATGAAAATCAGATCTAAAATTTACTCCTGCGGGGTGTAGATTTGCAACAGAAACTGAACTCACAAGCTCGCTGTCTCTTACTTGAAGGTAAAGGCACTGATTAGGAATGAGAGGCACAATCTAAGGATGAAACGCAACCCGGATGGGGGGCACTCTCTGAACTTTGGAAGCCACCTACATGGCCTGCGTGTGTGCTGCCTGGACCCACTTTCTGAATAACTGGCCAAGCTGAGTGGTGCTCAGAGATAGAAAAGGTCCTGCAGCCATTTCAGTCTCCAGGGCCAGCTGCCCTGACACCTGGGCCTCAGGGCCCAGGCCGTCCAGTGGTCCTCAGCTCTGCACGTAGGGAGGCTCAGTAGCAGGCCCCACTAGGACCCTCACAGCACAGCTGTCTGGGTGTTCAGTACAAAGCCATGTCTTCTTCTGCCGGTAACTGTCACACATTTGAAAATAGCCCTTGGCTTTTTACTGGGCCCTGGTAGAGATGGCACGAACGCTGGGTGTTGGGCCACCGAGTGATCATGAAACCTGGTGGCCCATCTTGCCCTGGGTGTTGTCTGAACACTGGGGTATAGAGTCGGCCTCAGCACCTGTCCAGCATCCGGTGAAAGTGGCATGTGTAACTAGGGCTCAAGCCCATCCTGGAGACAGGTCAATCACATGAGCAGGTGACAAGAGTCTCACAGCATCCTCTCCAGCTGTATGACCACCTTCTCTCAATCCACACCACTGACCTCGTACAACATTCTCCATTGCCAGCCATATTCGCTTCCTATGGCTGTTGTAACAAATTACCAGATGCTTGGTAGCCATGCTCTCTCCGGGGGGAGAACCTTCCCGGCCTCTCCCAGTTGCCTCCACCTCCACATGGCCTTCTGTACCCTGTGTCCCTGTGCCTCCCTTTCTGTCTCTCGTAAGGACATTCATCATTGGATTTCAGGCCCACCCTAATCCAGGATGATTTCATCTTAAGATCCTTACCTTAATGACATCTGCAAAGACTCCTTTTCCAAATAAGGTCACATTCTGAGGTTCCCGGTGGACCTTTTTTTTTTTTTTTTTCTGGTGGAGATGGAACAATTCACCCCAGTGCACCAGCTAACTAGTGGCCTTCCTCAACCACGCTGATGACCCTGAAGACAGGAAGCAAGAGGAACCCTCCCAGGGGACAGGTCTTCAAGCAGCACACCTCTGTCCACTGAGCTGAAATGGGGAAACGGCCGGAGGCAAAGATCTACCCAATTCACAGGCAATGGCTAACAGTTTGGCCAAATGATCAGGGTCTGGAGAGAACCGGATGGAAAGATTGGGGACAGGGAGGTTTGGGGAAGACGTGTGTAGGTGGATCTCTCAGAACAGCATATAGTGTGAGAATATTAGGACCCACACAGATGCTCACCAAGGAGCGCTCACTGCATGGAAGTGGCCCTTGGTGGTCCCAGCAGCAATCATGGGCTTTCTCAGCAAAAGCAGTGGGTGGGCGTGGGCTCTAGTGGACCTTGATGGGTCTGGCAGTAGAGGTCAAGGGTGGCCCCAGTGGCAGCATCTCCACCAGCATCACAGCAAGTGGTCCTGGGCTCCGGCTACATCACCCCTCCCTGTGTTGCCCCAGCTCTAGAAACCCGTGCAGGAACTAACCTCTGGGTTATCTCTACTTCCCTTTGGTTCCTTCAGCCCTTTCAACACTCTTATAACTTGTTCCTTTCATTAAATCCCTCAGTTTAAAACACCTGGTGTGGTTTCTGCAAGACTAACCCTGGTCCTGCCTTCAGAGGCCATGGCACCTGTATTACATGGGGCCACCTTCCTCACTTCTTCAGCACAGCTCCCTGTGGCTTGGCCTGACTCTACCTGGAGGGAAGCTGGCCCATCACTGTGCCCGCCTGCCACCTCGCAGATGTGGTCCCTTCAGAATCATGAAAGTGGAGCTCCCAAGACTGCGGGGTGTATGAGAGAGACAGAGACAGATCGAGGTATTAAGACATGACGTCCAGTGTCCCATCCAGATGGGGGACCAAATCTTTAAGTTCATCAAACATCAGAGCCGGCAGGGGCATCCAGACCACCAGCCATGCCCCTCTTGGTTCTGAGCTATGGAGGCGAGTACACAGAGTTGAGGTGAGCGCCCCAAGGTCACAGGGAAGGCCATGCCTGCCGGGATGAGAACCCAGGGCTCCAGACTCCCACCCTGGCTTCCACCGCACCACTTCACTCCGCCCTATCCATCCGCCCTGAAGTTGGTGTAGAAGCGGCTGGGACAGCGTCTTGCATTATGATGCATGTTGCGGGTATCCTATTCACGGTGTGATGCCTATTTCTATTTCAATGACTAACAAGGGGAGGATGAAATTGCCACCCAGAAAATAAGAGAACAGCTCCTGAATTAAGGCACACTTTTCCCCACCATCACCTTGAACTCCCTGCCAGCACTTAGCTCACCACCAGGGTAATTAAATTTTACATAGTTTTCTTTTTTAACACTTCAATAAATATCACCTGTGAAAATCAATTGGCATTTTCTGTACTTAATGCATAATAGCTGGTCTTATAAATTTAAATTATCCCTATAAATCTAAATTAAATGCTCGGGTTTCAATGTATTTAGGACATTTAATTAATAAGGTGCTAGCGCAAAACCACCACTAATCTGTTTACTTCAAGCGAGCTTTCATTTTCAAAGCCTGTGTTTCTCTGCAGCATGTGGGTGGGAGGAAGGAGGGAGCCCGGGGTCCCTGGGCAGCTTGCTGGCTGCTGTGGGCACTGCCCATCTTCATGGCACCTTCCAGAGTTGCCTGGGACTCCCTGTGTCTGGCCTCCTCCATCCTCTGAGTCACCTCAGAGGATGGAGGAGTCGCTTGCCCTCTCGGCCTCTTACGTAATAAGGAAGGGCTTTTTCAGCAGCTGTGGGGAGGGAATTGTGGGGCATGGAGAGGTTGGTCCACGACTTATGAGCAGTGCAGTGTGACCTTGGGCCGATGACTTAACCTCTTCGTATCTCAGTTTCATCTTCCATACCCTGGGGACAGAGATAGCCCTTACCTGGCAGGGTTGTTGTGAGCCTGGGACAAGGTAATGAATGTGATGTCCTCAGTTTGGAGTGCTGTAAATGTCAGCTGTTGTTGTTTTCCCAGGGTTGCGTCTCCCCAGTAGCTTTTCAAATGGTTATCAAAGTATGATAAAAAGATTTGGAGGAAGTGATATGAAAGCCAGAGGAATATAGGGCTAAAATACCAGCAGTTAGTGACTGTATCTTTCCCTGGGCCTCACTCCCTCTGCTGCCTCTTGAGTTTAGGACCTGCCACCTCTGCTCCCACTTTGGACAGCCCAAGGTCCCAGGCTCAGAGTGGCAGTTTCTCTGAACATCCAGGAAAAGGAAGCACACATCTGGAGTATAATGCAGCCCCAGAAAAGGCCCCAACCTCAAAGCTCAGGGAAGAAAATGGAGGCCTGACACAGACTGCTGTCAGGGGGTGGAGGAGACAGCGGGGTCTTGGCATCCAAGTACCCAGAACGTTCCTTGGAATCAGGCCTGTGCCCCCACCCCTCCCAGAGGACCTTGTCTCCAGAAGGCTCTTGGGAAGCTGCCTGGCAGTGGGCCTGGGGAGAGTTTCCTTCCTCTGGGGAGGGAGGCAAGCAAGAGCCTTAGTCCACTTGGGACCTGGCCCCAGTAGGAGGCTGGAGATGAGGCCTGATCTGCATCTCGGTCTGGAACTGTGGACAGCGCAGCAGCCTGGGGACACCCGAGGCTCCTGGGAGGGTCGGGAAGAGGACCTCGGGAGGTTTTCTGGTGGATCCCACGTCAGAGCGCTGCTGACAGTTATAAGGACCTGTGTGCTAGCCGGCCCTGCGGGAGAGCCACGCTGAAACCAGTGAGAAGCAGCGAGGCCATCCGAGCAGCTGAGCAGGCTGAGAGCAACGGGTCTCTACGTGCTCCTGCTGTGCTTCTCCTGGATGGGCTGCAGACCTGCTCATCAAGACCCTCCACCCCTCCACCCACCCCGCACCCTTCCCCCACCCCTCCAGCCTCCCCACCACCCTTCCCCCACCCCTCCAGCCTCCCCACCACCCTTCCCCCACCCCTCCAGCCTCCCCACCACCCTTCCCCCACCCCTCCAGCCTCCCCACCACCCTTCCCCCACCCCGCCACCTTTCGCCCACCTGACCCTTCCAACCACCCTTCCCTTTCTGTGTTGGGTGAGAGTCCTGAGTCTGTGTCTGGTGAGCAGAGGCAGAGGGTGCTTGCGGGGAGGGACAGTGGGGCAGCAGACAGCTCGGCCAGGCCAGCCCAGGTCACAGGAGATTGACTAACAGTCCCAGAACCTTCTTCCTTCCCTCCTTGGCTGTTTTAGCTGCCTCTTGCCACCATCCACGCCTTGGCAGATAAATGAACTTTCCTCACCCCTGGATTTCAGCACCTTCACTCCTGACCCTGTGTGACACTGCCCCGGCACACAATAGGTGCTCAGTAAATAGCTGTTGAGTAGATGAACGGACACATAGCATGGATACAGTCACCAAAAGGTTGGTCTAACAGTTTTTGGTAAATTATTATTTGGTCTGTTAGTCCTTCTGTGGATAAGTTTTTGTACGATTGATCATCTGAGAGGTTGGGCTCTAGAAATGTATTTTTTGTTTGTTTGTTTGTGGTACGCGGGCCTCTCACTGTTGTGGCCTCTCCCATTGCGGAGCACAGGCTCCGGATGCGCAGGCTCAGCGGCCATGGCTCACGGGCCCAGCCGCTCCGCGGCATGTGGGATCTTCCTGGACCGGGGCACGAACCCGTGTCCCCTGCATTGGCAGGCGGACTCTCAACCACTGCGCCACCAGACCTAGAAATGCATTTTCAGTGAATTGACCTAACCCTGAGGGAGAGTGAAGCAGGTTCAGAGAAGGGTGTGATCTTCAGGGGTGGTTGTGTCAGGAGATGCTGCTGGGAAGGGCCATGAAGTCCCAGAGGAGGCACGTGCTTGGTGGTGAGGAGCTACTGAAGGGCACTGGGAGGGGCACCACGCCCATGGCTCTGCTCTAGAAAGGGCACCCACAGGCACGGCCCTCAGCCTTTATCCTCTTACAGAAGAGCCCTGCTCCTCTCCTTGCTCTTAGAACAAGCAGGTGAGCACCAGCCCTCGCCCCACAGGTCAGTTGGGAGCGACTTCCTTGCTCATCCCTTTATTTTGATTATTATTATTTTAAAACTTAGAAGCAATGTTTGAACCACAGCTGTGGGTGAGGAAGGAACACTGGCCCATGAATGGGAAGCTGTGACCCCAACCCCAGCAATCTGAACAACTCATTTCCCTCCTGAGGCCTCAGTTTCCTCATCTGTAGAATGGGACTTTTGGAGTCAACGATCTAAGCCCCTTCCAGTGATATACTCAGGTTCCCTCTGGCTTGGGCTGCTCTCAGTCATCTTCATGGGTCACCATGAGGTCTGTGCATAGAAAAGGACCATTTATCGAGCACCTGCTGAATGCCCTCACTGTCCAGATGAGTGATCTCAGGCTTGAAGAGACACCCTGTGCCACTCAGACAGGAAGGTGTATAAGCCAGGCTGGAGTCACTCTGGAGCCCAGGCTTCACCACCCTCCACTCAGCAGCCATGAGGCTTTGGACAAGTGGCCACATCTGTCTGTGCCTTAGGACCCCGTCTGAAACAGGGAGAGGGCTTCCCTGAAAGGGCCAATGTGAAGGTTAAACAGATTAGTATATGTGGGGTGCTGGATTCAGGCCTGGACATACAGTAAGTGCTCAATAAATGCCCATTGCTATTAGGCTCACTGGAGACCCTGCTGAGTGCGGAGACTCCTCATCTAAGCCCGGGGGTGATCGTGACGAGAGCCGTTGAAAAAACTGGAGCCAGTGAGTTCACCTATCAGTGTGGAGATGGCTCTTCCCAGCCCTCACTCTCTGAGTTCCAGGTCCCAAATCCCTTGATTTTTTTTTTTTTGTTTAGAAAATAGAACAAACAAGATGCTTAAGTGTCAAGTAGAGTCTTTGATCTCGAAGAATGAGGTGAAGGGTTTCTCCCAGAAGTCTCTCAGAAATTCCCCAGCCACGTGCCTCTGCACAGCCCATTCCTTCACGTGCTGTCAACGCTGTGCTCACCTTCCAAACCAAGCCCCCTCCTTGCCTCCTGTCACTTGCTTTGCTCCCTTTCTCTTTCACTCGTTCAGTGAACAAATGCCTGATTAGTGAGCGACTGCTATGTGCTGGGGGAAAGGTAATGGTGAGCATCCCCCCGCCCCAGCCATCCCTGCTTTCCCAAAGCTGTGCACAGTCTAGTGGGTGTACATGATGATCTAATAGCCACACCAACAAACGTGGAATTGGGGGGTGACACGTTCCATGAAGAAACGTGCTGTGTTTGTGTCTGTGTGTGTGCACATGAGTGTGTGAATGTATGCGTGCATGCACGTGTCCATGTGTGTGCACATGTGCACGTGCATGTGTTTGTGCAAGTGTGTGCACGGGTGCATGCGTGTGTGTTGTCTGGGAGGTCAGGGAAGCATTCTGTCTCTGCCTCTTGTCTCACATACAGCCTGTCCTGATTGGCTCATGGAGTAATATCAGTGTCTTCCTGGCCTTGTCTCCTCAGCACCACTCCCACCCTCTGCTGCCCCCACCTTCTCACTGCCCTCTGCTCTCTCCTTTCCCTGCCAGCAAACCTGGCCTTCCTTCCCCCTGGGAGGGTCACCTGGACACTTGGCACTGTGGGGCCTGGAGCTGCCCAGCTCCCCACCCAGCAAGACGTTAACTTGGACGAAGCTCTTTGCTAACTAAAGCAGGAGCTAAAGGCATGCATAGACCTCTCTGCTTTGTGATGCCCTTGTATTAGTGACTGTGGAACAAGTTACTCCAGAAGACCAGTGACCCCATGGACATTTGCATGATAGCGTGAGTGTGGCTACCTGTCAGTGAACCCATTCTAGCTTGTGCTTCTGGTATAGCCCCTCTGCCTCCCCCCATATGTGCTTCATAGGACAGGGTCTGGCCTCTCTTGTTCTCTGTTTTCTGTCCACTTCCTGGCACTCAAGTGCTTAATAAGTGTCCATTTCCTGCAGAGTCCCTGGCCCTGCCCCTGGGCCTCCAGGCACAGAGTGGGGCTGGTGTGGGCGGAGTATCCACTGTGGCTCTTCCCCATCTCCTTCCCTGTACCACTTATCCTCTGGTGACCCGGGGCCAGTTACTTCCCTGCCATGTGCCTCAGCTTCTCAAGTGTGAAATGGAGATAATATTAGCACCTGCCCCCTAGGGTTGAAATAAAGATGAAACACACTAATTTGTATAAAGCCAGGGTAAAGCACATAGGAAGCTGTTCGTCCATTTAGCTATCATCATCATCACCTTCTGAACCTTCACAGCAACCTTCCAGGATAGGTGTTATGATCTCCATGTGACATATAAGCAAACGGAGGCTCCAAAGTGAGCCACCTACACTGAGCCCCCCAGCTTGAAGCCTATCAGGACAACTTGTGTGGAGCTGTAGAGAGAGCAGGGTTTGCTGAGAGCTCCCTCAGCACCAGGGCCTGTGCTCAGCTCTCTGGAAGACTCGTCTCAAGCTAGTGCAAACACATCTCAAGAGGCAGGAGCTTTTATTGATGGCTCCACAATAGAGATGAGGAAACAAAGGCTCACAGAGGAGGTGCCGCCTGTGCAGGGACAAGAGGGAGCTTTGAACAGCCGAGGCTTGAACCCAGATCTGCTTGACTCCAAACCCCCGGCATTAACTGTCCATTCATTACCGTTCCTTCACTCAACAAGCACGTTTGAGCCCCTACTGTGTGCCGGTACTCTTCTAGCCAAGGGATCCATGGTGGACAGGATAGGTCCAGTTCTCTGCCACTGACCTGACATTCTAGTGCAGGGAAAAGTAAATAAGCAAATAAACATATGAACATATATTTTCTGGTGATGAAGGGCTGGGAAGAAAATAAAGCAAGGAGAGGGGACAGAGAGTGGCGGGGGGCTCAGGGCACGGAAGTGTCTTTGCAGAAGGAATGTTCATACAGTTTTCATTAGGAGGGATCTTGGCAGAGGAGTGGTCCCCACCCCACCTGACTTTGAGGCAGCTTGGGGATTACGCCCCCCCGCCCTTCACAGGGTCAAGGGATTCAACCAAAGGATCCCGGGGTCTGCTGGGGTGAGAAGTATCTAACCAGCATCCCCAGCGCAGTGCGGTTTCTATTAAGTAGCCAGGTCCTTCATCAGGGCTGATTGATGCTACCATGGGCCACACTCTGGGGACCGTTGTCTAGACGGGGAAACGGACACATGGACACACCCCAAGGGTGAAGAAGACTGATGCTTTCATGGGGGACTCCTCCCCGAATGGAGGCTCCTGGAGGGGAGATCAGGGAAGGATTCCCAGAACAGGTGGCACTTGACTTGGTCTTGAACTGAGATTGTATTTTTCCCAGTGGAAAAGTACACTGGTGTAAGGCGGGTGGAGGCTGCCCCAGACGGAGGACACAGCAGGTACGTCACTGAAGCTCAGGGTTAGGAACACAGATGTCAGAGTGAGGTGGCCGATGTGGCACCTGGTGGTCAGTGCAGGTGAAACTTCATCTTTAGGTCCTGACGGCCCCACCCCAGAGGGTGAGGACTGAAGGATTTAGCCCACGGAGCACACTTCCAGGGGTACCCGGAGCCAGTGCTCAATGACACCAGTGATCCACGTGCGGACAGAGCCCAGTGGCAGTGGGTGGGATGATGGTGGACGCAGGGACAGTGCTGTCTCTGAGCCCAGACAGGAGTGGCCCCAACCCTGGCTCTAGTCCCTTCTCTGGGCCCCAGTTACCCATCTGTAAGAGGGGGGTCAGGTCCACCGTGCAGGGCTGCTGGACCCATCACTGACAAACCAGCAAAGCACCTGGAGCTCAGAGCAGGCTTCCACGTGTGCCTTGTTTGAGGGCCTGGTGGCAGGCAGAGTCCCTTGGGGTGGGAGGGGTGGGAGAATTATCAACAGGGGGTGATAACAGAGATTGTCAAGAGAAGATTTCTTCACACTGACAGAGCCAGGTGACATCAGAAAAGTCCCTGAGACGGTCTCTGTAACCCCAAGCTGTCCTGGGTCCCTGAGGATGGGGTCTTAAAGGATGGAGAAACTGCTGGCCCTCTCAGGAAGGACACAGATGCATAATCAAGGCCTTGGGTGGACCAGAGTCTGAGTTTTCACACACTTCATCAGCCCTGTGAGATGTAACTATTCCCATGTTACAAATGAGGAAACTAAGGCTCAGAGAGGGAAAGTGACCTGCCCAAAGTCACACAGCCCAGATTTGAATCCAGGCGGTCTTCCCAGTTCTGTAAGCCTGCCTGAGCAGAGCAAGCATCAGGTTTTCTCTCTTATGGAGTCCAACCCCTTCCCTGAAGGGGGACCTCCCGTGGAGGGGGTGTTCTGGGGTTCCATGCTGGGCAGAATTCTCATCACTGCTCTTGTCCTCTGACAGCTCCCAACTGCATTGATAGATCCATGGTACTGAAGCTTCTAGCAGCATAGGCTCTGATGGACACAACATCATCCAGGCTGAGCACACCTTCAGACACCCAGCCCTCCCAGGCTGTGACCCTCACCCTTTACACAGGTAAGAAATATGAAGCTCAGAGAGGTTGAGTGACTGCCTGAAGTTGCATAGCAGGTCAGGGGCAGAGTCAGGCTCACACCCTGCTTACCCAATTTTCAGGCCACTGACCCACCAGCTCCTAGGTGGCTTTCCCTGGCTTCAGCTGCCTTCATGGATGTTATTGAGTCCATGGCCAGTGGCAGTCCATGTCTGTTTCCTGCCTGATGTTTCCCCGGGGCCCATCCGTAAATATTTATTGAATAACTGAGGAGATGAACCAGATGCCAAGCCCTTTATATGAATTATGTCACTTAATCCTCACCATCACTCTTCATAGCAGGAGAGGTGAGCCCCATTATACAGGTGTGGAAACTGAGGCTCAGAGACGAGAGACACCTTGGCCAAGTTTTCCAAGCTGGTGGGATTTGAATAGGAAGTCACCTTCTCCTTCTCCCAACTCTGCCTTTTTGCATCCCAGTTGCCCTCATCTGCCCTTATACTAGATGCCTGAGTTCTGCTCCACAATGTCTTTGAGGAGCCCAGAGGATCCAACAGGATCAGCCCCTGGAAGCCTCTATCATAAGCTTTGCTGAGACTTAACACGGTCATGAGTTGTCTGGTCTTAAGACAAAGAAAGGAGGGTGGGCTACAAAGACTCCTGTTTGAGTTCCCCAGCCCCTTACCTGGGGTTCACCTTTAACATAGCAAAGCCTCTGCTCTTAGCAGGATCTGAGGACATGGCTAGGAGCACACATGGGACTTGAGCTGTGGTTCTGGCTCTGGCCCTGAGAGTTGGCATTAACAGACTTAATACCATGCTCAATTTGATCTCCATGCTTTCTAAGCTTAGCAAAGCAGATTTTCCTCATTAATCTGCATTTATACTTAAAAGCAGTGCAGCAAAGTTCAACTCCTTTTACTTCGCTGAACGAACATGAAAAGGTCAAAAGACTTCTTCATAATTAGAGAGCATCTCCCTCCTGCTCTCTCCCCCCTCCAACCAGCCTTGCCCCCTTTTCTCCTGGTCTTTCTCTTCTGCTCCTGCGCTCCTAAATCCCCAAGACTGGGCCCACACCCTGAATCGGGTGAAGTGGAAGGAGAGATGAACTGCCTAGGGCTGAGGGGGGCTGACCTTGGGTCAGACAGACCCAGATTTGAGCCCGCACTTTTCCACTTCTCCAGGTGGAACCTGAGCAAGAGACTTGATTTAAACATCTGAGCCTTGATTTAAACACCTCTGTGATGGCAACGAGAACTGCACCTACTCCACGGGGCTGTTATAAAGATTAAATGAGATAATATGCATGAGGAGCTTAGCACTGTGTCTGGCATGAGGGAACTGATCAATGACTGTACTGGGTAAGCTGTAATTTGGGTGCTAAAGGGCTCTCCGCTGGGCGCCAGGAGCAGGGGTTCTAGGCCCATCTTGCCCCTGACCACATGTGATGTACCTAGCTCTTGGGTGAGGGGGTAATCTGGTTTTTCACTCAGGAAATGAGTGGTTTAAATTGAGTCTAATCAGAGGACAGTGAAGCTGGAAGAGCCATCGGGAATCAGTGGTAAAACTGAGGTCTCCAGATTCACTCACTAGAAAAGTAAGTGATGGGTCACAATCTCCTGGCCATTTACACTCAGCTCCACCCATGGACCACAGTGAGTCAGGGACCATGGAAACTGAAAGGGTCCCAAGAAGGTATTTTTCACCTAAATGAAAAAGAAAACATAACATATCAAAATTTAAGGAATGTGACTAAAGCAGTACTTAGGGGGAAATGCATAGCACTAAATGCCTGTATTAGAAAAGAAGAGAGGTCTCAAAGCAATGATGTCAGTTCCCATCTTAAGAAACTAGAAAAAGAATAGAAAATGAAACCCAAAGTAAGCAGAAAATAAGAAAGATGAGAGCTGATATTAGTGAACTGAAATCAAAAAAAGAGAAAACCATGAAACTGAAAACTGATGCCTTAAGATCAATAAAATAATAAATATATACCCAGAGTGATCAGTTAAAAAAAGAGAGAAAACACAAATTACTAATACTAATAACAAGAGAGGTAACATCACTATGTATTCTACAGATACTAAAAGGATAGTAGGGGAATATTCATGACAACATTATGACAGTGTATTTGACAATTTAGATGAAAGTCTTTCAAATTTCTTGAAAGACTCAAACTACAAAAGCTCACTCAAGAAGATAGTGGTAACTTGAATATTCCTATATCTCTTCAATAAATTGAATTTGTAGTTACAAACATTCCCATAAAGAAGATTCTAGGACCAGATAGCATTCCTGGTAAATTCTACCAAACATTTAAGAAATAATATGACTTCTATAGAAATAATACCCCCCCATCTCATTTTATGAGGCCAGCATCATCCTGATACCAAAACCTGGCAAAGATGTTACAAGAATGGAAAACTGCAGACCAATAGCCCTTAAAAACATACATGTAAAAATTCTAAATATTATTTTAGCAAATAAAGTCCAATGGCGTATGAAAAAGTTAATACATCATGTCTCAGTGGGGGTTATCCCACAAATACAAGATTGGTTTAGCATTCAAAAACCAATCAAAGAAATCCATTATATTAACAAATTAAAAAGGAAAGACTGTATGCCTAAGTCTATAGATGCAAAAAAGCATTTGACAAAATCCAACATAGATTTCTGATGAAAAGTCTCAGCAAACTAGGAATAGAAGAGAACTTTCTCAGCCTGATGAAGTGTGTCTATGACAATCCTAGATCTAACATCATACATTATGGGAAAAGACTGAATGCTTTCCCACTAAGATGAAGACACAAGACAGGGATGTCCACTCTTCATTGCTTGTATTCAACATTGCACTGGAAGTTCCAACTAGTGGAATAATACAAGAAAAATAAATAAAAAGCACCCAGATTGATAACAAAGAAGCAAAACTGCCTTTTCTTACAGGTGACATGATCATCTACATAGAAAATCTGATGGAATCCATTTAAAAGCTACTAGAAATAGTAAGTATATTTAGTAAAGTTGCAGGATGTACAAAAATCAATTGTATTTTTGTATACTGGTAATGAACGGTCAAAATTGAAATTAAGAAAACAATACCATTCATAACAGCATCAAAAATAAAAAGTACTTAGAAATAAATCTGGCAGAAGATATGTATCCTGAAAACTATAAAACACTGTTGAGAGAAATTAAAGAAGGCTAAAGAAATATAGAGATACACTATGTTCATGGCTCAGAAGACTCAATATTGTTAAGATGTTAATTCTCTTCATGTTGGTGGTTTTTTTTTTTTTAGCCCTTCTGTTTTATTTAATGAATCCTTCGCAACTTAGCCTTTTATTTTATTTATTTATTTTTAAAGTTATTATTTATTTTTGGCTGCTTTGGGTCTTTGTTGCTGTGCATGGGCTTTCTCTAGTTGTGGCGAGCGGGGGCTACTTTTTGTTGCGGTGCATGGGCTTCTCATTGCGGTGACTTCTCTTGTTGTGGAGCACGGGCTCTAGGCTCACGGGCTTCAGTAGTTGCAGCATGTGGGCTCAGTAATTGTGGCTTGCAGGCTCTAGAGCACAGGCTCAGTAGTTGTGGCGCATGGGCTTAGTTGCTCTGTGACATGTGGGATCTTCCCAGACTAGGGCCCGAACCCGTGCATTGGCAGGCAGATTCCTAAGCACTGTGCCACCAGGGAAGTCCCCGTGTTGGTCCTTAGATTCATTGCAATCCCAATCAACAGAATCCTTTTTTGAAAAAGTTTACAATCAGATACTCAAATTCATATGGAAATTCAGAATACGTAGAATAGGCAAAGCAAGTTTATAAGAAAAAGGAAAAAGATGGAGGACTAACACTAACTGATTTCAAGACTTATAAAGTTATGATAATAAAGACAGTGTGGTATTGACATCAAGATGGACAAATAGGTCAATGGAACAGAATAGAGTCTAGAAGCAAATTCTCACATATATTTACACCTGACTTTTGACAAAGGTGGAAAGGCAATTCAGTAGAGAAAAGATAGTATTTCCAACAAATGGTACTGGAATAATTGGAAGTCTATAGGCAAATTTTTGAAATTTGATCCATATATAAAATTTAACTTCAAATGAATTACAAACCTAAATTTAAAACCTAAAACTCTACTCTTTTAGAGGAAACCATAGGAGAAAATCTTTGTAATCTGGGATTAGGCAAAGATTTCTTAGATTGGGCACCAAAACCCCAAATTCATAAAAGAACAGATTGATAAATTGAATTTCATAAAAATTTAAAACTTCTACTCTTCAAAAACTGCTGTTAAGAGAATGAAAAGACAAGCCACAGACTGGGAGAAAATATTTGCAAATATGATAAAGGAGTTGTATGCAGAATATTTAAAGAACTCTGGTAACTCTCAGTTATAAGGAAATAAACAACCCAATTAAAAACATGGACAGGGCTTCCCTGGTGGCGCAGTGGTTGAGAGTCCGCCTGCCGATGCAGGGGATGCGGGTTCGTGCCCCGGTCCGGGAAGATCCCACATGCCGTGGAGCGGCTGGGCCCGTGAGCCATGGCCACTGAGCCTGCGCATCCGGAGCCTGTGCTCCGCAACGGGGGAGGCCACAGCAGTGAGAGGCCCGCGTACTGCAAAAAAAAACCAAACACACACAAAAAAAACATGGACAAAAGATTTGAATAGACACTTCACCAAAGAACAAATACAGGCAGCAAGTAAGCACATTAAAGAAATGCTCAATATCATTAGTGATTAGAGAAATGCAAACTAAAACCACGGTGAGATTGATCCCAACACTGCTTACCTAAATGTAAAAACAAATGTTATAGTCACTTTGGGAAAAAGTTAGGCAGTTTTTTAAAAAGTAAAACTTACATATAGCATAAGACCCAAATATTCCCCTCCTAGGTATTTACCCAAGAGAAGTGAGTATATATGTCTATACAAAGACTTGTACATGAATGTTCTCAGCAGTTTTATTTGTGATATCTCAAAAGTGGAAACAACCCAAGTGTCCATCAACAGAAAAATGGACAAATTGTATATCCATGCAATAGAATAGTACTCCATTATAAAAATGAATAAACTCTTGATACACACACATAAATAAAGAAATCTAGGGAACTATATTCAATATCTTATCTTATAATAACATGTATTGGAAAATAATATGAAAATATATATATATAAAACCAAATCACTTTGCTGTATACCTGAAACTAACACAATATTGCACATCAAGTAAAATAAAATAAAATAAAAAGAATTGTGCTAAGTGAAATAAATCAGGCAAAAAAGAGTACATCCTGGGCTTCCCTGGTGGCGCAGTGGTTGAGAGTCCGCCTGCCGATGCAGGGGACAGGGGTTCGTGTCCCGGTCCGGGAAGATCCCACATGTCGCGGAGCAGCTGGGCCCGTGAGCCATGGCCATTGAGCCTGCGCATCCGGAGCCTGTGCTCCGCAACGGGAGAGGCCACAACAGTGAAAGGCCCTCGTACCACAAAAAAAAAAAGAGTACATCCTGTTTGATTCCACTGATGTATTCTAGAAAATATAAACTAATCTATAGCGACAGAAAGCAAATTAGTGATTGCCTGTGGGGAGAGAAGGGACTTTCAGGGGAGATGACTAAGGACCTGGGGGAAAATTGGGGGAATGATGGATATTTTCATTATTTTGATTGCAGTGATAGTTTCATGAATGTATGTCAAACCTTATCAAAATATCCCTTTAATTATGTCTTTAAATATGTCGCTGTTAATATGTTTAGTTTATCATATGTCAGTTACATCTCAATGAAGCTGTTAAAAATATTCACCGCAATTGATGAGATTTCCTCAAGAAACAGCATGTCTCCCAACCACGGAAAGCCCAGCCTGAGCCCTGAGGGTCAGGATGGGAGGGTTCAGCATAGGAAACTGAGACAGAGGGGCCAAGCAGATGGGAGGGAAGCAGGTGGTACCAGGGAGTCAGAGCACTTCCAGAAGGAGGGGGCATGGCTCTTCATGTCATACACCTCCAGCAGAGAAGTGGTCACAAGACATGGCAACATGAAGGTTATGGGTGACCCTGACAAGTCAGAAAGCAGTAGTAGGTGAGGCGTGACAGGTGCCAGGGCAGGAGGTGAAGAGTGCCCTGCGGTTCACCTGCTCAGGGTGGAGGGGAGGAAGCAGGGGCCAGCAAAGTGCTGGTGAAGCAGGAGGGGCTGGGGTTAAGGGAGGGCTTCTTGTTTCTTCTTTGCTGTTTGCCTTGCCATGCTTCGCTTTTCACGTGGGAGGTGAGAGCTTGCTTTGCAAACTTGATGACAGCATGGAAAATGTGAGAATGGAGATGCTGGGCAGCAGAGGATGGAATCCAGGGGAGGCTCGACATTTGATGAAGCAGAGTATGACTTTAGGGCGATTAGGGAGATGACAAAAAGGTGGATATGACTATCAAGGTCAGGGAAACCAGGTGCCAGCTAGGGTGCCCTTGACCCTGGGAGAACTGAGTGTAACTGGCTTGAGCCCTGGGCAGCCTGTGGCCATGGGTGGTCCTGAGCCTCTGGACCCCTCCTCCTGCGGTTGGGCTCTTCTGTCTGCCTGGCTGGGTCTCTTTCATTTTGGGTTATTTCAAGTGCAAAGCTCAGCTCCATCACTGGTTTCTGGAATATCCACCCACATTAAGCATTTCTGAATTTATTAGCTTTATTGCAGGTTTGCAGGCAGAGGGGAGAGGCACAGACTCACTGCCTCCCTGGCTGCTCTCCCCTTACCCTGCATCCCCTTCTATGGAACAAGCAGGCCTCCCTATTGCCTGCAGACTGCTTTTACCCTCTCCTTCTAGAAAGTTGTGGCACCAGCTGGCCCCATACCCTGGGGGTATTGGCTTTTGTCATCACACAGATTTCTCCTTTCAGACTCTTTTGTACTCTTCCTAGAAAGAATTCTGATAAACAAAAATGTTTTCTTCATCTTTCATAGGTATTATCGTCTCTGTTTTACAGGTGAAGAAACAGAGGCACAGAGAAGGTAAGCAACTTGTCAGGGGTCACGCAGCCAGCGAGACATTTTGGGAGCAGCAGCTCTATTTAGGGTGTGGCAATGCGCCCTCGGGTTCTGTTCAGATAGCCCTGGTCTGGTCCCAGGTCCACCACTGATCAGCTGTCATAGTGCCCACGTCACAGGCCATCTGTGGGGTAAATGAAATGACACGTCTCAGGTGCTTGCAAAGTCTGGGCACGTAGTAGGTGCTCAAGTAAGTAAAGAGCTGTTGCTCTCATTGATGAGCTGACTGCACCTGTAGAACCTTCCCCACCCCAGTTTCTACACCTGGACTCTCCTCTCCTCCACCTTCCCTGCCATCTGATTCCTGTTCCTTTTTGGTTTCCAAAATCAGATTGAAACTCACGTCCTGGGAGAAACCCTCCCTAGTTCACCCTACTTAAAATCCTGCCTGGCAGTCTGGCAAAGGATGGGGGGAATGTAATTGGGGAAATAGACAAGCTTAGACTCAAGTCTGTTTTCTCCCCTCACTAGTTAGGAGGCCTTAGACTGGCCCCTGAACCGAGCCTCGGTTTCCTCATCTGCACAGTGTGGACAGTGCTCAGGACCAAATGGAAGAATAGGGGGGAAGAGAGCTTGGCAAATGGCAAACCACTGCTCCAAAGCTGCCTTGGCAGCCTGAGTGTCTAACCTGTGCTTGCTTTCTTTGGTGTAGGAAGGGTCCACCTGCAGAAATAGCCACACCCAGAAGGGGTGTAGAGTTGGAGTCTGAGTGAGGCAGGCTCCTCCCACGGCCCTCTGTGCTCTGCCTGTGTCCTCTGTCCCTCCTGGCCAAGCTCCGCTCACTCTGCTGCGCTCACCCGGCACATGCCCACCCCTTCTGCTGGGAGCACCCTCCCCCGGCGTGTGCAGATGCCAGCGCAGCCTAGCTCACCTCTCCTGCTCACCCTCCTCTCTCTCTGTCCCTGTCTCTCCCTCTCTCTCCTGGGAAGTCCTCCCTGACTCTGAGACCTTCAGCCCCTGTGGTACACACCCCATGGTTCACAGAGAATTAGCAGCTTCTCTCCCATCTTACACTGTGAATTTCCCCGGGGATGCAGACCGTGTCTGCCTGATTAACCTTGAATCCCATGGTGCTGTGTCTTGTCTGGCCTGCAGTTTCTATGGAATCTCTATCCACTTAATAACACACTGTCTGGGTCATAGCCTCAGCATGTGACCCTGGGCTGGTCCCTTCCCTCCCTGGAACATTGTTCCCTCAGCAGTTTAATGAAGGGGCTGGAGATGATAGTCTCCAAGGTCCTCTGTTGCCTCTGCCCTTGACTTTGAAGGCAGCCTTTGGACAGGTGGAGATCGATGCTGCCCAGTCTAACGATGTCAGCAGGACAGGCTGCAGGGAGCCCCTGCCCCCTGTGCCCCTCGTTATAAACAGCTCCATCTCCAAGCGTTGGAGTCACCCTCCCCTGAGAGCAGCAGTAGGTGGTCAATTACCCTCAATGACTGGAGAACCAATAGGGAGGGGGTGTCAGGTCTTAGGCACCCTGGCCCTGAAGATAACCCACTGGTCCAGCTGCAAGACCAAAATGGAAGGTCAGTTAGGTCCCTGCCCTGGGCAAGGGCTGCAGCTGCCTGGCAATCATCTGTGGCCTGAGACTAATAGACGGCTCTGAGATTTCAATTACTCCGGACCAGTCAAATGACTCAGAGCAGAGAGCTGACTCCAAGAGCCCTGTCCTGTTCAGAGAGCGATGGGTAGAGGACCCCTTCACCTCGCCCGTCTCCCAGCTCCAGAACTGGTGACTGTAGGGCTGTCCTGCGGACTCACTGAGCTCCCAGCTCCCTGGTGAGCACTCTCCCGGGGCCTGAGTTGGTGGGATCTGGAAGGAGTGGCCCCAGTAAGTCCATCTGGACGCCTGGCTCCCAAGCCGTTTGTATCATATAAGGTCTGGTGGGAGGAGATGCACCCAGGGCTGTGGGAAAATCAGACTATGCTCTGGTGACTCTAGACTAGGGGTCTGAGGTCTCTCCGTGTCAGTTTCCTGCAAAATGGGAGGCTGGAGATGCCCACCTGGCAGATGTAAAAAGAAGGCTGTGACATAATGTGGTCAAATGGCTGAGCACCGCCTGGCACACGCAGGGTGTGCCTGGATCTGCGGGATTCTGGTGGCGTGTAGTAGGATCAACTCATACTGGCTTAAGCGGACAAGGGGGGTTATGATAGTGACACTGGGACATCTCCTAGAACCCAAGGATGAGGAGGCAGCATGGCCTCGGAGGGAGACGGGCCCAGGGAATGGGCTGCACCCTCTTCCTGCTGTTCCGCGGAGACAGAAGATGGCCCCTCAGATCCTGAGCCCAAACATCTCCATTTGAGAGAACAGCCCAGATGGAACTAGATTCCCTCCGCTAGAGAATCCACCTGGTCCACCTTGGATTGGTTTTCAGCTGGTCTGCTCTGGTCTCGCCTGCTCTCGTCAGAGGCAGGTCAAACAGCACAATTGTGGCTTCTGGGAAATGTCTTGTAGGTGAAGAGGTGAGCAGGGGCTCACTATGAGCTGGACAGATGCTCTCAAAGCACCAGGTATGTGTCAGCTCTGGGGGTGCTGACTGAAACCTGAGGGGCCCTGCCCTTGAGTAGTGCACGCAGGGTGGGGACACAGAGGTGCATCCACGTGTGACCAGCACGGGCCCAGGGAAGGTGAGCACCGGAGGCTCGGTGGGGTGAGAACCAGACTCTCTGCACACCTGTCTCCTCCAGCCCTGCCGGTAGACACATCCAGGAGAGGCAGAGTGAGCCACGCAGCAAGGACTTGGCAGGACCCGGCCTGGACGCTAAGCCTTCTCACGCAGACATGCCTTTGGGGCAGTAGGCTTCAGGCCCCAAGGCTGCCAGGGGAGAAGTTTTTCATGGCTCTGCCTCAGCTACAAGATCCCATCAATCCAGATCTCTTTACAGCTGCTCCAAAGAGCCAGCATATTTTCAGCTACAATCCTGAGCCCGGAGGGAAGCAGGAAATGATTCATCCTCTTTCTCAGACATGAAGGCAACCCTGCATTATTAATATTTACCCAGGGGCTCCTCCAAGGGCCCCAAACAACAAATGAATCATCAGGAGGGAAGGGCATGGATCACGAGCTTCGCTGAGGCCGCTGGCTGCCTCTACGTAGAGCAAAGGGATCCCCCAAGTGTCAGGGCTGAAAGGGGCCTCGTGGCTCTATCCCCCCATTTTACAGAGGGGAAACTGAGGCCCCAGAAGACAGAGGCTGGACTGAAGAAACTCAACAGGATGGTGGCAGAGGAAGGAACAGAATCTAGGAGCTCAGGGGATGGAAAGAGGACAGGCAGTGAGCCTCAGGTCCCTCATCTGTAAAATGGGAATACAAGAGCTGGTCAGGTGATGTTTGACCAAGATGTGAAACGGCCCCTCAGAGTGTCTGACAAGGAGCAGGTCCTGCACCTATGACACCAGAAGGAGGGTGTGGTGAGGATGCCAGTGGCATTCCCTGCCCCCATGTCCTGGTGTCCTTTGCACTGCCCCCAGCAGCCCTGTTTGTGTCCTCTGACACTGACCTGTTCCACCCAACCCCATGGGGATTGGATCGTGGCAGACACCTGCCCCAGCTGGGCAGCATCTCTCCTATAAATCTGAGGTTGAGACTAAAAGGCGCTCATTGGGTCTGCTGGTTATTTGAGCTGATGATAAATAAAGTGCAAGTGTGTAGGATACTGAGAAAGGTAGAGAATGAAAGTCCCATGGAGAGAGAGAGAGCAAGCTGCCTTATGGCTGGTTCCCTTCCCTGGTCTGGGTCCAGGTCCCTCAGGAGTTCTGGTTGTTTGATTTGCCTTGGGCACCTGAGAGACCCTTTCCCCAGCAGCTGAGCAGGTTCTGTTACCTGTACCCCCAAAATAAGGAAGGACTGCTGGGTGCTGAGAGGCGTCCCGAGCCAGGTGGCTAGCTGACCTCAGGAGGGAGAGCCCCGCCTGGCAGTGCTGAGGCCCTGGGGACGCTAGAGGGCGTCCTTCACACCTGGGGGCTGGGGTGCCCTCCTCAGTGCTCTCTCTCCTAATCCATCTCTTCCCTGCTTTGTTTTCTTCCTCCTCCTCCATGTCTCTCTCTGCCTTTTCTCCCACACTCGGCCCTTCATCGGATCATTCACTCATCCTACAGGCATGGTCTGTTGCCCACCTGTGCCTGTTCAGCCCTGGGCTGGCCACGAAGGGGACACCGAGGGAGCCAAGGCCGTGTCCCTGTCCTCAGGGAGCTCCTGTTCTGGCTGGGGAAACAGATGAATCATTCACAACCCAGAGTGGTCAGTGCTGAGATGGGTGGAGATGTGGGATGGGACAGGGAGCCCAGGGGCGGTCCCCAACCCTGGATAGGGGTCAGGTGCTGAGACCTGGAGGAGAAATGGGGGAGCCAGCAGGCGGGGTAAATGGGGGAGAAGGTTGTTGCTTGCAGCAGCAACCTGGCACCTGCAAAGGTCTGGCAGAGAGGGAGAGCCGGGACCCTTGGAAGTGGCAGGCAGGGCTGCATGGCTGGGGCTGGGATGTGAGGGTGGAATGGGGGGTGGGAAGGTGGAGAAATACGGGCAGGGGTCCTCCAGGGTCAGACCACAGAGGATGAGGCTGGGCTGCACAGGCTGGGCTTCACCCTGAGGGCCCTGGGAGCCATGCAGGGATGGCGGAGGGGGTAAGGGAGGAAGTGACCCCTCTGTAGGCATTTGGGGGAAGGGGATTCCAAGAGTATCGAGCTCGTCCAAGCCCCTGGGATGGGAAGAAGCCTCCTTCTCCCCCTCCTGCTCCCCTTCCCGCCCTAGCATTTTCTCTCCTCCCTCCTCTGGTCTCCCCGCTTCTCTCTCTCTGTCCTCTCCTCCAGTCCTTTATATCCCCCTTCTCCCCGCTCTCTGCCTTTCCTCCTTCCTCCGCCCCTCTTTCCCCGCATCCCCGCGCTCTGTTCTCTCCAAACCCTCCTCACCTCCAGGCACAGGGCTGCATCCCTGGCTGAGTTGTCCTTGCGAGAGCCTGCAGCGCCACCTTCAGGCCGGATCCGGGACCGCCGCGGGGCCTCCCACACCAGGAGGAAGACGCTGGTCCTTCTCTGCCTCACAGATGAGGCAGAGGTTCCCGCCCACCTAGCCCCGTCCCAGTGCCCGCCTCTGCCGCCCGCAGCCTCGGGTGTGGCTGCCCTAGGTCGACGCTGGCATCAATACTAGCCCCGCCTGTATCTCCCCTAACAACCCTAATTACCAGGCAAGCTCTTCTCCCCAAAGACCAGACGCTAGAATTGATGAGCTTAATAGCAGAATTCCTTCCCTTTCGCAGCCCCTGCCCTGGAGTGCCGCCGGCCTAAGGATGCCAGCATTCTTTGCTCTCCTGGGAGGGAGGGCCCCACAGGGGCTCTCACAGCCATATTACAGATGGGGCATCCGAGGCTCAGACAGGGTGAGTCACTCAGGACCCAAGAGAACCTGACGTTATGCACTTGGTTTGTTTGTTTAGTAATCACTCGTGGACACCCACACTGTGCCAAGTGGGGTTCTGGGACCAGGGACACAGAGATGGAAAGACAGCGGAGGGAGTCCCTGCCCTGGGGAATGTAAGAGAAGGTGCTGGTGCTGGTGCTGGGTGATTGGAGGTGGGACCTGGAATGTGTCAATTACTGCAGGAGCCCAGAGAAGGTGCTGGCAACCCAGGGGGCTTCCAGAAGAGGTGGGGGAGGGGACCTCTGAGCTGGCCTCACCGAGGGGGTGGCATCTGAGCTGATTCATGCAGGCAGGGTAAGAGCTTGCCAGGGAGAGATGGTGCGAGAGCCTTCCAGGCAGGGGGACAGCATGTCCAAAGGCAGGGAGGCCAGAAAATACGGGAGGAGGAGGGGAGTTCTGTGTAATTGAAAAGATGGTGGGGGGAGGGGATTGGATTGGAGGGAAGGGCCACACCAGGGAGGGGTTTGAGGGACTCCTGCTTGCCCTGCATCAACAGGCACTACTGACACAATATAAACTAATAATAACAAAAATACAAATAATTACTATAAGTACTATTACTCTTATTATTATAGTCACTAACACGTATTGTGGGCTTCCTGTTTGCCAGGCACTATCTCAAATACTTTACATGTAGTGACTGAGCTCACTTTTGTGCCAGCCCATGAGATAGGCAAGGTTGGGAAGTGGCCCAGAGAGGTTAAATAACCTGTCTAATGTAGTTCAGCAATGAAGTGGCAGAGCACCCTGTCTCCAGGGGCCACTTTCTCTACTTTCACAGCACCCCTGCCCACCCCGCCCTCCAACTCCCAACCTAAGGGCTCTGAGGTTCTGCCTCCCAAGGAGAAAGCAGCCACCCACTTCCCCAGAGGTCAGAGAGAATTCACATTTTGGAAGAAAGACCAGAGAGCCAGGAGAAGACAGCATTTAACCTAAAGCCACGGTTTGCTGATGATGGGCTCTTGCCTCAGTTGGGGACAGGCTGTCTGGATGGGCAAGTTTGAGGTGGCCCCTCCCCCAGTGATGACCCCCACTCCACCCCACCCCCCAACCTCCACCAAGTTTGCAGCACTCGACCCCAGCAAGCTTTAACATTTCTGGAAAAGAGGAGCGTAGCCCCACTGCTGCACCTGGTGGCTGGTGGGGACACTGGCAGGTCTGCACTGATGGTGGGATCCGCTCGTGGAAGATCCAGCCCCAGGAAACCCCAGGTTTCCCTCTGAGGGTCCTGGGAAGACAGGGGTCTTCAGGTTCCCGTGGCCAGCCTAGAAGTCTTCTCTGGCTGGGCAGAGAATGTGCGCCATCCCCAAATGGGCTTCGCTTGCGACAGCATGACTTTCCTTTAAATGGACACAGGGGAGGTTTCCATTGAAACACTGGGCTGGGGAGAAAGAAGGAAAATGGACTTGTTTCCAGAAATTACCCAAGAAGGGAATTTGGAATCTGCTTTGTGTTTCCGAGTTATTTTTTTCTTTCCCTGTTCTACACATCTGTGCTTCCTCATGACTAAACCAGGGAGAAAGGCCCATGAGCAGAAGTGGGGTTCATAGGGCCAGGCCAGAGGGGCCAGTGGGAAGACCCAGCCGGCCTTAGGGCCTCCATGCTGGCCCGGCCTCCAGGAGGATGACAGTGGAGCTGGGTTTAATGATGAGGAAGGAGGTGTGAGGATGCAGACAGGCTCCGGGAGGGAAAGAGCGCGTGTGCCCAGCACTGCTGCCCCTCCCTGCCCCCACCCCGCCTCATGCTGCAGGTGTAGTGAACGGTCCTGTTCCTCAGGGCTGCCAGGCTCCACCGGGCCTGCTTCTGTGCACGTGCCCTTCCCCCTGCCCAGGAGCGCCCTTCTCTCTGCTGGTTAAACGCCTCTCACCCTTCCAGCCACATGCCCCCTCCTCTGTGAAGTCTCTACTCTCCCCCACCCCCTGCCCCTGTTCCCCACCCACACAGGGACACACATGGCTCTCATGAGACCTTCCCAGCCCCAGACACTCTTCCTTTTAGAAACTCCTTCCCCCATCAGATCAAACATCTTAAAATGCTCCCACATCCCGCACTAAATACAAATTATATGTAACTATGCAGAAGCTGAGTTGGAGGAAAAGGTGAGCAGTTGAAAATGTTATGTTTTGTAGACATTCGATTAAACATTTATCAATTTCAACTTTGCAGCTTTCTTTTTTTATTTTGAAACCAAATAAATTGTTTTCCTGGACCTTAAGCATTCTCATTGGCCCTTAAGAGCTCTTAGACCCTGGCACTTGGCCTGGAACAGAGAGTCTTATGGAAAAAACGTTTCCCTCTCTCTCTCCTTCCCACCCAGGCAGAAGCCAGGTCTCCTTGGGCCCCTGCGCGGTATCACACCATGAGTGAAGTGACGCTGGAATTATCATTTGCCTGGGATCCACTGAGACCGGATATCACACCACAGAGAAAATTTAGTTACAGTTTGTTGGAAGAAAGGAGGTAGAGAGGGAGGAAAGGAGGAAGGAAAGAAGAAAGAGAGAAGGAGGGAGGGAAGCAAGGAAGACGATCTCAGCAGAGCCAACAAGCAGAAAGAGCAGACAGGATTGTCTGTAGGTCGTGATGGGCTCTCTCTGGTCCCCCCTTCCCCTTAATATTTCCTACACTGATCTCAGGGACCCCATCCTCAGGGAACCAACCTTTTTCTCCCTGTTAATATGTTACTGGAATACAATGTTCCTGGGACTCTACTGTGAGCCAGGTGTGGGGTGAGCATTGGCCTGTTACCCTCACGCTGGTCTCTACACATCACATTGCGAACAGAGGCCTGGGGGCGGGCTGGCACAGGTGTGCTCTCTGATGCTCCTCTCCCAGCGGAGATGTCCTTCGATCTCTCTCCCAGCCGGTCAGGATGGTGTGGAGGGGAGAGTGTGGGCAGCAGACGGGGCAACTCTGGACAGTCTCTCACACCCTCTGCAGAGGGATGGACATTCCAGCAGCGGCGTGGCAGGTTAGACCTGGATTTAGAAGTCCCAAGGTCACATATGGTCACATTAGGATCCTTTCTGACCCCTGAGGGGTGACATTACCCACTGTTGCATCTCCCCACACCCCTCCAGCTAAGGTCCGCCAGACGCTTCCTGGCTTGACGTCACCCACCTCTCCACCCCCATTTCCCACCATGTTCCCCGTCATTCATTCCTCTCCAGCCACACCAGCTTCTTGACACCCCTGGAACACTCCGAGGACACACCCACCACAGGGCCTTTGCACTAGCTGTTAAGGCTCTTCCCACAGATACTCCTGAGCTTCACTCCCTGACTTCATCCATGTCTCTGATCAAATGGCACCTCCTCATAAAGATGTCCCCTGACCACCCCACCTAAAAGAGCCCCCTTGCTTCCTCTGGGGAACCCACAGAAGGATTGGCTAAATGTTTGGTGAAGGACTATTGGTTCAGGGGAATCTCATGGCAAGAAAAGAGATAGTGTGTGTGGGCAGGCACCTATTGTGTGCCGGGCCTTTGGCTGGTCAGAGCCACGTCTGTGACCTATTTGATCACAGAGGGCCTTTAAGTGAGGAAGATGTCATTTTCCCCCTTTTATAGGTGAGAAAACCAAGGCTCAGGGAAGTGAAGCAACCTACCCAAGGCCTTGCTGTGTGTAAGTGACAGAGCCAGTCGCATATCTCTATCTACCACCCTGGAGATGGAAGTTTGGGATCCTGAGCTTTGGAGGTGGTAGCTGATGCCACGTGTGTGGACAAGATTGTCCCGAAAGAGTGTAGACAGTGATGAGAATGAAAACAAGTCTTTGAGGAACACCAGTCACGATAAGTTGGTTGGTCCACGGTAAGATGAGACGGAGGAAAACTCAGCTGCGTGGACTGAGATGAATCAGCCAGAGAGGCAGCAGGTGAGCTATGGGAAAGAAGGGGACGTGGAGAGAGAGTGGTAAGAAAAGTCAGGAAGCGGGTGGTTGAGAATGGTCGACAGGGCATCGTGGTGGGTCTGACCTCCCTACTTAGCTGCTCTGTCCTGGCGTAGCCTCTCTGAGCTCAGTTTTCTAATCAGTGAAATGGGGCTGAGGATGCCTGCATGTACCAAAGGGATGGCCTGGGGATTAGGTGATCTTACTTAGCGCCGTGCCCACGGTAAGAAGGGCTTTAGAACTAACAGCACTTCCAGGATGAGATGACTTTGGACCTAAGGCCTCAGTTTCCCCACATGTAAAATGGGGATAATAATTGTGCCAACTTAGAGTTGTTTCGAATGAGGCAATGCCTGTAAAGTGTTGCAAATGCTTTAGAGCACAGCACAGCATAGAGGAAGAGCTCAAGAAATGAAAATGAGCAGCGGCCACAGTGAACGGGATGCCCTTCTCTCTCTTTTCTGGGTGGATTTTTCTGCTGCCTTCCCAGGGTCCAGGGCTCTGTGGGTCTAGGTACAGACTGATCACAGTGTACCTGGATCTTAGAGGTGTCAGGGAGCCCCAGGGCCATCTGTCTAGTCCAGGAGAGGTGGAGAATCAAGACCAGAGAAGGAGGAACACACCCAAGGCCACACAACAAGTTCTGGTGAAACCAAGGTGGGCGCTTTGAGCTCCTGACTCCAGGCCAGAGCTGCCCCCCTTACAGCTCACTGTGTGGGCTGAGATTGGAGCTGGGGGTGGATCCACGTTCCAGAAGGGATGCAGAGCCGACCAGGCCAAATATAGTAGAGTGGGTGGTAGGAACTTGGTGCTTCCTACTTGCAAAGTGCTGGTCTGAGTACTTCCTGTGTCATTACGCATTCCATCTTGCCATGACCCTGTGAAGTGGATACTCTCTGGTATCATTTTACAAGTGAGGCTACAAAGGCTCAGAGGTTAAATAGCTGACACACAGCTGGCACATGGCAGCACCAGATTTCCAACATGATGACTGAACCTGATGATTCAACACCTACACTATGTGGCCTCCTCGGGGAGAGGAGATTCTTAGCTCCTGGATGTCTAGGATGAGACCCATTCCTCACTCTGTGGAGCCCCCGCCCCTGCTGGGCCAGGTTCAGCTGCACACAACTCGGGGTCACATGTATGGACCACCTGACCCTCTAGCTTGACATGAAGGGTGTGCCTTATTCCTGAGCAAACCCTCCTGTCCCAGGGACCCCAGGGAGGAAAAGTCCTCCCCAAGACTGAGCTGGTTCAGCATGGACAGGATGACAGAGGGGAGAAAGTCACCAGACAGACCTGAGCCAGGTCCCAGCACTGCGTCCTAACTGCACAGAGGTGGACAAAGCTCTCCCTGTCCCGACCCTCAGTTTCTGCATCTGCCAAATGGGCACAATATCTAACCACCAACTGGTGGCATTGATGGGGAGACACAAAGGAAAGGAGACAGAGAAGGCAATCGATGCTCAGAGATGCTAAGAAAATGCACCTGAAGTAAACAGTAGAGCCAGACTCAAACCCAAGGCTCATGTTCTAATCACTAGGGTATGCTACCCTCTCTCGTTAAGTACTCTCCCCCCCGAGTCACCAGCTGTGAGGGCTTCGCCAGGGCCTGGTGTTTGTAAGCCTTGGTTTTCTCATCTACAAACTGGGTCCAATGATACTGCCTCAGGAATTTTCCATCAGGGTTTTTGATCTTGTATGTAAATCACCTAATACACAGTACCAGCTGGGACCTGGTAGGTAAGATGGTGATGGTGATGATGATGCTGATGGTGATGCGGATAAAGGTGGAGAGCACTGGTAGCAATGAATAGATGTGATTGGAAGGAGAGGGTTCATCCTATCCCATCCTTAGCAGGAAAAAGGAGAACGCTGTCTATTCAGAAACACCCCACCCTGCCCACCACAGTCCCTCCCGCTGCCCCTCACCACCTGCCACCTAGGAGAAGATCCAGGAAGCCCCTGAGATGGATGTGGGAGGAGGGTGGCAGAAACACACTTTGTTCTGGGCACCGGCTGCCGTCCTTCCTTCCAGGGGAGGGTCTGGCAGAGGCATCCCAGGAAAGACTATGGCTCCATCTCCCCTGGGGACCAGGGCCTGGGGAAATGTGAGTGGACAGTAGAGCAGGTAGTGCTGGCCTCTCTGGCTTGTTAGAGGGAGACCCTTCCGCTCCACCCCCAGCAGCCCTGCCCTGAGCCCAGGCTGCTTTCCTGATCTAATTAGCGTCGCTGAGAATTACACTCCGCACTCTGGCACACTCCGGCTCTCCTGAGAGCATCGCAGAACTAATACTGCTTAAATATGAAATGGTTCCTGCCCTCGGGGCCCGAATCTAGGAGGGAAAAACCAGAAACAAGAGTTGTAATAACCAGCTCTGATTAAGCAGTGTGAGTTACAAGAAATAAAATAAAAAACAGGCCCCCCCCATACAAAAATTAACAACACTCTGAGTTTTATCTGTTCTTTTAAGGAACACAGGCTGCTTATCTCTTATGTCCTTTCCATTCTTACGCTCCCATTTATTCATCCGGGTCGTTTGCTGAGAACCTACCATGTGACAGGAGCTCATTTTGGGTGCAGGGATGACAAACACACCAGGCAATGTGCCTGAACTCCTGGGGCTCACTGTCAGGAGGAGATTGTAGCCCTTCAAGGAAAAGCCACATAGACAACTGCACCTCAGGATGGGGCCAAGCATGCCATGTACAGGATGTGGGAAGATCTTGAGGGGGACTAACTCAGATGGTGGTCTTAGGGACTGACATTTAAGTTGAGACCTGCTGGTTACCTGAAGAGTGGGGGGCAGAGTGATCTATGGAGAAGGAACAGCATGTGCAAAGGCCCTGGGGTGGGAAGGAGGGTGTCAGAGGGACGAAGGAAGGGCACTGGGGCAGAGTGTGGTGAGGAGGGAGCATGAGAGGAAGAGGAGAGCAGCCAGACCCTGTGGGGCTCATGGCCTTGGCTGGCAGGGCTGGGATTACTCAAGGTTCCCCGTGCAGCCCTGAAGGGTTTGAAGTAAGGGAGGAGCCCGATCAGTTTGGGGATTTAAGAAGCTTCTCTGGCTCTTCCCTGGAGGTTGGAGCAGGAGCAGGGGGCCCAGTGAAGAGGTGAAGGGGGTCGTCCAGGCAGGAGTCAATGGCAGCTTGGACCAAAGCAGGGCTGTGGGGATGGAGAGCAGGGCGTGGGTCCAGGAGGTGTTTTGGAGGGTGAAACGCCCCACCTTGCGGGGGGATGGGTGTGGAGGTGAGGGATTTGTCGTGAGTGCATGCAGGTTTCTGGCTGAGGAGCTGAGGGATGAAGCTGCCATTTCCTGAGTGGGAAGGTGGACGAGGCGCAGGCTGGTGGGTGAGGCTGGTGTGGCGTCTGGTGTGGCGTCTGGTGTGTGTGCGGCTCCCCCGCTGCATCGCAGAGAAAGGGGTGAGAGGCAACTGGGTGTCCGGAGGATCACAGGGGAGAGCCCTGCAGGAGACGCCCCTCCTTCAGGGGAGAGAGGGCGGATGGGGGTGAAGGGACCAAGGAGGAAGGAGACCATGCTCATCCCTCCCCAGCGCGACCACCCCTAGCTGAGGGCTAGAGCCACGTGGCAGTAAGAGCCCCTGGCTGCCCCGAGAGGCCCCAGGGGAGGCAGTGGTGGGGACCCCTGGAGGGAGGTCTTGGGGAAGCTTCTTCTCATTCTCCCTCCCCCACGGTGGCAGGACAAGGCCTGGGCACTGGCCAGGGCATGTTTTCGTCACACCCTCTCGGCGGGTGAAATGGAGGCCCAGAGCTCTTGTGGAGGGGGCCACCTGCTCCAGGGCACCTGCAGCCGTAATCCTAGATCTTTCCAGGTCCCTGCCCTCAGCTGCCCCAGGTACCACTCAGCAGAAGCACAGATCTCTCCAATCTCCATCCCTCTCTCTTTGCACCGTGTCTGCCTTCCCAGGGCAAGAAGGGGCCTGTGCCCATTGGGTTCATTTGATTTGTTTATAAGCTTTTTTATTGATAAGTATTTATTTATAAGCTTTCTATTTCTTGAACCTGAATATCCCCCTCGAGTGACTGATATCTGCTCTACCAAGGGCTGTTATGGGAAGTTAGAAACGACACATGGGAGAGCTGAGAGCTGGTTTATTTTTAAACCCTGGGCTCTCAGTGACACCCTGTCCCTCCATCCATCAGCTCCCTCACCTGGGCAGAAACACTTGCTGATGTTATCGTGTGCTTGGCCCCACGCTGGTGCTGGGGTACAGAGGCAACTGAGCCAGGGCCTTGTCCCAGCTGAGCCCAGAGTGGCTGGGCAGGGGGAGAAGGGTCAGGGCAGAAACAGGCTTTTCCAGCGCCATGTGATCAACACCCTTCATTCACTCATTTTTTATTCCCCAAATATATCAGTCTCTGTGTGCAGGCACTGTTCTAGCCACTGGAGATACAGCTGTGAACACCACAGACAAAATAAATTACCGCCGCACTGGAGTCACAGTCCATTGGGGAGACAGATGATAAACCAGCGAGAGAGTCTGTCACCTCTGCCAGGTTGTGGTACATGCTATGAAGGAAAAGAGAGCAACAGAAAGGATGGAGGGCCTGGGGAACCTCTGAGGAGGTGACATCTGAGTAAGGACCTGAAGGAAGTGAGGACATGAGTCAGGAAAATGTCTGAGGCTTCTGGGAGAGTATACAGCACATGCAAAGGCCCTGTGGTGAGACTGTGCCCGGCACACTTGAGGAACGGCAATGACTGGGAGATTCCAAGGCCTGCCTGATAGAGGGAAATTTGAAAACATAGGGAAAGGTGTGGCCCTGTGTGGGTGAGGGTGGAGGAGCTTCAGGGAGCGCTTGTAGAATGTGGAGTGTGAGGGAGTGTATGAAAAAGCATCTCTGAAGAAGGAACAGCACAAGTCGCAGAGGAGTGAGAGAGTAGCACATTTTGGTGGTGGTGGGAGGTGGCTCTAGGGTGAGGATGGTGGTGGGAGGGGAGCCAGAACAAAGGGGTTGCATTAGTCAGGGTTCTCCAGAGAAACAGAACCAACAGGATATAGAGAGAGATAGAGAGAGATTTATTATGAGGAATTGCCTCATGCGGTTATGGAAGCTAAGTCCCAAGATCTGCCATCTGCAATCTGGAGGCCCAGGAAAGCTGGTGGTATAGTTCCAGTCCAAACCCAAGGGCCTGAGAACCAGGGGCTGATGGTGTCCCAGTCTGTGTCTGAAGGCCCAAGAACCAGCAGCATTGATGGATGTCCCAGCTCTAGCAGGGACAGAATTTTCCCTTCCTCTGCCTTGCTATTCTATTTGAGCCCTCAATGGATTATTAGATGATGCCCATCCACATTGCTGAGGGCTCTTTACTCAGTCTACTCATTCAAATGCTAATCTCCTCCAGAGACACCCTCACAGACACCTGGAAATAATATTTTACCTGCTATCTGGGCATCCCTTAGCCCAGACAAGTTGACATACAAAGTTAACCATCACAGAGGCCCCGCCAGGCTGGTCCTCAAACACACCAGGTTTGTACTTACCCCAGGGCCTTTGCACTTGTTGTTCCTGAATGCTCATCCCCAGATCTCCACAAGGCTCATTCCTTCATATCCTTTTCGGCTGCTATTCAAACGTACCTTCTCACTGAGGCCTCCCTGCTCAGCTCTGCCTCTCTGAGCCCTTCCCCATAACTTCTCCCTCCACCCACTTTGTTCTCCTTAGCTCCTACCCATCCCTGTGTTACATACTGTGCACATCCCAACCGTTCCTTGTCTGTCTCTGTCTACTAGAAATGTGAGCACCGTGAGGGCAGCAACCTGTGACTATTTTATCATTGCTGCATCCCCAGAGGTATGCAGCCCGTAATAGTGATTCAATAGGTATCTGTTAAATGATTGACTGAATGGGCTTATAAGTCGTACCAAGGAGCATTGGTATTATGGGTGTAATATTGGTATGGTCCTCAGAGCAGAGAGGAATCACCCAGGGCATTGAAGGAGGGAAGTGATGAGGTCTGATTTAGATTGATCTTCTGTCCACATTGAAGGAAACTAGAGGCTAGAAGGAGAGAGGGGCTGTTCCACCCCTGGAGCGTGAGTTGACAGGTCTGGACCAGGGCAGCAGCAGTGGAGGGGGCAGAGGGGCTGGAACGTGGAGACCCCAGGGGGTCTCGTTGTCTGCTTAGCTGTGGGGAGCGCGGAGCTGGGCGCTGCCAAGGGCAAATGCCCAGTCGCTGATGTGGGGGGCTGATTGAGAAAAGAGTGGGCTGGAGGGGTCAGAGGGGTTTAGAGACGGACTGTGCTGGCGGGTGGGTGGGACTCTGGGCATCCAGGCTCACACAGCAGGTCCTAGTGATAGAGCAGGACATTGACCGAATGATGGCAAGTGGAGGCAGGGGAGGAGGGCTCGATGAAGGGCAGAGCTGTGGACATCTCTGCAGAGGCATAGTGACATGGTGGGGACAGGAGAGGCCTGCTTCTCCGAGAGTATGAATCCCACAGCCCGCTGGTGGCCCTGCCCGATCACTGCCACCTTTGAGGCATTTGGGGCCAGGAAGGACCTCCCAGGCAGCTCCCAAATCCCACCTGCCTGGAGAGCCCCCTCCCTGTCTATGGAAGGCTGGCCCTGCTCCCTCCCCGCACCGTGTCCCATCTTCCTGCCAAGTGCAAGGCCCAACTGCCCTTGCCATGGACTTTTCAGGTCCCAAAGCTGCAGTCTCTTTTATTTTCCATCAAGTGTTTCCTCAGCTTTCAGAGCAGCTCTTCTCTGAGGCTAAAAGGTGTCTATGTCAACAGCCCTTAATATAGATGTCCTGCCATCACTCGTCTGACAGCTGGCCTGGGAACCAACCCACGGGGAGATGAGTAGTCCAGAGGAGGGGCCACATCCTGAGCCCAAGCCAACATCGGCAAGTGTAGGGGGCATGGGGTACGATGGGGCTGAACCCAGGACAGTGATGGGAGCAGCACACACAGGCTCTTCCTCAAGGGCTGAGCTTTGGGGTAGACATGACGTGGTTCCCGCCTCTGCCCTTCCTATGCACCTTGGAGAGAAGCGCTGGCCCTCTCTGAGCCCTGGCTCCTCACATGCACACAGGGATGCTGAGAGTGCCAAGGGTGATGCTGGGCAGCTCTTGGCACGGGCCGCAGTGCATTGCGGGAGCCCCATCAGTGGCAGCCGCTCCTGAGATGCGTTGACTCTCCTCCTTAGTCACTGCAGGCACCGTGCCTCCCAAGTTTGGTGCCCAAGGGCAGAGTGTCTTTCTGAAAAAGAACTGAGAGCAGGTCAGGACCCCTAGCTCAGGCCCAGGACAGGAACCTCGTGTCTGCCTGGCTCTCAGACTGGGGGTGGGGTGCACAGTGGGGAGGCTGCACCCCCTGGGGTATTTTCTGACACCTCCATAATGTGTATTTAACCCTGCGACCTCCCTAAACCACACCCTCCTGTTCCATCACTATCACATCAGTGCCCAGCACTCGACCTGCCTGTTGTCTTCAAGCTCCCAGGACATGGGTGAGGCCACTGATCCTGTTCACAGATAAGGGAACAGAGAGGGAGAGTGACCTTCCCAAGGTCACACAGCAGGCAGTAACAGCACCAGGTGGCAGAGGTCCCTCAGCTACTTAGAGGTAGAGATAGGGTGGGACCCAGGGTCTGGCCTCAGATCCTGTGCCTTGACTGTGCCTGTCCTGTCCCTCATGATGCTGCCCTTGTGTCCTTCATTATCCTGTACCCACCGAGGCCTCATGACCACCCTGCTAAGTTGGCCTCATCATCCGCACTCTACAGATGAGAAAACTGAGGCTGGAAAGAAGGGAAGAGGCGTGTGCAAGGGCTGGGCCTGGAACCTGGATGTCTGCTGCCTCCAAAGCCTGAGCCGCACCTGGGATCCTGTCAGGGACCCACTGCCCCCTTGCAGAGATCAGTAGGAACCAGTGGGCAGCAACCAGGGCAGGGTCAGCTCAGAAGGGAAGCGGGCTGAGCCCAGGGAGGACCAGGCCTCTGTCAGCTGCCACCCCAGGTGCCAGGACTCCCACCGGGAGTTTCCCTTCTAGGCCCCATCGACCTCACCAGCTTCCGGGTCCCCAGTGCACAGACTTAAACCTGGGCCCTGCCCGGGACCCCTGCTCTGACATCTCTGAAGAAGACAGTGCATTCAGCTTCACAGGCTGAGAAGCAGCAGAAGCATCAGATTTCCTGTCCTAAAGCCTCCCTGATTTGTATCAAAAACAAGTGGGGGGGCTTCCCTGGTGGCACAGTGGTTGGGAGTCCGCCTGACGATGCAGGGGACGTGGGTTCGTGCCCCGGCCCGGGAGGATCCCGCGTGCTGCGGAGCGGCTGGGCCCGTGGGCCGTGGCCGCTGAGCCTGCGCGTCCGGGAGGCTGCGGCAGTGGGAGGCTGCGGCAGTGAGAGGCCCGCGTACCGCAAATAAACAAAACAAAACAAAACAAAAAAACCCAAATGGGGGTGGAGGATGCCTGGATTCTAGTCACCTCATCACCTGGTCATGGATGTCACAGACTGTGACACCCACGCAGGCCCAGCTGTGATGTCCTCCCACCTGCTCACCTAGGATAAAGGCACATTCCCTCCCTAGGGGCAGGGATGGGGTGGGCTGGTGAGGGATGGGGGTGGGGCCCAGGTCCAGCCAAAGGGCTCTGGTCACCATGGAAACAGGTAGCTGGGGAAGGCAGGCCCTGAGGCAGAGGCTCTCAGTCAGGCTCCAGCCCCCAAAGCTGGGTCCACTGAGCCCAGGCTGGGTCTCAATCCTCGGTTCCATCACCATTCTCACTGTGCAGGTAGAAGGGACCCCTCCCCACCTCAGAACCCCGGGGCAAGTAACCCAGGCTCCTGGAACGGCTTCATCTGCCTCCAGATCCTGCCAGCAGACATGAGAACAGCAAAGGGTGAGCCTGAGACTTTGGGGTCAGAGACCACAGCTGCTGAGGCTGTAAACTGAGGCTGCTGTTGGGGGAGGCGGGGGGCGGACACCCAGACTTTGGGCTTGTAAAGGTCGCCGGAGGCCTTGGGCTCAACCTGCTCCTTTTCTGGACAGGAGAGCTGAGGCCCTGAGGGTGCAGAGGGCTCACAGTCCCCCGGCATCAACACCGACCTCCTGAGGATGCTTCTTCCCAACGGGCACAGTCCCTGAGCCTAGCCAAGCCTCTGGCGCCTCGGCCATACCCTGCCTCCCCCTAGCAGGCGGGCTCCGGGCTGGACATGTCCCTGTAGACACTGAGCACCTGCCCTGTTTGTCTTCATGGCACAACAAGGCTCAGTCCCAGTTCACGGAACCTCTTCACGCGTGGCCGGGCCTGCCATTGGAGGAAGACACTGTCTCTAGGCCTGCGGGGGCTAAAAGAGCACTGGGCAGGGATCAATGTGACTGTACTGGGTTTGGGACAGTCACTGTCTGGTGGCTGGGGTGTGGGTGCAGGTCACCCCCAACATGTGCAGCCTGGGGCACAAGAACCAGTGAGGCCCCCAAACCAGTGGGCTAAATATCTAAAAGTTATAAAGCAACTAACGAACTGTCAAATCAAATAAGTTTTTCCTCTTACCTCCTCAAACTCCTGAGCCCAGGAATGTAGGGAGCAGCGATAGCTGGCCCCTGACCCCTGACCCAGCCTGGACCAGCGCTTTCCCTTCCCTCCCTCAGCTTGGCCGCTCCATGGTCTCACGCACAGTGTGCGACACCCCAGCCCGCAGGCTCTGTCCGCACCTCCCCACCCACAGCTGCACTTCGGGGTTTAGGGGGTGCGTGCTGGCTCTGCGGGCCACCCTCGCGGGGGCAGACCCCAGAGGAGGCCACACGAGCCCTGGAAGCAGGTTCGGGTCAATCAGGAAGGGAGTTCTGGGGTTGGGGGACTGGAGCTTGTCCCTTGTCCCCCTAGTCCCTGAGGGGAGAGGCACAGCTGGAGGAGGCGGGAACAGGGCCCCTAAATCATGGGGCCCCAGGCAGGATGCCCCTGCTCACATCTCAGTGTCACAGGATGGAATGCAGGGGCCGTGGTGGGGCTGAGGGACCAGGCGGGGCTGGTGGGGAGCGATGTCTGGCCGGATGGAGATGCTCAGGGCCTGAGATGGGGCAGGGATGGTGGATGTGGGGAGGGGACTGCAGAAGTTAAAGGAGTTCAACTTGGCAGGACCTGATGGTCCTGAGGTGTCAGGAGAGTCAGGAATGCCCCTTGTTTCTGATTTGGGTGAGTAGGAGCTGCGGGGGCAACACCAAGATGGGAACCATGGGGAGGACCAGGTTTGAGGGGAAAGGGAAGGATGAGACTTTGAACATGTCAAGGGGCAGGAGGCTGTGGGCCATGCAGGGGGCAGAGGCCACAGGAGACCCCATACAGGAAGGTCCTGGAGGTGGGACAGCCTGTTCAGCTCAACACCATATGTCCAGCACAAGGCCATGTGGTACATCAGGGACTCTCAATACGAATTATAGTTGCGGGGGTGGTGGCAGCAGATAGAGATCAGGGGCTGTTAGTCCATACACAGGGGATGGGCCCACAGGCGTGGCTGAGCTCACTCAGGGAGCGGGAGAAGAGAGGAGGGCCATGAGGGGCGCCAGGCACTGTCTTAGCTCAGGCTGCCACAGCAAAATGCCACCAGCTGGGGGATGTTAAACAGCAGTAATCAATTTGCTCTCAGTTCTGGAGGCTGGGAAGTCTGAGATTGGGATGCCAGCATGGTGGGGTTCTGTTGAGAGCTCTCTTCCTGGCTTGCAGATCTCTGCCTACTTGCTGTGTCATAATGCAGAGCTAGAGAGAGAGAGAGAGAGAGAGAGAGAGAGAGAGGGAGAGAGAGAGAGCTCTCTGGTGTCCCTTAAAAGGGCACTGATCCCATCGTAAAGCCCCCCCCCCATGATCTCATCTAACCCTAATTACCTCCCAAAGGCCCCATCTCCAAATACCATCACATTGGAGGTTAGGAATTCAGCATATAAATGGGGGGGGGGCACAATTCAGTCCAAAGCGTTCCACCACTGGCCCCCAAATTCACGTCCTTCTTGAATGTAAACTACATTCATTCCATCCCAACAGGCTCCAAACTCTTAACTCCTTCCAGCATCAACTCTAAAGCCTGAAGTCCAAAGTCTTCTCTAAATATCACCTAAATCACATATGGATGAGACTCGAGGTATGATTCATCTTGAGGCAACATTCCTCTCCAGCTGTGAACCTGTGAGAAGAGATAAGTGCATCTGAAATACAGTGATGAGACAGGCACAGGCTAGACATTCCCCTTCCACTGGGCAGAAATAGGAAAGAAGGAAAGGGAGGCAGGTCCCAAGGAGTCCAAAACCTAGCAAGGCAGATTTCATGAGTTCTTAAGGCTCTAGAAGAATCCTCTCTGGTTCAGTGCTCTGCCCTCCAGGTCCATTGGGGTGGCAGCATCACCCCCACGGCTCAACAGGGCAGCCCGATCCCTTTGTTGGACAGGGCACCAGGCAGTAAGCTCTCTGTGAGGGCCCCATCCCACCCTTTCAAGCCCAGGTGGAAGCAACCTTGCCTCCTGAGCCTGTGCACTCTGGCTGTACTAGGAGTGGCAGCCCTGATGATCCCTGAACTGCCTTTGGGGTCCTTGAAAGATAGTGCATGTTCACAGCTGCACTATCTATGGCCAGTCCCATAGAACTGAAGAGATCTGACAGCCTTCCTTCATCTCTTCTCACCTTCTCTGTCCCCTTTATTGCAGCTGGCAGTGTCTCCACTAGTGCGGTCCCATCTCCATGCCAGGCTTCTGCAGAGAAAGCTGATCAAGTCCACAAGTTCTCTGCTAAGTTTCTTTCTCTCTCTCTCTCTCTCTCTATTTTTTTTTTTTTTTCCTATATGAAGAGTCTGAGAATCCTCCAAATCTTCAAGTTCTGGCTCCTTTTGGCCGAACAATTCCCTCTTCAATTCATCTCTTTCCTTTCTCATTTCACTCGAAGCAATCAGGGGAAACCAAGCTGCTCCTTCAACACTTTGCTTAGAAATCTCCTCAGCTGAATGCATGATTTCATCACTTGCAACTTCTGTCTTCCACAAAACACCAGAACAACAGTTCAGCCAAGTTCTTTGCCATTTTGCCTTCGCTCCAGCTTCCAATAACATGTTCCTCTTTCCTCCTGAGACCTCACCAGAATCTCCCTTAACATCCATATTTCTAGCGCACACCTCAACCCTCTTCTAACCTCTCCCCACTACCCAGTTCCAAAGCTGCTGCCACAATTTTAGGTATTTGTTACAGCAGTACCTCTTCTCAGTACTAAAACCTGTCTTCCTCAGCTCAGGCTGCCAGAACAAAATGCCACAGACTGCGGATGGGCTTAAACAACAGAAGTGAATTTCCTCACAGTTCTGGAGGTTGGAAGTCTGAGATCTGGGTGCCAGCATGGCAGGGTTCTGGTGAGAGCCCTCTTCTGGGCTGCAGACAGTGACTTCTCACTGTGTCCTCACTTGGAGGAGAGAAAGCAAGCTAGCTCTCTGGTGTCTTCTTATAAAGACATCAATCCCATCATGGGGCCTCCACCTCATGACCTCATCAAAACCTAATCACTTTCCAAAGGGCACAACTCCTAATACCATCCCATTGGGGGTGAGGGCTTCGACATATGAATTGGGTGGAGGGCACAATTCATTCCAGAGCAGGTACCAGTGTGTAAGAACGAGGAGAGACAGAGGAGGGTCAGAGAGGTAAAAGGAGCTCTGGGAGATTGTGGAGAGCCCTTGGAGGGGCCTCAGAGGTGAGTCTAACATAGAGTGAGGGAAGAAGTCTCCTCCCCACAGTAGTAAGAGGTCAGACAGATAACTGTGGTGATCGTGGTTTAGACCAACTGTTCTGGAAACACTGAGAAGTAGAACATTGATTTCCACTGGGAGTTGAGGGAGCCTCACCAAGCTCAACTTTCAAACTTGGCCTGGAAGGTAGGGTGGGGATGGGGAGATGGGGCAGTGAGGGGGGAACAGATGTGGAGGTGGGAAACGCAGGACATGGGACTGGAGCAGAGGGACCTGGTGAATCTGGGGTAAAGGTGCTGGATTTGGGCAAAGGGGATGGAAGAGAAGTAGTAGGGCTGGTGGGAATCAAGATGCAAGACTGGAAGAGGGAAGAGGGAGGGAGGGAAGAGGGCCAAGGAGATGTCTCAGACCTCAGACCACCTGCAGGGGCTGAGCCAGGCTCCAGTGCTGGGGAATGGAGAGTGAATCTGGAATCACAAAGCCTCAGGTTCCTACGAGCATTAGATGGGAAGAATAACACCACCACACTGTCTTGAAGCCTCAGGATCTTATGAAGTCTTATCATCTTAGGGCAGCTGAATTATAGACTCTCAGAGATTTAGGTTTTTTGAATCACAGAAATTTTGAATCATAAGTTGCTTGAGTGTCAAAATCCTGGCCAGTTCCCCTCCTGGTAATGATAATCCGCACTCCGTGTTCAGTGCTTTGCACATATTATGTACTTTTGTCTCCATAACAACCCTGGGAAGTGGAAACTTGTTTTGCCTGATTTTCCAGATGAAGAAACCCAGGCTTGGTGAGTATAAGTCATTGCTGAAGGTCAGACACCTTGCAATCAACGTGACCAGGACTCAGCCCAGATCTCTTGGCTTCTAAAGCCCATGCCCCAGCCTCTATGTTAGTTTGCCTCCTGTGAGGCTTTTCTGCTGAGTGCTCACCCATCCTCTGTGTACACCTCCAGTGACAGGGAGCTCATTACCCCTCCCCAGATCCACCCATCATTCCCAACTGTGGACACATCTCTCCTTCACAGGGCACACACTGTTTGGTCTTAAATCTGTACTGGGAAACGCCACAGAAGAAGACAACCTTCACCTGGGACTCTTGTAGGGAGAGAGAGCAGCTACCCGAGGTGGGTCAGTGCTCACACAGGAGCGGGGAGTCTTGGGTTAGGGTAGCCCCAGCTGCAGCCCCTCCCCCACCTCCATGAAAGAGAAGGGAATTTTTCCTGAGGGAGGGAATCAGTAGGAGACATTGGGAACAGGACCTCTCAAAGACAAATGAAGAGGGAGCCCAGAACGTTGGGAAGGTCATGTGGTTGCAGGGGTGGAGGGGATGCAGAGCAGGGGGTGCACAACACAGAAATCCAATTTTACTCCAGAGGTCAGAGCATGGGGCCCAATAAGATTGGAAATGTGTGCTGTGCCTTTATTTTCTCAGCTCTTCTCTCTGAAAACTTATTCTGCAAAATGTGCCTTGTGTCATCCATACTCCCAGATGGCTTTCTAAGTGAAGCTGTTTGTTAAGTGGGAGAAGAAAAAGGGGAGATTGATCAAGAGGGAAGAACAGGCAGAGCCACTGCAGGCCCCAGGGCAGGAGACATTGCAGGAACAGCGAGTGGGAGGGCCAGGCAGGGAGACGGGACTTGAGGCTCAGCTGAGTCACATGACCAGAGATCCACTGTATGCCCAGCTCTAGGTGAGCATTTTGGACTCACTGTCCCAGTACCTCCTCACACAACCTGTGTACCAGGTCCCATGACTCTCTTAGTCCATTCAGGCTGCTATAACAAAGTACGATAGACTGGGTGGCTTACAAACAACAGACATCTATTTCTCACAGTTCCGGAGGCTGCAAGTCCAAGATCAGACTGCCAGCATGGTCATGTTCTGGTGAGAGCCCTCTTCTGGGTTGCAGACAGCCTCCTTATTTTATTCTCACATAGAGAAGAGAGAGTGAGCTAGCTTTCTGGTCTTCTTATGAGGGCACTAATCCCATTCATGAGGTCTCCACCCTCATGACCTAATTATTTCCCAATGGCCCCACCTCCAAATATCATCACATTGGAGATTAGATTTCAACACATAAATTTTGGAAATACACAATCATTCAGTCCAAAATGATGACCATCCTCATTGTACAGATGAGAAGCTCAGCGAGGTGCAGATACTTGCCCACAGTCACACAGCAAGTGAGAGGCAGACTTAAGATTCAAGTTCAGTACTATCTGACTCCATAGTCTTGGCTTATAGCCAGGCTATCACATAGCCTCAGGCTGACAGAGTCTGAGTCTCTGGGCAAGAGGTCCAGGTAGCTGTATTTTTTAAAGCTCCATGCCACCTCGGGACATTCTAATGCACAACCAAGGTTAGGAAACCCTGAGCTGCCCCAACTTCCTTACTGTCAAGATGGAGAAATCAAGACGCCCCCGTAAGGGGCAGCACTTGCATAGGGTCACACTGCAGGTCAGAGGGTCTAGAACCCACACCCACACTCCAGTGAATGTTCGAGGTAAGTATTACGGAGCTGATCACTGGAGATGGATGAGGAGATAAGCTTGGCTGTGATCCCACATCACAGGCAGACCAGTGGGAATGTCTGTGTTGGATTCCGTTTCCACCTCAACTTTTGGAGGCCTCTTTTTTCCCCTCCTCCTTCTTCACTGCAGCCCACGCCCTCTAAGCCGGGCCTTGAGGAGCCATGATGGATCACCGCTGTCCCTGGTCGCAGATGGCTCCTCCACTGCCTGACGCCAGCTGCCCCAGCCCAGTGTCTACAGCAGGGGCTCAGTGAATGATTATGGATGAGAAGAAGGGAGTGTCTGGGGCTTCTGAGATAAGGATGTCACAGGAGAAAGCAGAGCAGCTTCCTCTCAAGGCAGCCCAACTCCAGGCCCTGCATCGTGTCCTTCCAAGCTTCAAATCAAATATGTTACACCAAATGAGGGAGCTCAAGAACATCTCAACCAATAAATAATACTGGGAAATGGCAGGCATCTCATACTCACAAACAGGAGCTTTGTCTCTCCAGAGACAGTGGGCAAGTACCTGCACCTCTCTGAGCTTCTCATCTGTGCAATGAAGATGGTCATTGCTATGGACTGAATGTTTGTGTCCTCCCAAAATTTATATGTTGAAATCTAATCCCCAATGTGATGGTATTTAGAGATGAGGCTGTTGGGAGGTAATTAAGTCATGAGGGTGGAGCCCTCTTGAATGGGATTAGTGCCCTCGTAAGAAGATCTGCCCCATTCCCCAGAGGGGCAGAGCAAGACAATGTGTGAGGCCACAGCCACAGGCCATCAAGGTGGAGGAAGAAGAGGAGAATGCAGCAGGCTTGTTGCTGCTGACCAGGCCAGGAGCCTCAGAGCTCTCACGGTCTGCGCCACAGAGCTTCCTCCTCCCTGGGGTTTTCTAACCCAGAAAAGCCCTCGGAAACCCTGAGAGGCCCCATCTCCTTCATCACTCTCCCAAAGTTGAGTTAAGTCACTCCTGTCCCCGTTCATTCACCACACATACCAAGGCCCACAGTGTGCCCGCCCTGCACCTGGGACACATCTGTGACCGAGGCAGCCCCGTCCCTGCCTTGTCACCTGGGGGTCACGATCGAACAGGGGAGACGGAAGCAGGTAAGTGCACAGGTGAGGAAGCACAGCTGTGCTGAGGGCTGTGCTTGGTGCTCACAGCTGCAGAGCAAGAAGTGGAGGGGAGACCCTGGTCAGAGGGGACAAGGGTGCAGAGGGCCCTGAGGTGGGGAGAGCTGGGGGTGCTTCTCTGCAGAGGGAGGTCCTGGGTTCCCAGCTCAGAGCAGCCCCATCAGTGAGCCTGAAAGGATGCTCTGATCCCATTTCCTGTTTCTAAAACAGTTAGTTCTCTGCCCCAGGCTGCCCCTCACCCACACAAGTGGTACTGGCCCCTCCCAAGAGCCAGGCTGATCCCACCCACAAGGCGGCTGTGCCCTTCAGGCCCCTGTGCTTCCTCCCGCTGACCACTGCCCGCTGACCTTCTCCTTCTCCCCTTTCCCAGCCTCCCCTGCAGCCTGAGGCCCCCACAAGACCCCCCACTCCTTTGGATGTTGAGGGTCCCCTGGGGGTCCGTGGGGACTGCATTGTATTTGACACCATGTCAAAAGGCTGCTGGCATCTCCCAGACCCCTTTGGGGACAGTGTCCTGGTCTGTAACTGGGCATCTGTAACTGGGTATCATAATCACCCCTCACAGGGCGGCCAGAGCTGGGGAAGGCATGCAAATCCTGACACTGCGCTCTGCTAGGGAGGCCCACGGAGTGGAAGGAATGTCACCTTGTGAACCCACAAGGACTTTGAGGGGAAGACATCCTGTCCCATGAAGTCCTTCCTCAGGCAGATAGGCCTCTACTCACCCATCCTCTGGTCCCAGACACCAAGCCTCCCTGGACCGGGACTATGTAACTGGACTGTGGTCAGAGCCCAGGAGCATGTTCTGGAAGCCCTGGTAGCGGCAAGTTGAGTGGAGGCAGGGTAGACACAGCAGAGGGGGCGTGTGCTCCAGTCAAATCCATTTTCTCTCTAATGCTGGTCCTGATGCTGCCTCTGGTCCTGGGTGTGGACAGGCCATAACTGTGTGAAAACTCCAGAGAACAGAAGTCGGCCAGGAATCCAACAGCCCTGGGGGCATCTGATCATGCTGCTAAGAACCATAACCAACCACTGCATGTTGGACCCTGGGCCAGGCTCACGTTGGGCATCGTCTCTAGAATCCTCCAAAGCCTCTGGAGGAACACACTGTTATTGATCCCATTTTCGAGATGAAGAGGCTGAGGCTCTGAGAGCTGCCATTGCCTGCTTTCCCCTCACCTCTGAGTGTACCCGCCAGCCACCAGATTTGCTGACCAGCACTGCCTCACTCAGGCTGCAGCCCCTCTGCTCGTGTTCAAGGATGACCTGTCCCATTTACAGAGTAGTTGCAGAGGCGAGTGTCAGCAGTGAAGGGGCACTGGGTCCTCCTGGACCAGCCTTGCTGAAGGCTCACATCAGCTCAGGGATGCATGGAGGAAATTGCTCCAAGGACAGCAAAGTGAAGGGAGGACCCATGAGCCTGGAGCAGGGTGACACTGCCCATGGCCTACAATCAGGTGGAGGTCAGCCCTGCTGGGGTTGGGGGCTTGGGGACAGAAGGCTTTCAGCATGGACTCCGAGGACATCAACTACTGGATTTGGAATGGATTCGAGCTAGTCCGATATTTAGAATTGTGAGGTCAGTCCGGAGAAGAAGGATGCCTGTGAGGGAAAACAGCCAGAGGGAAGCTGAGCCCAGGGATGGAGCCTCAGGGACGGGTCGGGACACAGGGGCTTCAGCACCTGGGTCAGCCACATCTCACCCAAAGTGAGACTCTCCCTTAGACTGTGTATTAATAATAATAACCCAAACAAACACTTCTGCAGCATTTACATGTGCTCAGTGCTATTCTAAGCACTTTATACACATGAATGTGTTAAATTCTCACAACTTTATGAACCAAGAAGCATCATTATTCCAATGTTACAGAGGGGGAGGCTGAGGCACAGAGAGGTTTAGTCACTTGCTTGGGGTCACACAGCTTCTGAGTGGCACAGCCAAGATTTAAATTCCAGGCTTACTGACTCCTCTACTGCACTGCAGTGAAATGCAGCAAGAAGCAAATAACTACATCGAAGCGAATGCTGGCAAAGGCTGGGATTGGGAGTATGACATGTTCAAATTGTCCTTTATAAAGTGCACTTTGGTAGTTCAGGCTTCAACAGATAGTCACTGGACACCTACTGGGTGTCAGGCCCTGTTCTGGGCACTAGAAGGGCTAGAGGGAGGGAGAACAGCTGGGGAGCTATTGCAACAGGTGCATAAGTGGAGACCCAGAGGAGGAGAGGGGCCAGGTCATGCACCCAGCAGGTGAGGGCAGGTGGGGCAGAACCAGCTCCTCTGACTCCCTGCCCGGGCTGCCCTCCCCAGGCTACCTCTGTCCTTGTTGTCAGGCTTCCAGACACCCGGGGATGTGATTCGATGATCGTGTAGCTGGGAAGAAGGCCAGGGCTGTGAGTGGTGCAGTGGGCACCCTTGTGGGCTGCTGGGGGGCATCCATCGGGACAACTTTCAGGAAGATGGTTGGATGACCAAGACCCCGAGTCTGAGAAACACGGCTGCTCTGGATGCCATGATTCTGCAGCAGGAACCTGTCCTGAGGATGCGGTCACGGACTCAGCACATGGGTCTCTGAATGTTCATCAAAGCCTGATGTGCATAAGAGAAAAGCCTGAAATCCTCCAAGTGTCTGGCAGGCGAGGATGGTGAGGTAAATTATGGTGCATCTAAATGAGGTAAATTGCGAAGCTATTAACATCATGCTTTTGAGGAATTTTCAGTGATGTGGGAAAATGCTGATGATAGAATGGTAAGAAAGAGAATTGACTACGGAGCATGTCCCAATTGCATAATATTTCAGTGTGTGCAGAGAGAAGGCAATGATGATGATGATGATGAAGAAGAAGACAGTGTTGACAATGATGATGATCATGATGCTGATGGTGGTGGTGACAATGCTGATTGTGATGGTGGTGGTGGTGATGGTGAGGATGAAGGCTGCTATTTACTGAGCACTTGCTATGTCCCTGGCTTTCCTTCCATTAGCTTGTAACCACCCTGAGTGGTGAGAACCCTTATAGTCCTCATTTTACAGATGAGGAAAATGAGGCACAGAGAGGTTAAGTAACTTGCCAAAGGTCACACAGCTCACCAGGGTTTGAGCCCAGGTCTGGCAGCCTCCAAAACTCCCCTCTATACTCTCTACTACTGGCTGTATCTGCCAGGCTGGAAGCAGCGTGTGAGGAGGCCATGAAAGGAGTCCCAGGAGCTTTATGGAGGGAGGCTAGGGTAGTTACAGATCACTCCTCCTTTCAGAAGTTGGTGTCATTTTCTACCCCATTTACACAGTGACTCAGGACCTGCTCAAGAGAAGTGGTGATGGGGCTTGGACCAGGTCCACAGCTTTTACCTCCCAAGCTCCTCCCTCTGTTGTGAGTGTCTGGATGGGTCTGGGGGCTGAGGCTCAGGCTTGGAGCAGCATGGTCAGAGGCCTCAGTACTTCTGGGCTGCTCTGGGGCTGCGTGGATGATGCACAGAGCTCCTCTGTGATTTCATCTGCCCAGGCTCTCCAGGGGGCAGACCCAGCGACTCCACTCGGCTGAGTGTGTCCCTGCAGAGTCCTTGAGTTTATCCAGGTGTCTCCCCTCCAGGCCATAGCAGTTGGAGCCAGGTAGGGACAGATGTTGGTGGTTGCCTGGTAACCCGCACTTTCGCATCCACCACCTTCGGAGAAAGACGAACACCAGAGCAGCAGGATCCGGGAACCATCACTCAAGAGCTCCTGGGATGCAGAAGCTGCAATTCCTTCCCTGATTCATGATGATTTATTGAATTATTTCCCTGAGCACTAATTTCTGCTAAACACTCCCACCCTCACCACATCACCTCAATACTCCCTGCATCTCCTGTGCCAAACCCAGGCCTCGCGGGAACTCAGCAGCAGGCAGACGGGTGGGCTCTCCACCCAGGACACGTGCACATTCACACACCAGAAGAGGAATTGCACGAGGCCACCTGGATTATCCTTCCCCCACTGAATATGCAAATACCTCATTGGCTGCTTGTGTTGATGGATCAAGATGTTCTCCCAAATGTGAGGCAGCGGCCGAGCAGAGCAGAGAAATGAGGCTGCCCAGAAGGAGGAAGAAGGAATCAGGCATTCCTCCCTCTACCCCCACTCCTCACTGCCAGCGCTCTGTGGTCCACACCTCCCTCCTGGGGGTGCTCAGACCTGGAAGCTTTCATTCAGGCTGTGCTGATGTTTTGCCAGCGAGAGACTAGATGTCCAGGCTTCTTTCCCAACAGGATCTGGTGTGGCCAAACCCCCATCTTGTGGCTGTCAGCCCGGACCACGTGGGTTCACAGACTCTGGAAACAGGGGGAATATCCATTGACGCTGTGTGTGCATTTTTCCTTTACAGAATATATTTCCTTCCCATTCTCCACAGCCCCTGGTGCCTCAGGAATTAGTCAACCGTCCATATCCGCAGGTTCCACATCCATGGATTCAACCAACCGTGCACTGGTCAAAAATATTTTTTAAAAAATTCTGGAAAGTTACAAAAAGCAAAACTTGAATTTGCTGTGCACCAGCAGCTATGTACATAGGATTTACATTGTGTTTATAGTGATTTACATAGCATTTACATTGTATTAGGTATTATACGTAATCGAGAGATGATTTAAAGTGTATGGGAGGATGTGCATAAGTCATATGCAAATAATACGCCATTTTATATAAGGACTTGAGCATTCTTGGATTTTGGTGTCTGCTAGGGCTGAGGGGGTCCTGGAGCTGATCCCCCTCAGATACTGGAGGGCAACTGTATTAGTCCCACTTAACAAATGAGAAAACTGAGTCACAAAGAAGTAAGCTGTTCCCGAATTAGTTAAGAAAACAGAGCCGAGCTCATGTTTGACGGACCCCAAATCACTGCCTCGACCTGAGAGAAGAATCCAAACTCTCTGGGAAGAGCAGACAGGAGGGGTGTACATGCGGGGCCAGGCAAAGGTTTTCCGAGCAAATCTACGTCCCAGCCAACGCCTGCATCTCCTCCCTCTAAGAGCCCTGAGATACCCTCCCTCCTGAAGCTGCCCATCCCACCGGCGACGACTCTGACGCTGTGAAAAACCCCTCCTTTCACTGTGTTGAAATGCATTCACTCATTCATTCACTCGTTCATGTTGAACACCTCCTGTGTGCCAGACACACTTCTCAGCCCCAAATACACAGCAGTGAACGTGGTAGACATGCCATGAAGGAGGGGAAAAGCAGCCAGTGAAAGGTGCTGGGGTGGAGTATTCATGCTGGGCCACTCTGGCCACCACCAGGGACCATCCACGCCTTTGTCTAAGCCCTGCTGCTTGGCTCACAAGCTAGGAGGCCACCACCCTCCGACTCCATAAGCTCGTCTGCTCCGAGAGTCTCATCCACCTCCCAGGCTCCTCCAGCATCCCATGGGGTCTTGGCCAGCAGGTGGGCGCTACGGGGACTTCCGTTGGGCCACCGTGGCCACCACAAAGGGCAGCGTCTCTGTGGCTTCCTGCCAACCTGGGTTCTACCTTCCCTTCCTGGGGCCACAAGCTGAGCATTTGAAACTTAATTCATTTTGCAATTAAAATGTGCTGAGGACAGGTGATCCAATTAATTTACATAAACATGTTCAGGAATAAGGTGTTCCAGCCTTCAGCGCATCCTTAAAGGGTTTCTGCTATTTCTCCACATGTCAATCTGGCTGCTCACACAGCTTGACAGAGAATTCTTCATTCCGCCTTCCTTTCTGGGGTCTCTCGTGTGGTTCACTGGGTCCTGCCGATGGTTCTAGTTTAGGAGTAACGTAATTTTCTCTGTTTTATTGACAAAGAGACAGAGGGTCAGGGAGGTGCAGTGACCCACCCAAGGTGCACAGCGAGTCTGGGGCAGAGGAGGGACTCCAATCTCCGGCTCCTCCAGTTCTGACCTCACTGCTCTTCCTGTCCCACCGTGGGTTTAGAAGACAGAAAAGTCTGAGCTCAAAGACAGCATAAGTCCTTTCGCCAAACAAAGCAGCCTGGTGTATCTAGCTCCCATTCTATGCCAGTTCCACACCAGGCCCTCAACTTGTATCACCGCATCCAACCTTCATAACAGCCTTCCCAGGGGGCGTCATGTTCCAGTTTTATGGATGAGGAAACTGAGGGTCAGAGAAGCTCAGTAACCTGGCTGAGGCTGCACAGCAGAGGGTTAGAGCCTTGGCCTCCTCTGGCTTCTGGGCAACGTGTTCTTCCCAGCACCTGTAGGTGCGGGTTAAGAAAAAGCCTGAAATCACTGAGAGAGGGAAAATATGCCTTTATCCAAATAAGTGGAACAAACTTTTTGAACACAATGTGCCTGGAAACATTTTAACACTGTGTCTACAGGTCTATGCTGGGTACTTTGTCTTTTTTTTTCATTTGATCCTCACAACAGCCATTTAAGATACATGTTATCATTCCCATTTTACAGAGGAGAAAACTGAGATGCAGGGAAATCAATGAACACACTCAGAATCAGAAAGCAAGCAAGTGAAGGAAGCAGAATTGGGACCCAGGTCTTCCCGATCCAACAGCTCCTTCAGCCCAGGGAAGTACCTGTTCTGTGGTTCCTGTGGTGACAGTGCACCCCCTCACTCACGGAGACCCCCTCGTCCAGGGACAGGGGGAGGTGGGGAAGACAAGCCACAGCTTGTTGTGTATTCTTGATGCAGGCTTGGATCCTAGCACTGCTGCTTCCCAGGCATGTTGCCCGTGCAAGTTACCCACCTCTCTGGGTCTCTCAGCCAGTTTTCCTGGCTGTAAAATGGGTTCAGGAGAGAATCTTCTTGTAAATACAGGATGCTTTGTTAGAATGAGTGAGGAGGCAAAGTTCCGTCTCGGCCCTTGTTGGTTTTCTACATGGCACGTACCTCACTGCTTCACTCTTTCACTTAATTGTTTATTTGAGGGGTTTTTACCCCATCTCCTTCACCTAGACATGAGCCCCATGAAGGTAGGACCACATCTGTTGATTCACTTGTCTTCCCAGGTCTCAGCCTGGGGCCAGGCCCATAGTAGGTGCTCAATGAAATGTTGTGAATGAATGAGTGGATGTGTAAACTCCCTGGCACACAGTAGGTGCTCAGCCAGCAGTGGACATTTGTCTGTATTCTCTGAATCCCTCAGAAACCTGCACACACCCCAGGTGACCTTCCACTTGACTCTCCTGGCATCTCTCCCTACCCTGTTTCCCCTTCACCCTCAGCAAGCCTCCTGCCCCACCCAGGGGAGCGTTTAAAAGCAGCCACAGGACACTGGCCAGTGTCCCCGAGTTTGTTTACAAGTTGCTGAAGTGAGTCCTGAGCACTGCAGAGGCCCCATTATCAGGCCATTCTTTACTCTTCTGGTGACCCCGCGGCCCAAGCTTACACAGGGGTCCTGGATAGAGCCTGGACTCAAGGTCTGGCCTGTCTAACATACTCCCATCTACCTGGACACAGCCACCTCCTTGTGGTCTGAGGCCACACCTGGGGGCCTCCACTGCAGCCCACCCTTTTCCCCTGACAGTCCCTTCTCTTCTCCAAGAAGAACACCCAGGACCTTTACTTGGCACCCCATGCTCCCCCCCATCCCAACCTGGCTTCTCATCAATCCCCTCACACCCCATCCCTCTCTCCTATGCGCCCAATGTTCGGCTCCCTCTGGCTGTGTGGGGTCCTGAACTGAACACGTTCAGACTTTTATTCAGCATCCACTGTGTGGCCAGCACCTACACTTGAGTTGCCTACCCCTGAGGGAGCATCCTCCCCCTTAACCCTGAGGTGCCCAAAGTCTCAGAGTCTTGCAAGGTCTTCCCATTCCTCAAACACACCAAGCACATTTCTGCCTTAGGACCTTTGCACTTCCTGCTCCCTCCGTCTGGAAGTCTTTTCTCTCACATATATGAATGACTTGTATGTTGACTGGGTGTCTGGGCAAGATGATAATGTAGGTCCCTAAAATCCTATGATTCTGACATCTGACATTAGGTTTTATAGTTTAAGATTCTATTAAAGAGTCTAAAACTCAGTAACATAAGATTCTAACTTTTGATAATTTCCAGGTTCTAAGATGCTGAGATTCTCATGAATGACTCTGCCACTGGAGAAAAACCCATCAGAATCTCCCATCAGCTAGGAGTGGGTTTTCCCTCTTCCTGGGTTCCCCACTCAGCCCTGTAAGGCACCACGGGAATGTAGTTCTTGTGGCTTAGACACAGTAAATCTATTCTGCATTTTTAGCACCATATGCTCACCTTGTCTCATAGTTTGGTCTTCTGCATAAATATTAGAAGATGATGAATCTTTGCAGATTTTCTGTGTGTAGAGGACCTACGTCTTCCGGGAAAGGATTTTGATGCCAGGAACTGTTCTTGCACTCACTGCAAGGCAGACTGGTGCTGGGCCACAACGAGCCCAGAAGAGGGACAAGCGTTCCTGTTTTTGAAGAAGGGACTAAGCAGGGCCCTTTGTCTGCAGAGGCTACAGGCTGTGGTGGGGAGACGCCAGCAGGGCACTTCCCTTCAGGTTGGGGCCGTACATTTTGAAAGCAAAGAACTAGCTTGCGTTGGAGATATTACTTCCCCATTTTAAAGAAGAGAAAACCGTAACCCAGACAGCTTTTGCAAGTTGCCCGGAGCTGCAGACATAGCTAGAAGATAGCAGTTAGGTAAATTTTAACCCCTCTCCAGGCTGTAAAGCTCATCTAGAGGGAGTTCAGGAGAAGCCATTCAGAAGCTGAAGCTGTAAATGTGCCCACTCCCCTCATCAATGCCAATTACACCTTCCTACAAACACTCTTCTTTATGTCACATAAGCGCATCATTCCCATTTAATCAATCCGTAATGTTAATTAAACGTGGGTTGATTATCAAGGGATGCATTTAGGCACCATGTAATTAACTCACAATAACACAGGAGGCAAACATGGGATCTCATGAATACAGTAACCTTGCAAGCATCATGTGAAGCTCTTCTTTGCAGCCCTTGCACTTTGAGCCTTAAACACTATTGCCCAGTTCTAATCTATCAGCAAACCATACAAAATTGATGGAAAATTTAACTTAATTGCCCACAGTGAGAGGTGAGTTTGACTCAGGCCAAGGGTTCTGTGGTGCGGCTTAGGTGAGCCTGGAATGAGGAAGAACTCTGTAAAGGAAGCACCAGCCACACAGAACCCTCTGGGGTCATTGTACCACAAATGGCGCTCATGGGATCTCCGTCCCAGCCAGAGTTCAGGCCATCCTTGCTCACCTGCTCATCTGCACTGTGGCCCCAGCTTGCCATCTTGCTGGCTCCAATCTGCCCTCTGCCCTAGCCACGTGATTGTTATAAACTCATAACCTCCTGAAGACCTGCCATGGCTCTCTATTCCCTAAAAATGCCTTTGCCTGGCATTCAAGCCCTTCACGATGAGGACTCACCCCTCTCTCCATCCCTTCTCCCTTCTCGTACCACACTTGGCTCTGGCCACACTGAGTTATTGTACCAATTTCCTGCACTGAGGTCTGCCAGGCCTACAGGCTTTTGCTCGTCTCTGCTCTTTTGCCCTCCCCTTGTCATTCCCCTGGCCAGTTCATGTTCACCATTAAACCCAACTTGCTTTACCTCCTCCAGGAAGCCTTCCCAGATAACCCCAAACTGTTCCTTCTTTTAGGACTTGAATCAGTTATCTATTACCACGGTTAGATTGCCTAACACAAACCATAGAACCTCACTGACTAACGTCAAACACATTTCTGCTCACTTCTTTGGGATCAGCTGTGGGTTGGCTAGGTAGCCGGATGATCTTGGCTGACTCACAAAAAAGCCTAGGGGAGAGGTGTTCATGGTTGTTGGCTGATCAATGTAGGCTGACCTTGACTGGGGTGACCAGAGCAACCTGGCTCTGCTCCACATGTCTCGCATCCTCTAGAAGGTCAGTCCAGGCATGCTCTCATAGCAATGGTAGAGACGCAAGAGGCAGCCTCAGCACACAGCCTGGATCTGTATCACAGTAGCTTTCACATCTGCTGACATCCCCCTGCCAAAAGCAAGCCATATGGGGGAGCCATATGCTTTCTGTCAAGGGATGGGACAGGCGCCCATCCACAGTGGAAGGGCGCTACAAAGTTACATGGCAAAGGGTGCTGAGGCAGAGAAGGAATGAGGAACGGGGGCCAGCAACACACTCTACCACGGAGCATTGTGCAGGCGTCTTTCAGAGCTCTCAAGACACTGCAAAGTAGCGACATCTTAATTTTTTTTAAACAGCTTCACCGCAGTACGGTTGACGTACAACAAACTGTGCATATTTCATGCATCGATTTTGATGAATTTGACATATGTATATACCCATGAAATCACCACCATAATCAAGATACTAAACATGCCTGTCTTAATCCTTTTGCGCTGCTATAACAAAAATACCACAGACAAGTGGCTTTAACAACAAACATTTATTTCTCACCTTCTGGAGACTGGACAGTCCAAGATGAAGATGCTGTGGGATTGGTGTCTTGTGAGGCCCCACTTCCCGGTTCATAGACACCGTCTTCTCATTGCTGTGTCCTCATGTGGCAGAAGGGAGAAGGAGCTCCCTGGGGCCTCTTTTTTTCCTTCCAGTTTTATTGAGATATAATTGACTTACAGCACTGTATAAGTTTAAGATGTACAGCGTAATGATTTGATTTACGTACATCATGATGTGATTATCACAATAAGTTTAATGAGCATCCATCATCTCGTATAGATACATTAAAGAAATAGAAAAAATGTTTCCTTGTGATGAGAACTCTTGGGTTTTACTCTCTTTACAACTTACACATATAACATACAGCAGTCTTAATTATATTTATTATGTTGTACATTACATCTCCAGTATTTATTTATCTTATAACTGGAAGTTTGTGCCTTTTGTCTGCCATCTTCCAATTCTCACCCTCCACCTCTGGTAACCATAAATCTGGTCTCTTTTTCTATGAGTTTGTTTCTTTTTGAAGTATAACTGACCTACAATAATATGTTTGTTCCTGTTACACAACATAGTGACTTGTATTTCTATACATTTCAAACTGATCACCATGATGAGTCTAGTTACATGTTACCACACAAAGATATTACATAATTATTAAATATATTCCCTACACTGTATATTTCATGCCTATAACATTTATTTTGCAACTGGAAGTTTGTACCTCTTAATCTCCCTCCCCCATTTATTTCCTCCCCCCACCCTCTTCTCCTCTGGCAATCACCTGTTTGTTCTCTGTATCTATAACAGTTTCTGTTGCTATATTTGTTCATTTGGTTTGTATTTTAGATTTCACATATAAGTGAAATAATACAGTATTTATCTTTCTCAGTCTGACTTATTTGACTTAGCATAATACCCTCTAGGTCCATCCGTATTGTCGCAAATGGCAAGATTTCATTCTTTTTTATGGCTGAGTGATATTCCACTGTCTATATATATGTCACATCTTCTTTATCAACTCATTGGCTAATGGGCACTTGGGTAGCTTACATATCCTGGCTACTGCAATTAATGTTGCAATGAGCATAGTGGTGTATGTATCTTTTCAAATTAGTGTTTTTATTTTCTTCAGATAAATACCCAGGAGTGGGATTGCTGGACCACATGGTAGCTCCATTTTTAATTTTTTAAGGAAACTGCAAACTGTTTTCCATAGTGGCTGCATCAATTTACATTCCCATCAACGGTGCATGAGGGTGCCCTTTTTTCCACATCCTTGCCAACACTTTTTATCTGTTGTCTTTTTGATAACAGACATTCTAACAGGTGTGAAGTGATACTTCATTTCATTGTGGTTTTGATTTACCTCAAAATTCATGAATAACAATGATTAGCGATGTTGAGCATATTTTCATGTGCCTGTTGAATACCTGTATGTCTTCTTTGGAAAAAAAATATCTATTTCTCCTCCCATTTTTTAATTGGGTTGTTCCTTTTTTTGATGTTGAGTTGTGTGAGTTCTTTGAATATTTTGGACATTAACCCCTTGTTGGATACATTGTTTGCAAATTCTTCTCTCATTCAGTAAGTGGACTTTTCATTTTGCTGATAGTTTTCTTCCCTGTGTGGAAGCTTTTTAGTTTGATGTAGTCCCATTTGATTAGTTTTGCTTTTGTTTCCCTTGACCAAGAAGAAATTTGCAAAAAAATATTACTAAGACCAATGTCAAAGAGCTCACTGCCTAAGTTTTCTTCTAGAAGATTTATGGCTTTAGGTCTTACATTTAGGCCTTTAATCCATTTTTTTAAATTTATTTTTGTACATGGTATGAGAGAATAGTCCAGTTTGATTCCTTTTCATGTAGCTGTCCAGTTTTCCCAACACAATTTATTGAAGAGGCTGTCTTTTCCCCATTGTGTGTGTGTATATATATATATATATATATATATATTTTTTTTTTTTTTTTTTTTTTGCGGTACACGGGCCTCTCACTGTTATGGCTTCTCCCGTTGCGGAGCACAGACTCTGGATGCGCAGGCCCAGCGGCCATGGCTCACGTGCTCAGCCGCTCCGTGGCATATGGGATCCTCCCGGACCGGGGCACGAATCCGTGTCCCCTGCATCGGCAGGCGGACTCCGAACCACTGCACCACCAGGGATGCCCCTTCCCATTGTATATTCTCGTCAAAAAATTAATCAACCATGTAAGTGTGTGTTCTTTTCTGGGCTCTTTATTCTGTTCCATTGATCTATGTGTCTGTTTTGGGGCGAATACCATGCTGTTTTAGTGACTGTAGCTTTGTAGTATAGTTCAATATCAGGGTGTGTGATACTTCCAGCTTTGTTCTTCTTTCTTAAGATTGTTTTGGCTATTCAGGGTATTTTGTGTTTCCATACACATTTAGAATTATTTGTTGATTTGAATTTTTAGTCCATTTACATTTAAATTAATTATTGATAGGTATGTACTTATTGCCATTTTGTTAATTGTTTTGGGTTGTTTTTTTTAAACATCTTTATTGGACTATAATTGCTTTACAATGGCATTATAGTTTCTGCTTTATAACAAACTGAATCAGCTATACATATACATATATCCCCATATCTCCTTCCTCTTTTTTTCCCTTCTTCTTTTGTTCTCTTCCCTTGTGATTTAGTGACTGTCTTTAGTGTTATGTTTGGATTCCTTTTTTTTCTTTCTTTTGGCTGTGCCCTGTGCAGGGATCTTAATTCCCTGAACAGAGATTGAACCCAGGCCCTCAGCAATGAAAGTGCAGAGTCCTAAGCACTGGACCACCAGGGAATTCCTGATCCATTCTCTCTTTTTGTGTGTGTATCTATTACAGATTTTTGTTTGCCAAATGCATTTTAACAACTTAATTTTATTCACCACCCCGACATGTTTACTGTTTTTGACATTATATTTTACATCTCTTTGTTTTGTGTATCCCTTAACTACTTATTTTGGATATAGATGATTTTACTACTTTTGTCTTTTAATCTTCCTACTAGATATGTATGTAGATGATTTACTCCCTTTACTGCATATTTGCCTTTACGAAGGAGATTTTTCCTTTTGCAATTTTCGTGTTTCCTTTTGTGGTCTTTTCTTTTTCACTTAGAGAAGTTCCTTTAACATTTCTTGTAAAGTTGGTTTGGTGGTGCCGAACTCTTTTAGCTTTTGCTTATCTGTAAAACTTTTGATTTCTCCAACAAATCTCAGTGAAAGCCTTACTGGGTAGAGTATTCTTGGTTGTAGGTGTTTTTCCTTTCATTACTTTAAATATATCATGCCACTCCTTTCTGGCCTGCAGAATTTCCACTGAAAAATCAGCTGGTAGCCTATGGGAGTTCTTTTGTATGTAACCTGTTGTTTTCCCCTTTTTGCTTTTAATGTTCTCTTTTTAGCTTTAATTTTTGCCATTTTAATTACAATGTGTCTTGGTATGGTCCTCTTTGGGTTGATCCTGTTTGGGACTCTCTGTGCTTCCTGGGCCTGGATGTCTTTTTCCTTTCTCAGGTTAGGCAAATTATCAGCTATTATATTTTCAAATATGTTATTGGCCCCTTTCTCTCACTCTTCTCCTTCTGGGACCCCTATATGTAAATGTTAATATGTTTGATGCTGTCCCAGAAGTCTCTTATACTGTCCTCGTTTCCTTCCCACCCCCCTTTTTTTTTCTGTTCTGCTTCAGTGATTTCCACTACGCTGTCTTCCAGTTCACTGATTCATCCCACTGTATCATCTAACCTACTGTTAAATCCTTTTAAGGTATTATTCATTTCAGTTATTGTACTCTTCATCTTTATTTGGTTCTTCTTTGTATTTCCTAATTTTTTGTTAAAAACTTCTAACTTCTCACTCTGTTCATTCAATCTTCTCCTGAGTTCTCTGAACATCTTTACAATCACTACCTTGAACTTTTCTTTGGGTTGCCTATCTCCACTTCCCTTAGTTCTTCTTCTGGGGTTTTATCTTGTTCCTTCATTTGGAATATATTTCTGTGTTGTCTCATTTTGCCTAATTTGCTGTTTTTATTTGTATGTATTCAGTATGTTGGTTATGTTTCCCAACCTTGGAGAAGTAGCCTTTTGTAGGCGATGTCCTATGCATCCCAACAGTGCACTCCCCTTTGGTCACCAGAGCTATATGTTCCAGGTGTGCCTCTATATGGACTGTTTGGGTTCTTTTGTTGTGGAAGGCTGACTACTATGGGTGGTATGGTAGATGTGGCTGGCTCCTGGTCTAGTTGGTTGCCAGGCTCTGACTTGTGTTGAGGCTGCCACCTGCTGGTTGTTTGGTCTAAGTCACCAGGTGACTGGCTGTGGAGTCACAGCAGGTCCTGGGGCTAGTGCTGGCCCACTGGTGGGCAGAACCACGTTCTTGAGTGGGTAGTTGGACCAGGGTTCCCATATCTGGAGTCAGTCTGCTGGCAATCAGGGCCAGTTCCTGACGTGGCTGGCTGTGGGATCTGGGGTGTCCCAAATCTGGTGTTGGCCTTCTAGTGAAAGGGGCAGGATCCTGGTGTGTCTGGCTGAGGGGTCAAAGGTGTCACAGAGCTGGTGTTGGCCTGTTGCTGAGTGAGGCTGGGGCCCAGAGGGTCCAGGGCTAATGTCAGCTTGTTCGTGAGTGGGGCCTGGGTCCAGGGGATTCCCAGGGCTAGTGCTGGCTCACTGATTGGTGGAAGCAGGTCCCCGGTTTCTGGCTACAGGCTTCCCAGTGGTCCTGGAGCTATTATTGGCCAACTGGTTGGCTGGGTCATTTTCTGACCTGGCTGGCTGGGGAAGTAGGGGGTCCAGGGTGTCCCTAAGGTGGTATTAGCCCCCTAGTGTGTGGGGCTGCATCCTGGGGTTTCTGGCTGAGGAGCTCAGGTGGTCCTGGAGCTGGAGCCAGGCTGCTGGTGTGTAGACTGGTTCTTGACATGGTAGGCTATGGGGCTGTGATGGTCCTGGGGCTGTTGGCCACCTGCTGGTGGGGGTGGCTGGGGCTCAGGTGTATCCCGGGGCTGGTGTCTATTCTCTGGTGGGTGAAGCTGAGTTCTGGAGCTAGTGCCGGCTCACTGGTGGGTGGATCCAGGTCCTAGGGTCTCTGGCTGCAGGGCCCTGGTTGTCCTGGAGTTGGTATGTTGGCCCACTGGTGGGCAGGGCTGGGTCCCAGGGTGTCCTTGGGCTGGTGCCTACACACTGGTGAGTGAAGCTAGTCCCACAGCTAGTGCAGGTCAACTGGTGGGTGGAGCTGAGTCCCAGGGTGTCTGGCTGCAGGGCCCTGGGTGTTCTGGGGCTAATGCCTGTGCACTGGTGTATAGGGCTTGGTTCTGGACCCTCTCTTGGACAGGGCAAGGTCCCACAGTGGCTCTGGGCTCAGGGGGTCTTAAGTCATCAAGCCTGCTGGAGAATGGGGCTATGTCTCCATCCAGCTACTTGCTTGACCTGAGGCATTCCAGTACTGGTGCCAACAGGCTGGTAGGCAGGACCAGGTCCCAGCATTAATAAACTAGATGGAAGATTCCAAAACGGCACTTGACAACACCAGTGTGGTAAGAATGAGCTCCCCAAAATAGCTGCCATCAGCGTCTGTGTCCCCAGGGTGAGCTCCAATTGTCTCCTGCCTCTGTGGGAGACTCTCCAAGATTAGCAGGTAAGTCTGACCCTGGCTCCTTTAAAATTACTCTTCTACCCTGTGTTCTGGAGTGTGTGAGATTTTGTGTGGAGTCTCTGTTTACCACAGCCCTCTGACTCTCCATAAAGTAAGACTTGCTGGCCCCAAAGCCAAATGCTCTAGGGGCTCTTCTGCCCAGTGCAGGACCCTCAGGCAAGGCAGTCCAATGTGGGACTTGGACCACTTGCTCCTTGGGGAGAACCTCTGCAATTGTACTTATCCCCCCACTTGTGAGTCTTGATGTGAATCTTGATTACCTTGTCTCTGCCCCTCCTACCTAGCTCATTGTGGTTCCTTCTTTTTTTTTTTTTTTTTTTGCGGTACGTGGGCCTCTCACTGTTGAGGCCTCTCCCGTTGCGGAGCACAGGCTCCAGACGCGCAGGCTCAGGGACCATGGCTCACAGGCCCAGCTGCTCCGCGGCATGTGGGATCTTCCCGGACCAGGGCACGAACCTGCGTCCCCTGCATCGGCAGGCAGACTCTCAACCACTGCTCCACCAGGGAAGCCTGTGTTTCCTTCTTTATATCTTTAGTTGTAGAAGGTCTTTTCTGCTAGTCTTATGGCCTTTTTCATTGGTGGTTTCTCTGTAAATAGTTATAATTTTGGTGTGCCTATGGGAGGAGGTGAGCTCAGAGTCTTCCTACTTCATCATCTTGGCTACCTGGGACCTTTTTTATAAAGGCACTAACCCCATTCATGAGGGCTCCACCCTTATGACCTAATCAAGCAAAGACCTCCCACCTCCTAATACCATTACATTGGTTACAACATAGGAATTTGTGAGGGAACACAGACTTCTGTCCATAGCAATACCCATCACCCTCACATGACTCTGATCTTTTGTAATCTCTCCCTCCCATTTGTCATCCCCACACCTAGTCTCCTGCCCTAGGCAACAATCAAACTGCTTTCTGTTACTATTGATTAGTTTTCCTTTTCTAGACTTTTATCTAGTGGAATCATACAGGATGTGCTCTTACTTGTCTGGCTTCTTTTAGTCAGTATAGTTATATTGAGATTCATCAATGTTGTATATATTAATATTTAATTCCTTTTTATTGCTGAAGAGTATCTCATTGTATGGATAGACCACAATTTGTTTATCTATTCACCTACTGATGAACATTATTTTTTTCCTTCTAGTTCATGGCTATTACAAATAAAGCTTCTATGAATGTCTGTGCCTAAGCATTTGTACAGATGAATGCTTTCTTCTCCCTTGGGTAAATACTTTGGAGTGAAATGATCAAATCATATGGTGGTATATGTTCAACTTTTTAAGAAACTGTCATACTGTTTTCCAAAGTGTCTATACTCTTCGGCATCCCCGCCAGCAGTGCGGGCAAGTTCCAGTTGCTCCTCATCCTCTCCAGCACTTGATATTATCAGTTATTTTTCCATCCTAGTGGGGGTGAACTGGTATCTCACTGTGGTTTCATTCTGCATTTCTCTAATAACTAACAATGTCAAGTATCTTTTCATGTGCTCATCAGCTATCCCTATCTCTTCTTGCTGTAGTGTCTGCTCAAAGAAGATCTTTTTTTTTTCAAATTAATTAATTTTTATTTTTGGCTGTGTTGGGTCTTCGTTTCTGTGCAAGTGCTTTCTCTAGTTGCGGAGAGCGGGGACCACTCTTCATCGTGGTGCGCGGGCCTCTCACTATCGCAGCCTCTCTTGTTGCGGAGCACAGGCTCCAGACGCGCAGGCTCAGTAGTTGTGGCTCACGGGCCTAGTTGCTCCGCGGCATGTGGGATGCTCCCAAACCGGGGCTCGAACCCGTGTCCCCTGCATTAGCAGGCAGATTCTCAACCACTGTGCCACCAGGGAAGCCCAAAGAAGATCTTTTTTAATTGGGTACTTTGTTTTGTTAGTATTGACTTTGGGGAGTTCTTCATATGTTCTGGATACAGACCTTTATCAGATATGTATTTGGCAAATATTTTCTCATGGTCTGTGGCTTGTCACGGGTGACACTCTTAAACACATTGATCCCCTTTTGCCCCAACAATCATGACTAAGAGCTTGACCAAGGAAGCCAGTGCTGATAGAACATATCAGCGTCTGATTCATTCCCTTCATAAAAATAAAGTTATTGCCAAAAATTAACATGGAAAGCCTCATCAAATCCATCTTCCTGCCCCAGATTACCCTGACTCTGGGAATGTCATCCTACAAATCATGGTCACAGTTGGAGGCAGGTGTGGCAGGTGTGAGGGAGATTAGATCCTTTGCCCAGCATCATTTTCCTGATCCAAGATCGCCCCCTAATGGGCCAGGCTCATCCCGCTGCTAAGCTCAGCCCCCTTGGAGCTCTGGGAGGCACTAGAAGAGAGATAAATGGAAGCGTCACCTTCAGCTCCCAAGTTTCTGATGAAAACAAGTGTTTTCATTCACTAGGCAAATATCTCAGTGGAGGTGGATGGAAAGAGAGCCGCGACTGAGGAGAGTCAATTTCTTCTCCTCCAGACGAGGCTGCTGAGGGTGGGATGATGGGGTGAAGGTAGGGACGAAGGAAAAGGCTGTGCACACACAGGGCATAACTCCCATGACCCATGTCCCATCCCGGGCCTGCATTTCCTGACGGCACCCTTTCCTTGAATATGCTAATAACTCACCCCCAGCCAGAACCCCTGAGTACGGGATGTCCAGCCCTGTCCTCCAGGCCACAAGGATTCCTGGTGTTGGAAAGTGGGCCCCTGGTACCCCTTGTTCTGGGGTCCAGATCTACTCCTTGGCCCTCCACACCCTCTTCTGCCTGCCTGGTCTCCTGCAGCCACCACCTTTTCTCTGCCTCATGTCACCCAAGCCTAGGAAATCTGCCGGCCTCCTCCATTCCCCACAGGACCACTAAGAGGAGGCTGTTACCCGTGCAGACACCGCAGAAGGTTAGGACGCAGTGCAGGGAATCACAGCACGGGAAGGGGACAAACGCCCCTGCCCCCAGGTTCTGGAAATCTCCCTGGCCGGCTGCTCCCTTCTTTGGCCCCCAGCCTGTTGCTCTGGTGCTAAGCCCCGAACTCTTTAGGATCCCTCTCTACACCCCAAATGCCATATTCTCCAGACCCTTCCCTCTCAGGCTGTTAGGGTCTCACGCCGATTTCACAGTGTTGCTAAGAACTGTGTTAAGTTCTGGGTACCGAGTCCTGCCTCTGCACATTCCTAAAGGCCCAGAAGCAGCTTTCTTTTCCCCAAGAGAAGAATCATCTGCCCCAGACACTGGAGACTCCATTCCAAGCAGCGTAAAGAAGCCCTGAAGCCCAGTTCCAAATCCCGACCAAACCAACTACTACCTGGGGGCCTTGGACAAGCTCCTTAACCAGCTGTGCCTCAGTTTCCCCACTTATAAAGGGGGGAAATCGTAGTCTATAGGCCATAGAGTTTTTGAGAGGATTAAGTGATTTAAAACCTTTAATGGGTTTAGAATAGTGCCTGCCACACACTAAATGCTCAATTAATGTGAGCTACCTCACACATGCTACCTCCTACCTGTCCCCACAAATGACCTGCTCTAAGTGCATCCAGGGCTGGACCCCTTTCTCTGTCAATGGGCCCTGGGAGGGGGGAGAGAAGCGAAAGATGAATGTCTGTGCCCCAGCCAAGGAAGCCTCAGAAGTGCAGGGAGGAGAGAGCCGTGCTTCTGCACGCACAAGGGAACTTGTAAAGCACCTTCTGAGGCTGTGATTGCCGAGGCAAGGCCAGGTTGGGCTGAAATGTCGTCCATGGAGGCATGAGGGGCAGAGGTGACACAGGAAGGCAGGCAGAGGGTCCCATGGCTGGGGACACATCCTTTGGAGGTTGAATCTATACAAGAGTGTACACTTCTGGAAATTAATCACAGAGTGGATAAAGGTAACTCATACACTCACCTGTTCTGTTCTTTGTTTATTCAACATATATTTCATTGAACATCTACATGTGCCAGGATCTGGGTTCACACAGGGGATACATTGTTGAACAAGGCAGAAACAATTTCTGTCTTCAGGAAACTTATAGTCTAAGATCTAAGAAGACAGACATCAAACAAGTACAGATTTGATTATTTAATGGAAGGGCTCATGTCCCATATGGGGGCAGGAGACAAAGGCAGAAGAGGCTTCTCAGTGGAGATACAAAGATAAGAGTTATCTGGATAAATTGTGAAGAGAGAGAGAAAAAAAAATGAGGCAGAAGAACCGGTATGTGCAGAGGCCTGGAGAGGAGATGGGGCCTGGCCCGTATGAGGAACTGTGTGGAGAGCTGGGTGGCTCGAGGGTGGTGACCAAGAGGGATGAGGCCCAGGATGTAGTCAAAAGGGGCCACTGCCACACAGGGCCACTGCCACACAGGCCACTGCCCAGTCAGGCCCAACATCTCTGGCAATGACATAATCAGTAAACCTGCCACAAAACCCAGACCTCAGAGGCCCCTCACTGTCTCCACACAGACGGGGACGCCAGACACACCAATGAGAGTCACATTTTTCAAAAATCCCAGCAACTAGATCCTGTTCCTGTGACCTGCCATGTAGTAACACACAAGAAACATTCTTAAGAGACTGATAACGTCTAAATTATAAAGGGCAAAGTCACAAGCCCAAGGCTTTCTTAGGACATTATTTTCCCTGCTGGTGTTGGAATATCCCTCTGAGATTTCAACGTCATAGCTGGATCAGGGGGGCGGGGCTCCATCTCTCTGTGCCGCTCACTGGATGATTTATGATCCCACAGGGTAGCAGGATAGAGCAGACACCTGTTCGCATCTCCCAACACTGAGCACAGACTTCCAGGAAAGCCCAGCCAGTTCTGGAAGAGTTCATTGACAATTCACGCTGATTTTGAAATGCCAGCTTTCCCAAATTGGGTTCAGGGGAACGCAAGTTCTGGGTGGTAGTAACTGATTTCAAGAATGAAGACTTATCATTAGTCTGAGGAATGTTATACACAAAACACATTAGTGCACAAAATGCTAGGAGAGTCCTACAGTGATGGAAAATCCCACAGTTGCAAAGAAAGTTTCAAAGCAGCAGCTAAGATCTACTCTCACAGTCCTTTCATAAAAGAAAGAAAAGTTCAACCGAAAGAATGGCAGTATTTCATCATAAAAAATAGGCCTTTCCAAAAAGAATAAATGGCAACAACCTTATACCGACAGACTACCTTGACCTGATTTTTCTCATTTCGCTGAGAGCCTGTGACAATTTCATCCCAGGCTGCCCTGCCATCGGGTTCAGGTCTGTGCACTGGCCCAGTCAGGACTGCAGGGACCCTCGGCCACTGTTCCCTCCAGAACCCAAGTGGCCAGCGTGAGGCTTTTACTCCATGGGCTTAATATCACCCCCTCCACACAGGTCCTGCCCAGATCTGCCCCTCCCTCATCTGTGCCGGGCTTGGGATTCTGGCCCTTCCAGCCCCAGGCCTAGGATCCATGTGGCAAAGGCAGAGCTGAAAGAGCATCAACCACGGGTCAGGAGAGCGGGTCCTGGTCCCTGTTCTATCAGTGACCCTGGGCAGGTCACATCACCACTCAACCTCAGTTTCCCCAACTGTACCTGGAAGGGTTGGACTGAATCATCTCCTAGCTCCTCCCTACTTTGCTGGCCCAGCAATCGATGACTCTGTGCAGGGAGACCTTGCTCAGATCTTCGTGGGAAAATGGCACACGTTCTGGCAAGACAGTCTCTCCACAGGAGGTGAGAAGGGAGAACAGACGTTGGCCTGCTTATGAACTGAGAACACCAGGACCAGAATCAGAAACACACAGCCTCGTACTGGTCAGCGCTGGCCTGGCTGCGGAGGGCGCTGGCTCCCAGTGTGAGCAGAGCAGGCTGAAACCTGGAGCCAAACACAGGTGCCCTCCTTGGAGATGCGGGTTTTAGGATTAACTAAGCCAGCGAGAAGGAGAGAAGCCTCTCCTGCATGACAGAACCTTGGGGGAGATGGGCCAGCCAGGAGGGTGCTGACGCCTAATGACAGGAGAGAGGACGTGGGAATAGAGAGCAGGGAAGGGGGACTGTCACCACCACCACCACCACCATCATCATAATCATCATCAGAGTAACAGCTAGGAAATATCGTGAGCCTACTATGTGCCCTCCTCCTTCTCAGTGCTCTGTAAGCAGCAAGCCCAGGGCCCAGCGCACAGTGGGCCTCCATGAGGCTGGGTGGATTAATCCATGATTGCCAGTGATGTCTATTTTTGCTCTTGCTGAAACAGCATCTCCTCACATTTCTGCAGTTCACAGCCCAGCTCTTGGCAAACTTCTAAGATGAGATTAAAAGAAAAAGTGGACAGGGTGCCCACATTCCCCAAGGCAGAAGTATCATTCAGCAAGGCCCCCACTGCTGTGACACAAGGCCCTCCCTTCAGGCCACTGGGGCCAGTTGGCATCTTTATGCCCTGAACCCAGCTATAAGGCAGGAGTCTCTGAAAGGTCTAGAATTAATCCTGCCTGTGCGTTCCTGCCGTTCTCAGGCACTTCGCAGGCCCCAACAGTGACAATAGCTCTGTTTCCATCAAGGTCCAGCTGTTTTAATGGAGACTTTAAATACCCCTCTGCTGCTAAGAAATTTATGTCCTGCAGAGACGTGTGTGGCTGGAAACAGACATTTTAGAGAGGTTCAAGGCCCGGTGGCTTTTGGAAAATGAGCACAAAATGCCCTCCCCTTCCCTCCATCCCTTGAGACATCAGTTTCCAGTGACTCCGCAGATGTCACCACAGAGCACCGGGCCGTGTGCAGGGCTCTGGGCGCAGAGACAAAGCTTGGTCATGTTCTGTGCTTGAGGAGGTCATGGTCAAATGGGAGAGGCTGACCGCCAGCAACACACACCGTCCCACCTACGGAGTGCCAGACTAGAGGGCACAGCAATGGCTGTCACTCCACGAGCACCTCCTGTCTCCACTTCTTCACGTTAATGCCTCGTATGTGCTGGAGACCAGGCGATTCATAGATGTTGTCGCCAACCCTCACAACAACCCTCCCCTGCTACAAGGTTCGTTAATCATTCCCATTTTAGAGATGAGGACACAGGCTCAGAGAGGTTGAGGAACTCACTCAGAGTCACACAGCCAGGGAGGCAGTTTGAGTCAGTGTGTGCTCTGTGGAGAGCCAGCATCACTGCAGCTCTGCTCACCCATGCCCTCTCAGAAGAAGGCCAGGTCTGCTGGGATGGAGCAAAGGCAGGTGAGGTCACCTGACCCAGAGGGTCAGGATCCGGAAGGGGTGCTAGATTGCAGGTGCACTGTCTCCTGATTGTGGAGGTCGCCAAGGTGACCCACATTAGCCCAGGTGAGTTTGTCATCCTAGCCCAGCAGCCAAGCAAGACGCAGGATTTAGTTTCATCCTGTAAATTGAGATTGTTTGCACCTGCTGAGAACCCACCTCCCACTCCCCCTAACCCCCCACCAATGTTCTTCTCATTTTCCTTTGGAAATCATGCTCCTCACCCACCATCCACACGGTCTAGGTGCTTTGGCCAGCACCGAGCCCACCATGGCTCTAAGGGTGAATGCGTGACTCAACACTGGCCAATCCATGCCTTCAATTCCCCTGGACTTAGTGATTGGCTCAGAGATGAGCACATGACCCAAGTTAATCCAATCAGAGTTTGCCCTTGGACTTTGATTGAAACTAGCATAAATAAGGCTTTCCTTTCCTTTAAGCTTTCTGAGCTTGTCAGATGTAGGGCCAAAGTTGCTGTTGGCTGTCATAAGAAGCCTGTCTAAAAATGAACAAAAATGAACACAGTTGAACAAATCTCTGAAAGATGGAGTGAAAGAGGGATGGTCAAGGCAGAGAGAACATGAGCCCCCCTGTTTGTCTCCCTGCTGTACACCCAGTGCCAGAATGCTGCCTGCACAGACTGGGTGTGACAGCTGGAGCCCCAGGATCAAGGCAAACCTGAAGCCAGCAGCCCCCCGGATGTTCTAGCTTCAGGAGCCAATGCATTTCTTTTTCTGTCTCAACCAGTTTGTGATATATTTTTATCACCCACAACCCAATGAGACTTAATCCTCTTCTGTAGTCACCACTAGGAAACACAGTGCCTGGTGCATAATAGATGCTAAGTAAATATTTGTAAATGAAAGAAAAAATGAATAAACCTGGCCATCTCTCCTTCTCTGCTTCCCTCAGCCTCACCCCGTTCTCCCCACCCCCAGCTGTAGATTGCCTAACTGGGACCATCCCTCCAAGGACTGAAAAGGAGTTTTGATGAACAGTCAGCTGCTTTCCCCACTGCAGCAGTGTCTGCACATTGGGCCCTTACGGAGGTGATGTGAGGTAATGTGACCTGCCCAGGGAGTCACAGAAAGTTAGGAAGGGTGACGTCTGGAGCCAGGGCTTTCTGCCTCCCAGGCTAGTTCTCCAGACACTGCATCCTGGGGTCTCAGGGGGAGGGCGACAAGGTACTGTCTGGCATCTCCCAGAGGAGCAGGGACATAGGAACCCTTCGTTCCTTCATGGCTGCCTAACCATGTGTCACCCCAGGATGCCCAGAAGCTTGGCACCCTGCAGAGAACACCGAGGGCAGGTCAGGGAAGGGAGCTGAGTGCCAGAATGTCATCCCTCACATTCCCACTAGACGCTGAGCTTTAACAGAAACTATACCTTAATTTCCATCACCATAGAATGCATGCGTGCTGGACACATGAATGAATGAATGAAAAATACATCATTTCACATAAAGGAGAAGGAGTCCCAGAGAAGTCAAGTAATTTGTCCAAGGTCACAGAGCTTGAATGGAAGAACATGTCCAAACCCCAGCCTTCTGCCACTGAGGCCCATGCATGTCCTTCCTCCACCCCACCCGGCCCTGCAGAGCATGGGAGAGGAGTTAAGAAAGGAAGACGCCATCATAGGCTAGAGGTATCCAGGAGGGCTTCCTGGAGGAGGGGTATCCCTAGCTGGGCCCTGAAGGATAAACTGGAGAAGAACATTCAGGGAGGGAAGAGCAGCCCGCAGTTTGCTGCTTCTAGATCTCTAGGCCTCTGGGTCTGCAGTTCTCCATGAGAAGGTTCAAGGTCTTCCGTGAGAAGGTACCTGAAAACCTCTCTCCAGCGCAGGTGGAGCTGCATCCCAGGCAACTTCTGGGAGGTGGCCCCCAGGTAGGGGGTGGTGGGCAGGGCAGAGTCGGAGCTCCCGGGAACACTGCGTTCACTCGGTTTCTGTCCCAGGTTCTCCTGAATGGGAGCGAGGATGGCAGTGTCCTTGTCTGTCTGCTCTGAGAGGACAGTGGCCTCACAAGCACTCTGATGACGTTATATGCCATCAGCCAAGCAGCTCCACCAGACACACTCCCTGCAAAATGTCTCATCAGTCCAAGAGCTGCACTGCCGGCAGACTTTATGATTTCCCTTGCAAATTCCTCATTGAGCACATCCTGCAAAGGTAAGAATCCCTCCCATTTTGTCCACAATTGGGAAAATTAGTCCATTCCCCTCCCCGTTCTGCCTCTGAAGCCCATTTCCCTATAATGAGCCTGCAGAAGTAAAACAACATTACACAGGCATAAAAACATACAACAGTTCAGCTGCCACAGGGTATTCTTGGGACTATTTTGGGAGCCAGATGCCTGTGTTGGTGGGAGATTCATCCATTCTCTGCACAGGTGAGATTTCCAGACATAGGCCCGGGAGCTGAGTCAATGATTCTTTTAAATCTCAAATCCATTTTTTCCTCTTGTCTACACTCTCTGGTTGGCATGAGGCATTTGAGGATAACAGAACACCTCCTTAAATATATAAATACCCGAGGGACTTCCTTGGTGGTGCAGTGGTTAAGAGTCCGCCTGCCAATGCAGGGGACACGGGTTTGAGCCCTGGTCCGGGAAGATCCCACGTGCCGCGGAGCAACTAAGCCCATGCACCACAACTACTGAGCCTGTGCTCTAGAGCCCATGAGCCACAACTACTGAAGCCCACATGCCTAGAGCCCATGCTCCACAACAAGAGAAGCCACCGCAATGAGAAGCCTGCACACCACAACGAAGAGTAGCCCCCACTCGCTGCAACTAGAGAAAGCCCGCACGCAGCAACGAAGACCCAAGGTAGCCAAAAATAAATAAGTAAATAAATAAATTTATATATATATTTAAAAATCTCTTCTTATTAAGTATATATATATGTGTATATATGTGTATATATATATATATATATATATATATATATATATATATATACCCTAGACAACTCTCCTGCCTGACCCTCGTACCAGCCCAGTGATTGAGACATATTCCCCACCCATGGGGGTCTCTGAGACCTGCAGTGACAATATTCATTTATTTATTTAACACACTTGTTGAGTACCTACTGTGTGACAGCCACTGTGTTAGGAGAATCAAAGCTAAGCAAAAGCATCAGGGACCCTGTCCCGCAGAGCTCACAATCTAGAAAGGGAGACAAAGACTAATCTAGAATTGCACAAAAAATGTGTAAAATTACAGGTGCTCTAAAGGAGAGGCTCACAATGCTATGAATAGAGAAGTTCAAGATTTTCCCAGAGTAGATGAGCTTCCGTCTGTGATCTGAAGAATAAACCAATTATCAGGTGAGCTTGGGGCTGAGAAAGAGTGTTCAGACCAGGCAACAGCATGTGCAAAGGCCCAGTAGCTGGAGGGCTCTTGGCAACCAGGAAGAACTCCAAGACCTGTGTGATTGGAGGGCAGGAAGTGGGTGGGATCCTGGAGAGGGGACAGGAGCAAGATTGTGGAGGGCCTCAAATGCCACTCTCAGGATTTGGGTCTTCATCCCACCAGCAGGGGACCAGTGGAGGGTTGTAAGTATAGGGCAAAGGGCAGGAAGCAGGCTTGATGTGATTAGATCTGTTTCCAAATTAGTCCTCAGGCCACAGGAAGGTGAGTGAGGAGGGAGGGAGGCATGAGGACAGTATGACTTGAAGGCGGAGTACTCACCTAGCTGGCAGGGAGGAGGATAGCCTCCAGAGGAGGAGGAGATGGGAAACACCAGCAGCCACGTCTGCAGGATGTTCCCTCAGTCATTTGACACACATTTATTGAGCACCTACTACGTGCCTAGTCTTGAGGTTGGAGAGGGGTGCCAGGATGAATAAGAACAACTAAGTCACTGTCCTCAAGCATCTTACCAGGAAGAGGCAGATGTGTCCCTAAGGTGTCAGAGAAGGCCAGCTTCTGTCAGAAATGCATGGGAAGTTGTGATAATCCGCTGAATCTCTTATCAGAAGAGAAAGAAAAGACCTGCCAGGGCCATTTGGATAAAAACAAGAGAAACACAATCACTCCAAGTCAATTAAAGGGGTTTGGTGAAAGGGCAGAGAGTGGAGCCAGGCCTTTACAGGACTGACAGTCACCAAGCCCATGTCCCTCTCTTTCCTGTGCAGCTGTCAGAGCTCACCCAGCTCTGACAGGGCCTGTAGATACCACACCCAACTCTACTGCCAGAAGGAGGGTCTTGATCACATTCATTCATTCACTCATTAATAACAACAACCTTGGAAAAAGGTCCTCATGCCATGCTCTGCCTTGGCACTGCCTTCTCTTAGTCACACGCATTTATCCTAACACTCAAGTGTTAGGAGCTCAAGTGTCTCCTCCTCCAGGAAGCCCTCCCTGATACCCAGGGTTAGTCAGCCCCTCCCACTTTGTGCTTATGCTGCACCCTGGGAGTGTCTCCCGATTGCCATTTCTGACATACGTGCCAGTCTCCAGCCCCAGGGTCCTGTGAATGGGCAAGTTTCCAGAGGGCAGACAGGGATCCCCTTAATGATTTCCTCTGTTGTCTCCTCTGACCTGCTGGAGGCTCCAAGGTGAGGCAGGGTTGTGTCCCTCTCACCTCCTGTTGTTTCCTTGGAACTTAGAACACTGCGGGGCACAGAGCATGGTCAGAATGACTGTGTGGAAGAAAGAAGGGAAGGAGGAGAAGTAAAGTAAAGAAGGGCGAGAGGGAGGGAGAGAAGTGCAAAGGTACAGGTGAGGACAGGAGGCAGAGGAGAAACTTGGAAACTCACAGGCTGTGAGAGGGCAGGGAGGCAGAGAGCCTCGAACGTTAAAAATGGCCCCTCTCTGACCTATGACATTTCACTTAATCAGGAACAAATTACTCTGCACCTGGTAGATCTGAGCACTCTTCAGACTTTGCCCTCAGAAGAGCTTTCTGGAGTAAAACATTTCTCCAGAGACTTGTTTCATGCTGAACCACATACACCCAGATTCCATGGGTCAGAGAGAATCTCATCCCCTTGGCCTCTTGGAAGAGAGCAGAGGACCTGACCCAAGGCTGGTTTGGGTATCTGGTCTACCCAGCTGTGTGACCTCAGACAGGTCACTCCAAACTTCAGCCTGCCACCCTGAAAGGGCATGGACGACCAGAGTCTCACCCTCCCTTTTTTGCTGCTTCTACAACACCCTCCCTGACCTTGGCCTCAGCTCTGAGATCAGACCCCACCTCTTCCAGGAAGTCCTCTCTAGACCTGAGTAGCTCAAGTGCTTGGTCTGGGAGATGAGTGCTGGCTGTGGGGTCAGACCAGCGGGGTCCAAATCCAGGCTGCTCCCTGTTCTAGATTCTTACTGTTCACAGTGGTCACCAGCAGTGGTGGCATCAGTGGGGAGTTGGTGAAACTTTGGGCCCCACCCAGACCTGTAATGAGCCTGACTCTGCACTTGAACAAGTGCCCAAGGTGGTGTGTGGACACATGTAGGTGTGAGATGACCTGGCCCTGCGCAGGGGGAGAGACAGGTGTCAGAGCCCGGCAGGAGGTCTGCCTTTCCCCAGGTGCCTATGACTCTCACAGACACATCTCCTCGTAAGGAAGAACAAAAATCAAAAAAGACATGTGTCCTGGCTATGTGACTTAGCTCCTTCAATCCACCTCTGGGGCCATAGTCTCTCCCCTGTACAATGGTCAATAGAAATCCCCAGCCCCCTGAAGTTGTTGTGAGGATGGAGTGAAGTAATTTGCATAAAGCTGGTGTCACGTGGCCAGCAACCTGTTCTCTCTGCAAGAAGCTCTTCCAACCCAGCCTCTCTGTTCTCCCTCAGGTACTATCCAACAACCCTGTTAAGGTCACCCCATCCCCACCACCTCCCCAAATCTTTTATTTGATGTCTTATCGCCCAATCTGTTGTTGTTGTTGTTATCATTTACTCCTTTTGTTTGGCTATTTCCCAAACTACACTTGAGTTCCCTGAGGGAAGGGGCCTGTGGGTCTTGTTCATGGCTGTGTCTGGTGCTCAGCACAGAGCCTGGCACCCAGAGGAGGCTCATAAGTATCTGCTGGATGAAGGGTTGGATGAGGCGTAGGACTGGGTTGTATCAGTCAGTACAGGTGAGGTGCTGTAACAAATAGCCCTCAGATCCCAGTGGCTTCACCCAGGAAGAACTGATTTCTCTCCCACATGAAGTCCACATGAATGTTGCTGGTCTGAGGATCTCCTCCAGGGAGGCACCTCCTCTGAGCAGTGATGCAGAGATCCAGGCTCCTTCCATCTGTGATGATGTCATCTCTACACGTGGCCTCTGGGATCACCAGGGAAGGGGAGTGAGTGAGGCAAGTTCACCAGGTAATTAACCAGCTCAGCACAGAGGGGTTCACATCATTTCCACCCACATATCATTGGCTAGAATGAATGTGCATCCTGCCCCACTTGGATGCATGGGGGCTGGGAAATGTTGTCTCAGGCTGGGAAGCCACTCCCAGGACCAGCCCTGCACTGTGGAAGGACATAGTGGTCAACGGCCATCTCTGCCCCTCTGTGGTGGCAATTGATGACTCTTGTCACTTTTATCTTCTTTCTGAGACCCCTGGGCTCCATGTCCTCTTTCTAGGCTTCTGGCTGATTCGATGCCTGGGTCAGGAGGGCACAGAAGAAGGGGCAACCACCCAGGAAAGGGCTCACAGCACCGCTCCCCACACTTGGTCGCGTGGGGAGAAGTTCTGGCTGTTTTGAGTTGATTGTGTTTGGAACGATCTGTGTCTGCTGAGCTGCTAATTCCGGTGCCATCTGCCTGTGATTCCAGCACCAAAGCCCTGGGATAAACAAGTTTTCTTCTGGAGTTCCTAAAGAAAGTTTTGGCAGGGGGTGGGGAGAGAGAGAGAAAGGAGAGAGGCCTCTGAATGTCTTGTCTCTGAAGAGGAGGTGCTGCCCAGCCGAGGGATGAGGGACATTGAAGGGACGAGGATGTCATGTACATCCTTATCCTGCTGAGGATGTTGTGTGGAGCGCACGGTGGGCAGAGAGGGCCGAGTGGCCTGGGGGATGGCGTTCCTATGAATTCCTACCTCCCTCCATCAGACTGGGAGCTCCTTGGGGCTGAGTCATCCCATTCCCAATGCCCAGCCCAGGGCCTAGCAGCGAACACCTGCTGAATGAATGATTGAGTAAATGAATGTACAGTGATGAAGGGTACGGATGGGGAGAGGTTGAATGGGATGCAATAGGAAGCCAAGTGACTGCTGTGTTACGAGCTTTAATGAGGGGCTTCCCTGGTGGCACAGTGGTTAAGAATCCGCCTGCCAGTGCAGGGGACATGGGTTTCGAGTCCTGGTCTGGGAAGATCCCACATTCCGCAGAGCAACTAAGCCCGTGTGCCACAACTACTGAGCCTGCGCTCTAGAGCTCACGAGCCACAACTACTGAAGCCCGTGTGCCTAGATCCTGTGCTCTACAACAAGAGAAGTCACTGCAATGAGAAGCCCTTGCACCACAATGAAGAGTAGCCCCTGTTCTCGGCAACTAAAGAAAGCCCGTGCACAGCAACAGAAGACCCAACACAGCCAAAAAAATAAATTAAGTAAGTAATTAATTAATTAAATCTATAAAACGAAAAAAGAGCTTTAATGAATTACCCTGCAGTGGGGACATTTCTAGGATGGCCTTATGATCCCTGCTTCCTGGGATGATAGGGTGGGCAGGACCCGTGAGTCATTTCTAACAACTGAATACAGCCAAGGTGATGGGATGTTACTTCTGTGACCTAACTGCAGAAGACTGTGGCTTCCTTCTTGCTAGTCAACTTTTTCTGTTGCCTTCTTGGCTTGCGTGCTTTGGTGAAGCAAGCTGGTATGGGAGATACCCTCATGGCAAGGAACTGACAGTAGCCTCCAGCCAACAGCCACCAGCAGCCTGGACCTGAGGCCCTCAGTCCATCAGCTTTCAGTGAACAGTCCTGCCAACAGACACATGAGCTTGGGAGCTGCTCCTTCCCCACTTGAGCCTTCAGATAACATCTCAGCCTCAGCCTAAAACTTGATTGCAACCTTGGGTGAGCTGCTGAAGCAGAGGATCTAGCTAAGACATAAACTTCATCTAAAAACCCACAAGGAACAGGAAAATCTAAAACTTGAACGATTTACTCAAATATAAATCAGACCTTTCTCTCCATTGCCTACAATTCACTCTAAGTTCCACCGGCTCACAATGGGGAGGAGACATGAAGATAATCTAAAAGCAAATCACCTCTGACAGTGACAGTCCTGTCATTTACATGGGGGGTGTCTCGGGCAAGTGCAGTTAAATATACTGTGACTGTGTCAGGTAGGAGTGGCTTAGGAAGCAGATGCTGGTAGGTTTTTCCTTTCCCCACTCCCATTTTTAAAGTGAAAGAGACATCAGAATGCCTACAAAGCTATCTCCGAAGAAGGACTTTGCACAGGTAGGCCCTGGGGTGGGTCGAAGGGGAGGTATTTGGTAGAAGGGGCTGGAAGGCCAGGAAAACAATGAAGCTTCAAGGGTGCAGTCAGAAGGGTCCCCTGGGAGATCCCTTTCCCGGGTGGGCCCTGGAGGGAAGGCAGCTTTGGGTCACTCCCTGCAGAGGGAGGGTAATGCAGGAGGCTTGGCCTGGGAGTTGGAACCCACAGTACTGTGGCTGGCTCGCTCTGATCCAGGAGTCACCCTGACTCCTCTGACCCCCATTGTCCCCACCTGCAAATTGCAGGGTAAGCTTTGAGGATTTGTCACTCATGGAATCCAAGCCAGTAAGAACAGACACCCAGTTCCATCCCATTCCCATCTCTCCCTCTAAGCACCATGGAGAATGAGAGACCATCAGAAATCACCCCAGGCCGCCCTGGCAGGAGACATGTCCCCACCTCACACCCTGCTTAGCTCGTGCTGACTCTGCAGCAACAATTGCACAGGCTGTCACTGAAATGCACCCAGTCAGCATGGCCTCCTGTGAGCTGGGCCCCAGCTCACCTGCATTCATCCTGCACACTTCCTCTGCCCGCAAGAGCTGCCCAGCGAGGTGCCCGGCCCTGAGCCTGCCACTGTGGCTGTCCTGACGATAAGTTGTAGAGCATGGAGTTAGGGGTGGGTGATCCACGCTCCATGGAATCTCATAATCAAGACCTGGATAGCCCTTTGTGTCTCCCAGCTGGATCGATACTCTTACAAATCCTAATAGATGGGGGCTGACCCATGTCAAGTGCCTGTTACACCTCAGGGACCATGTTATACATTTTCTAGGCACTGCCTCATCTCATCTTCACATTGTTATCTTTGTCTGTGACAAGGAAACTGAGGCCCAGGGGTGGGAAGTGCCTTGCCCAGGACGTGGCTGAGCCAGAACTTGAACAAAGAGCCTGTCCCTTAAGCACCCCTGTCACATCCCTTCCATGAGGACCCACAGGACGGACCCAAGCTCTGCTCCTGTGCATTTCAGGGCAGGAGGCATGCCACCCAGATCATGCAGTGGGGGATCAGGGTTAGGTCAAGCACCCCAGATCCCAGGACTTCCCACCACCTTGGGCCCCCTGGGCTCACAGAGGCCCTTTGCCTTGTGAGCTGGAGTGAGCCGGCTGACCATGCCCTGTGATGTTAGAAAGGTGTTCAAGGCGAGGAAGATGTGTCTCCAAGAAGCCTGGCCAGGTGGTGGCCAAGGGGCTGCCTCAGGGTGCTTCTGGCCTGGTGAGATTGTCCCTTATTTACTGTTGTTTCAGCTGCCCTCCCCACCCTTTCCACAACCAGAAAGAACAGCTTTGCAAAATCAGTCAATGCTGGATGAAGGAGAACCTAGAAGGTGTTACAGGATTGATCTGGGTGGAGCCCCTGCATCCTGAGGGTAGAAAGATTGGCCTTATCCTGCAGCCTGTATACCAGGAGGGAGAGCAGGTGGGGAATGGAGCCCCCTCTCTGCACTTCACAGAAGATGAGGGAAGCCTGACCCATCAGGCAGCTTCGTGCTGTAGATAGCAGACAAAGAAGTGCTTTTAACACATCAGCCTCTCAGACACTCACTATTTATCTCAGGAAACGTAAGTGTTTTTCTTTCTGTCTTTTTTTTATTGTTATTCTTTTCTCTGCTATAAAATGCTCAGGGAGTAGCACAGAGAGAGATGAAGGGCTGATACACTGGGAAAGCTCATTTTTAGAGGATTTGATTGATCTCTATCCGCTGTGCTCTGGCTGAGCGGAGCATAGTGGGCGTTGGGTTGGGACGGGCAGGTCCAGGCTAGGCAGTGGAGGTGGACACACTCGTGGGTGCTGAGGATGGAGGCTGGGCAGCTCTGGCAAGGGGGCACCCACTGGGATGAGCTTCTTTAGGGCAGGGATTGGGAAAGTGGGGGACAAACATTTCAGGCAGGACTGCCCTTAAACTAGGTCAGGAGAGGTCCCTGTGCTTTAGAGGATCCCCCCGCTTCCTTTACCAAGCTCCATCCACAGGGTGAGGACTCTGCAGGGCCCAGGGAAGGAGGACTGTGTGCCCCTTTCACCTCACTCTGGGACCCCAGAATCCTCTGTCTAAATGACCCTGAGTCCATCTCTAGGAGCCTGCCTGCCCCTCTTGCCCAGGTCTGGGCTGCTGAGGTGACCGGCAGGGTGAACGCCACCCCCAGGGCATAAAGACACTCAGGCCAGAGGGCAGCTGACGTGTGAGGGATGCTGGGCTGTGAAGGCAGCTTTTGCAGTGGGGGGAGCCACTAAGTCTAGAGTCAAATTAAACTCCCACCCCCAGCAGTGTCATGACATCTCTGCTCAGTGCCCCCAGGCGGGGACCACGCTGCTTGCTTCTCTCTCTTCCCGTGAGCCTAACATGGGCCTGGCTCCAAGTGGGGACCTGGTGAGGGCTTCTCAGGGCTCATCAGGGAGGAGCAATGGCTCCTCAAGTGCACCCAGTGGTGGGATGGACAGAAACCCCTGTGTCCAGGCCTTGGTCAGCTCAGAGCTCTCCAGCCTCAGCTCCGTCCCCCATCAGAGAACCTCCAGGGACCCTCAGGGAGACCCATGGATAATAACTAGTGTGCAATTGTCTCAAATAACATTAGCATTAAGCAGGGCCCCTTCGTCTCCATGGGGCACGGGGGAAGCTGCAGAAGAAACTTTCCAAGAAGGGCGAGAGGCATTGGGCAGCTCCCTGGAATGAGGGGCGGAGCATCCAGCACCATGAGGTTCTGCGAGGTGGGCCCGCCACTGCGTTTCTCAGAAGCCCTGTCTCTCCTGGGGGTTGTAGTGGCCACCATGTGCCTGCCAGACCTGAGGAACCTGGGGTCTGTCCTCCTGGTGCACTCCCTGCATCCAGCAGCCAGGGAAGCAGAAAGAGCCAGGTCAGGCCCTGGCTCATCCATGCACTCAGAACCTCCAGCTCTTGCAAGTTCTTTTTCAATTGAAAATACGGAAGCAGCTGTTCACACCATTATGGGCGGTGGTGGTGTCTTGATCAGTGACGTTATTGGACCACTCACCATTGCCGGTAGTCAGAAACATCAGTGGTTCTGCCGGAAGGACTCGGTGGAATGAAGAAGCACAAAGGCTCTGCAGCAGACCAGGCGGGCTCAGCCCTACTGCACCACAGAGAACCCTAGTTTCCGAGAGTCACACTCTCCTCAACTGCAAAATGGAGCTAAGTGTCCCTGTCCACAGGATGAGGGGAGGATGAAATGTGCTGCTGTCCTCCGTGTGCCCCTAGACCCACCCTCACCCACCTCCTCTGCTCTGTGCCCGGGAGACTGACCTGCAGGGGCAGCACCGACAGGGCCCTGCTCCCTCCTGGGGACCCGTTTTCTGTTGGGTCCTGGAGGCCAGGGGCAGGAGGAGAGAGGTCAGGTGTTGGTTCCCCAGGTCCTTCCACTGACCACACTTGGCAGTGGCGGCATCTCTCTCCTGTGACCCCAGCTCCATCGGACGGCCCCTCCCCTGTGGCTGCAGCTGTCTCTGGGGTCTGGTAAGCGCCCCCTCCTTTGGTCCCTTCTGGACTGGGATGGCACAGCTCCCCACTGTCACTCACCCCAAGTGCATCAACATCCCCTGTTGGTTTCCTGTATCCCGCCCACACCTTGGTACTTGTCCCTCCATTAAACATTTCAATTACCCCCTCTTGTGTCTGTTCCCCGCTGAGAAACTGACCAATAGAGTTTGGGTTTTTCTTGAATTCCAATGGGAAGAGTGGGCTGGGGGCAAGAGTGGGAGCCAGGAGCTGCTCTGAGTCTTGGGCAAGAGCTGCCTTGAGCAGGAATATCAGGAAACCGAAAAATTCCTGCAATTCTCATTATCCTGCATCTCTACAAGGCACCAAATTAAGGCACTAAACCAGCAGCCATAATCCTCATCTTTTCTCTTCATCTAATTGTTTCGGCACCCATACACCCCAGTAGTGTGGGGAAGGTCCTGAGGCAGTGCAGTGATGCATACTTCCTCATGAGTAGATCCAGCTGAGGTCCATGGTCATGACCTGTGTGTCCCTCCCTCTAGCCCTGGGGTCAAGAGGTGGGTGGAGTTGGGAAGCACATCCTGGTGTGAAAGCCAGGAAGTTCAGGGGTCTTTTCCCAATTGGCCAGTTTTGCGTTTAGGAGGGTTCAGCTGTGGGGCACTGGGCAAGTTGCTTAACCTCCGTGAACCTTACTCTCTTCATCTGGGAAATGGGTTAAGACCAGCATCACAGGGCTGGTGTGAGCCCTGAGTGAGGTAACCCAGGTGATGTGCCTGGCCCTCAGCAGGGGTTCCACATGGGTGAGCCCCGTCCCACTGTGTAGAGTACTAAGGATGCTCCTAGAATGCAGCCCCTGCCCCATTCTCCCTTTGACATCCTCATGTCTGCCTTCGTCCCACATCTGGACAGTCAAGGCATTGGGTGGATGGTCACCAAAGCCCTTTTCAGCTTGGACAGTATGGGGCCCTTTATTTCCTTACCGAGCAAGAGCCTTGCAGCCCGAGCCCTGAACCACTGCACACCCAGCCTCAGGAGCCTGTCGAGGGCATTCAGGAGACCCTGAAACCTCCCCTGCTGGGCCCCTACAGCTGCAGGCAGGAGAAGACAGCCCCGCTGAGTAAGGACCCGCTGTGTCTGGGTCCTGGGCTCACAGGGAGGCCCTCTTCCCGCTGAGGTCACGTGCCTGTCGGCAGGAGGGAGCAGAAACCACAGGGACAGACCCTGGGCCCCCAGGCACCCCTGGGAGCAGGGCGCTCACCCGGAGACCCGGGAATAGACACGCTGGGTGCCTGCGTGAGTGCTGGGCGCCTGTGTGAGTGCTGGGCAGCTGCGGCAGCTCTGGCCCTGCAGCCTGTCAGCACCGGGAGCAATTAGAATCCTTAAAAAGCCCTCATTATTTCTCCCAGGGCCGAGGCACCCTTTGGAAAAAGGAATGTTTCCTGCCAGATCGTCCCCTGAAAGTGCGTTTGTCACAGGCTATTGTGTAAATCCGTGTTTGCCCCATTTGAAAAGATGTGATTTATCCACTTGACCAGCCTTAAGTTTCCTTCTCCAACCTCAAAGTGTGGCCGTTATTAGGAGCCCAGAGAGGAGCCATGAAACATGACAGGGCGAGGCTGGTGAAGTCACCCCCTGGGCTCTGAGCCCCTCTTCCTCGTGCTGCTCAGGAGAACCGGAGGGGAGGGGACGGGATCGCGCTGCTCAGGACCTGGGACACTTCAGGATGCGGGTCGGTCCTCAAGGAGACAACCTGGGATGCCGGATAAAGGCCCAGCATCAGGTCCGCTCGTGCCAACTGGCTTGTTGAGGTCCTACTATGTGCCGGCCCAGATGGGGGTGAGGGTGCAGCAGCGAACAGACGCGGTCCCTGCCCCCAGGATCTGACGTCTGGAGTGGGGAGGCAGGAAGGAACAGGTAGACCATCATTCACGAGTATCCCAGGTGGGAAGAGGCTGGAAGAAGGTAAACAGGGTGACGTTATAGCATCTGGCTCTGGGGCTGGGGATGGACAGTGACAACCTTGGACTGTGGGGACAAGGAAAGCCTCTCTGAGAAGGGGAGCTTTAAGCGGATACCTGAGGGATGAAGAGGAATGGCCTCTGATGCACATTTCAGAGCAGATGACCCACCAGGTGGGGGCATCCTGGGCCAAGGCTCTGGGGTGTGACAGCCTCTATGGAAGCTCTGGTGACGAAGCAGGTAGCTCCACCTGGTAGGACCAGAGGACACTTCAGCCAGGTGACAGCAAGCTATTCGCTGGTCCATACTGAGCATTTCACGAGGTGGGGAGAGTGAGGGATTTCCAAATGAAAGACAGAGACAGAAAGACCTGGACCCGGGCAGGCACACGTTAGAACAACCAGCCTCCCGCGTAATGGTGGAGGGTTTCCTTGGGAGGCGTCGGTCTCGAGCAGAGCTATGAGGAATGGACTCTCTCTGAAGGCAAGGAAACCCACTGTTTAAGCAGAAATCAAGTCAGCGTCTTCGAAAGTGTTAGGTCCTGCGACTTCTAAGGCCTCTTCCAGCTCTAAACCGCTACAAGCAACAAGACTATCTTGGGCTGTATTTGAATGAAAGTTCAGACTTGCTGCACTTGGCTGCATTTGGTTTGGGTTTCCCATCCTCACCCCAACCATCCAGAGGCAGGAGGTGTTCGTACCCTGAATTCTCTGCACAAATGCAGAGCTGTGTGCTGACTGGGCCCCCGAGTACTGGGTCCTGGAGGGGGGGTTTTGGGGGAAAGTCACAGAGACCAGGGCTGGTGGGGGAGACCCGAGGCTCAGTAACCAAGGCTCTCTTGCATGGGGACCTCACACAGATGGACACAGCCGAGGGCAGGGACTCCCACCCTCCTCCAAACAGCCTCTCCACTCAGCTCTACAGCCCAGAAGCACCAGCAGCACCTGGACCGCCCACTGCCCCTCACCCAGCACCCTCGGGAGCAGCCCGCAAGGCCTGCCCCCAATAACCGGCCCCGAACCAGGTCAACCTCCCTCCCCTTCTATTTTATTTTATTTTATTCCCCCTTCTATTTTAGATCAACCCAGTCAGGCTCCCCTTGGGGAGCAGCAGACTCTCATTTCTCTCCCGGGCTCGCTAAATTGGTAAGACCCTGTGCCTGGCCCAGCAGGCAACAGAGGGAAAAGTTTCCCAGAATTTCAGGTCCTTTGATGGAGAAAGTCTGCCTAATAAATAATTGAGAGGTACCTCGGCTTCCCGAGAACTGTTCCGAGCGGTAAAGGCTCCTGTTCCAGTTCCCTCAGCAAAGCAGAACTTCTGAGCACTCCAGCAGAGGTGAGGAAAAGCCCTTACTTACAGATGAGTCAGGAAAGGCAAGAGGGCTGGGGTGGAGAGAGGCTGGAGGCACCAGGAGAGGGTAGGCGCAGAGAGGGGGCTGCTTCAGGGAAGGATGCAATTGTGCCCCATCCTGAGGGCCCTACTCAGTGCCAAGTGCCTATGGTCAGGATCCCATCTCACCCCCAAATGACCCCATGTGGTGAATCCTCTCCCTGCAGACCCATTGGACAGATGAGGAAACTGAGATGCAGGTAAGCCAAGGCCTTACCTGATGCCTCCACTGGGGAGGCCTGGACCCTGGCCTGTCAGACTCCAGCCCGCACGCTCTTCACGTCTCTGCTCACCTGGAGGCATTCAGAGACCCATAGGATCCTGGAGTCTTTGGTCCTCTGGACCCTTAAGCTGTGCATTGAGAGATGAGTGTCCAGAAGAGCTGAGTTCGATTCCCAGCTTATTCACTGCTCTGGAAAAAATGGAGATAATAATCCCAAGGTCATGGTCCTATTGAAAGGGCAGATGTGTGACATGTGGAACACAGGGTCCTGCACAAAATAGATGCTCAGTGAATTCTGAGTATCACCCACAATAACACACGTTGCTCTAAGAAACCAACCCCAGAATGTATAATGGCTCCAATGCAACAGAAGTTTTATGTAAACCCCAAACAGTATCCTTGAAGGGTGGGTGCCACAAGATGGCAGGAGACTGGGTCTGGGATACCTTCTTGGTGGAGGCTGTCTTGCCAGCCTGTGCCCTCTATTGCCTTCTTGGTTTGCACACTTTGATGAAGCAAGCTGCTGTGTTGGAGAGAACCCTATGGCAGAAACAGGGGGCAGTTGGTCCTCTGCCTGTATCAGACTGGCAAAAAAAAGCTAGGGAGTTCATGGGATGATCTCAAAGGCCTGGAGTGGAAGTCACATATGTCACTGCTGCTCATATTCTATCATCTGGAAGGCAGTCACGTGGTCCCACTTACCTGCAGAGGAGGCTGGGAGATGTAGCCTTGCCATGTGCCCAGGAAGAAGAAGAAACATATTTGTGGAACAGCTAGACACTCTCTACCACACCTGGCAAAGTGAAACCATGACCCAGGAGACCCGGCAGGTCAACAGTGGAGCCCTCCTTAGAGCCCAGGCTCTTCCCTCTACACGTCACATGGAGTGTGGTAGAGTCACAGGACTGGCCACGGGGACCTGAGACAAGGTCCACCTGAGTAGGGAAGGGAGGTTACAGGTGGTCAACATGTTGCCTTTGCTGCCTGCAAGAATTACGGGTTGGGGGCAGAGCCACAGCTCCAGGGTTCTTGGCTGTGAACTTGGTCCAGATGCAGAGTTGGCCTCAGGGCCCCCTTGAGATCAGTTTCCTTATCTGTCAATAAGTCTGCAGTGAGAAGACTGGTCACATGCGGTCATCTGAGTGAGATCTTTGATGCACTCATACTTGTTTGTCCCTTTACTCTCTGGGTCCTGCTTCTCTGCTGGGAAGATCTGATATAGTCAAGCTACAATACTTTGGATAATGCTGGTTCAAAGGATACCTCCTTCCTAGGGGTGTTCAGGTACAACAGGAAGCCTGGGAGAGGGAAGACGATCATGCAGGTCATCTCAGCAACAATTCCATAATTCAAAACAATTGTGCAGAAGACGTAAAATGGCATAGGAAGACTTTTATGACATAGTAAACATAAACAGAAGATTACAGAACAAAATGCACAGAATACTCTCTTTTTTTATTTTTTATTTTTTTTTTTTTGCAGTATGCGGGCCTCTCACTGTTGTGGCCGCTCCCATTGCGGAGCACAGGCTCCGGACGCGCAGGCTCAGTGGCCATGGCTCACGGGCCCAGCCGCTCCGCGGCATGTGGGATCTTCCCAGACCGGGGCACGAACCCGTGTCCCCTGCATCGGCAGGCGGACTCTCAACCACTGCACCACCAGGGAAGCCCTCTCCTTTTTTTATTTTTAAATAGATCTTTATTGGCATATAATTGCTTCACAATACTGTGTTAGTTTCTGTTGTATAACAAAGTGAATCAGCCATATGCATACATATATCCCCATATCCCCTCCCTCTTGAGCAACCCTCCCATCCTCCCTGTCCCACCCCTCTAGGTCATCACAAAGCACCGAGCTGATCTCCCTGTGCTATGCTCCCACTAGCTAACTATTTTACATTTGGTAGTGTATATATGTCGATGCTACTCTCACTCTGCCCCAGCTTCCCCCTCTCTCCTTTATTTATGAGAAAAATATAAACATATATAAACACATATGTTTATATAACCAATATTTGACAGAGTGTTTTTTTGGTGGTGGTTATTATGGGTGGTTTTTCTCTTTTTCTTTCTGCCTGTCTGCATTACCTGTAATGAACCTGTATAATATTTACATGAGGAAGAAAATACTCTTAAAATAAAGGTTGACATATTGTTGTCCCTAAGACTGGATGATGTCTCAAGACAAAGAGATTCTGACCTTTTGTGGCTCTAAATCTTAGACACTGATGGGTCTGAAAATGAGCTGAGATCACTGGATCACTGGATCCAGATCACTGGAAGGTCAGGACTTCTTTTGCCTTTGAGATCCTTAAGAATCGGTGGTCAATTTGAAAATGTTTTAGATTTCAGCTTTCTTAGGTTTGTGATCCAGTTATGCCTTCCTAAATAACAAAGACATCATCTTGATTGATCGGAGTACATGTGAAACATTTCAATCACACTGCATCAGTCTGCTATTGCTGTGTAACAAACAACCACAAAAATTTGAGTGACATACAATAATAAGCATGTATTCCTCACACAATTGCAAATTGCTTGGCAGTTCAAAGCTGCAGATTTTGAATGCAGGTCTGCTCCATTCTCAAGTCTGTAGGGTGGTGAGTGTGGGGGAAAGGGATGCAAGGGTCAGAGTGGGCAGGGTGGAGAGGGGAGGTCTTGCAGACCATACCGCAGAGGAGGTTAAGTTTTATTCCAAGTGCAATAGGAAGGCCTTGAAGGTAGTAGATGTAGGTGCCATGGATCTGAAAATTTTACCATTTTGAGAATTCTCTTTAAGAAAAAGACATAGAATTTGGAATCAAAATTAGCTAAATAACTAGTTAATAGTTATTTAGAATGAGCAAAGAAATTATAATAAATTGTAGGTATCAAAAAGCAAGCAATTACCAGAAAACATAACAGAATTGAGGAAAATCTCACTCTATTTATTACTTAGCATCTTGACACTCCTTCCCGGCTTTCATTCTCCCCTGAATTGTTTGGGCTGCATTCTCTATATTCACATGTTCTTAAGACAATGATTTTGTAATATCATCTTCCGTGGAGAGAATAGAAAGTTTAATCAGACTTTCCTCCCACAGAGCCTGATTTTCACGGTTTTCTACAGGGGTAGGGTTGAATTTTTTTCACCTTCACAGTTCATTACAGATCATGCCATGTAAATGTTCAGGACTGTTGTCAAATTTGGGAAGCCTCCTGTCAAGTTCCTCTTATATCTGAGCAGTAAGATTTCAGGGCATAGCAAGTTTTCCTTGCAGTTTCTAATCCTAATTAATCTTGGAATTGACAATGTTCATTAATCACATTACATGGGGCCCAACTGGGGCCTTAAGAGGGGCCTGGAGAGTCAGGGTCCCTGAAGCTTAAGCTTCTCTAGCCTCTGGTAAATTTGCCTTTGTCTGGAGGCTCTTATGGGAGAGGGAGATTATCTAAGCAGAGGGGCTGCTGGGCAGAGGACAGCAGACTCTGGAGGCTGCGGGGTGGATGCAGGAAGCAGGGAGTCAGTTAGGGGGCTTAGTTCAGGCTCCAGGCAAGCAGTGGTGGGGCATAAGATTCTGGGATTTTCTGGGATGTGCTAACCTGGAGAAGGAGAAGGGAGGCCTCAGAGTGGTCCAGATCAGATCTGTTACCTGATTTCTCTCTTTCGTCCATGTCTCTGGGGGCTGATCCTAAGCAGACCTCCTCACTCAAGACTACCACCCCTCATGGAGACCTGGAGCCTCAGCCCCTACCAAATTGACTACAGATGGAGGAGCCAACAGGGACATCATTCTGACTTGTGACGTGATGAGGTGCTGAGCAGATGAGTGCAGTTTGGTCTCCTAATGAGCTCACTGGGGACTTGTGGAGGGGTGGGGAGGAGCCAGGCCACAGAGGAGGTGGGAGGAGAGACCACACTCTGTCTGTGAGGGAGGGAAGAGGCTGCTGGGGCACAGGAAACAAGGCTCTCGATGGTAATACCTAGCAGGCCGTCACTGCCCTGCCAGCTGCAGACTGATAGAAGCCAGAGGATTTGGAAATGGATTTGTTGACAGTGGAGAACCTCCACCTCTCACTCCCGAGCCAGGAAATAAAGGCATTAGGCCAATCTGTTACGTTAAGGAAGAGAAAGAGCTCAATAAGTTGCCTGAGTGGAGGGCAGGTGTCACTGCATTGAGGCTGAAGTTAGGGGACATCATTGGCCATGGGTGGCCTCTGATAGCTTTGAAGCCACTGTTATTCCCCACTTGGGTCCCTCAACCAGGGTCACCTAGTACCTAAAGCCCACCCACCTGCAAAGACCATGCAGGTTGGACCGGGCATGGGGATGAAGCCAACGCAGGACCAGAGATGGGAGGGGATTTCAGTGGGGGAGATGGCCCTGAGCGACATGAGTAATGTTTGTTTTAGTCTCAATTAGGGTGGAAATTCACTGAAAACAGTAACAAAAAGGAATGAAATATTGGAGGGAAAAACTCCATCTTCCACAATACGAGTAGAACCAAGGGCTGGGTGGTTGAGGATGCAGGGGGTGGTGCAATTCTGCAGTTTTAAACTGCGGGGAAAGACTATGCCTCATTGAGAAGGTGACTCTTATAAGTTAAATTGTGTCCCCTCCCAAATTCATATTCATGTTGAAGTCCCAATCCTCAGTAACTCAGAATGTGGCCTTTTTAAAAGATACAGTCCTTACAGAGGTAATTAAGTTAAAATAAGTTCATTAGAATGGGCCTTAATCCAGTATGACTGGTGTCCTTCTACAAAGGGAAAATTGTGAGATAGACACACACAGGGAGAATGACACATGAAAATGAAGGCAGAGATTGGGGTGATGCATCTATAAGCCAAAGAACAACGAATATTGCCAGAAAAGCACCAGAAGAGATAGGCATGGAACAAATCCTCCTTCACAGCCCTCAGAAGGAACCAACCCTGCCAACACTTTGATCTAGGACTAATCACCTCCAGAAGTGTGAGACAGCAAAGTTCTGTTGTTTACATCACTCAGTTTGTGGTACTATTATACAGCCCTAGCAAATTGATATAGTGACATTGGATGAAATACTTAAAAGAGATGAGGAAGTTGGCTAGGCAGATTCTGGAGAAGATGTTCCAGGCAAAAGGAACAACTAAGGCAATGGCAGAAAGAACAGGTGGACAGCAAGGGAGGATGACTTCAGGGGTAAGTGGGGGGTGCAGAGCAGGAAGACCTCACAGTCCACTGGACACCTTTGGATTTCACGTTGAGTGAAATGGGGAGACACAGCAGGGTCCAGACCTAACAGTTTCACAGGTCCACTCTGCCCACTGGGTAGAGAAGAGCACAGGAGGGAGGGGGAAGCAAGGGGACCAGGTGGGAAGCTACTGCAATGATGCAGGTGAGAAATGATGGTGGCGCAGGGCAGGTGGTGATGGGGATCAGACTCTGGACCCATTGTTGATGGGAGAGGAGATAACAGGGTTTGCTGGTGAGCTGGGTGTGAGGTATGAGGAGACGGAGGACTGCGAGGCTTCAGGTCCAATCAATTTCAGGATGGAGTTGTTGTTCACTGGGCAGGAAAGATGAAATCTAAGGTGTGCAGTCCTTGAAAGGCAGTGACCTGGTGATTGGAGAGAGGACAGGTGAGTTGATGGACAGGCCACAAGGGACTGAGTTCTCTAACTCAGCATTGCAGGGGTGATGATCTGAGAAGACAGCAAGCTGGCAAACCATTGACATTCTTCACCCTTGGCCCCCTTAGCTCTGACAGTCCAAGGGAAAGAGGCATGAAGGAGGGTGTGGGAGGGACATCTGGGCCACAGCTCATAGAGACTTAATGAGATTTGCCAAGAACACGCCCACCTGCTGACCCTGAAAACTGAGGAAGATCGGTCCCCCAGGGCAAAGGAAATGATGAATTTGCTCTGAAGGTGTTTGAGATGGTGAACCCAAACAGAATGTAAGGACTACCCAGCTCACTGCCCCACCCAGCCCCACACCAAATGGCCATCCCACTGAGATGAGGCATGACCAGCAAGGAGAAACACAAGACCCACACACAGGAAGTGCCTCCTGCTAACAAAAGGAAATGCACACGAGCAAAAGATGGAAGAACTTGCCTCCTAAGAGGAATTACCCAAGATCCAGAATCAGGATGACTCAGTACAAAACAAAACAAAAACTCAAAGAAGAGAGTGAGATTCAAAGAAGAATTATCTGTGGAAGTTATAAAATGAGAGAAGAAAAATGAGCTGGTCTACCTCTTAGGAGAGAAATGAAACAAATGAAAACATTGCAGAGATGAATGTCGCATAAAAACCAACCACAAAGACGATATATCATAACTGGAGATTCTATCAGGGAAATAGAAATCGGCTTCAGGAAATCACTCAAGTCAAAGTGGAAGAAAACAAAGTTGTAATAACGAATGCAATGAGGACAAAGGACATGAGAGACAGAACAAGGAGATCTGGTATATTCATAATGTTGCTGAAGAATAGAATACACACACATGCACACATAGTTTCCAAAGAACCCCAATATGTTATACAACATCAGGCTACATTTCCAGGGCACTTGCTTTGTGGCAGGACCTGGGCTAGGAGTTCAGAATCCCAGTTGCCTTTGTGCCAGCTACAGGTAAAGAAAGCAGATGATTTGATGAAAATAAGAGAAACAGGATAAATGCTAAAAAAAATAGAAAATTTCCTCTGGAGTGTGGGCTATCATTTATTGAGTCACATGTCAGACACTGTGCATTATTGTATGTGTATGTGTGTATCATCAACAGGTTGGGAATGAGTTGTGTATGAGCAGCATATGATGGAGCCAGAATTCAAGAGCCAGGTGTGTCTGCTTCCCAGTTCATCCTCCTTCTCCTTGAGTGTGCTGCCTTCAGTCTCACATCAGCTGCAAGTCATCCATCATGTCTGTAAGGAAAGCACCAGCGATGGTAAATCCTAGGGGTCTTGTTATTAGGGCTTATTACAAGGGGTCTTCCTGGGGCTGGGGAGGAGGACATGACTGATACCCGTGTGAAGAGCACAGGTGTGTAAATAATTTCCATACCCAGGCAGGTGGGGCTTGGAAGAACAGTAAGCAAACTCATCAAGCAAAATTACAATCCAGGGTCAAGTCTCTTTGCAAGATAAACAGTGGAGTATCCATCAAACCGCAGCTGGGGCCCAGGATGAGCTAAGAATTCAGGATCACAGGATAGTGGGAGAGACCAGCCGTTAGAGGGGACACGTGCCAGAGGAAACAGGGTAACAGGTCTACTGAAGAAAGAACATTTGAAGACCATTCTGTGCTGAGCAGAGGAGAAATGCAGGCTGCCTGCCTCTGCTTTTAAGATGGCCTGATGGGGTTCGCTACCTTGCTTGTTTAGCCACAAGCACAGAATATACGATGTAAGAATGATTGCGCTGGAGCTGTGAGTGGACGTGGAACTGTAGCACATAATAGTTCTTTGAGTCCAGGGCTGGGTCCCTTAGTGTTCATCCCAAACTTTCACTTGCTTTTTGGAAGTATTAAGATGCTTCTGATTCCTTATGCCTCCTTTGCCTGGTACCCAGGTTCCTCACTTGGGGTCAGTATCCCAGAATTCCACTCATTAAAAGAGGGAGCTGAGGAGAAAACCTCGAGGATCGCCTTCAGAGTAGACTCAGGGAAAGAGACAGATACCGAGTGGACAGATGGAGAGGTGTGGGCTAGATGAGTCGGGGGCACAGAAGCCAGAGAAGAGGGTTGGAAGGAGGAATCAAGTTCTAGGAGGCTAAGGGCCAAAGTGAGGGTTTGGTGGTGAGAATCGGAACTGAAAAGGCAGTTTTGGCAGCATGGTGGGCTAAGAAGCCAATTTGCAAGAGCTTCAGAAGTAGTGGAGGAGGAATAAGAACATCTTTCCAGGCAGCTCAAGCCCCAGCATTCATTCCTGCATCAACCCTACACCACCAACCCACCCCCACCTGTGTGTCTCAGACTACCTGCTCCAGCGGGATAAACCCTTCCCATTGCCTTACTTGCATAACCTTCTTTGCACCTGTGTGTTGACCTTTCATTCTGGAACACCTTCCTCCCCTCTCACCACAAAACCCTGTTTTGGAATCCAGATTCTTAGTATTGGAAGAGACCTTAGAAATCACTCAGTGGTCAACTCTTTCATGCAAAATTTAAAGAAACTGAGACCAAGAGAAGAACATGACATGTAGAAGGTCACACAGCAAGAGAATGGCAGGGTATGTCAGTCATCTATCCCATAATACTGCTGCATGATAAACCAGCCCAAACTTGGTAGTTTCAAACAAAAACCATTTTCACTCATGTCTGTGGCTCGGCAGCTATGGCTCTGCCGACCTTGGTTGGGCTGGGCTAGGCTTGGCTCCAGACCATGGGTTTGGCTCAAGTTCACTCCATGAGTCTCTCATTCATCTGCTACCAGCAGGCCAGACAGGGCATCCTCTTTTCATGAGGTCAGAAGAAGCACAGAGGGCAAGCTCAGCCACACACGTTGAAAACCTTTGCCTGCATCACATCTGCTAACATCCCACTGACCAAAGCAAGGCACATGGCCAAGCCCAAAGCCAAGCGGCTGTTCCCAATGTTATACACAATGTTAAGACACAAAGAACTTATAGGCAACCATATGAACGTGCTCACTACCCAGAGAGGCAATCCACAAAAGAAGATTGAAATGGCCCATAAGCAGAGGAAAAGATGTTTTTCAACTGATCAAAGAAATGCATGTGCAAAGAGAGGTTTGTTTTCCATTCACCAGATAGGTAAAGATTAAGAAAATTGACAAACCCACTTAGCTCATTGGAAAATGGACACCCTCATGCCCCAATGAAAGCAGTGCTAATTGATTTAACCCTTTTGGAAAGGCAGTTTGGCAATATGCGTCAAAATGTAAAATGAGCTAGTCTTTTTTCCTGATCATCTCACTTCCAAGGAGTCTATTGATGGAAGCAATCACGTAAACTCACAAAAAAGAGGTGTGCTGCAGTGGTTCATTGGGGTGTAGTTTATTTCATAAGATCAAATAGCCATAAGGAAGGAATTGATTTGTTAAATTAGTGCAAATCTATAAAATGGAATATAATGCAATGATATAAAATGATGTAATTCTGCAACTATTAAAGTGGAAAGACATTCACAATACCTTGTAGAGGAAAAACAAAAAGTGGGCACAGACCCAGAAGCCCATTTATTGGTATCAAGAAATATAAACAGGATAGTGACCAAAATGTTAGCAATGTTTCTACTTCAGTAGTACAATTTGGGGAAATGTCTACTTCTTTGTATTTTTCCCTAATATTTGAAATGTTTATGATGACACACACCATTTTATAAAACACAAAACTTTAAAAGAAATGAATTCAGTTTAAGCATTTTTGCTCTGAAAAAGACATGAAGAACAGTTATGGTAATAAATCGCACTAAATTTTGAACAGAAAAAAAATCTTTATAATAATTTTCTTTTTTAGTTGGTTTTCTGGTAAGTTAACTGGAAAAATTTTTTAATGTAACTTAATTAGCCCTGCTTTGGGATTCAATAGAAGTATTAATTTTACCATGTGCTTTGAAAGTGCTTTCTTTAGTGCTCTTTACTTTGGAGGGAGGAAGGCGCTGTCTACCAATTACTTATAGGTCAGAAGCTGTCACATGACAGCTGTTTCTGACTGTTTCTGCCTGGGGACCATATTCTAAGCACAGTCACGGAAATGCAAGAACACATATTCAGAATCACAACTCCAAATGTATGCTGACTCCAGTCTGAGCTAACATTTATCAGATATTTACGATGTTCTAAGGACGTGACATCCTTGGTTTCATTCACTTTTCATGCCTACTCTTTGATGGAGGTATATTGATTTATGAGGAAACTGAGAATTGCACCATTTAAGGGACTTAACTAGGATCCTGAGGTTCGTAAGTGACTAAGTTCCAGCAGGAGTCACACCTCACCCCAAAATTCCAGTAAACGATGGAAGATACCAAGAAATAAATCTAGGAAACTATGTGCAAGACCTTTAAGGAGAAGATTATGGAACTTTATTGAAGGACATAAAGGAAAACCTGAATAAAGCGAGAGATATAACATGCTTATAGATGGGAGGACCAATAGTCTAAAGATGTCAATTACCCTCCAAGCAAATCTATGAATGCAGTGTAATTACAATTATTAAAATTCCAAAAGAGCTTCAGGTAACACTGAGTGGCTGATTCAAAAGCTCATATGGGAAATAATTTTGAATAACAAGGACAACTCACCCTCCCCAACACCAAGGTTTATGATAAATCTCTCGTTTTTCAGACAGTGTGGTGTTGGTTTAGTTCAAGGTAAAGAGGCCAGTGGAGGGACGAGAAACAGATGGGATGTGTGCAGGGACTCCATATACAATAGAGAGAGCATTGCAAATAAGAGAGGAAAGATAGATGGCACAATAAGTCATGCTAGGAAAGTGACTATATGTAGGAGGAACTCCTTATGTCTTATAGGAAAGGTAACTGTGCAAAGTAAAACTTTACTATGAGAACTATGAAAAATAAAACTTAAACAATAAGAAAAAATAATTCTCTTTAATGACCTTAAAAGGGAAAGAATTTCTTAAACAAAACATGCAAACGTCCAAACTGTAATGGAAGAGATTGATAGAATTGAATACAATAAACAATAAAATTAAAAACTTGTCTATGATAGAAGAATTAGTCAAAGTTGAAAAAGAAAAAAAAATCACAGCCTGGAAGAAGATATTTGCCATGCATATCACCAATTAAGAATTATCATCCAGAATACACAAAAATTTCTTACAAATAATAAGAACATGACAAACTATCCAATAGAAAAATGTATACAGAGAAAATAGAAATGCATGACCGATAATCAAAAGATATTGATTATCTAGTGACTTCCTCACTAGAAGTCAGAGCAATGCAAATTAAAATAATAGGGATATGTCACCTCACACTCTCATGCATGGCAGGTGACAGTGTACATTGTTGCATACACTGAGACTTGGCAATGTCCTCCAAAGTCAAAGACATTCCTACTCTAAGACTCAGCAATTCCACATCTACGAATAAACCACAGAGAAACTCAGGCACATGTGCACAAGGAGACAGGCAAGGGGGTTCCTGCACCATTGTGTGCAGTAGAGACAACATAACATTCTAAATATCCATCACTAGGAATATGGCTATATAAATTGTAGTGTAATCACAAAAGGGAATACTACAGAGCAGTTAACATTAATGAGTTCTGTTTGCAGATATCAACCTGAGTGAATCTCCTAGACATCTTGGTGAGTAGAAGATGTCTGTGGCAAGAAGACATGTGTGTGTCACTGTGGAATAATGACTGTGGAGGCTGGTTCAGCCCCAGCATCAACACTTCTAGCTGTGGGTCCTTGTGTAAGTTGTCTTAACCTCTTTGTTCCTTGGCATCCTTGTTGGGGATAACAATGCCAGGGTTGTGGTGAGTAGGGAACGTATTACTGCATGGAAACAACTTAGAATGGAGCTTGGTGCACAGTAAGCACTTGCCAAATATTAGCTATTTTGGAGATATACATATATGATATCTTAGAAATTGTGGTCCCCTCTGTGGATGGAGGGTAGGGAATAGGATTGCATTCAGAGTTCAACTGCACTTGAAATATTTTATTTCTTTAAAAAATAAGGATAGGGGCTTCCCTGGTGGTGCAGTGGTTGAGAGTCCACCTGCTGATGTAGGGGACGCGGGTTCGTGCCCCGGTCCAGCAAGATCCCACATGCCGCGGAGCGGCTCGGCCCATGAGCCGTGGCCACTGAGCCTGTGCGTCCGGAGCTTGTGCTCCACAACGGGAGAGGCCACAACAGTGAGAGACCCGCATACCGTGAAAAAAAATAATAAAAAAATAAAAAGTAAGGCTAAACAGATAGCATGAGAAATTTCCTTTATGATGACGTAAGAGTTCGGTAATGGCCACATTGGCAATGTATGGATCTGTACTTCCCATAAAATGGCAGAGAACTTCACAAACAGCACACGTACACACAAATGAATACATATAAAAACTGGTGAAATCAGAATAAGGTCTGTATCTAGTTAATAGAATCGTGCCAATGTTTTTTGGTTTTGTTTTCATTTTTTGGTTTTGATGTTATACTATAGCAAAATAAGCTGTTATACTATAGCAAAATAAGCTAGGTAGAGGGTACCCAGGAAGTTCAGTGTGAAGAGTGCCTATTAGGAAGCACCCCGAGATCCACAGCTGTGGGAGGGAGGGAAGGAAGCAGGGCTGGTGGGGGAGTTGGGGTCTGATGCAGTCCGGAGGGTGGCCTCAGCTGACCACAGGGAGCACGAGAATGAAATGGCCCAGGGGAGTGGTCAGCCTGGGGCCTTAGTGTTGGTCCTCTGTCCTGCCCCCTCTAGTCCTGGGTGTGTATCTGGGAAGAGCGGGATTGCAGCGCTTCTCCAGGAGAGGGAGTTCCTGGAGAGCGGGCATAGGGGCTGAGGGGACACTGCCATGCACCACCCAGACACCCCCATCCCTGAAAGAACTTGCCATCCCACTTCCTAATACAGGCCCTTCATGCTGAACTTCCTCCCAGACCATTCCCAAGGCACCTGCTGGAGGAGGGACACCAAGGTGGAGGCCCAAGGGGTTCCTGGGGGTACATGAGGAGGCCAGATGAGGCCAAACCGCCCTCCAGGCAGGATCAGAGTCCTGTGGCCTTGCAGAGCCTGTGGTGAGAAACTCAGACGCTGCCCCATGAGGGCTGCCCAGGGCCCAAGAGCAGCCGGGGAGAGAGCAGGCGGGGTGGCCATTGGGCCGAGGTCACGGCAGCACTTCCCATGGCTCATCTCTTACTTTTAGCCCAGGTGCCTCTGTGACAAAATCAAATACCTGAAGCATTTTCACTGCCAACCCCCTGGTTCTGCACTGCAGAACTTTGTCAACAGGGGTGAATCTGGCTTTTTCCCTTCCTGTATCCCTAACTTCTTTCTCAGAAAGTGAGAAACCTGGTGCTCATTAACCTCCCATTTGAAATCAATCTTCCAATGCAGCCTTAGCTGCCCGACTTCACACTCCCCCCTGGTGTGAGCCCACCCCCTCACCCCACTGCTTCCCAGTGTGGACACTCCCTACTCACTGGGGTAATTTATTCCATGCCTGTGGTAAGCACTTAATAATTGTTCATTGGGTGAAAGAATGAATGAACGAATGAATGAATGTTAGTTATCTCCAACCCCTAGCATAGTGCCCATGGCAGTTTATAATACTTATATTATTAATAAATGAACAAATAGATATGAGAAGAACAGTAGAACCCAGGAACTCATAATTTAGCACAAATCAGGCATGAAGTTTATCCTTCATGCATCTGCAAACAATGTTCTGCTGAACCATTTGAAAGTGTTGGCAAGATTAAGAATGGCATGTCTGTCCTATTAATATTTATAAATTCATTGCCCAGAATTGACTTCAGTGATGATATAAGACCAGGAGACAAAGACTGGTGGGGTCCTAGCAGTATGAGAGGAAGGTCAAGGTCAGAAGTGGGCCTCTTGGCTCTGCTGCTCAGGAGGTGCTCTCACACTGCAGGTGGACATAGTAATAACAATAAGAGGGTAATGATAAATGATGGAGATTTGTGTGTGTGTGTGTGGACACAGCCACCCTAGGAGTTGAGTGCTATGGTCATCTCTATTTCTCAGAGGAGGAAACTGGGTTTGGGGGGTCTGGGGGACGAGAGTGAAGGCCACGCAGAGCAGCCCTCGGACCAGCACGAGGGGCAGAGAGGAACAGCGGCCGAGACACTGAAACTGTAGACCAAGGAGCCACGGACAGAAGTGTGGGTGAAACAGAAAATGGAGATACTTTCCTTGAGCTGAAGAAGCAACTGGCCTCCAAATCCCCCCATCACTATACAAAATATAAGGATTTCAGCTCTGGGATGCCTCACAGAAATCAGTGTCCTCTGTATTGATGTTTCCTTGAGAGGCGAACTCCCCACAGGAATGCTCTTTAGTGTGCTTGCCTAGGGAGGAGCTCTTGAATATTTAAGAACTCCCTCATTCCAAACAGAAGCCTCCGTGCCTCTCTGAGAAATACGACAGTGATGGTGTCTAGGACCCTGAGAAGTGGCATGCCTCCCTTTACCCAGCTTCAGGACGGAGCTCACCAGTGGAAAGTCTGAAGAAAGAGTTGGATACAGATCGGCCTTCCCTGGTGTGCAGGATCGTAGATCCTCGAGAGCATGTGAAAGAAAATGACTTAGATGTTGTTCTCAGCCCACAGAGACGAAGCTTTAGAGGACGCTGCCACGTGACCGCTGCTGTTAGCTCCTGGCACTCAGGAAGCCCATTGGATAAAGACAGTGATGTGCTCTGTCTGCTTGGCGGATGAAGGATTGGCAGTGGGAAGATAATCTCCCCTCGGACCTTTGAGAAGGATTGCCGTCTTAGCCATAAGGACCTGCAAGACTTGAGAGACAGAGACTGAGAGAGGGACTACAAAGACAAGCATTTCAGGAGGGAGTTTGTGGATAGTAAGCGTGTCTTTGAGCATAGAAGAGATGATTCCTACACAGAAGAAGAACCAGAATGGTTCTCAGCTGGACCCACAAGTCAGTCTGAAACCACTGAGCTGACTGGCTTTGATGATAAGATGCTGGAAGAAGTTCATAAGGGGAGAAAAAGAACAAGGCAACGGACAGCCTCTGTGAAGGAAGGCATAGTCGAGGGCAATGGAGGAGTGGCCAAAGAGGATGAGGTGGAAGTCATCCTCTAACAGGAGCCTGCTGCTGATCAGGAAGCGCCAAGGGATGTCATCTTGCCCAAGCAGTCCCCAGGAGAATTTGACTTTAATGAGTCCTTCTTTAACCTTGATAAGGTGCCATGCTTGGCTTCGATGATAAAAGATGTTTTGGGAGAAGGGTCAGTCTCTGCCGGTTGGTTCCCTAACCCGAGCCGATCAGGAAGCCGATCCAGCAGTCTTGGGTCAACAATGCATGAAGAGCTGGAGAGATGTGCAGGTCTGGAACAGGCCATCCTCTCTCCCGGACAGAACACGGGGAATTATTTTGCTCCTATACCATTAGAAGACCATGCTGAAAATAAAGTAGATATTCTAGAAATGCTACAGAAAACCAAAGTGGATTTAAAACCCCTCCTTTCCGGCCTTTCTGCAAATAAAGAAAAGTTTATAGAGAGTTCACATTCAGGGGTTGTGCTTTCAGTGGAAGAGGTAGAAGCAGGGCTCAAGGGCTTGGAGGTGGACCAGCAGGTGAAGAATTCAATTCCCTTTATGGCAGAGCATTTAGAGGAGACCCTGAGCATTGTGAGCAGCAATTCACAGCTCAGAAAAGATGGAGATATGACTGCGTTCAACATGCTAGTGAGCACCATGAAGGCAAGTGGGACTCTGCCTTCTCAGCCCAAAGTCAGCCGAACCCTTGAAAGCCCCTGCTGAGATTCCAGGCCAACCTGTCCCTAAGAACATCTTGCAGGAACTTCTGGGTCCACCTGTTCAGAGACCTGCTTCTTCCAATCTTCTGAGTGGCCTTATGGGGAGCTTGGAGCCTAAGACATCTTTACTGGGCCAAAGAGTACCCTCTCCTCCCTTGTCACAGGTGTTTCAGTCAAGAGCAGGCTCAGCAGACTACCTTGGTCCCAGAATACCGTCACCAATTTGTTTCACACCAGGACCACAGCAGCTTCTCGGAGATCCATTCTAAGGCATGCGCAAGCCCATGAGCCCTGTCACAGCCCAGATGAGCCAGCTAGAATTGCAACATGCAGCTTTGGAGGGGCTGGCCTGCCACATGACCTTGCAGTGCAGGCAACAAACTTCTACCAGCCTGGTTTTGGTAAACTGCAGGTGGACAGAACCAGAGATGGATTCAGAAGCAGGCAACCATGAGTGACCAAGTCTCCAGCACCTGTGCACCCAGGGAATTCCTCTTCTCCTGCCCCAGCCGCCTCCATCACAAGCATGCTTTCTCCTTCCTTCACTCCTACCTCAGTGATTCATAAGATATATGAGAGCAAAGAGAAAAGCAAGGAGGAGCCAGCATCTGGAAATCAGCTCTTGGTGACAGTAAAGAGGACACTCAGAAGCCCAGTGAAGAGAACCTCCTGTCATCCAGGTCTGTGCCCACCACTGATTGAGACTCTTCTCCCACTATAAATCCCAAACTGTCAACCCTACAGTGGTTTTCATCTTGCACCCCGCTATCCCAGACCAAACGTTACACCAAAGAACAAAATTATCGACCTAAAGCAACTGGGAGAAAAACACCCACTTTGGCGTCCCCAGTTCCAAAAACACCTTTTCTCCACCCTGACCACAAAGTCCCCCTTGTACCCCATGTCCACATTGTTCAACCTGCTCTCCAGCTTCACCCAGGGTTGGTCCAAATGATGCTGGCCCAGGGAGTACATCCACAGTATCTTCCAAGTTTTCTCCAACCTGGTGTGCTTCCTCCTGGGGTGGACCTGAATCATTTACAGGGAATATCTGGCCCAATCTTGGGTCAACCTTTTTATCCTTTACCTGCCACGAGTCACTCTCTCCTAAACCCTCATTCTGGGACACCTCTGCATCTGGCATTGATGCAACAGCAGCGACAGTGCTCAGTTCTTCATCCTCCAGGCTCTGGTTCCCAGGCAGCTGCTGTCAGCATTCAGACGACTCCTCAGAATGTGCCCAGATGGTTAGGCGTGCCCCATGTGCACTCCCAGGTAGAGCGCTGCCCCAGCCATAGGAGCAGCTCCCCCCATGGGCCTTGCCAAATGGTGTGGCTCAGATGTGCAAGAGCAGCCCCTGCCCTCCATGCCCGCCAAAGTCAACAATGTAGATGAATTGGAGTACTGACAGTGAACAGGGCAGCAGGCTTGCCTAAGCAGCTTCTCATGGCACCCTGGTTAGGACTCTGTTTCCTCATCTCATGTTGGTTTATGGGCTTTTACTTTGTAGCACTCTGTGCGAAGCTGTTTAATGGCACCCAGGCACCAGGTGTGGTCTACATTATGATGGAAGGAACTTAACCAATCCAGTGGAGCCTACATGGTCTGAATACAGGATGCAGTGTTGTCAGTCCCGGAAACAGTCTTTTTTTTTTTTTTTTTGTAAGATATGTGAATGAAGTGTTGATGTCTTCACCAAGAGGTGGCACCTTAAGAATTCTGAGGAAATAAATGTATAGACCCTTATGTACAGGCCTGTGTATAAACAACTTTTGTACATACATATAGGATAGCTTTTTTGAACTTATACAGCTGTATGTAAAAGTAGCTGATATTAGTTAAGCCTATGTCAACAGTTTGGATTTTTTTTTTGCCCTTGTACATCTGGAACTTTTTCTTTTGGTTGATTAAAGTTGCATATGCTAAGTGTGAAAAAAAAAGAAAACTGGGTTTTGTAAACAGGGCGGATTCTAGTTTGCCCCTTCTTCATGTTGGTCAATCTTTTCTCAGATGTTGAAACTCTGGCTCCCATTATGCTTGGTATTTATTCCTATGATCAGAGAGATGGAATCGTTGGTCTACGGTCACTCAGATTCATGGTGAACAGTACGGCATGTGCATCTAGAATGTTGGTTTCATAAGTTCACTTTCAGGAAATGCTCCTGCAGGAATGATCATGGGCCTCAGGATACCATGTGTTTAAACTGAATGGAGGGGCTTCCCTGGTGGCACAGTGGTTAGAAATCTGTCTGCCAATGCAGGGGACATGGGTTTGAGCCCTAGTCTGGGAGGATGCTGCGGAGCAACTAAGCCCATGCACTGCAACTGTTGAGCCTGTGCTCTGGAGCCCACAAGCCACAACTACTGAGCCTGCATGCCACAACTGCTGAAGTCCACATGCCTGATGCCCATGCTCTGCAACGGGAGGGCCCACTGAGTGAGAAGCTCATGCACCGAAACGAAGAGTGCCCCCACTCACCACAACTAGAGGGAGCCGGCATGCAGCACGAAAACCCAACACAGCTAAAAATAAAATAAATTAAAAAATATAAAAACAATTAAAAATAAAATGAATGGCATGTGTCCTGAGGACAGTCCTCAAACATGACAATGAGATCGTAGGCACAGCTTGCTGAATCAGCGGGCTCAAAGCCCCCATCATTCCCCCACTCTCTGGGTAGGGATGAAGACACTGCTCCAGGACCCCAGTCACAAGATCCATAGCTCTGTGCCTCAGGGTGATGGGGACACCGCATCAGACAGGAAGCTGATCAGGCAGCCTCAGCCCTGCTCTGGCTGAGCAGCCCATGGCAGGTACCAAGCACCTTGCTCAGCTCCTGCAGCCATGGCTCAGCATCATGGCCTGTAACTGCCTCTTCCTGCTTATTGAAGATTGAGACCCCACAGGGAGTACAGGGGAAGGAGAATAGTGCATTATTTAGGCTGAAGGTAGCTGTTTTGCAGGCAGGCCTAGGATGACATGGGAACCAGAAGGCAGCAAAGGCTTAAAAGGCAGTCAAGGCTGCCTGGTAAGGCGAGATGAGATGAAGTGAATTGAGGTGAGGTTAGGATAAGTAATGTGAGTGTGGGAGGTGAGGTGAGGAGATGAGATGAGATGAGGTGAGGGAGGTGAGGTGAGGGAGCCAAGGAGGTGAGGTGAGGGAGGTGAGGAGAGGGAGGTGAGGGAGGGAGCGAGGTGAGGTGAGGGACGTGAGGGAGGGAGCGAGGTGAGGTGAGGGACGTGAGGGAGGGAGGGAGAGAAGTGAGGTAAGGGAGGGAGGTGACGTGAGAGAGGGAGGGAGGTGAGGTGAGGGAGGGAGGGGGTGAGGTGAGGGAGGTGAGGGAGGTGAGGAGAGAGAGATAAGGGAGGTGAGGAGAGGGAGGTGAGGGAGGTGAGGGAGGGAGGGAGGTGAAGTGAGGGAGGTGAGGGAAGTGAGGTAGGGAGGTTAGTTGAGGGCAGTGAGGTGAGTGAGGTGAGGAAGGTGAGGTGAGGGAGATGATGGAGGTGAGTTGACGTAGGTGAGGTGAGTTGAGGTAGGTGAAGTGCTGTGTGGGAGGTGAGGGATGTGCGGTGGCGTGAAGTGGATCCTTCTAGGAGCCTCAATCCTTTGGTGATGGGTGCCATCTGGTTTGAGATCACTCCTGCACGGTTCCCATCAGTTTGGTGATGTGGGCCCTCTGGTAGGTGGTGTATACTGTTGGGTGCCTCATCCTCTTGGTGATGTGGGCCCTCTGGTGTCATGTCAAAACTGCTGTGTTCCTCAATATTTTATGATGTGGGTCCTGTGGTGTGAGGTCACAACTGCTGGGTTCCTCAAATTTTTTTGATGTGAGACCTCTAGTTTGAGGTGGATCCTGCTGGTTGCCTCATCCTCTTGGTTATGTCGGACCTCATTTTTGAGGTCAAAACTAATGGGTTCCTTACCTTTTAATGATGTGGGTCTGCTGGTGTGAGGTCATTCCTGCCTGCTTCCCAACAACTTGGTGATGTGGGCCCGCTGGTGTGCTGGGATCCTTCTTGGTGCCTCATCCACTTGGTGATGTGGGCCCTCTTGCGTAAGGTCCCAACTGCTGGTTTCCTCACATTTTTATGATGTGGGCCCTCCGGTGTGAGGTCACTCCTGCCTTGTTCCCATTCCCTTGGTGTTGTGTGCCCTCTGGTGTGAAGTGGATCCTGCTGGGAGCCTCATTCCTTTGGTGACATGCGTCCTCTGGTGGGAAGTGAATCCTGCATGGTTCCCATCAGTTTGGTGATGTGAGTCCTCTGCTGGGAGGTGTATCCTGCTGGGTGCCTCATCCCCTTGGTGATGTGGGCCCTCTTGTGTGATGTCACAACTGCTGTGTTCCTCAATATTTTATGATGTGGGTGCTGTGGTGTGAGGTAACTGATGCCTAGTTCCCATCCCCTTGGTGATGAGGGACCTGTGGTGTAAGGGCACAACTGCGGGGTTCCTCACCTTTTTTTGATGTGGGCCCTCTGGTTTGAGATGGATCCTGCTGGTTGCCTCATCCTCGTGGTGATGTGGACCCTCATTCTTGAGGTCACAATTGCTGGGTTCCTTACCTTTTATGATGTGAGCCCGCTGGTGTGAGATCATTCTTGCCTGCTTCCCAACCCCTTGGTGATTTCGGCCCGCTGGTGTGCGTGGATCCTTCTGGTGCCCTCATCCCATAGGTGATGTGGGCACTCTGGTTTGAGGTCACATCTGCTGGGTTCCTCACAGTTTTATGAAGTGGGCTCTCTGGTGTGAGGTCACTCCTGCCTGGTACACATTCCCTTGGTGATGCGGGCCCTCTGGTGTAAAGTCACAACTTCTGGGTTCCTCACATTTTATGATGTGGGCCCACTGGTGTAAGGACACTCCTGCCAGGTTCCCATCCTCTTGGTGATGTGGGACCTCTGGTGTGAGGTGGGACTTGCTGGGTGACTCATCACCTTGGTGATGTGGGCCCTCTGCTGTGAGTTCACTCCTGCCTGGTTCTCATACTCTTAGTGATGTGGGCCCTCTGGTGTGACGTAGTTCCTGCTGGGTGCCTCAACCCCTTGATGATGGGGCTCTCTCTTGTGAGGTCCCAACTTCTGTATTCTTCTCCTTTTTATTATATGGGCCCTCTGTTGTGAGGTTACTCCTGCCTGGTTCCCATCCACTTGGTGATGTGGGACATGTGTTGTGAGGACCCAACTCCTGTGTTCCTCACCTTATTATGATGTGGGCCATCAGGTGCGAAGTCACTCCTCCCTGGTTCCCATCCCCTTGTTGATGTGGGCCATCTGGTGTGAATTGGGTCCTGCTGGGTGCCTCTTTCCTTTGGTGATGTGTGTCCTCTTGTGTGAGGTCACTCCTGCATGGTTCCCATCAGTTTGGTGGTGTGGGCCCTTGGTGGGAGGTGTATCCTGCTGGGTGCCTCATCCCCTTGGTTTTATGGGCCCTCTGGTGTGATGCCACAACTGCTGTGTTCCTCAATATTACATGATGTGGGCCCTCTGGTGTTGAGGTCACTCCTGCCTGGTTCACATCCCCTTGGTGATGTGGGCCCTCTGTTGTGAGGTGGATCCTGATGGGTGCCTCATCCCTTTGGTGATGTGGGCCCTCTGATTTTACATGGATCATGCTGGTTTCCTCAACTTTTTTTGATGTGGACCCTCTGGTTTGAGGTGGCTCCTGCTGGCTGCCTCATCCTCTTGGTGATGTGGGCCCTCATTTTGGGGTCACAACTGCTGGGTTCCTTAGCTCTTTATGATGTGCACCCGCTGGTGTGAGGTCATTCCTACCTGCTTCCCATCCCCTTGCATATTTGGGCTCTCTGGTTTGCGTGTAAACTTCAGGGTGCCTCATCCCCGTGGTGATGTGGGCCCTCTGGTCTGAGGTCACATGTGCTGTGTTCCTCAGCTTTTTTTGATGTTGGCCATCTGTTGTGAGGTCACACCTGCCTGGTACCCATCCCCTTGGTGATGTGGGCCCTCTGGTGAGAGAGTGATCCTGCTGGATTCCTCAACTTTTTGTGATTTGGGCCCTCTGCTGTTAGGTGGAACCTCACGGGAGCCTCATCCCCTTGGTGATAAGGGACCTCTGGTGTATGATCACAACTCCTGGGTTCCTCACTTTTTATGATGTGGGCCCACTGGTGTGAGAACACTCCTGCCAGGGTCCATAACCGTTGGTGATATGGGCCATCTGGTGTCAGGTGGTTCTGGCTGGGTGACGCATCCCCTTTGTGATGTGGGCCCTCGGTTGTGAGGTCACAGCTGCTGGGTTCCTCACCTTTTCATGATGTGGACCATCTGGTGTGAGTTCATTCCTGCTGGGTTCCGATGACCTTGGCCATGTGGGCCCTCTGGTGTGAGGTGGTTCCTGCTTGGTGCCTCAACCCCTTGGTGATGGGGCTCTCTGGTGTGAGGTTACAACTGCTAGATTCCTCAACTTTTTATTATATGTGCCCTGTATTGTGAGGTTACTCCTGCCTCGTTCCCATCCCCATGGTGATGTGGGCCCCCTGGTGAGAGTTTGATCCTACTGGGTTCCTCACATTTTTGTGATTTTGGCCCTCTGGTGTGAGGTCACTCCTGCCTGGTACTCATTCCCTTGGTGATGTAGGCGCTCTGCTGTGCGTGGATCCTTCTGCATGCCTCATCCCCTTGGTGATGTGGGCCCTGTGGTTTGAGGTCACATGTGCTGGGTTCCTCATCTTTTTATGATGTGGGCCCTCTGGTGTGACCTCACTCCTGCCTGGTACCCATCCCCTTGGTGATGTGGGCCCTCTGCTGTGAGGTGGATCCTGATTGGTGCCTCATCCCCTTGGTGATGTGGGCCCTCTTGTGTAAGGTCCCAACTGTTGGTTTCCTCACATTTTTATGATGTGGGCCCTCTGGTGTGAGGTCACTCCTGCCTCGTTCCCATCCCCTTGGTGAAGTGGGCCCTCTGGTTAGAGATTGATCCTGCTTGGTTCCTCATCTTTCTGTGTTGTGGGCCCTCTGGTGTTAGGTGGAACGTGCTGGGAGCCTCATCCCCTTTGTGATGAGGGTCCTCTGGTTTAGGGTTACAACTGCTGGGTTCCTCACTTTTTATAATGTGGGCCCAACGTTGTGAGTACAGTCCTGCCAGGTTCCCATCCCCTTGGTGATGTGGGACCTGTGTTGTGAGGTCCCAACTGCTGAGTTCCTCACCTTATTATGATGTGGTCCATTGTGTGTAAGGTCACTCCTGCCTGATTCCCATCCCCTTGTTGATGTGGGACCTTTGGTGTGAAGTGAATCCTGCTGGGAGCCTCATTCCTTTGGTGATGTGTGCCATCTGGTGTAAGGTCAATCCTGCATCATTTCCATTAGCTTGGTGATGTGGGCCCTCTTGTATAAGTTCCCAACTTCTGATTTCCTCACATTTTTATGATGTGGACCCTCTAGTGTGAGTTCACTCCTGCCTGGTTCCCATCCCCTTGGTGATGTGGGCCCTCTGGTGAGAGATTGCTTCTGCTGGGTTACTCACCCTTTTGTGACGTGGGCTCTCTTTTGTTAGGTTTAACCTGCTGGCAGCCTCATCCCATTGATGATGAGAGTCCAAGGGTCTAAGGTCACAACTGCTGAGAACCTAACATGTTATGATGTGGGCCATCTGGTGTAAGGTAACTGATGCCTGTGGTGAGGGACATGAGGTGAGGGAGGTGAGGTGAGGGAGGTTTGGGAGGTGAGTTGAGGGAGATAAGGTGAGGTTAGGGAGGTGAGAATAGGTGTGGGAGGTGACGGAGGTGAGGTGAAGGATGTGAGGTGAGGTGAGGGATGGATAGGGAGGAGAGGGAGGTGAGGCAGGGATGGAGGGGAGGGAGGTGAAGGAGGTGAAGGAGGTGAGGAGGTGAGGAAGTGAGGTAGGAGAGGAGTTAAAGAGGTGAGGAACTGACAGAGGTGTGTGACGTTAGGGAAGTGTGGGAGGTGACGGAGGTGAGGGAGGGCAGGAGGTGAGAGTGTTGAGGAGGTGAGGGTGGTGAGGAGACGTGGAGGTGAGTGAGGTGAAGAGAGGTAGCGGATGGAGGTGAGGGAGGTGAGGAGGTGAGAGAGGTGAGAGTGGTGAGGGAGGTGAGGAGGTGAGGTGATGAGGGAGGTGAGGGAGGTGAGGACGGTGAAGTGATGTAGGTGAGGTGAGGTTAGGGCGCTGAGGAGCGGTGTGAGAGGTGAGGGAGTTGAAGTGAAGTGAGGGTCGTGAGGGAGGTTATGTGAGAGAGGTGAGGGATAGGAGGTGAGACAGTTGAGGGAGTTGAGGTGAGTGAGGTGAGGGAGGTGAGGGAGCTGAAGTGAGGAACGTGAGGTAGGTGAGGTAAGGGATGTGAGGTGAGGTGAGGGAGGTGTGGAGAGGTGAGGAAGGTGAAGAGATGAGGGAGGTGATGGAGGACAGGAGGTGAGAGAGGTGAGAAGGTGAGGGGGGTGAGCAATGTGAGGAGGTGAGGAGGAGATGAGTGAGGTGAGGTAAGTAAGGAGTTGAGGAAGGTGCGGGAGGTGTGGGAGGTGAGGGAGGAGAGGGAGGTGAGGAGGTGAGTGTGGTGATTTAGGTGAGTGTGGTGTGTAGGAGAGGGAGGAGAGGGAGGTGAGGGAAGTGAGGTGGGGAGGGAGGGTAGGGAGGTGAGGGAGGTGAGGAGGTGAGGTAGGAGAGGAGTTATGGGAGGGGAGGGATGTGAGGGAGATGAGGAGGTGAGATAGGTGAGGGAAGTGAGGGAGGTGAAGAGGTGATGGAGGTGAGGAAATGAAGGAGGTGAGGACGTAAGGATGTGAGGGAGGTGAGGGAGGTGAGGAGGTGAGGGAAGTAGTGGATGTGAGGAGGTGAGGAGATGAGTAAGGTGAGGGAGTTGCAGAGGTGAGGGAGGTGAGGTTATGAGGTGGTGTGGGAGGTGAGGAGTTGAGGGAGGTGTGGGAGGTGTGGGAGGTGAGGATGGAGAGGGAGGTGAGGGAGGTGAGGAGGTGAGGGTGATTATGGAGGTGAGCGGCGTGTGGAGGAAAGGGAGGAGAGGAAGGTGAGGGAGGTGAGGAGGTGAGGGAGGTAAGGAGGTGAGGGAGGTCAGGGAGGTGAGGAGGTGAGGAGGTGAGGTAGTAGAGGAGGTAAGGAGGTGAGCAACTGAAGGAGGTGTGTGAGGTCAGGAATGTGTGGGAGGTGAGGGAGGTCAGGAGGTGAGAGTGTTGAGGAGGTGAGGGTGGTGAGGAGGTGAGCAAGGTGAAGAGAGGGAGGGGATGGAGGTGAGGGTGGTGAGGAAGTGAGGGAAGTGATGGAGGTGAGGGAGGTGAGGGAGGTGAGGAGGTGAGGAAGGTGAGGACTTATGGGAAGGGAGGCAGGTGAGGAAGTGAGGGAGGTGAGGAGGTGAGGGTGGTGAGGGAGGTGAGGGAGGTCCGGAGGTGAGGGAAGTGAGGAGATGAGGTGGTGAGGGAGGTGAGGATTTGAGGGAGGTGAGGAGTTATGGGAGTGGAAGGTGGTGAGGGAGATGAGGAGGTGAGTGAGGTGTGGGAGTTGAGGGAGGTTGGTAGGTGAGGAGGTGAGGGAGGTGAGGTGATGGAGGTGAGGGATTTGAGGAGGTGAGGGAGGTAAGTAGGTGATGGTGGTGAGGGAGATGAGGAGGAGAGGGAGGAGAGGGAGGTGAGAGAGGTGAGGTGGGGACGGAGGGGAGGGATGTGAGGGAGGTGTGTGACCTTAGGGAAGTGTGGGAGGTGAAGGAGGTGGGGGAGGTGAGGTAGGTCAGGTGGTCAAAATGTTGAGGATGTGAGGATGATGAGGTGATGAGGAAGTGAGCAATGTGAGGAGAGGTAGTGGATGGAGGTAAGGGAGTTGACAAGGTGAGGGAGGTGAGGAAGGTGAGCGAGGTGAGATGACATAGGTGAGGTGAGGTTAGGGTGCTGAGGAGAGGTGTGAGAGTTGAGGGAGGTGAGGTGAGGTGAGGGAGGTGAGGTGAGGGAGGTGAGGTGATGTGAGAGACGTGAGGTGAAGTGAGGGAGGTGAGGGAGGTGAGTTGGGGAGGGAGGGAAGGAGGTGAGATTGGTGAGGAGGTGATGTAGGTGAGGAGGTAAGGAGGTGAGTAACTGAGGGAGGTGAGCAGTTGAGGGAGGTGAGGAGGTGATGGAGGTGAGGAAGGTGAGGGAGGTCCGGACGTGAGGGATGTGAGGAGATGAGGTGGTGAGGGAGGTGAGGATTTGAGGGAGGTGTGGGAGGTGTGGGAATGGTGGGAGGTGAGGGAGGTGAGGAGGTGAGGGAGGTGAGGAGGTGAGGGAGGTGAGGGAGGTGAGGAGGAGAGGAAGGAGACAGAATTGAGGGAGGTGAGGTGGGGAGGGAGGTGGGGGAGGTGAGGGTTGTGAGGAGGTGAGGAGGTAAGGTAGGAGAGGAGGAAAGGAGGTGAGGAACAGAGGGAGGTGTGTGACGTTAGAGAGGTGTGGCAGGTGAGGGACGTGAGGTAGGTGAGGGAGGTCAGGAGGTGAGAGTGTTGAGGAGGTGAAGGTGGTGGGGAGGTGATGGAGGTGAGGGAGGTGAGGAGGTGAGGTGATGAGGGAGGTGAGGAAGGTGAGGTGAGGGAGGTGAGGGAGGTGAAGTGAGGAACGTGAGGTAGGTGAGGTGAGGTGAGGGAGGTGTGGAGAGGTGAGGGAGGTGAACAGATGAGGAAGGTGATGGAGGACAGGAGGTGAGAGAGGTGAGAAGGTGAGGGGGGTGAGTGATGTGAGGAGTTGAGGAGGAGATGAGTGAGGTGAGGTAAGTAAGGTGTTGAGGGAGGTGCGGGAGGTGTGGGAGGTGAGGAAGGAGAGGGAGGTGAGGAGGTGAGTGTGGTGATTTAGGTGAGCATGGGGTGTAGGAGAGGGAGGAGACGGAGGTGAGGGAGGTGAGGTGGGGAGGGACGGTAGGGATGTGAGGGAGGTGAGGGAGGTGAGGTGAGGTAGGAGAGGAGGTAAGGAGGTGATGAAATGAGGGAGGTGTGTGACCTTAGGGAGGTGTGGGAGGTGAGGCAGGTGATGATGGTGAGGAGGTGAGGGTGGTCAGGCAGTGAGAGTGTTGATGTGGATAGGGTGGTGAGGAGGTGAGAAGGCGTGTGAGGTGAGGAGATTTAGGGGATGGAGGTGAGGGAGGTGAGGAGGTGAGGGAAGTGAAGCAGGTGAGGTGGTGACAGAAGTGTGAAGGTGAGGAGGTGAGGTGATGAGGGAGGTGAGGTGTGGGAAGTGATGGAGGTGAGGTGAAGGAGGTGATGTGAGGGAGGTCAGGGAGGTAATGTGAGGGTGTGAGGTGAGGGAGCAGAGGTGAGGTGAGAGAGGTGAGGGTGGTGAGGTGAGGCAGTGAGGGAGGTGATGTGAGGGAGGTGAGGAGAGGTGAGGGAGTTGAGGTGTGGTGTGGGAGGTGAGGTGAGGGAGGTGAGGGAAGTGAGGTGAGGGAGGTGAGGTAAAGGAGGTAAGGGAGGTGAGGTGAGGTATGTGAGGGAGCTGCGGTGAGGAGAGGGAGGTGTGGAGAGGTGAGGGATGTGAGGAGGTGAGGAGGTGAGGGACGTGTGGGAGGTGAGGAGGTGAGGGAGGTGAGGGAGGTGAAGTGATGAGGGAGGTGATGGAGGACAGGAGGTGAGAGTGGTGAGGAGGTGAGTGTGGTGAGGAGGTGAGGATGTGAGTGAGGTGAGGAGTTATGGGAGTGGAGGGTGGTGAGGGAGATGAGGAGGTGAGTGAGGTGTGGGAGTTGAGAGAGGTTGGTAGGTGAGGAGGTGAGGGAGGTGAGGAGGTGAGGGAGGTAAGTAGGTGATGGTGGTGAGGGAGATGAGGAGGAGAGGGTGGAGAGGGAGTTGAGAGAGGTGAGGTAGGGATGCAGGGGAGGGATGTGAGGGAGGTGAGGAGGTGTGTAGGTGAGGTAAGAGAGGAGGTAAGGTGGTGAGGAACTGAGGGAGGTGTGTGACCTTAGGGAATTGTGGAAGGTGAAGGAGGTGAGGGAGGTGAGGTAGGTCAGGAGGTCAGAGTGTTGAGGATGTGAGGATGGTGAGGTGATGAGGAGGTGAGCAATGTGAGGAGAGGTAGCGGATGGAGGTAAGGGAGTTGACAAGGTGGGGGAGGTGAGATGACGTAGGTGAGGTGAGGTTAGGGCGCTCAGGAGAGGTGTGAGAGTTGAGGGAGGTGAGGTGAGGTGAGGGAGGTGAGGTGATGTGAGGGACGTGAGGTGAAGTGAGGGAGGTGAGAGAGGTGAGTTGGGGAGAGGGGGGAGGTGAGAGTGGTGAGGAGGTGATGTAGGTGAGGTGGTAAGGAGGTGAGTAACTGAGGGAGGTGAGCAGGTGAGGGAGGTGAGGAGGTGATGGAAGTGAGGAGGTGAGGGAGGTGAGGAAGGTGTGGGAGGTCCAGAGGTGAGGGATGTGAGGAGATGAGGTGGTGAGGGAGGTGAGGATTTGAGGGAGGTGTGGGAGGTGTGGGAGGTGAGGGAAGAGAGTGAGGTGAGGAGGTGAGGGAGGTAAGGAGTTGAGGGAGGTGAGGGAAGTGAGGAGGAGAGGGAGGAGACAGAATTGAGGGAGGTGAGGTGGGGAGGGAGGTGAGGGAGGTGAGTGTTGTGAGGAGGTGAGGAGGTAAGGTAGGAGAGGAGGAATGGAGGTGAGGAACTGAGGGAGGTGTGTGACATTAGAGAGGTGTGGCAGGTGAGGGATGTGAGGGAGGTGCGGGAGGTATTGGAGGTGAGGGGGTTGAGGGAAGTGTGGATGTGAGAGTGGTGTGGAAGTGAACATGGTGAGCTGGTGAGGAGGTGAGGGATGTAAAGCAGGTGAGGTGGGGAGGGAGGTGAGGGATGTAAAGGAGGTGAGGTGGGGAGGGAGGTGAGGGAGGTGAGGTGGTGAGGAGGTGAGGTAGGTGAGGAGGTGAGGAACTGAGGGAGGTGAGGAGATGAGGGAGGTGAAGAGATGAGGGAGGTGAGGATATGAGGGATGTAATGAGGTGAGGAGGTGAGGAGGTGAAGAGATGATGGAGGTGAAGTTGGTGAGGGAGAGGAGGCGGTGAAGGAGGTGAGGGATGTAAAGGAGGTGGGGAGGTGAGGGATGTGAGGGACATGATTGAGGTGAGGAGGAGAAGAAGTGACGGAGATGAGGATGTGAGGGATGTGATGGAGGTGAGGGAGGTGAGGGAGGTAAGTAGGTGAGGAATGTGAGGGATGTGAGTGAGGTGAGTGTGGTGAGGTAGGTGTGGGATGTGAGGAGGTGAGGGATGTGAGGAGGTGAGGATGTGTGGGAGCTGAGGGAGGTGAGGTAGGTGAGGAGGTGAGGGATGTGTGGGTGGTGAGGGAGGTGAGGGTGGAGAGGGAGGTTCAGATATGAGAGTGGTGAGGAGGTGAGGGAGGGGAGGAGGTGAGGGAGTTTAAGAGGTGAGCAGGTGAGGGATGTGTGGTAGGTCAGGAGGTGAGGGAGGTGAGAGAGGTCAGGAGGTGAGAGTGGTGCGGAAGTGAGTGTGGTGAGGAGGTCAGGAGGTGAGTGAGGTGAGGATTTATGTGACGGGAAGGATTTGAGGGAGGTGAAGAGGTGAGTGAGGTGACGAGGAGAGGGAGGTGAGGAGGTGATTGCGGTGAGTAAATGAGGGAGGTGAGGAGGTGAGGAAGTTGAGTGAGGTGAGAGAGGTGAGGAAGTTGAGTGAGGTGAGAGAGGTGAGGAGGTGAGGAGGTGAGGGTGGTGAGGAGGTGAGGGAGGTTAGGAGGTGAGGGAGGTGAGGGACATGAGTGAGGTAAGGAGGTGAAGAGGTGAGGGAGGTCTAGAGGTGAGGGAGTTTAGGGAGGTGAGGGAGGAGATGGAGATGTGGGATATATTGGACGTGAGGGGGTTGAGGGAGGTGTGGATGTGAGAATGGTGAGGAGGTGAAGGTGGTGAGCTGGTGAGGTTGTGAGGGTTGTGATGGAGTAGAGGGATGTGAGGGAGGTGAGGTGGGGAGGGAAGGGAGGGAGGTGAAGGAGCTGAGGGAGGTGAGGGAGGTGTGGAGGTGAGGGAGGTGAGGGACGTGATTGAGGTGAGGAAGAGAAGTGACAGAGATGAGGATGTGAGGGATGTGACGGAGGTGAGGTAGGTGAAGGAGGTGAGGGTGGTGTGGGAGCTTAGGTGGTGTGAGTGTTGAGGAGGTGAGCGTGGTGAGGAGGTGAGGAGGTAAGCGAGCTGAGGATGGAAATGAGGGAGGTGAGGAGGAGAGGGAGGAGAGGGAGGTTAGGGAGGTGTACACGGTGAGAAGGTGAGGGAGGTGAGGGAGGTGAGGTGGGGAGGGAGGGGGGAGGGGAGGGCGGTGAGGGAGATGCGGTGGTGAAGAGGTGAGGTAGGTGAGGATGTAAGGAGGTGAGGAACTGAGGGAAGTGAGGAGGTGAGGGAGGTGAGCAGGTGAGGAAGGTCAGGATATGAGGGAGGATACAAGGTGAGGAGGTGAGATGAGGGAGGTGAAGGAGGCGAGGGAGGGGAGGAGTTGAGGGAGTGGAGGAGGTGAGGGAGGTGAGGACATGAGCAAGGTGAGGTGGTGAGGAGGCAAGGGATGTGTGGGAGGTGAGGGATGTGTGGGAGGTGAGGGAGGTGAGAGAGGTGAAGAGGTGAGGGAGGTGAGGGAGGACAGGAGGTGAGGGAGGACAGGAGGTGAGAGTTGTGAGGAGGTGAGGGTGGTGTGAAGTTGAAGAGGTGAGGGAGGTGAGGCATTATGGGAGGGGAGGGAGATGAGTGAGATGAGGAGGTGAGGGAGGTGAGGAGATAAGGGAGGTAAGGAGGTGATGGAGGTTAGTAAATGAGGGAGGTGAGGAAGTGAGGGAGGTGAGGGAAGTGAGGGATGTGAGGAGGTGAGGGAGGTGAGGCGATGAGGAGGTGAGGGATGTGAGGGAGGTGAGTGATTGATGGAGGTGCAGAGGTGAGGGAGGTGAGGAGATGGAGGTGAGGGAGGTGATGGAGGTGTTGGAGATGTGGAGGTGAAGGGTGTGTAGGAGGTGAGGTGGTGGGGGATTTGAGGGAGGTTAGTGAGGTGAGGAGGTGAAGAAGTGACAGAGATGAGGAGGTGAGGGAGGTGAGAAGGTGAGGGATGTGTGGGAGGTGAGGAGGTGAGGGATGTGATGGAGTTGAGGGAGGTGCGGATTTGAGAGTGGAGAGGAGGTGAGGGTGGTAAGGAGGTGAGGAGGTGAAGGATGTGATGGAGGAGAAGGAGGTGAGGAGGTGAGGGAGGTGAGGAGGTGATGGAAGTGAGGAGATGAGGACTCAGGGAGGTGATGGAGGTGAAGAGGTGAGGGAGGTGAGGAGGTGAGTGAGGTTCGGGAGGTGAGGGGTGTGAGGGAGGTGAGTAGGTGAGGAAGAGAGGGTGGTGAGGAATTGAGGAAGGTGAGGAGATGAGGGAAGTGAGGAGGTGAAGAAGTGAGGAGGTGAGAGATGTGAGGAGATAAGGAGGTGAGAGATGTGAGGAGATAAGGAGGTGAGTATATGAGTGAGGTGAGGGTGGTGTGGTGGTGAGGGAGTTTAGGACATGAGTGAGGTGAGGGAGTTGATGGAGGTGAGGGTGTTGAGGTGAGGAGGTGAGGAGGGTGAGGGATGTGAGTGTGTTGAGGAGGTGAAGAATAACTGGAGATGAGGAGGTGAGGAATGTGAGGCAGGTGAGGGAGCTTACAGAGGTGAGGGAGGTGAGGAGGTGAGGGAAGTGTGGGAGGTGTGTGATGTGAGGGAGGTAAGGTGAGGGAGGTGAGGTGAGGTTAGGGCGGTGAGGAGAGATGTGGGAGGTGAGGGAGGTGAAGGAGGGTGGGAGGGGGGTGAGATTAGGGAGGTGAGGGAGGTGAGCTGAGGGAGGGAGGGAGGTGAGGTGAGAGAGGTGAGGGAGGTGAGGTGAGGGAGATGAGGGAGGTGAGGGAGGATGGGATGGTGGTGAGGTAAGGGAGGGAGGGAGTTTAGGTAAGGGAGGGAGGGAGGGGAGGTGAGGGAGGTGAAGGAGGGAGGCAGGGGAGGTGAGAGAGTGAGGGAGGTGAGAAGAGAGAGGTGAGGTGAGGGAGGTGATGTGAGGTGAGGGAGGTGAGGTGAGGGAGGTGAGGTGAGGGAGGTGAGGGAGATGGTGTGAGGGAGGTGAGGTGAGGGAGGTGAGGTGATGGAGGTGAGGTGAGGGAGGTGAGCTGAGGTGTGGAAGATGAGGGAGGTGAGGTGAGGGGAGTGAGGGAGGTGAGGTGAGGGAGATGAGGTGAGATGAGGGAGGTGAGGTGAGGTTTGGGAGGTGAGGTAGGTTAGGTGACGGAGGTGAGGGATGTGAGGTGAGGTGATGGCGGATAGGTGAGGTAGGTGAGGGAGATGAGGTGAGAAAGGTGAGGTAAGTGAGGTGAGGGAGGTGAGGTGAAGGAGGTGAGGTAGGTGAGTTGACGTAGGTGAGGTTAGGTGAGCTAGGTGAGGTGTGGTGTGGGAGATGAGGGATGTGAGTTGGCGTGAAGTGGATCCTGCTGGGAGCCTCAATCCTTTGGTGTTGGGTGCCATCTGGTTTGAGGTCACTCCTGCATGGTTCCCATCAGTTTGGTGATGTGGACCCTCTGGTGGGTGGTGTATACTGCTGGGTGCGTCATCCTCTTGGTGATGTGGGACCTCATTTTTGAGGTCAAAACTACTGGGTTCCTTACCTTTTAATGATGTGGGCCCGCTGGTGTGAGGTCATTCCTGCCTGCTTCCCAACAACTTGGTGATTTGGGCCCGCTGGTGTGCTGGGATCCTTCTTGGTGCCTCATCCACTTGGTGATGTGGGCCCTCTTGTGTAAGGTCCCAACTGCTGGTTTCCTCACATTTTTATGATGTGGGCCCTCCGGTGTGAGGTCACTCCTGCCTTGTTCCCATCCCCTTGGTGTTGTGTGCCCTCTGGTGAGAGACTGATCCTGCTGGGTTCCTCAACTTTTTGTGATGTGGGCCCTCTGGTGTTAGGTGAAACCTGCTGGGATCCTCATCCCCTTGGTGTTGAGGGACTTCTTTTGTAAAGTCACAACTGCTGGAATCCTCCCCTTTTATGATGTGGGCCGTCTGGTGTGAGGTGACTGCTGCCTGGATCCCATTCCCTTGGTGATGTGGGCCTTCCAGGGTGAGGTATTTCCTACTGTTTTCCTCAAATTTATGATGTCGGCCCTCTGGTGTGAGTTAACTGATGCCTGGTTCCCATCCCTTTGGTGATGTGGACCCTCTGGTATTATGTGGATTCTGCTGGGTTCCTCGCCTTTTTTTGATGTGGGCCCTCTGGTTTGAGGTCGATCCTGCTGGTAGCCTCATCCTCTTGGTGATGTGGGCCCTCATTTTTGAGGTCACAACTGCTGGCTTCCATACCTTTTAAAGATGTGGGCCGTTAGTGTGTGGTCATTCCTGCCTGGTTCCCATCCCCTTGGTGATGTGGGCCCTCTGGTGTGACGTGGATGCTGTTGGGAGCCTCATCGCCTTGTTGATGTGGGCCCTCTTGTGTAAGATCCCAACTGCTGGTTTCCTAACATTTTTATGATGTGGGGCCTCAGGTGTTGGGTCAGTCCTGCCTGGTTCCCATCCCCTTGGTGATGTGGGCCCTCTGGTGAGAGTTTGATCCTACTGGGTTCCTCAACTTTTTGTGATGTGGGCCCTCTGTTGTGAGGACGTCCTTTTCTGGTACCCTTCCCCTTGGTAATGTGGGCCCTCTGGTGTGAGGTGGATCCTGATGTGTGCCTCATCCCCTTGGTGATGTGGGTCCTCTGGTTTGAGATCACATGTGCTGGGTTCCTCATATTTTTATGATGTGGGCCCAGTGGTGTGAGGATATTTCTGCCAGGTTCCCACCCCCTTGGTGATGTGGGCCCTCTTGTGTGACGTGGATGCTGATGGGTGCCTCATTCCCTTGGTTATGTGGGCTCCCTTGTGGAAGTTTCCAACTGCTGGTTTCCTCACATTTTTTCTTTTTTGTGTGTGTGGTACGCAAGCATGTGGGATCTTCCCGGACCAGGGCACAAACCCGTGTCCCCTGCATTGGCAGGCAGACTCTCAATCACTGCGCCACCAGGGAAGCCCTTCCTCACATTTTTATGATGTGGGCCCTCTGGTGTGAGGTCACTCATGCCTGGTTCCCATCCCCTTGGTGATGAGGGCTCTCTGGTGAGACTTTGATCCTGCTGGGTTCCTCACCTTTTTGTGATATTGGCCTTCTAGTGTGAGGTCACTCCTTCCTGATAACCATACCCTTGGTGATGTGGGCTCTCTGGTGTGAGGTGTATCCTGTTGGGTGCCTCATCCCCTTGGTGATGTCGTCCCTCTGGTGGAATGTCACAACTGCTGTGTTCCTCAATATTTTAGGATGTGGGACCTGTGGTGTGAGGTCACTCCTGCCTAGTTCCTATCCCCTTGGTGATGTGGGCCCTCTGGTCAGAGATTGATCCTGCTGGGTTCCTCAGCTTTTAGTGATGTGGGCCCTCTGGTGTTAGGTGGAAACTTCTCTGAGCCTCATCCCCTAGGTGATGAGGGCCCTCTGGTGTAAGGTCACTACTGCTGGGTTCCTCACTTTATATGATGTGGGCCCACTGTTGTGAGGACACTCCTGCCAGGTTCCCATCCCCTTGGTGGTGTGGGCCCTCTGTTGGGCGGTGTATACTGCTTGGTACCTCATCCCTTTGGTGATGTGTGCCCTCTGGTGTTAGATAGATCCTGCTGGGTTCCTCACCTTTCTTTGATGTGGGCCCTCTGGTTTGAACTGGATCCTGCTGGTTGCCTCATCCTCTTGGTGATGTTGGCCCTCATTTTTGAGGTCACAACCACTGGGTTCCTTACATTTTTTTGATGTGCGCCTGCTGGTGTGAGGTCATTCCTGCCTGCTTCCCATCCCCTTGGTGATTTGGGACCGCTGGTGTGCATGGATCCTTCTGGGTGCCTCCTACCCTTAGTGATGTGGGTCCTCAGGTTTGAGGTCACCTCTGCTGCGTTCCTCACATTTTTATGAAGTGGGCCCTCTGGTGTGAGGTCACCCCTGCCTGGTACACATCCCCTTGGTCATGAGGGCCCTCTGGTGTGAGGTGGATTCTGATGGGTGCCGCATCCCCTTGGTGAAGTGGGCCCTCTGGTGTAAGGTCTCAACTGCTGGTTTCCTCACTTTTTATGATGTGGGCTCAACGGTGTGAGGACACTCCTGCCAGGTTTCCATTCCCCTAGTGATGTGGGCCCTCTAGTGAGAGATTGATCCTGCTGGGTTCCTCAAATTTTTGTGATGTGGGCCCTCTGGTTTTAGGTGGAACCTGCTGGGAGCCTCATTCCCTTGGTAATGAGGGCCCTCTGGTGTAAGGTCACAACTGCTGGGATCCTCAACTTTTATGAGGTGGGCCGTCAGGTGTGTGGTGACTGCTGCCTGGATCCACTTCCCTTGGTGATGTGGGCCTTCCAGTGTGTGAGGTGTTTCCTACTGCTTTCCTCAAATTTATGATGTGGCCCCTCTGGTGTGAGGTAACTGATACCTGGTTCCCATCCCCTTGGTGATGTGGACCCTCTGCTGTTAGGCAGATCCTACTGGGTTCCTCACCTTTTATTGATGTGGGCCTTCTGGTGTGAAGTGGATACTTCTGGTTGCCTCATCCCCTTCCTCACGGGGCGCTCTGATGTGTGGTCCCATCTGACTGGGTTCCTCACCATTTAATGATATGGGCCCTCTGGTGTGAGGTTACTCCTGCCAGGTTCCCATCCCCTTCATGATGTGGAACCTCTGGTGTAAGGTCAGCACTGCTGGGTTGCTCACGTTATTATGATGTGGGCCATCGGGTGTTAGCTCACTCCTGCCTGGTTCCCATCCCCTTGTTGATGTGGGCCCTCTGGTGTGAAGTGGATCCTGCTGGGAGCTTCATTCCTTTGGTGACGTGCGCCCTCTGGTGGAAGGTCACTCCTGCATGGTTCCCATCAGTTTGGTGATGTGAGTCCTCTGCTGGGCGATGTATTCTGCTGGGTGCCTCATCCCCTTGGTGATGTGGGCCCTCTGATGTGATGTCACAACTGCTGTGTTCCTCAATATTTTATGATGTGGGTGCTGTTGTATGAGGTAACTGATGCCTAGTTCCCATCCCCTTGGTGATGAGGGACCTGTGGTGTAAGAGCACAACTGCGGGGTTCCTCACCTTTTTTTGATGTGGGCCCTCTGATTTTAGGTGGAACCTGCTGGGAGCCTCATTCCTTTGGTGATGAGGGACCTCTGGTGTAAGGTCACAACTGCTGGGATCCTCAACTTTTTATTATATGGGTCCTCTGTTGTGAGGTTACTCCTACCTGGTTCCCATCCCCTTGGTGATGTGGGACCTGTGTTGAGAGGTCCCAACTGCTGGGTTCCTCACCTTATTATGATGTGGTCCTTTGTGTGTAAGGTCACTCCTGCCTGATTCCCATCCCCTTGTTGATGTGGAATCTCTGGTGTGAAGTGAATCCTGCTGGGAGCCTCATTCCTTTGGTGATGTGCAGCATCTGGTGTGAGGTCACTCCTGCATGGTTCCCATTATTTGGTGATGTGGGCCCTCTGGTGGGTGGTGTATACTGCTGGGTGTCTCATCCCCTTGGTGATGTGGGCCCTCTGGTATGATGTCAACACTGCTGTGTTCCTCAATATTTTATGATGTGGATCCTGTGATGTGAGGTCACTCCTGCCTAGTTCCCATCCCCTTGGTGATGTGGTACCTGTGGTGTAAGGTCACAACTGCTGGGTTCCTCAACTTTTTTTGATGTGGGCCTTCTGGTTTCAGGTGGATCCTTCTGGATGCCTCATCCACTTGGTGATGTGGACCCTCACTTTTGAGATCACAACTGCTAGGGTTCCTTACCTTTTTATGATGTGGGCCTGTGGTGTGAGGTCATTCCTGCCTACTTCCCAACACCTTGGTGATTTGGGCCTGCTGGTAGGCATGGATCCTTCTGGGTGCCTCATCCCCTTGTTGTTGTGGGCTCTCTAGTTTGAGGTCACATGGGCTGGGTTCCTCAACTTGTTATGATGTGGGCCCTCTGGTGTGATGTCACCCCTGCCTTGTACCCATCCCCATGGTGATGTGGGCCCTCTGGTGTGAGGCGGATCCTGATGGGTGCCTCATTCCCTTGGTGATGTGGGCCCTCTTGTGTAAGGTCCCAAATGCTGGTTTCCTCACATTTTTATGATGTTGACCCGCTGGTGTGAGGTCACTACTGCCTCGTTCCCATCCCCTTGGTGATGTGGGCCCTCTGGTGTTAGGTGGAACCTGCTGGGAGCCTCATCGCCTTGGTGAGGAGGGCCCTCTGGTGTAAGGTCACAACTGCTGGGATCATCACATTTTATGATGTGGGCTGTCTGGTGTAAGGTGACTGCTGCCTGGATCCCATTCCCTTGGTGATGTGGGCCTTCCAGGGTGAGGTATTTCCTACTGCTCTCCTCAAATTTATGATGTGGGCCCTCTGTTGTGAGTTAACTGATGCCTGGTTCCCTCCCTTTGGTGATGTGGGCCCTCTGGTGTTAGATGGATCCTGCTGGGTTCCTCACCTTTTTTTGATGTGGGCCCTCTGGTTTGAGGTCGATCCTGCTGGTTGCCGCATCCCCTTGGTGAGGTGGGTCCTCATTTTTGAGGTCACAACTGCTGACTTCCTTACCTTTAAAGATGTGGGCAGCTGGTGTGTGGTCATTCCTGCCTGCTTCCAAACCCCTTGGTGATTTGGGCCCGCTGGTGTGTGTGGATGCTTCTGGGCGCCTCATCCCCTTGGTGATGTGGGCCCTCTGGTATGAGGTCACATGTGCGGGGTTCCACACCTTTTTATGATGTGGGCCCTCTGGTGTGTGGTCACTCCTGCCTGGTACCCATCTGCATGGTGATGTGGACCCTCTGTTGTGAGGTTGATACTGATGGGTGCCTCATCCCCTTGGTGATGTGGGCTCTCTTTTGTAAGGTCCCCACTGCTGGTTTCCTCACATTTTTATGATGTGGGCCCTCTTGTGTGAGGACACTCCTGCCAGGTTCCCATCCCCTTGGTGATGTTGGCCCTCTGGTGTGACGTGGATCCTGTTGGGTGCCTCATCACCTTGTTTATGTGGGCCCTCTTTTGTAAGATCCCAACTGCTGGTTTCCTAACATTTTTATGATGTGGGCCCTCTGGTGTGGGGTCACTTCTGCCTGGTTCCCATCCCCTTGGTGATGTGGGCCTTCTGGTGCGAGTTTGATCCTGCTGGGTTCCTCACCTTTTTTGTGATGTGGGCCCTCTGTTGTGAAGACGTTCCTTCCTGGTTCCCATCTCCTTGCTTATGTGAGCCCTCTGGTGTGAGGTGGATCGTGATGGGTCCCTCATCCCCTTGGTTATATAGGTCCTCTGATTTGAGGTCACATGTGCTGGGTTCCTCATATTTTTATGATGTGGGCCCTCTAGTGTGAGGACATTTTGCCAGGTTCCCATCCCCCTAGTGATGTAGTCCCTCTTGTGTGATGTGGATGCTGATGGGTACCTCATCCCCTTGGTTTTGTGAGCCCTCTTTTGTAAGGTACCAATTGCCAGTTTCCTCATATTTTTATGATGTGGGCCCTCTGGTGTGAGGTGGATCCTCATGGGTGCCGCATCCCCTTGGTGATGTTGGCCCTCTGGTGTGAGGTCACCCCTGCCTGGTACCCATCCCCTTGGTGATGTGGGCCTTCTGGTGTGAGGTGGATCCTGATGGGTTCCGCATCCCCTTGGTGATGTGGGCCATCTTGTGTAAGGTCTCAACAGCTGGTTTCCTCACTTTTTATGATGTTGGCCCAACGGTGTGAGGACACTCTTTCCACGTTCCCATCCCCTTGGTGATGTAGGCCATCTGGTATGAGGTGGTTTCTGCTGGGTGACTCATCCCCTTGGTGATGTGGGCCCTCTGATGTGAGGTCACAACTGCTAGGTTTCTCACCTTTACATGATGTGGGCCCTCTGGTGTGAGTTCACTCCTGCCTGGTTCCCATACCCTTGGGGATGTGGGGCCTCTGGTGTGAGGTAGTTCCTGCTGGGTGCCTCAACCCCTTTGTGATGGGACTCTCTGTTGTGAGGTCTCAACTTCTGTATTCCTCTCCTTTTTATTATATGGGCCCTCTGTTGTGAGGTTACTCCTGCCTGGTTCCCATCCACTTGGTGATGTAGGCCCTCTGCTGTGCGTGGATCTTTCTGGGTGCCTCGTCCCCTTGGTGATGTGGGCCCTCTGGTGAGAGATTGATCCTGCTGGGTTCCTCAACTTTTTTGACGTGGGCCCTCTGTTGTTATGTTCAACCTGCTGGGAGCCTCATCCCATTGATGATGAGGGCCCAAGAATGTAAGGTCACAGCTGCTGGGATCCTCATATTTTATGATGTGGGCCATTTGGTGTGAGGTAACTGATGCCTGAGGTGAGGGACATGAGGTGAGGGAGGTGAGGGACATGAGGTGAGGGAGGTGAGGTGAGGGAGGCAATGTGAAGGAGGTGAGGGAGATGAGGTAGGGAGGTGCGGTGAAGTAGGTGAGGTGAGGGATGTGAGGTAAGGTGAGGGAAGAGAGGTGAGGTTGGTGAGGGAGGTAAGGTGAGGGAGGTGAGGCAAGGTAAGGGAAGTGAGGAGAGGTGTGAGAGGTGAGGGAGGTGAGGTGAGGCAGGTGAGGTGAGGGAGGTGAGGTGATGTGAGAGAGTTGAGTTGAGGTGAGGGAGGTGAGTTGAGGGAGGTGAGGTGAGGGAGGTGAGGTGATGTGAGAGAGCTGAGTTGAGGTGAGGGAGGTGAGGTGAGGGATGTGAGAGAGGTGAGGTGAGAGAGTTGAGTGGAGGGAGGTGAGGGAGGTGAGGTGAGAGAGGTGAGGTGAGGTGAGGGAGGTGAGGTGAGGTGAGAGAGGTGAGGTGAGGGAGGTGAGGGCCATGAGGTGAGGGACATGAGTTGAGAGAGGTGATAGAGGTGAGGTGAGTGAGGTGAGGGTGTTGAGGTGAGGGAGGTGAGGTGATGGAGGTGAGGGTCGTGAGGTGAGGGAGGTGAGGTGAGAGAGGTGAGGGAGCTAAGGTGTGGGTGGTGAGGTGATGGAGGTGAGGGAGGTGAGGTGATGGAGGTGAGGTGAGGTGATGGAGGTGAGGTGAGGTGAGAGATGTGAGGTGAGGTGTGGGAGGTGAGATGAGGGATGTGAGGGAGGTGAGGTGAGGGAGGTTAGCGACATGAGGTGAGGGATATGAGGTGAGGGAGGTGAGGTAAGGGAGATGAGGGAGGTGACATGAAGGAAGTGAGGTGAGGGAGGTGAGAGAGGTGAGTGAAGGGAGGTGAGGGAGGTGAGGTGAGGGAAGTGAGGGAGCTAAGGTGTGGGTGGTGAGGTGAGGGATGTGAGGGAGGTGAGGTGAGCGAAGTGATGGAGGTAAGGTGAGGGAGGTGAGGTGAGTTGAGGGAGAAGTGACGTGAGGGAGGTGAGGTGAGAGAGGTGAAGGAGGTGAGGTGAGGTAGGTGAGGGAGGTAAGGTGAGGGAGGTTAGTTGAGGTAAGGGAGGTGAGGAGAGGTTTGGAAGGTGAGGTGAGGGAGGTGAGGTGATGTGAGGGAGTTGAGGTCAGGTGAGGAAGGTGAGGTGAGAGAGGTGAGGGTGGTGAGTTGAGGCAGGTGAGGGAGGTGATGTGAGGGAGGTGAGGTGAGGTGAAGGAGGTGAGGTTAGGTGTGGGAGGTGATGTGAGGGATGTCAGAAGAGGGTGGTGAAGGAGGTGAGGTGAGGGATGTGAAGGAGGGAGAGAGGTGAGTTGAGGGAGGGAGATGAGGTGAGGTGAGGAATGTGATGTGAGGGCAGTGAGGGAGGTGAGGTGAGGTGAAGGACATGAGGGAGATGAGGAGAGGGAGGTGATGGAGGTGAGGTGAGGGAGGGTGGGAAGTGAGGTGAGGGAGGTGATGCTAGGGAGTTGAGGTGAGAGAGTTTAGGTGAGGTGAGGTGAGGGAGGTGAGGGAGGTGACGTGAGGGAGGGAGGGAGGTGAGGTGAGGGAGGTGAGGGTGGTGAGGAGAGGGAGGTGAGGGAGGGAGGATAGGTTATGGGGTTGAGGTTAAGTGAGTGAGGTGAGAGAGGTTAGGGTGGGAGCTGAGGGTGGTGAGGTGAGTGAGGTGAGGTGAGGGAGATGAGGCGTGGGAGGTGAGAGAGGTGAGGTGAGGGAGGTGGGCGAGGGAGGGAGGTGAGTTGAGGGATGTGAGGGAGGGGAGGGGAGGTGAGGGAGGTGAGTTGAGGGAGGTGAGGTGAAGTGAGGGAGGTTTGGGAGGTGAGGTGAGGGAGGTGAGGGAGATGAGGTGAGGGAGTTGAGGTTAGGGAGGTGGGCGAGGGTGGGAGGTGAGGTGAGGGAGTTTAGGGTGGTGAGGGAGGGAGGTGAGGTGAGGGAAGTGAGGTGAGGTGACCGATGTGAGGGAGGTGAGGGAGGGAGGTGAGGTGAGGGAGGTGAGCGAGGTGAGGTGAGGTGAGGGAGGTGTGGTGATGTGAGGGAGGTGAGGTGAGGTGAGGGAGGTGAGGGAGGTGAGGTGTGGGAGGTGAGGGAGGTGAGGTGAGGGAGGTGGGCGAGGGAGGGAGGTGAGGTGAGGGGTGTGAGGGAGGTGAGGTGAGGTATGGGAGGTGAGGGATGTGAGGTGAGAGAGGTGAGGTGAGGTAGTTGAGGGAGACGAGGAGGTGGGTGAGGGAGTTGAGGGTGGTGAGGTGAGGGAGGTGAGGTGAGCGAGGTGAGTGAGGTGTGGTGAGGGATGTGAGGGAGGTGAGGTGATGGAGATTAGTTCAGGTGAGGGAGGTGAGGTGAGGTGAGGGATGTGATGTGAGGGAGGTGAAGGAGGTGTGGTGAGGGAGGTGAAGTGAAATGAGGTAGGTTTGGGAGAGGAGGGGAGGGAGGTGAGGGAGGTGAGGGAGGTGAGGTGAGTGAGGGGAGGAAGGTGAGGGAGGTGAGGGAAGTGAGGTGAGTTAGGTGATTTGAGGCAGGTGAGGGAGGTGAAGGAGGTGAGGGAGGGAGGGAGTTGAGGTGAGGGAGTTGAGGTGAGGGAGGGGGAGGTTATTTGAGGGAGGTGAGGCAGGTGAGGTGATGGAGGGAGGGAGGGAGGTGAAGTGAGGAGGTGAGTTGAGGGGAGGTGAGGGAGGTGAAGGAGGTGAGGGAGGGAGGGAGTTGAGGTGAGTGAGATGAGGTGAGAGGGGCGGAGGTTAGCTGAGGGAGGTGAGGGAAGTGAGGTGATGGAGGTGAAGTGAAGGAGGTCAGGTGAGGAAGGAAGGGAGATGAGTTGAGGCAGATGTGGTGAGGGAGTTGAGGTGAGGTGAGGGAGGTGATGGAGGTGAGGTGATGGTGGTTAGGTGAGGTGAGGGACTTGAGGCAGATGAGGCGAGGGAGGTGAGGGAGCTGAGGTGAGGGAGCTGAGGTGATGGAGGTGAGGAAGGTGAGGTGAGGGAGGTGAATTGAGGTGAGGGAGCTGAGGTGAGGTTGGTGTTTTGAGCGAGTTGAGGGTGGTGAGGTGACAGAGGTGAGGGAGGTGAGTTGAGGGAGGTGAAGTGAGGAGAGGGAGGTGAAGGAGGTGAGGTGAGGGATGTGAGGGAGGGAGAGAGGTGAGGTGAGGGAGGGAGGTGAGGTGAGGTGAGGGATGTGAGGTGAGGGTGGTGATGGAGGTGAGGTGGGGGAGGTGAGGTGACGTGAGGGAGTTGAGGTGAGGCGAGGGACCTGAGGTGAGGGAGATGAGGGAGGTGAGGTGAGGGCGGTGAGGTGAGGTGAGGGAGGTGAGGTGATGTGAGGGAGGTGCCGGAGGTGAGGTGAGGGAGGTGAGGTGAGGGAGGTGAGGGAGGTGAGGGAGGTGAGGTGAGGTGTGCGACGTGAGGGAGGAGAGGTGAGGGAGGTGATGGAGGTGAGGTGAGGGAGGTGATGTGAGGGAGGGAGGGAGGTGAGGTGTGGGAGGTGAGGTGAGTGAAGTGAGGTGAGGTGAGGGAGGTTCATGTCTCTCTGCCTATCTGGGGAGACATGTGTGAGGAGGACACAAGGGCCAAGCCCCCCCATACCCACCCCGAGAATAGGGACATGTGAGTGTATCCTGAGATACTTCCCACACAATCAAGTCATCTGCTCTCCCTTCACCTCACGTGGTTTCATTTTCAAGACATGAAGGAGGCACATAATGTACATGCTCTCAGATATCTCCATCCTTCAGTTTCCACTGAGTATCATGTGCCTTTCATTCCTACATATTTACACTCACCTAAAGTGTCAAGTAGCTCTTTTCTAGAAGTGCTGAACAGAGATAAAGGGGATTAGAGGATGATTTTATCCTATTTAAAAGTAACCTGCAGCAAATGGGAGTAAACAGACTGCTTGGCATCCACACCTCATCTGCCTTCTCCCTTCAGGCTCCTGCCCTCCTGCCCCCATCCCCACCTCCTCAAAGGTGCACTGGGAGCTCTGGATATGAGGAAGGTTTACACATCCACTGGGGACATTGCCAAGACCTGCCTTCCAGAAATCCAGTTCCCACATTCATCTAGTATCAGGCAGATTGTCAGGTAAAAGGTTTTGATTGTCTGGAAAAATAAAGAAAATGAGAGCCCTGAAGCCTTGATCTGCAATGCTAGCTGCAGCTGCCTTGTGGCAACATCTGAGAAATCCTCTGTGCTTCCCAGGTCGCAGGCTCTTTGGTGCCACCTGAGAGGACGCCAGGCTATGAACAGGCCAGCAGGGCACAGTTAAAGCAGGGACAGCAGACATGATATCTTCTGATGCAAAAGAGCCACAACCCTTACACATTCAAATTTGGACCTTATCCCTGGAGGGAGCAGTCAGGGCTGGGGCGGGACAGGGCCTCCTGGGATTTTTGTCACCTGGGCTTAGGCTTCTGTAGCATTTATAGGTCAAAAGTAGTCAAATATCAATAATTTCATATTGTAGGACCTAATGCATATTTGTTTCAACTCCACAAGAACACTGTGAGGTAGACATTTTGATCCCTATTTTATGGAAAACAGAGGACCGAAGAAGCTAAGTCATTTACCCAGAGTCACACAGAAAATAGTAGTCAGAATTTGAATGCAGAGATTAATCAAGGCCCTTTCTCCTGTGCCTATCGTATCTCCTCCCATCTTAAATCTTCTCTGTTCTTTTCCCTGTTCCCCAATTGAGCCATGCTTATTCTTGCCTGCTTCCTCTGCTCAGATGATTCCTCCCTCCTGAACTCCTGTGTCTCTTCCCTCATTTATTCTACAGATATTTATTGACAAACTACTGTGTGTCAGGTTTGTGTGAAAGCTGCGAATAGTTTTATAGTTTAAAAATTGAATAAGATGATGAAGAGCTTAGCAATCAGTGTAGACAAAGGACACTTCTGTGACTTCAGCTATACGTGTTCAATAAGATTTTTTAAAAGGAAAAAATGACTTAAAGAATGAAGGCAGTTTTGCCCAGCACTCTGCATCTCAATGGTATGTGCTAACTTCACTGCCTGGTCCCATGTGAGATGTAATGCTGTCTACTGGCCAGGTGGGAAGGCTGAGGGTGTGGCCAGGGTGTGTGGAGGCAGTCTAGAATAGGAGGAACAGCATAAGCAAAGGCACAAAGGTGCATAAGGGGATGGTAAAAAGCTCCATGAAGCTGGAGTATCAAGTAAGAAGCAACCTTATAGGGGTGAGCAGAGTAAAGCAGAGGGCCAGGAGATGAGGTGAGGGGGTCACAGCAGACATGCAGCAAAGGCTCTTGAATACCAGGCTAAAGGGAATAAAGTTTACCTCGTAAGCCAAATGTGTTCACTGGCATGCTTCCCTTGAGATAACTTGGGGGGTCAGGGTAGGGGTGAAGGGAGAGCAGATGTAGGCAGCCTCAGACCCCCTTTTCACTCACTCTGAGAAGCTCTATGGACATCAGTTGTAGATTTGGGGGTTCTATGTCGGATTCAATTTTGAAAAAAATTGACTCAATGATAATGACATAAAAATATACATAAAAACCACAGGGAAATTATGTGAGATTTTTGCTTCTGGCCATGATTAACTAACGGGAATGGAACTTACCCTCCCACGTTAAGCAACTAAGAAGTGAACAAAACATGTCAAACGATAGACATTAGATAACTGGTTGCACAGGAGTGTGATCACAGGGAGAAGGGAAACAAGTTAATTGAGCCTTATGACTGTCCTGGCTTACTTCCTGGAGGTGGCTTCCAGACTGCAAAGAATGAAATGAGAATTCCAACAGAGCCCGGCAGTTTTGATGATTTGAGGAGAAAGATACCAGAGTTTTGAGAAGGTCAGTGTGGCCAAAACTGGGTAAACAGACCACTGGGGAAGAGGGAGCTACACAGAGAGGGACCTCCAAAGACATACAGAAGGATCCCCTCAAGAATTTGTGTGAGTAATGATCTGTGCATGCGTGACAGGAAAGTGCCCAGAGCCAGGGAAAGAACCAGCAGCATAGGGAATACAGAGAAATTCTTGAAGATTCCACAGGCTGGGGAGCACTTTTGTTCTTGTCTGCTAGAGTGGAAAGACCTCAGTACAAATAAAACATGATGTAGAATCCTCAGAAGGCTATTGGATTAGAAGTGGTGTTAATTAGCCCTAAAATAAACTCTGTTCTCTATCTGCTGTAACAAACTTAAAAGCAAGTCTCAAATGTATCCAACTGATTTAAAATAATTTAACTGTTTCCCTGAAGAAAATTCAGTGCTATTGATAGAAATATGAAAAATTCTAGTAGCCAAAAATATATAATCACAATGTCCAGCATCTAACAAAAAGTTACAAGACATTCAAAGAATCAGGGAAATATGACTTATAACCACCAAAAACAGACAAACAAGCAAACAAAAGTAGAAAGGAATCCTAAAATGACAGATATATTGGAAATAGTAAATAAGGATGTTAAAACAGCTACTGTAAATATACTCTCTATGTTTAAGAAAGCAAAAGATAATAAAATCAGGCTGTTTAAAAAACCCAAATAAAACATCTATAACTGAAAACCAATAATTTCTGAAATGAAAAAAAAATGTTTTTACAAGTGATGGGATAAACAGCATATTAGATCCTGAAACAGAAAAGATCAGCAAAACTGAAGACATAACAAAGGAAATTATCCAAAATGAGTCAGAGAGAAAAAAAATCTGAAGAATGAATAAAATATCAGTAACCTATGGAACACATCAAATGGCCCAACATACCTATAACTGAAGTTCCAGAAGAAGAGGATATGGGGGAAGGATGGGGACAGGAAAAAATATTTTGAGAAACAATAATCAATGAATCACAGGAAGATGGCAGAGAAAGAAGCACCAGGAATCTGTCTCCCCACCTAGACAGCAAATGCACTGGCAGAATCTCTCTGGTAGCTGTTTTAGAATTCTGGGGTCTGTTTAAGGTTTTCAATTTCCAGGGGAAGTCTTGGATAGTAAATTTTGGTTGAATTAAGCTCTTAGCACAGTGGCAGCACCCATCCCCCATTCCCCATTCCCAACCAGGTGGGAGGAAGTTATGCACATGTTCTTCAAACAATTTGAACACAACTTGCAGGAGTCAAGGTAGGCAAAAAGGACCCTGTGCTCTAAATGTCAGGGATCAGTGCTCTGATCACTGATTGATGCTTCTGATCACAGAGGTGCAAAGAGGTGGGCCGCCATTCTTGTGGAACCTCCACTGATTGTTGCAGGCCCCTCCTCCTCCAGCTGAAGTGATTGCCAGGGGACCTAAAGGGCTGGCACTTTTTCCTCCCATTTTCATTATTCTCATTTTCCCCTTTTGGGAGCCAGATATTAAAGACTAGAACATTCAAAAACAATTACATATATGGGGAAAATTAGAAAGTGACCGTGCATGCCCAGGGAGAGATCCAAAAAAGACCTGAGAAGACCTTAAGTTTATACCTCAGGCTGATCCTTAGCACAGAGACAGCTTACAGCAATTAATCACTAAAACAATAAACAGCCAAACAAAACAAAACTAACAAAAACATAATCCCTGGGGGTGTGGGAGAATCTAATTTCAGAGTTATCACATCATTAGATTTAAATGTCCAGTTTTCAACAAAAATTATGAGGCATAAAAAGAAACAGGAAAGTATACTCTATTCAAAGGAAAAAAATAAACAGAAACCGTCCGTGCAAAAACAAAAAAACAAAAAAAACCCAAGAAACAAAAAACAGTTAATAATGTTGTAATGATGGTTTGCAACTCCACCTTTTGTTTTCCACATGATTTAAGGAAATAACACATTTTAAAAATTATTAAGCTAAAAGTTTGTATTATTGTAACTTTGGTTTGTAACTCCACATTCTGTTTTCTACATAATTAAAGCCTCTAATGTATTTAAAAGAATTATGAATTTATGTTTTGAGGCACACAATGTATAAAAAAGTAATTTTTGACTTCAGAATCAAAAGAGGTGGGGACAGAGCTATAACAGAACAGAGTTTTGTAAGTTATTGAAGTTAAACTGATATAAATTCAAATTAGAGGACTTCCCTGATGGTGCAGTGGTCAGGAACCCGCCTGCCAATGCAGGGGACATGGGTTTGATCCCTGGACTGTAGGATCCCACATGATGAGGAGCAACTAAGCCCATGCGCCACAACTACTGAGCCTGTGCTCTAGAGCCTGTGAGCCACAAGAACTGAGCCCTCGTGCCACAACTACTGAAGCCCGCACGCCAAAGCCCGTGCTCAGCAACAAGACAAGCCACCACAATGAGAAGCACATCTACTGCAACAAAGAGCAGCCCCACTCTTCACAACTACAGAAAGCCCACATATGGCAACAAAGACCCAATGCAGCCAAAAATAAATAAATAAATTTATTTTTAAAAATTCAAATTGGAGTGTTATAATTTTAGGATGTTAACTGTAACCTCATTGTAACCATAAAAAATAGCTATAGAATATACACAAAGAAAATGGAAAAGAATTTAAACATTTCATTACCAGAAAATAAACTAAACACAAAAGAGAACACTAATATAGGAAATGAGGAACAAAAAAAGTTGTAAGACATATAGAAAACAAATAGCAAAATTACAGAAGTAATTTAAATGAATTAAACTCTCCAATCAAAAGACAGACATCAGCAGAATGGATAAAAATATATAAACCAACTATTTACAAGACTCAGTTTAGACCAAAAGACACAAATAAGTTAAAAGTGAGGGAATGATAACTATGAGAGTAGGAGTGGCTGTATTAACATCAGAAAAAATGGATTTAAAATTTTAAGAGTCATAAGAGACAAAGGACATTATACCCTAATTAAAATTTCAATACAGCTGCTATATAATTTGCAAATAATTTTCTTCCATTTTGTGGGTTGCCTTTTTACTCTGTTGACATTCTCTTTTGGTGCACAAATTTTAAAATTTCATGAAGTCCTACTTGTCTATTTATTTCTTTTGTTGCCTGTTCCTTTGATGTCATATCCAAGAAATTACTGCCAAATCCAATGTCATGACATTTTGCCCCATGTTTTCTTCTAAGAGTTATATAATTTTAGGGTTTATATTTAGGTTTTGATCCATTTGGGGTTAATTTTTGTATATGGCATTAGATATGACTTCATTCTTTTGTGTGTGGATGTTCAGTTTCTCCAGCATCATTTTTTGAAAAGACTCTCCTTTCTCCATTGAATGATCTTGGCATCCTTGTCAAAAATTATTTGACCATATATGCAAAGATTTATTTCTGGGCTCTCTATTCTGTTATTTCGATCTACATGTCTGTCTTTATGCTAGTACCAATCTGTTTTAATTACTGTAACTTTTTGTAGTAAGTTTTGAAATCAGGAAGTGGGAGTCCTCCAGTTTTGTTCTTTTTCAAAATTGTTTTGGCTATTCAGGTTTCCTTGAGATTCCATATGAATTTTATGATAGGTTTTTCTATTTCTGCAAAAAAATGGGATTGGGATTTTTAAGGATTTCATTGAATCTATAGATTGCTTTGGCATCTTAAAAAATATGAGAAAATGGAAAATCTGAATAGATCCAAAACTAGGAAGAAGATTTGAATCAGCAATCAAAAATCTCCCAGAATCCTTAATGGAAAAAAGATTAAATTTTAAAATATGAACATAGAATTGTATACCCAGTGGAAATATTTGAAAATGGAGGCAATGAAGACTGTTTCAGAGTAGATGAGAGAATTCAACACCTGCAGACCTGCCCTTCAAAGAATGTTGAAGAAAGTCCTAGGGGTACAGGAAAATGATAGCACATAGTAATTAGGATCTACACAACTGAAGGACAAGAGCTAGAATGGTAAACATGATTTTTTCTCATATTTTACTCTTTAGGATGATTGTTTAAAGTGCAAACAATAACAGTGTATTGTGGGCTTTGTAATATATGTAGAAGTAAAAGGTAAGAAAGCAATAGCACAAGGCATGAGGGGAGAAATGTAAGTTTACTGTTATAAAGTTCTTATACTAGTATAGTATTATTTGCAGATAGACTGATAAATTAAAGTTGTACATTATAAATGCTTGAGCAACCAGTAAAAATATAAATAAATGTAAGTAATATAGCTAATAAACCAATGATAGAGATTAAAATGAATTTATTAAAATTTAATTAATTCAATAGAAGGCAGTATAAGTAGAATAAGGGTAAAATGGACAGATGGAACAAAAAGAAACAAATAGTAATATGGTAGATTTAAATCCAACCATATCTATTATTACCTTAAATGGAATGATCTAAAAATTCTAATTAAAAGGCTAAGATTGTCAAGATACCATTTATAAATGCATTTAAAACATACTATATAACATATACCATTATAGAATGTAACATGAAGAGATAAATCTAGCAAAATATGTGAAATTTTAAAAAACATATTGTTGACAGAAATTAAAGAAAGCCCAAATAAATGAAGAATATCCCATGTTCATGGAACTGAAAACACTATTATGAAGATGTAAATTATCCCAAAATTGACATACAGATACAATGTGATCCCAATAAAAATCTCAACTGACATTTTGTTGAAATGGACAATATGACTGTAAAATTCATATACATCAAGAATATATAAAGAGGGCTTCCCTGGCGGCGCAGTGGTTGAGGGTCCACCTGCCGGTGCAGGGGACACGGGTTCATGCCCCAGTCTGGGAGGATCCCACATGCCGCAGAGCAGCTGGGCCTGTGAGCCATGGCCGCTGAACCTGCGTGTCTGGAGCCTGTGCTCCGCAATGGGAGAGGCCACAACAGTGAGAGGCCCGTGTACCACAAAAACAAAACAAAACAAAACAAAACAAGAATATATAAAGAGCACTAACAAGTCAACAATAAAATAGGTAGAAGATTTGAATAGATAATTCAGCAAAGAAAATATATAATGGCATATAAGCATTTGAAAGAGATAATCAACATCATTGTTATTAGGGAAATGCAACTTAAAACCACAATGAGGTAGCACCATACACCCAATAAAATGGTTAAAGTTAAGAAGCCTGACAATACTAATTGTTGACAAGAATGTTGAACCTCTGAAATTCTCATACATTGCTGATGGGAATGCAAAATGGTATAACTTTAGAAGTTAGTTTGACAATTTTTTAAAAGTTAAATATTCACCTACTATATGATTGACTCATTCCACTAATTTACCAAGAGAAAAGAATACAAACATCTACACAAAGACTTGTGTGAGAATGTTTATAGTCCCTTTATTCATACTAACCAAAAACTGGAAAAAAAAGTTCATCAGTTCATGAATAGATAAACAAAATGTGGAATATCCATACAATGGACTACTACTCCAAAAAAAAGATGTAAACAACTGATAAACGTTATAGATGAATCTTAATGTCGTTCTGCCGAATTTTAAAAAGACTAAATACTGTACAATTTCATTCTCATGAAATTTTAGAAAAGAAAAAACCATAGTGACAGAGCAGATTAGTTGACAAAGGCTATGGGTTATTGGAAGGGATTGACTACAAAAGGACAGGAAGGAATTTGGGGGTTAATAGAAATGTGAACACTGTGACTGGGGAGATAGTTAAAAAACTATATACATATGTCAAAATTCATCAAACCGTATAGTTAAAATTGCTGAGTTTTATTACGTCTATATCATCTCAATAAAATTGATTTTTTTGAATATACCTAAAGTATCTTCCAACATAAGTCCAGACTTTGGGGCATGTAAAACGCAGGCTGGAAAGACATATATATCCCCAATATTCAATGCCTAAAGTGCCATCTCTCCCTAAGGAGCTAACTAGAGGGAATGTCCGCTTTCCTCTTTCTGCTCTCAACTTGCTGGCTGACATTGGGACAAGTCAGTTTTTCCTCCTTGTGTCTCAAAGATCCCACTTAAAAGGATGAGGTGACTGGACACTCAGAGGGTCAGGCTTGATGACCCAGTCCTGCCAGGAAAACATGTGCTTCCCACTCTCCCCTTGCAAGCAGCAGACCTTCCCTCCTCCCTTTCCTGGAAATTCCCACCACCTGGGCTCTGGGCTGCAAGACAATGATCAGTTTTGCCTATTCTGCTCATTCCACCCAGGAATGCCTGATGCTCTGTAGGGCTGGTGCTTGCATATTCTGGGACCCCAGGCCCTCTGAGAATCCTGCACACCTGTCACCCCCTTAGCCACTTACCCAGACAGTGCCACAGGACAGAAACACAGAATAAGTTTTGGTTAACTCCCTCATGCAAATAGGTGCTAACTCACTCCAAGAGGCCAAGGGCCCTTAAAACAGGGAGTTTGCATATAATTGAAAATATCTTTAACACCCTATTGATGGCTTTCCCCTATTGCTCTGCGACAAAATGAAACAGCAAAAGATATTGATTTTTTTCTGGCAGGAAAAGGAGAAGGAAGGTTGAGTCTTAAAATGAAATTATGGTTATTGTTCTCCTGGTAGCATTTCTTCTGTGCTGCCATGACAGATGGCTTTTTAAGTGAAAACAGATTTGTATTTCATTAGGACACTTTAGTCAAAAGATCAATGATGCTCTGGGAACTGTTCTGCCAGTCGTGGGGGTGGATGAGCCCAGTGAGAAGCCTGCAAAGATCCAGCTAAAATTAGGCAGCTGCCAACAGAGGCTGGATTTGCAGTCATAGCTCATCGATTTCCAAAGCAATGCCAAAACTAGGGGAGTTTTATTGGTCTGCTTGTTCTATCTTTGTGGGGAAGGGCCTTCTCTAATATGGTGGCTCATCCTGTGGGGAAATGGAGCTCTTTAAAGACAAGATTAATTTTTGGCAGAGTGTGGGGGAGTAGTCAGGGTGTCGTGATTGTATGTCCATCCTTAACTTGTATCATAATTGCCTGGCTGCATTGTTATCGTTATTCTTAGTTACCCTTTGTGAAGTATCCCCTTCCCCAACCAGCATCTGTGAGCCTGAGAACTGGAGACGGTTTCAAGAAATGTCACATCTGATGGATGGACAGACTGCAAGAGGCCAAAGAGAGGGAGGGACCAACAGGTACCCAGGCAGAGGTGAGAAGGCCCCAGAGGATGGAGAAGCCATGAAAAGATGACCTGGCCTGCCCTTGAACCCCTCTCCAGTGATCGGGGTGCTCACCATCCTTGGAGAAAGCTTTCCCACCATAGGGCTTGTTCTGTAATTATCCCATTCATTCATTCATTTATTATGGATATACCTTTAACAATTAATTTGGGGTTAAGATAGATGTAAAATTATGCTTACAATATGATATCATATCAAAACACTGAATAACACTATATGTTATTTATGGTAGAAGCATAAAAATATGTCTAAAATGGTATAAAAAATTTCATAATAGTGGTTTATAACAGCCTGAGGAAGTGTGATTATGACTTCAGAGACAGGAGACTGCAGCCCAGAGAGGTTAAGCAAATGCAGCACCCGTGAGAAGTTGTAGAACTGAGCTTCAAGCCCAAGGTCAGCCTGATGCCAAAGTCCCCATGCGTCTGGGTCCATCCTTCTCTGGTCAGCCCCTCCTCTCTGCTCTCCTCTTCCCCCTCAACTACCTGGCTGTGCTGTTTGTCCATGGTTCCTCCATCTCACCTTCTCACCTCTGCCTGGGCACCTGCCGGCCGTCCCTTCCCTCTGGCCTCCTGGATCCCATCCACCCATCAGGATGTGGCCCCTTCTCAAACCCTCCCCAGTTCTTAGGCTCACAGTGGCCTGTGGCACTTGTCTTCCCCCTCTCCAGCAGCTCACCTAACCTCTCTGCCTTTTTTGGCAGCTTTCCTGGTAGTTTTGAGGAACACCGTAGCTCAGGAAGAGGAGGATCAATCTGCTTTAGAGCCAGATAGACCTGGGTTCAAGTTCTGCCCTGGAATTTTCTAAGCTGGATGACCTCAGTGAGTCACTGAGCTGTGCTGAGTGACAAGCCTATGGAAAGAAAGCGGTACCCGAGAGCAGTGAACTCCAGGTAGGGACGGGGTCAGGCACAGGCTCCTGAGAGGCAATTCTAGCATCAGATGGAAATAGGTGGGATGGACAACACGGGGTGGCGTGTAGAAGCACAGACTTGCCAGGCAGCGGAAGCTTAGGCATTTAGAGTGGGGGGTTTGGAAAACAGACTTCCTGACTTTGAATGCCAGCCAATCCATTTACCTCTGGGTGACTGGGGGTCAGTTACTTTACCTCTCTGAGCTTCAGTTTCATCATCTGTAAATGGAGATGACCATTCGCCGTAGTGAATATACGGGCATTTAGAGCAGTAACAGAACTCAACATGTGTTAGCTGCTGGGTGCAATCAGAGTCCCAGGCTCAAATTGAGGCTCTGTCCCTTCATGGCTCTGCATTGTTGGGTAAATAACTCAACCCTCCTGAAACTGTACTTCACAGGGCTGCTGGGGGAGGGGTGAAGTCCCATGTGTGAAGCACCTCACCCAGGGCTCAGTCCAGGTGCGGAACTGAAATAAGACATCAGGACCCACCCAGACAGATCCCACCAGCCTCCCAGGGCCTGAGAAGCAGGCATTTGCTTGCAAGAGAGATGGTTGCTTGTTCCAGAAAGGAGATGGATGAAGGAAAAAGAAATCACAATCCTCCCTCCCAACTTTGTAAACATCATTGATTTGAGGCGGGAGTCACTTCAGGGCTGCAGATGCACTGATTGATTGGGCCTCTCAGTGTGATCTGGGCTGCACGTGCCATCAGTTCTGAATCTGCCCTCCTGGAAGGTCTGAGATGAGAAGCGTGGCTGGCGAGTGAGAGGCGTGAGGATCAAGCTGCAGCATGAAGACTTTAAGCCAGACACCAGCAGGGACATCCTTTCTGCTGCAATTTATCAATTGCTATATTTAAGCACTCCAGGAATCTAGAAACTGTCCTTGTCCTAATAATAACTAGGATTTACTGAGAGCTCATGATGGGCCGGGCCTGGATCTAAGTACCTTCACCCATTGGCTCCTGGGATTCTCGCAATAGCCCTATGAGATAAATGATTTTATTATCATTCCCATTTTACAGATGAGGAAACTACAGCTCAGAGGATAAGATCAAGCTAAAAGTCAAGATCACAGCTAAAAACTGACAGAGCCAAGATTTAAACCCAGACCTTGTTCCAGAGGCTCTCTAGGCCTGGCTCTCCTAACCACCATATTGCACTCCCTTTCTTACTCTCCTTATTCATTCATCCATCCATCCATTCATCCATCCATTCATCCATTCATTCATCTTCTACCCATCCACTCATCCATCCATCCATTCATTCATTTATCCATTCATCTATTCATTCCTTGGCCATTACAGACCCCTGCCTGGTGCCAGGCCTTGTCACTCCAGGTGCACAGAGAAGAAGGAGGCCCAGGCCCTGCCATGTGTCTATGGCACCTGGCCAGGTGAGCTACACTTACCATGTGGTACCTGTTGGATGTTTCTCCTCCTCTCTCTCCCCTTGGTCTATGTTCCTGAGGCAACTCAGAGAGGTCTCCCCAGGGCCCATGCCCCTGTCTCCCAAATGTTTCCTCCTTCACCAGTTCCACAACACCCACTGCCATGTACACGGGAGGCTCTCAACCACTCCTGCAGAGGCTGGGGTATGCCTGGGGAACGGTGCACATACATGCTACAGCCACAGCTTCCAGGGGACAGCAACATCCCCATCTCACTCACTTTCCAGGGAGGTTTTGAAAATCTAAGGAGACACAAGCCCATGTGAGCACTTTGTAAACTGTGCAGCGTGGGCATCCACCCCTCCGGCCCCTGCCGAGTAAAGTCTTGGAATTTTTTTCTCATCCTTCACTATTCTTAAAGCTGCTCCCAATGGAGGCCAGATCCACAGAAAATCTATTTGGTGCTTCTGCTGCTTAGTTGGTCCCTGTGGAGCAGGGAACGGGAGGAGGGGTGGCCCACAGGGGGATGTCACAGAGAGAGTTACCTCATCACCTCATCATCCAGTTCTCTGAGCCACAAACCTCCTGGCTCTGCAGGGATCATTTGCTTCAAATACAGCAGTGGTTGCAATATCTGTCATACCTGCCCCATAGGGCAACTGCCCAGTGAGACCTCAATTCACAGATCTACCCTCTTGAAATTGGGCTGTGGTTCACTGGACAGCTCGGGACTTCCCTGTAGAAGGGGAAGGAGGAACTGCGGTACAATGGTTAGCACTGAGTGCTCTGTATACTAATCATAAGTCTAAATCTTGGAACTCACATCTCAACCATGTCTAAGCCTCGTGTGGTAGACTCAGTGAAAGCCCCCCAAAGATGTCCCTGTCCTAATCTCCAGAACCTGTGAACATGTTACCTCACATGGGAAAAGGGACTTTGCAGGAATAATTAAGTTAAGGATCTTGAGATGGAGAGATTATCTTGGATTATCCAAGTGGATCCAGTGTAAGCATGATGGGCCTTGTAAGAGGAAAGCAGGAAGGTCAGAGTAAGGGAACACGATGTAAGCAGGGGTAGAGAAGGACCTATGATGATATAAGCAGAGGACAAGGTCAGTGATTTGAAGAGGCTATGATGCTTGCTTTGAAGATTAAGGAAAGGTCAATGAGTGAAGGAGTGTGGGCAGCCTCTAGAAGCAGAAAAGGCAAGGGAATGGATGCTCCACTAGAGCCTCCAGAAAGAATCAGCCCTGCTGACACCTTGACTTTAGCTCAGAGACACTGAGTCTGGACTTCTATCTTCCAGAAGTGTAAGAGAAAAAATCTGTACTGTTTTCAACCACCAGATTTGTGATAATTTGTTACAGCAGCAATAGGAAACCAATGCTCTTCATTTTCATCTGTAAAATGGGGGTTATGACATATACTCTAATAACTGTGATCTAACTGTGTGTAAAGGTGTCAAAATGGCAGAGTGAGGAGTTATCCTGAGAACAGCTCTGGAGTCTGACTTCCAGGAGTCATCTGGGCTCTACCTTTTATGAGATACAGGACCTAGGCAAGTTGTGTCACCTTCTACACTGCCTTTAGGAACCACTTGTCTGTTCTAGAGGGGATGAAGCCGTCTCTCACCTCTGCCCTGTGTACCTGGAGCAGCACCCTAGCCTCCACCAACCCCCTCGTTCACTGTCACTCAATCTCCAGGCCTCGGCTTGAAGACCACCTCCACTGGGAAGCCATCTGGACCCTCCAAGACATGGCCAATTGCCCCCTCTGTGCTCTGGAAACAAACATCTGGGAACAAATATCTGGGGCACCCTCTCATAGCTCTTATCAGCTGCAAAATATATCAGTAAAGAATTATCCAGACACTGCTCGGGACCAGGCATGGTGATGGTCTGAATGAAGCAGACCCTGACCCTATGGAACACCTGCTCTAGTCTGCTGTCATCGCCTCTCGTCAAGTCCGCTTTCTCTCTAGCCTCTTTTCTTAGCGGCTGGGGGTACGAGGCTGGAGGTCATCGGACTCCTTGGGATATAGCACTGAGCCCAGCACAGAGAAGGAACATCACAGTTGAATGAAGAAAGTTTGGTCTGACCACTTCCTGAGACTTTCACCCTATTGGAACATTCTAAATATAAACAACTTTAGAAATGACCTAAGAGGAATTGAGACCCAGGGAGGGAAAGTGACTTTCCCAAGGCCAGGCAGAACTGGCATTCAGCGAGTAGCCTGGTAGTGGACTGAATAGTGGCCCCCAAAAGACGTGTCTACTTGGAACCTCAGAATAAGAGTCTCTGTAGATGTGATTAAGATAAGGATCTCAAGATGAGATCAGCCTCTATTAAGGTGGGCCTGAAATCCAATGACAAGTATCCTTATAAGAGACAGAAAAGGAAACACACAGAGATGAAGTCCATGTGAAGACAGAAGCAGAGATGAGAGTGATGCAGCCACAAGCCAAAGAATGACCAGGACGGCCGGCAGCCCCAGAAGCTGGGAGAGAAGCACGGAACGGACTCTCCCTCGGAGCCTCCAGAAGGAACCAACCTTGCCAATGCCTTGATTTCAGAACTTTAGCCTCAGGAACTGTGACAGAATAAGTGTCTGTTGTTTTAAGCCACGTGGTTTGTATAATTTCTTACCCAGCTCAGGGAAATGAATCCAAGCCTCTTCAGACTCCTCCTCACCTCCCTCCTACAGCACCACATCTGAGCCTTAGAACAACTTCAAGTTTGTCAGATCGTGAAGACAATTTATATTCCTCTAAAAGATAATGACTGCAGAAGATACCCTGATGTTTATAAATGTGTTAGAACCATGTTATCAGCACATAAAGTGCAGAAGTGTGAAGAGGGGAAGAAGGTTTCAGCCTGTCAGGCAGTGACTGACCCATCCTGCATGTGCCCATGATGGGAAAATGATATGGATTTTGTAAAGGAGAAAGAAATACAATTTGTTGAGATTCTACTGTGTGTCTGACGCAGGGATGGGCAAATTATAAATTCATTTTATTTAATCAAACCATATGGAGCAGGAATTACTATCCCTAAGCCCAGCTCTGTGCCTACTCTACAAATACCTGCTGCAGAATGAACCCCCATTTCACAGATGAGGAAACTGAGGTTCCGAGTGGTTAGGTGGCTCAACGGAGGCCTATTGTCAAAGCACCTCTGACTCCTAGGTCAGACAGCCAAGGCCTCATCCTGGCTCTGCGCATCACTGCAGAGTGGCCTGGGTAAGTCAGCATATTGTTCTGTGTCTCCATCTCCCCATCTGTATGCAGAGACAATAACATCTGCCTGCAGAGTTGCTTTAGGGTTAAATGCAGTGACATGTGTTGAACTTCCAACACTGTTCTGGCTCAAAGAAGGGCTCCACGGGTGATGGGGAGATTGTTAGTCTCCAGGTAGAGCCATAACTTTTTAAAATTTTTATTGGGGTACAGTTGATTTACAATGTTGTATTAGTTTCAGGTGTACAGCAAAGTGAATCAGTTATACATATATCCACTCTTTTTTAGATTCTTCTCCCATATAGGCCATTATAGGGAATTGAGTAGAGTTCCCCGTGCTATACAGGAGGTCCTTATTAGTTACGTATTTTATATATAGTAGTATGTATGTGTCAATCCCAATCTTCCAATTTCTCCCTCCCCCCTTAACCCCCAGTAACCATAAGTTTATTTTCTACATCTGTAACTCTTTCTGTTTCATAGATAAGTTCATGTGTAGCCTTTTATTAGATTCCACATATAAGCGATATCATATGATATTGTCTTTCTCTGTCTGACTTACTTCACTCAGTACGACAATTTTCACTCAGTATGACAATCTCTATCTTCACTCAGTGTGACAATCTCTAGGGCCAGGACTGTCTGAGACCGAGCTGGGTCTCTCTAGCACAAATTAGACACATGCATCCAGCCCCAGATGCTTGAGCCACGGCTGCGTCACGGGCACCTGAGGGTTTGCTCTCCCCAGTTGCTTCCTACCTGCCTTAACATTGAGTATCCAACCTTGATACACAGTCCTGCCCCAGGAGGGTCCTTACAGTCATTTCCAAGCTCCTCCACTTGGGCTTTAAGATCCAGGTGAAGTGTCAGAGGCAAATAAGGCTGCTGTAGAGAATGGAGCCTTTGACAATTACCAATAGAAGAATCACAGCACAGACTCTCTAGTCTTTTGGTGCAAAAATCCTTGACTTCTTCTGAAGGTAGCTATTCCTTTGTTGAGAAATAGCTTCTTTCTTGTTAGTGGGCCTTGGTAAATACTACAGATGGCCCCTGACTTAATGATGGTCTGACTTCCGATTTTTTGACTTTACAATGGTGCAAAAGTGATATGCATTCAGTAGAAACCATACATCAAATTTTGAATTTTGATCTTTTCCAGGCTAGCGGTATGCTGTAAGATACTCTCTCGTGATGCTGGGCAGTGGCAGCGAGCCGCAGCTCTCAGTCAGCCACACAATCACGAGGGTAAACTGTCGACACAACTATTCTGTACCCATAGAACCACTCTGGTTTTCACTTTCAGTAAAGTATTTAATAAATTGCATGAGATATTCAACACTTCATTCTAAAATAGACTTTGTGTTAGATGATTTTGCCCAGTTAATGTAAATGCAGGCTAACGTCAGTGTTCTGAGCATGTTTAAGGTAGGTTAGGCTAAGCTATGATGTTCAGTAGGTTGGGTGTATTACCTGCATTTGCAACTTATAATATTTTCAACTTATGATGGATTTCTTGGGCCATAACCGCATTGTAAATCAAGGAAGATCTGTAATGTCTAAACATGGTACATCAGGTGACCAAGTGACCTGAGCTTCTCATCATGGACTGGATGTTGCCTGGGCCACCTAGCCAGAACATCAAGTGTGTGCAGCAGCAATTTAATATGGGGGGGAGATGGTATATAATAGACTGGGCGGGTCCAGGTAAGTTGCATGAGCAGGTAGCTCAAACTCCTTGGACATTGCCTCCCTGCCTGTGGCTTCATGGGGAGTTTCTTATGACCCGTTTATTGAAGAAGAGCAAACATCTTGTTGAAGAACAAACTCGAGCCTGGTTTATGGATGAATCTGCCTGTTGCCATCAAACAGTGGATAGCTGTGGATTATAGCCCCACTCAGGAGGGATCTTGAAAGAAAGTGAAGAAAAATCTTCCAGTTTGGTAGAACTCTGAGGGTGACATGTCAGAATTCTGAGGTTGTCTCTGTCTTCCAGGCCTGGAATATGAATCTACACTAATTCATGGGTTTGGCTAGATGATCAGTGAATTAAAAGGAAAAGGATGGAAGATTTGTGACAAGGAAGTCTGAGAACAAGGTTCATGAATTTCTCAGAATCATCACAGACCATAAAGATACTATGTCCTGTGTCATTTAAAGGACACTCACTTCAGAGAAGGCTCTAAATAGTCATCTGAACAAAATGACATGCTTGGTGGATGTCACTCAGCCCCTTTCCCCAGTCACCCTAGCACTTGTTCAATGGGCTAATAAACAGAGTGGCCACAGTGGCAGGGAAGAAGGCTATGCATAGGTTTAATACAAATAGTTTCCTTTTACCAAGGGTGATCTGGCCAGCTTTACTACTAAGGGCCTAGTCTGCCAATAGCAGAGACCAACACTGAGCCCCCAATCTGATCCCATTACCCAGGGGAGACAGCCAAATGCTTGGTGGCATGTTAATTACATTGCAGCACCTCATAATAGAGGGGGCAGGATTCACCGTCACTGGAACAGACACACATTCTAGATATGAACTTGCCTTTCCTGTCCATAACACGGCTACAAGCACTACCATCCTTGGACTCACAAAATGTCTTATCCACCATGGTGGTTCTGCACAACATTGCTCCTGGTCAAGGAACTCATTCTACAGGTCGGAAAGTGCAACAGTGGGCCTGTGCCCATGGAATTAACTGGTGTTCCCACATAACCTACCACCGAGAACCAACTAGCTTGGAACAGAAAGATCAAAGGGCTTAGTGAAGACTTAGTTATGGTTTCAGTTGAGAGAGAACATCTTGGTCCTAGAATTCAAGTATTCTAAAACTCAGATGCCCTTCCCACACCTGGCATCTTTAGGTGTGGATTCTAGCCCTGCCCCTCAGACTGTCCTGGCTCAGGTAGAAGGAGGGGCTGACATGGACTTGACCCTGCCAGGCTTTGAGCTGGACTGAGCTGTTTCCTGAGTGTGACCAGAGCTGGGAGTGGGGAACCTGTTGTTCTAGATGCCACTAGGAGCTTGTAACAAGCACAAACTGGGCCATGGGACCCACTTGTCTGCTGGTTGCCTGCCTGCTGGTGAGCCAGGCGTGAAGGGTGGGTGCACTTCATCTCAGAACTTTGGAGAGCATCACGTATTTGGAGAGTTCAGCCAAGCTGAGCCCTTGGAAACTGGCTTCAGTGGCTGCCCCTTCCTCCCCACTCACTCCAACAGTCTTTCTCTCTTTTCCCTCCTCTCCTTCCCGCTTTCTCTTGCTCCTCTCACTATTATTCTTGGTTATTTTTCCTCCCTCTTCCTCTTTTTTATCTTCTCTGCTCCCCTTGCCCCTCTACTGTCTCCTCCGCCCTCTCTCCTCCCATCCCCTCCACCCTCCTCCCCTTCTATCCAGGACACCCTCCCCCTCTTCCATCTTCCCCTCCCCCCTCCTCCAGCCCCTTACGTCTGTTTCCACCTCCTCTTGTCCCTCTTCTCTCCTCTCTTTCCTGCTCACCCCTTCTCTCCCAGTCACTTCTCCTTTTCCTCTGCCACCTCCTTCTTTTCAGTTAACTCTCCTCTTCTCACTGCCCCCTTTCTTCTTTTGCCCCTTCATCCTCCCTTTCCCCTTTCTAGTCTCCCCAGGGATTCCCTCTGGCCACCATGGGGAGGGCCGAGCCCCTCTCTAGTCTGCCAGGCCTCTTTCATTGCACTGAAGTCTCACTGCTAAAGATCCACAACCACTGGCTTGCCGCCAGTAAAAATAACACTCCCTCTCTCCCTTCTATTCAGCTACTGCCTTCAGCTGTTTTGACTGAGCCTGCGCAAATCACTTTGTTTCTCAGCAGAACAACACTACCTAATGACATCCATCAATCAAACAGTGTCTGTCCCAGCAGATACGTGCATCTTTGGCCCTGCATCCCAGCATCTGCTGTATCCTGAAGAAGGAGGGAGCCAGGCACTGGAACACCCACCAAGGCTTCTCCTGCAGGGGACAGATGTGTCCTAGATCCACAGGGTATTTGATGAGAGGGCACGCTGAGCCTCACACCGCTGGCCCAGCCCCTCTTCCCCACATCATAGGAGATCATGCTGAGGTTCAAGGGGAGGGCACAGGCTGTGAGTCTGCAGATGTAGGTTCAAATTCTTCCTCCATCCTATTTGCTGTGCATCCTTCATTAGTCTCTCTAACCCTCACTTTCCTTGTCTGTAAAATGGGGAAAATACTACCTGACTTGTGGGGCAGTGTGAGGGCAAAATGAGTAGATATAGGAAAATCACTGTGGGTAGTCCTTGCCACTTGGCATATGCTCAATAAATGTTGCTTTTTTTACTCCCCTTCCGCATTGCCTAAGCTCTCATTGCAAACTATATTCAAACCTAACTTTTGACAGAACGTGCTCACCATCATGCATTTTCTGGATTGTATGCCGTGCTCTTCCTCCTATACCTGGAGAACTCTCAGTTATCCTTCAAAACCCACCCTCAAGTGTCACAGCTCCCGTGAAGCCTTCTCTAACCATCCCACCTTCTCTGGTGGAATTAGTCTTTCCTTTCCCACTGTTACCACCCTCGTCAAGACTCTTTGGTGTCCAGAGACTGCTCCAATGAAGGAGTATTTAATAATGTTTGCTGCTGCACCATTGGACCTCACGGGCACCATGCATGGGAAGCCAAAGGGATCAAGACAGCATCTCCCTCCTTCTCCTCTCCAAGCATTCATATATGCCCTTTCTCTACTTCTCCGAACAGATTTTCTATGATGACTTTCTATTTTGCATGCAGGTGAAAATTCAACCTAACTACACATGACCTTTGGGTGTGACTAAGATGAAATATAGCTGTGAAGATGACAAGGGGTCTACCCCTGGGCCAGTCAGTTATGATCAAAGGGGAGCCATCATGTAAGCAGTAAACAATGCCACACCTTCAGCAAAGTAAGAGTGCAGAGAGTGTGCAGAAATGTGGCATATGCACATACTGTGCCGCATCCCCCGTACTTCCCAGGGAACTCGGAGCATGCTGCTCTCAGAGCCCTCAGCACGTAGCATGAGGCTCGCATTCTTTGTTTGTCTGCCTTCCCTCCACAGAGTGAGATCCTCTTTAAAGCCCCAGCTTGCAAAACAAGCTGGGACAGAGCAAATGTCAAAATAATTTCCATGGAATGGCTGCAGGAACAGAGACAATGGAAAAAAGCAAAGGTTATTGTTGTGATGCTGCCCTTGATTAGAATTTGCTACAAGCCCCTTATTCTTATAATTTGGAGAGGACTGTCACTCTGGACAGTGTCAGGGACAGAGGTGGCAACCTCATTGTCCCCTCCTCCCATCTAAGATTGGATTCATCTAGGTCTCTGTGCACTCAGCCCATCACCAATCCATTCCCTTTCTATTGTCCATCTCAGCCATATTCAAAATTTTTCTCTTATCCATCCCTCTTACCAGCTATGCACCCATTCATCTATCCATCCATTTTATTTCCCGTGCGCTTATTCCTAACAGAATCCAATTCCCCCACAAGGCATCTGCAGCCTCCCTGGAGAACATCTCAGATGCTTCCTGACAGGACAAGTCAGCTTTCCAGATCTAGCCAGTAGAAGTCACCATTTACTTCCAGTTTTCTTACCCATCACTACACACACACACACACACACACACACACACACACACACACACACACACACACATCTGCAGGGATAACTGCTTCTACTGGGCACTGCAAGTTTGTCAAGCTCCTTCTGAGCACCACAGCTGCCTCTTCTTCATCCCATCGCATCCTGCCCTGTGCTGGAGCCCCTGGGGAGCCAGAGCCACACAGCATTTCATGGCAATGCGGGGTCTCAAATCAATTATGTTTGTGATTGTGGTTGCAGGTGTTTTGTGGAAACACCTTTGCAGGTAACAAATATTAGGACCAGATGCAGAGATGAGGTGAGGTGAGAAGCAAGAATATCCTGAGGGTCTGGGGCATAATAGGCACTCAATAAATACCAGCTAAATGAAGGCATGAGTGGGGAGCTTAGGTCCTATGAGACCCCAGAAGTAGCTTTATGTGGGTGCTTCGGGCTGATTCATCCACACTGGTATTTTCTGAAAGGCATTTTCTAGGCAGTTGTTCTGTCCTTGCTCTCCCTTGACCTGGGGAGAGATAGGGAGGCAGGGGCATCTATTTTCATACCTCAGAAAGCTGTGTGGGGAACAGGAAAGCAGCCGCAGGCTGCCAGCACCTAGAGTGTCAAGCAGCCTGATTGGGGGTGGTGGGCGGACGATGGCTGCCACCTCTGTCCCTGATACTGCGCAGAAAATGCCAGTTAGCAGCACCATGGGCAGCATCCTCAGCTATAGTCACTCAACCCCATACGTCAGAATCCACAGAGGAAACAGCACAGGGTGAGCCAATGTCAGTTCCAGTGTTATACATATGTACTGCCATATATATGCATATATAAATATGTATAGGTATACATATACACATACATACTCAGAAACACTTATACATATACATACACATATACATATGTACTGCCATATATATGCATATGTAAATATGTACACATATACACATACATACTCAGAAACATACACACAGATAAATATACTTACACATATATATACACACATATACATATGTACTGCCATATATATGCATATATAAATATGTATATGTACACATATACACATACATACTCAGAAACAGATACATACACACAGATACATACACACAGATGAGTATACTTACACATATATATACACACATATACATATGTACTGCTCTATATATGCATATATATACATATGCATACACAGAAACATACATGCAAAAAGATACTATACACATGTAGTTATATATACATATACATACATATATACACATGCACAGAGATACATATAGATACACATATATACATATATATACGCATATATACATATGTACTGTTGTATAAACATACATGTAAACATATACATATACATGCATGCAAATATAAATATTTGATCTTGGTCAGTCACTCAGCAACAGAAATTCCCAACATAATCCCCATTGTAGAGATGAGAAAACCAAGGCTCAGGGAGGCACATAGCCAACCCAGAGTCCCATTGCAAGTTGTGCCAGAGTCAAGTCTCAAGCCCACAAGCCTCTGACCTGTAACCACCTCACTTCAGTGCCTCTAAACTACAGACCCACTCTCACCCCCAACATGACACAGATCTGTCTGCATCGTGCTTGTCCTCTGCCTCCCCTATCAGCCTGTGAGCCCCTGAGGGCGGACTCCCTATTTGTGTTTCCATGTACCCCCAGCTCAGGGACTAGCGATGAATAAAGGAGAAGGGGGATGGCTCCAGCTCCTGGCTCATCGATGCTTGTCCATTGCTTCAGCAGTTCCCAGAGATGTTGCTGTGAGAAGAGCTGTAGGAGAAATTGAGGCAGGCAAAGAGCTCCCATGAGCCCAGCACCCACGGCTCTAGTGGATTCACCGAGGCCATCTCCCGGTGACCTGGGCTGTGCGCGGCTGACTATACCCACCAGACTGCTCAGAGGTCTCCGTTCTCCCACGCGGTGCACAGTGGCACCCACAAGCCTGCATCAAAATGCCTCTAAAGACCCAGCAAAGGGCACGGTTGACACATCAGCTGTGCCATCAAATATCACAATTAGCTCTTTAATGAGGAGCCTGGGGAGTGTCCTGTGGACTGTGGGCCTGGGACCGAAATCACAGTGATTATGAATCACTGATCCCCTTCAAAGGTGCTCGAACTCTCCCAGACATCACCACAAGAGATCAGAGCCTCTCCCAGATTCTTCTAAATCAAGGGGTTCATATCCTTTGGGAGGAAAACAAATCAGGGTGAGCTGAGGCTGCCCCAGCACACAACCAACAGGAGCGTTTGCATGGATGAGGCCATCCACCCCTTCTGGTCAATAAACACCCCAGGCTGAGCAGTATTTTACCTGCCCTCTGATCGTCAAACCCATGTACACGGCTAGAAACAGCCTTTGCCAGCTGTGACAAGGCCCACCGGGGGTTGGGGAGGGCGTGTGCACATACATCTGGAGACAGCATTTCTGGGCAGCCTGGGGGGCCAGTGGAGCCCAGGAACTGACCCCGACGGGCCTGGGTTTGAATCCGGCTCTGCCATCTCCAGGCGGGTGGCCCTAGGGAGCCTTGTCGTCTCTCTGAGCCTCAGTTTCCACACCCAGGTGGGTGTGGGTGGGGCTGGAGGGGCCAGGACAGGAGCTAACTTTGCAGGACCTTGAAAACCGAGCTCAAGGTTGGAGTCTTTGCTTTAGGGACAGGGGGGACTCTGCGGTGCTTTAAGCAGCTGGGGGACAGGAGGTTTGCATTTCATATGGATCACCCAGGATCTTTACCTCAGCCCCCCTGTGGGTTGTGGGGACAAAATGGTAAAATGGCTGAAAAGCTTAGACCAGTGATGTTTCAGCAGCATTCCAGGAAATGGCGGCCAATGTCCTGGGGTGGAGGTGGGCGGACGGACGCCCTGCACACACTGCCTGTCAGGGGAGCAGCCCCTCCCAGGTGCAGGTGCTGTCCCCGGCCCCTTATCCACACCTCCTCACTGCGTCCTCACAGCCTCAGCAAGGTGGGGAGTGTTACCACCCCATCTCACAGAAGGAGAGACTGAGGCTTGGGGGAGAATCAACCCTAGAATGGGAGGGACCTTAGGGAACTATCCTCCAGGCCCACATCCGTTTCACAGAGGGGAAAACTGAGGTCTGGAGAAAGGCAGTGGATTGCCCATGTTGAACTCTCCATTACACTTAATGAGATCCAAGCCACCCTCAGAGGCTAGAGACACAGAAATGAATTAGACACGGCCCCTGCCCTGAAGCTCCTGGTTATGGTGGAGGGGTTCTAACATAAATTATATTCTGATACTTACATGAAGTGAGCAAGAAGGGAAGTGTGTGGAAGGTGCAGACACAATGTAGAGGAGGAAGGAGTGAACTCTGTGTAGGTTGGAGTGATCAGGAAAGGCTTCTGAAAGGAGGTGGCAGTGATAGAAAGGAGGTGGGATCTCCTTCCTGCCACCCAGGGCTCTTTCTGCTTCTCTCCAACCACTTCTTAAGCATGGGAGGGCGAGCAGGTATGAAAACATTTTCTGTGAAAAGTTACCAAAATCCAGTTCAAAAGTCACCTGAGCACAGGGGTCCAGGATTGGCCATGTAGCCTTGTTTATAATTGGGAAAATGAGAAACAAGTTAAAAATCCACAGACAGGAGATGGTTAAAGAAATTACGGAGCATCTGTGCAATGCAATCCAGTCATCTATTTAAAAAGATATGGTGGGAGGACGTGATAAACTCAGTGGTACTTTTTCCTGAATGAAAGGGTCAGGTTTGCCTAACTGGGCTGCAGGAAGGAAGCAAATGCTGTCCTTGTCTCCGTTCTCTGCTGTGTCCCCCTAATCCCACCCCACTATCCCCTCCTTCCCCTGGGTCCTGGGCTTTGCCACATGGATGTTAGAGGGACACATCTCTCAGCCTTCTCCCTACCCCACTGAAGGCAATGGCATTCACTCATTCACTCATTCATTTGTTCACTCTCTCATTTGTTCATTGGTTGAGCCCCTACGATGTGACAGGCATCGTGCTAGATAGAAGACAGGCAGTGAGGAAGCATACAGCCCCTGCCCTCATGTTGCTTGCAGCTAAGTGGGGAATACCAGCTTTAAACAAAGTTTCATAAATAAATGTGAAATTAAGAGCACCTCAGGCAGCAAGGGAGCATGTGCAAAGGTCCTGGGGAAGCCAAAGCAGGGCAAGGACAGAAAGCTGGAAAACATCCAGAGGAACTGGAGCACAGACAGCAAGTGAGAGGCTGGATGTGGCTGGGAGTAGGAGGCAGGGCAGGAGCTTCGGGCTTTCTCTAGGACTGTGGCCCTTATCTAAGGAGTAGCCAGGAGCCAAGGGGAATTCTAACTGGTCCGAATGTGGTTAGATGTGCACCTCGAACAAATCACATGGGCACTGGTTCCCCCAAATCCCAATTATCCGCCCCTAGGTTGAGTCTTGCCCCAAAATAGCTGGGGACGCAACAGTGTTAATTAACCAAGTCCTTCTGCTGCTGGGCTGCAGGATGTTGGGGTGACAGATGATGAATGAATGTGGTAATTAACTCTTAGTTACATCAGGTGAAAAGCGTCACGAAGGACAGTTAAGCAGAGTAAGGGGCACAGAGTGCTCAGGAAAGCCCCCCATCACCACCTCAGGCAAGGCAGTGTCTGAGCAGAAACCTGGATGGCATGAGGAGTGAGCCATGTGGACGGGTGAGAGAACATTCCAGGTGGAGGAAGCAGCAGGTGCAAAGGCCCAAGGTAGGAAAGTGCCCAGCTACTTCAGAACCGTCCAGGACCCCGAGGCTGGTGCAGCAGGACGTGGTGGGGCATGAGTGAGGGGAGGTGGGTGGGTAGAGCCTAGGGGACCTTGTAAGAACTGTGACTGCTACTCTGAGTGCCATGAGGAGCCCTTGGAGGGCTTTCTGAAAAGGAAGGACACTTCCTGACTTTGGTTTTAAGGAGATTTCTTAAGTTGTTGAGAGGAGAATAGTGCAGGGGTCGGGGAAATAGGGAGCGGCCGGGCGGCTGTCCCCACAGTCCAGATGAGAGCTGAGGCTGCCCTTGGTTTATCCAATTCTCCCTGTTTTATAACTTGCTTTTTCCACCTGACCTGCATCAGGGTCCTCTTCTAGGTCAACACACAAAACTTTTCCCCATCCTTTTCAGCGGCTGCCCACCCTGCACTGTACGAAAGTGCTGTGATTTCTTTACCATCTCTTGTCTGTGAGTATTTTGGGGTTTTTTTTTTTTTGCTTTTTTTTTTTTTGGACACACTGCACAGCATGTGGGATCTTAGTTCCCTGATCAGGGATCGAGAATCCATGCCCCCTGCAGTGGAAGCATGGAGTCTTAACCACTGAACCGCCAGGTTAAGTCCTTGTCTGTGAGTATTTAAGTTGTTTCTGTTTTTCACAATTATAAACAGGGCTGCAGTAGCTGATCCTGGGCACCTGTTCTTCAGTGGCTTTCGAGTTGGATTTTGGTGACCTCTCACAGAAGGTGCCCTGAGCCACACAGGGAATGCTTTCTTTCATCCCTGGGGAAGTCTTTCCTCGCCTTCCTTGCTGTTCCTCCCTTCCAACCATCGCCCCAGCCCTCAAGGGCAGGGGCCAGGGCTTGTTCAGTTCTGTGCTATGTCCTGGGGAAGCAGAACAGCACCCGGCAGAGTGGAAAAAAATACCCCTTGATTAAACACTAGTCCTGGTGCCCGACGAGCAGCCACACGCTGGCAGTACGGGGCAGAGGCAAGCACAGCCAAGTGAGACCCCCCTTGGTAGGGAGTCCTACCTCAGCCACACTTGCTGTGTGGCCTTGGGCAGGTTGCTTTATTTCTCTGAGTCTTACATTCCCAACTATTAAATAAGGAGTAAAATCCCCCTAAACAAAACTGAATGAAATGGAACAGGATAGACAAAGCCTGGGTGTGGTGCCTGGCACATACCCAAGGGTCCATAAATGGGTTTTCCCTCTGCATCCCTGGCCCCTCCAAGGTCACTGTCACTGGTTCCAGCTGGTGAGCATCCTGTGGGCGCCATCAGGATGTCACTGATACGTGGATGGATGATACGGGCAGTCAGCCGTCCCAGTTCTGTGTGGCCCCATCCCTCTGAGCCCACTGTCTGCCCAGGCTGTGATCCGAGCCTCTGGCTGAAGTACAGCTGGGTGATCCTCCGCTGGCTCCCAACGCCCAGGTGTCTCCTGAGGCCTCTAGGGGCAGAAGTTGGGGCTGGGACCCTGCCCCACCCAGGACCCAGATCCCAGGGAGGGGCAAGAGTTGGCCTCAGCTGCAGGGGAGGAGGGTCAGGCCAGGAGCGAGAAGGGCTTCCTCTCCCAGTCTGCACAGGGAACTGGGCATTCCCACTGTCACCGGGGATCCGGAGAAGGGAACAGGGTGGTGAGGGACCTAGGAGCCAGTCACGAGGGGCATGTTGGAGGAACTGTGGGAAGCAGGGGTGCTGAGGAAGGACTTCTAGGAGCTGCCCCGGGTGGGCCCCTGGGACCTGCTGGGATGCAGGGAGGACTCAGAGTAGATCACTGCATCAAGATTCTCTGGAACTTTGAAATCGTCTCCCTGTCCATGCTCTGCTCAGCAGGCCCATGACCTCGGGTAGGGCAGGTCCTCTACTCCTGGAGAATGCTCAGAGGGTGTCTGAATCTCTCATCCCAAGAAGAAGAGGGATCCTGCAGTCTCCACGGAGCCTGCGTCTCCCTCTCTTTCTCTCCCCCCACCCCTGGCTCTCTCTCTCTGTCTACCCCCCAGTCTTGGCACCTCATCTCTGCCTCACCCTGGCCTACCACCTCCACCCCCTCCTTTCCTGCCCATATTTTTTTCCATGCCGGGTGTTTATTTTCAGAACATCAGAATCTTTCCCAAGCCTCTAACATTTACTCTTTGGAATTAGAAAAGTTTCCATTTCTCTTTCCCAGAGTGAGGCTGGTGGATGAAATTTCCTCAGGAATCTCTCCTGCCCTTCTGGAGGCAGAGCTGGCTTATGTCAGCCCAGCACTGATTGTGTCAACCAGCAATTATTAGGCACCCACTGTGCACCAAGCCCTTCTCGTGAACTATTACACGCAATTCATTTATGAAGCCTGTGGGGTTGGCGTTACCATATGCACCTGCAGGATGAATGTACCAAAGCTTAGAGCAGTTAAATAACAAGTCTAAGGTCACACGGCAAGTGAGAGGGGGTGGCAATGAAACCACATCTATGTGGCCCCGGCGTCCATTTCCATCCTCTGTGCTCTGTCTCCAAGGCCCATGGGTGCTGATGCACTGAAGGATGTGCAGCATTTGGGTGAACCAAGAGTTTAGGGGATATGACATCTAGTCAGAGAGAGGCAATAGCAAAAACAAAACATCTGAGTGGTCAGTCAAGGGTGGGGCAGTCACTGGTGGGGGAAGAGCCTAAGCCCAGAAGGAAAATGTGCTATTTAGACAAATTCTCTCTCCCAAAAAAGTTAACCTAAGCAATCACAAGAATGTGCGTATTACTGAGAACTTATCACATACCAGGCACTGTTCTCAGTATTTTACGTGCACAAACTTATTCATCTCCAGGTGGACACTATTAAAATTCTCATTTTATAGAAGAGGAAACTGAGGTTCAAAGAGGTTAAGTAACTAACCCAGTAGGTGGCAGAGCCAGATTGGGATGGCCGCAGCCTGGCTCCAGAGTTCCTGCACCACCCCACCCTCCTGCACAACTTCCACAGGTGGATCATGGACAACATCACATGCTAGGCTTCACGGTTTCCTTCAGTAGGAAATGAGGAGCTCTTGAATGTTGCTAAGCAGGGACATGCCATGGTCAGAGCTGTGCCTGAGAAAAGCAACATCTTAATAATAACAGGTCTTCCAACTCATGAACACAGTATATCTCTCCATCTACCTAGGTTGTATTAAATTTCCCTCAGAAATGTTTTATAAATTTCAGTGTACAGGTCTTGTACATTTTTGTCAGATTTATCCCTAATGATTTTATATTTTATACTATTGTAAATGGTATTGATTTTTATTTTAATTTACAATTTTTTATTGCCAATATATAGAAATGTAATTTTTTGTATATTAATTTTATATCCTGTAACCTGGCTAAATTCACTTTTCAGTTAGATTTTTTGTAGATTCCATAGAATGTTCTATGTAGATGATTTTGTCCTCTGTGGATAATGACAGGTTTACTTCTTTCTTTACAATATGGATGCCTTTAATTTCTTTTTCTTGCTTAGTTGCATTGGCTAGAAACTCCACTACACTGTTGAATAGGAGTAGTGACAATGGGTCCTTACCTTGTCCCTGATCTCAAAGGGAAAAGCCTTTAGTCTTTCACCATTAAGTATGGTGCTAGTGGTAGATATTTTTAAATGCTCTTTATCAAAATAGAGTGTCCAGTTCTATTCCAGGTTTGCTGAGACATTTTATCAGAAATGACTCTTAGATTTTGCGAAATGTTTTACTGTATCTATTGCAATGATCATGTTGTTCTTCAATATCAATATGAATAACATTGATTGATTTTTGAATGTTAAACCACCCTTGCATTCTTAAAAAAAAGAAAAAATCTACACTTGACCATATGGTATTTTTCATCTTCTATATATTTGGATTCTATTTGCTAAAATTTTGTTTAACATCCTTACACCTATGTTCATGAGGAATATTGGTCTGTAGTTTTCTAATAATGTCTTTGCATAGTTTTAATATCAGAGTAATCCTAGGCTCATAGAATGAGTTAGGAAGTATAGTACCTTCTCTTCAGTGTATGGAAAACTTTGTGTAGAGTTGGTACTATTTCATCCTTAAATATTTGGTGGGATTCTATAGATAAGCCATCCAGGTCTTGAATCTTCTTGATGGGAGGTTTATAACTCAAGTTCAGTCATTCAGTTTCTTTAATGGACATAAAAATATCTTAGCCATCAATTTCTTCTTGTGTTATCTTTGGTAGTTTGTTCCTTTAAATAAATTTGTCTTTTTAAGTTTTCAAGTTTACTTACATAAAGTTGCTCATACTACTCCCTTATATATTATTCTTTAAATATCTATAAAATTGATAGTGATGACCCTCTTTCATTCCTGATGTTGGTGATTTATATCTTCCCCCTTTTTTCAGAATGACTCCAAGTATATACTTATTATCTTATTGATCTTCTCAAATTATCAGATTTTATTTTCATTTCTCTATTGTCTTATTTTTTTCTATTTCATTAATTTCTGATCTGATTTCTATCATTTCCCTTCTTCAGTTTATTTTGGGCTTAATTTACTCTTCCAGCTTCTAGAGGTGGAAGATAAGGTTATTGATTTTGGACATTTCTCATTTTATAATATAGGTGTTTAGTGCTATAAATTCCTCCCTAAATACTGCTTTAGTGGCACGTCATAAATTTTGATGTCATTTTCATTCAATGCAAAATATTTTCTATTTCCCTTTTGGTTCATTATTTAATGTGAGTTGTTTGGAGGTGTATTACTTAGTTTCCAAATATTTGGGAGATTTTCCAGGTATCTTTCTGCTGTTGAGTTCTAATTTTTTATTATGAACAGAAAATATACTTTGTATAATTAGAATCCTTTTAAATTATTGAGACTTTGTGTAATCTATCTTGGTAAATGTTCTATGTGTAGTTGAAAATAATATGTATCCTGTCATTGTTGAGTAGAGAGTTTTATAAAGGTCAATTAAATCAAATTGTTTGATAGTGTTATAAAAATCTTTTATATTCTTATTTACTTTCTGTCTACTTATTCCATCAATTATTGTGAGAGTGATATTGAAATCTTCCACTGTAGTTATGGATTTATCTATTTCTCTTTGCAGTTCTATCCATTTTTGCTTCATTATTTTGAAACTCTGCTTTCAGTCACATGAATGTTCGTGACTCTTACTTTCTTTTGATGAATTGACCTCTTTATCATTATGAAATGATTCTTTTTATTCCTGGTAGTATTTTCTGCTCTGATATTTACTCTGATATTAACATAACCACTCCAGGTTTTATTGATTATTCTTAACATGACATCATTTTCCATTCTTTTACTTTTAACCTATCTGTGTCTTAATATTTAAAGTGGATCTTTTTTCGAGCAGCATATTGTTCAGTCTTATCTTTTTATCCAATGGGACAATCTCCACATTTAATGTGGGTGTTTAAACCATTTACACTTAACGTCATTATTAATATGGTTAGTTGTACTACACATAACCTTGCTCTTTGTTTTCTACTTGTCATGTCTGTTCTTTGTTCACTTTTATCTTCTTTTTCTGCCTTCTTTTGAATAACTGAGTATTTTTTCTGATTCCATTTTATCATTTTTGTTGGCTTATTATCTATATCTTGTATTGGTATTTTAGTGGTTGCTTTGGGATTTATACTATATATCCTTAACTTATCACCATGTACCTTCAAGTGATAGTGTAACACTTCACATATAATATAAAACTCTGTACTAGTATACTTCCTTCTCTCCCCTGTGTGCCTTTATGCTATTGTGGTCATACATTTTACCTCTACATATGTTATAAACTCAACTCCATAATGTTGTTACTAACCTTCAAATGGTCAGTGGTTTTTTGAGAGATTTAAATAATAACATAAATTATTTTACATTACCCTGCATAATTACTATTTCCAGTGTTCTTTATTCCTTTGTGAGATCCATATTTCCATCCAGTATTATTTCTCTTCTGACTTAAAGGTTTCATTTAACATTTCTTGTGGTATGAGTCCACTGGTGATTAATTTTTTCAGGACAGAAAATAATTATTTTTTCAGGACAGAAAACAAAGCAATGGCCAAAAATTCTCTAAATGTGATGAAAAGTATAAACCCACAAGTCTAAGAAGCTCTACAACTCCCAAGCACACACGCACATAAAAACATTTAAAAATACCTACACCAAGTCACATCATAATCAAGTTCTCAAAGCTAGTGATAAAGAGAAAACTTTAAAAGCAGCCAAAGGAAAAATAAAGTCACTTTATGTACAGAAGAATAAAAATAAGGATGAAAGCAGATTTCTCCTCAGAAACAATTCAAGTGAGAAAACAGTGGAGAAACATCTTAAGATGTTGAGAAAAAAAAACCTTCTTGGCCTAAAATTCTAAACCCTGAAGAATATCTTTCAAAAACAAAAGAGAAATAAAGACTTTTTCATGCTGAAATATTTATGGGAGTTACTTGTTCATTTCTCATCTTTCAGGGATTATTGTGTCTTCTTTGCTTGATGTCTAATATCTTAAAAATTATTATTTCATATATTTTATCCAGATGTTTAATTGTTTCAGGCAGAAGGATAAATCCAAGCCCTGTTACTCCATCTTGACCACAGGTAGAAATCATAGCTGCAATTTGATATATATTTGTGTGATTTTCTCTTGCTCTAATCTACATTCCAAGAGGGAAGGAATTTCATCTGTTTTTACTCTCTGCTGTATCCCCAACACCTGGCATCATGTCTCGCACAGAGTGGGTTTCAATAACTTAATTCCCTACACTTTTATGTGGTCTCACTTAGTTTAGTGAATCACAGAGCTATTACATGACCTAGCAGATACTTTAGAAGATCCAAATTAGTATAAGAAAAGAAGCACGTATCAGAGTCAAGGCTGAGAAAGGTCAGAAGAGGAATAACAAGATTCTAGGAAGGCAGGAAAGTTACAAAAGATAGAATGGACCCATCTCTTTCCCTTCCCTACTGCCATCCCCACCTCAGTTTCCAAAAACATTCCTCTTACATACATCTCTGACATGGCCAGCCAGCCTTCCCCACTCACTTCACCCCCTATATTCTCTACTCCTTCCTTTAGCTATAGAACCTCAAACTTCAGGTACATAAAATTTTAAAAAATACATTTCTCAGCTTCCCCTGCAGCAAGGTGCAGCCATGTGACTAATTTCTACCAATGGCATGTGAGTACTCACATGTGCAATTTCCAGGTTGCATCCTGTTTTAAAAAAATTTCTTTTGTTTATAAAACTTACTTTATTCCCATTTACACCATATGGTTGAGAGTTTCCTCAGAATTTGCTTTTACTTTTCAGGAAAAAATTAGATTATAACCTAAACTCAAGATTATTAACCTTACCCATATACACTGATAGTTGAAAATGTATGTGCATGATGACCTTGTAGGACATTTACCCAGAAGTAAATATTCTCTCATGAATCACCATAATCTTTTATATCAAAACTTATTACACATAAAGAACTCAACACATCTGTTTCTTCCAAACATCTTTAAAGTGGAGCAGCTTTGTCCCAAATGTGGCATTTCTTTTCCTCCAGATTGCATCCTTAAAGGGAGAGGCCATACTTTCCCTGTCTTCTTGTCCTCCCTTCCACAAACTAGAGGGAATGTAGACATGGAATTGTGCTATATTTCACAAAATTAATAGGGCCAACAAATTAAGAATGACGAGCAGAAGATGGAAGCAGTCTGGGTCCCCAAGACTGTGGAGCCACCTCATGAGGCCTCAATAGCCAATGCTAGAACTGTTATGTAAGGGAGTAGTATAATTCTGTCTTGCATAAGCCACTGTTATGTTGGGTCTTATTATGTGATTCTCAATAGTACCCAGAAGCAGGCACTTGTCTGTTTTTCAGGGAAGCTGAAATGGCTCAGGGAAGCTTATGCCTGGAAGAAAAGCTATCTAATTGTTTTTAATGTTTATTATATTTATTTATTTACTTACTTAGTTGTGCCGGGTCTTAGTTGTGGCCGGCAGCCTCCTTAGTTGCAGCATGTGAACTCTTACTTGTGGCACGCATGTAGGATCTAGTTCCCTGACCAGGGATTGAACCCAGGCCCCTTGCATTGGGAGCTCGGAGCCTTAACCACTGCACCACCAGGGAAGTCCCGAAAAGCCATCTAATTTTGATATGCAGCTCAGACCCTAGAGTGTCAGGGAACCTGTGGACACACTAGGATCTGCGGCTTTGCTGATTGAAGTCCGTTCCTGTTGGGGCTCTGACTTCAATAGAACATGCAGTGAAGAGGGGTTAAAACTGGATATAAGAAACTAGCCCTACTGGCCAGCTGCCCCTTTCCTTCCCCATCCCCTGTCTAGGCAGGAAAATCCTTCCCAAAGTCCTCTATCATTCTTAGCCTTATTCCCACCGCCTTGAGTTGGGCACATCCGTCCACAGAGCAGGGGAAGGGGAAGGAAGGGAAACATTGTACCACCGATGGAGATGGTGGTGGAAGACCTGGCCGCCTGCCACCCATGCATCACACTCACAAGGGAATCCTCTGGGCAGGCAGGCTCAGGGACTGAGTCCTTCCTACTGCAGGGCACACTCTGGCCCTCACCAAATAAATCTAATATTCAGATAAGGAAGTGGAGGGAGGATTTAGCAGACACTTTCCTGAAATTCAGCAGTAATAAATGAGAAAAACAGCAGCTCACTTCAGATAACCACCGCCGGAGAAGTAGTTACAGCACTCCTGTCCTGAGCCAGGATGCCAGTGGCAGAGGCACCGGCCCAGGCAATTCATCAGCCTCAGATTTATGGCCTCCTCAGGAGCCACCTGCACATCCCCTCCCCTCCGGTTTGCTTGAGACGCTTTTATTTAGATTTTGTCAAGATTATTGATCTTCTCTTCCACTTCTCGAGAGCGGAAGGTGAGCACCTCACTGAGTGGCACAATCGAATATTGATTTTTTGGAAATGATCGAGCAAAAAAATTGACCCATTCAAGTGAGCCAATTGTTTCCAACTGCCCAACACCATAGAATCCTTGTTTCCCAGGCAAATCCTTGAGCTCTTGATATCACAGTCAAGGAAAACAGAGAGCCCACTGCCTGCACAGAGAGGGATTAAAGCTGCAAATTTAACAAGGGTTGCAATCCTGTCTCCTCATCAGTAGAATGGGAAGGAGGAGAAGGCTGCATAAGTGTCTCCCAAATGCATGAACGAATGAGGTCCCGAATCATGGAGAAAGGGTTGGGGACCTCCAAATCATCTTCCTACCCTCCTGTATCATTAACATCAAAGTTTTCCAGCACAGCAGAGCTGCAACAACAGAGATTACAGAAAGTGGAAATGGCGTTAACAGGTCCTCCTGCTTTCAGGCTGGGAAAAGATTGTTGTTCTGATTTTACAGATGATTCAGCCAAGGTATGGAGGTCATACAACAAAAATCTTACGAAGATCCTTAATGTCCAACAGTAACAGCCACAACCACACAGCCTCAAAAGTAATCAGGCCACAGCAGCTCCACTGCCTGACTATTGTCAGGTGCCAGCACTGTGCCAAGGGCATGGTATTGTCTCATTTAAACCTCACAACAACCCAAAGAGGTGGATGCTGTTACCTTCATTTTTCTTATGTGTTTGTCATGCCTTGGTTTCTGATTTCAAAAGAAATATATCCTTCTCTTAAAAGGTTTTATCAATAGAGATCCTCATTTCAGCTAGGAACAATAAAATAAAAATTCGATATAACTGCAATCCTGCCCAAGGGTTTTAGATTGCCTTTTGCTCAGCCTCAGGGGCACAGGTAGGTTATACATCATGGGTCTGTGAAGGGAACCTGAAAGTGAGGTCAACTACAGGGCTGGCTGGGGGTTGGAGAACTCAAAAATGCACAGTTGCCCCTTCCCTGCCTCCTCTAGGTCTAACTGGGATGTGTTTTCACAAGCTGCCTCTAACTTCTTTTTATTATAGTTTCAAAAACCATCACCTATCACATTGCAGGGCTCCTTTTGTGGGTTCGGCACAGTGATGGTGATAATGGGGAAGCAGAGTGGCTGTTCCCCCTTCATCATACCCCCCACCCCCGCTGACTACAGTAGAGTCTTCTGGCTGCCCCATCACCCTGGGAGACCAGAGGCACCTGTTCATGTCTGAGCTCCTTGCTGGATTCATGGACAATGCAGAGGGTGTTGCTAAATCACCCCTACCAATAGCTTCTGAGTTCTTTCAAAGCCTCCTCTGCGAGAGTTGATAGTGTCAGTTTCCCTTTGAACAAAGGTCTTCTTCATCTTTCTTCCCCCACTGTGCCAAGCATAGTGCCCAGCACATAGTTGCAAACTGGAGAATAGCTGGTTAAATTGGAGAAAACTTGAAACAGAAATTGGACATGTATTTAAGGGTTGCATCAAAGCAGGAAAGGAAAGTGTTTATAAATCAAAATCCTTTTCTGTAGGTCCCTGGAGAGCAGAGCACTTCAAAGATGCCTTCAGCAAATCCTTTCGTAAGCCACAGAATCCCTTTCTCTTGTAAATAGCCCTCACTCCTGAAGCTGGGACAAACACACACTCACACATGAATACATATACACATATATAAATAACACACACACGTTATGAAGGTAATATATCCTTGCAGGAAAAAACAACTCAAACAGCACAGAAGAGAAAATGTAAAAGGTTAAGCCTTTCCTGATCATCTCTCCACTTCCTTTCGTCTAAGACAGTCACTAAAATGTGGAGGTATCTTAGGAACTGCTTAGATGAGGATGCCTCCCTGCTCAGCCTCAAGTTATGACTTTGATCAGTTTTTTTAATTACAATGAGTGTGATATTCAGGACACACAGAAACAGAGTCTGCCCGAAGGGTTTCTCTGTCTCCCTGCTCTGTGGGAAATGCAAATCCCCACTGCTGCTGTCTTCATCCAGAAAGGCGGGTGCTGTCAATGTCTGACTGGTTTGGGACCCCACATTGACTGAAGGCAGTCAGGTATCTTGTGGTTACCTGTGGGGAGAATGAGCTCCCCTTCAGTGGAGGCTCTGTCTGCAAGATAAAGACCCTTCTGAGGGTGCTGGGTTCTAATCCTTCTCCTGATATCATCAGGGCAGAACTTGTGGCCCTTGGTGATTTAGTCACAACTCTCTCACTTCATTCAAGACACCATTACAAACTTTTCATGTTTTAATAAAAACATTAAAAGTGGGAAAACTTTATTTCTAGAAAGTGTAAAGTCTGGAAAGGACCTGGCCACCATCCATCTTCTCTTCGCCCTAGGCAGGTATGTAGACTTTCCTCTGCGGAGGGTCTCAGGAGCTGCAGAACTTTGTACAAGAACCATTCGTGTTGTCCGTGGCTTGGTCATTGCAGACAGAGGAGCGAGCCCTGAGCATGTTAGAAGGAGGACCCCAGGCAGAAGAGCAGCAAACACAGGGACGCTTGAACATGAATAGACCTCGCATGTTCAAGGCAAAGCAAGGCCAGTGTGGCTGGAGTGGAGGGGGCAGAGGGAGAGTAGTGGGAGTGAGGTCAGCGAGGTAGTTGTACTGGAGGGCTCAGTAAATGTAGGGCTACGTGGTTCACTGTAAAGGCTCTGGGTTTTTCTGTGACCAATGAGATCACTGAATGTTTCTGAACAGAGGAGAAACATGATCTGATAAATCTAATAGGATCAAATAAGATCACTCTGCTGCTCTCTATGGAACACACTTTTAGAGGAAACGGGAGGAAGCAGGGAGAGCGGTTAGGAGGCTGCCACAACAATCCAGGAGAACGTGGACAGTGGCTGGAGTGGGGAACCAAGGAGGGAGCTGTGGAGCCGATGAGAAGTGGTCAAGGGCCGGAAATGCTTCTAAGGGGAGACAGCAGGTTTGCTGATAGATGTGACTTGGGGCGTGAGAAGGTGAGAGGGGTCCAGTGTCTCTGGCCTGAAAACTGGGAGGATGGAGCTGCCTTAAGTGAAATGAGGGAGACTCTAACAACAGCAGGTTAGAAAGTGAGAGCAAACTGAAGAATGGGATTTTGGTTTGGGACATGTGGATTTTGAGATGCCTGTTTGTCACCCAGGTGGAGATGCTAAATAGTGGTGGATGTTCGGGGAGAAATTAGGCTGAGAGTAAATTTATGAGCCGTGAGCATCTGAGCTGCATGTAAAGGTAAGGTGAGTCTGAGAAGGTTCTCAAGGGAAAGAATGAGGATAAAGCAAAGAGAATGAAGAACAGAGCCCAGGGGTGGTGCAAGGTTTACGGGTGCGGGAACCAAAGGAGACTGAGGAGGAACAGACAGGGCGGTAGGTGGGAACCAGGAGAGGGTTCAGAGAGGAGTGAGTAACTCTGCTAAATGCCCCTAGATCACATGTCATTGCAATCTGACCATTAACCCAGTACTGAGGTCATTGGTGACCTTGACAAGAGCAGTTGTGGTGGAGGGTGAGGGATTGAGATCTGGGATGAGTAGAAAGAGAAAAAAAGAGGAGAGAAATTGACAATAGCAAGTATGGTGACTCTTGAGGTGTTTCACTATAAAGGGAAGCAAAGGTAGCAGAAGAGGGTTAGTTTTGCTTTTCATGTTGTTTTGAGATTGGAGAAATCACTCAGTGTTGGACATTGATGGGAAGGATCCTGCGGAGAAGCAAAATTCATGATTCAGGGGAGAGAGGAGAGGGATGCTGAGTGATGTCCTTGAACAGGCAAGAGAGAAAGCAATCTTGTGCCCAGTGGCCTTAGATAGCTCATGTCATCAGACCCATAAAGGATTTCCACATGTCTCCTAGTATAAATATTCATCCTTCAAGATATTTACTTGTGCACATGAAATTTTTATGCAAAGTGGCAACATGCTGTTCATATTTTTCATCAGAGTGTTTTCAATTCAAAAATATATGATGGATAGCCTCACGAGCCAGTGCATAGGGACCACACTCATTTTTTAATGGCTGCTAAATATTCAATGGTGGAAATATGCTATCATTTATGTAACCAATCCATTAATGAATATTCGATTATCTCAAATTTTTGCTATTATGCTTTTACAAATGACATGGACATCCTTGCATACACAAATACACAGTCTTGACTGTTTCAGAACGATTGACTTCTAGAAGTTAAGTTGCTGAGACAAAGGGAATGCACATTTGAATTTTGATGGACGCTGCTCAGACGTACTCATGTAAGGTTACCCCAATGAATATCCCACCAGCAGGATGTGAGAGAGGGAGTGTAACACCAGGGGTTTTGGTTTGAGTTTGGACTTTCCATAACAGACTTGCTTGAAGTAATTCAGCCTGAAAATATGATATGCATGTCAGAACCAGAAGCGATAAACCACTGCCCTCTCCTCTCCATACTGCAGAAAATGTGCTGACCCCAGCTGGTCTGGGGAGCTGGAGAGGAAGAGAATTGGGACAGCAAAAGAGAAAGCAGGCAAAGTGGGGAGGGAGTGCAGACCTGGGGAGCTGTGCGGTGTCCAGGACAGGGAGCCGGGCTCTAGTCGGGGTCAGCAAACCACTCCAACCCCGGGAGTGGGGTCCCGGGGAAGTGGCTCAGTCTCTCTTACAACAAACGTGCGTATGCGGATCCAAACAGGTAACAAGTATGAAAATGAGATTGTAAACACTGGGGCGGAGACTGAAGGCTGCCCACTGATAGTCACCTTTGTCTTCCTTCTTACTAACACAACCCCTGTTTGGTCGGGGACAATAAATTCCCCTACTTCAAAGCTTTATATTTTCAGCCCTTGCGCAAGTTGCCGTGTGACACACTTCCCACAAATGAGATGGGAAAACATCCAGTCCCCGCCCCCTGCAGGCAGTCATGTGACAGAGTTCCCACCAGACAGGAACAGAGATTGCTTGGGGCACCCTTAGAAATCTGGGAAGGGCAGGAGCTCCCACCCCCTCCCACTGAGGCCTGGGTGGGCAGATGGCATGGGCCAAGGACCCCGAGGGGAGATAGAGGAGGAGGCTGGGCCGATGGCATCTTGGAGCTAATGGGCCTTCACCTCACTATCCCCCCAGATGCCTTGTTGGGTGAGAAAAATAACCCCATTGGCCAGGTTCCCATTACTCTCAGGAAGTTCATTCCCAACTGTAGGAGTGGCAGCGTGTGGGGTGACAAGATACCAGACTGGGCTCCACGTGACCTGGTCCACCTCCTCTTAACTACTGACCAGCAGGATGAGGGAGCCCAGAGGGCTGGACCTCTCCAAACCTCGTTCCCTCATCTATAACGAGGGCAAGAGTCCTGGGGACGCCAGCCTTGCAGGGATCAAAGGAGGGTAACATTACTCAAATTCTTTGAAGGCTTCTGTCCTGAGACACAGGGAGCCTAGGATCTGCTCCTAATCTCTGACTGGTGATCAACTAACCTTGGACAATCCCCAACTACTCTCTGGCCTTCAGTTCCATGTTTAAATAAAAGAGTGGTTACAGATTGCAAAGGTGACACTGTTCAAGAGGGAGAGGTTGTCAGTGTGTAAGTATTGACTTCAGGGCGGTTGATTGTCCCAGCCAGGGGCCCTGAGGATGGCAGCTCAGGGCTCATGCAACCAGCAAGGCCAGTGGGGTGGTAGGAAAGCATCAGACTGGGAGCCAGGAGCCCTTCTACCCAGATCGCTCTGCCTGCCTTGGGATGCCCCTCCTCTCCTAGGCCCTAGTTTGCCCCCTATAAAATGCAGGGTTTTGGCTAGATGACCACAAAGGGCCTCGTTGTCTCTCATACTCTTGGCGTTAATTTTACGCTTTTAGAGACAAACAAGCAGGTGGGGTTGGGTGGCAGAGATTGGGGTCAGCTCTGCAATCAGGAATGTGAAGCGTAAAGAGCCGTGGGATCCCAGAGAGAAGTCTCCAGCCAAGCTTAGTTGGGTACATTTACTGAAACAGCATCTGCCCACTCAGGGGAAAGTGTGGAAGGGGACAGGGAGGTGAGAAGGGACCCCCTTTTCAACTTGCTCAGGGAAGGATTGGCCCAGGTGCTGGAGCGCACAGGTTGCTCTGCCTGGTTTGAGCGAGAGTGAGCTTCAACTTGCAGAGAGTTCACTGTAATGCAGAAGCAGCTCTGAGCAAACGGACGCCTGCTGGGACAAATTCTCTCTAGGAAGACCTGGGTCTTCCACTAATGTGACTTGTAACTTTGATTTAAAGTCTATTTTGACTTAAAGTCTGATATTAGTATTGCCACTCTGCTGTCTTTTGGTTTACTATTTGTATGGAATACATTGGGCTGGCCAAAAAGTTCATTCGGGCTTTTCCATAAGATGTTACAGAAGACCTCAAAAGAATTTTCTGGCCAATCCAATCTTTTTCCATCTTTTCACTTTCAACCTATTTGTGTCTTTGAATCTGAGGTGAGTCTCTTGTAGACAACATATATTGACTCATGTGTTTTTATTGTTTTTTTTATTTTTTTAACATCTTTATTGGAGGATAATTACTTTACAATGGTGTGTTAGTTTCTGCTGTATAACAAAGTGAATCAGCTATAATATACATAAATCCCCATATCTCCTCCCTCTTGCGTTTCCCTCCCACCCTCCTTATCCCATCCCTCTAGGTGGACACAAAGTACTGAGCTGATCTCCCTGTGCCATGTGGCTGCTTCCCACTAGCTATCTATTTTACACTTGGTAGTGTATCTATGTCCATGCCACTCTCTCACTTCGTCCCAGCTTACACTTCCCCCTCCCTGTGTCCTCAAGTCTATTCTCTACGTCTGCGTCTTTATTCCTGTCCTGCCCCTAGGTTCTTTAGAACCTTTTTTTTTTTTTTAGATTCCATATATATGTGTTAGCATATGGTAAAATTTTTTTTTCTCTTTCTGACTTACTTCACTCTGTATGACAGTCTTAGGTCTATCCACCTTGTTACAAATAACTCAATTTCGTTTCCTTTTATGGCTGAGTAATATTCTATTGTATATATGTGCTACATCTTCTTTATCCATTCACCTGGATCCATTCACCTGAAGTATCCATTTCATGGACACTTAGGTTGCTTCCATGTCCTGGCTATTGTAAATAGAGCTGCAATGAACATTGTGGTACATGACTTTTTTGAATTATGGTTTTCTCAAGGTATATAACTAGTAGTGGGATTGCTGGGTCATATGGTAGATCTATTTTTAGTTTTTTGAGGAACCTCCATACTATTCTCCATAGTGGCTGTATCAGTTTACATTCCCACCACCAGTGCAAGTCCATTTTCTCCACATCCTCTCCAGCATTTATTGTTTGTAGATTTTTTGATGATGGCCATTCTGACTGGTGTGAGGTGATACCTCATTGTAGTTTTTGTTTGTTGTTGTTGTTGTTGTTTTTGCGGTACGCGGGCCTCTCACTGTTGTGGCCTCTCCCGTTGCGGAGCACAGGCTCCAGATGCGCAGGCTCAGCAGCCATGGCTCACAGGCCCAGCCGCTCTGTGGCATGTGGGATCCTCCCGGATCGGGGCACGAACCCGCGTCCCCTGCATTGGCAGGCAGACTCGCGACCACTGTGCCACCAGGGAAGCCCCTCATTGTAGTTTTGATTTGCATTTCTCGAATGATTAGTGGTGCTGAGCATCCTTTCATGTGTTTGTTGACAGTCTGTCTATCTTCTTTGGAGAAATGTCTATTTAGGTCTTCTGCCCATTTTTGGATTGGATTGTTTGGGTTTTTTTTTATATTGAGCTGCATGAGCTGCTTGTATATTTTGGAGATTAGTCCTTTGTCGGTTGCTTCATTTGCAAATATTTTCTCCCATTCTGAGGGTTGTCTTTTCGTCTTGTTTCTTTGCTGTGCAAAAGCTTTGAAGTTTCATTAGGTCCCATTTGTTTATTTTTGTTTTTATTTCCATTTCTCTAGGAGGTGGGTCAAAAAGGATTTGCTCTGGTTTATATCATGGAGTGTTCTCCCTATGTTTTCCTCTAAGAGTTCTATAATGTCTGGCCTTACATTTAGGTCTTTAATCCATTTTGAGCTTATTTTTGTGTGTGGTGTTAGGGAGTGTTCTAATTTCATTCTTTTACATGTAGCTGTCCAGTTTTCCCAGGACCACTTATTGAAGAGGTTGTCTGTTCTCCATTGTACATTCTTGCCTCCTTCATCAAAGATAATGTGACCATATGTGAGTGGGTTTATCTCTGGGCTTTCTATCCTGTTCCATTGATCTATATTTCTGTTTTTGTGTCAGTACCATACTGTCTTGATTATGGTAGCTTTGTAATATAGTCTGAAGTCAGGGAGCCTGATTCTCCAGCTCTGTTTTTCTTTCTCAAGATTGCTTTGGCTATTCAGGGTCTTTTGTGTTTTCACACACATTGTGAAATTTTTTGTTCTAGTTCTGTGAAAAATGCTGTTGGTAGTTTAATAAATATTGCACTGAATCTGCAGATTGCTTTGGATAGTATAGTCATTTTCACAATGTTGATTCTTCCAATCCAAGAACATGGTACATCTCTCCATCTGTTTGTATCATCTTTAATTTCTTTCATCAGTGCCTTATAGTTTTCTGTATACAGGTCTTTTGTCTCCTTAAGTAGGTTTACTCCTAGGTGTTTTATTCTTTTTGTTGCAATGGTACATGGGAGTGTTTCCTTAATTTCTCTTTCTGGTTTTTCATCATTAGTGTATAGGAAAGCAAGAGATTTCTATGCATTAATTTTGTATCCTGCTACTTTACCAAATTCATTGATTAGCTCTAGTAGTTTTCTGGTAGCATCTTTAGGATTCTCTTTGTATAGTATCATATCATCTGCAAACAGTGACAGCTTTACTACTTCTTTTCCACTTTGGATTCCTTTTATTTCTTTTTCTTCTCTGATTGCTGTGACTAAAACTTTCACAACTATGTTGAATAATAATTTTGAGCGTGGGCAACCTTGTCTTGTTCCTGATCTTAGTGGAAATGGTTTCAGTTTTTCACCATTGAGAACGATGTTGGCTGTGGGTTTGTCATATAGCGCCTTTATTATGTTGAGGTAAGTTCCCTCTATGCCTACTTTCTGGAGGGTTTTTATCATAAATCAGTGTTGAACTTTGTCGAAAGCTTTTTCTGCATCTATTGAGATGATCATATGGTTTTTCGCCTTCAATTTGTTAATATGGTTTATCACATTCATTGATTTGCGTATGTTGAGGAATCCTTGCATTCCTGGGATAAACCTCACTTGATCACAGTGTATGACCCTTTGAATGTGGTGTTGGATTCTGTTTGCTAGTATTTTGTTGAGGATTTTTCCATCTATGTTCATCAGTGATACTGGCCTGTAATTTTCTTTCTTTGTGACATCTTTGTCTGATTTTGGTATCAGGGTGATGGTGGCCTTATAGAATGAGTTTGGGAGTATTCCTCCCTCTGCTATATTTTGGAAGAGTTTGAGAAGGATAGGTGTTAGCTCTTCTCTAAATGTTTGATAGAATTCACCTGTGAAGCCATCTGGTCCTAGGCTTTTGTTTGTTGGAAAAATTTTAATCACAGTCTCAATTTCAATGCTTGTGATTGGCCTGTTTATATTTTCTATTTCTTCCTGGTTCAGTCTCAGAAGGTTGTGCTTTTCTAAGAATTTGTCCATTTCTTCCAGGTTGTCCATTTTATTGGCATATAGTTGCTTGTAGTAATCTCTCATGATCCTTTGTATTTCTGCAGTGTCAGTTGGTACTTCTCCTTTTTTATTTCTAATTCTATTAATTTGAGTTTTCTCCCTTTTTTTCTTGATGAGTCTGGCTAATGGTTTATCAATTTTTTTACCTTCTCAAAGAACCAACTTTTGGTTTTATTGATCTTTGCTATTGTTTCCTTTATTTCTTTTTCATTTATTTCTGATCTGATCTTTATGATTTCTTTCCTTCTGCTAAATTTGGGGGTTTTTTGTTCCTCTCTAATTGCTTTAGGTGTAAGATTAGGTTGTTTATTTGAGATGTTTCTTGTTTCTTGAGGTAGGATTGTCCTGCTATAAACTTCCCTCTTAGAACTGCTTTTGCTGCATCCCATAGGTTTTGGGTTGTCGTGTTTTCATTATCATTTGTTTCTGGGTATTTTTTGATTTCCTCTTTGATTTCTTCAGTGATCTCTTGGCTATTTAGTAGTGTATTGTTTAGCCTCCATGTGTTTGTATTTTTTAAAGATTTTTTCCTGTAATTGATATCTAGTCTCATAGCGTTGTGGTCGGAAAAGATACTTGATATGATTTCAATTTTCTTAAATTTACCAAGGCTTGATTTGTGACCCAAGATATGGTCTATCCTGGAGAATGATCCATGAGCACTTGAGAAGAAAGTGTAATCTGTTGTTTTTGGATGGAATGTCCTATAAATATCAATTAAGTTTATCCTGTTTAATGTATCATTTAAAGCTTGTGTTTCCTTATTTATTATCATTTTGGATGGTCTGTCCATTGGTGAAAGTGAGGTGTTAAAGTCCCCTAGTATTATTGTGTTACTGTCAATTTTCCGTTTTATGACTGTTAGCATTTGCCTTATGTATTGTGGTGCTCCTATGTTGGCTGCATAAATATTTACAATTGTTATATCTTCTTGGATTGATCCCTTGATCATTATGTAGTGTCCTTCTTTGTCTCTTGTAATAGTCTTTATCTTAAAGTCTATTTTGTCTGATATGAGAATGGTACTCCAGCTTTCTTTTGATTTCCATTTGCATGGAATATCTTTTTCCATCCCCTCACTTTCAGTCTGTATGTGTCTCTAGGTCTGAAGTGGGTCTCTTGTAGGCAACATATATATGGGTCTTGTTTCTGTATCCATTCAGCCAGTCTATGTCTTTTAGTGGGAGCATTTAATCCATTTACATTTAAGGTAGTTATCAATATGTATGTTCCTATTACCATTTTCTTAATTGTTTTGGGTTTGTTATTGTAAGTCTTTTCCTTCTCTTGTGTTTCCTGCCTAGAGAAGTTCCTTTAGCATTTGTTGTAGAGCTAGTTTGGTGGTGCTGAATTCTCTTAGATTTTGCTATTCTGTAAAGGTTTTCATTTCTCCATCAAATCTGAATGAGATCCTTGGTGGATAGAGTAATCTTGGTTGTAGGTTTTCCCTTTCATTACTTTAAATATGTCCTGCCAGCTCCTTCTGGCTTGCAGAGTTTCTGCTGGATGATCAGCTGTTAACCTTATGGTGATTCCCTTGTATTTTATTTGTTGCTTTTCCCTTGTTGCTTTTAATATTTTTTCTTTGTATTTAATTTTTGATAGTTTGATTAATATATGTCTTGGTGTGTTTCTCCTTGGATTTATCCTGTACGGAACTCTCTGTGCTTCCTGGACTTGATTGACTATTTCCTTACCCATATTAAGGAAGTTTTCAACTATAATCTCTTCAAATCTTTTCTCGTTCCCTTTCTTTTTCTCTTCTTCTTCTGAGACCCCTATAATTTGAATGTTGGTGTGTTTAATGTTGTCCTATTGATTCTAGAGAAATTTTAATTTCATTTATTCTGTTGTTCATCATTGTTTGTTTGCTCTTTAGTTTTTCTAGGTCCTTGTTAAATATTTCTTGTATTTTCTCCATTCTATTTCCAAAATTTTGGATCATCTTTACTATCATTACTCTGAATTCTTTTTCAGGTAGACTGCCTATTTCCTCTTCATTTGTTTGGTCTGGTGGGGTTTTACCTTGCTCCTTCATCTGCTGTGTATTTTTCTGTCTTCTAATTTTTCTTATCTTACTGTGTTTGGGGTCTCTGTTTCACAGGCTGCAGGTTTGTAGTTCCCATTGTTTTTGGTGTCTGTTCCCATTGGGTAAGGTTGGTTCAGTGGGTTGTGTAGGCTTCCTGGTGGAGGGGATTGGTGCATGTGCTCTGGTGGATGAGGCTGGATCTTGTCTTTCTGGCACACAAGACCATGTCCGGTGGTGTGTTTTTGGGTGTCTGTGATCTTATTATGATTTTAGGCAGCCTCTCTGCTAATGGGTGGGTTTGTGTTCCTGTCTTGCTAGTTGTTTGGCATAGGGCGTCCAGCACTGAGGCTTGCTAGTCGTTGAGCAGAACTGGGTCTTAGCGTTGAGATAGAGATCTCTGGGATAGCTTTCGCTGTTTGATATTATGTGGAGCTGGGAGGTCTCTGGTGGACCAGTGTCCTGAACTTGGCTCTCTCACCTCAGAGGCTCAGGCCTGACACCTGGCCAGAGAACCAAGACCCTGTCAGCCACATGTCTCAGAAGAAAAGGAAAAAAGAAAGAAAAATAAATAAATAAATAAATACATAAAATAAAATAAAGATATTAAAATATAAAAAAATATTAAAAATAAAATAAATTAAAAAAGAAAGAGAGAAAGAAAGAAGAGGGCAACCAAATCAAAAAAAAAAAAATCCACCAATCCACAAGCACTATAAACTATCCAAAAAAAAAAAAGAAAAAAGGACAGTCAGAACCCTAAGACAAATGGCAAAAGCAAAGTTATATAGACAAAATCACACAAAAAAGCATACACATACCTACTCAGAAAAAGAGGAAAAGGAAAAAAAGTATATATATATATTTTAAAAAATTTAAAAAGGAAGAGAGCAACCAAATCAATAAACAAATCTACCAATGATAATAAGCTCTAAATACTAAACTAAGATAAACATAAAACCAGAAATTAGATGCAGGAAGCAAACCCCAAGTCTACAGTTGCTGCCAAAGTCCACTACCTCAATTTGGGGATGATTTGTTGTCTATTCAGGTATTCCACGGATGCAGCATACATCAACTTGAGTGTAGAGATTTAATCCACTGCTCCTGAGGCTGCTGGAAGAAATTTCCCTTTGTCTTCTTTGTTCACACAGCTCCTGGGGTTCAGCTTTGGATTTGGCCCCACCTCTGCATGTAGGCTGCCTGAGGGAGTCTGTTCCCTACCCAGACAGGACAGGGTTAAAGAAGCAGCTGATTAGGGGGCTCTGGCTCACTCAGGTGGGGGAGGGAGGGGTACAGAATGTGGGATGAGCCTGCGGCAGCAGAGACCAGTGTGACATTGCACCAGCCTGAGGCGCACTGTGTGTTCTCCTGGGGAAGTTGTCCCTGGATCACGGGACCCTGGCAGTGGCAGGCTGCACAGGCTCCCTGGAGTGGTGGTGTGGATAGTGACCTGTGCTTGCACACAGGCTTCTTGGTGTCTATAGCAGCAGCCTTAGTATTTCATACCTGTCTCTGGCGTCTGCACTGACAGCCACGACTCACGCCGGTCTCTGGAGCTCATTTAGGCGGTGCTCTGAATTCCCTTTCCTTGTGCACCCTGAAACAATGGTCTCTTGCCTCTTAGGCAGTTCCAGACATTTTCCTGGACTCCCTCCCAGCTAGCTGTGGTGCACTAGCCCCCTTCAGGCTGTGTTCACGCAGCCAACCCCAGTCCTCTTCCTGGGATCTGAACTCCGAAGCCTGAGCCTCAGCTCCCAGCCCCCGGCAGACAAGCCTCTCAGGCTGGTGAGTGCTGGTCAGCACTGATCCTCTGTGCGGTAATCTCTCTGCTTCGCTCTCTGCACCACTGTTGCTGTGCTCTCCTCTGTGGCTCCGAAGCTTCGCTCCCACCCACCCCCTGTCTCCACCAGTGAAAGGGCTTCCTAGTGTGTGGAAACTTTTCCTCCTTCACAGCTCCCTCCCAGAGGTGCAAGTCCCGTCCCTATTCTTTTGTCTCTGTTTTCCCTTTTTTCTTTTTCCCTACTCAGGTATGTGGGGAGTTTCTTGCTTTTGGGGAAGTCTGAGGTCTTCTGCCAGCATTCAGTAGGTGTTCTGTAGGAGTTGTTCCACATGTAGATGTAGTTTTGATGTATTTGTGGGGAGGAAGGTAATCTCCACGTCTTACTCCTCTGCCATCTTGAAGGTGCCTCCTGGCTCATGTGTTTTTATCCATTCTGCCAGCCTCTGTCTTTTGAGTGGGATGTTTAATCCATTTACATTTAAAGTAATAACTGATAAGAAGGCACTTAATTCTATCATTTGCTGTTTATATTCTGTATGCCTTACCCTTATTGTCTCTCATTTCCTGCATTGATATATTCTTTTATGTAGAGTTGATTCTTTTTTGTAGCAGAACATTTTAATTCTTCTCATTTCCTTTTGTGTATATTCTATGCTATATTTTTGTGGTTACCATGGGGACTACAGTTGACATCCTAAGGTTATAATACTCTAATTTGAATTTATACCAGCTTAACTTCAATAACATACAAAACCCTGCTCTTTACAGCACTATACCCACCACCTTTCAGTTACTGATGTCACAAAATTATATCTTTATATATTGTGTCCAAAAACATAAACTAATAATTTTTAATACATTAGTCTCCTGAATTGTGCAAAAAAGCAGAGTTACAAACCAAAGTTACAATCATACTCCCATAGTGTGTGTGTTCGTTCACTTGATGGTGTCTCATGGATCCCTTAGGCTCTATTCACTTTTTAAAAAATCTTTTCTCCTTCTGTTTCTTAGACTCCATAATTCCCATTGTCCTATTTTCAGATTCACTGATTCTTTCTTATACCTGCTCAAATTTGCTTTCAAATACCTCCAGTGAATTTTTCATTTCAACTATATTTTTCAGCTCCAGAATTTCCTTTTATGTTTCCTACTTCTTTATTGATATTTCCATTTTTCATACATTGTTTTCTTGACATTCTCCACAACTGCCTTTAGTTCTTTGACCATCTTTAAGACAGTTGTTTAAAGGTCTTTGTCTAGTAAATCTGCCATCTGGTCTTTCTCAAGAACAGTTTCTATTTTTTTTTCCTTTGAATGGGCCATATTTTTCTGTTTTTTAGAATGCTTTGTGATTTTTGTTGGTGTTGAAAACCAGACATTTGGATCTTATAGTATGGTAACTCTAAAAATCAGATTCTTCCCCCCCTCCTTTTCCATCATTTACTGATGTGTTTGTTTGGTGGTTGGTTGGTTGATTTTTTTAGGCTGTCTCTGTGTCAGGGGTCAGCCTGAGGTGTAAACTTAAGGTCTTTTCAGGCTTTGTCTGAGCCTTCCCCTGCATATGTGCAGTGGCTTTCTAAATTCCTCTGTTTATGCATTGCTTTTGAGTGTCCTCATCCTTAACTGTCTGGCTCTTTAAAGGGGAAAAGAGAAAAATTAAGGAGGAAAATGCACCAGCCCTTTAAGTCCCCTGGAAGTCACTATAGCTGAAGAGGAAGGGCTTGCAACAATGGCTGCTCATCTCCATGTCTGCACCTCCACAGTCAGAAGCAGCAATTAGTGCTCAGGGCACAGACCCCGATATTTGGAGGACAGGGTCCTATTACCCATACTGGCTCCCTAAAGCTGTGTCCAAGCTACTTCAAGAACACTTGCACTGCTGCCTGATGTTGAGCCAGGGAGTGGGGGAAGGGTAGATGCTACCAAGCTAAGAGCTAAAATTAACCATAATTAACAACAACTTATCTGCCAAGACTTCTCCTGGGAGAATTTGCAAGCCTTCTAGAAGTCTCCAAACTTCCAAAATGGTTAGATTAGGCAGATTCTTCCAGTACAATTTTTGTCCAGGTGGGGAGATGGGTCCCTGCTTCTTCCTACTCTGACATCTTCCCCTGGGTTGTGTGACCTTGAGACAGTCACTTAAGCCCTCTGGATCTCTGTTGCATTGCCTGTGAAAGTAAGGGGTTTGGATCAAGGATTTCAAAGATTCTTCCAACTCTAAAAGCCTAGGATTCTATACCTTGGATGATAGTAGCTCCAGTATCATTGGGCCACTGGGAAAATGAGATAAGATCAGCCATAATGCATAACTATTTGGTTTTTTCCCTCTTTATTTTGTTTCTGTTTATGTTTTCTTTTATTTCCCTCTACCCCAAACTCATCGGAGGAAATATGTGGGGTTTTATGACCTAGTTCTTTTAATGACAAAGCTGTATCCCTCCTCACTTTCAGCCCCTGTGGCTTGGGTGGGGTTAATCTCACTCATGGGATGGACAACCTTGATTGGCCTAAGCCAGTCAGCACATTCTAACCTTCTGTGCTTTCTGATGGTACAGAGGTTGAGCTGTGTCTCTTAGAGCCAAGGATCCAAGACTTTGAATCAGCTGTGAGGAAGACAATTTCTCTCTACTGGACTTCAGTCAGGATGGAAAACATCCTGCTACCATGAAGAGGAGCCTGACGATTGTCTTGCGTGGCACAGAGACTCTAAAAGATGAAAAAGGAAGAAACAGGTCCTGGGGGTATCATTTGAGCCCCTGAGTCAAGGTGCTCCTGAAGGATACTCTGTCTCTGAGTTCTGTGTTTGTATAACCTGATAAAACCCTGCTGAGCTCAAGCCAGGTTTAAGCACTGAGGTTCCTGTCACAGGAAATGAAAGAGACTAATGGCTGCCTCCTCTCCAGCATCTAAGTCTCCAAGCTGAGACCAGCACAAAACTTTGCTGTGTCAGCCTCTCCCCCAGGGGTGTGAGTCAGGTTCATCTCCCGCTGCCCCCTTTCCCCGTTTTCTTCCCTCCTAAGGAGGAAGCTGCAGAAACCACCCTGTAATGGCATCTCCAAGGGTGAGGGCACACTACCCCCAGACTCTAATGAACCGAGCAGCCCCGTCACTGCCAGACCCACTTCACGCCATGATGGTGAGGGCTGCTGACTCAGTGTAATTCATTTAAGGTTCTTTGATGGTACTGACTTGCCTTCCTCTGGCAGAAGGCAGAATTGATCTGCGGAGCCATTGGTCAGACTTGAGGCAGAGGATTGGGATGTGAGTGTAGGAAGAGGGTATCATACAGAATGAAAAATAGTCAAGGTTTGACCCTCTGAGCTGAGAGAAGTCTTAGAAATCCCCCAGCTAATGCCTCTCATTCTACAGATTTGCATACACAAGCCCAGAGAAGGCAAGTGACTTGTTCTGGTTCACACAGTGATTCAGAGCAGAGTCAGGCCCAGAATCCAATATCCTGACTTCACCTATACCATTATGCTCCCCAAAGGTCAGCTCTGTCCTGTCCAGACTCCACCATCCCTTTCTCTTTCTCTCCCCTGTGATTCCCTGTAGAGTCGGTCCTAGGCAGCACCCTCACAGCACCTCTTGAACTGTTTCTGAGACGTGACCTCACTGAGCACTTCCAGTTACTCCCGAGCCCTCTGCACTCTTTCTTCACAGCAGTTCCTGCAACAGTGAATGTCCCAGGGGTCTGACAGGGCACTGAGAACAGCCCAGGGTCTGGCGTGTCTTCTGAGCTGAGCTCTGAGCTCAGGCATTGCCCCTTTTCTCAGATCTTATAGATGCCCTCTTCACCCTGAGTCAGGATCTCCCCTCACCACCAGGTCCCGGCTGCCATGGTGGGTGGAGCTCTGTATGTCTGTTTTGTTGCTGAAATGCCTGGACTGACCTTTCTGGCCATCTCTCACCTGCCCCTAGTCTCTAAATTCTGAACCTTGTTTCCCACCATCCCCTCTGGCTGGACCTTCCTGTTGGCCTTGGTTGGAGAACCTTGTTCAGATCCTCACTGCTCCATATCCAGTCCACCTCTATGTGGACACACCCTCCTGCTGCTCAGTGGTGCCCAGAGCCTCCTTAGACAATCAGTGATGGGACAGGTGAGGGCTGGAAGCCAGGGCTCCCCTTCACCACCCCCACCGGACTCAATAAGCCATCTAGGCACCTGCCTGCCCTCACGACACCCTGAAGAGGTTACACATACATCCCTTCCCTCCCAGTCTGCAGAGATGTGGTTTTCAGTAACTTCCAGGTACAATTCACACTGCAGTCCCCCTTCCTAAATCCTTTTTGGCCACTGTTTACCAAGAATCCTCCCATGGATCCTGCTGAGTAAATGTCAGAGCTCAGAGATTGTTTCCTGGAACGAGAGGCCAGGACCATGTGGCCAGCAGACGCCCAGCCATGCTCCCTAAAGGGCCTTGTTTAACCACAGTCACTGGGGCACTGCATCTGCAGGAGGCCTGCCACACTTTGGACTTTGCAACAATCACAAGAGGGCTTGTTATCAAAACTGATTTATGGAGGTTGAAAGGCTTCTGATGAAGATCTCAGCAGTGGGACTACTGGACTCAGGTAAATATGTTCACAATCATATAGCTATTCGGGTAAAAAGCAATGTGGTCATGAAATGTTAATTCAGCTCTTGTTTGTGTTGAATAATTGAGTGTGGGATCGGAGCCTGTGGACTGCCAGGCCTGGATTCAGACATTGTGGGAAATGGTCTAACTGTGGCCCAGCTGGTGAAGGAGAAGTTCACTGGGGTACCATGGGCTAGAAATGGCCCACAGCCAGTGGGCCAAAACTACTAAATAGGAAGCTACCCACAAGAAGGTAAGAGTCTGGGGTCATTCTCACATCGCTGGCAGTCATGCCATAGGAGCAAGGATAAAAGAAAACCAGAAATTGCAGGAGAAATCTCATCCTTTTTTTTCCCCATCCTTTTTTGTATTATACTAAAATACACATAAAATTTAGCATCTTAACCATTTTAAGTGTACAGTTCAGTGGCATTAAATACATTCATAATGTTGTGCAACCATTACCACCATGCATCTCCATAACTCTTTTCATCTCGTAAAATGGATACCCATTAAACATTAACTCCCCTTTACCCCCTTCTTCCCAACCCAGGCAACCACCATTCTACTTTCTGGCTCTATGATTTTGACTAATATAAGTATCTCATATAAGTATAATCATATTTGTATTTTCATGGCTGATTTACTGCACTTAGCATAATGTCCTTAAGGTTCAACCCTGTTGGAGCATATGTCATAATTTGCTTCCTCTTTAAGGTATATTCCATTGTATGTATACACCACATTTTGCTTATCTTTTCATCCGTTGATGGACACTTGGGTTGCTTTCACCTTTCGGCTATTGTGAATAATGCTGCTCTGAACATGAGTGCATAAATATCTCTTTGAGGCCCTGCTTTCAAATTCTGCTGGGTATATACAAAGAAGTATATACCCATAGAAGTAGATACCATTTGATCCTGCAATTGCTGGATCATATGGTAATTCTATTTTTAATTTTCTGAAGAATCATCACATTGTTTGCTGTAGCAGCTGCACCATTTTACATCCTCATAAGAAGTGCACAAGGGTTCCAATTTTTCCACATCCTCACCAATACTTGTTATTTTCTCTTTTTAAAAAAAATAATAGCCATCCAAATGGGTGTGAGGTGGTATCTCATTGTAGTTTTGATTTGCATTTTCCTATTGATCAGTGATTTTGAGCATCTTTTCATGTGTTTATTAGCCATTTGTATATATACCTAGGAGAAATATCTATTCAAGCCCTTTGCTCATTTTTGAATTGGGTGGTTTCTTTTTTGTTGTTGTTTATGAGTTTTAGGAGTTCTCTGTATATCCTGGATATTAATTCCTTATCAGATATATAATTTGCAAATATTTTCCCATTTTGTAGATTGTCTTTTTATTCTGTTGATATTATCATTTGATAAACACATTCTCTTAATTTTTATGAAGCCCAATTTGTCTACCTTTCCTTTTGTTGCCTGTGCCTTTGGTGTCATATCCAATAAATTATTGCCAAATCCAGTGTCATGAAGCTTTTGCCCCATGTGTTCTTCTAAGAGTCTTATAGTTTTAGGTCTTACACTTTTGTCTTTGATCCATTTTGAGTTAATTTCTGTATATGATGTGAGGTAAGGGTCCAGCTTCATTCTTGAGCATGCATTGATAGATATCTAGTTTTCCCTGCAATATTTGTTGAAAGAAAATCTCCTTCCCCATTGAATGGTCTTGGTACCCTTGTCAAAAATCATTTGACTATATATGCAAGGGATTATTTCTGGGCTGTCTGTTCTATTCTTTTGATCTATATCTGTCTTTATTCCAGTACCAAACTATTTTTAATTACTGTAAGTTTGTAGTAAGTTTTGAAATAAAGAAGTGTGATTCCTCCAGTTTTGTTCTTCCTTTTCAAGATTGTTGTGCCTATTTGGGGTTCCTTGAAATTCCATATGAATTTTAGAATGGGTTTTTCTATTTCTGCAAAAAAGTCATTGGGATTTTGATGGGGATTGCATTGAATCTGTGGATCACTTTGGGTAGTGATCACTGACATCTTAACAACATTAAAGTCTTCCATTCCGTGAAAAAGGGATGTGGTTCCACTTTTGTTTTCTTTAATCTCTATCAGCAGTAATGTTTTATGGTTTTCATTATACAAGTTTTTAACCTCCCTGGTTAATTTATCCTAAGTATTTTATTCTTTTTGATGCTATTGTAAATGGAATTGTTTTTGTAATTTCCTTTTCAGATTGTTCATCGTTATGTAAAGAAATGCAACTGATTTTTATGTGTTTACTTTGTATCCTGCTACTTTGCTATATTTATTAGCTCTAACATTTTTTGTGTGTGGAATCTTTAGGGTTTTCTACATATAAGATCATGTCATCTACAGAGATTATTTTACTTTCTCCTTTCCAATTTAGGCACTTTTTATTTCTTTTTCCTGACTAATTGCTCTGGCTAGAACTTCCAGTACCATGTTTAATAGAAGTGGCAGAAGTGGGCATGCTTGTCTTCTTCCTGATCTTAGAGTAAAAGCTTTCAGTCTTTCACTACTGAGTGTTGTTTGCTGTGGAGTTTTCATAAGTGGTTTTTATTATGCGGAGGTAGTTTCCTTGGGTTCCTAGTTTATTGGAATTTTTTTATCATGAGAGGGTGTTAAATGTTGTCAAATGTTTTTTCTACATCAGTTCAGATAATCATTTTTTCCTTCATTCTTTTAATGTGGTGTGTTACATTGATCAATTTTCATATACTGAACTATTCTTGCATTCCAGGAATAAATCCCACTTGGTCATGGTGTATAATCCTTTTAGTATGCTCCTGAATTTGGTTTGCTAGTACTTTGATGAGGACTTCTGCATCAATGTTCATTAAGGATGTTGGTCTGTAGTTTTCTTTTCTTGCAGTGTCTGTCTTGTTTTGGTATTAAAGTGATGCTGGCCTCACAGAATGATTTAGGAAGTGCTCCATCCTCTTCAATTTTTTTGAAAAGTTTAAATAGATTGGTATTAGTTTTTCTTTCAGTGTTTGGTAGAAATCAGTGAAGCCATAAGGTCCAGGCCACTTATTTTACAGGAGATTTTTTATTACTGTTTTAATAGTAAAATATTAAATAGTTTACTAGTTATAGGTCTCTTCACATCTTCTATTTCATCGTGATTTAGCCTTTGTAGGTTTTGTGCTTCTAGATATCTGTTCATTTCATATAGATTATCCAATTGGTTGGCATACCATGGTTCATAGTACTCTCTTACAATCCTTTTTATTTCTGAAGGATCAGTAGTAATGTCACCATTTTCATTTTTTGATTCTAGTAATTTGAGTACTCTCTCTTCTTTTCATAGTCTATCTAGCTAAAAGTTTGTCAGTTGATCTTTTCAGAGAACAAAGTTTTGTTCTTATTGATGTTCTCTATTGTTTTTCTATTCTCTATTTCATTGATCTCTGCTCTAATCTTTAGTGTTTTCTTCATTCTGCTAGCTTGGGTTTAGTTTGTTCTTCTTTTTCTAGTTTCTCAAGTTGTAAAGTTAGGTTTTTTGATCTGAGATCTTTCTTATTTTTTAATTCAAGTATTTATAGTTATAAATTTCTTCCTTAGCAATACTTTCACTGCACCTCATAAACTTTGGTACCTTGTATTTTCATTTTCTTTCATCTTGAAGTATTTTCTAATTCCCCCTGTCATTTCGTCTTTGATCCATTGTCTGTTTAAGAGTGTAGTGTTTAATTTCCACAAATTTGTGAGTGTTCCAGTTTTACTTTTATTATTGTTTTCTAAATTCATCCAGTTATGGTCAGTGAAGATACTTTCTATGATATCTGTCTTTTTAAAATCTATTGAGATTTTGGTCTAACGTATGGTCTCTCCTGGAAAATATCCATGTGTACTTGAGAAGAATGTGTGTGCTGTTGTTGGGTAGGGTGCCCTGCATATGTTTGCTAGATCTAGTTGGTTTATTGTGTTATTTAAGTCCCTTATTTCTTTACTTATCTTCTGGTTGTCCTATCCACTATTGAGAGTGGGGTATTAAAGTCTCCAACTATTACTGTAGAACTATTGCTCTCCTTAATTCTGTCAGTTTTTGTTTCATATATTTTGATAATCTGTCATTAGATACATAAATGTTTATAACCGTTATACATCCTGGCTATATGAAACTTTTATTAATATATGATGTCTTTGTCTCTTGTAACCATTTTTGATTTAAAGTTCATTTTGTCTGCTATAAGGATAGCCACTTTTACTCTCTTTTGATTACTATTTGCATGGAATATCTTTTTCCATCCTCTCTCAATCCATCCTCTTTCATAGCCCGCAGTGTCTCCCCAGCACCCCCTACTGACAAGGTCTAACAGTGCATCATCTGGCAAAGGAGAAATGTTTAAAAGGGTCCTGCTCCAGTATCACAATGCAGGGCAAAAAAAAGAGTGAAATTTGAGCTAAGAGGCAATAAAATGACAATGGACACAGTCCCCTAATTTTTAGAGCATTAATAGAGCATCTTTAACAAAGCATTTTTCCTAAAGATGTTGAACTCTGGAAGGGGGCACAGTTCCAAGGCCTCATCTGATGCCAGAATCCACTCAATAAAAATAAAATGTTGATAGTAAAAAACTCAGCTCCCAGGCAGGCATTGTGTGTAATGTATTACATACACCATTTGAATCCTTACAATAATCTGCATTATTTTTTCCATTTTGCGAATGAGGGAACTGTGGGTGAGAGAGGTAAAATGGTTTGTCCTGAAAAAACACAACCACTGTCATTCAAATTCAGGTCATCCTGAAAATATGACAAGCAATATCTAATTGCTACTTGCACACCTGTAAAGATGGAGAGCATATCACCTCTTGAGGTAGCCCAACTGTCTCTGGACATATCTGAATGTTGAAAATCTTTTCCTTTAGCCCACATTGAGGGCATGTAGTCCCTCTTCCACGTGGCAGCCTTTTTTATATTTGGAGATATTTCTTTTGTCTGTATATGATTTTTCTCTCCCCAGGTTCAACAGCCCTGCTTCCTTCAGCATTCTGCATCATGCTGCTCTAACCAGGCTCAGGTATTCACTCTCACTTCTATATTGTCATGCAAAAATGGATGCAGTTCCCCAGAGATGGTCTCCCAGAGCAGGGCCCCATTGCCTGCCTCTGCCTGTTCCAAAGATCTAGCAACGCAAGTCAGATCATTTCTATGAGCTTTGGTTTTCCTCTTCTATAATTCTGGGACAAAAAAATATGTCTAATAAACCCAATTGCTAATTGGGTTTCTGTGGGATTCCACAAAATAACACATAAGAAAGTGCCTAGCACAGTGTTTGACTCAATAAAGATTTGAAGAAACTAGTCCACTGATATGGAGAAAACCTGAGAATTATTCCCAGTCCTACTGTGGCAGAACAGGAACTAGAATCCAGCTTTTCTGATACTTATGCCTGACCTCTCTTCACATTTCAGAGGCAAAAGGAAGCTTCTCTCCTCTTGGAATAAACAATGAATCACATCATATGAAGATGGCCACATGCCATTTCTCAAGAGTCAAATATACCAGAATTAATCAGGGCAATAGTCACACAGACAACCATGGTATCAGGATCAGCCCCTTTCCCTCTGTTTTTTTTTTTCTCCTCTCCCACGTTCTCTCTTTGATGATTCCACATCCTACAATAATTGAGCACATTTGCGGGGAGTGCCTAACGGCTGGTGGGGTCCCTCTGAGGACTACTGTGTATTCCCTACAATGACATTCATTAGTCTGGCTGACATCAATACTGTTCTCAGGTTAATACGTTTAATTTAATGAGGCATTTATTTTCAGTTGGAAAAGTCCTGAAGAAGCATGTTTTCTCCTGATGAGTTCAGCTCATAAAAACATTAAAGCTGGCCTTGAAATAGTTGATTAAGAAAATGAATCTAACCAAATTCTTCTTCATCAAATATAGGCTGCACTTAAATTAAGTCATGTTAAGTTGCCCATTTCTTAGGGGAAGAAACAGGAGGAGAATCCTCACTTGGCTCTGTGATTTGTCCTCCATTTGCTTTTTTGTTTCCCTCCCCTCTGACCCCCCAACACTCCAAGATCCAAGGGTATGAAGAGGCCAAGGACAAGTGTGTGATGAGGGGTTGCAATTGAGCAGCCTGTGTACCCAGAACAGACAGAGAAGCTCTCATGTAGTGGCAGAGGCCACAAAGATGTGTTCACGTAGCAGGGAGTCAAGCTGGCCTGCCTCTGTCATTTAACAGTTTGCTGGGGTCTACTGTTACAGCACCAGCATCCTACACCTGGTGGGCACTCGTGGATATTTGTTGAATGAGTGAAGAGATGCTCCACAGATGGTGGCTCTTATTGTTATTCACAGAATCACATGATCTCAAAAGGGAAAGATGTCAGATGTCCCAAACATATCTAGCCAGTGAGCCAGTGTTCATGACCCCTGGCCCTAGAGCCAAAGGATGACCAAAGGGCCAATTTTCTTTGATGATTTAACCAGTAGCCACTCCCACATCACTCTCTCCTTGGGCACTTAAAACCATCACCAGCTCTTAGAGATGCCAGCCAGCATGCACTTTTTTCCCTGGAATGAGCTTCCAGGCCATGCCAATTCAGTGCCTACCACTGCCTGAAAGGCAGAGAAAATAGAGGAACTTGTCACTCTTTTCACTCCTATTCTGCCTGCTCATAATCAGAATTCCCTCTGAGGGCAAGTTCAACCCTGAATGGAAACAATGGCATATCTGTGGAGCTGATGGCGGGGGTGTCTGCAATGGAGTGTAGGCTTTACAGGAAGACAGGGCAGATTTCACATCTCATTCTACCATTTTCCAACTGCATTAGTTTTCTACTGCTGCATAACAAATTACCACAAACTTAGGAGCTTAAAACAATAGCTATTTATTACCTCTCAGTTTCTTAGGTCAAAATTCTGGGCACAGCTTAGACAGGTTTTCTGCTCAGGGTCTCACAAGGCTGAAATCAAGGTGTCCTCCAGACCTTGTTCTCATTTCTAGGCTCAACTAGAGAAGCATCTTCTCCGAAGTTTCTTCAGGTTATTGGCAGAATTAATTTCCTTGTGGCTGTAACATGCCTGGCAGCTTGCTTCTTTAAAACCAGCAATGAATAGAGAGGACTTCTACGGCATCAGTGTCTGACCTATATACCTTCTTTAAAAGGACTCACCTTGGGCTTCCCTGGTGGCACAGTGGTTGAGAGTCCGCCTGCCAATGCAGGGGACACGGGTTCGTGCCCCGGTCCGGGAAGATCCCACATGCCGCGGAGCGGCTGGGCCCGTGAGCCATGGCTGCTGAGCCTGCGCATCGGAGCCTGTGCTCCAATGAACTTAAAGTCATCTGATTAGAGACTTTAACTACATCTGCAAAATCCCTTAATATCCCAAAATAGCCTTTACTATATTCTATAGGTAAAGCAAGTTACACAGCATGTCCACACACAAGGAGAAAGAATTATACAAGAGTATGGGTCATTGGGGTTCATCTGAGAATTCTGCCTACTACGCCACTTGAAAGGTAATGGGTAAGTCTCTTTACCCCTGAGGTTTCATATTCCTAGTTGTAAATGGCAACAACATTGCTTTATTTAGGATTTGTAAAATAATTAAATGGCATCACATATATAAATGGGTAGCACAGAGAGCACTCAGGAACAGTGTATTAAATTGAACTGAAAGATGGAAGAAGTGATATCGCTAGGAACATCTGGAATTTTACCTTCTACCCCCTCAAATCTATCTTCTCTAATTGATTCTAGCCCGTCACCTGAGTCTATCTGATTCCAAACTGGGTCTTAACTCGGGAATTCTCCTGCCTTCCTGTCTCAGTTCCCCCATCCTGTCTCAGTTCTCACATTCCTGGTGGTTTATACTACTGGCTATATCTGCTGCATCAGGGTCCTGACACTCAACCTATTTGGGATCTTGTGTAATAACCCCATCCTGGCTCCTGAGTGCTCCTTTTTACCGAATTTATCCAGTACCTACTAAGTGAGTACCTCTGCCAGTTCTCTCTGCCACACTGGAAAGCCAGTCTGATTATTTATTCCCACGTTCTTCAAATGGAGATGTCATAGCTAAAGGGAGGCAGATTAGCTTTGGTATCTGTGTTTCTGCACCACATCTAACATAGTGTGGATATGGCCTCCAAATCTCAGCAGGAAGGACCAAATTCATCAGACCACCAACTGTCACTTAGAGAGTCCTGTAGATCTTTGTGCTGCTGTCCTGTCTTCCAAGGTGCCTGCCATCTGTGGTTTCCAAGACTTTGGGAGGAACAACAGTGTGAGAGACACTGGAGCGGGTGGCAGGAAGATTGATTCTAGCAGGGAGGGAGGGATTTTCCAAAGCCAATTGTGTCCTCTTCCCCTTGGCCTTAAATACCCTGGGGTAGGGCATGCCCCTGGGTCTTCAGCACCTTAGACAATAACCACACAGACTGGCTCTGAAACTGAAGCCGAGTTTGTGTCTTGGTTTTTATGACTCAAGGACTAGTAAACTCATACACAGCAGAGAAACCTTAAAGATCCCCTTGTTTATCAGCCCCACTCCACCTTTATAGGTTAAGAAATACCAGGAGAGTTAAAGTGAGAAGTGACTAGAAGTGAATCTGCTATATGACCTTGAATCACTTCCCTTCTCTGGGCTGCAACTCTAAATCCTATGACTATAGGATGCCTGGTTTGAGGGGGAAGATGTGCCAATATCTATGAGCTCCACAGCCCAAAATGTGACCCTTATATCGGGCACAGCCAAATAGGTCATGAGTCTGATGACCTCCTAATATATTATTGCCTTAACAGCATTTTACCCTTCTGTTCTAGTAGCAGCAATTTAATAAAAGACAAATCCATGTATGGCTATGTTGATCAACACCAAACTAATTAAAGAGATTTTATTAAGAGCTACTATATCAAAGGCCTCATGAAACATTGGAAAGTCTTCCAAGTCAAGAAAGTAGCTCCCAGATTCAGAGAATGTTCCAGATGCAAAGGCTTTCACAGTTGTTCATCCCACTTTTTTCATTCATCAGATGAGTGTTATATTTTTTCAATCTGTTTTTTCTTTTTTCCTCTTTTTCTACTTTCTCTTGAGTTAATTGATTACTTATTATCCCATTTCATCTCATCTATTAACTTATTATAAGCATTACATATTTATATATTTCTAGTGGTTTCCTTAGGATTTTCAATATTCATCCTTAATTAGTCTACTTTCAAATAATAATATACTTTTTCATGTGTAGTATAAGGAACTTAAACATTATTGTTTAATTACCCCCCCAATCCTTTGTGTTACTATTGTTAGACATATTTTTACCTATTCTCTAAATAATTTTTTGCTTTAAACAGTCATTTAAGTTTTAAGAGCAATTAAAAATAAGAAAAAGGTACATTTTACTTTACATTTACTTATTACATTGCAAGCCCTCTTTATCTGTTTAATATCAGATTTTTTCTGTTTGAAAAACATCCTTTAACATTTCTTTTAGAGTAGATCTACTGACAATGAATTTCCTCAATTTTTGTTTGAGAAAGTTTTTATTTCTCCTTCAGTTGTGAGACATATTTCTTCTGGTATTGAATTCTGGATTGACAGGCTTTTGGGGATTTTGTTGTGTTGCAGTTGTTTTGTTTTGTTGCCCTTTCAGTACTTCAAAAATGTCACTCCAGTATCTTCTGGCTTGCATGAGTTTTGATTAGAAGTCTGCAGTAATTCTTTTTTCTGTTTCCCTCTGCATGTCTTTTATTTTCTCTGCCTGCCTTCAAGATATTCTTGTTGACATTTTTTCTCCAGCCATTTGAATAAGATGAGCCTAGGGGTGTGTGTGTGGGTGACATTTATTCTGTTTGAGGGTTTCCTGGATACGTGGGGGTTTTGTCTATCATGAGTTTGGGGAAATTCTTGGCAATTATTTCTTCATATGTTTTTTCTGCTTCATTCTCTCTCTCTTTCCCCCCTGCAATTCCAATTACATATCTATTAGGTTGTTTGATATTGTCCCATGCTCTTAGATGTTCTAGTCTGTTTTGTTCCCCACTCTTTTTCCTCTTTCCTCTTTGTGTTTCCATTAGGTAATTTCTACTGACCTGTCTTCATGTTCCCTGATTCTTTCCTTAGCCGTTCCAAGTCTGCTGAGGAGCCTGTGGGAGGTATTCTTCGTCTCTGTTACTGTATTTTTCATTTCAAGCACTTCCATTTGATTTTTTTTATAGTTTCTACTGAAATTACCCAACTAATGTTGCATGTTGTCCTTATTATGATTAATATGTTTATTAATCATAGCTATTTTAAATTCCCTGTCAGTTGGTGTCACATCTGAGTCTGGTTCTGATTACTTTATATCTTACACATGTATATCGTACACAATTTTTTGGTTGAAAGCTGAACTTCTTGGCTCAGACAGAAGAGACTGAGGAAATTATTTTTATGCCTGGAAACGGGCACACTTTTCCTTGTGCTAGTGCCTTTAGTGATGGGATTTGAGTTAATCTAGTGAGGAGTTGGACTGGGTTTGAGATTTGTTGTTGCTATGGTGACCCTCAGTGTACCACAGTCTTCAAATTCCTGTGGTAAAGCTTTGTGTTTAGGGTAAAGAATGGCTTTCCAGAGTTTTCCAGTCTGTTTAACACTGTGCTTTAGGCCTTTCCTTTGCACTGGGCCTCAGAGAGGGTCTCTTTACACACTCTTCTCCTCTCTTGTCCCTCTTCCAGTATCCTTCAGGTCTTACTAGTTATGCAAAGCTTGTCATCTTGACAGCAGGGCCACTGGGGATGTGTTTTCTATTGCTCTGGTTAAGCCTCAGTCTTAGGCCCTGTTTCCTTACTTCTCAGGGTCAGGCCTTGTTAGTTCTCCTGCCCCTTCCCCTGTTCAGTTCTAGACCCAGTGAGTATTCCTGCCCTTCCCCCTTAAGGGCAACTGTTCTTGTCCTGTTTTCCACTTAGATTAAGATTTTTGTTTCATAGGAAAGATAGGGGAGAAAGGTTTGGGCAGAATTTTCTGCAACTCCCCCATGTGTGAGCCACAATGGGCATTTGCTTAGAACTCTTTCTGACCCTTTCTGTGAGCTTCCCCTGGGGTTCCAGAGAGAGCTAGCAGTTGATGCAGACTCCCCAAATCCTGGGGCTTCACACTGTCCAGCCAGCCTCACTCAGCCTTCACCAACTTCTTGATTATTCTATCTCAACACTTCTTACCTGTGTCTGGTTGCACACTGTAGGTGAGGGGGTGCTTCCATATCCTTTCTTCCTGCAGCATTTTTCTTTTCAGATTTGGGTCCACTTGTTTGCTCCTTGACCTCAGCTTTTGAGTAGGTTCAAAAAAAAAAAGTCATGAATTGGAAGTTAATCTGACTCTCTTCCATTTTAAGAGTGTGCACGTGCTTTTTCAGGTTGAAAAAATTTGTAACTTCAAATGCAGAGCCTTATTTTTATATCATTTGTATTATTTATATCACAGAGAGACCTCAGGCACACACACCACCCTGGGTCTCAAGTCCTCAGTTTAGAGAAAATGAACCCAATTTTCTCCAGGACTCTCACAGCTTCATAGCCTGGGAAGCTTACACTCTGTAACATACCCTCACCTGCCTCACCTGAGAGTCATTCAAAACCCACCTTCAGAGGCCCCATTGTGTGCCAGGCCCTGTGGTTGGCCCTGGTGATACAGACCCTGTTGATCCCACTGACTGACACTCTCAGCCCCTTGGAGAAGGGAACCAGATGGAGTAATGACATAACTCAGTGGGCAAAAGGCCAGGGCCAGGTCAGCACAGCGCACGGGAGGACCCAGAACTCTGTCCACTTTGGGTGTTCAGGAGAGCTCCCCAGGGGCCTGCACACACCTTCCCTGTGGCCTCCAAACCTGCTCCACACGGATTACCACCTGCGAGGCCTTGGACACGTCATCCCCCCCAGGGCCTGTTGCCTGGTCTGTCTCATCCAGGTCTCAGCTTAAACGCCACCTCCTCCAAGAGGCTTTCCTGGACCTCAACCTGAAATCGTGACACAGTTCTGCTTTATTTTCTTCATAGCACCACATCCATCACTATTAGAGATTATCTTATATTCTTCATCTGTTTATTTGATTCTTGTCTGTATGCTCTTGATCCCACGCACACCAAATGTGAATCTTTTATTCATTCATACAATAAGTATTTATGTCTTAATCAGTGTTCTAGGAGCTTGGTATTTAGCAGTGAACAGAAAGACCAAAATCACTACCCACATGGAGCTCACATTTTTGTGAAGGCATTCAATAAACAAAGTAAATAAATAAAATATAGAGAGTACGGCGGACAGCAGTAAATGATCAGGAGATTAAACTAGGCAGGAGGGGTGAGAAGTGCCAGGAGGCTGGGGTGCAGTTTCACACGGGTGGTCAGGAAGGGCCTTTCTGGGAAGGACTCACGTGAGCACACACCAGAAGGACGCAAGCCTGTGGGCCATGAGGGTCCCTGGGGGGAGCATCCCAGGCCACGGGAGCCACAAGCAGAGGTGGGAGGTGGGAGTGTGCCCAGTGCACCCGAGGGTCAGCAAGGAGGCCCATGTGGATGGAGCGGAGTGCGGGAGGGGACCTGGGGGGCGTGGGGGTCGAGGAAGGGCTCTGGCTTTACCCGAGGAAGATGGGAGCTGGGGAGGGCATGAGCAGAGGAGAGAGGTGTGTGCCCAGCATCGTTAAAGGCTCTCCTGCTGCTCAGTGGAGAAGAGACCATAGGAGGCAAGAGTGGAATCAGGGAGATGATTGGGTGGAATAATCCAGTCTGTGGGTGATGGTGGATCAAATCGGGATAAGAGCGTGAGGGTTAGAGATGCTGAATTTAAAAAACACCCGACACAGCACCTGGCACACAGTAGACCCTCAGGAGATTAAGCCGTGATGATCAGTGTACGGAAGATGCCGAGAAACCTGAAATGTAATCTCGCAGCTGCCTGCCCTCACCTGATTCCAGTCTCTCCCAGAGGATTGAAAAGACAGACCCTTGGGCTACAGAGAGAAATTGCCCCCCAAGCTGTGCAGGGAGAAAGTCTCCTGCGCTGGAGCAAGAGAAGAGGGCAGGTTATAGAAGTGTTAAAACGCTAACACTTCACATGTTCAACACAAGCTTAAATTACACTCATTCAGGTATTTATAAGGGGAAGGTAAACTTTGAAAACAATTTCCTTTCTCTTGGTTAAAAATTATATATTTAAAAGGTTGAGAGGCAAAAACATGTGTGTGGTAGCATGAAATTTCCCAATTCAGACCCTTGCTTCCTGTAATATATTCATTTGATGGGTCTTTTAACTAGATGTGAGGTTGCATTCACACAGAGGACAGGACACGTGTTTGCCTTTGGCGTGAAACTGACAGCCACTTTCAGTTTTTAAAGATGTGCCTTTTAAGCAGTGGAGGTAATTCTAAGAAGAAAACAAACAAACAAAAATGCAGCCCCAAAGCAAATTAGCCTCCAGCTGTGGAAAGCTAGGCTTCATGGCTGTCAGGTTTTGATCTGGGTGAGAGAAACTGGCAAAGAATCCAAGGCAAGCTTGTAGGAGACTCCAGGGAGCTGAGAGGCAGAGGTGAGAGAGGCAGGGCCACCGGCTGGGCCTCCTGGGTGGGGGCCAGGCTCTGCCACAACCACTGGGTCACCTGGAGCCCACTGTCGCCCTGCTGTGCCTCAGTTTCCCCAGTTGGACCAGTCCTTCTGTGAGGTCCCTCCCAAATTAAAATTTTTAATTACTGAAGGACAATAAATGTTGGGGGCAGTGAGGGAAGTGTAATCCTGATGACTTTGGGACTATTTAATTTAAGGAACAAAAGTGAGGAAAAATGCCCTCATGTCTTTCCTGCAGAGAGAATGACAATGACTAACTCAACTGTAAATGAAAGGTCAGAGTTTGCTAAACATCTTCTCACCCATTGTCACATTTAATCCCCCCATAATCCTAGGAGGTGGGTATTATCACTGTCCATTCACAAATGTGGAACCAGAGACTCGGATAATGGGCACGTGTGAGGGCATCAGGCGGAACTGGGTTGTAGGTGTGCTGCCTTTGGATCACACGTTCTGCAGATGCCTGGGCTCTGAGTACTGGAAACAGAAGAGGACCCTGAGGTTGATCTGTGCCTTTCAGAGGGTCCCCCAATGCTGAAGGTGAGCGTGACTGCAGTGTGGGTTTGCAGAAAGCTGGCATCTCTCTCTTGGGGGCCAGTCACAGAGGCCCCCACCCCTTTCCCTAGAGGATCAAATGAGAAAAGGGCATTGTCCCATAGCACCAACCTCTGGCCTTCATACCTGGTGACACTTGGTTGGAGAAAGCTGCGGCTGAGACTGCCATGTAGCTTCTCACTCTCCCCTCCAGGTCTAGGCAGGGGGTCCCCACTTGGCAGGGTTTCAGGGTGACACCTGAGCAGTCAGCTGCCAAGAGAACTGCTGCCCACATTCCTCCAGCCCTGGGACCAGGGACCCCGAGAAAGGAGCTTGTACTTGCTTAGAGACAGTGGCCCCTGGCCCACATGCCAGGATGAACAGGGGTGCACACCACCTCAGGGTCAATTTCTGTGTCTGTCTCTTCCATACCTTTCCACCCTCATTGTCCCATTTCATCCTGATCCCATCATCCCAAATTCAGTGTCATCCATACAGTAGGCGCTCTGCAAGGCAGTGAAGTTCAACTTGGCCATTTTAGGAGCCCCACGCCAATTTCAAAACAAGAGACATCATTGACAGTTGATGACTCAGACTTCACTGTTTCTTGCTTACACCCCGTGCAGGGGGAGATTCGGCGAGAGGTGGATTCTGCTGACTACAGCCCCAGAGAGAGCCACAGAGGTGGGACTCCTCCCGTTCTCCCTGCTCAACCCCAGGGCCCCTTCAGTCTGTCCTCTGTATTTCTGAGACACCTCCTGCATATTCTGTCATCTCAAATTCAACGTGTCTGCAACACATGTTTGAAACCTAGCTCATCATCTTTCCACCCAGCTGCCCCTCACCTGTATCCCCAATGAAAAAGACCTATTCTACAATCTTCTCAGTCACCCAGGCTTGGAAGCTCGGTGTCACTATAAAATTCCACTCCATTTGCAAATCACTATCTTTAAGGTATGACTTCTTACCCTCATCTTATAGTTATGGCAGACACCAGCAATGCCCCACCCACAGCCTCTGGCCCTAGTCCTTCAGTGCACACCTGAATCCTAAGGCCCAACTCCTGTATTCCATTGCCTGAAGACTCTCTCAAGCCTTCTCAGCCCACTCTGATCTCCTTGGGGCAGGCCAAAGTTTCCAGGGAATAAATTCCCTTGGAAACAGCCTTCAACCAAGAACCCCAGTTCCCTCAGCCTTCAGGTGGGGTCCCTTCTGGGTCCCAGAGTTTCCCCAGCAGAATTAAGCCTCATCTACCCACAGGGTGGGAAATGTGGCCAGGCCAGACTAGGCCCAGAGGACATCGCCCAGAGTAGCCTGAGGATGTGCCTTCACAACAGAAAGACGGGACAAAGGCTGGAAGAAGCCAACAGTAGGACTGCAGGGAGGAAGGCCTGCACTGAAGCTCCCACAAGTAGCCCAGACTCAGAGGGAGAATTGAGCAGGTGAGCGGGGGTGGGGGTGTCTGGAACAGACCAAGGTCCCAGGGAGGGCAAGTGACTCAGGGGCAAGTCTGTGGGCAAAGGTGGGCCCCCTACATTGAAGTGGTCACTTTGGAAAACTCAGTATCGTGAAGCTGAACTTCTGCATAACCCGTTACCCAGCAGCTCCACTCCTGGATCCACGCCTCACAGGGAGGCATGCGTATGGTCATCAGAAGACGTTAGTAACATCCCTATGAGCAAGAACTCCAAACAGAAAAGTACCCAGATCCCATTTGGAGTTGATGGATGCATAAATGGTTGCATATTCATACAGGAGAACCCTAGCCATCAAAAGGAACAAACAGTACACAACTTAATGCAACCAGGTGGATAAGTCTCACCAACACAGTGGCACACAACAGAAGCCACACACATGGGGGCACAGATAGTGAGTCCGTTTGCTTGAGGTTCAGAACAGCACAGGTAAATACACTCTTAGAAGTCAGAGGGGTAGACACAGGGAGAGGGCACAGAGGGGCTTCTGGGGGCCAGCACAATTATTTGCAAAAATTCAGCTATGCAGCTGTGATTTGCTAGCTTTTCTTGTCATATACTGTGTTACACTGTAACACAAAGTGTACTTAAGAGGCCCCAGGGACTTTGCTGTGTTGGATGGATGGGCATGAGATCACGTTGAAACGAACCCGCCAATTCATACTGTTTACCAACAAATGGTGCATGCATGTTGAATGAATGAATGAACAAGTGAGTGCATAAACTCATAAGCAAATGAATAAGGAAATAAGGAGCAAATGCATGCATAAGGCGATGAATAGATGAGCACAGTCAGGAGTGAGTGAACGAATGAACTGATGAAATAAAGGATGAAAGAATGAAGAAATCACCGAGGACTGTGTAAGGAGCCGGGTGCACAAATAGACAAAGAAAGAATGATGGAATAAATGAAAGGCTGCATCACGGAAGTAGGAATGAATGAAACAAGGGGTGAAGGGCAGAATAAATGAACATCTAAATGTGTGTGAAGAGATGCGTGCATGCAATCAGAAATGAATGAACAAAAACTGAAGAGGTGGACAAGCGAGTGGAAGGACAGCTAACGCCCAAGTGAAGTACTGAACGTCTATGTCCCCAGGAGCAGCAAACCCCAAAGTCCAAAGGTAGCATCTTCTCCCAGACATGAGGCCAAAGCCTTGGAAGATCGGCCACAGAAGTTCCTAAGGTGCCCTTATTTTAGATTTAATAAGAATATTATTCTGCAAACGTCAGCTGAAGCTGCAGAACACACTGCTCAGTGGGATTAACTCTGGCTTCAGAGGGAAGAGCTAGATGGAATTGGCTACATTGTTTTCACAGTTAGGTCACAGATAATTACCTATTATGGAGCAAATTCCCAGCAGGATTTTAATAATTGCTATTTAAATAACACCTTTTTACTGTCTCCTTATAAATTAATCTCTGGGAGGTGTAATTACTGTTGGTGTGGGAAAGTTTGCTGAGTGGCCTGGGAATAAGGAAGGAGGTTGGTGTCGTCACCATAATCGTCCCCTGAGACCCCGAGGCCAGGTGATGCTGGGGATGGAGAAACCTGGGTCCAGGATGTCAGGCGAGTCCCTCCCTAAACTGGGTCACCTCGGTCAGCTCCCCTGAGAAGTGAAGATGGTTTCCAAATGCCCAAACTCCCTGGGTTATCAGGGAGCTCTCACTCCAGACCTAGGTCAAGGTCAGAGTTAGTCACCCCTCAACTGTTTCCCCACAGCTCAGGAACATCCTCATCACAGGGTAACAGGGTCTCCATTTCGCCCCCAGGGGCAGGACCCATTTCGTCCTCATCGCGCACTCAGCTCCCAGCACAGGGCCTGCACACAGTAGGTGCTCAGCAAACACTGGGGGAGGAACGCATGGATCTTGCTGTGCAGTGTGGGTTTGAGAAGCCACTTCAGTCCCTTTTAGAACCACGAGGTGTGATGAGCAGGCGACCACTCACCACGTCCTCATGGAGCTTCTCATGGTGGCCCTGTCTCTGATGCTCTCCCAGGTGTCATTCCTTCCCTTGATTCCACCTGCGTCTGCCCATCTCAGCTCCTCCCCGACTCCCTGTGTGCTGCCTCTAGTACCTGGTGGGCCTGAAAGTATGGAAACTGGTGTAATTGTGCACAGAGTATCAACGGGCTCTGATGCAGGGCCGGGACACTGCTCTGATCAAAGTACATGAGGGTTAACATGTCTTACGGTCCCCACACTGACCCTGACCCGCCGAAGTATTAATGAGAAGTCAGCATGTGGTCTGACTCTCCACAGGGATGGAGGGAGAGGAGACCTACCAAAGTTCTCTGTGAGTGCCTGGAGGAGCTGGGTGGAGAATCCAGGTTCCTGACAGTGACCTGGATGCCACCCCTGCTGTCCATCATGTGGATTGAATGCTGTGTATTTGCACCTGGGATTCTGGAATTTCTTCCTGCTTCCAGAATTCTGCTTTCCTAAATAGTCCAGCTTAGTCAAACTGTCTCTCTCTTTCTAAGGTGTTCGAAACTGCACCTGACGAGGTTCCATCTGCAGGTGTGATGGACAGTCCATCATCCTCTTGTCTCTGTCTGACCCTCCTGACCATTTGGGTGACAGCCAACCCCTCCCCCAATCAGCCCTGATGGAACTGGCCATGGGGAGAGGAGGAGAAGACCAGTCGAAGAGGGAGGCCGAGCCGATCACAAAGGCCTGAACTCCGTGGGGAGGAGTGCGGACTCCCTCCTATCAGGAAAGAGCAGCAGGTGGGGAAGGCACAGCAGTGAGTTCCGTGCAGCTGAGCTGAGCGGCACCTTCGTCCAGGGGATCAGGAACCTGGAGGTGACCCCTGCTGTTCCCAGGGGGTCTGTGACCTTGAGGTACCTCAGGGTATGTCACCTGTAGAACCTCCAAGAGTTCTAGGACCTACCTGTCTACCAGCTCAGCCAACAGTGTTGAGCACAGAGACCAAGTGACCATCCGGCCGGTCACCTCCACGGGCTCTGCCGGTGGGGCTGTTCTGGCCAGACTCCTCCACACCCCCTGCTCTCCCGCAGCAAGTCCAGCCTCACAGGGGCAGCCCTAGCAGGTGCCCTGGGAACTGAACCAAGGGATCCCTGCTCACCTTTCCAGTATGCCAAGGACACCCCCAGGCCGCCTCTGGGTTGGGGAACCACAGGTGGCCAGACAGGCAGCTGAGAATCCTCTTATATTTGCTACATTCTTCAGTTTGTTCTTGATCATCACAACTTGCCCTTGGAGACAGAGGAAGAAGTTATAAAAATGAAAGGAGAAATAGGCAGCAGTGACTCCCATGAAATGAGATCAAGTTTCCTTCTACACAATTGAACATGAACATTTAAAACATCCTTGTCACACGATGCACTGACTGCTGTTAGGGAAGATTATTTGATAATAAAAGGACTGGGGGTTTCTGGCTGTCTTGGTCAGCTCAGGCTTCCATAACAAAACACCACAGGCTGGGTGGTTTATACCACAAAAAAATAATTTTCTCACAGTTCTAGAGGCTGAAAGTCAAAGATCAAGGTGTCAGCAGGGTGGGTTTCTGGTGGGGGCTCTCTTCCTGGCTTGCAGACGGCCACCTTCTCACTGTGTCTTCACATGGCCTTTCCTCTGTGCTTGCCTTTAGAGGAGAGAGCTCTGGTGTCTCTTCTTATAAAGACACAAATCCTTCAGGTCAGAGATTCATTCCTATAACTTCATTTAATCATAATTACATCCTTACAGGCCCCACCTCTAAATACAGCCATACAGGTGGTTCGGGCTTCAACACATGAATTTTTGAGACACACAAACATTCATTCCATAACACTGGCATATAAAGAGCAAAAGAACTGCAGTCTTCAGACAGACCCAGATTTGAGTCTTAGCTCAGCCACATTCTTGTGTGAGTTTCACTTTACTTTCCACTTCACTTTCCAAACCCCTGTCTCCTCATTTCTAAGGTGGGAGATGACCTACTCTCACAAGGTTTCTGGGTGGGTTTAAATCAGCGTTTCTCAACCCCAGCATTTTGATATTTGGGTCAGATAATTCTTTTTCTGGGGGCCTTTCCTGTGCATTGTAGGCTTTTAGCAGCAGACGTGGCCTCTTCCTGCTAGATGTCAGGAACATACCTCCCCACCCTACCCCCACCAGTTGTCCCAATCAAAATCATCTCCAGACATTGCCAAATGTTCCCTGAGGGGCAGAAATCAACCCTGGTTGAGAATTACTGCTTTAGATGGTATAATGTGAGTAAAAATTGCAGTTTCTGGGATATTTCAAGCATCAAAAAGTAGTAGTAGTTGTTACTGACTAAATGAAGAATAAAGGTAAAGCCGAGGTTGTCTTGGGAGAGATGCTTCCTGCCTCTTTGTCTCTTTGGAAATCTCCTTGATGGGCTGCTTAGCTAGTTTGATGATCTCTTTTTCTTCTAATGAAATAAAGCTCAACTGCAGAAAGCTTTGTCATCAAAGGAAAAAAGAAAAAAGAAGATGCTCACACTGAGATGTCCATCAAATCCATTTCTTATGCAAGGTCCCTGGTTGAAAGAGGTGAAGGGCAGCCCCTCGCCCCTGCCTGTGTCCCCTGCACTGAGGACAGGATGGGCAGGGTCTCATTGCATCCCCACAATAGCTGCAAAGGGCATCATCCTCTCATCGTGCAGGTGAGGAAACTGAGGCTCAGAGGAGTGATGTCACTTTAAGGTCAAGTGTTGTCACCTTCCTAAGCACCTACCAGGTGAGACCCAGCAGAGACCAAAGTCCCTGCTCCATGGAGCTGGCATGCTAGGGGACATAGATCATAGGAGTGAAGATGTAACACATGTCAGGTGGAGATCAGGTCAAAGGAGAAAAATCAAGCTGGACATCACACGGCCTCATTTGTCCTAATGAAGCACCTGCCCATGTCCTGCTGCCTGGAGGTGTCTCAGAGGTGCTTTCTGCTGGGGCGGCTCCTGGGTGCAAAGAACACTTTTATGGGAATAATGGATGTGTGGAGTAGGACCAAGGACCCACCATTCTTTCCTTCGTTCCTTCCTCCCTCCCTCCTTCCTTCCTTCATTCCTTCCTTCCCTCACTCATCACCCAGGCCAGCCCTGGTGTAAGTCCGTGGAACCAGGATCACCAGGGCCCCTCCCAGGGCTCACACTCCAGCCGAGGCTTTGATCCTACAAATCGGGGAAGATCAGACCAGGCCATGCCAGCTCTGGGCCTGTCTCAGCTCCAGGTCCCTTTTCTGTACGATGCAGGCAATAACAGCACTTACTGACCTGTTACCCGTGCTGGGAACATGCTGAGAGTTCACGTGCTTCGTTTCTGCCCAGCCTCACGACCTCTGCCCTGTGCGCCCACAAAGCACAGATTAGGAAACTGAGACCCAGAGAGATGACGTCAGCTGCACGGTCTCAGAGTCAACAAGTGGCTTCAGGGCCAGAGGACCCGAGTGTGTGTCCAGGCTCGGCCATTCCCTAGCTGTGTGACCTCAACAAGCCTCTCGCCACCGAGCCTGTGTCCTCACCAACAAAGCAGTGATGATGGTGGTACCTGCCTTGTGGGGCTGTTGGAAGGGGAAGTGAGATGGTCCTCGGGACACACAGGACATGCCCGGTCCAGAGCAACTGTGATCACGGTGACAGCGACTCCCTGCCCTGTGGCACTCACTGCACTGATCCTTCTGGCAGCCCTTACATGGATGTTCTCTTATAGCCCTTAACAAATCGTTTGCAGGTGAGGAAACCAAGACTCAGCAGAGTGGAGTCATTAAGTCATTTGCCCAAATCACACACAGATGTGAAAAGCAGAATCAGGATTCTACCTTACACTCTGTGCTTTTAATTGCAAGGATTTTTCTGTTTCCTTTTGTTTTATTATTCTTTCTCTCTCTCTGGCTCGTTTCCTGCCACCCATTCATATTGATCAGGTTTTGTTTATTTCCTCTTTTCCCTCTCCTGGTTTGGAAATTCCATATTCTATTCTCTTTTTAATCGTTTAGCCTTAAAAATCATAATACGCACACTTGACTGAACACAGCCTAAAGTAGATCAATATCCCTCCCCTCCCTCTGAAAAGCACAGGACCCAGGATGTGTTTCCTCTGATGCTCTTTCCACCTCAGTGTTGTGCATTCCAGACCCGTGGTCCCACCTCCTTTATGTCCCTGCATTGGCTGTAATTAATATGGTTGGTGGTGTTACACTTATTTACTATGGTCCGCTCCAAATTTACTCTTTTTTTTTGCTCTCTGTTGCTGGTTTGATTCTCTCTTTCTTTCCAGGCTCAATGGCCTTCTGAGTGTATTTTTAACAGTTCTTTTAAAAAGGCCTACAAGTGTCTCTTTGCCTAAAAATGTATTTCTTTCTCATTTAATTTTGAATGATAATTTACCTGGGTCTAGATTTTTCCTTTGTTTATTTCATGTGGCACTAAAATATTTTACTCCCTGGCTCCCTGTACTGTTGCAGGGGGATATCTGTTGCCTGTTTGTCATGCCCTGGTAAGTAATCTGTCTTCTCTCTTGCTACTTTTAAAAAATTTTCTCTTTTCTTGGTATTCTGCATTTTCACTACAGTATATGACTAATCTGCCTCCTTGTGGTCTTAATTTTATATATCCCACTCAAGATTAGAGCCACTGGTCTCTGGGTTGGAGGGAAGAAGTTTGCCTAATAATATCTGCATGTTGTTGATATTACTATTAATATTGTCTTTGTCTTTTGAGACTGCTATAACAGAAGACCATAGGCTGGGTGGCTTATATAAATAACAGAAATTTATTTCTCACAGTTCTGGAGGCTGAGAAGTCCAGGACTAATGTGTGGGCAGTTTGGGTGTCTGGTGAGAACCCGAATCCTGGTTCTCTGTCCTCATATGGTGGAGGGGCTTAGGGAGCTCTCAGGGGTCTCTTTTAAGAGGTTTTTAAAACCCTCCCATGAGGGCTCCACCCTCCTGACCTAATCGCCTCCCAAAGGCCCCATCTCCTAATACCAACACACTGAGGATGTGATGGGGTTTCAACATATGAATTTTGGGGGGACACCAACATTCAGTCTATATAGCAAATATGCATATCGATAATAATTAATAAGCATCATAGCTAACACATGTTGAGGGTTTACTTTGTGCCAGGCACTATTCTAAGTGTTGTGTGTGTGTTATTTCAGGTTATTTCATCCTCAAAAGCCCTCCTAAGGAGAGTACTAGTGTTACCCTCATTTTACAGGTGAGGAAACTGAAGTGCAGAGCAGTTGAGTTCACTAGAGAGAGTTGGGTGTAGAGTGAGGTGGCACAGACTTGGGGGGTCAGGCAGGTCAGAGTTCACATCCCCATCTGGCTCCTCACCCAGCTGTGTGGCATTGAACAAGTGACTCCCACTTTCTGAGCCTGTCAAGTGGGGGATGGGCTAGGACCCCTGCAGGAGCCAAGGCCTCACAGGGCTGCAGAGACGAGAGTCTCCCCTCTCTCCCTGAAGCTGCAGTCCCTGCTCTGATTCCAGGCACCTTCGGGGCTGGGGACGCCCAGAGGAGAGGACTGTCCCTTAGAGAGAGGGGGGCTGCCTGGGCTGCCAGGAATTGCCAGGAGCCTGTGGAGCCCAGAAATCCCAGGGATATGAAATAGTAGTGTCACTTCTGGGGTCCAAATTCCCCCTAGCAGGGAGCAGCGGATCCTCATCAGCAACTGTGCAACCATCCTCAGAGCGGCTGAGCTCCGCAGATGATACCAGCCTTCCGAACACAAGGATGTCTTTGAATACTTCTTAATGAAAAACATATTTATGTCCAAGCCGAAATTATAATGTCAGCAGTTAATTATCACTTGTCAAACAAGTGTGTGCCCAGATTGTGGGTTTAATTTCCACATAGGTTTGGAAGAGCCTTGTTCCTCTTGTTTGATGAAGCCTCTCTGAGACAGAGAGAAAGAGAGATTCATTGTTGGAAAGAGTGTTTTTTAAATCAGACTTTTAAATAAGCAGGTTTCCTTGGTGTCTGAGTCAGGGTTCTTTGCAAGTAGCAGAAAAGTACTCAGTGTAGTTTAGGCAAAGAGAATAAGCTGGGGTGCGGGTACCAGGGCCAGGAATGTGTCATGGAACTTAGGGGAGCTGGCCTGGTCAGGGCCTGACCCTGGCAAAGAAGAAAGGAGCTTGGGCTGAGTGGGGGTAAAAGAGAGAAAGACACGGAGGTCACTCATCCACCGGGTGGTCGGAGCCACTGTGTGGAGGGTAGTGCTTCTGGTGAGAGGGAAACCGGCAAAGGGGCGCTTTGGGGGCAGGTGGTCCATGCAGGTTTGAGTGCCTTGAAATGGGAGAAGGGTCTGAAGTATCAGGGGAGCAGCTGGATGGCCCATTGTGCAGCTGGGCAAGAGGTGTGTCTTAAAGACAAAATTGTTATGAATTCAGCCTGTGCCCCACTCAACATCAGCCAAGAGGAAGGACTTTTAGGTCTCATAACTGGACCACCAGGGGGCGCCTCTTCCCAGCTCACAGGAAGACTCACCTGGCTGAGCAGCCCTGACACCAGCACCATCCCTGCAGCTGCCTGTGCACCTGCAGGAACGCTGCTTTGGGTCTCCCCGGGTGTGGCGGCTGCATCCTGGGATAAGGACACAGAGGTCTGGGGTCCCTGGTGGCTGGTGATGAGGAAACCATTCGGGTTGGATGAGCCGACCTGGGAGGGGAGAACAGGGGGTGGAGAGCTGTCAGGGCGTGTCCTGGTCTTCTGGGGTTCGTGCAACCCCAATACGGAGCATCTCAGAGCTCAGAATGGGAAGAAGAGATGCAAATGGAATCTCACTGGGGATCCATTTCTCCCCAGGACTTAGCAAGACCCTCAGTGCTGGCAGTGGCGTGGTGAGGTCACCTCACACACTACTCAGCATCCATGCTCTTTCTGGAATGTCCCAGGACAGCAGAGCCGTGTTGGGAGTGCTCAGAGCCCAGCCCTGGATCCTGACAAGCCAGCTGGAGCCCCGGCCCCAGCCCTCGGCATCTGTGTGACGCCGGGCGGTTCCTGAGCCAGGCCTGTGACCTTCTGGGAGAATAGGGGTGTCCCTAGGAGCTGCTCCGTAGAGCTGCTGTGACAAATAAGGGACAACATATCATTGAGGACAGCGTCTTACACGGGGAGCAGAGCCAGCGCTCAGGGCGCTCACTTTCTCAGCAAATGTCCACCAGAGGCCACCTGGGGGGCCCTGTCTCGGCAACAGGGAGAAGCTCAGGTTCTAGAAAGAGGAGACACCCCAGCGTTACCGGTGAACTGCAGCGTGGAAGCCAACGGTAAGAGCCAGGAGTAAAAGGCAGCAGGGAGGGGGTGGAGGGTGTTGGAGGTCACACTTGTAAACAGGGGGGTCAGGGAAGGCCTGTCAAGCAGGGGACACTGGCACAAAGACCTGAAGGAGGACGGGGAGGGAGCCGCGTAGACACGGGAAGAAGATCCAGCCGGAGGGAAGGGCAAGCTCCAGGCCCGAGGAGGAGCAGGCCCCGGGCTCCTGGTCCAGGAAGGATGGAGGCAAGTGAGTGAGGGGGACGGGCTGGGGGGACGGGGGAGATGCAGGGCCCGGGGCCACTGTCAGCGTGCACTGTGTCCCTGTGAGGCCGGAGCCCTGGGGCGGAGCAGAGCAGGGGCGGCCCCGCCCCGAGTCTCACAGGGTCACCCGGTTCTGTCTGGAGAGTGAGGGGAGCAGGGCCAGGGCAGAGGCAGGGACCAGGCGTGATGGTGAGGGACCAGGGAGAGAGGCTGAGGGACAGGAGAAGATCCCAGATGTGGGGTCACGTGACGGCCGGGCTAACAGGAGCTGAGGGTGTCTCTCCAGAAATATTAAGCATTACTGACTCTTAAAACTTCGTACTATTTCACCCAACATCCCCTTACAGGAGGCTACTTTAACCTCTGTTATTTGGAAGGGTTGTTTATTTTTATATTATAACCTAACGTACCCTGACAGTCACTCCAATGTGAAATCAGTCATGAATGAGTAGTTGTATATGAGGAGAAAAAAGAATGAAGAAAGTAAAAACTACTGTCTTGGGGGGGAGCTATCAGTGATTTATATGCTCTTTTAGATTAATGTTTGTACTTTCCAAACGCTTCACCGGAAGTAGGCATCACTTGTATCAAGGGGAAAAGTCAGTGTTATTAACAAGAGTGCCAGGTACTGGCGAGGCCGTCCTGTCTCAGGCTGCATCTCAGGCTCCGGGCACACTGAGCGCGTGTCCCGCCCAATTAGCCCTTTATTACAGATCGTTCTGTTCTCTAATTGTCCGCCCCACATAATTTAGCAGGTCATCTACTGTCTTGTTCTCAAACGCTTAATTTAGTGTCTTTTCTCTAAGTGCAGTGGTGGCAGAAAAGGAGATCTTCAGAGGCCCCTCAATGCTAGCTCTCCCTCGGGGCCTGGAATAAAAAGAGCTGACTCTGTGCCAGGACCTGAGCTCAGCCCTTCACTCAATTGTCTAACACTCCTGTGAAGGAGGCACTGTTGCTAGCCCCATTTTACCGATGAAGGTACTGAAGCACAGAGAGGTTTAGAAACTCACCAAAGGTGACACAGCTCAGAAGTGCTGGAGCTGGGCCTTGAACCCCGGCAGTCTGCTCCCCAGTCCCTGCTCTTCCTGATGTACTGAGTGTCAGCCTTTACTGTGCCCCAGACCCTGTGCCGAGGGCTTGGCACAACATCAGAGTAACAATAACAGAATCTATCACTGAAGGTGTCACAGGTGTTACCACATCTAAGTCTGGCAGATGTTTTTATCTTTAACTCACATGTGAGGGCACTAAGCTCAGAGAGGGTAAGCAACTTTCCCAAGGTCCCACAGCGAGGACATGGCAGGGCGCAGACTGGAACGCAGGCCAAAGCCTGTGGTCTAACCAGTGGGTGGGGCTCAGGATCATTAACAGGGACTGAGCCTCCTCCATCAGGGTTTGGAATCAGATGCAGCAACACTGGAGATGCTGTCCTGAGAGCAGGGGGCACAGAGTAGGGAAGGGGGGAGGCTGGAACCCAAAAAGCCAATGTGTCTTGGCCTGGATGGGCTCCCTGCAGGGGCCCGGGGGCCGCAGGCCCCACTGCTCGAGAGGGGCAGCGTCACTTTGTGGCTGTGACCGAGCTGTCCGTCTCAGCTCCAGAGGCGTGACTCACTGCAGCTCCTAAATCTTGCGGGAGTTTCTCACCCAACACAATTGTTCTAATTGTCATTGTCGTGGCTGATAACATTTTGTGACAGCCATAAACTCAGAAACTCTGCAGGGGGCCCCAAAGAAGGGAGACACCTGGGATGGTTTGGAAGGAATTTTAAAGGGAAAAAGGGGTGACTCAAAGGCTCGGGGAGACTCAGGTTGGAGGGCTGGCTGCCTGTCCCGCAGGTGGGGCTTTTCACAGTCACCGAATATTAGAACCAGAGGATGTTAAAGCCAAGTGGAAGAATAAATGTTATAATCTTTGAAAATGAGAAATGCTCTCTCCCCTGCCAGCTTAGATCTCTTCCTGTTGCCCATCACCAGCTGAATGCCCCGTACCTAGAACAGAGACTGGCATGGAGCAGGCACTCAGCAAACTGTTGGGTAAGAGACCGGTTTCATGAATGGGCCTCAGTTTCCCCATCTGTAAAATGAGGAAGTCAACTCCAGGATCTCTCCCATGTCCCCCTCCTCCCCCCACCCCCAAGGCCTTCTCTCTGGGAGCTGGGAGGGCCAGGAAGGCTGAAAATGGTGGGGATGGCCGCAGATCTGAGTGGAGGGCCGGCAGGGTTGACAGCAGAGCCCTCATCCTGCAGGGCTGGGCCGCATGTTTCATTTCACGCTTGGTGCCCAAGCTTACATCACGGTGCTGGCCAGGAGCCTCATGTGCAGTTATTCAATGTAATGTGCTGTAGGTGTATAATTGTTGGGAGTGGATTTTGCATAATTCAATAAAACTATAAATATGGAGTGTAGTATCATATACTATGTTCTGTGTTAAGGATATAATGTGTATATTATTTTCCCTCAAAATGGAAGTTGCCAATTCATGACCAAGGAACAACTGACACCACTGATTACATTGTTTATTCATCAACTTGGAAAAGGAATGGTAGCCGGGATGATGGGCAAATCTCCCTACACTTCAAACATGTTCTGGGGTCATGGAGCTCCAGGAGGGACAGAGAGAAGGGGCAAGAAAGAGGTCAGCCCCAGCCACCAGCCTGGACCAGGTGACAGTTGGAGGGGAAGGGGTTACCTGAGCACTTGCCTGTGGCTCCACCCAGGGCGCTGCAGGGGGTCAGAGCTGGAGCTCCATCTGCCCTCACTCACCTGCGGTCACCCTTGAGCCTCAGTTTCCTCAGCTGTAAAATGGGGATGAGGGTTGGCTGTGAGGATTAAGGGAGCGAGTGCAAGTGAAGGGCACCCAGCAGATGCAGGAAGTGCTCACTCATGTGAACTGATGCCCCTGCTGTTGTCAGGACCCCAGGACTGTGACAGAGAAGGCACATGGACCCATTTCACAAATGGGGCTAATGGCTGCGATGGCTCCTGGCTGCTGACATGCCTTTGGGCCAGGCGCCTGCACATCTGACCCCACGTCCCCTTCACAAGCGCCCTACTCGGCAGGTGTTCCAGCCCCCTCTCCACAGGGAGAAGCTGTGCCTCAGGTGGGTCAAGTGCCTCCTGGATCACACAGCCCGCAGGGAGCAGGGCTTTCTTCCCCCAGGGCCCAGGCTGGGCCACCACCCAGACCCCACGCTGACCAGGACACTCAGTCACAGCACTGATGAGCAGGTGGCAGACACTGGTGGCTGCCCACCCAGCAGCCCACCCCTCCTTCCTTCACTCACAGAGCCCTGGGTTTGTTCTGCAGCAACAGGCTCAGGCCTGGTGGACCTCCCCAGCCCAGGGGAGAAGCCAAGCCTGGCAGCCCGCACCCCTTCTCCAGAGATTGTTTTAGGGGTGAGAGTGCCACCCAGAGCTGGCCATTGAGATGTAAGGGAAAATCTGCTGGTGGAGGGACTTCTTCTGAGAATCATTTTTTCTGCTTCACTCCACTCCTATCTTAATTTGAATGCTGTAGTGTGAGACATGATGTTTGGAGCTGTGGCAGCCATCTTGCAACCATGAGGCAATAAGCTAATGACAAAAGCCGACACAGCCAAGGATGGTAAAGAGGAGAGAGGGAAAGAGCCAGGTTTTTGTTGACATCTCTGAGCATCTGACCAAGCGGCAACCACCTCTTTTCAGACATCTGGTTATGTGAGAATATTTCACATCTCAATTGCCTGAGCCACTGTTTTTGAGTTTTCTGTTACATGCTGCCCAACACAACTTAACTAACAGAAGTGCCTTCTATATGCCCAGCACTCACGTGCCATAACCCTCACCACACAAGGTCATAGTCATTTGTCCATACCTGTCACCCCGTCAGACCCTAGAATCCTGGAGGTGAAGGTTGTGTCTTGCACATCTTGTAGCTCCCAAGTGTCAGACAGGTCATGACCACTGGTGATTCCCAGTTCCCACGGCACAAACAATGCGAAGGATGGAAGTAATGAATGAAAGAACATTAATTAATAAATAAATGATTATAGTAAATATGAAAGTGCTTTGTAAACTGTAAAGCGCTGAGCCCAAGTGCGGGCTTAGGTTCTGGCATGTGGATACAGATGCGGGAGGGAAGAGGTTCAGGGTGTAGAGTAGGGATTAGAGAAAAAGATTCTTCAGGGGGAATGAGGCTGTGTCTTCTTCCCAGACATCCCCCTGCCTCTGCGTCCTGCTAGCACAGAGGCCAGGTCTGAAACCCTGCACCCCGAGCGCTCCTGCCATTCCCCTGGGCTGCTGGAGCATTTCACAGCCATCACCTCTCTCTCCCCAAATAGACACGGAAAGACAGGCATTGTGCCCTGTTATTTTCTCTCTAAAACACTGCTGTGAGAAACCAAATGGTTATCATTACTCCAGCTGTGATTCCTCGCTATTATTTTTAAAGGTGAAAGAGGGGTGGGCCCCAGGAGAGGAGGCAGTGAGGGGAAGTGGAAAGAAACTGTTCAGGGCAAAGGGCTTTCCAAATTTCAGCTCCTGTTTCACAGGGAGACTGGATTAAGGGATCAAATCAAATGAATTTTGCCAGCAGAGTAAGAGATCTATCTCCCCCCAGATGCTTTACTTTGACTGTTGGCTTTGAAAGATTTGACAGAATTCATTTTTCTAGCAGACAAGAGAGATCAAGGCATTAAACAAAACATATTCTGCCGTGAGAGCGCTGTTAGCTGCTTAGCGTAATAGAGGTGAGTTTGCGGCAAAAGCGGGAAGTCATTTTTTCCCGTGGCAATTTGCCTGCGGCATAGAGGGGAGTCGGTGGGCAGGCAGAGCAGATGTGGAGGTGGCCAGGCCCTCCTGAGTCTGCTGTCCTGCCCTCAGGATCACCCTGAGGAAGCCGGCCATGGAGAACCTTGACCTCTTGGGGCTTGAAGCTCAGGGCCGTCTGGGCCTCGGTTTCCCTTTATCTCACAGGACAAGGGTCTTTTCATGAAAAGCTGCCCTATTTCAAGCAGACACATGTTCTCCTTTTGTCCTCACAACAACCTTCGAGCACTTAGCCAAGTCAGATTAGGGTGTGTCACTTAACCACTCTGACCCTTGGGTTCCTCATCTGCACAAACAGACCTGATGAGGTTTACCTCCAGGGGGAGTTGCAGTTCAGTGAGACCATGGATGTGGAGCACACCGTAGGCCTTCAGGTGGCAGTGGTCCCCAGGAGGCCATGTTGGGGCAGGAGGAGAGAGGGGGGCTTTGGGGACAATCTCGGGTGAAGGGATCTCGGTGGCACACAGAGGCATCCAGTGAGTGGCTGCATCCAGTGAATGTCATTAGTTGGGGTGAAGACACTGGCTGTGAGCCAGACAGCCAAGGTCAAACCCCTGGCCCACCACTGCCTGTGCCATTGGGTCCCTTCTCTCTGTGCGTGTCGGCTTTCCCATCTGTAACTCGGGGACGATAACTACACCACCCTCACAGTCTGGGCCTAGGAGATGCATGTGAAGAGGTGGCTCAGAGGGTGATGACTGCGACCACGACGACAATGATGATGCCAATGGTGAAGATTCTCCCCCCAGGAGTGATAATAATAACAGTAACAACAGCTCTAATAACGGCTGGCATTCATCGGGCGCTTACTGTGCTTTGTCTCAACCCTGCAGAGAATAGGTTCATTATTACCCCACTTTGCTCTCCTGCCTCTCCCCATGTAACTCCCCACCATGAACTCCTCCGGCCCTATTGAACCCTGCCTGTGGCCCTAAGCATTGGTGTCTGGAGCTCATATCCAGTAGTGTAGCCAGCAGAACAGGGCCTTGCAGCCCAAGCTTGGGTGTTCATAAATTCAGGCCCAGGCCTCAGGGAGAGCAGGCTCAGACCGGCCACTCCCCTCCTGGCTGGTAACCCAGGGCGAGTCCCTCCCGCCCTCTAAGCAGTTTTCCATGTCAGAGACAGAGTGAGAATTAACCTCAGGGGCTTTGTGAAAGATGACCCCAGCAGGACCTCATACAGCAGGTGTGACCCACCCCCAGGTGCGAAACCACCCACAGGTGTGGAGCCCTTATAAGTGTCCAGGGACACGCTGGACACAGGTGTGCAGCGTTTGGTCTTGTTACCTTCTTGTCTCATGGAAGGAAGAGAGAGAGGGAAGGAGGGAGGGAGGAAACTGAGTGAGTGAGTGGGTGACTCCCCACCAGCAGTCTATGAGCAAAAGCCATGCCCACCGTCATGACCCCCGAGCCAGGCACGCGGGGGGCTCAGGAGAGATGTTTGTTGAATAGATGAATCAGTGCCCTCCAAGGGGTCCCTGGAGGTGCTTACCAATGGGAGGTGGACAGCTAGAAGCAGAAATCAGAAGCCAAGGTCAGGGGGCAGGAAGCCTGAACAGCAAGAGATAGGGGGCAAGCCAGGTGTGAGGGTTCTGAGTCACCCCAGGGCAGACCCGGCTGTCTGCATCTGTCTTGCCTCTGTCCTCTGGGGTGAGTAGCCTGGGGCGACAAGCTGTTCTCAGATGGGCCCAGTGGGCTGACACACCTGCTTTGTCCCCAGTCTGCCTGTTCTCACCTGGAGCCCACTTCCTCCCTCCGGGCCTCTGTCCTTGGGTCTCATGCAGCACAATGGCCTGTCCATGCCCCATTCCTGTGCCCACACTCATCCCCAGGCAGAGACTCCCTTCCTGACCTGATGCTCTCAGGCCCTGCCCCACCCCAGCCCCATTCATGGCTCCTCAGGCTGCCCTGGCCACCTCCACCTAAAGTACAATCACACCACAATCCCTGCAGTATCACTGGTGGGGAGCACGTGGGCATGCAGCTCTGTGTTCATGATGCTGCAACACTGATGAAGCCAGCGCTGGAGCCAGGCCGTCAGCCTTTAATGAGCAAACTGCAGTGGCCTGGATGGGCCCCTTGCTGATCCACGGAGGCCTTGCACCTCCCCCAGACCCGCAGCTTGTTTCAGCCCTGGTAGGTCTTGTAGGATTCTTGTAAATTCTCCAAATTTGCCATTGGCTCCAGGGCAGGGACAGTGGAGAGAGTGGAACCTCTCCTTGGGCAGCCCGTGTTGGTCCCTTCATTGGAAACAGAGTTTATTCAGCTCTGGTCATGGGTGGGACACTGTGCTGAGTGGCTTCTTCACATTATCCCATTTAAAAGTCACAACAGCCTAGAAGGCAGTGCCATTACTGCTGCCTTTTTTGCAGAGGAGGAAACCAATCCTCATACATGTTTGCTGGTCACCCAAAGCAGAGCCAAGTTTCAATGACATTTTATTCCACTGGCCCAGTCTACAGCTGCTTTCTGGAAATGTGGCCCACGTGCAATAGAAATGCTGGCATGTGCGCCAGGTTCTTAACCTGGAAGTGGCTTTCAAAGGTCACCTGGTCCTACCTTCTTATTTTCTAGGCCAAGAAGCAGAGGCCCAAGGGGTTTACACTCACATCATTTCCTGCAGCAGTTAGAGCTGGGCCGGGTCTGGGAGCGGGTCTGCTCGGCCCAGGCAGCCTCTGTGCTCTGCACTCCTGTGAGGTCAGCTCCTGCCAGGCAGTAAGGCTACCCGCACGGCCCAGGTGGCTGCCATCCAGCAGTTTGGCTAATGGGATGGCACCGAGAGTCAGGGAGGTGCAGATGCCACAGTCACAGGAGGGCTGAGTCAGTGCCCAGCGAGGTGGCAGAGTAACAAAACCAGTAAATTATAACAGCAGCTGTGGTTTGCTGACAAGTACTTACAGCATATGCCGAGTACTTTACCTGTGTAATCTCATTTAATCTTCCCAACAACCTGTGAGGTCATTTACCCAAGGTCACCTGACAGAGAAGAGAATTAAACCAAAGCCCCAGGCACTCCAGAGCTCATGCTCACAACTGCTGTGCTGTGCAAGTAAACAAACAAGAGAACCCCACACAGCTCCACCTCTGCCATCAGTGAAAACCAGCCCATCTGGTGCCATGAGAGCTGGGGGCCTTTGCAGAACCACTAGCCCTAGGCTGTCCAGTGCATTAGCCCCTGGCCAGGTGCCACCGCTGAGCACTTGAAGTGTGGCTGGTCTGAACTAAGCTGTGCTATGAGTGCCAAAGACACCCAGATTGTAGGATTTAGTATAGAAAAAAAAATGTATAATATCTCACTGTTAAGATTTTAACGTTGATTACAGGTTGAAATGATATATTGGGTTAAACAAAATACATTCTTAAAGCAAAGTTCACTTGTTTCTTAACTTTTTTAACATGACTACTACAAAATTTAAAGCTACATGCATGCCTCCCATTATATTTCTATTGGACGGTGCTGATCTAGACCCAAGTTCAACTAGGCTGCTGATGTACCAGCTAGAGGGGAGGAAATGTTCCCTGCCCCTCTCTCAAGCCCTGTTTAAGCCCAGGACTGCGCACCAGAGCAGAGACCACCGCCAGCATCCTGGGTGCAGACCCTCACCCTCACGTCCCCATTGTCCCTACAGCAACCAAGATATGGAGCAGGCTTCTTATGAATGCTGTTGGTGGAAACACAGACACCTGCTGTCACCAAGCTCATTACACAGAGGAAGAAAACGAGGTTCAGAGCATTGAAGTTCACACAACTGCAGAGTGCTGGGGTCAGCTTCAAACCCATTCAGTATCCCAGACTGCCAGCATTCAGACCTGGTGCCAAGCCAGTGCCAGGGGCATCTGATGGCACCTTGGTCCCCAACAATGAGTCTTACGATGTCAGACGCACCAAAGCATACACTTTAGAAACAGAGAGTAGACTTTAGCATCCAGAGTCCCACCCTTTCAGATTTCCTGAGTCACAGAACTAGAACAGCTTAGACTCCCAAATTCCCACAATCAGAGCATCAGGGGGTCTGCAAACCACAGGAGGGGTGCGTTTTAGACCTACAGACCCTGAGAAGCACAGACTCCGGGTATCACAGATGCTGGACCCCGGGCATGTGTTACACCCACGTGGGCTCACGTGAGGCCTGCTGGGAGCTCAGGGCATGGCAGGGGAGCAGGGGAGGGGTGAGGAGTGGGCACTGAGCCTGCCCAGGACTGGCCCAGCAGGTTGGACTTGGAGCTACAGCCCTGAGCTGTGTCCAAAGGGAGGTAGGGACCTCCCTCTCTATTTGGATGATAGAAGTCAAGCCCATAACTGTCTAAGAAAAAGATAGCTGCCTAAAGACAGGGGATGTCTAAGCTGGGGACACAGGCTTTACAGGAAGAAGATCTCTTGGCTGGGGCATCCTGGAAGGCTTCCTGGAGGGGGTGTGATTGGAGCTGGGCCCAGAGGGAAAGTGGGATCAGGTCCTGAGCTCATGGTCGGAGTGTAGGTCAGGGGTCAGCGAGGGAAATAACTCCGTACAGAGGAGACGGCTTGAGTGCAGTGTGAGGCATGTCTGAGGAACAGTGCTTGTCTGCAGACCCTGCAGCTCAGAGAGTGGGGCAGGGAGTTGGGATTAAGAATATGAAGCTGTAAAGACCTCTCTAGATGGATTAGCATGCTGGGCTCAAGTTTGGACTTTTGATGCTACCAAATAGTATCAAATACTGGAGTATCAGTAACCTCTGGGGGAAAGAGAAATGACACAAATTCAAGTCACCATTTATTGAGCATATACTATACATCAGGCACCACCCACGCACTTTACGTACATTTCTCATTTAATTTTGTAACAGCCCCTGTGAAGTGAGGTAGGTGTTAGGACCCCCGTTTGAGAGACGAGGAAACTGAAGCTTAAAAGGATTAAAAAAAAAAAAAAAAAGAAAACCTCACTCTAGTTCACATGGCTGCTGAGAGGCAAGGTCAGTAAAGGCACCGGATCTCTCTGCCCCCAAAGCCTCCACTCCCCAAGATAGCCCTGTGAGAGGCGTAGACTGGAAGGGGTGAGCCTGGAGTCGGGGGTCCCTGGGGAGCTACTAGGTGTCCACGGGGTAAAGACCAAGAGCAAACAGGTGGAAGCCGGGGGAGGGGAGGTGGGGAAAGAGGTGGAGGGTAAATGGGGGTCTGGGAGCCTGAGGGCCCAGGGGATTCACAGGAGCAGAGCTGAGGACCTAACAGACATCGGGGAAGGGTCGGGGAGGGGGGGAACATGGGGATGGCTGGGCCACATCAGTCACCAGAGTGAGCCTCTGATGGACAGGCTGGGAGTCCTGGTCTCCTTCTGCTGAGGCCCCGCCAGGTCCCAGGGCAAAGCCAAGGAGGAAACCCGAGCTGCGCTTGGCAAACTCTGCTCCTGATCAATTGCTGACCCTCAGGAGGGCTAATTAGCTGTTGCATAAGCTATCACTACAGGTAATGACCATCTGGATAAACACTCAGGGATGCTGAGAGGGCCCAGCGGGTCACAGGAGGAACCTGGAACCATCCCCAGACCCAAGGATGACAGGGACTTCGGAGTCAGGCAGACCCGGCTTCCTGTCTTAGTTGCGGCCAGTCACCAGCTCTGGGACTTTGCGCTTCACCTGGCTGAGCCCAGCATCCACGAGTGTAAATCGGGACTAATAAGAGTATCAGCCTGAAGGAATTAATAGGATGAAGTGAGAGCGTTTATAGACAGTGCCTGCTTCCTGACATGGGAGCGTCTAGGATGCCAGCCCCTCTTCTTCTCCCTCCCAGGCTCCCTCCTGCCCCCCCCTCCTCCCAGCACAGCACAGACGTCACACTCACCCCGCACCCACTGGGCATCATTTCTGGGACCCGCACTCAGCTCTCCATGAGCACTCTTATACAACCCTGTGAAGTGAGATTTTATTATTAGTCTCATTTCATAAATGAGAAAACAGACTCAGAGCAGTGATATCAAACCACACAGCTGGTGAGGGACAGTGGGGGACTGAAACCCAGGCCTGTGGGACTCCAACGCCCCGCCATATCTGCTTTACCAGCTCGGGCGCGGCCCAGGCTGGCCCCTTCTCTCCCAGCAGGGCTGCCTGGGGCCTGGCAGAGCCGCCTGGCTGTCCTCGAGCAAGAGGCTGACGGGGGCTGGACAGCAAACTCCTCCCGCCTCCACCTGTTCTGGACCAACCCCCACTTTCCCAAGTAGACACGGCTTCAGGGTCTCCCCAGGTGCAGATGGCATCACGTGGGGTCACAGGCCCTTCAAACAGGCGATTTACGAGCCTGTCACGTAGACCTGTATGAGCTACACCAGGATCAATGTTAATGCCTCCCTGACTAAATTATGCCCCTGAGCAGCTCCTTCCCCTTGGAGAGACCTGGGGCTCCGTCCTGTCAGTTACCCAGAGGTGGTGTCAGCTCACACGGGGGTCTGGGGGAGGCAGGACAGGACTGTGGGCTCTGCCAGGCTGGCCATGAACTTGTGTCTCCTTTAAGAGCCGGGCTCTAAATTTCCGACTCTGCCACTTAACCTCTTTTCACCTCAGTTTCCTCATTTGAAAAACGGAAATAATAACAGCACTGGCTCATGTGGTTGTCACGTGGACCACGTTAACATGTGTAAAGAGCTTAGGACAAGGCCCCCAGCACGTGCCTTAAACAATCAGGGTGTGGTAGCTACAGTTAGTACCTTAAATGCCCCGTCCCGCCCCCCTCAGCCCAGCTCCTCTGCTCTCATCGCATCCCACCTCCACCACCCACACTTGCTCCTGGAACCCTGCCCTCAGTCTTCATGCGCACCGGCTCAGAGGCCTCGGGGTGAGATCCCAGGGATGGTTGCATTTCTCAGGGGCCTCTGGAAACCTGAGCAGTTTTTGAGGCCCACAGGGACGCTTAGAGAAGCTAAGTTACTCACCAGCTACTGAAGATCACGACCCCAGGATGCATTAACTGTTAGGTGACTGAATCCTTCTCCCAGGGACCACAGGATCTCAGCTAGAGCCTACCGCTGGGATTGCCGGCTATGGAAGGGAAGCCCTCCTCTGCCACAAGCAGACCCCCAACCTATGGATCTGCCCACCGTCTACCTGCCTGACCACCTCCCGCCAGCCTGCACAGAGACTGTGCATTCACTCATGCAGCAATTCTTAAGGGAGGTAAGAGCACTGCTCTTATAAGAGATAAAGCACTGCTTGTCCTCCAGAATTTTATAGCCTCTTTCTTCCACTAGTGCATCCTGGGGTCATGACTTTCACTAGCTGGTTTGAAGGTCAGGGAGGAGAAACTAGGCTGGACCTCAAGAAGCACTTCTTGTGGGGAGGGGCGGTGCGGTACAGTGGTTACAGGCACAGACTCTGAGGGTGACAGACCTGGGACTGCATCCCAGTTCCACGGCTCACCAGCTGTGTGTCCTCAGGCAAGTAACTTAACCTCCCTGAGCAGCATGTTCCTCACCTGGAAAGTGAAGGTAACCGTAGCTGCCTTGCAGGCCCTCCGGGCTGACTGAGACATGGCGAGGGAGGAGCCTGGCACAAGGTGGCGCTCACTTCAGAGCAGCCTTTATCCTCTTGGAGGGAGTCGCGCTTTGGGGAAAGGACCAGGCAAATCCCAACTCCACTCCTTCTGCCTCATTTGACCTCTCTGAGCCTCGGTTTCCTCATCAGTGAAATGAGGAAAACACAGCCTGACCCTCGGGAGGGGATTGGGGGAGGAGCTGGAGGCGCGGGAGGTGAATCGATCTGGACCCTGAAGGTCCAAACCCAACACTACCCTCCGCCACGGGAGCCGTCAGCTCCTCCTCCCGCCTTCTTCGTCTCCACCTCGGTGCTGGGGTCGCGTGAAGGGCGGGGTGGGGGAGACGCGCAGGGATGAAGTCCCAGTCACGCCCTGAGCCAGCGTTTGATGCCTCAGTTCCCTGCCAAGTGTTGCTCAGGCTCTGGGGACCCCTCCAGTGATGGGGAGCTCACCACCCCCTGGACTGGGCGGCAAGAATCCCAGGGCACCAGAGGGGATGCGGCAAGGAGCCCTGAGCTGCTGCAGCCTCCAGGCACCGGCCCTGCAGGGCGCAGCCGGCCCAGGGCCACGTCCTGAGAGGTGCCCCCAGCGTCACAGGAGCAGTTTTCCCCAGTAACTCCAGGTACTATGGGAGAGAGGGAATCTGTGTGTTAGAGAGACAGTCAAAAAAAATTTTTGTTAATGATAAAGAAAAGGGAAATCTAAAGTCTCCTGGGAAAAGACAGGACCCAGTTTTCAATTTCTCTTTGAATCATCTGAAAAAAATCACACCTTAACCGCAGTGGCTCTTTATTGAGTCAGGGAGTAACAGAGCTATTAGCCCAAGACCCGCAAGGCAGGGCCTGGAGAGCAGAGACCTCGGGCCCCCGCTGTGACGTCCAGGGGCGCGGGCACCACAGGCAGGGAACACTCTGCTCTGGGCGCCACCTCCAAGCTCTGCCTGAACTCACTGTGTGGCCTTGGGGAATCCCACTCCCTCTCTGGGCCTCTTCTCCTCCTTGCTCCTGAAGGGTGGGACCAAAGAAGTCTCTGTAATTTATCCAGATCTGAGCTGATGTTCAGGATCTAAAATGGCCAAGGGGGCGAGAAGGGGCAGACCAGAGATGGGACTGAAGAGTGTAGACAGGAAAGACCAGAGGAACAGCCTGGATGACCATGAGTTTCCCCGAAACCTGGCTGCTGGGTCCTGACTGCACTGGAGGCTTCACCCTCCACCAGGAACCTTGGGGGCATCCTCGACCCCTCCCACTCCCTCCCTGCAGCCCATATCAAATCCACCTCCAGTTTCATTTCCCCAAACCGCTGCCATCATCCTCTCTCTCCGACTCCATGGCCTCTTGCCACCCCAACACCAGCCATCATCTCCCATCTAGACCTTTTCTCAGCCTCCTCCCAGCCTCCTGCCCACCGTCCTCTCCTGACCAGAGGCTGCAAAGAGCAATTCACCGCAGAAATCCACTCAGGCCTCCTGAGTTCTGGCCTTTCCCCCGTGTTCTCAGGAGGAGGACAGAGCTGCTCCCTGTGGCCGACCTGGTCCAGTGGGGCCCGGTCCAGCCCCCCACCTCCAGCCTCACTTGCTTCCTCCTTTCCCATCACACCTCCACTCAGGCCCCGAATTCACCCCCCTCGCACTGCAGATTCTTTGCACGCACTGGAGCACACCTCCTCCCCATTTCTCCAGAGTTTCCCCTCCTTGACCCTCAGACCTCCTCAGGAAAGCCTTCCTCGACCTTCCTGCCAAGGTCAAACCCCGGCACAGGGTCCCGAGCCCTGGGAACCTCTTCTGGGGCACACTGGTCACAGGGCATGTTCCAGGTCATTTGGCGACTGTCTGTGCCCCCACTGGGCTGTGAGCTCAGGGCTGGGAAGTGTCATTGTTTCGTTCACTGCCGTAGCCCCTAGAACAGGGCCTGGCACATCGTAGGTGCTCAGTAAATACTGATGGGAGGAAGGCATGGAGGGAGAAGAATCTGTGGAGTTTGCTCTGTTCAGAGAAGGTACCTGGAAAACAGAACAGAGACACAGGACTAAAGGAGGGAGGACCAGCGGCTCCCGAGCCACAGCCGGGGACTCAGGAGATGTCATCTCCCGCCAGGAGCCCCTGAGGCTGAGTTGGGGGACAGAGGATAAAGGTTACTCTGGGAAGCTCCAGATGGAGGCCAGAGAGGCGGGAGGGCCAGGAGGGACATGGTCTCCCCAGAGGAACATGGTCTCCGCTCAAGTCTCCCATCTGCGGGAGGACCCGCCACTCTGACCACATCCCTCCCCTGCTCCCAAACCATCCTTGGCTCCCAGCGCTGCCTGCTCAACCCACCTTCCCCGCCTCACCTCCCTCCATTTGTCCCCACAGGCCCTGGGCCTGGTCCCTAATCTACCACTTTCTTCAGCTCAAGTGTCACCTCTTCCAGGAGGCTTTCTCTGATTCCCTTTGCTGCTTGTCCCTCCTCCATTCCCAGAAGACCCAGCTGATGTCTCTCCTACAGAGCTCGTGTCAGTCTCACCACTAGACCATGAGCTATTGGAGGTGACAGGAGGTTTTATTCTTCTCTCCCTCTCCCTGGCACACAGCCCAGCACGCAGTGGCTCTCAAACTGGGCAGGACAAATGAATGAATGAACATTACTAGCCTCCATTTATTCAGGACCTGCTGTGTACCAGGCACTGTGCTAACATTTTACGAGCATCATTTCATTTAATCCTCCCTACAACCCCTTGTAGAGTGTACTGATATATGCCCATAGTACCGACGGGGAAACTGAGGCTCGGGGGGTTGGGTCACTCACCAAGGTCACATAGCAAGTAAACTGAGGCAGTAGAACCTCCCTGCTCAGCTCCATCCGATGTCTCTTGCTCTCCTCCTGAGCTGAGCCCATAGTTCATGGTCACATCCAGGGCTTCCCTGCCAATCCCTCCACTCACTGAGGACCCACGATGGCTGCTTTGGTTGAAAGTCATGAAGTCACCCAGCCTCAGTTCAACAAAGAAGGACCTGCCTTTTCCCAGTGCGTGTGCAGGCATGAGTGTGTCACTTAGGGACCCCTGCATAAGTGACAGGTGCATCCATAAGAGACCCCTCAGTCCTACCCACGGACTCTCTCCATGCTTACCGTAGGCAGAGACCCCTGTCCTCTCCCCTCCAGGGGCTGGCAGCCCTCCCAGGCCCATGTGGGTGCTGGAAGCTCCCTCTCCATTGTTCCGGGAACATCACCTATAGATCATGAAGTCTGAGGCTGTAATGTCAGGGTCATTTGTATATCTCCAACGAGCCAGAGGCCACAGGGCTGTTCAGATCCCAGAGATTCTGGGGAGGGGAGGAAAATGCGCAGATGAAAACAGAGGGAGCACAGAGGAAATAGGATGTGCCAGGGAGATTAATCCACTGCTCAGACATGAAAGAAATATGTTTACTTATATTTTATTGCATCTTATTGGAATGTACACTTCATACTTAGCTGCTTGCAAGCCTCGGATTATCCAGAGAGAAAGCGAAATGAAAGACAAGAGAATAAAAACATGGACAAAAAAGCTCCTGAAATTGAAATCATTAAGAGAGAGAAATAAAAGCCAGACTTGAGACAAAAGCAGTCACTTGGCGCCAGGGCCCTCTCAGCACTGACCCCAGGTCCCCAAGGCCACAGAACCCAGTGCCAGCTGCCCACCAGCTCTGCAGTCCTGATCACTGGCATCAGGGAAAGTCCCAGGCCAGATCAGGAAGCTCTGCTGTCCTAGAGCTGCTCCCTACTTGCTATGTGACCAGGGCAGGTCACTGCCCCTCTCTGAGCCTCATTCCCCAAGGATGAAATGAGAGGCCTGGACCAGACACCTTCAGAGGCAATGGGAGGAGCGGGGGAGTGGTTAAAATAAGAGCCCTTCCTGGGGCTCAGGGAATCCCATAGACAGCCCCTGTTATGAGCTGAATTGTGACCCCCCCCCATTCATATATTGAAGCCCTCTCTAATCCCCAATTTGACTAGACTTGGAGATGGCCCTTTAAGGAGGTAATTAAGGTTAAATGAGGTCATAAGGGTGGGGCCCTGATCCAATAAGACGAGTGTCCTTCTAAAAAGAAGAAGAAAAACTGGGGTGCACACACACAGAAAAGGCCACGTGAGGACCCAGAGAGAGAGGCCTCAGGAGAAATGACCCTGCCAGCACCTTGATCTTGGACTTCCAACCTCCAGAACTATAAGAAAATAAAATTCTGTTGTCTAAGCCACCCAGTCTGGTAGCCTGTTATGGCAGCCCTAGCTGACTAATACACCCCAATAAGACCCACTGATAGATCTGAACCAACGGTACCCAGTAATCAGGATGACATGCTGAGGGCAGGTGGAGAGAGGTGGATGTTAGTATATTTTCCTGACCCTTATGCACCTTCTTTCTCCACCAGCATCCCAGCCCGTGCCATCTGTGCCTCCCCAGTCAAAATTGCACCCAGGGGGCTTCCCTGGTGGCGCAGTGGTTGAGAGTCCGCCTGCCGATGCAGGGAACACGGGTTCGTGCCCCGGTCCGGGAAGATCCCACATGCCACGGAGCGGCTGGGCCTGTGAGCCATGGCCACTTAGCCTGTGCATCCGGAGCCCGTGCTCCTCAATGGGAGAGGCCACAGCAGTGAGAGGCCCGCGTACCGCAAAAAAAAAAAAAAATTGCACCCAGGAAAGGCCCTGAAATCCCCTCTCACTGCAGAGTGATTGGCTGATGAGGAGGAAGGAGTAGGGGCCTGGTCCCCCAGGGCAACAACTTCTATTTTCTAACAAATGGGCACTAAGAGTCTCAGGCATCAAAGAGGGAAGACCTTGGTGGAAGGGAACCCTCCAGCTTCCTGGCCACTGATTCTGCCCTCCCTCAAGGCCAGAAAATCATGGGGGAGGCAAGGAGCTCAGGAGGGACTGTTAGTGGAATGTCCAGGTGCTGCTGCTGGTGTACGTGCATGTGTGTTTTGAGAGAGACAGAGACAGAGACAGAGGGAGGGACCAGTACCTCAGGAATAACACAGAGCGGGAGGCGACTCAGACACCTTTTTATCCCTGGTACCAATGATGAAGCCTCCTTAGCTGCCCAGAGCAAGAATGAGGCTCTCAGGCAGGCTCTGGAGACACAGTCAAGACCCAGACACAGCTCTGGGCTGGAAGGTCCGGCAGCCTGGCTGAGGCCCCACTATGTGAGAACGTGGTGACCACTGGGGACACAGAAATACAGACGTGAACAAAACACAAAGATCTCTGCCTTCATGGCAAACCGTAGCCAACGTTTATTGAACATTCACTGCATTCTGAGCACCGTACGAAGCCCTTTGCAGGACTGACCTACGAATTAGGTATTATCACTGTCCTCGTTTTACAGATGAGTAAATTAAAGTTAAGTATCTTGTCCCATGTCCCACCCTACAAGTAAGTGCTGGCATCAGGATTCAGATCCAGGTTGGTCTGATCCAGTTGGTTTTCTAAACACAACATTATTAGTACTAATAGAAGCACCATTATTATCTCATTAGCACTATTAAGACAGACATCCCCATTAGCCTGGAATCACCAGATCGTGATGATAGTTGCTGGTGCTAACTGAGCTGGGTCAACCAGATGCCCCTTGCTTGCTCAGCCTTTTACATCAGCATCACGTTAGAGAGTCTGAGAGGTGGGACTTTCCTTACTCCTGTTGCGTAGATGAGGAAACTGAGACCCAGAGACACTAAGGTATGTGAATATCCCAGCAACTAGTGAGTGGCTGAGCAGGGATTTGCATCTAAGAGTAGCTCCAAAGCCCTTAATTGAGGTCGAGAGAGGTTAAGCAACTAAAGTAATTAGACCCACGCTATTGACACTTGCACAGCCAGGTGTCTTAAGGTGGCCAATTAGACAATGTTCTGATGTCAGCATGTACAATCCCTGCTTCTTGCTGCCAAGTACCATGCCCTTGACACCCTTTTATCTGTCCCTCCCTGAGCCATGGGAGTTAGCACAGGCTGATACGTTCTCAAAAATGGAGCGAGGGTGTCTGTTGTAAACATCACTGAGTTATTTGAAATGGCTGGAAGTGTAAAGCTTTATTTTTGAAAGTCACGTCAAAACATTGCTAGGGTTGGGGTGGGCGAGCAGAATCAGAAAAAGGGACTCGGTCACAAGTATGCCAGTCCAGGAAGCCTCTGTGTGCCCGTGAGCCTGAGACTCTACTCTCCTAACAGAGACACCAGGGCAGCCAGAAAGCACCAGTACAAGGACCTGCCAAAGTCCAGCTCCCCACAGCAGGCACTGAGAAGCCACAGAAGGAACTAGTGGGAACCATGGCAGCACCAGATAAACCAAGCAGACCGCAATGACTCTGATAACTAAACTGTCACTGGGACCACGGCCCACAGCTGTAGGTCAAGAACCCATGTGCCAAACCCAAACGGGGTGTTTGCCTGCTAACATAAAAGAGTTAAACAGGGAGGGCCTAGACTCCTCTGGACAATATAGCCACTGCAATAAGGCGACAAAAATAAATATGGGGCACATGGATTTGAAAGAAAGAAAGAAAACTGTCTCTATTCGGAGATGGTATGAGCCTCTTCGTAGAAAATCACAAGGAATCCACTAAAACAAACAAAAAAAACCTTCCCAGAGCTGAGTTCAGCAAGCTCACAGTATAAAAGATCAACCCATGAAAGTTTACTGTATTTACTAGCAATGTATTTACTAACTGTATATACTAACAATGAACATGTGGAAACCGAAATTTAAAACAATGACATTTACAGTCTCCAAAGGAAATGAAATATTTAGCTTACACTTAACAAAGCATATATGAGATCTGCATGCTGCAAATTACTGTAAAGAGCTTGGAAGTTATCATTCCCATCCTCACAATAAGAAAAAAAGCCGGACAAACTGAAAATCATCAATCATCTTCTGAGATCCATCAGAGAATTGAGGTCACAGACAAACTGGCGCCCTGAAACCTGGAAAGGCAAGAGGATAGCTAGCATCAGAGCTTACCAAGGACAGAAGCCCTTAACTGGAGCCAGCAACTGTAGGAGCACTTTAAACTCAACATGATGAATTGCTGAGGTCTCAGTCTACTAGCTTGGGAGCTAAAAACTCCAAGAAGGCAAGTCGTAAGGGGGACTCCCACACTTTTGTGAGTTTAACCTCCAGGAACCCCATAAGGTTTTCAATGTGAAGACAAGAGAATTCAGATGCACTGAAAGACTGAGACATAATTCTAGGACTGTAGAATGTTTCCCATCCCCACACAACGCCACTTCAATAAGGCTCCTGTATAATAACGTAGCTAAAAGGACTGCAAGCCTCAGACCCTATTTAAGGAGACTCTAGGAAAAGTCAAGACGACAAGGACACTGGAGGAAATTTTAGCCTCTGATACTGGGACTACAGCAAATGTAAACACAGCCTAACTCCTAGCCAGATAAACATAAAACCTCCCATTAAACGCTGATTTACCTGGGTCCCTTTGACCTGACGCATCGTGTCTGGCTATCAACAATAAATTTCACTCAAAGGCAAAAACACAGTCTGAAGAGATAAAGTAAGTATCCCAAGGAGGAGGTATACAGGCATCCCCAGTGAGGTATTGATGTTGTTTTTACAATAAAATAAGTCCAAATGCTCTCATTCTGATGTGTGGACGAGTGATATAGGATTCTCATTAGAAAGGGCATCAAGAAATCTTTCAATATGGAAATCAATGGACGCTCGTGAAAAGAATTACCAGCTGAATAACGAGGAAGGGCAAGTCAATAGAACTGAGAAAATATGGAGGAGAGAAGCCACAACTCACTCCCTGGTTACGGGGTCAGAGACACCAAATTGATTAAACAATGACACTGAATTATGAGGAAACATGCAACTTCTTAACAAAGACAGAAACCAACTAATGGGATAACGAATGATCCTCAAAGAGCGTCAGAGCCTGCAGTCATCTGAGCATTTTCTAACCACATAAACGATTCCTAAAGGCCCCACCTCTGTCCTGATCGAGTGCTGGGGCTAGACCCTCAGCCAGGTCCCACCCTCACTTGCTCTCTGAGCTCAGTCTCCCCAGTGTCTTCTCTGGACCAGAGACCAGCCTGTCCTGCCTACCTGTCCACCCTCAATGTGTAGTCCACCCCTTCCAGGAAGTCTCCCCTGATTACTCCAGGCCCCAGTCACTCAACCTCTGACCTCAGTCTAAACAGCAGTACGCCCTGAACCATGTGCTGATATTTAGTAAGAGTGTGAGTAGTGGCTCTTTCTTGCAGGTAAGAACTTGCACTCTGGAGTCAGGAAGACCTGGGTTCACATCCCAGTTTTCTGTATGACCTTGACCAAGCTGTTACCAGCTCAGCCTCAGTTCTCTCATCTGTGAGGTGAGGGTTATGATTTCCACCTCTCAGCAGATTTAATGAAATGCGGAATGTAAAGTGCTGTCACGATGCCTGACACTTAGGCAGTGCCCAAGAAATGTTGGTCATGGTTATAACCGCATCTAACAGTGTACAGAGCACAGCCAGATCTGTTAGGGTCAAGCTCTCTCTCCCATAGAAGGGACCACATCTGACATTTCTACAGCACTTTAAAGTTGGCAGAGCCCATTCACGCCATTTGTCTGTGGGGAACCTCAGATCCCCAGAGAGCAGGCAAGAGTGTGAGTCTGGGGCCAGAATCTCTGGGTTCAAATCCTGCCTCCACCACCTCCTAGCTCCCCTGTGCAAGTTCTTTCCCCCATTTGACCTTCAGTTTCTTCACCTGTAAACTGGGGCTAACAATGCTGTCTCTTTGTAGGATTGTTATAAGGTCTATACATGTAAAGCATGTAGGACAGTGCCTGGCCTGTAAAAGTCCCTCCATCATGTCTGAGATCTTTATCATCCTCCCCATTTTGCAGATGAGCAAACTGAGGCTCTGAGAGGCTAAGGCACTTGTCCAGGACCACAGAGACGACGGCTGTCAGAGCCAGCTCTTTAACTCAGATCCATAGTGTCTGGACCCACATCCCACCTACCATGTGTCAAGGGCTGTGCCCTTTACGCCTCATCTTGTCCCACAGCTGTCCTCGGAGGGAAGTCTCCTCATCTCCCACTTCACAGGTGAGGGAACTGAGGTCCGGGATGTGCATGGAACTGGCCCGAGGTCCCACAGCCAGTAAGGGAAGAATTCCCCAGAATTCAGACCCAGGGCTCCCTGTTCCCAAACCCGCAGTGAAGGCAGTTTCCTCCTCCCTTCCTTGTCCCCAGGCTGCAGGGCAAATGATGGGCCCCAGCTGAGGGCAGGGGGCTGCAGGGACCGGGGACCAGCTGGGGCCTGTAGGGAGGGCAGGCTGGGCAGCCACCCCCGGGGCTCCAGAGATCACCCGAGTTCCGAACTTTGTCTGCTGGAAACTCTGTAGAGTTCAATCCTTTGCAAAGCCTGAGCCTCCTCTGAGAGCGGGAAGGAGAGGGGAGAAGGACGCACTTTCTCTCCATCCTCTCCCTTTGGCATCTGCAGAGCTGTGCACGTGCATCAGAAGAAGAAGGTACATCTTCAAGGGCTCCAGCATAAACCCCACACAGATGGATTTTTCTGAACCTCATTATCTTTCCCTCCCAAGGTCAGAGGTGATGTCAATAACCTCCTGCCCACTGCCTGGCGCAGATCTGCGGCGAGGCCGCACGCCTGTTTTAGGAGCTGTAAATCCTTCTCCCTTCCCCTAGAAATCATTTGGAAACCCGGTTGCTAAATCCATCTAAATCCAGCGGTCCATGAGCCAAAGGCCTCTTCTGGGCTCGTGCTCAGCTGTTGAGGCTCCATCTCCCCAGACCAGGTCCTATCCAGGGTCAGGGGAGCTGCAGGACCCACCGAGGCCAAGCCCAGAGAAAACCCCCCAAACCAGGTGGCAGTTGCTGCCCCAGCCTGCATCGGCCCTCACCAGTCACCCGGGGGTGGGTGCTCTCACCAACCAGGCCGAGAAAAATTCCTAACAAGTCTGCAGGGAGAGAATCTACCTGGTGCCAGAGCTTCCCCCTCAGGCATATAACAAGCCCTTGTCAAGCTCCAGAGAACACCCTGGTTCTGAAGTGGCCCAAGCATTTGACTCGGAGTCCCATCACTTTACAAAGCCAGAGGGCTTAAGGCAGCATCTCCTCCAGGTGGGGAGGCAGGAAGTGGAGCCTACTTCCAGCCCCTCTTCCCTGCGGCTCTAGAGAGCTGTGTGGTGCTGCGAGCAGCGGGGGCTGAAGATGGGGAGCCCTCCTGTGCACGGGGCACGTGCACGACCTGCCTGAGGTCACACAGGGAGTGAGGCGCAGAGCTGGACGGAACCCAGGTCCACCGGGTTCCCGAGCTAATGCCCTTAACACTTAGGCGGCAGTCTGCAGATTCCCAGAAGAGGGTGGGGTGTGCGGAGGATTGGGAGGCCCAGGCCTGAGAGCCCCAAAGTCCCGAAACACTCCTTGCTCCCCCCAAGTGGTGGGGGCACGTCTCGAAGCTTCTACTCCTCGCAGTGGCCGCTAGCGCCAGTAAACTACTCCCGGTAAATGGAGATGTTTGCCTGGGGAATTAGGGAAGCAGTAAACAGAAGCCCTGAGTAATTAACCATGGACTGTGGATGTGCTCAGCCTTTCAATGCTGCCACCCCTGCAGTGGCTTCCCCTGCAGTGAGGTGATACCACTGGGTGGCGTTTGTCTGCCGAGATGAGCAAATGAGAATCAGAGTCAGAGCCGTGGAGGGTCAGGGGATGCTTGGAAGACCACTGAGCATCATTCCCTCATTGGCCAGATAGGGAAAGCAAGGCCCTGAGTGGGAGAGACAGCTGCCCAAGGACACACAGCTGAGGGAAGAGATGGAGCACATGCCCTGCTCACTGTGAGTGCAGCCGGATCATCAACCCAACTTTGTGGTGTCCCTTTGCCCTGACCTCACCTTTGTAAATAGTCCATTTATTAAACTCTCCTCAGAAGCAGCTCGAGCCATAAAACAGTAGGAACACTTCATGGTGATTTTGAGGAACTGGAGGCTGAGTGAGGACTAGCTGGAGAGTGAGAAACTCAAGAAAGCCACAGGACGAGGAGCCAACACACTTACTGGAAAAGACAACATCCAAAAAACTGACCATACCGAATGCTAGCAAGGATGCTGAGCGACAGGAACTCTCACGTATTGCTGATGGGAATGCAAAATGCCACCTTGGAAGACAGTCTGGCAGTTACTCACAAAGCTAAACATAGTCTTCACCTTATGATCCAGCAATCACACTCCTAAGTGTTTACCCAATGATTTGAAAATTTATGTTCGCACAAAAATCTGCACATGAATATTTATAGCAGCTTTATTCACAATCACCAGAACCTGGAAACAATCAAGGTATCCTTAAATAGATAAAGGAGTAAATAAAATGTGGCACATCCACATAATGGAATATTATTCAGTGATAAAAAGAAATGAGCTAACAAGCTATAAAAAGATATAGATGAAACTTAAATGCATGTCACTAAGCGAAAGAAACCTGTCTGAAAAGGCTATATAATGTGATTCTAATTATATGACATTCTAGAAAAGACAAAACTATTAAGACAGTAAAAATATAATCTAGTGGTTGCACAGGTTGGATAGAAGGACAGGGTATATTTTAGGAGGTTGAAATTATTCTGTATGATACTGTAATGGTGGATACATGCCATTATGCATTTATCAGAACCCATAGAACTTTACAGCACGGAGAGTAAGTCTTAGTGTATACAGATCTTTAAAACATCGTGTAGGTGGTCAGAGAATCTAACTGTATTGCAAATGTAGGAAACAACCTGAGTAAAGAGAGTGGAGGGGGAAAGTGCTGACCTAAGTAGCTTTGGAAATGAGTTGATTCTGTAAGACTAAGATAAAAGGAACTATACATAAGAACTGTGTGCTGGTGGGTAAAGTTGTTTCCCAAGAGGATATCGATGAACAATTCTGATACTGCCATGCATGTATGTATACTCTGGAATTGAACAATTAGGCAGATGATTGAGGGACTGTGGGAGCCAGATTTCTCACTGTTAGAGTGGGATTTTATATATAAACAAGGGGAGGAGGCTGGAATGATTCATGAGGTTATGGATTAGAGTTGGAAGCATCAGCACGAACTCTGTGTTGCTTAATATCAATACTGACAGCTGTAGGGGCTTCCCAGGTGGCGCAGTGGTTGAGAGTCCGCCTGACGATGCAGGGGACACGGGTTCGTGCCCCGGTCCGGGAGGATCCCACATGCCGCGGAGCGGCTGGACCCGTGAGCCATGGCTGCTGAGCCTGCGCGTCCGGAGCCTGTGCTCTGCAACAGGAGAGGTCACAACAGTGAGAGGCCCGCGTACCGCAAAAAAAAAATACTGACAGCTGTGTATAGAAATATTTTTGGACATGTGTATATAAATCACTTAGCATACATCCGTATAGCTCTTTGCTCTATTAGTTGAGAGGGGCTAAAAGAAATGACACCCCAGTCACAACAAGCACAATTAATGGGCAGATCTTGGTGCCTCATATCATTCTCCAATGAAACAAACCAGGATTCCTTAAAGAAATGGCTGATTCTAGGACTGGGGCAGGAAATATACAAAACAACCCTGCAGCAGGTTGTAGGGCCAGAAAATAGGGAAGTGCCCCACAAAGCTACAACAATAACAAAAAGCCACATTGATGGCGGTATGACAAAGGGACACAGGAGCCAAATGAAAGAGTTCCCAATGGTCAAAGTTAGAACAATTTGAACAGCAAAATAAAGTAGTATTGGAATAAAACCCAAAGACTACAATAAATATCCATGAGTCCAGGCTGATATAAATGATTGAATAAGTTAATAAATTAATATATTTATTTATTATGTGTTATTAATTTAATAAACTATTCATGGGAGACAAATCTGCCATGAAGAATTCCAAGTAATTTGTGTAGATATTCTGCCCTCTTGGAGGGGCAGCATGGCTCCTACTCGTGTGTGGGCTGCACATAATGAGTTCCTTGCAAAGAGCACAGCATGGAAATGCATGTGGCGGGGAAGAGTAACTTCACAGGAAAACCTGGCCAGCATCACCTTAGCCAGATGATCGAGGTCAACACCAACAGTGATAAATCATGTTGATAATATGGACCTTGGCAAGGCGTGATGAAAATGAGACTTTGTGGTCATCCTTCCAAAAATTCACAGCCCCAGTCTAATCATGAGGAAAACATCAGGCTAATTCCAATAAAAGGACATCCAAAAATAAATGTGACCAGTACTCCACAAAAATGTCAAGGTCATCAAAACCAAGGAAAGTCTGAGAAACTGTCACAGCCAAGCCTCAAGGAGGCATGATGATTAAACATAATGTGGCATCCTGGACGGGATTCTGGACCAGAAAAATGACATTAGGTAAAAACTAAGGAAATCTGAATAAAGTAAACTTTAGTTGATCATGCTGTCCTAATGTTGGTTTATTAATTGTAACAAATATCCCGAAGTGATATAAGATGTTAATAGTAGGGGAAATTGGGTGCAGGATATTTAATGAGTCTCTATACTACCTTCTCAATTTTTCAGCAAATCTAAAACTGTTCTAAACAGTAAATTCCATTTTAAAAGAAAAAATAGTTAAAGCTAAAGAAAAAATGAATATTCTCAACACTCCACAAAGAACTATTTTTGACATTTCCATTTCTTTGCTTCCAGTACTCTTTGTTTTGAGCTTATAATTAAGTGTCCTGGCGTGTTCTCGGTTATGGTTTTGTCTTTTAACGTTATGGTTTTGAGCAATCCCTGTGTTGTTACGAGTGTAACCGCATAGCCTATCTCACAGCTGTTTTTGTTCATGGTGGATCATTCTGCCACGTGGACCATCTTGAGTTTAGTAACTGAACTCCTCATGTTGGGTTGATTGGGTTGTTCTCAAATTTTTGCTATTATAAGTAAGCCTAGAGACACAAGCTTCCAGAAAGGGATAGATGGGAGTCCTCAAGCCTCATTTTTCTTTCAAAAACATACCTAATGCGTATGCTACCAGTTCACTGAACAGGCAGAATCTGATGGGGCACAAACAGGAATAGCATCAATTCCCCCAGCCCTGCCTTCCAACAGTCTCCCTCTGAGCCCCCTACTCACCCCCCACGGGCACCACAGTTGCTTCAACCTTGAGCTCACCTTCAGCTATAACAGCATCTTGTGGAATTAAGACCTGCCCACTTATCAGCATGAAAAGATCCAGTCAGGTCCCCCCCTCCCCAGCTCAGGACCCACCAGGGTTCAGAGACCCCAGCTGGGGAAGTGTGGAGGTGGAGTACAGGCTCTGCTCGTTCCCTCCCCTTTCCCCTCTAGGATCCTGGCAGAGGACGGGAAGACTTTAGGGAAAAGGGGAGCAATTTTACTCTTGTCTGGAGCTGTCTGTGGTCCTCCCCCAGCTGTGGAGGTCCTGGGCACAGTGGGCGTGCACATGCCAGTTCTCTCCTGTGGCACAGATAGATGTGGTCATTGGAGCTACACTGTTCCGTGACAAAGGGCATGCTATGTGGCTGATCTTTTGTGTGCCACCCCGAGCCCAAAGGTCTTCCTTGTTCAGTCCACTCACTGCTGGGATCCCCTTCCCCCCAGGAAGGGCTCCCAATGAGATTATTCAAGGCTCAGTGAAAATCTGTGTCTTCCACGTGTGTCTTACTCCACTTGGGGCTGCTGTAACAAAAGTATCATAGACTAAGCGGCTTATAAGCAACAGAAGCTTACTCATTACTGTTCAAGAGGCTGGGAAGTCCAAGCTCAAGGTGCTGGCAGATTTGGTGTCTGGTAAGAGCCCTCTTCCAGGTTTATAACAGTCTGTCTTCTCTTTGTGAGCTAACACGGCAGAAGGGGCAAGGGATCTCTCTGTGTCTCTTTTAGAAGGACACGAATCCCATTCATGAGGCTCCACTCCCATCACCTAATCACCTCACAAAGGCCCCACCTCCTAATACCATCACACTAGGGAGTTGGTATCAACACATGAGTTTTGAGAGGAGGGGGACACAAACATTCAATCCATAGCAACACGGAGCACAGAAAATTCCCCACCCCTCCACTCCCCACCTGAGAGCACAGCTGCCCTTCCCTGCCCCCTCATCCATCCCTGCCCTGTTGAACAGCCCTGGCCAACTTCCAACCAACCTCAGACCTTCTGAATTCTCCAGACATGTTGATGTAGGTGACTGTATCTCCCAACAGTCGTCACGTGAGGAAACTGAGGCACAGAGAGGTTAAATCCCACATATAACACAGAGGATCAACAGAGCCAAAAGTTTGCTCTCTGAAAATATTTAAAAACAGAGAAGACTCTGGCAAAATTGAACAAAAACAGAGAGAGAGTGACAGCACAAATAAGCTATATAAGCAACAGAAAAGGGAAATCACCACAGAAATTACAGAGATAATGCATGGACATTTGCATGAACAACTGTATAATAAACTTAAAATTTTAGATTAATAGAATATATTCCTAGAAAAATATAACTACCAAAACTGACCCAAAGAGAAATTTTTTAATCTCCATAATTTTGTAATCATTAAATTGAATCAATAGTAGAAATCTTCCCACAAAACACTTTATCCACGTGGTTTTATAAGTGAGTTCTCCCAAACATTTAAGACAGAAATCATTCCAGTTTTGTGCTAATACTTTCATTTATGAGACCAAAAAACCCTTAAATCCAAAGTCAGACTCAAAATGGGAAATTATGGAGCACACTCACTCAAAAGTGTGCATGCAAATTTGGCAAGAAAATTCCAGCAATGAATAAATTAGATAATATATTATGACCAGGTTTGTTTATTCCTAGGAATGTGAGGCTAGTTTAACGTTAGTTGATGAATTAATGTAATTGATCACTTTAGCAGATTTTTTTTTTTTTTTTTTTTTTTTTTTTTTTTTTTGCGGTACATGGGCCTCTCACTGTTGTGGCCTCTCCCGTTGCAGAGCACAGGCTCCGGACGCGCAGGCTCAGCGGCCACGGCTCACGGGCCCAGCCGCTCCGTGGCATGTGGGATCCTCCCGGACCGGGGCACGAACCCGTGTCCCCTGCATCGGCAGGCGGACTCTCAACCACTGCGCCACCAGGGAAGCCCTAGCAGATCTTTTAAAAGCATACAGTCATCTAAATAGATGCAGAAAGGGCATTTGATAAAAGTTGGCATTCATTCACAATAAAACTCTTAGCAAACTAGAAATGAAAGGAATAAAAGGGCTTCTGCCCAAAAGCCTACAGCAAACATCATATTTTGTGGTGAAATGTTGAAAGCTTTCCCTTTAAAATTAAGATCAGGAGCAAGACAAGGATGGCTGCCAACATTATTAATATTCAACATGGGAGGTCTTTTCTAGAGCGCTTAAAAACAAAAAGAAATGAAAAGTATACAGGTTGGAAAGGAAAAGCCAAAACTGTCATATTTGCCTATGCTGTGTTTGCCTCTCTGGAAAACCCAAAAGGGCCCACAGATGATAAGAGAGTTTAACATATTTGCTGGATTCAAAATCAATATACAGAGATAAAGATGCCATTTCCAAGAGAAGAGAAATTTTACAAACTTTCTGAGGTCAATAAGAAACCTAACAAAAGTTGTAAAGTTCTTTCCATAGAAAATTAGTATTTGCATATGCCTGATATGAGCTTGGCATGTTGTAGCACTTCACTGAATGTGTGTTTCTGTTTCCCCCCCGCCCTATACCTGAGATGTTTGCATTTTCGTCTTAAAGACACCCTATCGGATTCGGAAGAACAATTTGTGCAGTGTTGAGTCTTACTGACCCCGTGTTCCATTAAAGACTAATATTTGCATAATGCATTTGCCAAACACCTTCACATTCATTATCTTGTGCCCAAGAGAAGGGGGTAATAATGATCACATTTGCACTGGAGGAAAGTGACCGGCAGGATCTAGTCAGTTTGGCGTCAGATCTTGGTCCCAGGTCTGTCCTTGTTTCTATGGCCGAGGTGTTTCACCTGCCCTGCACCTGTTTACCTGGCTTATTCACTGAGTAACTACATGGGCACTTACTGAGCCCTGTGCCAGGTGCAAGAGGCACAGCGATGTGCCCGGTGGGCACGAAGCTTGTCTTCCTGGGGTTCCAGCTACTGGGAGGTCCATATAATCACACAACGGGATGGCACTGTGCTACGTAAGATGCTGAGCGCAGAGGAGGGGAGCAAGGCGGCTTCCTGGAGGAAGGGGCACTTAATTCCAAGCTTGAAAGACAAGTCATCCAGAAATCAGGAGTGGGGAGGAAGTAGAAAAGAGTAAAAAAGGCATCCAGCCCAAGTAGACAGCATGTGCTTGGAGGAGAGAGAGCTGTTAAGGAACAGGTAGAAGTTGGTCCAGCCAGAATGTAAGGTGTGCAGACATGGGGAGTGAGCAAGGAGATGCTCAGAAGCCAGCCATTCCAGGGCCCCGCACACTGGGTGGAAGAGTATGACCTTGACCTTAAGAGCAAGGGGCAGCCACTAAGGAGTAAACAAGGTAATGACAAAGCCAGAACTGTGCTTTAGAGGACAGAGTGGGCAGACTCGAGGGTGGGAAAGAGGAGGAGACCCTGAAATCAGGAAGTCGGGTTGGGTCAGAGGAGAGCCTTGTATGAACTGAGAGGACCCACTCTCTGCCATTCCAGCGACCTCATAACCTCATGAGCCCACTCCCAGCATCCATCCAGACTCTGGGCTGCAGCGACAGACACTAGTCCAGCAGCTGAGGCTTTAGAGGGGGATGGTTGGCCCCAGAGCTGGAGAAGAGGCTGAGATGCTCTCAGGACTAAAGAAAGAACAGCCAGAGCCAGGAGCTCAGGCCACCATACTCTCTCCTATACCATCTTTTATCTCTGCTTCTCTCTTCCTTTCTGCAAAGTGGCCATCATTACTCCTACTGTACCCAGGGCATGCCCCATGAGCCAGAAAGGTAGCCCCAAGCTGTTGCCAACCCCATGATCCCAAAAGCAATAGAGAAATTCCTCTAAAAGTTCCAGGAGAAAATCCCAGAGAGGAAGCCAAACAGCACATGGGAGGCATTCTGTCCGATGGCTACACTGCCTCACGTATAAAAACAAACCTTCACCACAGGCACTGGCAATGTCCCTAGGAGCTGTCCGAGAACATGGCCTCAGACAGCAGACTATTAGGTAAAAGGCAGACCCCTTCCATCATTCCATGCTGCCTACAGCAAACAGTCCCCTGGCACCCACGACCCAGATCTTCCCCAGCCTCCTGTGGTCTCAGACAAGACCTTGCCTGGCAAACCCTCAACCCAGCAATTCCACGTCTAGGTTTCGATACTAGAGACAAATTCCCATGGGAACACAGCAAGGCTCGCACAGGATGTTCATTGCAGTGTAAGGATGTTCATGCAGAGGATAAAATGGAAACAACCTTAATGTCCATTATAGGGAAATGGGGAATGGCGAAAGAAAAGGAGAAAGCAAAGGAAAGAGGGAGAGAGAGAGAGAGGGAGAGGGACAGAGAGGGAGAGAAGGGAAGGAAGAAAAGAGAAATAGCCAAGTATTTGAGATAAATTACTTCATTAAAACCAGTGAGGTCCCTCTCTGTATACTCACATGGAAAGATGTCTATGATATTGGCAAATTATTTAAAGGCTAGATGGACAAATACATATAATATGATAACTTTTATCTGTGATGTCCATTACAGCACTATTTACAATAGCCAGGACATGGAAGCAACCTAAATGTCCATTCACAGAGGAATGGATAAAGAAGATGTGGTACATATATACAATGGAATATTATTCAGCCATAAAAGGAACAAAATAATGCCATTTGCAGTGACATGGATGGACCTAGAGATCGTCATACAGAGTGAATTAAGTCAGAAAGAGAAAGACAAATATCATGTAATATCGCTTATATATGGAATCTAGAAAAAAAGGGTACAGATGAACTTATTTGCAAAGCAGAAATAGAGACATAGATGCAGAAAACGAACTTATGGTTACAAAGAGGGGAGAGAGGGTGGGATGAATTGGGACATTGGGATTGACATATATACACTACTATATATAATATAGATAACTAATGAGAACCTACTTATAGCACAGGGAAACCTACTCAGTGCTCTGTGATGACCTAAATGGGAAGGAAATCTAAAACATAGTGGATATATGTATACGTATAACTGATTCACTTTGCTGTACAGCAGAAACTAACAAAACATTGTAAAGCAACTATACTCCACTAAAAATTAATAAAAAATAAAATAAAATTAAGCCTGCATGTGTGTGTGGTGTATCAATGCAAAGATAAGGGTCTGTGAGGGTTCCATATCACACCCATGTCAGTGGTACGAGGCGCGATGGGCTTTGGAGGGGAACGCAGCACAGAGGTAGTTTTTCTCTGTATGACCTGCTTGAATATATAACAATAAGAGGGATTGCTTTAAGGCTTTGGATAATTAGAAATAATTTTAAATAAATGAGAGAAAACAAAATGACAGGCAATGTTGCTTGTAAATGCAAATTAGAAAAAAAGTCACCTAAATACAAAAATACATCTAGAGGGAACTAAAATAAATGATGGTGCCTGTTACAACAGAACACCAGGCAGCCAGTGAAAGACAGAGATGATTTACATGGGGAGGTATTCGCCAATGAAAAGCAATTACAAATTAGTGTGTACCAAGTATTCTTATGTTGTAAAAGAAAGAAAGTTTAGAATATGCATAGAAAAATATAAGCCATAGTGGAAAGAGTAGGACTTAGAAACCTACGGACCTGGGTTTCAGTCTCACTAATAGTTATCAGTGGAGTATCGTGGGGTTCACTCCACTGCTCTGAGCTTCAGTTTACCCGTACTGAAAATGAGAATAACAACAGTGTCTACCTCATGGGGTTGATGTGAGGATTAACTGAGCTAATGTAGCCAAAAGGCTTATCATGGAGAACACAAGACAGCAAGATGATGATGATGATTATGATGATGATGATGGTGGTGATGGTGATGGTGATGATTTTCTAGTGTTTCATCCAGGAAGTAGTTTGAGACTAAGGGAAGGGAACAGGGCAATTTTCTTCTTAAACATCTTTATTGGAGTATAGTTGCTTTACAATGTTGTGTTAGCTTCTGCTGTATAACAAAGTGAATCAGCTATTTTACTCTTTATACACTCTTACAATATTTGAATGTTTAACAGTGAGATTGTGTTACTCTCTCCTCTGGACTGAATTGTGTCCCTTCCCCCAATTCTCACATTGAAGCCCTAACCCCACCCCACCTGTGATTGTATTTGGAAATGGGGCCTTTGGGAGATAATTAGGGTTAGATGAGGTCATGAGGGTGGTGCCCTCATAATGAAGTTGGTGCCTTTATAAGAAGAGACACCAAACTGCTCACTCTTTCTGTCTCTCTCTGTTTCTCTCTGTCTCTCTCTGTCTGTCTCTCACCATATGAGGGCATGGTGAGTAGGAGGCCGTTCGCCAGCCAGGAAGAGATCCCTCAGCAGAACCCGACCATGCTGGCATCCTGATCTCAGACTTCCAGCTTCCTGAACTAAATAGACAAATTGTTGTTTAAGTTACCCAATATATGCTATTTGTTATGGCAGCCCGAGCTGACTAAGACACTCTCAAAGTTTAAAAATACATATGCTAATAAAGACCAAAGGGGGAAAATAACCTTGCTCAGCAGCCGACTGCAACGTGTCTGTTCTGCTGACCTCTACACCCTGGCACTGCCCTCAGAGGAGGCTGCTGGACCACCTTGTGGGTGAGTACACCTGACCACGTCCCCTCTCATCCTGAGAAAATCACATCCACACAGTGATTATGGAGGAGGACCAGGGGATGTGCCAGGCTCTCAGAACACAGTGAGACAGACAAAAATGATCCCTCCCCCCGGGGGAGCTTGGGAGCCAGAGGACCGGCAAAGGTAGGTGACAAGTGTTCTCCTGTCGCCTGCCAGCATCCTGTGATTTAATACAGTTTGGACATTTTTCCAGCTGAGTGGCAGCTGGGGCTCCAGCCACATGAAATCAGGCAGATAAAAGCCTGAGCAAAGGGCACTGAGACCTTGGCTCCCTGTCATTCTGCCGCCATCTCTGCCAGAGCCCAGCTGGCATGTTAAGTTGCTGAATCAATAAGGAAATGGATCAGGGCTGAAGGGAAAAGAGAGGCTGAGAATTCCACAACATTGCTCCTCCTTTAAGAGTCCCGTGGTTCTGCTGTTGTCCCTTCAGGTGTCAGGGAGGCCCATCCAGCGACACAGAGGAGACCCCCGGCCACTGGCAGTGGGTTCTGAGCACCTACTGTGCGCCAGGCCAACACAAGGCCCCAGGGATGCAGCAGCGACAGGACAGGCGAGGCCCTGCCCATGGATACCATCAGCATGATGACAGTAAATCACAGTCCTTCATAGTCTCTGCTCTGTGCTCACTGCTCTTACCCATTTCTCTTAACCGTTGCAGCCACTCTATGAAGGAGGATTACTGTCATCCTATTTTACAGAAAATGAAACTGAGTTTCAAAAAGACGTTACCCACTGGTATATGACCTATGTAACAGCAGAGTCAGAATGTGAGCCCAGGTCCATCTGTGCCGAGGGTATGTCCTGGCTCACCACACAGTGTGACTCCGTGACATACACTAGAATATTCTAGAACTGAGACCCAGGCCCAAGGTCTCCCCATAGTCAGGGTCAGACCCCAAGTGCAATTCCTTGCACACACTCAGATAGGGGCTGGACAAGCCTTAAAGTGGTGTCTTAAATATAATGTCAATCCTGACCCCATGCCTCCTCCCTGCAGCCACTGTCTCCTTTATCTTTTCAACGCCACCCTCTTGGTTTTAACTGTTTATGCATCTGTGTTGCTGATTCACCGTGTGGTCCGGGAGGGAGTACCCAGCGCAGGGCCTACACACAGTAGGGCAGATGACATGCGGTTCTGAAAGGGACCTGAAGTCCCATGGGAGAGGGAGGGATAGGGTCTCAAGTCCCATCTTTGCTCTTCACCAGCGACATGCCCCAGGCACTTTGCACCCAAGGGTCTCCTGCCCTCCCATGTAAGGCCTGAGAGCATCCTCACCTCCTCCAAGGCTGTGGTTGGAGTTCAAAAGAGAAAACGGGTGTAAAGCTCTCAGCACAGAGCCCGGTACTTACCAAGTTCATGATGAGATTCGTGGCTATTAAGGATGATGATACTTATAACAACTGCTTGAAAAAAATATAAAACCAGAGGTTGTTATTTCCTTCTCTTTTGAGACTTCTGCTCCCTCTTAGCATTCATTCATTGATTCATTCATTCAATCCACTCACATGAATTGGGTACCTTCCACGGCCCAGCAGGGCTCCTCCTGGGACTACACGGGTGAAGGGGACAGGCAGGGTCCTGCCCTCCTGGGACTGATAGTCCTGTGGGGAAGAGTAACGACCATCAAGGAACCAGACTAATGAATTAAACCATTGCAGGGAGTTCCCTGGAGGCCCAGTGGTTAGAACTCCATGGTCTCACTGCTGAGGGCCCGGGTTCAATCTCTGGTCGGGGAATTAAAATCCCACAAGCCTCGTGGCCAAAACAAAAACACTGCAGCCTGGGACAAGGAAAGCAAGGAAAAAAATAGGATGCTGTAAAGGAGAATGATGCTTTTTCTGCCAGGATCATTCTCCTTAGTGTGAGAAAGAAAACTCATGACCCATCACCCCACCAGCGTTGGCAGGGCACTGAGTTCCTCAGTGACCCTTGAGCTGTCCCCTCTGTGTCCCGCAAGACCCATGCCCTGCCTGGCCCACCCCCGCCCCCTGTGCAGGCCCCAAGTTCCTGATGGTTCCACAGCACCTGCTTGGTGGTGCCCCCTGCTGCCCACCGTGCCTTCTGTAGCCGACCATCCTGGGGCCCCTGCCCAGCTCTCAGCACCTCCCCGTCTTGCACACTGCCCACTCTCAGCCCTGGGAGGGGAGGGCCCCTCAGGGATGGGACCATCTTGACCCCTTGGCCTTAGCCAATTGGACCAGGACTGGACACTTGACCCAGGCCAGGCCAATCAGGCTTGGATTCAGCCTGAGAGACCCTGGCCAGTGTCTGTGGGAGGAGAGAAGGCCCCTTGGCTAGAGTCCCAAGTCACCTTGTGGACTGCAGAGGGAGAGGATGGGGCAGGGATGAGGGAGGAGAAGGGGCCTGGTGCTTCCTTTCCCACAGCCCAGCTGCCCCTCCCCTGGGGTCTGTGCCCCCTCCCTGCCCCCACCAGTCCATGTATTGAGCTCCTAGTTCATCACTTAAGCCAGAGAACCTTGATTCACCTCCCCTCCCCCTCCCCTCGAGGCCAAGTCAGTGGCTTCCCTCCCACAGCCCCTCAGAGCCCCTCTGGGCTCTGTGACTTCTCTGTTACTTCCCAAGGTGTTTGCTGAAGGAGTGAGAGAATGAGTGAGTGGGTGACAAAACCTCTGCGCACCCTCCCTGTGGGGGGAGCCAGGGCCCAGGGATGCACAGACCGGGTCTGATTCAGGCTCTGCTGCTTCCTGGCCCCGTGGTCTTGATCTGATGTTTGTCCTCCCTGGGCGTCCGCCTCCTCAGTGGGGAGGGTGGGCTGGGCACCCGGGTGATGTGGGGAACATGCTGGCATGTGGCAGCACCCAGTCAATGTCATAAGGAATGACAGATGTCAGTTGTAGCCCCAGCATCCTTCTCCCTGATGCCTATTCCTAGAGTCCTCCCCAGGAGGTGAGGGGGGCTCACGATCTGCGGGGACGCTAGAGGCAAACACCAGGTCAGGTGGCCTAATGGCTTCTTCACTGGGAGGGGGGTAGGGCAGGGACCCCAACCCCACCTGAGCAACCTCAGCTCTGTCCTCCCCAAGGAGTACTGTTCAGGCCCCGATGTCCTCCTCTAGGCCCGTCAGCATCTGTCCCAAGTGTCACTGTGGCCACAGGGATGTGCAGGCGGAAGGCGACCTGCCATGGTGTCAGCTGAGGGCTGAGCAGGACCCCAGCTGCTCAGCTCTGTGGTCAGATGGCAATAGGACTGCAGGCCATGGCTGGGGGAGGGGCAGGGAGAGGAAGGGAAGAGATGCGCATAGGGTGGGGGAGGGGAGGAAGCAGAGAAAGAGAATAATGGTTTCAGATTCAGAGAGGAGAACTTAGCCCTTTAATTCAGTGTGTGTTTTCAACGGGATAGATTTCTTTTTAAATTATTATTATTTTTAAACCCTAAGTGTCTAAATCTGTCTTTTGCCAGTGTTCAGATTTCAGGCCCACACCATGCGCCTCCCCCTGACTCTTGCTTGGGGGGCCTGACTCACCTGTGTAGCTTTCTAGGCTGGTCCAGGTAGGGGTGGGGCTACCCAAGAAGACAGGATGGCCAGACCATGTCCGCTGGGCCTCGTCCTCTGACACCCCAGGGACTGAGCACTCAGAGGGAATGGGAAAGTGGCTGGACAGCTCGCAGTTTGGGTACTTGGGGAAATCACCCCATGTCCGTGGGCTTCAGTGTGTCCTCGTGTGTAAAAGAAGATTAATTCTAAGGGCCGCGGCGGAAAGGGGAAGTGCTGTGAAAATGTGGGAAGAAACGTGGACTCCCCTCCCCATTTCTGATGTGAGCAGTCTCTCGGGAAACGTTGGGCTCCTATGCCTCACGCCCACGGCTCCTCCCTGCAAAGCCACAGCAACTGGGAGGATTGTGCAAATAATATAAAACCAACCCAAATTGACTTCAAATGGGAACTTAATGGCTGCAATAGCTGAAAACTCCACCGGGAGCTCCAGTTCTGACCTGATTTCACCAGGGGTCCCCACAATCTCCTGGGACCTGTTTCCTCTGGCCTCCATCTCTCACGTCTCTCACTCCTGATGCCTCCGGGCTGGCTGTCTCAGCAGCACTGCTGCTCTGGGTGCAGGAGTCTGTTCCTAGGAGCCCAGCTCCAGCTCACACAGTTAGGCCACATACCCCTCAGAGCCAATCGCTGTGTTCATGGCAAAAGGCAGGTCCAGATCAGCATGGGCCCAGGTCACCCCATCCTGATCTCGAAGACTGACACTGGGGGCAGGGAGTCCCTCCAAAAGAAAACCAGGAGCTTTTTAGCAAAAGAAGGGGATTGGAAGCTTAGTGACCTCACACATCACTTGAGCACTGTGAGACTCATTTACATCACAAAAAAGCAGTGGACAGTGGTAAAGACCTACAGAGTTCCTACTAAGGCGTCAACATCACTACCTGATCAGGCAGTTCTGTTCCACCTGTTCTTATCCCCATTTTACAGATGAAGAAACTGAGGTTCAGAGAGGTTAAGTGACTTGGCCTGGGGTCACACAACCAGTCCATGGAGGAACCAGGGTGCTATCTCAAGACCTGCTCTTAACCACCACGCTGCACTGCCACCCTAAAGGAAATAAGGACAGCCAGCACAGTGATACTAATGACGACAGCTTGGGGCTGGCTGAGGATGTGGTGGTGACTGCCCAGCGAGGGCAGGCTGAGCGATGGATTCTGAGAAGTTGTAGGTTCCCTGTCTCCCTGCTGTTCCACCCCCTAGCTCCACCCCCTCCAAATGCTCAAGGGGATGCGCCCCACCCATCAGGGCTGCAGTACTTCCTTCAGCTAGAAGCCTTGCATTTCTATAAAAATCAAGGGGAAACGTGGCCCCAAATCCCCCCCTCCTCTCTCCTTTCCCCTCCCTGCTTCTCACCTCTGGTTCCTGCTGTACCAACAAGAGGGGAAAGGAAAGTCGAGCCTCCCAGCATGTATCACTGTGGGACTAGAAGCCCAGTAACAACCTTTATACTTTGGCGAGGGGAGGGGAGGAGGCATGGGTCACAGTGGTGCTGAGCTGAGGTAGGAACACATGTTTCCCTGGGCAGATGTGTGTCTCTGGGTGGGAAGCAGGACCTGCAGAGATGCTCACAGCCAGCGCTGGCCTGAGGTCAAGGCGGCCTCCCCCCAGGGGCTCTAGAGAGGGCAGTAATGACCCCAAGGGGGATATGTGCTGATGGGGATTTCAGGCGCAGAAGGAGGCTGTTCTGATGCCGGGAGCCTTCACTGTGCTTGCGGGTGAGCTTGACCTACAGGGAGAGCTGATCCTACAGCTCAGAGTGGCAGAGTCAGAAAGGCCCTTGGAGAAGGGGTCACCCCTGTTTTGGGGAGCAGAGGCCACCCAAGATGGACTGAGGGCCAGGCTGCCTGTTCCCCAGACCCACCCTCAGGCTGTATCTGTCCCTGAGCTCAGGGACCACCACTGTGGCTGGAGGAACTGGTCTGAGCCCGAGGCCTCCATCCCTACTCTGAGAACCTGAGCTTGACCATTTCTGCACTGGCCCTGGCCTGCTCTCTAATGAGGCCTCTGCCTGGGATCCAGCCCTGCTGGTCTGAGGCCCTGCTCTGCTCCTACAGCCCCTCACCACCACCACCCAGCCACAGCCCAGGCTCCCATCTACCCACCAGTTAATGGGCTGACATTATGATCCTCAAATTACAGATGAGAAAACTAGGCTTAGAGGAGTGAGGCGGGGAGGAAAGTGCATCTCAAACCCAGGTCTCTATGTCTCCAAAGGTCCGTTCTGCACAGGCTGCTCTGCCTCAGCTCTCCAGGGCTGAGAGCCTGGGCCAGGGGGTGGGGGTGGGCCAGGAATGGCCTGCAAACAGACCAAACTTGTGGGCAGAGGGGGGTCTAGGAGAGAGTGCAAGAGGGCTGGTGGAACCAGCCGGGCCTCACCCTGGGTTCACTTCTACCCCTGAACTCTGCAGGGCTTGTTGGACATTCCATGTTGTTTCTTGCCTCTGCCATTTGGCTTTGACTGCTCACTCCGTTCTTCTTAAGATGACCTTCTCTCTATTTTGTCCGCTTGGCAAGCTCCTATTCATCCATCAAAACCCAGATTAGAGGACTCCTCCCTGCCATTTCCCAATCCCTATAAATTCTCATCTTTACTCTACTGCTTCTGAACTAACATCCCGTGTATAAGTCCTTATCCACTAAATTGTGATTCATTTATTGGCTACTCATTCACACAGCTGGATATGAATGTTGGCAGGAGACTGGCAATCAACTGACCAGGACTGGACCCATGAATGCCCTCTGAGGCATGGCCACTCCCATCCCTGTGCCCCTGTGCCCCTGACTCTCCCCTGGCTCACGGCTCATCCCCTCACGAGATGTGGCATTTCCAAAGGGCAGGCTGAAAACTTTGACTTCTTTAGTGTCATTGTCAGCAGGGGCTGGCACAGGAAGTGCATCACGGATCCAGGAGGGGGCAGCCTTCTCTGCTTCTGGGTGGAGCCCAGCCCGCCTCTGGTGACCAGGCAGCCCAGGGAGCATGAGGACCCAGCCCGCTTGACCACAGGGGCACAGCCCACAGGACAGCCTCCAGGCACCTCCACAAGCTTCCTGGGTAGAGATTAGTGACAGACAGTGGGAGGGGACACAGAGGAGCCTCCACCCGTGACCATAGCTGTTAGCGGGCTGGGTTTTGAGCCCACATGAGACACCCAAGGGACCCTCAATTTGAGGGAGAGGCTTTCAAGGGACCACAGTTCACTCAGGTACAGGAGGGATCAGAACTGGCAAGATCAAGTTTACCTGTTAGATTCTCCCTTTTTCCACCCGTAGATGGTGAGACCCAGGGACATTCAGAGACTGTGGCCACCTAGCCTGGGGTCAGTCCCCCCACCTAACACCTGCCCCCCATCAGGTGGCCTGACACAGAGTCGGGATCTCCAATGGCTCCTGTTGGTTGAAAGGCTCCAGATCTCCCAGCCCCGGTGACACAACGACATCTCCAGCCCTAGAGCTCTCTGCAATGTGCACGACAGTGCCTGGGTGACCCCACGCACACGCTCCATCTACCAGATTTGTATGCAGCGCAAGGAGGAGAGCGTGGCAGCTTATTTGATTTTCTTTGAACAAATCAACTTTCTGCCCTGGCCAAGCAGCGTGGAGATTTCAGTGTGTACAGACGTCAGAGAGAGGAAAACGAACATCCAGTTCTGCGGGTTTTATTGGTCTCACCCACGCTCACCTGCCATCCCTCCCGGGTCTCCCCTGAGGCCTGGCTGTGTTCTCAAAGCCCCATGCTGCCACCCGGGCATAAGCGCCCCATGGCAGCCTTGCCTCCTGTCTCTCTGTCTCTCCTGCCCTGCACCCCCTTCTCTCTCCTCTCCCTCCTCCTCCCTTGCTGTTAGCCCTCTCTGAGCACAGGAAAATGTGATCTCAGAAGCATCGCCTTCCTTTAATCAGGACCTAATTCCTTATCCCAGAGCTCAGAGATGGAAGTTTCCAAGAAGACATGGAAGGCGCTAGTGGTGATTAACGCTTCCCTGCTCTCTGGAAAATAGGACTTAGTCCAGGATGTGGATTTTTTTTTAAGGTGCTTTACCATAGGAGATTCTGGGAGGCCAGCCCCTGGCTTAGCAAATACCCTACAAGGCAAAGCAAGAATTTGGAGGAATGGGGGGTTGCCAAACTGAGAGACGAGAGAGGGTGAGCCTTGAGGCAGGGTTAGGGAGGCCCCAAGCCAGGGGCAGGAGTCAGCTTGGCCCCCACTACCAGGATGCCTGGAGGTTGGGAGGGCCCTTCCTGGTTGTGCAGCTCTCCTGTCCTCCTGTCCTGCCCACATTCCTTAACCAATTCTCCTTTGATTAAATATCTCTTCCATCCCGGAGGTGATGAGCGGATCCTAGTGGCTGGAGTAGGGGGGCACTTTGGGGGCACATGTCCTTGTGGATGGAGGAAAAGTTGAGGGTAGCTCAGAGGGAGATCAAATACCAAGTAGAGGAGCTCAGGTTTTGACCCAAGGCTAGAGGAGCCATGGAGGGCTGGGGGTCGTGTGTGTGTGTGTGTGTGTGTGTGTGTGTGTGTGTGTGTGTGTGTGTGTTGCAGTGGAGGACAAGGTGGTTACGTGCTATAGGGAAGCTGCTCAGTAGGGATGGATGGGAGGGGAGCCTGAGGCAGGGGGACCAGGTACAAGGATGTTGCAGCGGTCCTGTGGGAGGTGGCAGTGACCTGGACCCAACCGGCACCCAGGGCTGCAGAGAAGGAGACAGATGCCATAACGGGGCAGCAGGTAGAGTGCACGCACACCCCCTCCTTAGCCGAACTCCCCAGCGCCCTCTACGGTCAGTCTGGGCATCAACGATTCTCAGATGCACACCAGATATGTTCAAGGTCGCCAGATACTGTGAGGCAGTGCCATGTCCAAACCTAGAATAGGTCAAGGGACGTTTCAAAGGCGGAGATGACAGAGGTGGAGGGGGTGGGAGCTGAGGGCAGAGACGCCTGCATGTTCCAGGCCGGGTCGTCTTCCCCATCTCCCACTCATGGTTCACCCTGTCTCCTAAGGGCTGACCTGCAGTCCAAGGCCTGGCCTATCAGCCCCTCCCTAGCTGGTGGCCTTTTCTCTGGGCCTCAGTTTCTTCCTCTGTCAAGTGGGTTAATGCCCCCTCCTCCCACCCTGTTGGGGCTGCAGTGAAATCATGCCAGGATGGGAAACCGGGGACGGCCCAGCACTGAGGTGACAGGGACCAGCATCTGTGTCCTCCTGTGTGTCTGGTCCCTTCTAGGACCAAATAGTGGGAGTTTTACCCCATGAGGTGACGTGGAGTTTTACCACATCTGATGACTTCCAGGATTTGGCGGAGTAGGACCACATTTATGTTCGCCCCATGAACGGACCGATTAGTTCATAGATTTGAATTCTGGCTCTGACACTGATCAGCTGTGTGCCCTCCAGCTGGGACCTCCCCTCTGGGCCCTCAGTTCCCTGTCTTGGCGTCTGTATGGATGAGAGTCATTTGCCCCCTGGGTTCCAAGTAAACATCACAGTAACACAGCACCGGATGCAGGGACCCAGAACACCTGGAGGCGGAACTAGGAAGACGGACTGTGGGCGTGAAGTCAGCTGCCTCAGTGTTCACTCTTCTCCAGAGCAGGGAGACGGTGTCCCAGCCACGACGCGGCGTGTGCTTACCAACCACAGAGCTTCCGCAAATGTCAGTGCTGCCTGCGGGAAGCTTCCTGTGAACATCAGTCGGAAGGTCAGGAGGAGGTGACGTGGAGGGGAGTTCTGTGTGGACAGAGGGTGGGCAGGCCTCCAGGGAGGTCTCAAAGGGACAGGCCCCCAATAGGTCCAGGAGGCCCCAGGTGGGCTGCTTCCCGGAACTTTGACCCGTGTAGTCACACAAGGGCCTGTCCTCAGGACGTCTGACTTGGAGTTTAATGCCTTGCAGTCACTGTCCTGAAATTCACAAAGGTTTTTGAACAAGGGGCCCCAGTTTCATTTTGTGCTGGGCTCTGCAGATCACGCAGCGTGTCCGGAACCAGGGTCGCTTCCATATCACAGCGATCGTGGGACATGTGACTTCATCCCCCTTCACAGATGAGGACGCTGAGGCTCTGAGAAGGCAGGAGACTTACCCAAGGTCTCACAGCTACTGAGGGGCAGAGCCATCTCTCCATGAGTGCTGAGGGAGGCTGGCCCTGTGCCATCCACGGGGATGGAGACAATCACTGCCCTCCAGGCCCCCAGTCCCATGGGAGACAGACATTGAGGACGCAGTGGGATCTCAGGGGGAAGCACAGGCAGTGTGAAAGCAGAGGGAAACCCCAACCAGCCTGGGATGTCAGGGGGCTCCCCAAGGAGGGGCTGTCTGCTCTGGGGCCTGAGGGTGAGCAGGGGTTAATCCTGCCAGGAGGAGGAAGAGGGGACAATTAGTTCACAGGCTTCCTTTGCTGAGCCTCTTTCATTCCTTCCCTGGGGAGGAAGCATCTTAAATTCACTGTCCTGTTCTCACACAGATGCCCCAAAAGCACCCAGACCCATGCCCCCTTCCCTGGGCTGCCCCTCCTTCTCCTCCCTCTTTCCCCCTTTCCCAAGGCAAAGGCAGGCCCTGGGGTCTCAGTACAAGACCTGCTGTGTGTCCCTGGGGGAGTCACTTGCCCTCTCTAAGCCTCAGTTTCCCCATCAGTGAAGTGAGGGGTTTGGACAAGGGAGGGGAATTCACCTCGATGAGACTTCGTGTGTGCTGGGCCCTGGCCTCCTGCCCTCTCCAGAGCCCTGGGCACCAGGATGAATGATGCACTGTCAGGAGCCCTGAAACACAGACTCCACCCCCACTCCTCCCCTCCCCCTGCCTGACATGGGGGTCACCAGGCAGAACAGCCGTCCTCCACATCACCTGCATCACTGCTCCAGGACCTGTTGTGGCTCCCGCTGTTGGCTGCCTCAGGCCATCATGCCTCCCTACTCAGCAGTTTTACCACCCACCACCTCTCCCATCCCTCCCTCCCAGGAAACTCCAGGAAAAGTGGAGTTTTGTATGCCAAACACCCTAATTCCACCCTCACCCTGCCAGGGTTCCTGACGTATTCCCCTCTTCCTCTCCTCCCTCTGAGGCACTCCTATGCATCCTTCAAAGCCCAGAATGCATCTCTTTGGTGAAGCCTTTTCCAGGCAGAACTAATTGCCCCTTCAACTCAACCCCAGAGCAGCTGGTGGAGAACGTCCTGAGCCTGTAACATGTGCCAGGCTCTGTCCTCACCCGTCACCTGTGTCATCCCACTTAATCCTCACCTCATACTGTGAGGCAGGATCATTATTGTCTCTGCTGTGCGGATGAGGAAACTGAGGTCCAGAGAACTGTGCAACTTGCCTGAGGCCACACAGCCAAGAAGCAGTGGTGCCCCCACCTCTTCGTGTTTTGTTGGCAGCTTGTGACATGGCCACCAACGACCCTTGCCTCCTATATTCACACACTGTGTAATCCTCTCCCGGGAGTTAAGCAGAACCTAGTGACTTGCTTCTAATGAATAGGATGTGGCAAGAGCAATGAGGTGTCACTTCTGAAATTAGGTTACAATGGACTCTAACTTCCGTCTGGCTGGGATTCTCTCTATATTGTCTTCTTGACTCTCAGGCTTTGATGAGGTTGACTGTCACATTGGAGAGGCCCACATGGCAGAAACAGAAGGCAGCCTCTGGCCAACAGACAGCAAGGAAATGAGGCCCTGAGGCCCTCAATCACACAGCCCAAAAGAAATCGAATCCTGCCAACAATCACATGAGCTTAGAGCCAGATCCCTCCCCAGTCAGGCCTCCAGATGAGACCACAGTCCTGGATGATACTTTTTTTTGAAGTATAATTGACCTACAACACTGTTAGTTCCTGGGGCACAACATAGTGATTTGATATTTCCACATATTATAAAATGATCATCACGTGAATGACACTTTGATTGCAGCCTGCATGAGACCGTGGGCCTGAGGACCCAGTTAAGCCAGGACTGGATTCCTGACCCACAGAGACTGTGAGATCATCAATGGGTCGCTTTAAGTATTAAGTTTGGGGTAACACATTGCAATGCAAGAGGTAATGAATACAATCTGCTTTCTAGTCTGGCTCACCAGCTAGGCCTCTAGGTACTCAGGGCAGGAGTCATTTCTGAGTCATCTGTACTGTGAAGACCTAAAACAGTGTCTGGAAATATGAATAAACATGTGGCATTAAAGGAACGTGCCAGTCAAGTCCCACGTTTGTGACTTTGTTCATGCTGGTTCCCCTGCCAGGTGTGCCTTTCCCACTCCTCTGCTGAGTATCTTCGCATCCACCGCCTGCCTCTTCCTGGAACTCTTCCTAAGCATGTGTGTGCCTCTGCTTACCGCTGGCCTCCGTGGAGTCCCTCTGCACTGCCCTTCATATATACATGAGATGTGCATCCCCAGATGGCCTCCCTTGGCCTCTTCCCAAAGTGTCTGGCCCTGTGCTTCGCAAGAAAATGCTCAGCCAACTTAAAATTTGATCCTCCTTACTTGGCCCCATTTGGGTCAATGGCCAGTCCCACCACTAACATTCTGGGTCCCAGCACTCCTGATGCACAAGTACACGTGTCCCTCCTCCACGGGGCCAGGGAAAGAGCTGGGAACCCAGGGTCATCCAGGCCTGGGCTCACATCCCCTCCTGCCACTGGTGAGCTGAGTAACCTGGGACCAGTCAGCTCACCCCTCAGAGCCCAGACTCCCCTGCAGAAAAGTGGGAGCAGCAGTACCCCCGGTGGACAGTGTGAGGGCTAATGGGGTTCAGCATGTGCCCCGCCCCGCACACAGTAGGCCCCACCCCCGTCCCCTGCAAAGGCAGCAAACTGTAAGTTGCATCCAGTTCAGACCTTCCGAATGAATCCTTTATCCAGCAGCCTCCGAACACCCCCAGCCACGCCCCTCCCTCCCAGACCCCAGCCCAGCTTCCAGCCCACCTCAGCCCTGCTGCTCTGAACATAATTTGTGTGGTATTTGTTCCATCCATTACAGAGAATAAATCTTTCAGGATGTTTAAATGCCAATCTTTTAAAAAAAATTCTTCCCACACCCAAAGAGGAATGGCTGTGTTTGGCAAAGGTCACTCATAAAGCACAGGATACAGGACAGGAAGAGGAGGTCAGGACTCGATCAGGGAGCAGGTGGCATTCGTTAGGGAAATCGCAGCTCTCCTTCCAAGGAGCACGCGCTCTTCCAGGGCTGCAAACCCAGAGAGAAGGCACTTTTCTCCCGAAGCCTCAGAAATGCGCGATGTGGGAGCTCCGAGCTGGGTGGCTGCTACCGCAATACCGTGAGCTCTGGGTGTTGAGCGCCTGCTTCCTTGGGCCCCGAGCCCCGCACAGCCCGGAGTGTTATCCCCCCTGCACGGTGGGGGCCACGCGACACTGAGAGGAAGAGACTCGCCCAGGATGGCGCAGGGCACTAAGAGTGGGGCTGGGATTGGAACCCAGGTCTGCTGGCTCTCGGGTCCCTGCTCCTCTCCAGATTCTCTGCTCCCTGGGAACGCGGGAGGATCGCGATGGGTAAGGTGAGCAGAGAAGTCAGCCCTGTCTAGGCGGACGCCCATCAGGCTTTGGGTTCCATCTTGGTACAGAAACCTTAAGTACAGGCCCAAAAAACACAGAAACAAAACACCATTGATTAATTAGTGCAGCCAACTGTGTGTTTGGCTGCAGGATGTGCGCAGAGCGCAGTCACAGAATGGATTCTGAAGTGATCCCCCTCTTCACCTCCAGGGGCAGCAGAGCCCACCTCATCTGAGACCAGCCCCATGAGCCCCTCCCCACCTCCCTCCCCAGCTCTCTCTCTCCGGGTCAGAGGAGGAATGAAGGGGATGGGAAGCCAGGTCTATCTTTATCCTTGGGGTGTCTGTGCCTTTCCATAGGACGTGAGTAACAGGATGACGGCAGCCTCTGTTCACTGCAAATGCCCTAGAGGCAGAGCCTTCTCCCGGCCCAGAGCACGTGGGTGCTCGCACACCCTCCTCAGAGGTGAAAGGACTTCCTGAGGCAGAGCGAGGGCAGGTGGTCTGACCCAGGTCACCCAGAAACCCAGAGGGACAGCAGGCACCCCTCCAGATGGGCTGGAGGGACCAGCCTGGAGGGACCAATGAATAAATGCTCTGAAGAGGGGCACATGACCAGATGGGAGAGTAAATCCATGCCTCACTGCTTAGGTGCATGGATCCTGTGCAGACAGTGGAGGGAGGAGGGAGCAAGATTGGATGGAGCCCCGAGAGCAGACAGAGGGAAGCCTTGGGGCGGGGGAAGCAGAGGTCTTCCTCGCACTGTCTCCTTCAGTCTGGCTGGCGCGCTATGGAGGAGCTCCATCATGATCACAACCTCAACCTGACCTCATGAGGGTAGGACACAAAGCACAGAGAGGTTAGGTAACTTGCCCCATATCACACAGTTCATGGGGCCAGAAATGAATCCCAGACACTCCTCAGGCAGCTTCCCCAAATCTGCCGTGGGCCGCCAGGCTCGCCTGGAGGCTTGGCCTCCTTTATAAACTTAATAAAATCCAGCTCTTTATATCAGAATAAAACCTTGCCAGATTCTTCTAAATTGCTCCAACGTTCCAGCATTGGGTTCACCATCAAATCGTTCCATGTGCTTAGGGCTGGGTGTTGGCTGGGAGCTCTTGTCTCTTCTGATGATTGTTTCTGACATGTTTTAGTTTGTTCAGCTTTCCTGTCCCTGCCGTGCATTGGGGTCCCAGGAGGCCAGGCAGCTGCACTCTGTCCCCAGGCAGAGGACGAAAGGAAGGTGGGGCATCTTTGCAGGCTGGCACCTCCCCCTGCCACGGCTCCCAGCGCCCTCACTCCACCCTCCGGGACAGGGGCATCCACGGCCCCCATGCCCCCAGACCGTGCCTGCAGCTTCCCCTCCCCAAACCCCGACTCTCCAAGAACACGTGCTGCTCCCCAAGTACTCCTGACAGGCCAGTGGCTCCCAGACCCTTGCATAGGCTGTTCCCTCTCCCAGGAATGCCATTCCACATCTTCTTCATGTGCAGAAATCCTGCTCATCCCCCAAGACCCAGGCACGAATGGAGGGTGGGGAGGAGCTAACAAATTTACCCTCCTGCCCTGGGCCTCAGCGAGTCCACTACTACCCAGGCACTGATCACAGGGTGGGCTTCATTAGCCCATTTTACAGATGGAGAAACTGAGGCTCTGAGACACTGAGTAACCTCTTCAAAGTCACCCAGTGGTCAGTGGCAGGGTTGGGATAACTCTGACCGTGTGGGCCGACCCACAGACCAGCCTTGCCCACAACCCCTGGCTCTGGGCATCCTCCCGACCCCAGGAAGGGGCATCACCCCTTCTTCCACACGCTCACAGGGCCTGTGAGCCTCCCCACTCCCCCTTTTTTCTCAGTTGTTCTCTTCACCTTGCTGTCTGGCTTGGTGAATGAATGTGGGTTGAATGTCCCCAAGTCCTGGTGCCAGGCTCTGCCCTGGAGAAAGAGAGACCTCTCTAGCCTGAGGGGCAAGCTGGACCATGTGGTTTTCCAGGAAAAAGAGCTTCTTCAATGGTTTCTTGTCCACAGATGTTCACACTTAGCTCCTCATGGGGGCAGGATGGTGGGGCGGAGTGGGTGGGAGGCACAAAGTGTGGACAGAGGGGTGCGTGGGTGAAGGGGGAGCAGATCTAGGCTCAACAGCAGCAGCCTGATGTGCCTAATCTTGGAACAGGTTCCCCTGTCAGGTGATGAGCTCCCCATCCCTGCAAGAGTTCAAGTTATTACAGGACAGTGAAGAGAGGTCTTCCTCCTTTACCAGGGGGAGCTGGACTAAGGTCCCTTCTTGTGCTACGATTCTGACTGCAGGGTGTGTATTTCAATGCCAAGTTTATCACAATTGATTCTGTGATTCCAAGGGTCCAATAATCCGTAGGTGAGGTTCCAGGTCTTCTCCAGAGATTCCTTAATTCTGCAGCTCTCGGGCCCGTGAGTCCTCGAACACTCCTGTGATTCTAGAATTCTAGGATTCTGTGAAAGGGACCAGATGCTCAGGTTCTGTGATTCAAAGACTGTGTGAAAGCATCTGTGAGTCTGTGAGAGATGCTCTAATTCCAAGATCCCATGCATTGCAGATGCCATGAAAGGGGCTGACAGATCTGAAAATCCTGGGCTGGGAGAGAAGGAAGGTTCCCGGACCCTCCCCTCCCCGGTTTCAGCGTCTGCAGGGCGAGGACACTGGGAGCTCCTCTCAGCAGTAACATGCGGCGTCCCCGGGAGCCCTCATCTCCACACTCCCCCTCCTCACCTGGCTCTCCCCCCCAGGTCCCCCCATGCTGAGGGGGTGACACGGGTCCTGAAGCCCCAGGGGCAGAGCCCATGTGACCAAACATTGTTGGATGTGCCCCAGATGAGCCCTTTGCTGTTCTGTCCTTGTTTTCCTGTTGCGTTAATTCTGAGGAACAGCCTTTGCTGAGTGGAATTTTCTGGTGTATCTTCCTCTGTATAAGCAGCTGGGGAAAGGAAGCCAGGAGCCCACTTTCATTTCTGTTCTGTTTGTGTTTCCTGGTCCTCTCGGCCTGTTCCACGGAGCTCTTCTCCTATGTTCACTGTTTAACCTGGGATCTCTCAGTGGGCTCTGAGCACCGGCTGTCCTGTCGGGTTCACTCTGGCTTATCTGGAAGGAACTGGATCCCAGGGAGGGAGACATGGGAGACAGGTAGGGAGGAGCCGGAATTCTGGAGGCTGGGTCCACAGTCGGTCCTCCAGGATATCCCAGGGTGGCCCCCTCCCACCCACCCCGACCTCAGTGGGCAGGTGGGTGTCCTGGGCACCTGTGGCAGAGAGGGAACACAGAGCCCAGAGCCCGCAGTCTTAGCCCTGGGGATTGGGACAAGCCAATCCCCTCCCTGCATGTCAGGAGCCTTTCTGGAAATTTCCCCAGAGTTGGCCTGGCCTGAGGCCCCCAGGAGCTGGCAGAGGAGGCCTGACCTCACCAGGGGGAGGCGGGCAGAGGCTGCCATGGCCGCAGACCCAGGCTTTCGGCTCAGGCATCTCAGCCTTTCCCAGGCTGCGGCTCAGGGGCTCCATCTCCAGGACTAGAGGGCCGCTGCTCCCCCCACCCCTGCCACTTGTTAGATGCTAGTCTCACTTCTGGGACCTTGGCTGCCTTGTTCACTGCTGAGTTCCCACCATAGGGGCCTAACAGGGTGTTGATGTGGGGTGGAGGGAGGAGATTCTGTTTATCCAGGCCCTCCAGGACCAGCACACACATCCCACCTCCCCCTCCCCCTCCTCCTCCACCAGCCTCGCACTCAGTGCAGGTGTCTCCTCCTCCAGGAAGCCCTCCCCTCCCCACCCACACTCTGTGCCCCATCAGTGTCTCTCCCCCAGGCTGCTCTCTCCCATCTCACCTGCCCATCAACATCTCCCCTCAATCACCCCACTTAGACTGTGAGCTCCGCTGAGGCATGAGCCTTCCGGGGTCCTGTACCCCCAGTATCAGTGAGTAACAACAGCTCATTAGTTCCAGTGGAATTTCATCAACCCCCCTGCCTCAGTGGTACCATTGAGGGGGGATGGTACCATGATACCATGAGTGGGGTCATGTGATATATGTGGCAGCTACTCCGAAAGTGCTGGCTGAATAAATAAAGGTGCAGCAGTTGGGCAGAGGGAGGGAAGGACACCAGTAATCATGGATACGTAAACATATGTGTTCCTGTGTGGGAAATGGGCAGCTGTGCCTGGTCTGTGCCCTGTACCGGGCGGGCAGGAGGTGTGGCTGAGACAGGCCCTCCTTCCCCCAAATCTGCGGCTGGGTGGGAAGGTGTGCCCAGGTGTGCACAGAGTAGGGAGAGAGAGCCAGAAAGAAAACAGTGGTGGTCACTGATGGAGCCGCCCTGTCCAGGGACCATGTATATTCTCTCAACAAGCATTTGTCCACTGCATGCAGGGCACTGTTCTAGTACTTGGGGTACATCAGAAAACAAAACAGAGATCCCTGCTCTCATGCTAGAGGGGCTGACATTCCAGTGATGCAGACAATAAGCAGTAAACATAATGCATAAAGAAACTATATAGATTGTTGGGGGTGGGAGAGGGGGCAGGGCTCAGTGGCCGGAGAAACCTCCTGAGAAGACGAGGTTTGAGCAAAGACTTGTCCTCTTGTTTCTTCATTCGTGAGGAAATGGAGGCTCAGAGAGGGTGAACATGTGCCTGAGGTCATACAGCCTGAGAGGGAGGCAGGATTTGTGTCTGCTCTGAGCCCTCACAGGTATCACCTCGCAGGTCTTTGCACCAACACTGAGACAAGGATATTTTCATCCCCACTTGGCCATCAAAGGAAAGGAGCCAGGAGACCAGAGCCCCACGTGGACCCACAGAGCCAAACCCGGGTTTGCCAAATGAAAAGCCTCTTGTCGTCCATGAGCTGCCACTTGAAAGGAAGCCACACAGGCTCCAAGGGGGGGAGGGGGTCTCAGCCCCCGGGAAGCTGAGGCACGAGCCCTTCTTGGGACCTCTGCTCACCGCGGGTCCAGGCAGCAAGTGACACCCTCAGGAAACAGGCGGGGGCTGATGCCAGCAACAGCATGACTCACTGTGGGAGGATCAAGGGGGGGACCTCCTGAGACCTGAGCCAGGCCCAATGTCCGGGCTCAGAGACAGCTGGCCTTTGATCCAGGGCCCAGACACTGGGCTGCCTCTGATGTGAGAAGAAGCCTTGTGAAGTCAGATCCCACCAGGGGACAGATCAGAACTGTGCAGCCTCATTACTGCTCTGGCCTATTTTCCACTTCCCCTCCCAAGGCCAAGGTGGCTGCCATAGTAACCACACAGACAGGCAGCTCTGCGGACACCGTGTTTTCACCTAACAGGGAAAAGGCATGTGGGCCGTGCTGGACAAACAGGCCTGTGTTTGTGGCCCAGCCCTTCTACTTCCACGGCAAGTCCCTCCTGCTCTCTGATCCTCACTGGTCTATTCTGTCAAATGGACCAAAATGGTGCTCGTGTCCTGAAGTTGTGAGGAACGCAACACTTAGCATGGGTAGCACTTGGTGTGTCAGCTACCACGATTGTTGTGTTTCATTTTTTTTTCTTTTTTTTAACATCTTTATTGGAGTATAATTGCTTTACAATGGTGTGTTAGTTTCTGCTTTATAACAAAGTGAATCAGTTATACATATACATATGTTCCCATATCTCCTCCCTCTTGCGTCTCCCTCCCTCCCACCCTCCCTATCCCACCCCTCTAGGTGGTCACAAACCACTGAGCTGATCTCCCTGTGCTATGTGCCTGCTTCCCACTAGCTATCTATTTTACGTTTGGTAGTGTATATATGTCCATGCCACTCTCTCACTTTGTCACAGCTTACCCTTCCCCCTCCCTGTATCCTCAAGTCCACGCTCTGGTAGGTCTGTGTCTTTATTCCTGTCTTACCCCTAGGTTCTTCACGAACATTTTTTTTTTCTTAGATTCCATATATATGTGTTAGCATACGGTATTTGTTTTTCTCTTTCTGACTTACTTCACTCTGTATGACAGACTCTAGGTCCTGTTGTGTTTCTTGGTACGTGCTGATGCTGGAGTTTCGGGGACGGTCACACTGACAAAGTACCTACCGTGTGCTGAGCACAGGTCACAGCACGTTCCATGGCAGCATCTCACCGAGCCTTTGGTAGAAGCAGCCAAAGAAGCAGGAAGTGCTAATCCCCCTCAGAGGATGGGGAGCCTCAGAGAAGGGGAGGGACTCGCCCTGCATCCCCTGTGCCGGGGGCTACAGCAGGTCTCCCACCCAGGCCTGGGCAGAGGCAGGGTCTCCTTGATATGCAGGTTCCAGGGCCCCCACTCATTTGAAGATCTGTCTGCCCAGGAAACAGCCCTCTCTGATCAGGCCTGCACCCTCCTCCCAGTGCCAGGAACTGGAGGCCTCTCCTTCCTGGTCCTTGGAGCCCCTCCCCACGCCTGCCATTCCAGGCTCCCCTTCCTTCTTCAGAACACAGCACACAACAGTCCAAGACAGCCTTCAAATTCATCTCACCCAGTCTCCAGAGCCCATTTCACAGATGGGGAAACTGAGTCAAGTTCACTAGATGACAGCAAAGACGGAGTAGAAATGGCAGAAACTTAGAGCCAACAGGCCTAGCTTCCAATTCCAGCTCCAACTCGAGCACTCTGGGCAAATCCTACCTGAGTCTGAATCTTCTTTAATACTTACAAAAAGTCCATCACCCACCCTCTCTGCACCTCATCAGTCCCTGCACACATCTGCCTGCCTTAGTTCCTCTATCTATATAATGGGTGTGTAAAACAATACCTGTGAAGTTAGAAAATACACGTAAAGCCCCCAGCACATGGTGCCCAAGAAACGGTAGCTCAATAGAGGACCGTGGCTGCCCAGACCCAAACCCCCAGAGACTGCATCCCCGTGAACAGAGCGGCCCCTCCCCAGGCCAACATGCCTGATGCCAGTCAGGCTCCTGCGGCCGAGCCTTCCGGCCACGAGGCAGCTCTCAAGGGGGGGTGAAGCATGTCAGCCGGTGGGAGGCCCTTGAGCAACTCCCGCCTCCTCCCGTATTAACTGTAGTCATATCTGGAACAGATGGGGCAATTGGGTCTCTTTTTCCCCATTTTTCACAGAGCATCATGTAATTAAAGAGGAGAAAGGCTAAACAATCTTCTTACTGGGACTCTATAGACCTCCCCATCTTCCTTCCCTTGTAAATCCGTAATGAACTGTAATGACAAAGACAAATCCCTCATTGAAACCTGGTAACCAATTCACTGTGGGACCAAGAAACTCTCACTCATCCAAGACCTGAGGATGGAAAGAAAAAATTTTAATTAATTTAGTCCTGTTTATCTATACATAAATAAAAACAAAAAATATTGGATGCAGAGCAGTTTGCCATCTGCCAACAGATAGTGGCTGCCCTGAGGAGATGCTGATTTTCCTTTTTTCTGGGACTTGTTTATAACGTTCTGTTGATCAAACCTGGATCGGAGAGAACGTGGGAATTACATGGAGAGGGTGGATGGAATGAGGCCCTGGAGCAGACGTGGGGAGAATTGGGATGAGTTCGCAGCAGGAGTTTGGGTTAAAAAGACCTCAAGATGCCAGCCCCTCTCTTTCTCCGAGTCTGACAAGATGGTCCTTTTACACTCATCCCCTCTCAGGGAAGAATGTGTTCCTCAGGAGGGTGGCCGTGTAGGTGAGGCTGTGCCCGTCAGGGATCCAGTGTAGGCTGGGTTCCTAGAAGCAGAGTAGGATGGGGACCTGTGGGCAAGTGGCTTGTGGAGGGGGCTCTCAGGAGGGGGCGAGGGAAACAGGGGAGGAAGGAGAGGAGCCAGGCAAGGCTGAGGGCTCAGCTCAGGTCTGGCCCCAGCCTGAGCCCACAGGGAGCCCTGGAGCGTGGTGCCCCTCCAGCAATGAGCTGGGCCTTTTGTACCTGTGTCAGGTGGTCATTAGCTGCAGGTTGCCCCCAGTGGGAGGGTAACATTCTAAGCATTTCCAGCTAGTCAGCGGTCAGCTCCCTTCAGCAGAGGGCAATTCCCTGAAAAGAGTCCTGCTGTGAGCTGTTAGCAACAACACCATAGCAGCTGGGGGACAGGTGTGTTGACCTAGCAAAGGGCATTTGGGTAGGGCCAAAATCCCACCACTCCCATCTCTGGCTCCACCCATGGTAGACAGCTGATGGCTCTGCTCGCCCAGCATCTGGACCCGGCCTTGGTAACAGCCGTCTTTATTTTCCTTGGGGAAGCGCTGATCGGCCTTGCCAGTCCTGGGGTCCTGCAGAAGTCACTCCACTCCCAGACAGAGGGGTGGGCTGAGTCACAGGTCTGGCCAATCAGAATCTCAAATGCTCCTCACACAGTGAGGGACTCATGGAAGACCCAATCAGAGCCAAGGGGACCGAATTACAGGAATGTCCACACGTTTGGAGTTGGCAGGGTGTCAGCGTGGCGTTGTAGGGCCGTCTCGAGGAGAGGACCTGCCTGGGACTGAGGCCGTCGTGCTGGAGACCAGAAGCAAGAGTGGAGAGAGACGGAGGCCTGACAGTATCGCTGAGCCCAGCCCCCTCCACCAGCACCTGCAGTTACCAGATCCCATCAGCTCCCTTCTTGAGCTGAAGCTGGTTTGTGTGGGGTTTCTGTCACTAGCAACCAAGACCCCTCACTCACCTGGTTCTGACCCACGGTGCCTGCGGTCCAATCTCCTGTGCCATTTCTCATGCCAGCTGCATCTTACACTCTCCTCGGTGTCATAGGATTCCTGGGGCAGGACATCCCCCTCCTTCCCCTCCACACCCTCAAATGGCTGAGTCCCAGGCATATGCAACCCCCCACCCCCATGTTCGTTGCTTTCATGGAAGATCCTGAGGCTTGGCCCCCTAGGCCCTCAACTCTGCACAGCTCAGGCCAGTCTGGGGGCACAATACCAGTTCTAGCTTCTGAAGGCCTCCCCCAGCCTTTGGCCCAAGGGCTTGTCCCTGACACTGGGCTCTGATCAGTTCCTCCTTCCTCTCCCTCTTGCCTCCACCACGCCCTCCTCGCCCTCCCCTGATCCCAGGCCTCAGTGCCTGCCTGGCCCCCGACCAGCCCCTTCTGTAAGGTCCCATCTTATCCTTCTGCCCTCAGGACTGGCCTAGACCCGCTGGAAGCTGGATGTTGCCCCATGCCCAGGATCTCTACCAATCCCTGAGCCTGCTTGAAGAGAGTGGGGGAAGAGGGTGGGGGAAGAGAGACACTGCTAGGAGCCCAGGGCTTGGCATTCCTTGTCCCAGGCACAGGCCCGCTGCACTTGTCAGGAAAAGCCTGGCACACGGTCAGTTCAGGAATCAGACTCCACGTTTCAAGGCTAGCTGATTCCGCAGGTGCGTTGTTCCACACTCAGAAGGGGATTCCCGCTTCCATGGCCACCTTCCTGCTGGGGGCTCCTGCAGGACGAGCAGCAGGGACCCATCTCCTCCTCTTATTGAGCACTGCGGACTGGAGGGGATTCTGTGGGCGAGCTAGTCTGCCTCCCTCCTCCCCCCACCCCGTCCCCTCTCCCTCCAAGGCTGTTCCAACGCATTAAATGGTGAAGCAGCCTCATTACTGAAGCCTCTGGCTCATTAGCAGGCAGCTGGAGGGGCTGGGAGACCACCGAGGAGAGACCCGACGGGGTGGGGAGGGGAAGCAGCAGAGCCCGGGCAGTAATAACCATCTGCACTGCACCTTCTGCTGAGTTCCGTGTATTCCGATCGGTACACAGACATCCTGGGCTTTTTTTAAATCATTGAAACTCCCATTTGATCTTCACCACCTGTGTCTCTGTGCTTTTATACAATGGACCCCGTTTCAGGCTGGGCTGGAGACACAGAGAGGGGAAATGACTTCCTCAAGGTCAGAGAGCTGCAGGTGGCAAACCTGGCCCCAATACCAGCAGCCCACATGGATGGAGCTCCTCCTGTGTGCCAGGCTGTTACCTGCAGTACAGGCGAGATGCTTACAACCCTACCAGGGAGGCAGCATTATTATCCCGTTTTACAGACAAAGAAACTGAGGCACAGAGAGGTCAAGGTACTTGCCCAAAGTCACACAGCTCCATCTTTCTTACCCTCAGACCCTGTTCCTTCCACACTGAGATGGACTTCGGAACCTCTAGGCAAAAGTCCGAGCCTTACAGGAGTGTATCCATGGTCCCGCAGAAGCTGACCTCCCCCTCCCCTCACCCCAAGAGCTGTGGGGTCAGTGTGAGGCTGAGGGCAGGGTTGATGGTGCGGTGGAGACAGGTTTGGCCACGAGGAGCAGGCCAGTGAGATGAAGGCCCAGCTCAGTCTGACTTCTAGCCTTGGATCTGCCGCCTGTTTGCTGGGTGACCTGGGAAAACCACTTCCCCTCTCTGGGTCCTCATTTTAAAGGTTTCTAGAATTTGGGGGACTGCGCAGATGCCCTCTGAGTCCGCCTTTCTGCCATGGCTCTGACTGTGCTCATGGTGGGGGAGGAGCAGGGGCCAGCCTCTCCTCCTCTCCTGTCCCTGGCTGGACACACCTTCATGCACGATCCTTCCTCCCATCTCCAAAGCCCTTCTCCAGCCTCATTCTAGCTGGAGAGGAATTGAATTGGGAACTCACAGCACCTGCTATACGCTGGGCACTGAGGACACCTCACCCTCATTTGATTCTCCCACCCCCTGGTGAGGGAGGGCTTAATATCATCCCCATTTCACAGATGAGGATGCTGAGGTTCAGAGAGGCTGAGTGGTGCAAGCATTCCAGCTAGGAAATAGCAAGGCTGGAATTTGAACCCAAGCATCTGTCTCCAAAGGCCGGTTTCCTTGCCCTGGGTCGCCTTTCCCTTGCAGTGCCTGGCGGGATTGAGGCCCAGTCCCTGACCTTCATTTTGCTGGAGGACGTGATCTTCCTCAAGTGGGAGGAGCCCCAGGAGCCCAACAGGCAGGTCGCTCAGGATAGTTGTGTGTGTGCGGGGAAGGGGAGGGTAAGATGTGTGAGCATGTATGTGCCAGCCTGGGCACGCCCACACCGTGATCCCAGGGGACATTAAAGGGTCTTATCACCCCTCTGGGGCACGGCAAAGGCCATTTGTTGAGGGCCTCTGTGGCCCGGCATCACGCCTGGACTCCACAAGCGTCAAGTCGTTTGACCCTCTTGGAGCCTTCTGGAGGGGCCGCAATTATCTTCCACCTCAGGAAACTGGGACCTGGAGAGGTGACTTGTTCCCAGCACGTAGCTAGTACCGGCAGGGGCTGAGATCGTCCACGGGGCCCCCTGGTGCATGCACAGGTCAGGGGTGACAGCCCTGTGTATAGGCAGGGGGAGGGAGCCCAGGTGACCCCCCAGGAAGGAAACATGTTGCCCTGGTATCCTCGACAGTCCCTGACTCCCTCACACCTTTCCCTCCACCTCTCTGAGCCTCAGTTTCCTTATCTGCAGAATGGGATCATCCTGCTTACCTCACAGGGTGGCTGTGAGAGTGCAGATTACCCAGATCAAGATACATTCTCCTCATAGCATTTGAATGTAACTGACAGATGAAGTTACCATGAGAGGGAAGTATCCCCGTGTTGAAGGAAGGAAGATACCCAAGGGGGATTGTTGGAAATGACCAGGGGCCAGCGTGGAGGCCATTCAGGTGGCCCACCTGCTCTGCCCATGTGGACGATGTCGTCCTCCTGCGTGGAGGTCAGGAGAGCTGACTTTGTGGTCAGGGTATCAGGTTCAGACCTGGCTCTGCTGAGCCACCCCAGGCAAGTCACTCGACCTCCCTGAGCCTCTGTGTCCTCTCGCCCCCGAGGCAGCCCCTTGTGTCTTGAGCCACTCCTGCTGGGTAGGACCTCCTGACGTCAGACCGCAGTCCGCGTCCAGGAAGGTCCTCACCCGGGTCCCGCTCTGGTTCCACAGCTCTGTGTGCGTGTGTGTGGGGCAGACAGATGGCAGCTCTCCACACGGTGCACGCCGCTCCCAGGGTGCCACCAGCCCTTCTCCAGCTGGTGACCCCAGCTCCTCAGACCCACCATTTCCTGGGCACCTCCCCTGGGCTCAGTTCTTTACACAGAATTCGCACAACAACCCTGAGAAGAGGCACTGTGATCACCCCATTTTACTGATGAGGAAACTGAGGCTCAGGGAGGTTAAGGGACTCCTCAGAGGCCACAGGACAGGCAGAGCTGGGGTTACAACCCAGGCTCCGTCAGACTCCACGGTCTGTCCATGCTGCTCTGTTTCCTGCCTCTGTGATCACTGACCCTGCAAGCCTTCCAGAACATTCCCCTTACCTGTGCTTGTCCCTGCCTTGCACAGCAGGCTCAGGTGGCCCTGGGCCAGCCCAGAGGATGGTGGTCTCTCACCTCCTCCCTGGACCCTCTTCTTGCATCGAAGTCACCCACCGTCACACTGGCTTTTCCAGCAACCACACCCCCATCAACTCACGTGGAGACTCCAGCTCGGCTTTTCCAGGAGCTGCTGACAAGGCAGCTCGCCCTCGCTCTCTACTTTGCAGCTAATTTTGAACCTAAATGCAGAACTTTTCCAAGTGTCCATGTTACGTGGCATCTGCTTGATCTCACCCTGAGAAGGGCTGGAGGCCTCAGTGCGAGGTGTCCCTCCTGGCTGTGTCTGTGGAGCTGGTTGGTTGGTGTTTCAGGTTCTTCTTCCAAGTGGACCAGGAGGCCTGGGTGGGACCAGAGCCCTGGGGTACACCCCTGCAGACCTTCTAGGCTGGTATCCATGGTGACAGGCCCTCCTTGGGCACCATTGTTCAGCCAGCTTGACGGGCTGTCCTCTGTCTTCCCTGTGGTTGCTGGTGTCTGACCTGTCCCTCCCTCCCTCTGTCTCCTTCCCTCTCTCTCCCCCCTTGTCATTGTCCCTTTACTCTCCTCCTCCTCTGTCAGTCCTCTTGCCCCTTCTCCCTCCTCACCTCCCTTCCTCCTCCACCTTCTCTCTTATGTTGATGGTCAAGGTCACATCCAGGAAGGCTTCTCACCTGCACCCAGAGGGGTTTTTGGCTCTGCCCTGACCACAGTGAGGGTGATGCCCAGAGGCTGAGGGTGGGCTGGGAGTAGAAGGGAGTACTGCTATAGGAACAGAGGACATCAGAGCAGCCGCCTGCTGTGTGACAGGGAGGGAAGGGATCAGGGGCTGAGAGGGACCGATCTGGAGTCACACGAACCTGGGCTTGCCTCTCAGATTCCCTTAGCTGTGTGACCTGGGGCAAGTCACTTACTCTCTCTGGGTGTCTGCTTTCTCATCTGTAAAATGGGGTAGAAATCATAGGGCTGCTGTGAAAACTCAATAAGACTGTGCATGTAAACCCCTTGCTGCCAAGCCTGACCCCAGGAAGAGTGTGGGCAAGCCTAGCTGGCATCGTTTGTATGTATTGGGCCCTGTGTCAGGAGCTTTTCATATATTACTTCATTAAATCTTGGTTTTTTATGATGTCATTTTCTATACGTACAACAGAATCTGTATTACACATCTTTCTATCTACCTGTCCATCTATGTATGTACGTTATGAACCATCAGCACATGGTAAGCTCCAGCGAACCACAGTTCGAGATTTAAAACGTTACCGAGAGCTTGGCCGTTCCCATATCCCCTCAACTCTGCGTCTCCCACACCCCGTAAGAGGTCACCACCGTCCTGCATTTTTGTTTTTCATTTCTATGCTTTTGGAAGAAAATACAGATGATTTTTATGACTTGGGGTAGGAAAGGAGATATTTACCAAAATACGAAATGTGCCAAGCATAAAGGAAACGAAAGATACATTGGATTCAATTTAAATAGTTTCTGTTCATCCAATGTCACTATCAATAAACTGGAAAAATAAGCCACAGCACAGGACCAGACATTATAACACATAAGCAGTCCATGATTCTAGCCTAAATATATAAAGACTTCCTAAAAAGACTAAGAAAGCAATTTTAAAAATCCAATAGAAAATTAGGTAAAAAATATAAATAGGCATTTCAAGAAGCAACCTGAAGAGCTAATAATCATTTGAAAACATGTGCCATCGCATTAGCAATCGGAGAAATGCCAATTGTAGAACATTGAGGATTCCCATCTCACACCTGCTAGTCGGGCAGAACTGAAGTTGCTGTCTAGATAGAGAGTAATGGGAACTCTCCAGACCGCTGCTGGGAGCAGAAACAATACAGGCTCTCTGAAAATCAATTTGGCACCGTCTTGTAAAGTGGAACATGCACGGACCTTCTAATTCAGCAGTTCTACCCAGAGAACATGCCCCAGAGAATCTCCTGTACATGTGCGCTGGGGACTTGAACAAGAGAGCTCACGGCAGCTGCGTTTGTAATTACAAAATCCTAGAAACAACCCAATCGATATTTTTGAGTAAGTGAAGGAATCTTTCCAGCCCTTCCAACTCCAAGACAGGTATGTCTGAGACCCCACACCATGCTTTATGACAAATGAGGGGCGCTGAACCTGCTCCCCCTCCCAGGCAATCAACCGGCTCCCTGCAGGCTTGATCACTCAGAACGGCCCTCAGCTGGCCCCTTGCTGAGGAGTTCAGTGCAGTCTGAGAATCAGGGCCTCCTGGCTGCTGTACCAACAGGACCCACATGGCTGGCATCAGGTATCAAGGACCCCAAGAAGGGACAGGGCTGCCCCAGAGGCTTCTCCATCTGCTGGCCCATTCCCACTGAGGGTTAGGGATCCCCAACATGACTCTCCCCAGCTTAGAGACTCAAAGGACCCTCAGAGAGACTCTTCTTCGGCAGCCCAGTCTGCAGATGGGCACACTGAGGCTGCAGGTAGGCTGGGAGGGAGGTCACACATCTCCTAAGTTGCAGTCCAGTGGTTTTCCCAGCACCCCATGCCACCCCTCCAGGGCCCCCGACTCCCTCAGCAGACCCAGATGCCCCCAGGTGAGAATGCACCCCCAAGCCCACTCCCACACACTCATACATCCTCCCTGTCTCTCTCCCTCCCTCCCTCCCTCTCTCATCTCTCTCTCTCCTCTCTCTCTCACACACACACAGCCCCCGCCACCTGGCTGAATTTCGGGCCCCTTTCATCTCTGCAGTGCCTCCGCTCCTTTCTCTTTGGCGCCTGGCAATGCTCCTCCCTCCCCCCACCTCCAGCTCGTGTCAGGAACCCCCTGGCATACAGCAGTTGGAGTTCTTCATCTTTGAGGGACCACTTTGTTCCTCCACCTGCACCTCCAAAGAGCCAGGCCAACCCCCGCTCTGCTTGCAACAGAGTAAAGGAGGTAGGGCCTCCTGGGCTGGGGGCAGGGGGAGGAGCTTCTGAATGACCTCTCAGCCCTCAGACCATGGTCAGGTTGCGGCCAGGTCCTGGGCAAGCTCAAGTTCATTCACCCCAAGACAAGCTCCTCTGGCTCCAGGCATCAGGTCTCAAGTCCCAGGGCCCTCTCTTCATTCTGGCCTCACCAGGCAAAATCCTGAATCACTCATCCTATCCCAGACTCTACTGGGCCTGATCCTGGAGACAGCCCTGCCTGAACTCCACCACCCAGACCCCAGCTCCAGCCAGGGGTAATACCTAAGATGGAGCACTACTCTGATGATACTGGGGGACAGATCAGCCCACAGCTCAAGCCAGGGAGGACAACCAGCAGAGTCCCCAGGCCTTCCCAGATGCACATACTCTGGCAGGGGGCTTTATCCTGAGACCTTCAGCCCCTGGGGACCTGGATCTCGGTTGAGCTCTTTGGGGGGCAGCATGGGAGGTTCAGGCTTTGGTGTCAGACAGACAGGTCCCCACCAGCTGAGAGACCCTGGGCAAGTCAGCTGCCCTCTCATTTGCCATCTGTAAAATGGGGACGATTATGTTAGGATCACATGAGGTGGTGATTAAGTGCCTGTGTGGTGCCAGGTGTGCTGAAAGAGCTCTGTTTACAAACACAAGGCAGAAAGGCCTCACCTCCCTTCTCGACACAGTCTTCCTCAGGGGGTGGAGCCAGAGGCGGAGTGGTTGGCTGGCAGGGACTCCTGGCTCTGTCACAGACTTGCTGTGTGGCCCTGGGTAAGACATTTCCTGCTTCTGAGAGTCAGTTTCCACATCTGAAATTAGTTTGGTGAGGCTCTTCCGGTTCTGTGATGTTCTGATTCTATTCACACTGGCTGACTCCCTGCCTCGTGTTTCCTTTGGCCAGAGGTTACGACAAGTTCTAAAGTACCTCATGAGCCTACATCACTTAACCTGAATTAAGAATTTATTCAACTGTCTGAACCCACAGGCCAGGCCACAGGCTACTCCTCCCCCATCTAGCTGACCTCTAAGGCTCACGCACGCATCACAGACATGGGCCAGGCAAGAGTGCAGAGGGTCTGGTCAGATCTGTCCCCATATAGGAAACCACGGAGTGTGCAGGTCATCCTGGCAGTGCTGAGTGAGTCCTGGGCCCATGTCCTGGGTGGGTTGGGCAGGGTGATAGGAGCCATGACCTCTGCAGAGAAGCTGCCGGAAACTGGAAAGAGGGGGAGGGCTGCCCAGAACTTGTTCCCCTGAGTCAAGGTGCCCTTCCTGCTCAGGAAGCAAGTGCCTGTCCCTGCTCCACAGAGTTCAATGTCTGGGACCAGGCCTGGGGGTGCCTGTCTGCTAGTCAGCACCGGCCGGGCCCCAGAGCCACCACCTCTCGGTTAGGAAGGTGGACACCCCTGGGGCTCCGTGCACACGTGTGCACCTGGGCATGTCCCTGCTGCCTCCTCTGCTCTCTGGCCTCCTCGCCCAGGCTGCCCCATCAGGGACGTGCTCCCAGGTGGGACCCTCACTGGGAGGAGGGCGGGAGGGGGCAGCTGACAGTGATGGAGCCTCCAGCAGGGCTGGCAAGCTGAAGTCACAAAGTGATGCTTCCTCCCAACCACCCTCTGGCAGGGAGATGCTGACACAGAGGAGGAAACAGAGGCTCAGAGAGGGTGAGAAGTTTGCCTCTGTCACAGAGCTGGAGGTAGCAGAGCCAGGATTCAAACCCAAGTCTACTCTTACCCACTGCTCCACATAGCAGCGTGACCTCAAGGCCACCCGGACCTCACCTGTGATATCACCTGTGACATCACCTGCCTTGCAGATGGTGAGTGTGCCAGCCCCTCCACAGCACATCCACAGGCACGGTCTCCTGTACTGCCCGCAGCATCATCTGGGGTGGGAGCTATCATCTCATAGAGTCTCAGAGAGGAGAGGAGACTCCCCCTAAGTCATCAGCTGGCTGCAAACAGCAGAGCTGGGATTTGACCCAGGTCCGGGTTACGTAGGCTGGGATGATGGGGGTTCATCCTCAGCCAGCCCGGCCACTCCCTGCTCTGTCAACCCCCCAGGTCCTCCTGTTGACACCACCACTTCCCACCAGCCCACGACCCTGGTGAGTCCTCTGTGTTGGGCTTTCTTCAGCCCTGGGAGAGGGTCTACTGAATGTCAGCTACAGCTCCTGCCACTAGGGGAAACTGTAGTCGAGGCGGGTGCAGGGCAGGGGGGGACCCTCTGCATGATAAGTGTGAGCTTTGCTTCAGATTTCAGATGACAGGGTCTTGGAGGAAGAGAAAGCACTTTGGATGGCAGAACCAGGGAAGGAAGAAAATCCCCACAGGCTAGAGCCACTGAGGGAGACTCAGGGAGGGATTCCATATGTAAATGTGAGTTTAGCATGCAGTGCGAAGCTCTGAGCTGAGATGAGAAAGGCAAATCAATGGTTCAGGTACAGAAGAAAGAGACAGGCTTTGATGGGAGCTGACAGGGAGCTCAGTGTGAACCCACGAGATGATGTGTCTCTTATGTCAGCGGTCCCTTCACTCCTCCCCCACCCCCAGTCCAGTCTGGTCCCAACCAAGGCTCTTCTGATGAGATGGAGGGTCCCCAAACCTGGCTAGCTTAATAAGAGCAACAATAATAATATTGGTAACAATGAAAATAACTTTATCAAGAGATAAAATGATCTTTGCTTCTGAACATTTACTGAATGCTTACTCTGCACTGTGTACTCACATAATCTGTATCTTCACAAGAAGCTTGCAGGGTTGGTATGATTGGTGCCATTTTACACAAGAAGAAATTGAAGCTTAGAAAAGCTAAATAATACAGAACTAAATGGCAGAGCTGAGATTGGAACTTCAATCTTTCTGATTCCAAAGCAAACACTCTTCTGTGCACATCTTCTGTCTTTTAGACCATGTTAATAGAGGTATGGAGTCTAGCAAAAGGGGGGTGAGAGTCCTGTTCAGCTGGGAGGCTCAGACTCTTCTGCCATTCTGAGGAACAAATGTAGAAGGTCATGGATAAGCTGAACTTTGTCTAAAAGAAGGGCCTCCGGTCTGAAAAAGGCAGGGGAACCAGATCACATGGATTCATTCATTCATTTAATAGTTTAATAAGGATCCTATTATGTTCTGGGCCCTCTTCTAGACCCTGGAGATAGAGGGGTGAAGAAAATTGACAATATCCTTGCTTTCATGGAATTTGTATTCCAGTAGGGAAGACAGATATTAAATAAGTATGTATCAAGCAGTGATACATTGTATGAAGAAAAATAGTGAATGAAAAGGGACTAGGGATGAGAAGGCTGTATTAGAGAGGGTGATCAGGGAAGTCTTCTTGGAGGAGGTGGCAGTTGAGCAAAGACTTGAATAAATTGAAGGAGTGAAGCTTGCTGGTAACAGTCAAAAGAATGCTCTCCTGAAGCAGGAATGAGCATTATGTGCTCAAGGAAGAGTAGAGAGGCCAGTGTGGCTGGAACAGAGCAGCAGTGGGTAGGAGATGAGGTGTGAGGAGTCAGCAGGAGGAAGATCATTTAGGGTCTATAGACCACAGGAGACTTTGGATTTTATTTTTAATGTAGAGGGAATTAATTGCAGAGTTTTAAATATGAAAGTGACACGATCTGATTATCCTAAAAGATCACTTGGCTTCTGGGTGGAGAAGAGGAATAGGGAGTAAGAGTGGAAGCAGGAAGACCACGGAGGAGGGGCTTGTACAAGCTCAGGTGGACCAGGGAGCCAGAGAAGTGTGTAAAGGGTGCCCTTGCTGAGGAGCTATTGAAGGAATCAGGTGCTTATTCTTAAAAAGAAGAGGTGAAAGTAAAGACGAAAGCTGTCCTCAAACATCGGAAGGGCTATCACATGAATCAGAGGTCAGCCCCTTTCTGCATAGCTCAGAAGGGCAGAACCAGGACTAATGGGTAAGGTCACGGGAAAGCCGATTTCCCTCTGATAAGGGATGCTGACTCAAGATGGAGCATCCTTCCTGGTGGGGACAGTGATCTCTTTACCACTGGAGGTACATAGCAGAGGCCAGCTCTCAGGGCTGCAAGGTACAGGGAACAGAGATTAGCCTTTGTGATCAGATAGACCTGGATCCAAATCCTCTCTCCTCTGCTTATTATCTGCGTTGTCTTGGGCACTTCACCTTTCTGAGCTTGATTTCTTCATCTCTAAATTCCTACCTAATTGGATTATCATGAAAATTTGGTGCAATCAAGTACATAAAGCACCCAGTATCTTGCCTGGCACAAAAAAGGTACTCAATAAATGTCAGTGATAATGATGATGGTGATGATGATGACGACGATAGTGATGATGATGAGATAGCGATGATGAGATAGTGGTAATGATGGTGACAGTGATGATGGGTCTGGTGATGCCTATTGTTTTGGTGATAAAGATGATGAAGATGTTATCAATGACGATGGTAATATTGTGCAAGTTGGTGATGGTTGTTGCAAAAGGAATTTAAGCATCAAGGAAGGGTATGGACTAGAGACCACTAAGCTATCTTCCAATTCTAAAATGTGATGAGAAAAAGCCCTATAAGGTGGCTATGACTGTCAGGCAGGGCAACGTCTGTCTGTTGACATCATCACACTCTCTACTGACTTCCTTCCCGGGAATTTATTAGCCCAGAAGGAGCAGTAGAAAGAGCAACAGGCTCAGATTCTGAGCCAGGAAGCCCTGACCCAATCTGTGCTTAACCTTGTGCCCCCCACATTCTGGGCAGCTCTGGGAACCAGAGACGAGGCTGAAGGTAAGTGGGGGTGGGGTGTATATGGGGAGGGGCAAAGACTCTCTCCTCTGCTGACATTTCCTACTCATCCACATTATAATCATCCAGCCCAGGTTATGGTCAGAGATCTTTGGAGTCATGAAAAACCTTAGATCCTCTGGTCTGACCACGCTTTCCCATTAACAGATGAGAAACAGCCCAGAAAGGGAGGATGACTTTCTTAAGGTTCCAGGAAAAGTCCAGGTCTCCTGACTTCCAGTTTCACTCTCAACTTCACCATAATTTATCTATTTGCCCAATGTTCTCATAAGTAATCAACACCAACCCTCTTGGCCCCATTGTCCTAACAACAAAACCCCTTCTTGCTACGTGAGGCTGATGACCATTTGCAGGTACATAGTCCAGTAACCAAGACCAGCTTGATCCCACTAAGTATTATTTCATAAGTATTATTTCTATTTACAGATTTCACTGCTCAGTTCATCTTAGCCCAGGCTTATTGTGCCTTGTTCCAAGAGAAGCTGCTGTTTCCTTAACAATTTCATTGAGATCTCTATGGATTAGCTAGAGTTTTGCCATATCTCTGCCATCCTTGACTGTCCCCAGTGTATTTTTTGGGAATTCAGCTACCAGTAACGAGGATCTGAACAACAGTTGCTTAAACAAATTGAAAATTATTACTTTGCTCTTGTTTAAGAGAGTTTGGGGCATAGGAACTCCCAGTATGCTTTGTTAGCTCCGCATAATTTGTCAGTGTCCCTGTCTCCTTCTTTGTCTTCTTTGTCTTTCCTTTACCAGTGCATGACCTCATATCTAAATATTGCCTATTGGCTATATGATGGCTGCTGAAGCTCCAGAAATTATTGCAGCATTCCAGATAGGAAGACAAAGGAAGGGAGAGGACAAAGGAGCCAAAAGTGTTTCTCCAACTGCTAAGCTCCCATCAAACAGCTTTTCTAGAAATCACACTTAACACTTCTATTCATATTCCACTGGCCACCCCAATGAAAGGGGAGGGGTGGGACCTAGTAAATACAGCTTTTAAGCAGGAGACCTATCCATTCCCAGCAGCACTGGTATTCTGTTACTAAAGAAGAGGAAACAGGATTCTGAGTGACAACCTAAAAACCTGGGTCCCGCCCCGCAGCTAGAAGATTTAAATAAGGACCTAGAGATGCAGAGATTAGAACCCTAGCCCCAGAGCTGAATCCAGGAAGTCTCCTTGTGGGAAAGGGAGCTATAAAGATCCTTGTATGACTACCTCCATTCTAAAACAAATTAAAAGTTATATTTTAGCAATAGAGGCTCATGGCCGAAATTCTTCAAACATATAAAAATTAAGAAAATCAAAATCTTTTATAATCCCCCGTGCAGAGATAACATCTGTTGGTATTTTTGCATACGTCCTTCTGGGTATTATTTTTCCTTTGCTTATATTAGCAAAATTAGAAATTTACGTTATGTCCAGTTTTATATGCAGCTTTTATTTCCTGCATTTATTTTTATAAGCATTTTCCCAGCATGAGCTATTTTTTGAAGGTCTCATTTTTAACGGCCAGTCCAGTCCAGTCCAGTACATGGGCTATTCTGTAACTGACGTAGTTAATTCCCCATTGGGAGGCAGTTAGATGGTTTCCAGCTAAATTTGGCTGTTATAAATGATGCTGGGATGACTAGTCCTGCAGATAGATCTTTGTCTCCATCTCTGATTATTTCGTTATGACAGATTTATGGTCTCACCAGGTCAGAGGGTATGGATTTTTTTAAGGCTTTGGATACATATTATGAAGTTGCCTTCATGGAAAGCTGGCCTGGATTCCACTCCCTACAAGGGGTCTAACATATCCTCAGATGGGTTTCTGAAGACTCCTGCCCCCCTTCTTCAACATTGTATCTCTGATTCTCCTGCCTCAGCTTCCTCTCTCTGTCTCCCTCGGAAAATAACGGGAAAAGTTTATATTCAAAAATATCTAATGATGTGTTTGTTTATCTTTAAGTACTTTAAAAAGTCAACATAATTATTCTAGTCCCATTAAGTTTAATTTGCAGCAAATTATGCATTCAGCATGAAGTTGGGGTTGCTTTGCTGGTTGGAGCTGAGATAGAGTTTGGCGGTTAACAGTTAACCGAGAGGAGCCAGTGATAACAGCGCAGCTGGGTGAGCAGCAACAGGTCTGTCCTTAGGACGGTGTTATTCCCAGGTGGGAGCCTCAGTGCCCTGGAGCTCTGAAATTGCACCGATGCTCCAGCCAGGAGTCCCAGGGGACTAGGAGAGGGAGGGAGGGAGGGAGGGAGGGAGAGAGGGAGGAGGGCAGTGGCTGTCTGGCTTACTGGATACACCAGGATTCAATTCCTGGGGTGTCTGTGGAGTTAAAAGTCTCCCTGTTGGCTGCTTTGCAGGTGCGCTTGGGACATGAGTCACACCAGATCCAATCCCTGAAGCAGGAGTAAGGATTTGGGTTCTTTTCCCAAAAGCCAAGAGGAGCAGTTGAAGGGATTTAGGCAGGAGTTGCCTGTTGGGAGGCCCTCCAACTGCCTTAGGGGATGGATGAGAGGGACACGACTGATAGCCGAGAAATGGGGGGAGGCTAAGTTAGTCCCCCAGGTGAGGGATGATGGCTGTGGCAGAAGGTCTGGATATCCTGCCCCGTGTCCCCTGGGCCAGCTCTGGGCTCACCTGCACCTGTAGTGGGCGGTTTCCAGTGCAATGACCGCTCCCCCGTCAGGCCCTGCTTCCCTCTACTTCTCCACCTGGGGGTTCTCCAGTGTTCTGGGGGTTTGACCAACCATGGCAAGGGCAGCCTGGAAGTGCCAGAGGATTAATACCCCAGGGGAAACTATCAACCAGGGAGAGATGGAAGTGAGCAGGCAAATACCCAGCTTCCCTCTGAGGGACAAGTCTGAGGCACTTACTTCCTCAGAGGGTGCCCAGCAGGGCTGAGCCCACAGTATGACCTGCTCTCTGATTCAGCCTTTAGGGCTTTCCTCCCTCCCTCCCCTGTCCCCTCCTCACTGTGCCTCCTGGGATCACCTCCCACATAAACCAGCTGCTGTTTTGGAGGAACCCAAACTCAGCACTGATTACTCAAGAGCAGCAGCAGTGGGATGGATAGAGTGGAAGATTTGAGAGAGATTCGGGGAGAGCAGGGCTGTGATGAGCAAAGGAGGACGGATAGGTCAGCAAGTAAATGGTGCCCCTTTCCCTAATTTGTATGTGTACAGAAATTTTGTATACATCCATCTAACCAACATCCTATGAAGATATCTCATTTCCACTACCTCAATAATATCGCTTGTGCTCAATTACAGTCAATCTCTACCCCAGCCCCTTTCTGCCAAGGAGATTAATTTTGCATGCTCTACAATTTCATATGAATGGAATCCCATGGAAGGTATCTAGGGTCTTTTGCTCAACGTAATGTTTTTGAGATTAATCTACGTTTGTGTTGACCAACAGGTTATTCTCGATTATTGCTCATTGTTAGTCCATTATGTGGATATACCACAATTTGTTTATCCATTAACCTGTTGATGAACGACTGAGTTCACTCCAGTCTGGGGCTATTGTGAATAAAGTTGCTGTTCAAATACTTATATAGTCTATTTATAGACCAAAGTTTTCATTACTTAAAAGGGTCCTTAAAAGTGGAATTTCTAGGACATAGAGCGGGTATATATTTTACATTATAACAAACTGACAAGCTGTTTTCATTCTAGTGACAGTATTATTTTGCATTCCCTCCAGAAATGTGTACCATTTCCATTTACTCCATATTCCTCACCCACACTTGATATTGTCAGTCTTTTTAATTTTACCCATAATGCAGAACCCTGATAACTAGTAATTTCAAGCATTTTCCTTGTGTGTTTTGGCCATTGGTTTCTCTTCTAATGTGAAGTGTGTGTTTAAGTTTTTGACGATTTTTATGGAGTTTTTCTTTTCATGATTGATTTGTGAAACTTCTTTACATATTCTGGGTAGAAGTCCTTTGTCAGATATAGGTATTGTGATTATTTTTCCCAATCTGTGACTTGCTTTTTTATTTTATTCTTAATGATATATTTTGAAGACCAGAGGTTCTTATGCTGATGAACTACAATTTACCATTTTTATGGCTATTATGGATAATGCTTTTTTGTCTGTGTCTTAAGAAATCTTGGTCTACACCCAAGATCACAAAGATATTTGCCTACGATTTTCTCTTATCTTGTTTTTTTTTTACTCTAAGTTTACATCTATATTTCATCTCAAATTCATTTCTATATAAGGTGTAAGTTAAGGGTCTAGGTTAATCGTTTTTTATGTATAGAAACAGTTATTACAGCACCATTTGTTGAAAAGTTGGTCCTTCTCCTACTGAAATATCTCTCAGTCTTAGACAACATATATGTGTGTGGGTTTACTTTGGGTCTTTCTATTCTACTTCATTGATCCGTTTCTATTCTTGCTTTTTCTTGATTTATTAACTTCATGGTTTTTAAATCAGATATTATATGTCCGTCAAATTCTTTTTAAAGGTTATTTTGGCTAGTCTAGTTTTATTGCACCTGTGCATGATTTTAGAAACATCTTGTTGATTTCTACCAAAAAAAAAAACCACAACAAACAAATTTGCGTGCGTGTGTGTGTGTGTGTGTGTGTGTGTGTGTTAAATCAAAGTTTCAATTTGAGGGTAATTAACATCTTAACAGTATTATTTTCTAATTCATTAACAGTATATGTCTTTCTGTTTATTTGTCTTTAATTTTCTTGTGAAATAATTTATAGACTTCAGTATAAAGGTCTTGCACATTAAAAAATCCTTAAATATTGTGTGTTTGATGCTATTGAATCAAACAGTACTGTATTTTAACTTTTCTTTTTTTTTTTTGCGGTACGCGGGCCTCTCACTGCTGTGGCCTCTCCCATTGCGGAGCACAGGCTCCGGACGCACAGACTCAGCGGCCATGGCTCACGGGCCCAGCCGCTCTGCGGCATGTGGGATCCTCCCGGACCGGGGCACGAACCCATGTCCCCTGCATCGACAGACAGACGCTCAACTACTGCGCCACCAGGGAAGCCCCTTAACTTTTTAAACAATTGTTTGGTTTTAGTAAGGAGCAGGATTCAGCAAACTCTTTCTGTAAAAGGCCAGAGCGTAAGTATTTTAGGCTTTGCAGATCATACACTTTCTGTCACAGCTACTTAACTCTGCCATTGTAGCATGTTAGTAGCCGTAGACAATACATAAGCAAATGAGCTTTGGCTGTGTTCCAAACAAAATTTTACTTATAGACACTGAAATTTTATTTTTGTATAATTTTACATGTCACAAATATTTTTATTGTTTTGGATGGTTTTCAACTATTTAAAAAACTTTAAAGCATTCTTGGCTCACAGGCTCAAGAATTAAAAACACAAAAAACAGGTGGCAGGCCAGATTTGGCTCACAGGCCATAGTTTGCCAACCTCTGACATGGAGAAAACAATTGAGTCTGGTACTTTCATACCTGCAGCTTGTTAAATTCACTTATAGTTCTATGGTTTTCCTTATAGTTGCATCCTGTTATTTGTTAAAATCACTAGCAGTTTTTGTAGATCCTTAGGATTTTCTATAAAACATGTGGGTCACCTATAAGTAATAAGAGTTTTAACTTATCCTTTCCAAACTTCAAGCCTTTTATTTCTTTTTCTTGCCTTATTGAACTAACTAGAACCTCTAATACAATGTTGCATAGAAGTGATGATAATATACATCATGACTTGTTCCTGATGGGGGAATGTGTTCAGCCTTTCACCACTATCCCTCACTATATGTCAGCTGTAGATCTTATATAGAGGCCCTTTATAAGACTGGAAATTTCCTGCTATTTCTAGTTTGCTGACAGTTTTGGTTATGAATGAGAGTTGATTTTTTCAGATAGTTTCTTGGCATTTACTGAGATGATCATATGCTTTTCTCCTTTGTCATACTAATGTGGTGAATTACTCTAATCTTCTGATGTTGAACCAGTCTTACATTCTTGTAATAAATTCTACTTGGCCATAATGTACTATCCTTTTTATGTACTTCTAGATTTTATGTGTTGATATTTTTAGTCATTTTGCATTCATGTGCTTGAGTTAATTTTCTTTCTTTTAATGCCCTCATTGGAGTTTGATGATGGGGTTACACTGGCCTCAAAATGAATTGTGAAATGTCCCCTCCTCTTCTATTATCTGAAAGAATTGGTGGAAAATTAATATTATTCATGTCTTAAAAGTTGGATAGAATTGACAGTTGGGCCAGAAGTTTTTGTGGAAAAGACTTTAAATTATGAATTCAATTTAAATATTAGATATAGGGCTATTCAGAGCTTCTATTTCTTCTTCTGTTAGTTTTGGTAAGTTTTACATCTCAAGAAATTTTTTGAGTTTGTCTAAGTTCTTGAATTTGTTGGCATAAAGCTGTTCATACTATTCCCTATTACCATTTTAATGTTCATATAATCTGTAGTGATCTCTCCTCTACCATTCCTGATACTAGTAATTTATATTTCCCTTCATTTTTCTCATATTGTCTTAGTTCAGGTTGCTATAACAAAATATAGAGTGGGTGACTTAGACAACAGAGGTTGGGGAGTCCTAGATCACGGTGCCAGCCAATTCACTTCCTGGTGAGGGCTCTCTTCATTGCTTGCAGATGGCTACCTTCTTACTGTGTCCTCCCATGGTGGAGAGAGAGAATGAGCTCTCTGGTACCTCTTCTCATAAGACACTAATCCTATTGAATCAAGGCCCCACCCTTTTGACCTCATTTAACCCTAATTACCTCCCTATAGGCCCTATCTCCAATGCAGTCACATTGGGGGTTAGGGATTCAACAGGGCTTATATTTGGGGGAGAACGCAGTTCAGTCCACAGCACATTTCTTCTTGATAAATTGAAATCTTTGGATATGATCCTCTTTGTCTCTTACATGCTCTTTGTCTTGAAGTCTACTTTCTCTGACGTTATTATTTATTCATATACGCTTTCTCATGCTTAGCATATCCTTTTCCATCTTCTTTGCTATCAGCCTGTCTGTGCCTTTATATTTAACGTGTATGTTTTGTATTCATCATAAAGTTGGGTCTTGCTTTTTTAAGTAATCTGAGAATCTCTGACGTTTATCTTAAGTATTGTGTCTATGCTGGCTGTATCACCTGTTTTTGTTTGTTTGTTTTCTATTGGACTTATTTGTTCTTGGATTCTCTGTTTCTCCTTTCCTGCCTCCTTTTGAGTTAACTGAGTATGTTTTAGAATTCTAATCTATTTCCTTTAATGGTGTTTTAATTATGCTTCTTCATGTAATTCTTAGTATTTGCTTTAATGATTACAATATATTGTTTTCCCCTTGGGCTCTCTTGCGCATGTCAATTCACTGATCGGTATGCATCCTTAATTTCTCTCAGTCTAACTTAACACTATACTACTTTGTTTATATAAGAACCTTATAACAATGCAATTCCATTTATACTCACTCTCATTCACTAGCTATTATTGTCATATATTTTATTTCTCCCTGCGTTATAAACTCCACAATACATTGTTATTATTGATTCTCTAGACCATTTACTAACTGAAAGAATTGAAGAGAAAAACGTATTTATATTTACCATTTCCAGTGCTTTTCCCTATTTGGGGTAGATCTGAAATTTCATCTGATATTATTTCCCTTTAGACTGAAGAACTTCATTTAGGATATTTTGTAGTGTGGGTCTGCTAACAATAAATATTATCATCTTTCATTTATCTGAAAATGTTTTGAATTCACCTTCTGTTTTTTGAATTTTTGCTGGATAAAAAAAAAAATCCTAGGTTAAAAGTTTTTGGGGTTTTTTTCCTTCCAGAACTTTAAAAATGTTACGTTGTCTTGAGGCCTCCATTTATCTGAAATAAAATCAGCTTTTGTTATTATTCTTGTTCCCCGGTATTAATATGTTTCCTGCCCTTAACTATCCTTACAATCTTTTCTTAATCTGGGGATTGCAGCAGTTTGGCTGTGATGGGTCTAGCTATGACTTTCTTTATAATTACCCTGCTTGGGATTTACGGAGATTCCCAATCTCAAGAGTTACTTTTATCAACTTTTGAAATTATTTTTCTAATATTTTCTCAAGTGTTTGCTTTTTTCTTCCATTCTTTCATTCATCTCACAGTTTGCTGAGGGTCTGTTTATTTTCAATATTTTTTACACATACACAGCTTTCCCTGTTAACATCTTACATTAGTCTTGTAAACTTGTTTTAACTAATGGACTAATATTGATGCATAATTATTAACTGAAGTCCATAGTTTATTCAGATTTTATTAGTTTTTACCTTATGTTCTTTTCTGTTTCATGATCCCATCCAGGATGCCACACTACATTTATCTGTCATGTCTCCTTAGACTCCTCTTGGCTGTGACAGTTTCTCAGACTTTCCTTGTTTTTGATGACCTTGAAAATTTTGAGGAGTACTGATCAAGTATATTGTTGGGTGGCTTTGTATTAGAATTTGTCTGATGTTTTTCTAACGATTAGCCAGGGTGGGGTGGGGGTAATGGATTTGCAGGAGAAAGAGCACAGGGGTAAGGGACCACTCATATCATATCAAGGGTACAAGTATCAACGTGATTTATGACTGTTGAAGTTAGCCGTTATCTCCTGGCTGATGTAGTGTTTGCCAGGTTTCTCTACTATAAAGTTATTCCCCCCACCCTTTCCACACTATACTCTTTGGAAGGAAGTCACTGTGTGCAGCCCACACTTGAGTGGGGAGTTATGCTCCACTTCTTGAGGTCGAAGAGATCTACATAAAGTATGGGAATTATTCTGTCCAAGAGATTTGCATCTTTTCCACAATTTATTAATTAATTCAATCCTTTTTATTATATAAGTTTCAAGTGCACAGCATTGTAATTTGACATCTGTATACACTACAAAGTGATCTCCACCACAAGTCTAGTTATCATCCATCACCATACAGTTGACCCCCTTCACTCATTTTGCCCACCCCCAACCCCCTTTCCCTCTGATAACCACTAATCTGATCTCTGAGTTTGCTTTTATTTTATTTTGTTTGTGCATTTGTTTTGTCTTTTAGACTCCACATATGAGTGAAATCATATGGTATTTGTTTTTCTCCATCTGACTTATTTCACTTAGCATAACACCTTCAAGGTCCATCCATGTTTTCACAGATGGCAGGATTCCATTCTTTTGTATTGCTGAGTAGTACTCCATTGTGTATATACCACATCATTTTTATACATTCATCCATTTTATACATTCATCCATTTTATACATTCATCCATTAACTTGGGTTGTTTCCATATTTTGGCTATTGTAAATAATACTGCAATGAACATATGGGTGCATATATCATTTTGAATTAGTGTTTTCATATTCTTCAGATAAATACCCCAAAGGGGAATTTCTGGGTCATATGGTAGTTTTATTATTAATTTTTTGAGGAATCTCAAAAAATTCCATAGTGGCTGCACCAGTTTACAGTGCCACCAACAGTGAATGAGGGTTGCCTTTTCTCCACATCCTCTCTAACATTTGGTATTTCTTATCTTTTTGATGATGGCCATTCTAGCAGGTGTGGAGTGGTATCTCATTGTGGTTTTGATTTGCATTTGCCTGACTTTGAACAGCTCTTCGTGTACCTGTTGGCCATCTGTCTATTTTCTTTGGAAAAATGTCTATTCAGATCCTCTTCCCACTTTTTTGTTTTGAAGTTTCTATTTTTTTTAATTGGAGTATAATTGCTTTAAAATGTTGCATTAGTTTCTGCTGTACAATGAAGTAAGTCAGCTATATGTATACATATATCCCCTCCCTCTTTTTTTTTAATCAGGTTGTTTGTTTGTTTTTGCATTGTATGAATTCTTTATATATTTTGGATAATAACCCTTTGTCAGACATATTATTTGCAAATATCTTCTCCCACTCAGCTTTCTTTCATGGACAGTGGAGTACCCTCAGGGGGGAAAAAAATCTAACCATGGATCTCACCCAGCACGCTTCGCTGCTAGTAAGGATCATAGCCTCTCCAGTCTCTGCCAAATTTTGGTTGCTCTTTATTCCCTTCAAATAGTAGTCCTTTCATTTTTATAAACATTTTATCTAGAGTTTATCATTGGCCCAATACAAGCTACTCTTCCAGGGTCAACATTCATAAGCTTAATATATAACTTTGACAGCCACCTTAAACCCACCTGAATCAAGACAACATAAAAGCAAATCAGTGTGATTGTATAACCAAGAGGTTGTCTGACCATCTTCTTGCTTTGTCTCTCTGAGCCTTTCTTTACTCAGCTGTAGAAGGGCTAATAATTCCCACCTTCTAGGGTTGTGGTGAAGGCTAAGGAATGCGCGACACGATAGGTGCTCACCAAATGGGAGTCCCTTCTCTTCTCCCTCAGTAGAGATACCCATGCGCTACTGCCCACAGACCAACCCCTGAACCAGGAATGCAATGCTGCTCCCACCTTTCTCCTGCCAGCCTCTGCCGGCAATGTCTGGCTTTTACTGGCTTCTGGTCTTTACACCCAGCCTATCCTATCCCCAGGTAACCTCTTTAGGAATAAAGCCTGCTTGTAGGTCTGCAACCTCCTTAGCTGTATATGTCTAGCTCTTTATAAAGGAAGATATATATTTGGGGCATTCATACATTCTCTGAACCAATACTATAGAGTACCTACTATGTTCTGAACTCTGTCCTATGTGCTGGGGAGTCAGCAGTGAGCAAAAAGAGAATATCTCTTCTCTTATTATATTCAGTGGAGGGGGCAGGCACTAGACCAGTAGGTCAAATACATAGTATGTACAATGGTGTAAATGGAGTACAGGAATGAGGATACTGCAGGGTTTTCTTAAGGATGTCTCTTTTTATCTTTATTTTATTTCTATAAATATATTATCTTTAAAAACCATTAAATATAGTACAAAAAGAGTATAGAAATGGACTTCCTGACAAAATGTTTAATAAAATATGTAACAATAGGATAAAGTTGCCATGAGAGAAAAGATTGCCAGTCATCATGTTGCTGACTATAGCAGTCCATGCTGTCAGCTGGAAAGCTCAGGAGGACCTGAAGAAAACCTTAAAAATATTTTGTGTAAGGAGGAGTCTGCACTTTTTAAATAGTAAGGTCAGGAAAGGTGACATTGTGAACAAATGCTGAAAAGAGCGAACCGCACAGATATTTGGGGACGAGGGAACAGCACGCGCAAAGGCCCTGAGGTGAGAGCGTTTCTGGCTGTTGGAGGAGCAGTGAGAGCACAGTGTGGCCAGAGCGGAGGCATTAAGCTGAGAGCAGGAGAAAAGGGTTATGAGCATTCAGACTGCTTAGAACTTTGCAGATCATTTAAAAACCCACCCTCACCCCGTCTCCCAACATTTAGGGAGTGGAAGAAGAGGAGAAATCAGCAGAAGAGACAGACGTTGAGGCCAGCAAGGCGGGAGGAAAACTGAAAGGGAGTGGTGTCCTGGAAGGAAAGGAGGCAGGAGTGATTATGTCACCGAGTCCGAGGTCATACTGCTCACCACACGAAAGGACAACAAATCAAGAGACGAGGTGCTGGGGCAACGAAGAGCAACTTGACTTGGAAAGCCAGCAGATCGAGAAGAGAGTGGACTAGTGTTCCAAGGAACCATCTTACCCAAGTTAGAATTCAGGCTTCTTTTATACTAAAAGGGAAGGGGGTGTGGTTGGTTGTTGCAAACTTCTTGGTGCTGGAATCCTTTGTTCCTTCAGCTGTCCACGTAGGTCCAGTCACAATGTTCCTATAAACCTCCAACAAGACGAATGTTATTCTCTGTTCTGCAACTTTTTCTTTTCTTTTTTTACCATTTTTTAATTGAAGTCTAGTTAATTTACAATGCTGTGTTAGTCTCAGGTGTACAGCAAAGTGATTCAGCTATACTTACATGTTCTGCCACTTTTTATCTCTGTATGAGTGGAAAAGGTCAGAGCCTTGAGAATGGGCTGTCCTGTATATGTCAGGCTATAGGCAACATTCTTGGAGCAAAAGCAACAGAATACAAAGGTTAAAGTAAAAGAAACAGATCCAGTATGGGGTCAGATTTGTTCTTCCCTATTACAATTATATGCTCAAGATGAGGACTGAGACTTGTCCACTGGATCCAACAAGGAGGTCACTTGGAGCCATGACAAGAGCTGCTTAAGTGAATGGGTATGGACACAACTCAGTCAGGTTCGAGAGAGGAGGAGAGCAAAGGGTCAAGGGGAAGTTTATTTCTCTTTTAAGTGGGAGAAATGTTTGCACTCTGTATGCTAATGGGAATGATTGGATGAAGAAGGGAGCATTTGATGATGAGGAAGAAAGAGAGAAATGGTGCAGCTGTGTTCCCGAGGAGGTCTTCTGCCCTATTCTGTCACAGGCACCAATTTTCTTTTTTTTTTTTTAAAAAAATTTTTATTGGAGTATAGTTGCTTTACAATGTTGTGTTAGTTTCTACTGTACAGCAAAGTGAATCAGCTATACGTATACATATACCCCCTCTTTTGTGGATTTCCTTCCCATTTAGGTCACCACAAAGCATTGAGTAGAGTTCCCTGTGCTATACAGTAGGTTCTCATTAGTTATCTATTTTATACGTAGTATCAATAGTGTACATATGTCAATTCCAATAGAGGTTCCTTAAAAAACTAAAAATAGAACTACCATGTGACCCAGCAAAGCCACTACTGGGCATATACCCAGAGAAAACCATAATTCAAACAGACACATGCACCCCAAAGTTCATTGCAGCACTATTTACAATAACCACGACATGGAAACAACCTAAACGTCAATCAACAGAGGAACAGATAAAGAAGATGTGGCACCAGTTTTCTATTGGGAGCCACCGTCCCCTACCGTCGGTCAAAATGGTCCGAATGAGGCTGCCTCATTGCCTGGCTACCAGCATGGGCAACCTGACCAAGCCTCGCCAATAGCAGGGCTGCAGCCACGGGCCAGTGATTAGTTTAGAAGGGGTCATGTGACCTACAATGGGCCAATCAGAGTGAACGAGCGTCAGCTCTGGGAGTTTTGCCGGACACCAGGGAAGGAGAGGCTTTCTGTCCACTGGGGTGGCTGCACAGATAGGGAGTAGACCCAGCTGTGTCTGCGCCCAGAGCCTGTGTCAGTGCAACCTCACCCAGCTGCCTGCCCGACAGGGAGCCTGTCGCAGAGCGGAATAATAATACCCGTGCAATAGACTGCCTTTCTGGAGCCTGACTGCCCCCAACTCACACTGGCCCTTCTCTGCTGCACGACTCTGCTTTAGCTCCTTCATAGTTATCATCACTATCTGAAACACATAATTTCATCTAGTTACTTATTTTTTGGTCTTCCCCCAAGGTCTATCTTTTCCACTGTTATATCTCCAGGATCTAGAATTGTTCCTGGCACAGAGTAGGGCTCCAAATAAATATTAGCTGATTGAATGAGCAAATATATAAGAATGAACTACAGCTGTATATTCATACTCAGCCACCCCTCACTTACCCAGGAATCAAGCATCTGGCAAGCTTCAGCTATCTGGAATGCAACAGGAAAACTCAGAAAGCCCTAGAATTGCCAAAATGCAGGTTACACGAGCCATGTCTGAAAGCACAAGTTTTTTGTACTTTTAAACAGAGATGCCCCCTTCATGTCCTCACTTAGAGACCAGGGACTAATGCAGACATGGTTCTAACATGCCTGGTGATCTTGTTCCCCACCCATGACAGGTTAGACATAGGACTTTGGGGGCATTAGAGGGTCAGAAACACTGACACCAGCAAGAAGAAACATGGGGCACCCAGGAGACTGGAAAACACTGGAAAGTCGATGACAGAACTTCAGGTGAGAGCAGGCTGGGCCCTGAGTGTAGGGTGAGGGGTCTTGGGGGACACCCTAGGGTTAGGACATGTAGGGGAGGTGGTGATGACTCAGGGTACACAGCAAAGCTGAAATTATCCTCCACAGTCCCCATTCTAGAGCTAGGGAGATGTGCAGTACATTTTATTCAACTATTTTAAAAATAGATTGATTCCATGCAGAAAAGTAAGCAGTAGAAATAGAAATCACCCATCATCTTACTAAGAGACATGCCTCCTTGGGGGTCACATGGCCCATGCAGTGGTTGGCTCTGCTCTCTCATTCCCAGATCATGCACTGTGCTCCACACCATGACTTTTGTTGGCTGCATAATATTCCATCACATGGACACACACTATATCATGTAACTGTTCCTCTATTGGACGGTCTGTTTCCAGACATTGGCTGCTATCAGTAATATAGTGAGCATCATTATATGTAAGCCTGAGTGCTCAGCCCTGATTATGTTTCCTGATGGTAGAATTGCTGCCTCAAAGATATGGGTGTTTTGGATTTTTTTTATACATACTGTGAAATTTATCCATTCAGAAGATGGGTATAGGGCCTTTTAGATGCTAAATTAATCACAGCTCAGTGGACAACAAAATAAGCTCATTACAGAAAAGCTTCTGTAACTTCTCATCCCCGGATAGTAACTGACGGGTGTCCCCTGGTGGACAGTTGTGTGTGTGTGAGCACGTGTGTACACATATGTGTCCAGCACCTTCCTTGTGTGCATGGCACATTTCCCATCCTCCACGTCACTAGTACTAACCAACTACCTTGTGAGCTATACAGGGTGTGTACTGTCGCTCCCATTTTACAGATGAAGACAAGAGGCTCAGGGCATGTGTAGTACAGTGAAAGGAACACGAGCAGACACACGTGGGTTTGAATCCCAGCTCTGCTGCTGGGTGAGCTTGACCTGTCTCTTGAGCCTCAGTCCTTTTGTACATAAAATGAGGGTAGAAATACCTGCCTTACAGGAGAGGATGAAATGAAAGGGCAGATGGAAAGTGTCTGGTACAAGCTGGGCAATAAATGCTCAAGCAATGATATTTGTGGTCACTGTTAGCAAAGTCACTTGTCAAGGTCACAGAGGCAAAATTGAACCCACATCTTCTAACCACAAGTCGAGTGCTCGTTCCGGATACCACCTGCCTTTGAACCACATGCCCAAACTGACAAGGGAAGATTTTGATTAGTCTCCATGTGGGGTTGTTGTTGCTGAGTCTCCAGAAGACTGCCTTGCTGTGAATCCAAAGGAGACACTGGTCCTGACTGAACTAATTTTAAGAATAATATAACCTATAGAAGTGAATGGCTGTCAGCTTGTGGTCCACTGGGACTGGGAGATCTTTCTCATGTTGACTAAACCCCAGCCTGTGTCAATGTCCTCTCAGCCTGGTATCCGAGTATCCACCCTCTCCCCCGAGAGCCCTGGCCAAGTTTGCTGATAACAGAGCTGAAAGAATCCCTCCCTCACCCGGGCATGTCTTTGGGAAAGTTATTCCAGCTGCCAGGCCAGACCATGCTGGGTAATGGATGGCCTCTCTTTAATGCTGTCTGGGAGATGGGCCCTTCTTTAATCGTCTACAGTATCATTAAGAGATAAAATATTTGCTCTGTGGGGCTCCTGATGGTCTTTAGAAATTGCAACTTAAGCACCAACCAGGAAGGGCTGCTCAAAGCTTAACCCTCCCCTTCCCAGCACAGACCCAGGCCTTGGCCACTTGGGTCTACAGATCACTGGCCTTGACTCCCAGGGAACCCTTGGGTTCCATTTCCAGCTCTTCTCAGCCCAGGGAGCAGGTGGATGAGAGGGCAGAGGGAGGACGAAGGGAGAAGAGGAAGCCTTGGCCCCTGAGTGACTCAGTTCAGGGGTTTGTAGACAGAGGACCCTCCCCCGGGGCCAGTTACAGAGCAGAGCACTGGAAGGCCCTCACTGGGAACTGGGTGACTTTGGGCCACTCCCTTAACCTCTCTGTGTCAGGCTCCTACAGGGCAGAGGGGCTGGAGGGGCCTGCCAGCTCTGAGGTTCTAGGGTCTGTTTCATGGCAAGTAGAGCCTGGTTCCCTAAGAAGGGTGACATGTGCACGCCCCCACCCAGGTCCCTGCTCCCTGCTGGGACCACATGTCACATGTGACCAGGTGGGGAGGCCACCCCTGGGGACAGCAGGTGGCCTGGATGAGCTAACAGAGAGGAGAGAGCCCCTGTTACCCAGAATCACTCAGGAGCCCAGCACTGTGCCAGGACCACACCCCGCCCTACACACACACACACACACACACACACACACACACACACACAATACACGGCACCAGCCTCACAGCAACCCTGTGAGGACAGGGTGTCATTACCCCCACTTCACAGCTGACAGCGCTGAGGCCCCGAGTGGTAAAGGGACCTTGTCCAAGGTCACACCAAAAGCGAGTTGTATCCAGGTCTGTCTGATTCCAAACCCAAACTCTTACCCATCACACCACTGGCAGGAGCACACAGGAGAGAGAGGGCTCACCCTGACCCTCCCCTTCCCACCTCCCTGCTTTTGCACGTGCAGTCCTCCCTCCTAGCACGCCTTCCCTCCTCTATCCAAGTCCTACCCAGCCCAAGGCCTGCCTCTTCCAGGAAGTTCTCCTTGAAGACTGACAGCCAAACCCCCGATGCTTCCACCCAGCTGGCTCCCTGGTTGTTCAGTTTCCCAGCATCATTTTAGATTTTGGTGCCGTGAGGCCCAGACACAAACATTAACCCATTTCATCATCTCACCAGGTTAATTGATATTCACTGTGCGCTGACTTGGAGTCCGGCACTGCGGGGTCACAGAGGGGACGGGAACAAACGTCCACTGAGCTCCTGCAGATCCCCCCACACTCGTGACTGGTGGGAGCCCAAGTGGGGTCCCTGCAGGCCCCTCACCCTGTTGGAGGATGAGGAACCCGAGGCCCAGAGATGGGTGGGAGGTGCCGCTGCGGTCCGGTGGTGAGTCAGGGGCTGGGACTCAAAACCAGGCCAGACTCCAGATCCAACCCCGCCCCCTTACCTGCCCCCGGAACTCCGTAAACCCCCTCAGCTGGAGCAGGATTGGTCCTGGACCCTGGAGCCTTCTGATCTCACAAGTGGGGCTCAGGCGGCCATAGCTGTACAGAGAGGGTGAGGGACAGGGGCAGCAAGGCAGGACTCTTATGTCACCCCTCAGGGACACCCAGGGCCCTGTCACCCTCAGTGACGTGCTCCCCACCTCTGTTGACTCCAGGCTGTGCCTGCACCTGGGGACTCTGTCCACCCCCTTCCCCCAAATGTCCCCAGGGCGTCACTCCAGCTGAGAAGCCTCAGGGCATAAATTAATCCATCTTCAGCCTTCGGCCTCCAGATGCTCTTTCCCCTTGCCTCCCGGGTGCTGGTCCCTCTCCAGCTCGATTCTCAGAGAAATATTCAAGGAGCAGGTGGTGCCGCGGTGCCGGCCCGCGAGGGTGAGGCCTGGCCCGGGACTGGCGCCGGCTGGGAACTCCCACCCTTGGAGCTGCTAATGACGCGGCCCAGCGTGAGAGGGGGGTGGCCTCTGTGCATCACAGACGTGTCTGCTCACGGGGACAGTGAAGCCCTAGTGCCCTCCCAGCACTGGACTCAGCTGTGGGGCCACGTGGGGGAGGCTGGGGTGAGTCCCTGCTTTGCTGATGGAGGACTTCCTGCTGAGGAGCGTCACCTTATAAACTCCCCTGGGTGCCCCCTCCCAGACTTTATGTTCTCAGCCAGCCTGGATTTGAAAGAAGGAGGCAGAGGCTGAGAGAGAGGATGTCAAATCCCAAGCTGTCCCAATTGCAAGAGGCTTAAGAAATGAAGCCTAAGTCACTTGTTACATGTGGGAAACTGAGCCCAGTGTTCACAGAGCCAGTTAGCAGCGGAGCTGGGACTAACCCGGACTAGCCAGGGTTCCTGACTGTCAGTGCGCCTGTGTGAAATGGTGTGTGCGTGTGTGTGTGTGTGTGTGTGCCTGTGTGTGTGCACGCATGCACGTGCACATCTGCCTCTGAGTGTATATGATGGTCTTAAGTTGTGTGTTTAACAGTCTCAGGGTGCACATGTGAAAGTCACATTTGTCCCAGGGTGTGGGCATGTATGAGTGTGACCTGATGTGTGACAGGGACCTGAGGTGGACAGTGGCTGTCCCCTGTGTGGGTGCCTGTCTCAGCAGGTCCCCTGAGCTTATCCTGGCTGAAGCTGGACGCTGTCTCTGGGCTGATGCCCTTCCCCCTCCAGAGAATTTCCAGTTCTTGGCCAGGGGCAGCGAGGAACTCAGTTGTTTCTATTTGGTCTTTAGATTATGAAACAAAAATTAGGTCTAAACTCTGTGGGGAGGTAATTTTTCCTAATCGCTCGCCCTGCTGCACAGATCTCCACAACTTGATTGCGTCTAATTAGATTAATTGGACGGAAACTGATTTCTCTTCTCTGAGAATATGAACTACAGAGAAGGGGGGCCGTTGGAGGCCGGTGACTCCCTGCCCCCCGACAAGTCTGGCCTGGTGAGGAGGGGCCGTGCGTGGGGCTGGGTCCAAGGCCTCTTCCTGGGCGCCCCTCTCTCTGCTTCTCTCTCCTTGTCACTTGCTCTGTCACTGAGTCCCTCTGTGTCTCTGGCTGCCCCTGTTCCCAGCTGTCTCCTGGTCTGGGCTTCAGCGGTCCCGGGTCTGTTCTGACCATGCTGGGGTTCACCCTCCTGCACCCTTTCTCTCTGCCAGGAGATGACCCAGGGCTTTCCCTGCATTACCAAGAGGTGTGGCGAGGAGGACAGAAGCACAGCAGGACTGGCCCAAGGTCACCTTCCGCAGCAGCTGAGCGCCGCAGAGGGCGGCCTGCAGGGCCAGGCTGGACCACGCCAGCTGCGGGGCTCAGGAGCTCCCGGCTGGAAGAACGGGGTCTGGGCGGTTCTGAGGGTGGCAGGACCGGCCATGCTGGGCAGAGGGTGGCTGAAGGGTCTGGTCATTCCTGTCCCCCCACGGCCCAGGCCGGGCACTGCCACCTACAGGGGCCTGAGGCAGAGAGCCCCTGGCCCCAGACACTGCTCCATCCCTGGGTCCTGGCCCGAGCAACCGCCTCCCCATCTGTTTGCAGAGTCATAAAGCTGGGCCGTCCTGGGCTGCTGCCTCCCTGGAGCCCCATCCAGGGGGACGCCCTGCCCTGCCCACCTTGCTGTCTCTCCCCTCCTCTGTCCCCTGTCCGCACTGTCCCGACCTAGTCCAGGGCACCATCTTTTCTCCCCAGATGCTGTACAGCTGCCCCACTGTCCTGGGCCCGGCCCCCTTCTCCAACTCCAGTGCACAGTCTACAGCTTAAATGAACGTGCCACGCCCCCTCTCAAAGACCTTCCATGGCTCCCGCTGCTCTGAGGACTAAAATCCCAGCCATTCACACGGATTGCACGCAGACCTCCTCAGACCCATCTCTCACCACCCCCGCCTCCCACTCTGACCCCACACACCCGGCTGTGTGCAGGCCTTGGTACATGCTGGTACATCTTCCCAGAACACCCTTTCCCAGGCCCTGCCCGACACCAGCTTTCTTACAGCTTCGCTCAGTGGGCAACGCTAACAGCGGGTGTGTTGAACTGGTGTGTATGCTCCGGGCTATGGGCATAATTATCTCATTTAATTTAACTCCTCTGTGGGGATCATTATTATTCCCATTTTACAGAAGAGGAAACTGAAGTTCAGAGACACGAAGCACCTGGCCAAGGTCACTAGGCTGGGAAGTGGTGGAGCTGGGATTTGAACCCAGGTCATTTGCATGATGTCAACTCTCCCCATCCCACCCATCGTCTCCCAGACTAGGGTCCACTCCTCTGTACTCTTGTGCTCCCCCTACACAAGCATTTGTCTGATTGTTCTGAAATTGTCAGTTTCCCCATCCCCTCATCAGGTCTGGGCTGTGAGCTCCCCATGGCCACCCTGGGTCTGAGCTGTTTCTAATGCCCAGAGCCTAGGGTAGGACTAGGTGGACACTTGGCCAGAGACTGACGCCCAAAGAATGGGCAGTGGCAGCCCCTCCAGGCCCCTGGGCCTCTCCCTCTTGTGCACTCCCCTCCCACCACTCGACACCTCAGTAAGCAAAGCCTTTAAACCAAAAACAATTTTACAGTTCATTTGAGTTAATCACAGCTGCTCTTTCTGGAAACCATCTTCCCTAAATTGTCTGCAGAGAGGCAAGCGACCTGCCTGGCAGCCCCCCTCCCCTTCTTCCATCACAGAGCCCTGGAATCACAGGAGGTGGTAGGAGGAGTTGAGATCCCAAGAGTTCAAGTCTGCTGTCGTGGTATGTGCTGTGGTGGGCACCGGGGTACAGCAGTGAACGAGATGGATGCCCTCCCCACCCTCACGGGACTCACCATCTACTAAAGAAACCAACTTTGAACAAATAATCACGGAAGGGATCATGTAGTTAGTGTTGAGTTGTAATAAGTTAATCATGAAGAAGTCTAATAATACTAACTATACAACCCCGGCCACTTGTTCAACCTCTTGGAGCCTCGGTTTTGTCATCTGTCAATGGAGATCCTAATGGCATCTTTCTCCCAGGGTTTTGTGAAAATCCAGTGAAATGTGTAAAGCTCTTAGCCTAGCACCTAGCACTTGGTTGGTTGTAGCATACATTATGGGCCATATTCTTTTGCTAGGGCTGCCGGAACAACATATCAGACTGGGTGGCTTAAACAACAGACATGTATTTTCTCACAGTTCTGGAGGCTAGAAGTCGGAGTTCAAGATTCAACAGAGTTGATTTCTTCTGAGGCCTCTCTCCTTGGCTTGTAAGTGGCCATCTTCTCCTGCTGTCTTCACATGGTCTTCCCTCTGCGTGCGTGTCTGTCCTAATCGCCTCTTCATATAAAGACACAAGTCATATTGGATTAGGGCCCACCCATGTGACCTCTTTTTAACTTAATCATCTCTTTAAAGATTCTACCTTCAATACAATCACATTCTGAGGTACTGTGGGTTAGGGGGGTCCACATATAAATTTGGAGATGGTGGGGACACAATTCAGCCCATAGCAGTATGTATCCGAGAGAATTTAGTGTATGTATCCGAGAGAATTTAGTGCATGTATCCACAAATCACGTACCTGTAAGTGTTCATAAAATTTTTACTTTTAGTAGTCATAAAAGAAAACAACCCAAATGTTCATCTATGAGAGAATGATAAATTGTGGTAGATTAAAAAAGTGGAACTACACAACACTTTTAAAACATGAACGAAGTATTAATATGCACAAAACATGTATAAATATCACAGACATGGTCAGCAAAAAACAAACAAACAAAAAAATCAGACCAAAAAAATGCTTTATGATTCTATTAATAGGGACTAACCTGTAGCATAGAAGTTAGAATAAGAGTTATCTTTCAGGGCTGGGACATTAACCAGAGAGGGGAACAAAGAAACTTTCTGGGGTACCAGAAGTGTGCAACATCTTGATCTGGGTGGTGGTTTCATAGGTGTGCACATTTGTAGAAATTCACAGAGATATTGCATCAGCTTTTGCTATGTAGCAAACTTCAGATTTGGTGGTAAATAACAGTCAGTTATTTAGCTCACAATTCTATTGGCTGTCTGTGCAATTGATCAGGTCGAGGCTAGCTCAGTGTCTCACAATTCTATTGGCTGTCTGTGCAATTGATCAGGTCGAGGCTAGCTCAGTGTCTCACAATTCTATTGGCTGTCTGTGCAATTGATCAGGTCGAGGCTAGCTCAGCGTCTCTCTGATGCTGATTCTCATGGGTCTGTGGTTGGCTAGAACTGCAGATTGCAGCCGAATGATCTAGGGTGGCTTCACTCACACATCTGGTAGGTGGCAAGCTATTAGCTGAGGCACCTCCATTCTCCTCCATCTGGGCTCTCACCCTCCAGCACGTTAGCTCAGGTTCATTCCCATGTCTCCAAGTGCAGCAAGAGAAGGAAAGCCCATATCACCAAGCACTTTGAAGCATCTATTTGCTTACTTCTTGCTAGTGTTTTCATTGGTCAAAGCAGGTCTATTGGACAATGAAGATTGAAGAGATGAAGAAACAGACGTTCATTCTTGATGGGAGAATCTGAAATGCCACATCATGAGTGTAGATATAGAAAGGGAAAGAATTTGTGGTGATTTTTACAATCCACCAAATATACACTTAAGATTTGTATATTTTGTCATATGCAAGTTATATCGATATGATAAACAAAGATACAAGGATTAGGTCTGATGATTACAAAAGGTACTCTTGGCCTAAGTAAGGCTTCCTTGTATTCTATTCTAACTAACCCTTTCCTAAAGAGAACCAAGATTCTATAAAGACAGAGGTTGTTACAAGATATGTGTGTGTGTGTGTGTGTGTGTGTGTGTGTGCGTGCATGTATGGATGGGGAGTTGTAGTAGTTTCACAACTTGCAGCCTCAGTCAGGTTTTGCTCAGGTCGGATGGAGGTGAGATTATCGATGGACTAAGTTGTGAGCTGGGCTCGGAACTCAGGCTGAGAAATGGACTGGAGAATAGTAACATCCTGTGTCAGCTAGTGAAGCAAATGATTGCTTTTCAGCACGCTGGAGAGTTCTGATACAGCTAGAGGTCCTTCCTCTTCAGAGTCCTGGGACCACTCAGTTCCCTCTGTCTTCTCGGTAGAATGATCTGGTTATTAAAGGAAATTTACTCTTGCGAACTATACATTATTGCCAGAAGTGAGGGCATGGGCGCTGGAACCAGACTGCCTGAATTCAAGTCTTGGCTGCACGACACAGCAGAGTGACCCTGGGGAAGTCAACAACTTACTTAACCTCTGTGCCATAGCTGCCTTGTCTATCAAATGAGGAAAATAATGGTAGCTGCCTCACAGTGTTGTGGTAAAGACCGAATCAAAACAAGGCAAGTAAGGAGCTTAACATAGTGGCTGGACATGGTAAATGCTAAGAAGTTATCTTTTTCTTACATAAGATGGAAAGGATTCCGAAGGTTTCCATGACCCCAGATGTCTGACAAACTTGTTATATGACTTTAGGTGAGCTATATAACCTACCTGGCCACTGTTCCTATTCTGTAAAATGAAGCTATTTGCTTTTCCCACATTACTGGATCGTATCTTTTTACCAAAAGAATATATTCATATATCATTTGATAAAATAAACTAAAAAATAAAATAAAATAATAAAATAAAAAAGATATTGGACTAGGTGGCATTTATGGTCCCTATAAACCCTATCTTTTCTGGGTCTTGGATTCAGGACTTCAGATGGAGTGAGTCAGGCATGAGGGTTAAATAAGTGAGGATGACATTGGGGGCAGGCTGGGAGAGGACCCCACTCTAAAGCATGTCAAGCCTTCCAGCTCTTACACTAGGCACCCCCCACTTTCCCAGTATGCTGAGGCTTTTGGTCCCTCTGATCTCTGACACACAGGAACTCACCACACTTTCCCGTTGCTTCAGCTGCTCTGGCATTGTTGGAACTTCTTGACTTTCCCTCCTCAGAGCCTTCCCACATTCTGTGCCCTTCTCCAGGAGTGTGCAATATCATTCAGAGTCTTCCAAATGGAGTGACAAAAACAACTGAAACCCGTTTAAATAAAAGAAATAAAAAGGGGGATTAGTCGGTTCGTTCACCTGAAAAATCCAGGAGTCAATAGCTTCAGGTACAGCTGGATCCAGGAATTCAAATGTTATCATTTTGGAACACAGTCTTCTCATCTCCTCTGTATCGGCATCATTCACAGTCACTCTCTTCCCTCTAGGTGGGGAAGAAATGCTGGTAGCGTCAGGCTTCTGTCACACTGGCATCACACTCCACATTCCCGATAGTTTAGCACAGTCTCTGCTATGATTCCCATTGGCCTGCATTTAGTCACCTGCCCACTCCTGAAACAATCACTGTAATCAGGGGGTAAAGTGCACTGAGTGGCCAGGCCTGGGTGGCAGGAGCCAGGATGGGTCAGCCCACCTGAATGGGCTGGGAGTGGTCAGGGAGTTGTTTTCAAAGGGAAACTGGGGTGGTCTTACCAGAAGGAGAGGGATGCAGGCAGGGTGGAGAGTGGGTAGAAGCCCGCTACCCATTCCTCTTGACTCTTTCTTGGTCTCAGTACAAGTGGCACTTCTTCAGAGAAGACTCCCTTGACCCCTGATACGTCAGGACCCATCAACCCTTTTCCTTTGCTTTTTGGCCCTTATTAGTCTCACAGCTAAAATGCAGAACTAAACATGTACTAAGTCTAAATATATACTAAGTGCTTTAGATATGTTAATGAATGTAATCCTTCTAATATCCCTAGAAGGTGGGTATTTTTTCAGCTCAATTTTATAGATGAGGAAATTGAGGTCCAGAGAGGTTAAGTAACTTGCCCAAGGGCACACAGCCAGGATGTAACAGAGCAGGTTTTCCAGTCCAGTAGTCACATTTCAACCCGCGCTTTTCTCTAAACCACTATCCTACCCTTTTTTAAGACATAGTCGCATGGGTCATCATGACTTTATACACACATGCCTGTGTACACTTGTATAAACACACACACAAACACATGCTTGTAAATGCACTCACACATTCACATAAACACTCACATACACACACTTGTACATGCCTTCACTTGCACATTCACACAGTTGCACAGTGTTGCATGTACACAGGCACTCACACACAAACTCAAATACACATTTGTATGCACTCACAGAAACACACACGACCATACACATATTCACTCACACACCTGCACACACAGGTGCTCAAATAAAAATTCTCATATACTCGTTCACAAACACTCATCCATGCATTCACACACATATAGCTGCATATGCATGCCCTCCCATAAATATTTTCATGTGCTGATACACACATGCACATGTGCTCACACATAGCAAATGCACACGTGTGTACACACATACATGCTCCCACACAAACAGATATGCTCATAATACACATTCACATACCTGCACATACATGCACTCCTGTAAATAGTCTCACATCTCAATCCACACACACTCAGGCACACACACACTTATACATATGCAAAGTCACACGTGCAAACACAGAAACACTCACATGCGCACATTTGAGTTGGATCATTGCTCAAGGCCTGCCTACTGCACTCCTACTGCAAACCCACACAGGCAGGATGCCTCCTCCATTGTGGTATCCCCAGCACCCATCACGATACACAGAGCGGGATTGGGTGTCCTCACTTTTTCAATGAAAAGAATAAGGCTGCCCAATCCTTCCCTCCCTTCAAGGGGGTTTGGGAGAGTCAGATACAAAAAAAAATGGCCCCATCTCTCCTCTTCCTTCCCTCCTTGTTCACTCCCACTGTCCTTCCCTCCCCCTCTCCCTTCCTTCCCTCCCCTCCTGCAACCTCTCTGCTCCGCTGCTAAACCATCTCCCTCATCCTTTCCTCTTTCTCTGCCTCTATCCCATGTCACCCCTCTTTCCAGCTCTCTGTACACTTCTAAACTAATTAAATGCTACCGTGGAATGTGTTTCATTTGCATTTGGCTCAAAAGGGCCACAGAGCACCAGCGCATGCTCATTAAACAGCTCCTTGCAGAGGGATGTAATGAACCGCTTTTATTACAACAGTCATTTCGGCCCATCCTGGGAGGCGATTCTGTTTTCATTGGGAAGAAAGAAAACTGCAAATCTGAGTGCCTGGGGTTGGGGATGGGGGGGAGGACCCCATTTGGGGAAGGTCCCAGCCTGCCCTGGCTCCGGCTCTGGCTCTGGCTGGGACAGGAGGGCAGAGGCAAGGCTGGGCTGTTGCTGTGCTTCCACCATAACTGTGAAAGGCAGGAATCGCCATTGGCTTTGGCTAGAGCCATGGCCAATGTTCCTACCCTGGGCCTCCAGAACTCCTGGGGATGCTTATCACAAGAGGCCCCTGAACTTACCTGGGTAGCAAGCACTGTCTGTAGAAGGAATAATCAGCCTGGCATATAACACAGCTCCATTGTATTATACGTGTGCTACTGTGATTATAGTGACAGGGAAAGTTATTGAGAAGCATTTCTACGTTCCTGATAGCCTTGGTCCATGGTGCATGTCCTCTGTCTTTGGGATCTAATTGTAGAAGTAGGGGCAGTGATATAATAACAGCAGCCACCATCTCTTGAGCACCTACTGTGTGCTGGGCACTGAGTTTAGTGATTTACCTGGATTATCTCATTTAATCCTCACAATGACCCTATGAGGCTTCCCTACTATCCCCCTACTATTATTACCCCATTTCACAGATGAGAAAACTGAGGCATGGAATGATTAGGTCACTTCCTCAATCCTGGTACTGGCCAGGTGGGTAATGAATTCAGTAGTCAGGCTCCCCAGTCCACACCTGACCCAACTCTACCGCTCCTGGAGCCACTCCCACTTCACAAGTGAGAAGACTGAGGCTCAGGAAACAGAGGGGTTGCCAGGACTTCTCAAGGGCCAGCCACAGGCCTCAGTGGTCCTCTGGGGGCTGACAGGTGTCGCTACAGAGCCCCTTCCTCCCTGAATTATACTTTGAGAATGGAATAGGTTTTTTGTTATTTTTTTCCTTGGTTTCTGACCAGATTTGGGGATTCTGAAGATGCCTTCAGAAGAGACTGGAGCTGGCCGGAGTCCCTGGGCCAAGACATAATACCTCCCACTCACTCCCCCTGGTAGTCAGGCCCCAGACCAGTCAGACCAGGGTCACCTGAGCTAACTAGGCCAGTGCCGTCACCAGTCCCTCCTCGCTTTATTAGAAATCAAACAGATTAAAGAGTTCTGCTGACCCCTTGGATCACAGCACAACTTTGGACACCAGAGGCCCCTTACTCTTCCAAGGGCCATTTATAGACAAGATGTGTTAACTCATCAGCAGGGAAGCAGCTGCACTGCTAACAATCCCTGGGCGTGTGAACCATCTGTGCCCGGCGTCCTGGCACACAGCTGGGCCTGCCCTGCCGGTGGGACCTCGTCCTTCTCTTTCCTGAGCCACAGGGACCTGGAACCTGAGAGACTGACAGGGTCTGCTCTCCCCGAGGACAGAGACGGGTGCAGGAAGGCACTTAGAGGAAAGCTAGGGGGGAGGCCTGGAGGAGGTGATCTGGCAGGGAAAGGGAGACCTCAGATGGGCTGCAGGGGAGAATTCAACTTTCCTGAGCACCTATTATGTGCGAGGCATTTATACACAACCCCTCACCTAAGCCTCATCATCTTTGGAGGCAGATGTTGTCACCAACCCCATTCCTTTTGCAGATGAGGAAATTGAGACCAACTAAAGGTCACACAGCTTGGCCGTGGTGGGGCAGGGATTCAAACCCAGGCCCCTGGTGACCCCTAAGTCCATCTTCTTCCTCCCAAACACACCTTCTAGATTTGCTCTTCACCGCATGGGGGTCCTGGTGGCTCCTTCACCTCTGTTGTCCTCCCAAAGCCACCAGGAGTCTCCCTGAGAAAAGGAAGCTTCAGTAAATCTCAGTCTTCAACCAGGAGGGGCAGAGAGGATCCCTCTGGAGAAGCAAGCATTTCCCAGCAGAATAAATCACCAGGCAGGTGCAGACGCTGCCCTCCTTCCACAGGAAGTTTGTAAATCAAACCTTCGACCTGGATTTGCAGAATCTGCTGGGGGTAATTGAGTCAGGAAGCAGGGGGAGGGATGATGGGAGAAGAGCAGTGCCCCAATTCAGACCCTGGGGAGCTTCATGGAGGGGATGGGCACAGCATGGTGTTGAGGGACCACGGCTCCCACCTGAGCCCCCAGGGCTGGTTCAGACCCTCCCTGGGGCCCCTGCCAGCCAAACATTCTGTGAGTACTTGACCCTCGTGTCTGGGTATCTGAGGGCAGCTGCAGCAAAGAGTCTGGGGCTCAGGGATGGAGAATGGAGAGCAGGGTTGGGAGTGGGCAGCAGCTCTGAGCTGAGCTCTGGGTGGGTGTGTTTGGTGGGGAAGAAGGCTCTGATGGTCACAGAGAACAGGCCCAGGGTTGGGGTGCCCAGCCGGGCCTCGGCCAGGGCAGCCAGGAGGACCCAGAGGGGCAGGACTCAGCACCCTGGGCTGGGGAGTCAGGACCTGGGTCAGTTCTGCTGCTGCTGACTGGCTGTGTGACCTTGGGCAAGTCTCTTGACCTCTCTGGGCCTCAGTTGCCTCATTTGCAAAATGAAGGTGATTGCTCCTGCCCTGGATGCTGGGCTGTTGGGAGAATTCAAGGAGGTCAAGGAGGGAAAAGCCAGTCAGGAAGGTCCAACCTGACCGCCCAGCGCAGGGCCTGGCTCTGCTCCACCTGCCTTTGCTCCCAGCCTCCTGCTGATTGGACTGGCCCTGGTGTCCCCGCCCCTGAGGGCTCAGCTGATTGGAGGAGGTGGGGCCTTTCTGCAATGAGTCTGCTCCCTCCCTCCCTCCTTCCCGTTCTCCCCCAAGGTCACCATCACTGGGCCTCACACATGCTGGCTTGAGTTTCCCCAGGAATGTCTGGAGCCTTGTAAAACATGTGATTTGCTGTCTAAATGCAGGACCTCTCTGGCCGCCTCTCCCCAAGATCCATGCTGCTCTCCCAGCCCTACCACTGACCCTCCCCTTCCTAATCCCTGCCCCCTCCCCCAGCCGTGTGATTTGGGGCAAGCACTTCACCTCTCTGAGCCTCAGGCGCCTCCCCTGGTAAATGCGGATGAGAATGCCTACCTCATGGTTGTGTCCTGATTATTTACACGCTCTCGTCGTCCTTAGACAAACATTTCTTGGGAGCTTCCTGTGTGCCAGGCCCTGGTCTGGACACTGAGGACACGGAGATGGACAGTGGAGAGGCCTCCGCTCCCTCGGTGCTTCCATCGTGGTGGGCTGCTGGGCGGCTGCAGCAAGGAGCTGGCGGGGAAGGTGTTTGCAGGTGGCCAAGAGCCGCGGCAATCAGAGTGCGTGGGCGACACACCCAAAGTCACGGCTGGGTCATCAGCAGAGCCCAGGCCAGGCTGGCCGCAGAGCAGGCACGTGACACACCCCTGTAAGGGGACCCACCACGTGGATTTCCAGACCCACATGTGAAGTTACCCCCTAGTGCAAGGATGTTAGTTCCCAGGGCAAGCCTCAGCTCATGGGGGAGGCTGAGCCCTCCTGGGTCCCCTTGTCTCCTCAGGCCCACCCAAGGGCTCACAGGCTATACAGCTGAAGGCCAGCGGGTCATGTGCATCCCCCCGGATGAGTAGCCCTTGGCTTCCTCTTTCTGAGGTCACTGTCATCCCCCTCCAGATCCAGAATCTTTATCCAGCAGAATCACCTTGGAACAGAGTTGAAGCAGGGAGGTTGGGAGCTGAGTCTCGTTATCAGAACACTCTGCCTTCTCATGGCCCCGAAGCCGGCTGCACGGGCAGTGACTTCCCCCACCAGAGCTGATAACAGAATTTTTAATTATTATAATTATCACCTGAAGAATTGGGACCCGCCACAGATAATTAAAATGAGATTTGGCTTCTGCTTGCTCATGTCTTCTCTCAGCTTTAAAACTGATGGTGAGGGCTTCCCTGGTGGCACAGTGGTTGAGAGTCCGCCTGCCGATGCAGGGGACAAGGATTCGTGCCCTGGTCCAGGAAGATCCCACATACCGCGGAGCGGCTGGGCCTGTGAGCTATGGCCGCTGAGCCTGCGCGTCCGGAGCCTGTGCCCCGCGACAGGAGAGGCCACGACAGTGAGAGGCCCGTGTACCACACACACACAAAAAAACTGATGGTGAATTTCACAGCACGCCTGGAAACAAGAGTTACTAACAGGGACGTTCTTACAGAAAGGAGGCTGTGGGGCAAATGTGGCTGCAGACACATGCCTGGGGGTGAGGGGCACACGTGCGTGCATGTGTGCACATGAGGCTGCATGAGTTTGTGTGTGCACAATGGCGTGTGTGCATGTGCAGCGGTTGGAGAGAGGGGACAGGAGGCAGGCAGGACCGCATCAGGGGCAGGGCACAGGAGGTGGGGAGGGGTGACAGATGGTGGAGTGAGGGTGCTGGGGAGTGAGTGATGGGCTACAGGTACAGATCTGCCCCTGAGAATAATGGCAGGGGCCCTGGAGGCCCAGCAAGTCCCTGCTTCCTGGTTGTTTATTTCCCTTCTGGGAGCCTTTTTTTTTCACTAGCAAATTACACACAGTGACTATTCCTCCGGCATAAGATGGTTAGCTGTGAGAATTGAGTGATGGGCTGCGTACTTAGGGCAGCGCAGGGTGAGTGCTCAGGGAGGGTTAGTTAGTATCCGTCCACCCCAGGGCGGCAGGATGGCGGACCGTATGGTGACCACATGGGTGACAAGGCAGGACCGTGGGGGATGAGGACTCAGGTCCTGAGCTCCAGGCAGCAGGCCCCACTGTTGGGCCTCTGGTACTAGGCCCTCCACAGAGACCCGCCCATCCTCCACGGGTGGCACCAGGCTGCCCCAGTGGTACCATCTTGGGACCCTGTGGGGTGAGAATTCACTGTGGAGGGTTCGCAAGGCTGCTTGGACCCCAGGCACCTGAATAGTCCTAAGCAGGCCTTGGGGCCTCCCTCTTGTGTGATGGGTGGGCCGTGGTGGCGCTTCCCCGAGGCTGCAGGGAGACTCAATCCAGCCTCTTCTCCCGTGCCCAGCGCCCCCCAGAGGGAGCTTAGGACCCCACAGAGGGGACCATCAGGCCCCAGTGCTAGAGCCCAGCCTGCAGGAGCCTCAGCCCCAAGGGGGGTGGGAAGGCACAGCCATTCCTGAGCACCTACTGTGTGCTAAACACCTGTGCCTGCCTCAGTTCCCAGCCTCCCAACAAACTGCCGCTGCCCCATTTTACAGAGGTGGAAACTGAGGCTCCCAGCAGCTGAGTGACTGGCCCAGGGCCATAAGCCCGAGTGGCATGAGCCTGGGTCTGTCGGGGAACAGGGCCCACTTCTCTCCCGCAGTCCCTCCACTGACCACTCACTTGGGGGGTCCTGGGGTGAGCCCGTGAGCCCCCCTCTCTCTAAATGTCAGGGTGGTGGAGAGAACACAAGGAGGGCAGGCACCCCTCCCCATCAGGGTGCAGATTCCACCGCAGGACTTTCCAGTGTGACCTTGGAGGGGTCCCTCCCCTCCTCTTAGCCTCCGTCTCCTCACCTGTCAAACAAGGACAAGGACCCCCCACTCTAGGAGGCAGGGGCATCCACAAGGAGACAGTGCAGCTCAGTGGCTACACACAGGGCACTGGGTTCAGATTCTGCCCTCAGCAACCCCTGCATGACCTGGAGCCGGTGCTTCCCTTCCCCATGTCCTCATCTCTCCAACAGGAGGATTGCGATGAAGCTCTCTCAATGCTGAGGTGTGATGAAGGTCATTGTTAGCAGACACGGACTAGGGCCTGGTCAAGAATGAATGGTCCTGGTTTATTATGATGATGGGGTTCTGATGGAAAGTAAACCTGATAAGGACACTTGCACTTACATGTTACTGGACACGAGGTGTAGCGTGTGTGCGCTTATTCGAGACAAGCTCAGGGAGGGCTGCTGTGCTGGTTACTCCCTGCCCACCCCATGCCAGCTCTCCCCAGGCCTGGGCGCTGCCCACTGACCCTACATCCCTCCGCCCAGGGTTCAGAGCCCTGCCCTCCCCTCCTTAGCCCCACACCCTAAATTCTCAAAACAAGGGGCAACTTTGAGCTCGTTTCCAGCCCCAGCGCTCATTAGCTCTCACCTGCCCCTGCAGCCACCCTGCGTCCGTCCACCAGTCCAGCAGCTGCAAGGCAGCTTCTTCCCCACCTGGGCTGGCTGCTCCTCCTCAGGGCAGAGGTCGCAGGAGAGGGTGGGGAGGAGGCAGACAGGCAGCCAGTGAGGCCGGGCTGGAAGTGGGGCAGCAGCCCAGCTCCCAGAATGCAGGGGGTTTGCATCAGAAGGAAGCGTTCAGATGGCCAAGCCCACACCCCATCTCATTCATTGCAAAAACTGAGGCCTGAAGAGGGCAAGGGCCTCCCTCACCTCACACTGCAAATCAGTGGCAGAGCTGGGCTCTTTAGACCGCCTGAGTGGGGAGATGGAAAGGTCTGTTTAAGGGAGGACAAGCTGATGTTTCCTGCTATTCAAGAGAGGATGGGGAAGGGAAGTGGTAACTCTATCTTGTAGGTCCTAAATGTGAGAATGAGGAGTTTGGACTGTACTGTGAAGGTGGCTGGGAGCTGTGGATGTGTCTGAGTTCCATGGGCTTCTGTCCACCTGGTCCAGGCCCCCAGCACCCCCTGGACACCTGCAGTGGCTCCTGCCAGGTCACCTGCTCCTTCGTGCCCCCCCACACTCCACTACCCACTACCCACACTCCACTACTCCACTCCACTGCAGCAACTGCAGCCTTATAAAAGCACACACGGCTGCGTCACTTTCCCGCTTGAAACCCTCCAGGGGCTTCTGCTGCTCCTGGAATAAGCTTCGGAGGTTGTGTGTGAAATGACAGCTGTCTCCAGCCACTCCCATAGCCTCATCCTGCCCCACACCCTCTCATGTACCATGGCACAGCCACGCTGGCCTTCGGATGACTCCTGGATGGTGCCAAGGTCATTGTATTCACCCTCATGATGCCTGGGACGCCCTTCTCATCCACAGATCCCAGCCTAAGGTCTTAAAAATCTTCCTAGAATGGGCTTCCCTGGTGGCGCAGGGGTTGAGAGTCCGCCTGCCGATGCAGGGGACACGGGTTCGTGCCCCGGTCCGGGAGGATCCCACATGCCGCGGAGCGGCTGAGCCCGTGAGCCGTGGCCGCTGAGCCTGCGCGTCCAGAGCCTGTGCTCCGCAATGGGAGAGGCCACAACAGTGAGAGGCCCGCGTACCGTAAAAAAAAAAAAAAAAAACTTCCTAGAAGCCCTGGAGAAAGAACCCTACCCCAGGCATTCTGCACCACATCATCCATCATGGCATTTAATACTTTAGGAAACGTTCTTGCTTATTTGTTTATTGGTATGTTTATTAACAGTCTTCCCCACAGGTATGCAAGCTCCATGGGGCAGGGCCCTTGTCTGTTTTGCGCCCTGCTGCATCCCCAGTGCTCCGCATAGTGCCAGGCACATAGTAGGTGTTCAGGAGACACTTGCGGAATGAATGAATGAGCTGGACCCGAGCCCAGAGCTCCTGCCTCCAGCACTGTGCTCTCCCTGTTCCAGGTTGTTGCAGAAGGAGGGGGCTCAGGGTCAGGGGCTTGTCCTGTGCCTACCTTGTCCCTCCCAAGCGGGAGGACACTGTGGGGCCTGTCTTCCTGGAACCCCTTGGGTCCTGGTCCTCCTGGCATGGACTTCCCACGCATCATTCTTACCTGGCCTGGAGGTCTCCCAAGCCTGGACACAGCTGTCCTGACCACTGGGACCTCCACAGACTCTGCCCACCCTGGGTCCCAACCAACCTGGTGGGAGGGCTGGAGAGCAATGTCCAAGGGGGGAGGCTTGTCCACAAGCTGCCCCAAGGAGTCCCCAGTTTTCGTGGAGGCATCTGGGCTTGTTCTAAGGAGACGTTAGCTCTCTGGAGGAGATAGCCCTGCCTTTAGAAGCCCGCCGGCAGCTGGGGGAACCTATCCTCCCTGGTCAGGAGCCCTCTGGGAGAAACCGGGAACTGCTGAGGACACCTGGTCCCTGCAAACTCACTGAGACATGAGCTCACACTGTCCCGACAGAGACCATTGGTGAGGTGGCCCCTCTCATAGGTGGGTTCCCCCCTCCCTGAGGCAGAGGGGCAGCTGGGGGGAGGTGGAGGCTAGCCTCCCCAGATAAGTGGACCCTGGGTCAGAGCTGCCAAGGGCATCCCTCTCCTGAGAGGCCAGACCCCATCATTATCCTCCTCTGGTCTGGTGGTGCAAGGAGGGAGCCTGGACCCCAGCCTCACTGTGCCCCCAGAATCCTGCGTCATCGCGGACGTGCCCCTGCCCCTCTCTGGGCCGGGCCGGGTGACACTAATAGTGCATCCGCCTCCAGGCTGGACTCTCCCCTCTCTCGCCTCCCCGTGCCCTTGCCCCCAACCCTCTCCCCCCATCACCCCTGGTTCCTGATCCTGCAATTATGGAAACAGAAACTCAGCTAATTTCTTGAGCCCGTAAATCGCCCAGTGGGGAAGGCAGGTGGGCAGCCCCCGCTTCACTCCATCACCCACCCTAATGCATCTTCTGACACTTTCAATTTATTTTTCAATTCCTTTACCATCAGAAATGACGATTAAATTTCCAGCATAAATACCGCCTTACCAAACCGAATTAATCACAGGAGAGAAGGGGCAGACAGGCCCCAGCAGCACTGTCAGAGCATCTCAGGCATTACCCCTTTGTCCCAGTTGAGGCCTTACTGGGAGGGCGGGGTCTCTGGGGGGCCTCGCTGGGGTCACCTGACCCAGTCCCCTTTGTCCTCTTGCATCCGTTCTCCTGTGGAGGGGGCGTGTCTGGGAGGAGAGTCTTGCCCAAAGTCACCCTCCACATCAGGGCAGAGTCAGGGACACCAGCCACTCATCCCCCCACCTAGCTCCTTCCTGACCCGCCTCCAGCCCCTCGAGGACTCAGGCAGGGAGGCGTTCCATGGCCAAGAGAGGAAGAGATGTGGGGAGTATCCCGAGGTTTGGCATTTTGCAAGCCTGGGCTCCTGCGGGCATGAGGGATGAGGGTGGGTGACTCCTGTCAATCCAACCAACAGTTGCATTTGACGTGTCTCCCCTCTTCTCCATCCACCGCCCCCAGCCTCAACCCGGTCCTCCCTCCCGGGTGACCCCCAGGGCCTCCCCATGTCCCACTGGTCTCCCCACTTCCACGCCCATCCATCTGCAGAGGTATCGGCTCAAAATACTGCCCCATCGTTTCCTGGCTGGAAACACTTCAGTGCTTCCCTCTGATCTCAGATCAGGTCCCCGCCCTTCACAGCTGTGAGGACTAGGGGGACACAGCTTCTAAAGGCCCTCTGACCCCCTTCCTGGCTGGGTTGACTCCTCCTGCGACAAGTTTTTTTGTCTAAACCTCCCTCCTCAGGGAACTTTCTCTGATTACCATCCCCCATTCTAAATTAGTTTCTTCCTCCTAAGATTCTCTCTCAAATCTATTTTCTCTCATTTAGAGCACTTAACACAAGTTATAATTACACACTAATTTGTGGGTTTGTTTAATAGAATTATCCGGGGAGGAACATTATCTGACTGGCTTGATGCTGCAGCCCTTAGAACATGGCCCAAAGGTAGTGGGTGCTCAGTGTAGACTTTGGAATGAATGAATGAGTGAGTGAATGAGTGAAGGAATAACAAACTCTTCATGTGCCCACTGTGTGCCAGGCTGAGGCTGGGCCCTGGAACTAGAGTGATGAAGTAGACATGCTAGCCGGACTCTGAGGGATGAATAGGAGTTTGCTGGCATTGAAGACAGGGTTGATTTGCTGGGGTTCTAAGAAGCCCACCTGTTTCTGGATGGACCCTTCCCAGCCACCCTGAGAGGAAGCCCTTTCCCTTTTGCACGTGATTAATTTAGTGGTTCAGTTCAGGGAGTGTTACTATGAGTAGGTCAGAGCCCATACCTCAGGGTCAGCCTAACCTGGGTTGAATCCTGATTCTGCTCTTGGCCCTGTGTGACCTTGGGCAGGTCACTCAGACTCTCTGAGCCTCCACCATCCACTCTGTGAACAGACAACCCCTTCATTGGTGTTCAAAGTCCCATCCACCATGAGGGAGGTGGACATGCCACGGTGCCTCCCATCCAGGTTGGGGGCAAGTCCAGGCACAGCCAGTCAACTGGATGGGAGCTCCGGAAGTCCAGGCAGTGTCAGAAGGGAGGTGGAGTGAAGGCTCCAGGAGCCCAGGCCAAGGCAAGGTCAGGGGAGGCTTCCTGGACGAGGCAGCCAGTCAGAGCTCCCTGCAGCTTACTCCTGTGACTGCATGTGTGTGTGTGTCCTCGTCATCTTGTTCTCCCTCCCTCCAAGTTTCCGCTCTTCCCATTGCCTCCCCTCACTCTCTCTCTGCCCAGGAGGCTTGAGGGACTCAACCCTGTTCCAAGGAATATGTCTCAGTCCCTGTAAGCAGACCCTTGGGACCCCCACTAAATGCACCCACACACACCTCCCAGAATTGCTTCCCTCTAGTTGGCAGCTCATGAGGCCAGATGCCTGCTGCTGCATCTCTCTAGATACATATGCACACACACACACACACACACACACACACACACACACACACACACGCCCAGGGCAGGCCCCGCAGGCAGCAGGAGGAAAAGCTAGAGCTGGGAATTAATGGAGGCCTCCTGCAGGCTTCAGAGTCAGCGTCTGTGCAGCAGCCAGGAAAGCTGCAGGGGCTCCTGCAGGAATTTCCCCCTCCCCCTCCCTACCTGGTGGGTGAGGGCTGGGCAAGCAACTGGCCCAGATGTCCCTCCCAGGCTTGAGGGTGTCCCTCTCAGAGGCTCCTTCCCAGCCCACCGCCCCATGAGTGGGTCAGTCCCTTCCCCTCTCAGAGCTTCCCTTTCCTCATCTGTAAGATGGGCTCGGTGATGCTTGTTCTGAGAGTTGAGATAAAATGAAGACTAAAAACCACAAGATGACCCCAAAGGATTTGCAAACAATCGAGTGCAATGCCCTGCCCGTGTCAGAGTACTGGTGATACCTGAGGGGTGGGAGGGGAGAGTCCCAGTCCCAGGCCTGGCTCTGTCTCTCCTCTGTCTCTCAGCTGCAGACAGGTCCCCCTTCAGTCATTCATTAATTCACCAGTATACCCTACAGATTTTTATTAGGCACCTACTGTGTGCCATGCTTTGTGGAGGAGGTTAGGACACCATGGTGAGCAGAGCCAGACCCGGGTCCTCAGTTTCCTCCTCTGTGAAATGGGGCCTCACCTGGATGGTCCAAGGGCGTCTCCAGCCAGCCCCGAGCCTTTCAACTAGAATTAGTCCCTGAGGCCAGGCTGAGGGTGCAGCTGGCAGAGCCAGAGCCTGGGCAGAGGGTTGAGAAGAGGCTGCAGACTGCAAAGTGTCCAGAGGGACAAGGAGGGGGGACATGGCTCCTGAGCCTGTTTCACCCCTAGGACAATGAGAGTTTCCAGAAAAGACGAGACATGCTTCCTACCCCACCCCTCCTGCTCAGCCCAGTGACCTCTGGTCAGTGGCTGCTGTGACCTCACCCTCCTCTGGGAGCCCTGGGCTGGGAAGGAGCTCTGGGACCTGACATGGACTTGGAGCCTGACCCCATGTCTGAGCAGGGAGCTCCCATATCCCTCTGTGCTCAGATGGGAAAACCGAGGACGGAGAAGAAAGCAGCTTTCCCAGGTCACACAGCAAATTAGTGATGATTAGTTCCCACCGATGTGTGTGCTTCTGATGAGGAAACTTAAAATACAATAACAACCATAATAATAAACAGTGCTGAGCGCTTTACAGGTGAGACTGCATTTCACCCTCACACCCTCCCCTTGGGGTGGATGCATGGCTGGCCCCATTTTACAGACAAGGAAACTGAGGTTTCACTCCCATGGCGGCCCCTCTCACCACCCCTGCTCGGTCCCCAGTGGGTTTTCTATGCTGTGGGTGGTTATTTATCCACGTCTGCCCTCCCTGCTCACCTCTGACCTCCAGGATGTCCAGGGCCTTCCGTGTCTGTTTCACTCCCCACAATACCCCAGCAGGTGCCCAGCATGTAAGAGGGGCTCAACAGAGATGTGTGAGAGAACGGTAAAGTGAGAACCTAGGAAAACCAAGTCTCCCAGAGGAATTGTGCCCCCACCCTGACCCCCAGCAGCGGGCAGACCCCGACTCCTGGCTCCTGTTGGCACCGCCTGCCATGCCCCATGTACCCACGCCTAGCGCTGCCGAGACAGGCTGACTCAGAAGGAGTTAACAGCCCGAGTCTCGGGGTGGGATTCCTGGCCTGCCTGGTTGGCTGAGCCCCATGATTAAGCCCCGCACCGGGGAGAGCGGGCTGCTGACGGAGGCGTGGCCGTGCACTCTGGGGAGAGTCAAAGCCAGCCCCTTCCCCTCCCGAAGCCCTGAGCACCGGTTCAAAGCAGCCCCACATCCCTCCCCTCTCCTCCCTTCATCTTCAAAGCAGCCCTGGAGCTGGAGCACACGGTTTACTCCTGAAAAAGAGGCCCTGTCGGGAGGTGAAAGGCCAAGGGTCACACAGCTATTGGTGGTGGACCTGGGGCCAACGGCCCCTCCTCTGATTCACTGGCATCTTTCCTCCTCCTTCCCAGCTCTGTGGGTGGTTGAAAACCAGGCTCTGGCTTTCAAAGTCCCTGAGCATGTCCTGCCCTCTGGCCACCCGACAGGACACTCTGCCTGCCCCCCAGCCCGGGGACATCAGTGAGGGACCCTCCAGGAGACAGACACCACACAGGAATGTGAACAGGGAAAGTTTAACGCAAAGAATTTTAATTGCAACAGTGGATCAGAGTAACAAGGGCTTAGCTAGTAAGAAGTGAAGAGAATGCTATCAGTCTATGGAATCCAGAAATGCAAGTATAAGGACAGCTACTACCTCAAGGACTGAGAGAGGGCACCCAAGGAAGAGCCCAGACCCTGTTGGAGAGGGCAGAGTTGTCGGGAAGTGGCAGGGAAGTCCCTGTGATGATGCCACATAGGTGGAACATGCTGGAATTTGCCCTCCAGAGCTTGCCAGAAATCCACTCTTTAGGATGCCAAGAAAAGCTGTTTCTAGGGAGGTGACTCGCTGGGCGCACCTGCTATGAAATCACCTTCAGAGGTTGCTGGGAGAAACCTCCGGCCACTGGGTGCTGCCGACCACCGTCCACTACAGGGTCAGGCCTCGGGGAAGCCGCCTGCGCTGCAGGAGCAGGGTGCTGGGGACGCTTGTGCTGCAGCGAGTGAGCGCTGGGGAAGCCACGTGTGCCCCGGGGCTGCTTGCTGCTAAAACACCCATGTGCCCTGTAGGACCTGGGTGCTGGGCAGGCCACTGCCCTGAAATAGGCTGCTGAGCCAGGGTGTGCGCCAGAACTGGAATGGATGTGTCTCCACTGCCCCCTACTGACAAAGTTTAACACCACGCCAACTGGAAAAGGGAAAATCTTCAGAGTGATGCCCATTTCCATTCCCACAAATCAAGCAGCAAACAACCTAGAGGGGTGGGATAGGGAGTATGGGAGGGGAGATGGGGACATATGTATACTTATAGCTGATTCCCTTTGTTGTACAACAGAAACTAACACAACACTGTAAAGCAATTATACTCCAACAAAGATTTAAAAAAAAAAAAAGAGTGAATTGGAGCTGAGATGCAGTAACTCTGAAACCCGCATGGTGCCTCAGCTACTCATCTTCCATAAGCACACGTGTACACATCTTTTAATTTCCATTCAACAGCAAAAGAACTCTCTGTATCTCCACCCAACAAGAGGCAGCGATGTATCTTATAAGTGAACGAGCTTTTTCTCTAAAACAAGGAGACCCACAGTCCCCAGACGCACTGTGTCCATTGGTAGCTATAACTTACTCCTTTGTTTAAGACACGCTTCGCTGACTGTTCTGTCACCGAAGACTAAATTTCTAAATTAACTTGCAACCCCTTGTATATAAAATAAAAATGAGAAAAAAGAGAGGGAAGAAAGTGGCTAGCATCCGTAGGTAACCACAGACATGTAGTAAGCAAACTGAAAATATGCAAACTACTTACCATAGTGATTTTCCCAGCTGATCACGAGGCCATAATTGGCAGCTATGGCTTCCTTCTTCCAGGGCTCACTCCATGGCTCCCTACTCACCCCTTTCCTCAGCCAAATGCTCAGATGATCAGGGCTCTTTACCTGATGGAGTGACCAAACCTTCATTGCTAAAGAGTCTTGAGTCCTCAGTCATTTGCCTTTACCTGGGGGTGTGGGGTAGTCTGTACTTTCCCTTTAACCTTCACTATGGAACATGAAGGCACTAAGAGGCGCCTTGCAGAATCTCCTGACCCAGATTCTCCTTCCCTCTCCCCTCACATGTAGCAGCACTCCAGTTTCCTTTGGCAATTAAGATCAATCATTCCAGATAATCGAGTAGCCTCTTTCTTGACTGCTGGTTCAAGTCCAAAATGGCCAGGTGGCAGTCTTATCTTCCAATTCAGTGGAACCGTTGCTGCGTCCCCCGGTGGAAGCCTTATTCCCTTAGGAAAGAAGCCCTCCAAAGCAGCAGCATACGAAGTTGCCAGGATGGGACCAAACTCTGAGTCATTAGGCGTAATAGTGATGGGAGCCACTCCCACCTCCACCCCTGGTCTCCTGAACCCAGGTGTCCTGGCTGCAGGGGAGCCAGCACCCGATAATGGTCTTAGATTCAAAACATACTCTGCATCCTATGAGAGAAAACCCCATCTTTTCAGGGCATTGTCTCCTGATTGGCTCCACAACTGAGCCTTCTGTAGCCATTCCACCTTTCAATTAGACCAGCCACTTCCGGGTGTGTGGTAAGACCAATTAATTCCACGGACACGAGCCGATGGCTGTGCTTCCCTTGCTGTGACATGAGTTCCCTGATCAGAAGCCGTGCTGTGAGGAATGCCGTGATGGCAGATAAGGCATTCTGGAGTTCATGGGTGATGACGCTGGAAGAGGAATTACGGGCAGGAAAGGCAAACCCAGATCCAGAATATGTGTCTATTCCAATGACGGTGAATCTCTGCCCCCTTCATGATGAAGAGGTCCAATGTAATCAACTTCCACCAGATGGCTGGCAGCTCCCGCTGGGAAGGGGTACCATGTCGGGGCCTCGGCGTTGGTCTCTGCTGTTGGTAGATCAGGTTCTTATCAGTAGCCTTAGCCAGGTCTGCCTTGATGAGGGACAGCCCCGGCTGATGAGCCCATGCATAGCCTCCACTCTGTCACAATGGCTACTTTGTTCACATGCCCATGGAACAAGCACTGGGGGGCCATGGGAAAAGAGGCTGTGTGGAAAGTGTCATTTTCTCCACCTGATTATTTGGGGTCTCATCCACAGTGGATTCCCTTTGTGTAGCCATGTGAGAGATCCAGCCACAAACCTCTTCCCCAGACCTTCTCATCACTGGCCTTCAGTCCTGTTCCTTCCACCTCCCTGATCATCTGCCAAACCACTGGCCATGCATGTGAACCTACCGCTTTCTCTTACTCTAGACATGGTGGACTTCTAAACGTGCCACTCGAAATTCTGCCCCCAGGAGGATTTCTGTCCACCACTGTCCTTCAGGGTCACCCCTGCATGGATGCCGTTGTGGAGCAGCTGTCTACTTTCAGGAGATACCAGCCTACTGTGCAGACACATCTGTAAACCAGGCTCAAGTCCTCTCTTCTTCAGTCGGCTGGTCATAGTGAAGCCCCAGGAGGCCATACGTAGGGACCGAGGGGAGGATGTGATGTGGCAGCAGCTGGTTTTGAAGGAGTCCGAGCTGCCTGCCCACACGACTTGCTGGCGCCTTCCAGACCTGCCTGAGCTCATCTTCCATGGCTCTTCCATTTGATAGATTACATACTCCCAACCTTAGGGCTAGAAAATACCAAGGTCGTGATGGAAAGCTCAGGCTATACAGTCATCTGATGTCCCCTGGTTAAATGTTTAGTTTCTACCAAGGCACTGTAGCAAGCCAGGAGCCATTTTTCAAAAGGAGTGCAGTCATCTGTAGCAGAAGGCAGAGACCAGCTCCAAAATCCAACAAAAATCTGTGTGGTGATTTCCCTGCCCATACCCCCAGAGGCTCTGTACTGCCCCCTCTTGGCCACAGACACTTCAAATGCCATTAGATCTGCTGGGTCACAGCCCCTCACAGCAGAGCAGCCTGCACTGCAGGCTGGACGTGCTGCAGAACCTTCTCGTGCTCTGGTTTCCGCTCCAAACTGGCAGACACTGAGGTGGTGGGCCCCCGAATCTAGTTTGTCTGGCACGTGTCACTAGGGCATCTAAAGCACTTGTTACTCCCAGCTCCTCAGAGCCAGTGGGCACGATGCCTTCAACGCAGGGGCCAGGGTGTCATTCTGCGAAGACAATCGCATTCTCTGCAGACTTTGTCACATCAGGGGACTCCTCTGACTCCCCAGGCTCCAGCTGCACCCTCTCCCGGAGGCCTGCGAGACTGCAGAAAATTCCCCCAGGAGAGCCTGGCAAAGCCCTCAAAGAAGACACGTGAACTCACAGTCCAATCCTTTTATGTCACAATTTTTGATTAATTGACTCACTCACCCATCCACCTGTCCTCCCATCCCACTGGCATTTAATGAGCAGCTACTATGGGCTTGGCACTGGGGTGCAGCAGTGGGCAAAAGACACCCAGTCCCTCCCTCACAGCCCCACATGGTCATGGGGAGAGGTGACAGACATACCGACTGACCCACTTCATGACGGGTGGGTGGTCATGACAGGAAAGGAGACCGGTGGACAGGACGGGGACCCAGAACAGCGTGGAGGCGCAGGGGTGTGGGATTGAAGGTGGGGCCTGGACTTCAGACAGTGATCAGGAGGGGGTCAGGGGAGGCAACATCCCAGCTGAGACCTGAAGTGGAGGAGCCTCCCTGTCCAGGCACCCTTTCACCCTGGGAAGTGTCCCATTGGGATAATAAATCATGCGGTAGTCTTGGTCAATAGGGTTAAACAATCTCCTGGGCCTGGCATACAGTAGGCGCTCAGCACACAAGAGCCATGAGATCGTGATCACTGTTACTGTTATACTTTGGTTATTATTGTTTGAAGACACGGCCTGTTCTGAGGTCTCAGAAGCCACCAACGAGGGGTGTGGGGTGAACACTGCTTCCCCTGGATGAAGCTGCCCCCCCCCACACACACACAGGGGCTGCTGGGAGCCACAGAGCACCCTGAGCACCCATGGGTAGGGGATGCACCCAGGTACGGGGTCTATCCTTCCCATCCCCCATCCTTGCAGACAAGGCAGGTGGCTCCTGCTGACAGACTGCAGTGCCAGGAATCTGGGGAAGGTCTAACTAATTATGACAATTGACACCTTCGCCAGATGTCCGCCGTGAGATGCCGGCTCTGATGATGAATGGTTTGGGTGATTCTGTTTGAACAGCACTTTCCAAGCAATATGTTTTTCATCTGGGTCACCAGGAAATGGGGTTTATTTTCCAGGAGGGTTGGCTGGCACTTGGGCCTACTTATTCCCATCCTGGGGGTCTCAGAGGGTGCCAGACCTAGGCAATGGCCATGTTGTCCCTGGGGCTGACCTCTGGGCAGGCGGCCTGTGCCCAGCTGACAGGGAGGGCATTTACAGAGAGCGGCGACAGAGACGTTTACTGAGCACAGACTCAGGGGTGGGTCTAAGTGCAATCCTCACGCCATCCCCTGAGGGAGGGTTAGCATTACCTCTGATTTCTTTTTTTTTTTTTTTTGCTGTACGCGGGCCTTTCACTGTTGTGGCCTCTCCCGTTGTGGAGCACAGGCTCCGGATGCGCAGGCTCAGCGGCCATGGCTCACGGGCCCAGCCGCTCCGCGGCATGTGGGATCCTCCCGGACCGGGGCACAAACCCGTGTCCCCTGCATCGGCAGGCGGACTCTCAACCACTGCGCCACCAGGGAAGCCCCCCTCTGATTTCTTAAATCAGGAAACCGAGATTCAGAGGGGCAGTGATTTGCCCTGGGTCACCCCTGCCCCCTGCCACCTTCATCCGTCACCTGCCGGACGCCTGGCCCACTCAGTGTCCTCCAGTTCCTGCCCAAGCCCCGAGAAGACACCTCAGGGTCCCCAAAGTGTGTTCGGTAGCCTCCCGAATGGAGGAGGGGCTTGTGAACATGCAGATTCCCCGGACCCTCCCCAGACCCAGGCACCAGGACCTCTGGGATGGGGTGGGGTCAGGGAGTCTGTATTTAAACACCTCCGGGGGTGAGTCTGCGCGCTCCAACCTCTGGGAACGGCTGTCCCAGTTAGCGCACCCCTTTCCCACCACGCCCAGGCTCTCCCGGTGGTGCCAGCCCCCCGCTGACCTCTGCCCACGTGACCCAGGCCGCCCCCCAGCAGCCCTGCGGCCCAAACCACCACCGCCCTTCTCCGGGGTGTCAGGCGAGGCTCAGGGGGGAATGACTCGTCCAGTCTCTGCCCTCGGCTCCACCCCCGCCCCGCTCCTCCCCCTGGACCCCATCCCTGGGCCGAGGACCCTGATAGGGGCAGCTTCCTGGGTGGGGAGGGCCCTGCTGACTCGCTCACACCGTCCCCCCAGGAGGACTGAGGGGCCCCGGCCTCAGCTTCAGAGTCCTGCGGCCCCAGGAAGAAATCGGGAAGCGCTCGGGCGTTTGTGACTCAGCCGACCCAGCAGTGCTCCACTGCGGCGGCCGCAGCCCCCGCTGGCCAGGCCGGGCCTCGATCCGGCCACGGGAGCCCCGCCGACCCGCGGGAGCCCCGGTCAGTCAGGGCGGAGCCGCGGCTCTCCTTTCTCCCGGTACAGTTCCCGGACCTCACCTCAGGGTCCAGGTTCGCGGTTCAGTGAGAGAGAGACAAAATTACTATCGGCTTCCTAACTTTCCGTCACCAGGCGATTGGGGTCTCATGGAAAGTTCTGGAAGCCAGGCACACGGACCTCATCTGCATCGCCTCACTGAACCCTGGCCACAGCCGCACGGGGTGTGCTTCTGCCCCCTGTCCTGGCTGGGACGTGAGGCCCGGAGCGGTGTGCCTCCCGGCCACAAGGCACGCGGCCACTCAGGGGACAGAGCAGGCGGTGGACCCCGAGCCCCCGCCCGCGGCGCTGCCCTCCGTCCAGCACCTCCGGCTCCGCCCGCGGCCCCCAGCAGCCCCTGCGCGGTGACGGTGCCCCGGGCTCAGCCCGCGCGGGAGAGAGGAATCACAGCCGCGCCCGATGCGGCTGTGTCCGCCGCCGCTGCGGGAGGAGCGGGCAGAGACCGGGGCGGGGGGGAGCCGCCCGTCAGCCCCGCGAGCTCCGTCCTCCGAAGACCGTGTTGCGCTGGCTCCTCGTTCTGTAAATTCTGCAGTGGCCTTTGGCTAAAAGCAAGAAAATCCTGACCTAGAAAAGGTAAAAGGCCTTTGAAATTATGAGCCCGGAGCGCTGGCCTGATGTGTGGCCGGGGACAAGGTGGCTGAGGCGGCAGAAGGAAGAGGAAGAAAGGCGCGGCCGCAGTTCCCTCCCCGAGGCTCCTCCAGGTTTGCGCTGACGGCCGCGGGCCCAGAGCCCCGACCTGACCTGCGGGTGGAGAGGAAACGAGGGGGTGGTGTTGGGGGGCGCCCAGTGTAGGGAGGGGCACGCGCAGGGTCACCTCGCCCTGAGGACCCCCAGGCCCTCCAGCTGGGTGGGACGGCCGTGCAGCCATGAGCTCCGCAGTGAAGGGGCGGCTGCCCACCTGCCAAGGTCACGGGCACCGAGCGCTGCTTCTTCATGCGCTGGGGCTTGCGTCACTGTGGAATTTACAAGAGTCCACTTGAAAGTATCCAGAGCCTCAAAGGCCACCAAGTCTTCCCCACGCCAGGGCTATGCTGGTGACATCGTTGACAGTGCCACCGTGTTTTGCCACGTCCACCAAAGAGACCAGTCTCTTGTAAGCGTGTTACCCTCTGCTCTGTGTTTTTTCTTTTTCTTTTTTTTTAACTTAAAACAATAGAAATTTATTGTCTCACAGTTCTGGAGCTCGGAAGTCCAAGATCAAGGTGTTAGCAGGACCACGCTCCCTCTGAGATTTCAGGAAGAACCCTTCCTTGGCTCTTGCTGACTTCTGGTGGTGTCTGTTGATCCTTGACTCCAGCTGACTTCTGGTGGTGTCTGTTGATCCTTGGTCCTTGACTCTTGCTGACTTCTGGTGGTGTCTGTTGATCCTTGACTCTTGCTGACTTCTGGTGGTGTCTGTTGATCCTTGACTCCTGCTGACTTCTGGTGGTGTCTGTTGATCCTTGGTCCTTGACTCTTGCTGACTTCTGGTGGTGTCTGTTGATCCTTGACTCCTGCTGACTTCTGGTGGTGTCTGTTGATCCTCGACTCCTGCTGACTTCTGGTGGTGTCTGTTGATCCTTGGTCCTTGACTCTTGCTGACTTCTGGTGGTGTCTGTTGATCCTTGAGTCCTGCTGACTTCTGGTGGTGTCTGTTGATCCTCGGCATTTCTTGGCTGTCGCTGCATCACTCCAATCTGTGCCTCTGTTGTCACACAGCCTTGTTATCTCTGTGTCTGGGTTGCTCTGTGTCTTGACTTGAGGGACCCCCTCCTGCCCGGACGGTGGCCCTGCTCTGCTCATGATGCATCACAGGCAGGGACAGGAAGTGGAAGAGAAGGCTGTGAGGGAGGGGATGTGTGACCCTGACGCCAGCGCCCATGCCCACTCAGAGCTGACAATGAACCCGATTAGCAATGTGTCCTCTACTGTGGGGCATGGATGGCTAGGAAGGGGGTGAGAGAGATGGGTCTGGACTGGGAAGGAGAGAGAGGCCCCCTCCCCCTCCATCATCCCACTTTGTGCAGATGTGGTTGGTGCCTCGCCCACATCCCCTTGGCTCTCACACTGCAGAGCATGCTGGTGGGCGTGGCTGTGAGCATGGGTGGTAGCCTCCACACGAGGGCCGGCTGGGAGTGCCAGGGCATTCATGAGCTGGGAGCAGCCTTCAGCCACGACGGGTTGGAGGATACATACCCAGCTTACTTGCCCCCCAAGGTGGGATGACTCCCCTTGGAGGTGCTCGCCACTTCGCTGGGGGGTCTTTCTGGGTGTCAGAACTTCAAGCAAAGGGTTTTGGGATAAGCCATTCACGTCTGGGATATTGAACGTTAAGGAAACTGGTTTGAGGAAGTTTATGTGGGTTCTCAGTTTCCTCATTTGCTCGGGTCTAGATTTCACAGTACCTGGCAGAAATGCTTCAGTTTATGGATGGAGTTGTGGCTGATGACTGGTGGAAACAATAATGAAAACAAACCCTCCCCTCCCTGTGTTTCTTTACGTGCTGTCTTCCATCTGTTTAGAGAGAGGGGAGTTGTGACACTCCTCCATCATTTTCATCTAGATATGAAGTGCTTTCTCACCCCTGATCTCTTTCAGTCCCAGTGCTAACCCAGGGACATGGCAAGGCGGTGTCCCCATGGAGCAGAGAACTGGGGGACCCAGAGCCTGAGAGTAGAAGAAGACTGCACGGCCATCACAGGCAAGAGCAGGCAGCACTCACAGGTACCCTGTCCCACCTGACGTGTGACCCAGTGGGTTTTGGCATGTGTGAGGTTTCAGCATGAATGGCAAATGCAGGCACTCATGTCCTACCTCTGTACTGCCGTGGCATCCATCCCAGCACTCTTTCTTTCTGACCTTGAATTCAGCCCCAAACTCCTTTCCAAGACAACATATCAAGCAGATACAACCAACCAACTGGCATTGTTTAGTGAGATGAACCTGTTTGCCTGACCAGCACGAGAAACTCCAGCTACATAAAATGTTGGTAGTGGAGTCAGAGAGTCCTGAGTTTGAATTCCAGTCTTATGAATGACTAACAGGGTGGCCTTGGACAAGCATCTTTATCACTCTGAGCCTCAGTTTTCCCATCTGTAAAATGGAGATCGGTATCACATAGGGCTGTTGAGGGGATCACATGAGAAAACCCCTGACCCAGCACATAGCACAAGGCAGATGTTTAATGATAGGATCCAAACTGAAGACAGGCTCTTCTTTGGCCAACATGGGTGTTTCTTGATCACCTGATGACCATCTGGTGGCCATTTTTATCACCAAAGTTGAGGGGAACCAGGATTCCTTGGTGTGTTGGGGCCACTGGGCGGCGTACTGGAGGCCCGTGTCCTAGTCCTAGGTCTCCCGTGGACCAGCTACGGTTGTAGGGCAGGTCCCCTCCTCCCTGGGGGTGGGAGGTGGGGGGAAGGGTGACTGTGGTAGAGGAATGTTGTCCCACCTGGAAAATGGGATTAGCCTAGCTCTCCATTGTTCCTTTCAGATTTAACAGATCATTTTTTTGAATGAGCTGCCACCAAATCACCACCCCACCCCCTCCACCTCCCCACCTTCCCCATTTCCTAAACAAACCCTCAGAGGTCACTGTTGGTCCCCATGAGTTAATGGGCACGAACCTGCCTCCTAATTCAATGCAAATCGAAGCCCACCTTATTGTGCGGGAGTTACAGTTCATTTGTACTTTCTTGGTGACACAGTTCATCTCTGTCTCCAGTGGAGTCTGTAATCCCCGCAATTTACATGGTGCTAGTAATTATGAAAAAAAAAAGTCTGAAGCACAGAAATTCTGCATCCTGTCTATGAGATTACACACTTTAATGGAGTTTATTAAATGTATTCTGCAGTTACTGAGATTAAACTCACTGTGAGGCTCTGGAAGGCAAAACAAGGACCAACTGACAGAATCTTCCAGGAGTCAGGTAGGAATTCAAAAGGAAGAAGCACTTTCTGCTCTCAGAGCTGGTCAGCATCAAATGAGCCCCAGGAGGCTGGGAGAGAGGCCAGCAGGGTCCGGAACCTGGTGTGGTCACTGTGGGGGGCAGTGAAGATCGAGGACTGAGGGTCATACCTGGGTCCACTTTCCAATTCTCACCTCCAAACCCCTGGGAAGTGAGTTGATTTTTCTAAACCTCTGTTCTCCTATTTCTTCCTCTGTAAGATGATGACCACCCTGCTTAGCACAGAGCGATGTTCCATGAGTGGTCCTCCTATTATTTCATTATTTAGAGCTGGGAGGAGGCTTCCTCCCACTCCTAGTGTCCTCCGGGAGGGGTGTCCCACAGACGCTCTGGCCTCCCCTTCCCACAGAGCTGGGGAGTCTGAGGAGGAGCAGGACCAATTCACAGGGCCCAACCCTTCTTGCTGTCTCTTTGGGAGCCTGGCTGTCTTCGGGGAGTTTGCCATCTGCCCTGCTTTCCCACTGCCGGAGGTTTTATAGCAATGGGCCCCAAAACCTGGACCTTGAGGAAGCCTTTGGGGGTCCAGTGGTGCCTCTGATGGTGGGGTGAACACCGTGTAATCCTGGAGCTTGCAGTAGGGGTCCACAGGCTCGCAGGTATGAGCCCCATCCTCCAGCAGCAGCTTTATCAGTGATAAAGGGGAGACCACTTCTCCATCCACCATGCCCTGGATCCTCTGGTGGCTTTAGAATCAGGGCAGCAGATGCCTCTATGAGGCCCCCTAAAGCCCCAGCATTATTATCAGAAGGGCTGAGAGCTTAAGACGCCACTGACAAAGCAGCTGAGAACTCTGTTTCTAGAACTTCCACTCCCCAAAGGCAGGAACCATGACACATGTCTTTATCACTAAGTCCAGCCCCAGCACAGTGCCCAGCACATAGGAAGTGTTCAGTAAATAATGCTGAGTTAATTTTACCACCACGTCAGGGATATGCAGTCTCTTTAAGAAAATAAAGAATATCTGTGCAACACCTACATCTAACTTACTTAATGGTGAAACACTGAATGCTTTCTGACCAAGATTAGGAACAAGGCAAGGATGTCTGCTCTTCTCTCTCCTATTTAACAAAGTACTGAAATTTATATCCACTGCAATAAGGTAAGAAAAAGAAATAAAAGACATACAGTTTGGAGAAGAAGAAATAAAACTATCTCTATTTGCATATGACAAGTTTCCTGTGTAGAAAATTCGAAGGAATCTGCAAAATACCTCCCAGAACTAAGTGTGTTCAGCAAGGTCTTGGGATACAAAATCAATGCACAAAAACCAATTATATTTCTATGAGCTAACAAAACACGCAGACACAAAAAATAAAAATACAATACTATTTACCGTTGTATCAAAGAAAGTGAAACATTTAGCTATGCACTTAACAAAACGTGTCCTGAATCTGTATCCTGAAAATTATAAATTACTGATAAAAGAAATTTTAGAAGACCTAAATACATAAATGGAGAAACAGACTGTGCTCATGGATTTGAATACTCAACATAGTAAAGATACCAGTTCTCACCAAATTGATACACAGGTTTACCACAGTTGTTATCAAAATCCTAGCAAGGCTTTTTGTAAACATAGAAAGCTTATTCTAAAATTTATATAGAAAAACACAGACCCTAGAACAGCTAAAACAATCTTGACAAGGAAGAAAATGGGAGGAATCACTCTACGTAACATTAAGGTGTACTACACAGCTACATTAATCAAGGCACTTAGGTTGTGGTAGAGGGATAGACACATAGATCAATGGAACAGAAAAGAGAACCCAGAAATAGACCCACCCAAATGTGCTCAATTGATTTTTGACAAAAGTACAAAAGCAATTCCATGGAGGAAGGATAGCCCACTCAACAAGCAGACCTGCAGCAATTGCACATCTATAAACAACAAAATTAACCTTGATACATTTCATACAGAACTCAAAATGGATCATATACATAAAAGTAAGACATAAAACTTTTAGAAGAACTTTTAGGAGAAAGTCTTCATGATCTAAGGCTAGGCAAAGAATTCTTAGACTTGACACCAAAAGTGTGAACCATCAAAAGAAAACATTGATTAAGTTGAACCTCACTGGAATTTAAAAACTTTGCTTTTGTGAAAGCCCGCGTGAGGAGGATTCAAGGAAACAAACTCAGGAGACATAAGAGTGGGAGCAGGGGAGCAGGACTCTCCAGGAAAGTGTCCGTGGAACTTGGACCAGGCAAGACAGAGAAAGGCAGAAGATGTTTTCAAGCCGCACCTGGATGAAGGTTTTTCTTTCAATTGCTTAATGAAGAGAAATTGGAGATTTATGTAGAAACTTCAGTATTTCATGCATTCCTTCATCTGCTCATGCATCCTGGATTTATTGAATACCTTCTATGTACCTCCTACTTTTCTATGTACTGGGACCAGAAATGGACAATGTAGACAAGGTCTGTCTCTCCCATCTGGGACCCTGTGGTCACCACTGCAAAGGAAGAGAGGAATGTAGGCATCACACCCACTCTTAACTACCTCAATCCAGGAACAAGTATATTACTTCTGCTCTCAGTCCATTGGCCAGAACTTGTCACATGGTGACAACCTAACTGCAGAGGATCCTGGGAAATACAGGAATACTTAGAGTCTCCTATCTTGAGCACAAGCTCCATTATTTTTCAAAGCTTATTACACTGAATTACCCATATGATCAATCACCTATAGTTTTCATCTCAGAGGCTGACTTGACTTCATCTTTCTCAAGGAATTCAATGCATTTCCTAAATCTATGAATCAAGAAGCTGCTGCAGCTCATGCCACACACAGCCACATGGATGGGGAAGGCACCACACGATGACCACGGTTATGATTCCCTCAGAAAGAGCCTCACCAGAAAGACAGCCCCTAGAGAATGTCACCTCAGCAAGGCACCAGTTTTCCTCTGGCTGACAGACGAACACCACCTTTTTCCTGGATGTGACAGAAAGGGCAAAGAGAAACAAGATTGGGGTGAGGACTGAGTCTCCGAGAAGAGCCTCATTAGCGGGAAGGACCCAGGTGCTAGCTCTGGAATGTTCCATGACAGTGACTGAGTGGCCAGGCTTGGAGCATGCATTAAGCGTGACAGCAGGAGAATCAGGAGACACGGCCAATGTATCGCATCTCCTCACCTGAGCAGTGCTAACATTTCTGAGTGACCAGCGCCCCCTTCTCAGGAGGCTGCAGGAAGCAGGAAATCAAAGGGCACAGAGTCATGGGCCCGGCAGGGACCCCAGAACAGTCGCCAGTCCAGGCTCCTCATCTTATCAGTGGCCCACGATTGTGCTATGCTCTCACATTCATTTCCTAATTATCTCAAAAATCCAGATAAGTGGTATTATGGGTTTGTGTCCCTCAAAAAAGTAGAGGGAAGCCCTAAGCCCAGTACCTATGAATGAGACTTATTTGGAAATAGGGTCTTTACAGACGTAATCAGATTAAGATGAGGTCATTAGGGTAGGCTTAATCCAACAGGACTGATGTCCTTGTAAGAAGAGGGAAATTTGGACACAGAGATGCCCAGGGTGAATGCCGTGTAAAGATGGAGGCATAGACTGGAGTGAGGCATCTACAAGCTGAGGAACGCCCAGGCTACAGAAGCTGGAAGAGGCAAGGATGGCTGCTCCCCAGAGGCTTCGGGGGGAGCATGGCTTTGCTGACACCTTGATTTTGGACCTCTAGCCTCCAGAACTGTGAGACAATAAGTTTCTGTTGCTTTTAGTCACCCAGTTTGTGGCACTTTGTTACAGCAACCCTAGGAAACTAATACAGCAGGTTGTCACCCCCACTTGTCAGAAGGGTAAACTGAGCCACAGACAGGGCAATGCCTCGCCTAAGATCACACGGCCGTAAGCGGAAGAGCAGGCTGAGGAAGCCGGGCTCTGGCCGCCCTTCCTCCAGGGCTGCTCAGCAAAAACATGGCCTCCTCCAAGTGCCCAGGAGAGATTTTGTCCTTGCCAGAGTTCTCTTCACTGTGAGGAGTGGCTCTGTTTTCCCCTTCCAGATGCAAAAGAGAATTGTAACCCAGTTTTGAGGCTGACATCTCATGGACTACTCAAGTGTGGATAGCAGGTGGGTGACTGAGAGTTCAAGGCTGAGCAAGGTGGGGCCACCTCACCGGTCAGTCAGTCCTCAGATTCCTGGAGCAGAGCCTGAGCTCGCAGAGGGAGGGAGTGGCTGGGATGACCTCACCTTTCTCGCTGGATGTGTCTTGTTTCAGTCTCCCTCCCCCCAGCCACTAACCAGTTCAAGCCCTAATCCTCTGCCTTCTGAACATGTGCCAGAACTTCTGCACACCCCACTAACCATTTCCTCCTTCAGCAAACATTTATTGAGCACCTACTGTGTACCTGAGCCTGTGCTGAGGGCCAGTGGTGGGCAACACTGAGCTCCTACCTTCAATTTCATCACATTTACAGTGAAATGAGAATCAGCACATAAATCCATAATGATCACATGATACATGCCAAGAGAGAACGCAACAGGGACTCAGAGCAGGGGAGCCCGAAGCAGATTGGGGGATGGGGTGGGGCAAGCATCCATGAGGAGGGGGGCTGACCTTGGTTTTGGTGATTAGGAGATGCAGATGGGAAGATGAAGGAGAAGGGCACTCCAGGTGACAGCAACAGCACGTGCAAATGTGCAGAGTGCAGAATCATGGTCAACATGGGAACCAGGCCACAGTAATTGGTTCAAGGGTAGACACATGACTCAGCCTTGACTAATGAGACTCCATCCGGGGACTCTGTGGGAATACTGAGTAAGCAGAGTGCTCTTTTCTCCTGAAGCTGCTGGGAACCTCTAGGAGGAGAGGGGCTATCTGGGAATGAAGCCTACTCAGAGGAAAGCAGAGCCAAAAGATTGGATGTAATGGATGCCTGACAACCTTAGCTGAGCACCTTGATCCAGCTATACCTGAATTCCCTTAAACTGCTCAGTTGCATGAGCTTATAAATTCCTTTTTTTTTTTTTTGAGCTTTAAGTTTAAGCCAGTTTGGATGTGTGTTTCTTGTAACAGAAATGGAATGGACCCAATTAAAACAATTATTATTCCCATTTTCCTGCACCACCATTAACCTGCTGGCAGTGGCACACCAGTTACCACCTGGATATTCAAGCCCAGACCAGTCTCTAGTGGTGATGGTCTTGGAGAGAGCTGTAGGAGCTGAAGTCTGAGAGAAGCACAGTGACAGGCCTGCTGCGAGTCAGGGCAAGAAGAGCTCAAGATGCAATTTGCAGAGTCTGAAATCACTCACTGAGCCAGTCTGATTTGAGAAGGGCTGCGTGGCAGACAATCTCCACGATTTCCTGGACTCCTCACTGTTCACCTCCCACGGCTGGTCTGACCGTGGCAGTTCCACTGTCAGATCTGACAGGACTGAGGTGTCCCAGTGCCCCCCTGCTACATCAAACAAGGAGGTGGGAGAGAAGTAATTTCACTCCCTTAACATCCGGAGCAGCTCCTCGGCTGCCATCAGGACCGCCTGGTGGGGGATGGGAGAGTCTCTGGGAGACCACAGACTCAAATGAACCTTGACAGGTAATCATGCCCCAGAGCAGCAGATGAGTTGTGATTAGCGCTCCCAGGGAGAGAGAGAGGTGGCCGTGCCTCCGCCAGTTCCCTAAGACACCAGCCTGGAAGTTGCTGGAACCAGTGCAAAGGAGGGGAGGCCCCCAGGTGCTGTGGGATCATCTTCCTGTGACAGCCCAGAATCCACCACCAAAAGGCCCTTCTAGATTGATCTTTGCTCAGCGGTTGAGGGTTAGAGGTCAAGGTGAAACAGATGTCTCTCCTTCTACACCAAGAGCTCCTAAGGGCAGGAATCAAATCTCATTCGTGTTGGATCCCCATGACTTAGTACAGTGCTGGCACACTGTAGGGTCTTATTACATGTTTCTTGTATGACTGGATAAATTATGTATATAAGTATAACTAATGAAGGGATAAGGTGACACATGGATCGTGGAGGCCCATTCAAGGTTTGAGAGTGCAGAATGGGGAGAGGGTGGGCTGTGAGTAGGATCCTCCAGAAAAGCCAGTGCTCTAGCTAGTCTTGAGACACCCTGAAGAAGGAGGATCTGAGCTGGGCTCCTGGAGGATGGGGAGGATTGGGGAACCAAAGGGGGGAATGCATTCTAGATGCATTCTGTGGCTGCATACATATATGCCTGGTGTGTGTGCACATGTGCGTGCATATGTGTTTGCTCAGAGGCTGGTGGGATTGACCTTGTGGGGGCAGAAATGAGATTCTGATTTCAAGGGACCCACTAGGTTTTCCTAACAGTCCTGGGAGAAAGGTGCAATTATACTCACTCTGCAGATGAGGGAACAGAGGCTCAGGGAGGTGGGGTGACCTGCTCTAAGTCACACAGTGGCAGAGCCATGATCTGAGCCAGGTCTGACCAAGGGCTGCCCACAGTCAGCCCAGCTCATCCAGGGAAGTCGGGTCCCTTCTCTGCAGAGGCCTGGAGTAGTCAGCTGCTGTGCACCGTGAGGGGGCAGGAGGGTCTGCAGGTGGAGCCCTGGGGGGCACAGACCTCTCCCAAGGGCATTTTTACTTCTGTTGCAAAGGGCCAAGAACAGCAGCTTTCAGGATCAGCTCATGGTGGAGGGGTGGAAGGCTGGGGTCCAGCAGGTGTATGCCCATGTTCCGTCCCTGAGTGCACACTTACCTGGAGAGGCAGAAGGCAAGGTTGCATGGTCTGTCAGAATCTGAGTCCTGGCTGGTTTCCACAGCCCCTGCCCACCCCACGTGAAACCGTCCACCTCAGATTGGGACTTGAACCCACGTGGCCGGGACTCAAACCCACCAAAACCCTGAGTCTTCCAACTGAGATCACACACCTGGTTTCAGGACTTAATGAAGCTCAGGTTCTTGATGTCTCATTGCAGAAAGAATTCAGTGATAGGCAAAGCAATAGGTAAGAAGTGGATTTATTGGGACTTCCCTGGTGGCACAGTGGTTAAGAGTCTGCCAATGGACACGGGTTTGAGCCCTAGTCCGGGAAGATCCCACGAGCCGTGGAGCAACCAGGCCCGTGCACCACAACTACTGAGCCTGCGCTCTAGAGCCCACAAGCCACAACTACTGAGCCCACATACCACAACTACTGAAGCCTGTGTGCCTAGAACCTGTGCTCCACAATGAGAGAAGCCACCACAATGAGAAGCCTGTGCACCGCAACAAAGAGTAGCACCTGCTCACTGCAACTGGAGAAAGCCCGTGTGCGGCAACGAAGACCCAATGCGGCCACAAAATAAATAAATAAATAAATAATTTTTTAAAGTGGATTTATTTAGAGAGAAACACAGACAGAGTGTGGGCCATCTCAGAAGGTGAGAAAGGCACCAGGGTATGGGGTTGTCAGTTTTTATAGGGGTGGGTGATTTCATAGGCTAATGAGTGGGAGGAGTATTCCAGCTATTTCAGAAAGGGGCGGGGATTTCCAGGAATTGGGCCACCGCCCACTTTTTGATCCTGTGGTCGGCCTTGGAACTGTCATGGTGCCTGTGGGTGTGTCATTTAGCCTCCTGATGTGTCACAGTGAGTGGAAGTTGACTTGTCCGCCATCTTGGACCCATTTGGTTCTAATCAGTTTATGTCATGTCCTCAGGCTATGTCATTCTTTTAGAGGTTGTGCCCTGCCCCCTTCCCTCCCGTTTCACAGGGACTCACCCACCAGGGCCAGGACGCAGCTTGTGCTCTGCGGATGGGCATGGGGCCTTCCTATCCACATCCCCACCCTGCCCTTCCCCACGGAGATGAGAGGGAGGGAGCAGAGGCATCAGAGTCTGTGATAAGGGTAGGGCAGCCACAAATCCCACTTGGCCTGGGACAGTCCCAGTTTATGCCTGTTGTCTGGGTGTGATTCATAACGGTATCCCCTTGCTCTCTCAAATGTCCTGGCTTGGACAGTCATTAAAGGGTCACCTAAGGTGGGGTATTCTCTAAAGAAAAGGAGAACAAACACCAGCTGGGCTCCCATCAGTGCCCAGGGGCCCTGACACAATTTCCTTCGTTTAATCCTCACAAGCATCCTAGAGCCTATAGGGCTCTTCCCACCCCAGCCACTGTCAGAGGATAGGTAATAGATGTTCCAGGAAAGATCGTTTCCTGGGCCAAATACACCTTCACGGGGTGGGAGAAAACACTGCACGCTGCCTGGGGGCCGCTCCAGCAGGGCAGGAGCAGGTGGATCTCTGTGGAGCTCTCTCTGCCTCACCCAGGCAGGTGGGGGAAAGCAGTGCATCCTGTTTGAGGCAAAACAACAACAATAAGAATAACAATAATAAATCTTCAATCATGTTTCGTGATACTGAAAATAGAAACTCAAAATAGATGGCCCTTTGTTTTGCCAGGCAGGAGAGAGGGTTTGGAGAATTCCAGCTTGGGCCCCAAGCTCAGTGTAGGGCAGGATGGAGAGAGACCTGCAGAGGGAGGAGAGGGGTAACATTGAGCAGAATCGGGGAAACAGAGGGAGCAGGGTCACAGGACCCTAAGCCCTGGGAGACTGGCCATCCCGCAGTGCCCGAGAAACAGCTCAAGCCAGCTCACCTCATAGGAAGGGTAAGGAGTCGGGAGGACTCGGGAACCCCATAGAGACCCATGAGGCCTAGGGGGCTCCCTGACTCTGCACGAGGGGCCTAAGTCTGCAGTGTTAAGGTGGCAGATGGGATTCGTTCCCAGGTCCCCCCTCCCTCCCTCAGCCACATGACCCTGGAGTGGGCAAAGCACATTTCCTGTTCCTTTGATGTTCCGTGTGGCCATGGAAATCACGGTGGCCAATGGAATGTGACACTTGCCAGTTCCGCGTCTCAGCCTTAAGAGACACGGTTCGCTCATGCGCTCACCCTCCTCACATGTTGGCCATGGGCCCCAAGAGGACGGGGAACCCCTGGGTCCAGGAGAGGCCGAGGAACAGCCCTGGAGCTCACCCAAAGCCTGAAGCAAACCCCACCCCAGGCAGCCCACTGACTCACAAGCAAGAAAGATAAATGTTTGCAGCCGTCAGCTCCTGAGGTTTTGAGGTTGTTACAGAAAAGAAACAAAGGCAAAAACAAAACACTAATGCAGTTACACTCGCAGATTTCACAATGGAGCCCTTTTCCTAGAAGCACGTGCTAGCATCTCTCAGCACATCGCATCCCTCAGAAGGTTATTCTCCTGGAAGTTTATCCTCCTGGCAACCAGGATGCCTCAGCCTCCCCCACCTGCAAGAAATAAAGGGGGCCCGTTAACCAACAACCGCAGAACCTCACTTCCTGCTTGGGTCTCCCCTATTGGCTCTGAGCATCCACAGTGGGCAGGCTCAAGGCTCCATCCATCCTCAGCGTCCACCTGGCCTCCTCCTGGACCGCTGACCCCTGCAGGCCCTTGGTGGGCTTCCCGACTTCTGCCACCAGTGCTGTCTCCGGGAGCCTGCGCCTCTGCTGAGGGCTGAGGTCTCTCCCTGCTCCAACAAGCAGTGACCCCAGAAGGCCCAGGAGGTGCTGGGCGGGTGGCCTGCTCTGGGGAGAATGCCCCATCTCTTCTCTCTGGATGCTACCTGGCCCCTGAGCTGCACTGCTCAGAAGCTGAGGCTCACACAGCGTGTCATGAATATAGCCAAGCTCCGGCCTTCGCCTGTCTCCCCATGGAACTGGAAACCTGTCCCGGAGGCTGGGAAGGGAAAGAACACGACGCAGGCAGCACCTCCCACCCCACATCATTACTTCCCTCTTTATCCCCAGGCACCCACCTCCAGAAATAAATTCTTCTCTTTTCCTTTAATCCAATGTATTTGAGTTCTACCTGCCAGGAGAACTTGGGCCCCAGTTCCTATTCATCCAAAGCACCTCTGCCCATTTAACAGATGAAGAAACTGAGGCCCAGGGAGGCAACACAAGTTACCCAAGTTTGTACGACTGCTAACCTGTAATGATGGGGATGAGTGCATAGCCCTG